>NC_140592.1:1451666-2903333 GCF_964204655.1 Triturus cristatus
TTTGGTAACCCCTTGTGAAGGTGGATTGGGTAGGAGCTTTGCATGACGTGGAAGCGGTATCAGAGGAGTAGCCTCTGGATGTGCTGCGAAAGGAGGAACGGCGAAAGGAACGCCTGGGAGGGTGTCATTGTAAGGCTCCCATAGATTTGGCCCTGTCTGTGTCTTTTTTCATTTTTTCTAGGGCCTCATCCACTTTTGGGTCGAACAGATGTTCCTGGTCAAATGGATGGTTCAGGATGGAAGCTTGCACTTCTGGTTTAAATCCTGAGATCCTGAGCCAGGAATGGCGGTGGAGGAGGACGCTAGTATTGATGGCCCTGGAGGCGGTGTCTGCTGCATCTAGGGCACAACGGATGGAGGTATTAGTGATGATTTTACCCTCCTGAATTAACTTGTTTGCCCTGTTTTTGTATTTGTCAGGGAGGTGTTGCATTATGGCTTCAAACTCGTCATAATGGGCCCTGTCATATCTAGCCAGTAACGCTTGTGTATTGGCGATACGCCATATGTTGGCAGCTTGTGATGCAGTGCGCTTGCCGGATGCATCCAAGAGTTTTGACTCTTTGTCCGGTGGTGGTGCATCGCCTGACTTCTGGGAGTTGGCCCACTTCCGTGCTGTGGATACTACCAGGGAATCTAGGGGTGCTGGCCCTCTGATATAGGAGGGATCTGTAGGGCCGGCTTTGTATTTTTTGTCAATGCGCGGGTTAATAACCCTGGCTCTGACTGGGTCTGTAAAGACCTCTGGCGCATGTTTTACAACTCCTTTGAGCATGGGCAGTATGGAGGTGGCCCTATGCGTGGTGTCGAAAGTATCGAGGAGGAAATCCTCCTCCACGGGGTCGGTATGGAGATCTACCCCGTGATAGTGTGCCGCCCTCTGTAGTAAATGGTTGAACCCCAATGAGTCTTCAGGTGGGGATGGTCTCGAGGGATAGAGATCCTCTTGTGGGACGTTAGGGATGTCGGGGTTGTTATAATCGTCCCATGGGTCTGGGGAGCCTGTGGGAGTGGGGTCTCCTGTAGGTAAATCATGGGGCACGTCCACCATGTCATCCTATGTATCGTCGTGATCATCATCAACCGGAGGGCGTGTTGGGGAATGATGAGGAGGGGGTGGAGAAGGTGGAGGGGAAGAAGGTGGAAGGGGTGGAAGAGGTGGGGAAGGCATTCTGAAAGGTGATGTAGCAGAGTCCTTCCTCTTTGGATGTGGAGCTGGGGTAGGTTTTTCCAGCTGTCTCTTTTTGATGCTGAGCATCAAATGTCCGGTTTTGGGATCCTTGGTCAATGTCTTTTGTAAGGGATCCGGTGTAAAGAGTTCTTCTGAAGGTGTATTATCCGTCGGCGCCGAAGGCGTCGGGCCGTTGGTTTTCTGGCTTTAATGTCCTGTTTGGAAGTATGCGGCTTGGAAATGGCTTTTTGTTTGGTCGGTGCCGAGATGTGTTTCGGCTTCGAGATCTCGGTGCCGGTGGCCTTGTGTACTTTTATCGGTTCCGAAGATGGAGTCGGTACCGAGGAGGTGGAACTAGGTTTCGTCACCGAGTGTTTCGGTATGGGGCTCGGTGCTGAAGAGGAGGCCCTTTTCTTTTTCGGTGTCGGTGCGGAGGAGTGTTTGTCGGCACCGATGGTGGGCTGGCTCGATCCAGAGCCGCCGAAGGCTTAATCGGCTTCTTTACCGGTCCCGAAGGTGCAGTGTGGGAAGCAGTGTCTTTGGTCTTACCTAGGCCCGGAGGCGAAGGCGTGACCGAAGCCTTTTTCGGTGCCGAAGAGGGTGTGGGAGGGAGCAAATTGGTACTCACGACCCTCAGTGCCGGAGTGATGTCCTCCACATCTGAATCGTTGGCTTCGGAGACGCCAACGAGGCTCTCATCTGTGTGGTGCTCTTCCGGAGCGTCGACGCCCTCTCCGAAGATGTCATCTGGAATCGCCGTCGACGAGTGCGCCATGGTCCTTCTTGCTCTTCGGTCCCGAATAGTTTTCTTGGACCGGAAGGACTTGCACGCCGGGCAGTCTCGAGCCTCGTGTTCAGGGGAGAGGCAGAGATTACATACTTCGTGGAGATCAGTGTGGGGGAATTTGGACCCACATTGAGGGCATTTCTAGAAGCGAGTCCTTTCCATGAGCCAGGACCGGAGCTTGGGTAGACCCGAAGGCCGGCGTCGGAGATGGTCACAGTCAGTGAAGGTTGAGTAGTTTGCCAATTGGGAGAAACTTCGGCATTGGCGACAACCAAGCGGTAATGGTTATCGAAGTCGTCATTCTCAGAGTACAGCAACTGAAAGAGTTGCAAGGATTGCATCCATCTCAGAGCCGTTGCTGGACGCATCTGAACCTGGTGGCAGAAAAAAATAATCTCGGGTGGAGTCTGTGTCTGTGCACACTCTTATTTATGAGAGGCTTGCACCACCGAAGCGTCACTTTTTTTTACGTTGCTGTAGCTCAAGCCTCTCTATCATATCTATGAGGTGATGCAAAGTTACTCTGCGTGGCTTTGAATGGTCTCATAGATATTGGAGTAATCAGCATCTTACCTTACTCTGTGTCGGGACGTTCCATAGGTGTTGCGGTGGCTGTCCCAAGCAATACCCATGGGTTTTGACACTGCCACAGATTTACTTAATCAGCTAAACCTGGGGCAGCGCCAAAACCTTACTCCTCTCCACAGCATGTGTGACGAGGAGAAATATTTTTATATCTCCTTCGTTTTTAACTCTTTCCATGTGTGCTGCATTCTGTCAATTCGCCAATTCCTCATAAGTGAGGCCCCTGAGGGAAGAGTCACCTCAAATTCTGTGACTCAAAACATCTTTAAAGAAAATCAAGTTGTAATGCATGAGTCCAACTCTCTGAGAGATATGTAGAGCATGTTTATCTACAGCCAGACATGCTACAAACATTTACTTAGGCAAGCTTCTGATTGAAGCCAAAGGAAACAAGGAAAAAGACACAACCCCAATGCCAGTGGCTATAAGTCTAATAATGTTGATGTTCATTAATAAGGGACCTTAAAATTCGATAAAACAAATATCACTCAAAGCATGTGATAGCCCTCCCTCCCTCATTGAAAATGGCCTTCATCACAGTGATCCCTAAACCAGGGAAGATAAAACCAAATGTTCCTCATACAGGCCGATCTCTCTTCTGAATGTCGATTTTAAAATACTCGCAGGTATCTCGGCGGCACATCTTAACCCCTTGCTTCCGGGACTGATCGACCCAGATCAGGCAGGGTTTGCCCCACAACATCAGTGTGGGGACAATACACGAAGAGTATTCCATCTGATAGACAAGGCCCAGAGACATGGCCAAGAACGCGTTCTCCTTTCAGTTGACGCTGAAAAAGCATTTGACCAAGTACACTGGCCTTATTTAGAGGCCACCTTAGTGCACTTCGGTACTGCGATTCAAGTGGTGGATCACTAGTATATATGACGGACTCACAGCAGTGATTCGAGTGAAAGGATATTCTTCCACCCCGCTCACAAGTAACAGAGGCACCAGACAAGGGTGCCCGCTGTCGCCGGTACTTTTTGCCCTATACATTAAGCCCATGGCTTATAGAGTACTCTCCCACCCAGATATTAAAGGAATCCAATTTGGCGGTGAATCCCATACTATTAGCTTTTATGCTGGTCACGTCCTAGACGAGCTGGAGACTCCAGCAACATCCTTGCCTGCCTTCCTCAACGAGTTGAAGGCATTTGGATGAGTTGCAGGGCTTAAAATAAATATCCCAAAATTGCAAGCCCTAAACCTAACAATGGCGCACGTCAGCAAGCCTTCCCCCTCCAATGGACCACTTCTTATATTCGATATCTAGGGATACTGATCACCTTGATGATATCCAAGACAATGACTCTCAATTATCGCACACTACTCCAGCAGATATGTGCTGATCTACGACGCTGGCGGCAACTCACTCTCTCCTGGCTAGTGAGGATAGCCACAGTAAAAATGGCAATTCTTCCCAAAGTTTTATACCTTTTCCAAACATTACCACTAAACCCTCTTCTGGGCTCCATCCGTGCACTTCAAACAGATTGAAACTACTTCATCAGGGTTGATAGCGTCCCAGACTCAACAGGGAATTGGTTTACAGGCCTCCCTCGGAGGATGGTTTGAGGGTCCCGGACCTTGTTCTTTACTTTCAGGCTTTGCAGTTAAGAGCATTCGTTGAGTGGTCACGGGCTGAGTCCGAAAAACACTGGTTATTTATTGAAAAGGCACTAGCAGACCAGCCCTTATGGAGGATCCCCTTTCTCCCAAAGGAAGCACGCCCTCCCAACCTATACCTTTAGTCCATCTCTGTGCCCACACTAGTGGCTTGGGATAAGGTGGCGGCCCACAGACCCCTTATGTCCTTTCCCTCTCCCATAACTCCCATAGTAGTGATCCCTAACTTCACTCCGGCTCTCTTAGACCCTGATTTTTCCCTCTGGACTCAACCGGGGTGTAGATCGGTGGGACACCTGTTTGACACAGAGGGCCCCATTACGTTCGACTCTCTCCGTCAGGACCTTAACCTTCCCGAAAGTGAGAGGTGGCACTGCACCCAGATACGCCACTGGGTGATGCAACCCACAGTCAGACCAGGTGCCCAACGTCTTCTCTCTCAATATGAGCGATGGCTGCTATCTAACATGACAAACACACACCTCATTACACATGTATACAAGCTATTGGCACCTGAACGCCCACCAGTGAAATCACAGGGGCAGGGGCAGTGGGAGTCGGAGATTGGGAGGGAGTTAACAGTAAAGGAATGGGATGAAATCCACTACCGTGCCCGGCACACAGACCGTAACACTCCTGGGGTCGAAACAGCTATTACAATCATAACATATTGGTACCTCACCCCTAGTAGACTGCATAAATTTGCTCCATCTAAGTCACCAAACTGTTGGCGTCACTGTGGTTCCCCAGGCACGTTAACACACATATTATGGGAATGCCCGACACTAACCACATACTGGACCCAGGTTCTTAAAGACATTGATACTCATCTAGACACGGATCTTCCTAGATTCCCGGCTTATATCCTTCTAGGACTCCCTAAAGCACTTACCTTCCCCCTGAGGTATCGCAGAGGAAGGCAGATAGGACTAGCACTACAAGCAGCCCTGCAGAACATCCTCATGCACCGGGGCACTCAAACTATTCCGACACACAAGGGCTGGCGACAGAGGCTCTGGTACATAATGGGGATGGAGCGTATCACTCTCACATTGATGGATCAAAGCTCATCATTCCCCAAACTCTTGGCCCTTTTGACAACAGAATTCAGGGAGCTAACTCGTCCAAGTACTTACGCCTACTCCGCTTGTCGGACTCAGACGGAGCAACAACACATAACCACTAGCTAGTACGAGAGATCGGGGAAGCAGGCTTCCTTTCCGTACTTTCCCTCTCACGATTTTGTAGGCCCAACGAGGTCCCGGTAGGCTGGGTGTGGGGCGGAAAGAGTTAAAGGGTTTTGTATAATAATACATTTTAAAACCAAAGAGATGTCCAAGAGACATTAATCTGGGAGACTGACTTGTGGCTGTTCATATAATCCCACTGCAAGAAACCTTTAAAACCTATTTAACAAACGGATGCTTTCAGGACATCTCCCTGAATGTTAGTAGGCACTGGCAGTCGCCAAGCAATATATGGAATATGCTACTTACCAGTATGCATCTGTTCTTGGCATGTAGAGCTGCAGATCTACACGCTTGTGCATAGATCACCATCTGGTGTTGGGCCCGGATGTTTGCAGTTGTTTTTCCTCTTGCAAAGTCTTTGGAAGTCACGAGGTCGGTGACTCCTCTGGATCGTATTGCGCATGGGCTTCGGCTCCATCCTCAGATTGTTTTTCGCCAGCAGGGAAATGATGGAGCGTAGTAATAAACAGTGAAGATGCCCATGTGTGTTGTATCTAAATAAGATAAACTGGAACAGATAAGGGTAGCCGGGGAGGCGGGTGGGTGTGTGTAGATCTGCAGCTCTACATTCCAAGAACAGATGCATACTGGTAAGTAGCATATTCCGTTCGAGGCATATGAGCTGCAGATTACACACTTGTGCATAGATTATACCCACCCTTAGCGGCGACCACCCGTATCTGTTGCAGTGCTTTGAAATAATGTTTTGAGTACGGCCTGGCCCACACTAGCCTGTTGCTTAGTTTGCACATCTACACAATAGTGTATAGTGAAAGTGTGCGGTGTTGACCATGTAGCTGCTCTGCAGAAATCATCTAATGGGATGTTCCCTAAAAATGCCATTGAAGCCCCTATTTTGCGTGTAGAGTGGGCTTTAGGGGGAACGGATAGCGTTCATTTTGCTATGTGGTAGCAAATCTGAATGTATTTGACAATCCACCTAGCTATTCCCGACTTGGAGATGGGGTTGCCCTTGTGTGGTGGAGAGAAAGAGACAAACAGCTGTTTGGTCTTGCGAAAGGTTGTGTTCTCTGTATGTAGTAGAGTAAGGCTCTTTTGGCATCTAGTGTGTGAAGAGCTCTTTCTGCAACGGTTTGTGGTTGCGAGAGGAAAACTGGTAGTTCTACCGCTTGGTTTATGTGAAAGGGAGAAATGACTTTAGGGAGGAATTTTGGGTTGGTACGGAGAACAACCTTGTTATGGTGCATTTGCAGAAAAGGTTCTTGAATGGTAAGTGCTTGTATTTCACTGACCCTTCTGAGGGAAGTGATGGCTACAAGAAAAGCGGTTTCCATGTTAGGAATTGAAGTTCACATTTGTGCAGAGGTTCGAAGGGAGGCCCCATTAGCCTGGTGAGAACGATGTTTAGGTTCCACACAGGTGAGGGTGGCAGTCTGGGTGGAATTATTCATTTAAGGCCTTCCAAGAAGGCTTTAATGGCAGGTACTCTAAAAAGTGATAGATGTTGCCTGTTTTTGCAGATAAGCTGCTATGGCTGTAAGGTGCAGTCTAATAGACGTATAGGCTAGATTGCATCTTTGCAGGTGAATGTTGAATGGACACATCTAGGGGATTGATGGTATTATTGTGACAGTAGACAACAAAACGTTTCCACTTGGCGGCGTATCACGCTCTAGTGGTGGGTCGCCTATCTTCTTTGATGACGTTCATACAGTCAGGGGGAAGATTGAGGTAACCGAATTCTAGGATTTCAGGAGCCAGATCGCTAGGTTGAGCTGAACTGGGTGCGGGTGTCTGATCTCCCCATGGTTCTGGGTTAGGAGGTGTGGAGAGAGGTGTAACTTTTGGTGCGGTACTACCGATAATTCCAGCAGTGTGGTGTACCACGGTTGTCTGGCCCAAGTTGGAGCTACTAGTATGAGAGTGAGGGAGTGTTGTAGTTTGCGCACCACTAATGGAATGAGTGGGAGAGGTGGAAAAGCGTACGCAAATTTGCCTGACCAGTTCATCCATATCGCATTGCCTTTGGACAACGGGTGTCGATATCTGGCGGCGAAGCTTGGGCATTTGGCGTTTTAGTGGGTGGCGAAGAGGTCTATTTGTGGATGCCCCCACAGTTGAAAGTACGGGTGAAGAACTTGTGGATGTAGTTCCCACTCGTGGATCTGTTGTGCCTGTCTGCTGAGTAGATCAGCCATAGTGTTTTGGACTCCTGGGACATGTTGGGCCAGGAGAAAGATTTTCTGGGGCATGGCCCATCGCCATATACTCTGCGCTAGCTGAGAGAGCTGTGGAGAGTGTGTGCCGCCTCTTTTTTGAATGTAGTATATGGCTGTCATGTTGTCTGTGCGGACTAGGACTGCCTTGCCTGAAATCTGTGTCTGGAAGGATTTCAGGGCTAAGACTATTGCTAGTAACTCCAGATGGTTAATGTAGAGTAACTTTTGTTGAGGTGTCCATCTGCCCTGCATTGTGTGATGTAACAGGTGAGCTCCCTAGCCGGAGAGCGATGCGTCCGTTGTCAGTATGAACCGGGTCCAGGAACGGTCGCCCTTTGGAAAGGTTTTTGGTGGTCCACCACTGCAGAGAGCGATGGGTACGACCGTCTACCAACATCAGATCTGTTAATTGATCTTGGGCCTGGTTCCATTGGTGCGCTAAGCACTCTTGGAGAGGACGCATCTGGAGTCTTGCGTGAGGTACTATGAATATGCAAGAGGACATCATCCCGATTAGTTGCATAAACACTCGAGCTGGAAGGGAGTGTTGTGCTATAAATTTTGCGCGTAGAGCCTGAATGCTTGTGATCCTGGCCGGACTGGGGTAGGCTAGCGCTTTCGAGGTGTCTATGGTGGCACCGAGGTATTGTTTTACGTGGGACGGTTGCAGATGGAACTTTGCGTGGTTTACTGTGAAGCCCAGTTGGTGAAGTAGTTGGATTGTGGCATGCGTGTGTTGTACACACTGGTTGTATGAGCTGGCTTTTATTAGCCAGTCATCTAGGTATGGGAAGACATGGATGTGTTGTCTCCTGAGGTGTGCTGCCACGACTGCTAGGCACTTGGTGAATAACCTTGGTGCTGTTGTAACTCCGAATGGGAGTACCTTGAATTGGTAGTGTTGGTTGTCCACTACGAATCTGAGGAACTTCCTGTGAGCGTGGTGTACAGGAATGTGGAAGTAAGCATCCTTTAGGTCTAAAGTGGCCAGGAAGTCGTTTTGGGAGAGCAGGCTAAGTACCTGTTGAAGTGTTACCATATGAAAATGGTGTATGTATGCGTATAGGAGCCGGAGGTCTAGGATGGGCCGTAGAGTCTCGTCCCTTTTTGGTATAAGAAAATATAGGGAGTAAACCCCCAGATTTTGTTGGTTGGTAGGAACGTGTTCTATCGCCCCTTTTTGTAGATGGGAGATTACCTCCTACTTTAGTAATGCTAGATGTTCCTGTGACATTGGGCGTTATCTGGGTGGAATGTTTGGGGGGTAGACATTAGCTGTAGGCAGTAACCTGACCGAATTATTTGTGTCACCCATTTGTCTGAGGTGATGGTAGCCCAGACATGAAGGAAATTTTGGATTCTGCCCCCGACCGGAGTGGGATGGTCTGGGGGGAGTGGAGGGAAGTCATTGGGCTGGTGTGGGGGCAGAGCGGGCGGTGTTTGTTTTGCCTCTGCCTTTATTATTGTTGCCCCTGTAGCTGCCTCTTTGGGAACCCCTTGTGAAGGTGGATTGGGTAGGAGCTTTGCATGACGTGGAAGCGGTATCAGAGGAGTAGCCTCTGGATGTGCTGCGAAAGGAGGAACGGCGAAAGGAACGCCTGGGAGGGTGTCATTGTAAGGCTCTCATAGATTTGGCCCTGTCTGTGTCTTTTTTCATTTTTTCTAGGGCCTCATCCACTTTTGGGCCGAACAGAGGTTCCTGGTCAAATGGATGGTTCAGGATGGAAGCTTGCACTTCTGGTTTAAATCCTGAGATCCTGAGCCAGGAATGGCGGTGGAGGAGGACGCTAGTATTGATGGACCTGGAGGCGGTGTCTGCTGCATCTAGGGCACAACGGATGGAGGTATTAGTGATGATTTTACCCTCCTGAATTAACTTGTTTGCCCTGTTTTTGTATTTGTCAGGGAGGTGTTGCATTATGGCTTCAAACTCGTCATAATGGGCCCTGTCATATCTAGCCAGTAACGCTTGTGTATTGGCGATACGCCATATGTTGGCAGCTTGTGATGCAGTGCGCTTGCCGGATGCATCCAAGAGTTTTGACTCTTTGTCCGGTGGTGGTGCATCGCCTGACTTCTGGGAGTTGGCCCACTTCCGTGCTGTGGATACTACCAGGGAATCTAGGGGTGCTGGCCCTCTGATATAGGAGGGATCTGTAGGGACGGCTTTGTATTTTTTGTCAATGCGCGGGTTAATAACCCTGGCTCTGACTGGGTCTGTAAAGACCTCTGGCGCATGTTTTACAACTCCTTTGAGCATGGGCAGTATGGAGGTGGCCCTATGCGTGGTGTCGAAAGTATCGAGGAGGAAATCCTCCTCCACGGGGTCGGTATGGAGATCTACCCCGTGATAGTGTGCCGCCCTCTGTAGTAAATGGTTGAACCCCAATGAGTCTTCAGGTGGGGATGGTCTCGAGGGATAGAGATCCTCTTGTGGGACGTTGGGGATGTCGGGGTTGTTATAATCGTCCCATGGGTCTGGGGAGCCTGTGGGAGTGGGGTCTCCTGTAGGTAAATCATGGGGCACGTCCACCATGTCATCCTATGTATCATCATGATCATCATCATCCGGAGGGGGTGTTGGGGAATGATGAGGAGGGGGTGGAGAAGGTGGAGGGGGAGAAGGTGGAAGGGGTGGAAGAGGTGGGGAAGGCATTCTGAAACGTGATGTAGCAGAATCCTTCCTCTTTGGATGTGGAGCTGGGGTAGGTTTTTCCAGCTGTCTCTTTTTGATGCTGAGCATCAAATGTCCGGTTTTGGGATCCTTGGTCAATGTCTTTTGTAAGGGATCCGGTGTAAAGAGTTCTTCTGAAGGTGTTTTATCAGTCGGCGCCGAAGGCGTCGGGCCGTTGGTTTTCTGGCTTTAATGTCCTGTTTGGAAGTATGCGGCTTGGAAATGGCTTTTTGTTTGGTCGGTGCCGAGATGTGTTTCGGCTTCGAGATCTCGGTGCCGGTGGCCTTGTGTACTTTTATCGGTTCCGAAGATGGAGTCGGTACCGAGGAGGTGGAACTAGGTTTCGGCACCGAGTGTTTCGATATGGGGCTCGGTGCCGAAGAGGAGGCCCTTTTCTTTTTCGGTGTCGGTGCGGAGGAGTGTTTGTCAGCACCGATGGTGGGCTGGCTCGATCCAGAGCCGCAGAAGGCTTAATCGGCTTCTTTACTGGTCCCGAAGGTGCGGTGTGGGAAGCAGTGTCTTTGGTCTTACCTAGGCCCGGAGGCGAAGGCGTGACGGAAGCCTTTTTCGGTGCCGAAGAGGTTGTGGGAGGGGGCAAATTGGTACTCACGACCCTCAGTGCCAGAGTGATGTCCTCCACATCTGAATCGTTGGCTTCGGAGGCGCCAACGAGGCTCTCATCTGTGTGGTGCTCTTCCGGAGCGTCGATGCCCTCTCCGAAGATGTAATCTGGAATCGCCGTCGACGAGTGCGCCATGGCCCTTCTTGCTCTTCGGTCCCGAATAGTTTTCTTGGACCGGAAGGACTTGCACGCCGGGCAGTCTCGAGCCTCGTGTTCAGGGGAGAGGCAGAGATTACATACTTCGTGGAGATCAGTGTGGGGGAATTTGGACCCACATTGAGGGCATTTCTTGAAGGGAGTCCTTTCCATGAGCCAGGACCGGAGCTTGGGTAGGCCCGAAGGCCGGCGTCGGCGACTGGAATCGAAGGTGTTGATCGATGAGAGCCGCGTCGAGTGTGGAGATCGCGATTGAAACAATACCGCTAATTGGGTTGAGGATTGCGCGTCGATTTAACTGGAAACCTGTTCGGAACCGGAGCGCGAAGATCACATCCGAGCCCGATGGCGGAAAAAATAACCTGAGGATGGAGCCGAAGCCCATGCGCAATACGATCCAAAGGAGGAGTCACCGACCTCGTGACTTCCAAAGACTTTCCAAGAGGAAAAACAACTGCAAACATCCGGGCCCAACACCAGATGGCGATCTATGCACAAGTGTGTAATCTGCAGCTCATATGCCTCGAACTTAAATATACGTTCTCATCTAATGTTAATCAATAATGTCTTCTGGTTATATAACCTTCATTCTGCCAGTTAATTAATGCATTTTTTGTACACATCTCTGAGCCTTTCCATCACCCTGTGCTGTCCTTTAGGCTCCACAGGTTCACATATGCCTCTCTGATTTGTAATTATTATATGGGGTTTTTCATTAATATTATGTTCTTTATACGTTTCAGATGTTTTGTATACTATTTTGTGTGTTTCTTTTGTAATACTGGCTATCAGTGGTCCATGGGCATGCGCACTTGCTTTAAAATTATTAATAAATACATTTGCAACAATAAAAATGTTTTTTTTTTTTTAAAAGCATTTGAGAGATGGCCCATTGATGCTTTATTAACACTGAAGGTTTTTCAAAAAATTGAACAATATTTTAAAATCACTGGAGCTTGGTGTGCATCCCGAATATCGAAACCACAGTATAAGTGAGACACAATAACGAGGACAGAATCTTGAAAATAAAATATTGACAGGTAGGTAAGTCTAGATTTTCTACATCTATCTCCACATAGAATTTCCAATACTGCCCTCATATCTCATGGTACGTAGATGTGGCGTTAGAAATAATAAATCTATACTTCCCTACATGCGCTTACCTTCCAATATTGTGTCCCTTGATTCTGTCCTTGATGTTACAGTCCCATGATATTTTTGGTGACAATATTTCATAGTACAATCCTCGAGCTAAGTACATTTTAGACAGCTGTCGTATCAAGATAACACAAAAACGTTTTTAGGAAAATATTTTTATTTTTCTGCGATGTTGAAAGATTGATACTGCGGTCCACAGCTGTAACCCAGAGGTCTTTTGTTCTGGTAAAGGATGCAACAACCACCTGAGGATTGTCAGCAGAGCCAGTAAAGGGAGCACAGACGCCACATACTGTTCAAACAATGTCAGTTCTATTATAAAAATCATTGAGTAATTACATTTACTGTTTTTGTAACCTTTAAACCCTATAAAATCTCAATGCTGATCAAACAAGATTTGATGTTACAATTATTTAGAAGCCAAATCTTTCCACAAATCACTATCTATCTATTAGATTAGGCTAATTTTCAACACACAACCACCCATTAAAAATACAAAATCTAATGCAGCGCATAAAAGTAATTAAATACAAAGAACAAGGTGTGTGATTGTAATGTGTTAGATTATTTGTAAATTCCTGCTTTACCATTAATTAAAATCAAAGCACACACAAACCAATTGTAGAAACCTAACCATAATGTTGGGGAGAAAAAGCAGAAGGGAATTGTATTTTTTCGGTATGTCTGTTTCAAAGCAAAGATTTACTGTATTCATAAACTTTCAAGAAGAAAACTATGAAATAAAGGCACTTGCATCCAAAATATCACAGCTTGGGTCACAAACGTTTGTGTCATAAAAATTGAATTCTTTCCAAGCACAATAGCATATTTTGCAGCATTCTTTAAGCATTTTAGTTTATTTAAATTCATTACTTTTCAGTCTTTTTCATTCCAAAATGTAAACCTTTTCTACTAAATTAAATCCTCGAAGCAGGCTGCCAGGAGATGTTTACAACACATCAGCACTCGAACGCCGGGGGTGCCTGCTAGAATGATGAGCCGCTGTGGGGTCACTACAAGTATACTGCATTGCCCACACCCAAGGCACAGCCCAACCCTGGAATCCTGCCCTCCCGAATGCCTCAAACTTGCCACTAAACCTTCCAGTGCTTTTTTCAAGGAAATTTGAAGGAAGACCAATTGGACCAAACCCTATTCACAGGTCACTCTATGGCCCACTGGTGCTGCACACAAAGTTCATTCACAGACTTGATAACCTGTTCGTCAAGAGCATTCTCCAACTACTTAACCTTATATCCTCCACATCGCACTGCAGACTCCGGCATGAACTGAGCCTTACAGTTTTGTCCCTACAGGATAACATTGCATTCATCAATTACTTCTGGAATACAGAGAAAGTTAGCTTGAAAGAAATTCATTCACAAGGAAGCAATATTAACAAACATTACTTGCAGTCTTCAACTCATCGATGATTCAACACAATTACTTTACATTCCAATTTTACAAATATAACATGCTCCAAAGAAACTGACCAAAGATCAAAACTATATCGCTTTATGTAAAGAGAAAGATGAAACAGCTGAATGTATGTTAAGCCCAAATTTGTTATATAACCCCAAAAATAATTGTGTACTTTCTTCAGGGCAGCCAACACTGGAAGAGTGAAGAAGGGTGCCAGTTACATTTAACAGCTTTATTGGTTGCCTAATTAACTTTCTTAACATGGCAAACAATCTGTTTCCTTTTCTCGTGTATCTTTCACAACATTTCTGGTATTGTGATATTACATACATCAATCTCCGGGCAGAAAATCTGGGTGGAATGAATGTAATGAGAATATTAGAGCAGAAACAACGTGCCTTTAACATGTGGAAAACGTATCTCGCTCTTCCTTTCATGTAAAGATTGACTCCCACTTTTAACATCTGTCACTATGGTTACAAAAGCAGAATTCTCATCAGCACCAGGACTGGGGCATGGGGAGCTGGACACCAATTCAAAGGACTCCATTGTGGGCAATAACTAGTGTTAACATACCCCTCAAGATGCCACCTGTTGCAGCAGCTCCTCGTTCTAGTGTCCCGGGGCATAGCTCCCACGCGTGCAGCAGGAACAGTGGCACCGGGCCCAAAAGGTCTGATGGCCATACCGAACCCTCATTGTTGATGTATTCTGAAATTCAACAGCAGCCGGGGGGCAATTTCCGTCCTTGCACAATGTGTCAGAAAGAAGCCAGGATTGAGAGATTGCAGCTGCAAGCGCTGTCCATCAACTGTCCCCGTTAGAAACCGTGATAGAAATGACATTGGAAATATAACATGACTGAATTACTCTGTGCTATTTTTGGGGGGTGAAGTGTCCCTTTAAATGAAATCAGGAGAATTTGTATCGCGCACATATCACTCACATGAGTCTCATGGCGCTTGCAGACTGCTCAAGTGGACGGACCAGGGCTAATTAACATAGAGCCAGGTTTTCAACTCTTTACGGAATTTACCATGTTCTGGTATGCTACGAAGATGGAAAGGCATTTTGTTCCAGAGCGATGGTGCCAGAAAGGAAAACAAACGGCCTCCTTGCCTGACGGTGTTAATTCTTAATGGAGTCAGCAATGCCGCATCACTGGAACGTAACGTTCTGGACGGGTAATACCACTGTAGCTTTTTTCGCCAATATTTTGGACCGGTTCAAAGCATAAACTTATGTGTGAGACACAATACTTTGAAGCGAACTCGTTTTTTAACCGGGAGCCAATGGAGAGTATTAAGACAAGCTGCAGAAGGGGATCTATACACAGACCAGACCTCTCTTGCCCTCAGAGGGATAATATCCCAAACTGCTGGACTGGAGGGGCTCTGAAGAGAATGCTCTCCCTCCTGGGATCACTTGCCCCAGCGCCACCCCTCCCCCCCCTCTTCCCCCAGGCATCCTCCTCCCAGATGATGGAGGCCTCACTGTGAAATGGACAGAGATCACAGAGCCGGGCACTGAGGTCAACAGTGTCACTCAAAATGCACCCCTCTCTAAGACAATGATTACTGTGCCCGTTATCCAGGTTCTGGAGATGATGATAACTGAACTGCGGGTCAAACGACGAGGACTGCTGGCCTGGGGGTATTAAAGGGAGCTGAAGGATGGGGCACTGGTTCCATAGCCGCAAGCGGTTGTGGAGATGATGACAGCTGAACTGCGGGTCAAACGACTAGGACTGGTGGCCTGCCTTAAGTTGCACATATGGCCTGTCCCCAGTTCAGAGGGTACACTGGTACCATGAAAATCCATACCCGACTGGCGGTTAGGAAGTTGCAGTAGTTTGGAGTAATTTTTCTGCCAAGCACTGGGATTCCAGTTTACGAGTACTGGAACCATCTGTAACCCCCTCGCTGCTCCTTGGGCTAGTGGTCTCCCATGGACTATGCCTAAGAGCAGGCACTGTGCATAACCAAAGGGGATGATGGACGGAGTATTGAACATTGCAAACACTTACCACTCCGCCACCCCAGTTCAGACATGGCCATATGCAAATCAGTCTGACCATGTGCCTGATGGGAACAGTCCAGCCCGAACTGCCAAGCCAGGTCTTCCCTGGACCGGAAACAAGCATCCTGGGACCGGTTTCTTGCTAATCAGCCAGGCTAGCTTGAATCCAGTGGCAAAGTGAGCAAGGGACCCATGTCTGGGCATACCCTGCCAACTTAGGGCAAACAAAGCAAAACCAAAGGGGATGATGGCCGGAGTGTTGAACATTGCAAGCACTCACCCCCAGTCAAATGATCTCGGTTTAATCCATCATCATTCTTTAGCTCACTCCGCCACCTCAGTTCAGACATGGCCATATGCAAATCAATCTGACCCTGTGCCTCATGGGAACAGTCCAGCCCAAACTGCCAAGCCATGTCTTCCCTGGACCGGAAACAAGCATCCTGGGACCAGTTTCTTGCTAATCAGCCGTCATCAGCCAGGCTAGCTTGAATCCAGTGGCAAAGTGAGCAAGGGACCCACGTCTGGGCATACCCGGCCAACTTAGGGCAAACAAAGCAAAACCAAAGGGGATGATGGATGGAGTGTTGAACATTGCAAACACTCAACCCCAGTCAACCAAAGGGGATGAACAGCAGGCACAATGCACTGCACATCGTTCATGTAATCCTGCTTTCAGACCGTTTATTTTGCCAGGCTTTGTATGGGCTTCTGCTTTTATGGAGGTCTCATTGCTTTGAGCATTCTGAATATGGAACGTAGCG
The DNA here is from genome assembly GCF_964204655.1 of Triturus cristatus. Classification (NCBI taxonomy): domain Eukaryota; kingdom Metazoa; phylum Chordata; class Amphibia; order Caudata; family Salamandridae; genus Triturus; species Triturus cristatus. Next base: position 1,468,085 of record NC_140592.1, read on the forward strand.
ATGAAGAGCGGGGCCGTTGCGCGGTAGTGAGTGAGGAGTTGAAATAGTGTACTGTTCGTCTGCTGATGGTACCTGCGCTGGGTAGCACACTAGGGATAGTATTGTTCTCTAAACTAGTTTCTGACCTAGGAAAACTTCACGCATAAGCACTACACTATCATTTACACTCAAGTCTCTGGTTAGGAATTGTCTAGAGAGTTCTTGTCCCCATTATGTATCCTCATTTTATGCATAGAATGTAGTTTTATGTGCACAAAACTACTTTTTTGTTTTCATACAAAGTAAAAGACTGGACATTGAGGCCCCTTCCCCCAAAGTTAAATATACAAGTGAGTATATTTACTTGCATATATACTTACACTTACACCTTGGTGTAACTCTCCACTTTTTTGCTATCACCATAAACATTCTACTTTTTCGCTATTCACCATTTCCGATTGGATTTTTACATCGAGGTGCAGACTTGCATGTCTCCACCCCATCGAATGAGGGGATGGGGAATCCTAAAATTGAAACCTGAAACTAAAATTATTTAAATTTATGCTCTATCATAATCATTTAAACGAGAAACTAATGTAATTAATTTAAATAATTCCTTACCTCTACTGACTTACTCCAAAGCTGCCTTGAAGATGTTTGAGTTTGTCTCGACACCTTTAGAGCTGTTGTAATATTAAAACTGTATATTTTGAATGGCAGGGGTCTTACTCCTTGTGAGTGTGTGTTTGTATTCCACCTGAAGCTCCTCCTTATATTTACCTGCCCCCTTCCATTTACCAGAAATTATTCCCCATTTTCCCGCCACACAAGCTAGCCCCTCCCACATATACTGCCAAACCGCCTAAGTAGGTGTGCGAAGAACTCTGCCAATGTGGCGGAGAATTCTGCTCAGAAAAGGTAGCCGAGATAGAAGTTTGTGGATGGCATTTTATACAAAATGCAGTTTATGAATCAAGGACTGAGTTATTAATGGGTATTGTTGGTTCTTACTGTGTGAATAACCCTCATCACCTCTTCATTAAGACTTCATCTGCTCTGCCTGGTTACTACAGAGAGTCAAGTGCTACTGGGGAGCACTTGGTAATTCATTTTGGGGTCCAGCAGTATGGGGGGGGGGGGAACTGGGAGAGCAGTGGTAAAAAAACTCAGACTGTCACAGCTTGAGCCCCCTTACCTCCGATTGCCCTGGAACCATCTAAATCAGGGCGGTCATATTGGAAAATGGCAAAGGAAATAGGAATACTACAGAAACTAATCGACTGACTATACAGAACAGGCCAAACATAAGCTTGAGTTATTATCATGGAAGACAAGACCTTGTTGACATGTTGTTTATGTCACGATACAGAGTGAGAAACAGGAATCAGACTATTGTGGTAAACGTGCAGTGACCAGAGTCTCATTGCTAGCCAGAGCAGAAAAGGGTAGTTTGTATGTATGTAGTTTGTATGTATGTATGTATGTATGTATGTATGCAGTATTTGTACAGTGCGACCCCAGCCAAAAGACAGCTAAGTCAAAGACAGTCACTGATTGATAGGTCGGATAGTTGGGTTTTGGGAACAGAATGCACTACTACTGCAATGTGATGTATTGTTCTTCATACAAGCGTGTCTTCAGCTCTTTCCTAAACTGGATTAGCGTTGGAGTGGTCCTGATGGATACGGGGTGATGTCCCAGATGCTGAGTTCATAGATGGAGAAGGCCATTTTTTACACTTCTTAGTCTGTAGTCTGATGGTGTCCGGGCTGCAGTTGTGCTGGAAACCACCAGAGATGGTGAATTTGTCTGCAAGGTAAGCGGGGATGCTGGTCGTGATGACTTTGTAAATGATGCAGCTGGTTTTTAAAATGGTGTGAGCCACCAAGGGCTCAATGGAGTTCCATCAGAACGGGGGATAGGTAATCTTATGATGGGGTGTAGTTCTCTGAGTTGCAGAAGCAAAATACAACTTCCTTTTAAACCTTCTGAAATAAAAATTTAGTTTGGTGTTGACAGAGTTTGCTTTTCATATTGAGGCATTTCCCACAAGCAAAATATTCATACCGTCTCTCATGTGTGTTTTCTGGTGAAGAATAAGATGGTCTTTTCGATGGAACGTCTGGTCACAATCCGAGCAACGATAAGGCCTCTCTCCAGTATGGAGCCTATAATGCATTGTTAGATTGGACTTTACATTGAAGGTTTTATCACATTCGCTGCATTGATATGGTCGATCACCCGTATGTGTTCTCTGATGCCGATCGAGAGAGCTTTTCATACTGAAGCATTTCATACATTCGAGGCACTGGTACGGCTTCTCTCCGGTATGTGTCCTCATGTGTGTTTTAAGATTTGCGTTCTTGTGGAAGCCTTTCCCACATTCAGTACACGTATACCATGTCTCGTTCAGATGACTGCTTTGCTGACCTGTACAAAGCATTTCATTTCTTGTAGGAGTATCACTTTTAGTGCATTCACCGGAAATTGGTACAGGATGTAAACCAAAGTATGTCTGACTGCCGACAGCCCTTTCACAGTAAGTATTGTTTAACTGTTCAAGACCCCAACTGATCCCAGACCAGGGTCGCCTTTCAGAGGTAGTTCTCAGTTCCGGGTCCCTAATAATGCTCTGTTTTGCTTTTCTGGATGAAGCTTTCAATGGTGCTGTTGAGTTAATACAGTGTAAGTATTCACCTTCACTCCTTTCTGTGCTTAAATCTTCATTATCTGTTAAGTTAAGACATATATAGGTACAATTATTCACAGGAAACCCTCTGATATACATTATTAAGCATGGTTTATGCCATGACTTGAAATAAAGCCATTTGGTTAAAGTCATTTATTTCACATTTTTATTATAGCACCACTCTACCTCGTAATAGGCGTCAGTGCGCTGCAAGCAACAATTGCAGAGATCCAGATCTCCACCAATGGCGGGACCAGGATCTCTTAACAGTGAGATACAAAACAATGACCTAGTAACTTACAAATTAAGCATCAGTGAGGAGTGAAAGCACTCCTCCTGCGTGAACCAAGTGAGGAGGATTCTTTCAAGCCTTGTTGTTGACCGTGAATGTGGACGCTTGTTTGAGGCAGAGGTAGATGAGTCAACCCGTACTAATATCGATCCAATCCTGCAGGACCGCTCCTTACAAAGGAGATCGCTATCCTTTTAAATCAATTGTTTACACATGTGTGCGTGCTCACAAAATAGGTGTTTGTTATAAAAAAAAAAAGCAATATTTCCTCAAAACTTATGAATGTCATAACCTCCCTGCTACAGAGCTGATCACTGCTCCTGCATACATAGAGCCCAGGACGACTAAATAACATGCAGATGGTCCATGGGGCTAACAAGATCAAATTAAGATGTCTACTTATGTGTAAAGCAGACCTTTCCAGCGTCCATACACTTTCCCGCATCCATACACTTTCCTGCATCCATCAATATTTCCATGTTCACCAGTGTTTGTGAAAAGCTAAGGGCCTCGTTTTGCTTCTGAAAGACAGGGAAATGATAGGATAGTGCCCCTTTTTGACATGGTCACCCCCACTTTTTGCCTGGTATCTTTTGCAGATTTGACAGAAGATCACTGGGTGGCTGCTAGCCAGATCCCCAGTGCCAGATCTCTTTCCCTAAAACTGTACAATTGTTTCCCCAATTGGCAATACCTTTAGCACCCCTTGCAAGTCCCTCATAAATGGTACCCGGGGTACCTAGAGCAAGGAGGCTAGAGTGCGTCCTTAAAGGCTGCAGCATGTATTGTGCCACTAAGAGACTCTCGCCACACTCGTGCAGACTGCTGTATAGCGCGAACTAGACCCGAAGGTATCAGAGCGCCTTATATGAGCACCAGTTATGTTACAGATGGACACGTTCATTTTTGTTAGGCACGGGTAGATTTAGTGATTTACCCAGAATCACAGAATGTTGAGCGTCCCTGCCGAGACTCGAACCTTGTTCCCCAGCTCCGAGGTCGACCGCCCTGGCTGTTAGGCCACATTCTCAGGAGGCGCTCCCCCTCTCAAGCTAGCACCATCCCTAAGGTAGGCTACCTGAAGTGGACACAACTTTTAAAATCCCACAATCTTATTTTTGGCAGACTTAGGCTTTCCGGGTCAGGATTATGCCCACTTCCCACAGGAAGTGGTCATATAGAGGGTGTAGACACCCTAAAGGTAAGTAACCCATTGGCTACTACCTGTCACCCCCCTAAATTGAGTGTGTAGGTGGCACCACTGACACCAAAAACTCAGATTAGACAGATCAAGAAAAAGAGGACACCAAGATCTGCAAGAAAGAGCGAGAACTGAAGACTGCTGTGGACTTTCGGTGCCAAACCCTGCCTGTCCGCAACAAGTCCCAACACTTGTAACTAGCGACTCGTCCTGCAGCTGACTAGCTTTCAAGAACCCCGGGAGACCGCCAGCCTTCGCAAATAGACAAATAATCTCCCTTGAGCTACTCCCCTGCAGTCCGCAGGCACCAAAAAGCAAAGTCTGGTTCACTGAGTTGCAGCTCACCAGCCAGGCCGACACTGCAGCCCCCCAGGAAGAGGTACCTGTGCTCCTGAAGGTTAGATCTATTCCTCCACCAAGCGAGAGGACACCAGGATCAACGGAGCCGCAAAGGACTAATACCAGACCCCTTGCAGCAAGCCAAGACCACAAGAGTCCAATCCGGGCTCCAACGACACTGAGCAGCCGTCGAGGGACGTCAAAGCATAGACCGGCTTCAAGAGTGGCCCAGCTGTCCTCATTTTGTACCCCAACAGGCAAGACTGATGACCGCAAGACTCCAGGACACACAGAGCCCAACAAACCTCTTTGCTCTGCACCTGAGCCCCTCCAGCCTGAGTACCAACAAACTAACTGTGCTCCCTTGTGACCCGAGCCTCCCATTGGGAGCTCCCGGACTAGTCCCCAAGTCCCCCGCTGCGGCCTGTTTCTAGGTGTCCACGCCCGTTTCTCTTTACTTGCGTAGTGCGCACAGCTACCAATGCAACCAGCACCTCTGCACCCGAATGCCCAAGGGCAGGTAACAAAAAACTGCTGGTAGCACCTTGGACCCCTAAGACCCTAAAACCGAAGGAGACCCCAAAAGTCAACTGTAAATACCCGTATTCCATCCATGCCATTTTTTTTTTAACAACAGATTTTATTGGGTTATTTGTCAGGAGGACGGGCGACAGCCCTACAATGACCTGTAGGAGAAAAAGGATTAATCTCACGAACATACCAGTATTTCTCCCGATTACCAACACCTGCCAAACATGCAGGTGATACAACAGAAACAGAAGGCAGACAGTACTCGATCTCAAGACAAGAAAACATGGCATAGTGGCATAGGGTTTCATTAACAAACAGTGTAGTAAAGTCCGGTCCATGAGTAGTTGAGAGTATGGTGTTCCACTCAGGGGTCCGCGGGCGGCAGAGGGGGAAGCACGATTCCTCGATATGAGGCCCATAGAGTCCAGATTTTCCGATGTTTTGCAGGGCATCCCCGAGCTAGAAATACAGCTATTTTGGCCCCATGCATCCATCCAGTTCGGTCTTCCATTTGCCTAGGGTCGGGGGAGATGTCGCTTTCCATAATTGTGCAATGTCCCTCTTGACGATGGTGAAAGTCAGAAACAGTAAATGTTGCTTTACCTATTCCCCCCAACAACATCAGTGCTATGTAAGAGGAAGAGCCGTGGGTGAAGCGGGAGCACCCACGATAGCACCTCATTTAGGCAGGACCGAATTCAGAACCAAAAGGGTTGCAACACTGTGCAGCTCCATACTGTGTGCAAGAATGTACCCTACTCCATGTCACACCGAAGACATGTGGGGGACTGGATTACGCCCATCTGCCAGAGTCTGGTCCGAGTATAGTAAGCCCGGTGCAGGTATTTAAACTGTATCAGGCGGTACTGTGTGGAGACCGCCGAACCCTGCGGGCTAGTGATGGCTTCAGCCCAGTCGTTATCAGTCAAGTCAGGAATGTCGGCCTGCGACGCAAGTCGCGTCTTGTCAAGTGTCGTCGATGTGTGGGTCGTCAGGGTCTGGTATATTTGCCTGATCTTGTGGAGGCCAAGGTCGCCCATCAGTAGACGTCCTTCTAATGGGTGGAACTCTAGAAGGGTCTCAAGCGTGTGAATCAGGGGAGTGAGTGCATGCCGGAGTTGAAGGAATTTGTAGAATTGTGTTTTATGCAAGTCAAACTCCGCCTGTAATTGCTGAAAGGATTTCAGTGTAGTATACCGTATTACATCGCCGAGGTCGAGATCCCCACGAGGTCCCATCCCCGATACCCCTTCAAGGCGGCCACTGGGCGGAGATATGTACCCTGCCAAAGTGGGGTTTTCTGAGTGAACTTTCCATTCCAGCCCATCTGTCGGACTTAAGCCCGCCATAGCTGTATCACGACTTTACCAGCAGGTGGCATAAAATACAGGTGTGTGGCACTATATAAGAGATGAAGAAGGGAACCCGTTCCATCGCCGCATGCTCGATCGCGTATGCCGGCTCTGTGGGGGAGTTATACCACCATTCATTCACTATGAGTATGTGGGACGCCACATAGTATGAGTAGCTGTCCGCTGCTGCGATCCCTCCACAGTATGTGGATTGTGCACACGTGCAGAGAGCGACCCTAACCGCACCACCGTTCCAAAGGAATTTGTTTTGTATGGCGTCAACCTGTGTGAACCAGGAGCGTGGAATTGGGTAAGGGAAGTTTTGGAGGCGATACAAGATACGGGTTAGTGACACCATCTTAAAGATGGCCGAGCGTCCATATAGAGACAAGGGAAGAGAGGATCATATTGCCGTTTCGCCATTGAGACTTGTTTACAATGGGGGTTATATTATGTGCCCAGGAGACCTTGGGGCATGGAGATACGAAAATGGCAAGGTATTTAAAACCATCCGGCACCCCGGATAGTTGCGAAGCCTAAGTATCTCGACCCTGGTGGCCGCACACCGGAAACAGCACGGATTTTGCGGGGTTCGTATGTAAGCCTGTAGTTTCCCCGAACACCCTGAGGATTTCCAGTATATGGGGCCCAGAGTACCAGGGTGTCTGTCATAAAAAAAGAGGATATCGTCCGCGTATAACGCGATACGGTCAGATCGCGACTGAGACCACTCAAAACCGCGGAGCACCGGGTCGCTTCTAACCCACACCGCTAATGGCTCTACCGCAAGGGCGAATAAAAGCGGGGACAGGGGGCAGCCCTGCCAGGTGCCTCTTTGCATAGGTAAAGGGTGGGAGTGGTGCCCGGCGATGCGCACCGACGTCGGTAGGTTGGTGTAGAGCAGGCGCACATACGCAATGAAGCACGGCCCAAAATTGATAGCTTTGAGTAATTGGAAGAGGTAAACCCAACTCAGCGAGTCGAAAGCTTTGTCAATATCGGCCAGAAGCATGGCGGCCGGCCGACCGAGCGCTGGAGCAGCTGCCCTGGCGTTATGTACCCTCCGGCTATTGTGTCGAGTGGCTCTTTGGGGCATGAAACCCGACTAGTCAGGATGTGTCATGTCTGAGACACACGCCCGTAGGCGATTGGCAAGGATTTTCCCAGCAGTTTGTGTTCGAAGTTAATGAGGGAGATTGGACAGTAGGAGGTGGGATCGTCCGGAGGATGGCCGGGCTTGAGAAATGACACTATTTCCGCGTGTCGCTAATCCTAGGGCAATATGGATAGGTCTTTGGCCTCCTGGATTGCCGCCAATAAATCGGGGCCTAAGAGGTGTACATTCGGCTACAGGAATTCCTTAGGAAATCCATTAGGCCCAGGGGCTCGCCCGGGGTGTATCGCATTGAGAGCACCTGTCAGTTCTTCTACTGTAATTGGGGCGTCCAATTGCTCGCGTAGATGATCCGGGAGCTTCCATCCATGCCTTTTTAACCCATAGGGAAGCACTGTGCGTAAAGGGACATTTAAGTAACTATTTTACTTACCTGCAAAATTTTATATTTCAAAAAGAAATTACTTGCTATTAAAGTTCTTGGTATCAAAATGTATTGAAAAATATGACTTATTTTTCAAAAATGGTCTCACGTTTTATTGATGAGTGTGTCTCATTTATTGCCTCTGTGTGTGTGTGTCAAAAAAGGCTTAGCACTTCCCTCTTATAAGCCTAACTGCTCGTCCATGCTACCATAAAAGAGAGCATTTAGGATATAATTTGTGCCTTTGTAATCCAATGGGGATTTGCGCAGGCTCTTTACATAGTGTACCTCCTTCTGGTCCACTATTTAAAGAGCCAGCTTACTACAGTAATCCACAACAAATATGGGGAGGCGGTACACTTCCCACCAAAACTGACAGTCCACCGGCTCTAGTCAAAGTACGGCAGACCATCACGCTTCTGCGGGTGGAGCCCCTGAGGGATCCTTTCGCGGAAACCCTACGTACACTGCTTGATGACGTTGGACCTTCAGTGTATGGGCCTTAGACTCTGAGACTGCCCCTCCCCACATTTAGGATGGACTTTCTGATTTTCTGTTTAGGACCACAATGAAAATAGTGTGTGGCTAGAACAGGAAAAATGAAAATAAAAGTAATCCTCACAGCCTGGGAAAAAACTCCCAACGTCATTAATATTTTATTTTTTAAGAACAGACTCTTTTCAAAACAAAAAAAGTGGCCGCATGAACCATGGTAACAACTCAGCAAACTTTCTGTGACTTTAGAAGTGCGGCTGTTGGTGGGGCGCCCCTGAAGACACATAAATTGTCACGTAAGGAATTTTCTTACCGAGTCTAGTGCGCAGAAATGTTTCCCAGTTCCGGTTCTTGAAGGTTCTGGTCCATCCGAAGCAGAGGAAGCCACGGTGCTGCTTGACAGTGTAACAGCAAGAGGAAAAAACCCAGAAGGGAAAAACCTCTGGCTGAAGCGGAGACCCAGATACACCGGCAGGAGCGAAGATACACCGGCAGGAGCGAAGATACACCGGCAGGAGCGAAGATACACCGGCAGGAGCGAAGATACACCAGCCAGAGCTAAGATACACAGGCAGGAGCGAAGATACACCAGCCGGAGCTAAGATACACCGGCAGGAGCGAGGATACACCGGCAGAGCGAAGATACACCGGCAGGAGCGAAGATACACTGGCAGGAGCGAAGATACACCGGCAGGAGCGAAGATACACCGGCAGGAGCGAAGATACACCGGCAGGAGCGAAGATACACCAGCAGGAGCGAAGATACACCGGCAGAGCGAAGATACACCGGCAGGAGCGAAGATACACCGGCAGGAGCGAAGATACACCGGCAGGAGCGAAGATACACCGGCAGGAGCGAAGATACACCGGCAGGAGCGAAGATACACCGGCAGGAGCGAAGATACACCAGCAGGAGCGAAGATACACCAGCAGGCGAAGATACACCAGCAGGAGCGAAGATACACCAGCAGGAGCGAAGATACACCAGCAGGAGCGAAGATACACCAGCAGCGCAGATACACCGGCAGCAGCGCAGATACACCGGCAGGAGCGAAGATACACCAGCAGGAACGAAGATACACCAGCAGTAGCGAAGATGCAACAGCGAAGATACACCGGCAGCAGCAAAGATACACCGGCAGCAATGCAGATACACCGGCAGCAGCGCAGATACACCGGCAGCAATGCAGATACACCGGCAGCAGCGCAGATACACCGGCAGGAGTGAAGATACACCGGCAGGAGCGAAGATACACCGGCAGGAGCAAAGATACACCAGCAGGAGTTGAAGGTACACCGGCAGGAGTGAAGATACATACACCGGCAGGAGCGAAGATACACCGGCAGGAGCGAAGATACACCGGCAGGAGTGAAGATACACCGGCAGGAGCGAAGATACACCAGCAGGAGCGAAGATACACCAGCAGGAGCGAAGATACACCAGCGGGAGCAAAGATACACCAGCGGGAGCGAAGATACACCAGCAGGAGCGAAGATACACCAGCAGGAGCGAAGATACACCAGCAGGAGCGAAGATACACCAGCAGGAGCGAAGATACACCAGCAGGAGCGAAGATACACTAGCAGGAGCGAAAATACACCAGCCGGAGCGAAGATACACCAGCAGCAGCGCAGATACACCGGCAGCAGCGCAGATACACCGGCAGGAGCGCAGATACACCGGCAGGAGCGAAGATACACTAGCCAGCAGCAAAGATACACTAGCCAGGAGCAAAGATACACTAGCCAGGAGCAAAGATACACTAGCCAGGAGCAAAGATACACCAGCAGAAGCAAAGAGTGTTACAACACAAAGAAAAAGAAAGATGAACCACGCATTCCTTTACCACGCATGTCTTTAAAACAACATGCCTTGGATAAAGCGCCGTTGGACTATAAAGTCCAATGCTTTCCCTACTGCTGTGCGGACTGGAGATGTAATAGTAAATTCTACTGTCCGAAATCCAGTGCTTTCCCTAAGGCAAGTCGTAAAGTCTTGCATGGTAAAGGAATGCGTCGTTAAGATGCATTTGTTGTTCTGACCGCGTTGTTAAGGAGCGCGGGGTTTAGGCATGCGTGGTTGTGTCATACAACTGTGTGCCTGGTCCCTGGGCATCCATGAATTGGACAGATAGGCTTTCTGTTAGGTTTAGTCCTAGAGAGAGCTGTTGCCACTCCATGCCTTAGAGCAGCGTGGCCGTGGGAAGACCTAGCCCTTCATCACTCCAGCAGGATTCACCAGCCCTCATGCCTGGCCTGTACCATCATAATAGGCCTGAGGGGCCTGGATGTGGATGGTGGAATGGAGTGATGGACCTAGAAGGAAGACCATAAGTGAGAAGCAGTCCAGGACCACCACATAAGGCTACCACCCACCTGGGTGGGTGAGGGATCCAGAGCAGCCCCCAATTTAAATCCTGGAAGGACTCTGGCCTCATAGGGATTTGTAGCAAGTCAGTCTTAGCATCAAGAGACTCCTACATGAAGCACTGGCAGCTCAAGCTCCGTCAACATCCTTGGTAAGAGGTGCGCAGGGAAACGTCAGGTTCACCCATAGGTCTGGCCCTTGTAGTCTGCAAGTTTCCCCACACCCCTGTTACTGATGCTTAAGAGCTAAAGTGTGCAATAAGGGAATATCAGACGTAGCATGAGAGGGGTTGCAGAGCGATATTCGCAATCTCTACATGTCCAGCTACTCCAATGTGACCTCACTAGGGACAGTATTTGTCTGGGGTTAGCGGGGAGACCCAGAATGCATACCATACATAGCAAAGAAGGGAGAAAACCATGCGGCAGAATACACAGCATTATTGTAATGTTAAGTTGTGTTATATTGATTTGTAAAGCGCTCTAATTGCCCAAGAGGGTATTCAGGAGCTTGGGCAGGTGTGTAAGTTTGTGGTCCTCAGGGTGCTTAAACAAAGAGCCTGGTCTTCAGCCTTCTTGTGGAACTCAAGAAGTCAGGAGGAGGCTCTGATGTGTTGAGGGAGGTCGTTCCATGTCTTGGGTGCAACTTAGGAGACTGAGTAACCTCCAGTTTTGCTATTGCGGACGTGGGGAATATGTGTGAGTGAGAGTGAGGCAGAGCGTAGGTGTCTGGTGAGTTGGTGAAAGGGTATGCGGCTGTTCAGGTATGCTAGTCCTGTGTTGTGTAGGGCTTTGTATGTGGGCATGAGAAGTATTAATTGGCTGCGCTTGTGAATGAGGAGCCAGTGAAGCTTCCTGAGGTGCGGTGTGATGTGGGTGTAACGTGGGAGATTGAGTACGAGCCTCTCAGCGATGTGCTGGATGGTCTCTGTAGGAGTTGTTTGGAGATTCCGGCGTAGTGTGTTGCTGTAGGCCAGCCTGCAGATAAGTGTTAGCATGACAGTTCGTCTGGTGTTAAGGTGCAACAATTTGAAGATTTTTCGCAGCATGCCAGAGATGTGGAAGCAGGAGGTGTGCACTGCGTTGACTTGAGCCATCATGTTAAGCTTGTCATCTAGGATGATCCCTAGATTTATTGTGTGGTCTGTGGGTGTGGGTGGTTGCCCCAGCTCTGACGGCCACTAGGTGGTGTCCCATGGATAGGGCTTCTTGCCGAAGACAGGTACTTCCCTCTTATCGAAGCTGAGCTGCAGGCAGGTGGTTTGCATCAAGTCTGATGCCATGGTCATGCAGTTGGTGAAGTTGGTTCTGGCAGTGGTTGTTTTGTCCTTTAGGGAGAGGATGAGTTGGGTGTCATCGGCGTAGGACATGACAGTGATATCTTGCGATTGGATGATGTTGGTGAGCGGTGTCATGTATATGTTGAGAAGGGTGTGTAGGAAAGTGCCCCTTTTTGCATGGTTACCCCCCTTTTTTGCCTGATTTCTGATGCACTTTGACTGAATGTGAACTGGGTCCTGCCAATCAGGATCCCAGTGCCTGTGCTCTTTCCCCAAACTGTACCTTTGTTTCCACAACTGGCACACCTCTGGCACACTTTTTTTTTACGGAGTTTTATATAGTGCGGACTTGACCCAGTATTGGGTATCAGAGCGCTTTACATAGCACAAGTTGCGCTACATGAGGACACATTCATCATTTTGGTTAGGCACAGGGAGATTAAGTGATTTGTCCAGAATCACAGGATGTTCAGCGTCCTTGCCGAGAGTCGAAGCCGGTTCCCCAGATTCGAGGTTGACCGCCCTAGCCATTAGGCCAACTCCTCTCCACATATAAGTCCCTTGTAAAAGGTACCACTGGTACCAAGGGCCTTGTGCCCACAGAGGGTCTCTAAGGGCTGCAGCATATATTGCGACACCCTCAGAGACCCCTCACCAAACACATACCCATTGCCATTGCACACTGTGTGTTTTTGTGCAGCTAAAACTGAAGAGTTGACATAGCACACATCCCTGTGTGCCATGCCACCAACTACTGCCTATGGCATCGGTAAGTAACCCTCAAGCAGTCCTCACAGCAATATAGCCGGGTGCACTATACCACAGGTGAAAGCATTGCTGCCTGAGCGATAAGCCCCTACAGTGTCCAAGTCCCTTATGAGGCATTGTAAGTGCAGTGAATCCATATCGAGTACATGGGCTCCACAGCTCCATGATGGCTTTACTGAATGCTAAGAAGTTGATATCGAACTTTTCAGCATAATAAACCCACACTGATGCCAGTGCTGGATTTACTGTAAAATTCACTCAGAGGGCATTTTAAAGATGCCACCTGAAAACCAACCAACTCTTTAGTGTATGGCTGACCGGTCTCTAATAGCCTGCCACTTCCAGCCATGTTTCAGCACCCCTGAGGTGGAAGCCTGTGTTCTCGTGGGTCAGAAACAAAGCCTGCTTGGGGTGGAGGTGCTTCTCACCTACTGCCAAGCAGGAACAGCATTCAGGGCGGTGAGCCTAAAAGGCTTCCTGCCCTTTGTTATGCTAACCAGGACCTCTCCAGCTAGTGGAGATGCCCGCCCCCCTGACCAAGCCACACTTTTGCCAGCAAAGATTGGCGGAATAATTTGTAAGCAGAAAAGGTGTGCCCCTCTCGGCCACGACCACCCCTAAGGTGTCCCGAACTGAAGTGACGCTCTCCTTAGAAAATCCTCCATTTTGGATGGAAGGATTTTAGCCAATAGGATTAGGCGATGCCCCCTCCCCAAAGGGAAGGGACATACAAAGTGTGTAGTCACCATAAAGGTAAGTAGCCAATTGGCTTCTACCTGCCAGTAGCTGCAACACCCCTACATTAAGTATTTAGGGGCGCCCCTGAACGTTGATCTCAGACTCCTGGCGACCTAAAGAAGAAAAAGGATGAAGAGCCGTGCAGCAGTGAAGACACCAGACGACAGCTGGCTTGGCCCCAGCACTACTGGCCTGTCTGAACCCCTCGAAGAAAGCTGCTCGAAGATGCGATTCGTCCTGCAGGCCCAGCGAACTCCACAACACTGGGTAGACTGCCTGCCTTCCCTAAAGACCGAGAATTCCCGAGCACACTGTCCTTGTCCACAAAAAAAACAACATCAAGGACTCCCTTACCTTCTGGAAATACGAGTCCTGCCGGCTCTGCACCCGACGCCCACGGCCAGAGTCCAAGTGGCCCAGTGAAGTCTCCCCAGCGATCCTGACCTTGAATCCATCGGTGGCTGACCTCTCCTGGACTCCACGAAGAAGCCTGCAGCCTCAGCGCAAAGGGTCCCCATGAGTCCGACCGGCTCCGGTGACGATTTTTTCGACGTCTAAAGGCACCCCTGTAATCCTCAGCCCTGACTTTGGGGAGCCTAGCCGACGCTTCCCAGGCATCCACCGACTTACCTGCCCAGTGATTGGTCACCTTCGTCCAGCCTCCTGGTCCAAGCCTGCAGCATCTTTGTGAAACAGAGTTTCCCCATTCACTTGCATTGGGCGCCTGATGCTGTCTTTGCACCCTGCATCTGGCTGTCCCTGTGCTGCTGGTTGTATAAGCTTGGTGCTGCTTTGAAGCCCCCCTGTGCTTGCTTAAACCCTCTGGGCCTCTGCCCTGAAACTGCGGGTACTTACTGACAAACAGTGCATCTCTGATCGCCCCCAGTTTCCATAGACTAACATTGGGCTCTGGGCACCACCTTTGGCCTCTGCACCCCGCCACCCCTGTGCCGCTGGTGGTGCAGATTTGATGTCCACTTGAACCTTGCCCTATGTAGGTCCAAACCCCAGAAGATGGGAATTGTAAGTCAAGTACTTGCCTGTTACTGTGCATAACTGTTTCCTTCCATAGGATTGCATTGTATTTCTTGCTACTTGCACCAAGTATCTATTTTTCTACATTGCTATATTGCAACTGTTGATTGACACCACAAAGACTTTCTAATAGCACTGTAAAGTATTTCTATTGCTATTTGCAACACATTCCTACTGTACTTGAAAGTATTTCTAATCTGAAACTGACGCCTGCAAAGTAATATTTTTGTGCTAACATTGGACTTGGAGTTAGTCATTGAGTGTGTGCCCCATTTCTTGGCTGTGTGTGTACAACATATGCTTAACACAGCACTCTGGTAAGCCTAACTGTTCAACCACACTACCACAAAAGAGCGTAGGGTATTATCTACTTTAGCCGCTGCAAAGCCTCTGGGGATCTACTGGACTCTGTGCACATTATACCTTACTTTGGTATAGTACATACAGAGCCAGCTTCCTACAGGGTGGGGCTGATGAGTGATCCCCGTGGATCTCCGCTTATCAATTTCTTGTTCTCTGATGTAAAGGGTGGCAGCCTGACCCTCTGGCTTCTTCCAGTGAGGAAGGAACAAACCCATTTGAGAGCGGATCCTCGTATGCCCATCCCGCGGAGTCTTCTGATGAGGGTATTATGGGAGACAGTGACGAAGTGCGCAGAGACTTATTGTAAACTGACTCCGAGATGGTAGTAAGCCAGTTATCTTGAGTGGATACCTCTCCAGTATTTCATTTAAACGCTCTTTCTGTCCTTAGTCTGTTGTTGGTACATTGACGGCATTACTTGTTGGATTCCTCACCCTTGACATAGGGGTTTTCCAAAGCAATATACTGGAATGCCCAGTTGAAATGATTGTCTGTGGTAACCCAGCGATATCAAAAGAATCTTGTGGGAAAAAATGGAGCCATTTCCAAGAAAGAAAGCAACTTGGACGATGCACTGAAATGAGCCATCATACTACACGTGTCAACAATGACCCTGATTACTGAACAACCTCTTGAGACTGGAAGATGCACCATAAAGTAAGTAAAAATAACACACCTAGATCTGAAGAGATTTCTAAAGGGCTTGGAAAACCAGCTGCTGTCTTGAACTCTTTACCTGTGTCCAATTACAACAAGAGCCTACATAATGCCTTATGTCACCTTTAAAGACGGACACCAGAAATGACGAGATACCAATTCTGTGGTGGTTTTCACACTATGATGTCCTGAAATAGGTGTGTCAAGATACATTCTCCTGATCTGTAATTGTCATTCAGGTTCTGGTAACCACAATCTCTTGGGCATAAAAAGGCAGCCCCTCCTTTTTTTATTGGTTTCTGATAGTATACAGCTAAAAAAACAATGAAAAAGAAGACACAACAAGATTCAAGCAATCATGGAGAAGGTTCGTACAAGTTACACAGCACAA
Organism: Triturus cristatus; assembly: GCF_964204655.1. Taxonomy (NCBI): domain Eukaryota; kingdom Metazoa; phylum Chordata; class Amphibia; order Caudata; family Salamandridae; genus Triturus; species Triturus cristatus. The sequence continues at coordinate 1,484,100 of NC_140592.1, forward strand.
GTCAAATACATGACAACTGTTTCAGCATTTGCAGTGAAATGTGGTTGTTTTAATTTGTTTGGGCCCTGTTGTTGGCAGCCCGTATGCTGTGGGCAGAAGAGAGGATAGGGTGAGTCGTCCCCAGCCTACCTCACTGCAGAGTCGGCCACTTCATGTTCGTGCTGGTCTTGTAGAGCCAAGTAGGTGTTAAGGGAGCTCCATATATCTCGAGGGTGGGATTTAACCGGCATAAGTCTCCAGTACTCCTCCCTCCTCTCCTGAAAGTAGGTCATGTCTTTCACCCAGCCCTTCTCTCCTCATAACTAGGAGCAGACTCAGGAATTAGTTTGCGGGAGATAGCTGAGGTTTCCTTTATGTACCCCAGCAGGAAGACCAGCGGCTCTCTAGGAATGTTTTGTCACTTAATCCATACAATCAAAAACTTTGTTCCAGAACTCAGCCACCCGGTCACAACTCCATACCAGGAGCAGGAAGTCAAAAAACAAGGTAATTGATGGAATGCTTGAATTAATCTCAGCCACCGGCGATCGCTCGGTTACGCGTTGCAATCTATGAATGAATGAAAGAGCATTTATAGAGCGAGCAGCTGCTTAGAAAGTGTGTCCCAGCGCTAAAAAGACTATCAGACCCTCTGCAACCCCTAGAAGCAGTAAACCAGGATTTAGTTACAGAAAAGCTAGGTTTTAAGCATTTTCCTGAAAATGGCTAAGTCGGTCACAGTTCTTAGAGTCAGTGGGAGAAGGTTCCAGGCATGGGCTCCATGGAACCGAAAAGAATGGCCGTGTTGTATCCTGGGAACGGATGCCAGGCTCAAGGCAAAAGGGGGAGAAATTTACTAAGCATCCGCAGAAGCCCAAAATAGGTGCCTGCTACCGACTGGACCTGAGAGCTCATCGAGAGAGTGCTTTCCATCATGATGCCCAGATCTTTAACAGTGTTTTGAGCGGAGAAAGGAGGTGCCATATCCGCGGGTCACCAGTGTATCCACTCGTCCACAGGCGGGGAGCCAAAAAAGATGATTTTAGATTTCTCTGGGTTGAATTCTAACTGGTTCCTCCTCAACCATGAAAACACCTTCGAGAGGCAGGTACTGATCTTCTCATCCTGAAAGGCCGCTCCCTTGTCGCAGGTGAAAAGGAGCTGCGTGTCGTCAGCGTAAGAAATAACTTTTGCACCACAAGCCTCTGCCAGTGGCACCAAAGGGGAGATATATATATATATATATTCACTGAAAAAAACATAGGTTTCAGGGCTGTTATAGTTAGCTCGACGTTTCACTCGTACAAAACCATTGAAATTCCTCCGTTATAGTTAGTTCTGCTATCTATAACTCGCGCGCCCGCAATCCACTGCTGATGATGTCACATATTACATCATTCATGACATGGTCAGTGACATCATTGATGACATCACTGATGGCATCTCAAATGACATCACTGATGACATCATCCAGTGAATGTGGTTTGGTTCGTTGTTTAAATATGTATTATATATATAGCAATCTGCATTGAAGAATGAGTGGATATATAAATATCTGGATGGAGGATTTAGTAGCAGTGTGATTGACTGTTTACTTGACTAATTTATAGTGTCTCACTAAATATATTGGATAGTGACTAAATAGTGTGAATATCTGTATCACTTTGTCAGTTGTTGTGTAAACTGCTGCACCAGTTGGTTACTAGCTACGTGAAAGTCTATATTAGTTATTGATTAGTTAACTGAGTATTTGTATGGGAGAGTGAATGTGTGTGTGGTTCGGTGGGGGGTGTGTGACTGCCCAAAGATGTGTGAATATTTAATTCAGTAGGTATATGAGGTTAAGACTGCATATAACAGATGTTTGGGTGAGTGAATATCTTTATGGGTGTGGTGATGAGCAAATATATCTCTCAATGGTACACGTCCAACAAACTAGAAAAATAAAAGGCAGTGTATGTGACAGTTGTATATAAATAAGTATACATAAGACTCAGTGATTGTATGAGTGACTATATGGCTAACTGTATACTTGTAATAGTGATTTTATAACACACTAAGTATGAGTTACTATCGATATGAATACATGAAGTGGTGTTTGTATAAGTGTGTAGCTGACTAAATGTAAGTATGATCCATTGTTTGCATAAGTGAGTAGGATGACTGCATAAGTGAATAGGATGTGTGCTGGTGTGTAATGTTGATATAGGTGTATAAGTATATTTGATAGTGTTCTATTGATCATTGACAGCATGTATGAGTGAATCTATAGGTACGTGATTAGATGTGTGTGTAGATCTAGGAATCACTGAGTGGGTTTTTAGAAACTTGTATTGGTGTGTCAATGGATTCAAATGTGGTACTCTGTATTTTACAGTGAGTGATGAAAGGATATACTAGTGTATGGTGAGGTGTATCTGATTGTCACGTCGATGATGTAATCAGCGATGTCATTTGAGATGTCATCAGTGATGTCATCAGTGATGTCACTGACCATGTCATGAATGATGTAATATGTGACATCATCAGCAGTGGATTGCGGGCGCGCGAGTTATAGTTAGCAGAACTAACTATAACGGAGGAATTTCAATGGTTTTGTACGAGTGAAATGTCCAGCTAACTATAACAGCCCTGAAACCTATGGTTTTTTCAGTGAATTTCAAAGGTTTTTTAAATGATAATTTTTAAATGTAATAATAGTTATATGTGTTTTTTTATACTGATTTTCTACAGTTTTTTAACTGTTTATTTTCACATATTTTTTAAATTACTTTATATATTTTTAAAATAAATGGAAATACAAATGTTTTTTAAAATATTGAAACTGAATTATTGTTTTTTTTAGTTTTATATTTTTATTTTAATATATTTATATTATTTTCTTTATTGTTTCTTTTTTCCACATTTTTTTTGGGAGTCACGCACCCAAAGCGTACCTTTCTTGATCACTACTCGGAACCTAGCCGCCATTTAAAAATGTTGTGAAGAGTCCGCGTAGGATGTGCGACGGGTGCGTATTTTCTGCGATGTGCGCGATCGCTATGCGACCGGTACGCGACTCCAGCTCCCGCGCATTCGTGACACATGCGCGTTACTGTACGCGACATTCGCGCACTTCCGGGTGACGTCATATACTTGTTTGACGTGGTGGGTGCGCGACTCCCGCGAAATTCTTTATGTCTAAAATTATATATATACGTCTTTAATATACATATTAGGGCAAGACATTATACAAGCTATTCATAAAAATAATATTTGTTTACTTGTATTAAACTTATATTACTTTTAAATGCAATTTCGCGAAGTCGTGTTGGGTGCGTGCTGCCTGTGCGCAGGGTGCGCAGACCCCATGTGACCTGAAAAAAAACGATTTGATTGGTTCATAACATTTCCCATTCTAACTATTGAAGGACCCCACCCATTTCCATCATTCTTCTTTGAGCTTCTTTGGAGAGTGATCTCTGAGCTTGGAAGAACCTATTCCCATTACTTTTTTTTGGGTGTATTTGAGAATAAAACCAACATCATGGCTTCAGGACAACAGCCACAGGAACAGGAGGAACATTCTTCAGAGGAAGAATTTGTACCGGAAGCTCCACGCCCACAAAGGCCAGTATCGGTGGTGTGGAAGTTTTTCACCTTTCCGGAGGGGCAGAAGAAAGTGAACGCCACCAAAGTAACCTGCAAGATCTGTGAGCGTGTCTTGTCCCGAGGTAGTGCTGAGAAAAAATACTCTTGCGGTACTTCCTCGATGTATAAGCTACTGAAGACTCTGCATCCAGTGAATCTGGCTCGGGAGGAGTGCAGGAGAGCACAACAGAACCCTCCACCTGCAGTGCCTGGTACCTCTGGCAGTTCTACATCATCACCACCGGACATACGCCCTGAATTTGCTCTACTGAAGCAGCACTGCGTAAAGTGCAACAAACTAATATCCTATGGAGAGCAGTCTGTTGAAGCAGTGTGTGCGGCGCAACAAAATCATCGTTGTTAGACTTTTGTTTGCTTTTTTTTTGTTGGGAATGGCTGTTAATTCCTGAAGTTTCCTGTTTTTTTCATTCTTTTTTAATTTTTTTGTTTTTAAAAAACACCAAAAACCTAACATCATTCATAAAAATACAAAAAATATGTAAAGGAAAAAAAGAAGAAAATAAAAAGTTTGTCTCAGAACTAACTTTTCTGGTTAAAGAAAGAACTATATTTGTATGTTAATGTGTGAAAGTGTGTTTGAATGTATGTGTATAGCTTAATTGACTGAAAACATGCATTAGTAGTGTATGGTGAATGTACAAGTGCAGAACTATAAGTGTGTTGGTTAGTTCGAGGACTGCATGCATAGTGGATAGGGGTTTGAAGCAGTCCATGTGCTAAGGCCTGGCTCACTACATGAGTACTTGGGTACTGACTGAATGATTAGAGTACTGCAAGCAGAGTGCCTGGGTGAATTTATAAGTTGTTGGGTTTTCACGCAGTGAATGGATTAGTACATGGTGCTGAATGGGTCACTAGAGGAGTGCAAGGGGAGTGACAGGGTGTTTGCTGGAGTGTATAGATACTGACTGGGGAATTGAAGGTGTGAAAGACAAGTGTGTAGGTGGTTAGAGGACTGCATGCATAGTGGATAGGTGTTTGAAGCAGTCCATGTGCTAAGGCCTGGCTCACTGCATGAGTACTTGGGTACTGACTGAATGATTAGAGTACTGCAAGGAGAGTGCCTGGGTGAATGTATAAGTGGTTGGGTTTTCGCGCAGTGAATGTATTAGTACATGTTGCTGAATGGGTCACTAGAGTAGTGCAAGGCGAGTGATCCTAGAGCCAGTGCTATGCTAAAAGACACTTAGAACACCTACATACACTAGGGAACACTATGCGTTGGGGTACCCCTCTGATTAGAATGGCCTCCTCTGTAAGCCCCTAGTACATAATAGGGCAGGGGGATTAAAACTACCTCTTAAAACGCGCCACAGTGCGGGTTTGCACACTAGTGAAGGGGGGGGGGGGGCTGAGGTGACTTGTGTGCAAACACACCCTGTGGCCATTTTAATTTGGTGGATAAAGTCCCCTTGAATCCTGAGTGTCCCTTGGGTCCAACTCGCTCACCAGGGATCTCCAGTTAGCGCCACAGAGCTGCGCTGCAGAGAGGTATAAAAAGGGGGACGGCCTGGACCACCTCTCTGCAACGCAGTGCAGTGACTCTAAGCACCTGGTGGGCTAGTTGGCCCCCAGGGGCCCTTAGGGTTGAAGGAGAATTATTTCCCCAACTTAAAACGCGCCACAGGGCATGTTTGCACGCGTCACCTCAGGCCTGTCCCCTCCCTTCGCCACTGTGTAAACGCGCCCTGTGGCCATTTTAAGTTGGGAGATTAAGTACCCTTGAATCCTGAGGGTCCCTAGGCTCAAACTAGCCCACTAGGTACCTCCAGTAAGCGCCACAGAGCTGCGTTGCAGAGTGGTGTAAAAAGGGGTGCGGCCTAGCAGGTTTCCTGCTCTCTCTTCCAAAAACGAAAGCATTTTGTTATGGCAGGGCGGGAGCCGCGAGGCTCCCGCCCTGCCATAGTAAACTAGTGTCCCGGGGTGGACACCCCGAGACACTGCAGGAGCCGGCCCTGGGGGGTGGCTGTCCCCAGGGCCATCAAGGGCTCCAGGAGGGGGGGGGGGCGCGGCCCCCCTCCCAACATTTACAAAGCCCCGGGGGGGTGGTGGTCCCTGGGGGGTCCGAAACAGACCCCCCAATTTAAATACTTAGTATTTAGTGGGAGGTGGCGGTTCCTGGGGCGTGTGGGGGAGGCTCAAGCCCCCCAACACAGGAACATTTATTTAAAAAAAAAAAGCCCCGGGGGTGGCGGTCCCCGGGGCACTGTGGGGGGGATTGGGGACCCCAACACTTTTTTTTTTTCTCTGCCCCCGGGACTTGGCCCACCCGGGGCCTAAATATTAACGAAGCGCGGGAGCCAGCGCTTTGTTTTTTTTTAAATTTCGGCCGAAATTCGCACTCGGTGCGCGAATGTTGCCGTTTGTTTTTTTTACTGCTTTTTTGGGCCCTGGGGGTCCTTGTGGGACCCCCTGAGCAGGCCTAGGGGGTCAGGGTGATTCTACCCTGCCCCCTTTTCTTGTTTTTTGCATTTATGTTTTTCTCAAGATGGCTGCCAACACTTCCTGGTTTGGAGTGTTGACAGCCAATTAGCATAAAGCTCGTGCTCGGGAGGATCCCGCGGCTCTAGATATATATGTGTTTTTACTTTTGAAATTTCTCAGCAACTACTGAACGGATTTACACCATTTAAAAAAAAGGGTTCTTTCTGAACCAAGAACTACCTTTTTGCCAAATTTGGTGTAATTCCGTTCAGCAGTACGGGCTGTAGCCGTGGCTTAAGTTTCCTATGAGAAATTGCATGGGGAAAACACGTTTTGGGACCTCCCTTTTTTCTCGGCCCCTGCTTGCCAAATCACCCCGAAACTTTCAGGATAGGAGCGGACCGGAGCGCTCCACGAGTTTTGAAAATTTCGCGAAGAAGCATCGACCAGCGCCAACGTTTTTGGGAATAGAATGTTACGAATTTTCTATGGAAAATAGGTCCTAACTATAACTATCTACTGGCGGGTCACATAAGTAAGCACGTCTCGTGAACCTTGATGTAGATCAAGTGCTGCTTCCCCAGAGGTACAGAGCCTCGATGATCAAAGACATTTTTAAAGCTCTGTAGAAATGCTGCAAATTATCCAGTATGCGATCACTTCCTGCCACAAATGGAGAGGCCAAGTGAAAGCATTCCCAGAAAGGTAACTTATTCTAAATCCTACCTTAGATATATCACTGTTAAATTGACGTGGTTGAAAGGTCAACTGAATGGTAAAAACTTTCATGTATACTTTCAGACGCTGGGGGAGCAGTCATTGTTAGCTCCCCTGAGCCTGCTAAAGGAGGATCCCTTACCAGGAGCCCTCGAGGGCACTGCTTGTCACAAGAAGGCATTCGTCTTGGACAAAGTCTGAATTTGTTGATTTACTGCGTGTACAGCAGCAATTAAATCCTCCTTTTGTGGGGAGACGGGCGGGTTGGAAAGTTGAAAAATCAAGAAAAATTTCAAGCGATAATGAAATGAATGTAGCATTGAGGCAACAACAAAGATACAAACATGTAGAGGATTATGTGTTTTCTTTTGTAAAGTATATACAAATAACCACCTGGAACCAAAGCAGGCAAAAGATTATGAGAGAACGCGTAGCCAAAACTGGGTTGTGGTAGTACTGTGAGAGATGAAGTTTACCAGAACTCAAAGCATACTGGTAATATCTCTTGTTGAATGTGAGGTATTGACTTTTATGGTTCTGTAAAAGCAGCTCGTACAGAGTTGTGGTTATTTTAGAAAAGGGTTAAAGATAAAAACATTCTGAAGCCAGGCCCAGATGTAAAAGGTCAATGGGTATGTGTTACTCGTTCGCCCAACTCGGTGGCATCACCCTTGCTAGCTTTCATGGCCTGATAAAGGATGCTCCAGGTGCCTTGACTAGTCTGCTAATGGCTTTCTTGCACTGACTAAAGAATCCATAAATGCGAGGGATTGACAGTGTCTGCATTCTTCTACTCTTGACTGATCTTCTGAGGATAGAAAGCAAAATAAACAAACTCTGGAGGACCACAAATGGTGGTGACTGAGCTGATCGATCCCTGGAGACCAAGTAATCCTAAGAGAATCATTCGTATATCATCGAGATTCAAACTGTGACCTGAACGATTTTCCAATATCCTCTTCAATTACCAAATGCCCTGTAAGGTGATTTGATAAAAGGCTTCTTCAAGACGAAGTGTTGATTGCAGAAATTAGAGAATTCATATTATAGCGTTCTGTAGTTTGTGATGTTTTTAAGGGAACCCTACATGACAGGGGGATATCTTACTGCACTTCCCAACCTAAACAAAAGCGTACAACAGTTATAGCCCATAGAATTAAGGTAGCTCATGAGAAAGCACTACCATATCGTAGGAAACTGGGTGTTTGTTGCAGTACCCCCCCCCAACACACACTTTGTGCCTAGTACTAGATGCAACTTTGACCGAAGTGTCCTGGGTTACTGCTAACCAGGTCCCCAGTGCCAGATCTCTTGCCCTAAAAATGTACAATTGTTTCTCCAATTGGCAAAACTTTAGCACCCTCTGTAAGTCCCTAGTAAATGGTGCCCTGGTGCCGAGGGCCTGAAGTACTAAAGAAGGTCCCTAAGGGCTGCAGCACCACTTGCGCCACCCTGAGGGATCCCTCACCAAGCACATGCATGACTGCCATTGCAGGCCGCATATCTTGGTGTAGACAAAAGTGAAAACATGACATGACACTCGTCCCTGTGTGCCATGTCCCCTACCCTGCATATAATGTAAGTCACCCCTACAGAAGGCCTCACAGCCCTACGGCAGGGTGCGTAATATTATATGTGTGGGCGCATCAGCATGGTTAGCCCCATTGCTGGCAGTGCAAGTGACCAGGGAAGCCATCTTGGCCCATGGACTGGACACTGGTGAAAACGAGTTCCCGCGCTCATGACGGCTTCACTCAAAACAGGGATGTTTGTTACCAAACATCTCGTCTTGATGAACCCACACTGATCCCCATTAAAACCTACTGGGCTTCCGACACTTTTTTCCACCCTGCATCCAGCCACTCCTGTACCCCTGGTGGTGTACTGTTGATCCTTCCTTGGACGTTGCCCACCACTCAATAAAAACTGGAGATTGGTCCTGTAAGTCGATGTACTGTACCTGTTTGCAGAACTTGTTCTTCCATCCATAGGATAACTTTGCAGAAGTCTGAAATTGCAGTGTCCACTTTTTAAAGTGAAAAGAATGTATATTAAAAAACTTACTTACCTGAACTATTTTTCTCTGATGCCTAAACATATATAAAGATATTTGCTATTTTTATAAATTGGTGTGGATCTCCTTTTTGAGTCGGATGCGACGTTTATCATTGTGTGTATTTGCAATTGTCTTTCACTCCTCTGTTTTAAGCCTGAGGCTGCTCGACCACACTACCCTCTAACAAAGCACTTTGAGATTCAATAGCGAGCCCTGTCCACTAGTAAGAGAACCCCTGGACTCTTTACACTATATATCAGAGCCAGCTTCCTACACATATAATGGAGAACTGGAACATAGGAAGAGTGCTCCTATTATGACGTGGGAATAGTGAATGCTGCTACAGCAGGGCAAGCATGTCTGAGAAAGGAGAATTGATGGGTAAGCTTTAAGCACCGTCGGCTAATGAGCAACGCGCCAGAGAGACAGGTGATGATGCCATCTGTGACTTCTTTGTAGGCGTCAAGGCTATAGCCTTTGGAGCCGTATAGTAGGAGCTGCCAGTGTCACCAGGCTGGGGTAGGTCAGCCCTTGGGGAATGCCCCAGAGGGCACCAGGCACCACCCTAAAGATGTCCAACATGTTCTTTCAAGGTGCCTCAACCTGTGCAGGGTCAGCGGAACGATCAGGAAATTCGAGCTCGATCATCGCATCTTCGAAATCAGCTCTGTGGAGCAGCCTGGTGTCAGCAAATGGCCCCGTAACCCCGAACAGTTGTGTGAACGGGATCCTTTCCTCAAGGAAGAGGAGGATTTCTGTTTGATATGGTGCTTGTTTGTGGGAAGATGTTTTGGGAACTCATTCCTTTTCTGGAAACATACCTGTAGCTTTGGCTTATCCCTTTGGGCCTTGACCAAATATAACTAGGCCTCTCACTCCCTGATGGCCTCTGGCTTCATCAGGGAACACAAATCCCAGGACTTCGTTCCACGGTTAGACCCATGATACCACATGCACATGTTGTATGGCTTCGATAAAGACATTCGATCTCAAGACCAGATTTGAACCCTGAGACTTTCAGAGAGAAATTCGACTTAGTCAATGTTGAAGGCACGGAAAATGTTAATGGTGAAGCACAGAGATGGTACTCCAGATCTTGTTGAATGATACACAAGAAACAGGAAATGAGACCAGCATGACGCCACCTTGCAGCCCTTGAGAGCCACTACAGCACATTTCCGAGAGACGTTCTACACCTGAGAGGAAATTCTTAAGGTGAAGAATCTGCAGAAATATGTATTCACCAGAAAGCATGTACTTTTTTGAGGGAAGAGCAGAATAAGTTGACCTATAATTCTTCAAGGTGATTCATATGAACCAATTCCCCTCATTGATGTCCCATTACCCCTACCTGTGCCTCTCTCCAAAGGCTCTTGCTGGTCCTGCAGGAAGGATTCTCTTCCATCTGTCAGAATCATTGATACAGGAGGTGTGGTATGTGGCTCATCGGTTGCTTTAAAGACAATGATGCAAATGCATTCGTTATGATTAGAAAAATAACAGTATGCTGTTACCATTAACTAGTATTAATTTGCTATAGCCCCTCTCTCGGCCTTGCCCCCTCGTTCTCTCTTCCTCTCTCACCTTTCTTTTTTCAACCTCTCTTCCTCTCTCCCTATCTCACTCTTTCTCACGTTGCCTCCCTCACTCTTTATCTCTCTTCCTCTCTCTGTTTCTCAGTCTGTCTTTCAGCGCTCCTCTCGTTAATACTATTCCTTTCCGCGGCATCACCTTGTCTGCTGTTCCTTTCCACTTTAACCTTGTCTCGTTTCCTCATTAGTAATGGCCAACACTGATCTTACTCTGTATTACTATTAAATACTTGTTTTTTTTTAATTATTAAACCATTTTAATTGAATAATGGAGTCTTCTTTGCCTTAATCCTATCTTTACAGCAAAGGTATGAAGAATATGTAACTATTTGTATTTAAATACCATTTAATTTTCTTAAATTAAAATTACTTTCCCTAAATTGTAGCTCCTACATTATTCCTTAGTAACGAAAATGAATAATTATTTTATATTAATTAAATCAAAGTAAACAAAATGAATTGTGGAGCATTTCAAATATATTTAATATAATTAAAATAAATAAATATTATTTATCTTTTCACAAGGCAATGGTGCACAGTGTAGTGGCAAATGAAATAAGGTGTTGAAGAGGTCACTTTGTCATGGTAATAGTCACCAGAGGTAATCTTAGAAAAGTAATGGTATATTTTCTGTCTGCTTCTGTCTCCCGCTGACTCATTGGCTGCCATCTTGGCATCAATATCACACGGTTCCCACCCACCTGAGGTCCACGTCTTGGGTTTGCGCGTTTTCTGTAAATGCTTCTTTTCCTCTCGTTTCTCCTCCTCTGGTTCTATGCTTAGTGCAAAAACAGATGAGATAGCTGGGCAACCTGAAATAGAAACAATAATTCTTAGAACAATACTATCTTACAATGGGAAAACCTTCTTGCAAAGAGACAACAGATCGGAAACCAGGAGACTGAGGAAAATCTGGTGAGTGGGAGGAACTATTAGATGGTGGAAGGAGCTACAAGCAAACAAAAACCTGAGATAACAAGCCCAAGCAGAGTGCATACACATCTTTTTCCATCTCCGATCACACAGCCATATATGGCGAATGTACCAATCTTCAGTTAATGTCCACTGGCTGCAAACGCCAGAGCAGGAAAACAAACTAGTGAAGTGGGCGAGGAAGAGAATCAAGTGCAAATCAGTTGAACCAGGATTACAAGCAGTGGCATAGCCAATAGGTCTCGCCTTTGGGACCTTATAAGTGTTTAACCATGCAACAGTTAATGTTGTTGCACCAAGGATATTGTGCTGCATAACTAAATACTTATAAGGTCCCAAAAGCGAGACCTATTGGCTATGCCAATGCTTGTTGTTTGTTTTGACTGGCATAAAGACCATGCATTTATGTATCATTACTGTGTGTTCTGGAATATTGTACGACTATGAAAAGCAAATTTAAAAAAAAATAAAGAAAGTAAAAAGCTTTTTTATACTCCACGCTACTTGTAAGTATCAATGGTTACACAAAATCCAGAGCACAGGCTGTTGCAGGGTGTGCTCTACTGCAGAACCACTTTGGCTAGTGTCAGGGTCCTTAGCCGAATTGTGAAATCCTGGAACGAACAACCCTCGAGAATTATTTACTTACTAATCGTGACCATTCTGCCTACGGCGTGCAGTGGGGTGCACTAGTCGTTAATGGGGTGCAAAGTAAGCCTGGGCAAAGCACTACGCCACGCTCGCGTAGTTTGCGAAGTTTGCGCTACTTCGCACTACGTGAATTGCACGTAGCACAGTGCAAACACGCGTAGCGTAGCATAGTGCAGCGGTCGTTTTTTGCTTGCTCGCGGTCCTCAACGTCAAGTAGGCGACCGCGAGCAAGCAAAATGACATCCCCGCGAGACTTTTTCCTCGTTCGCGATCAGCAACATCAAGTTGCCAATCGCGAGCGTGGAAAATAAACCTCCCGGCGAGATTCTCAACGCGGAGAGGTCAGGTTTCTCATTGCGAGTGGTCGCGTATGCTCGCGACCGCTCGCGATGACAAACTACCAGTCCACGTTGAGAAAGCTGCCGCTTGAGTAAAAATCTACTCGAGTGGCAGAAAACGACAGCTCGGACTGTGCGAGATGCCGTTTTCAATGATTGCACAGTGCGGACAAGCATCCGGCACTGTGCAATCATCCCCGAACAGGCTACTACGCAGTTCGCGTAGTGCTACGCGTAGCTCGCATAGTGCGAAGTGCACTTCACGTTACTAAGCGTAGCGCTACTACACAAACTACGCCCAGGGTTAGTGCAAAGCCCATTCGGTGTGACTTGGCTGAGGCACCCGTTTGCTTCCTTTCTTTCAAACCCTGTAGGGGCGTGTCTCTGGAAAGGGTGTCATCTAGATATGCCTGTGGAAGGGCGCGCTTATCACTCGAGACTGTTACCGAATAAGTAATTCTGTTTATTGTTCAAAAGATGTGTTACTACACATACAGGAATGCCGTTCACCTTTTAGCAAGCATTTCAAGGATAGGATATAAGTTGGAAACCCTTAACACGTGTACGTTTATTTATAGATGTGAGGATACTGAGCTCACAAAGGCATGTTCAAGTGAAACTCCACTGCAGGTGTTATCTTTCGCTCTTGAGTAGGGAGTTTCTGTTTCACAGTTATAGGTTTTCAGGAATGCCCGACATTAGCCTGCTTGTGCCTTCAGTACTGAAGAACCTTCTGTGTTAAATACCGTGTGGTGTTTGCAAGTGTGTGTGTTCTCTATTTAATACGTCCTGGCAGAGGTGAGTGCGCTTTAGAAACCCATCTCTTAGTCAGAGACGGGCCCTGCAGTGTGCTAGAAGTGCACAAGTAAAGGCAGTGCTGAAGGAGAGCCCCCTCCTTTCTGGCTCCTATATGTGACGCAGCCATCAGGAGTGGATCAAAGTTCGATTTCAGTTTCTTAAGGATGGAACAGTCTGTAGATCCTCTTTCTTGCCATTTTAAAACCAGAAAGCAGGACCACGGTTGCCCAAGGAATGCTGCGCCTACAATGGCTAGGAAGTCGCATCACGTTCGCATTGCAGCTTTGCAAACCAAAAGAATGACGTATGCGTCGAAGTACCCGGCCTCAGTTCAGAAAAGCTTGGCCTTGCTCTGACAGCATCTGGATCAGTACCCCTGATGTGACAAAGGTGGAAACATTTTGAAGAATGAGACATTTGACCTATCTCTGATTGAAGGAGTTGCCATATTGCAGGCACACCTTTTCACCTCGTTTACATCAGGGGTTCCCTGCTTCTGGCCATCTCTCAGGGTTGCACCCTCATTTATGTTGTTGGTATTGCCTCTTTCACAAACCTACTCTCCTCTAAATATGACACTGCTCAAACTGTAAAGTGCCCAGTTGCCCAAAAGTGTATTTCGGTGCTGTATAAATAAATTTCATATGTAAGAGCAGGCATGATGTGTGAATGCCACTTTACATATTAAATGGTGATGGTAAGATAAGTATTTGTAAAATGACATCATGCGCCCCTTTGTGGTGTTCTCAATAGAATTTGAATGTGACTTTGCCGCACAAAGTTTAAAATGAATCTGATACTCCTCCTGGGAGTCTATAAATACTGGCTCAAGAAGTGTTTTCCTTTTACTAGCCATACATATGAGTCAAAATAACTACCCTTGTAAATATGTTATAAAATGATTAGTGACGACACTTAGATTCGAGTATCAGCTTTATTAAAATGTAAAGAAGCGTTGCACATTGTAGCCTACCACATCTAGGGTCATTGTATTATTCCCTTGAACACTAAATGTAGAATATTTTGACTCTTGTGGTACATATTTCATTACTTCTACATATCAAAAAGCAACATGGAAATTGTGCAAAAACACCACTAGTGTTTGGAAATATAATAAACAAGCATTGGCCGCGCGGCCGTAAAAGTAACGGTCGCGCGGCCGGGAAAGTGATCGCGATCACGGTGTAAGCGAAAGTGATCGCGATCGCAAGGAGGAGCAGTGATCGCACTGGAAGGGAGGCAGATGGCGGCTGCGCGCGTGCACGCTCGCGTGAACGCAAGCGCTAGGCCACCAAAAGCCTGTGGCAGCACTTTGAAAACCCACACACTAAATTTCTCGCGAAGCAGCGCATGTGCTGGCTTAGCGAGACCTAAAAAAATGGGTAGCTGAGCCCCGTTGCTGAGCTGCGTCCCCCGCAGACCCTTTCGAGCCCATATCCGATGGGCGTGTGCTTAATATGCAGACATAGGTAGCCATGTGATCTGGCTTCAAAGGAACATGCTAAGGTATTTAAACAAGAGTAAGAGATCTAGGGGTTCACTGAAGGTATTGAGTAATACTCTCCAACTCAAGACTGATATACAAAAGAGCCACTAATAGTGTAGAACTGTTTGGGGTGGAGAGCGTTTCTAATTGTTGGAATAGTCTCCTTCTAGTACTCGTGATATCAGCAGGAATGGAGAAAGCAACACAGCAAAGAATCACTGGAGTCCCCCTGATAATAAAGAAGCCATCAGCACTGTAATGAGGGGAAGAATTGGCAATCAATGTACACAGCGGAACAAGCACAAGTATAAAATGTACATCTGACCGTTGTCTGTTATCTGGACAGGAAGAATATAAAAAAGCATTGGCAAAGCCAATAGGTTTCGCCTATGGGAGACCTATCGGCTTCGTCATTGTTTTTTGTTTTTTTTTAAATGTTGCGCAGCGGTGTAACCTGTTGTGCTACATCGCTCAAAGTAATTTTAAAAAGCAATATGGCGTGGCCATACCGCATCATAACGCAACTTTCTTACGTGCTATACCATTAATTGGTTTCTGTGTTCTAAATACATAAATGTATCTTTATAATTTGTGAACGTGACCAGGCTCTTCTTGGACGGTGATTTACAACCGATCCCCTTGTGAATTTAAAAAATCTTTTTGCCACTACGTTCTACAACTTTCTCTCTCACTCACTTATTCACCCTTCAGCACCCTTGCTTCATGCACGTTCCCTCTGGAGCAACCTTGTGTTACATATTACAGAAACTTAAATTGCCTTAAATGAAAATAAATGTATGGTGATTTAGATTTTGGATATTGTCTTCTTTATGTTGGAATGTTATATTTAATACTGTGAGCTATCAAAAAATCCTTTTCCTATTTAGCTCGTTACTGAGTGAATGATATAACTAAGTGAGTGCCTTTTGCTCTGGTGTGTCAATAATTGGTTTAGGACCATTGTTTTTTGTATCAAGATTACACCCAGGTCCTTAACTACTGGGTCACCCCATTTTTGTAATGGTCTCCCCTATGTCAGTCAGCATGAAACACCAGACAGCGCTGTTGGTTATGCAGGAAACTGTTGCCGACTCTTTGCCAGAATCTATTGATCGTGAAGTATCCATCCCTTTTATACCCCACTCACATGTACCCCCATCTGAACAAATCCATACACATCCGTTCTGCCTTTGGTGGGACTGCTACCGAAGCTGATAAGGAAACTGATGAGTTGGTATCTGTAGGAAATCTGCCTTTTCTGCATGGTCATCCCAGATGTTTCACCTACTGTAGGACCTATATTTTTGCTGACTTTAGAACTATGTGCACTTTACCCCTAATAACCGGTAGTAAAGAGCCTGTGCTCCCCTTTAAATGTGGCTTCATTAGCAAACTCCTAGTAGGTATATTTAACATCCCAAATAGGTATATTGAAAACCCCTAGTAAAAGTCCGTAGTATATGGTCCAACATTTTCCCAGGGCCAGGAAGTTAATGCCATTAGTGAACGACTGCACCTATTGTGCGATCCACAACAGTGCCAGTGCAAACATGTCTTCAGGCCGATCATTGCAGCCTGGCTGTATCAGTGCAGAACATACACTGCGCCCTGTCAAAATAAACCATTTCTTAACGTGTACATTAACAAGGCCCATGAGACTTTTCACTCGACTCTTGCTGACAGTCACATAAATAAGACATTTAGGGCCAGATGCACGACCCTAAATTGTAATTTATTTGCAACTCGCTATTTAGGAATTGCAAGTCGCAATTAGGAATGACGTTCCCTTCCTAATTGCGTCTGCAAATCAATGTATGAATGTTTTGCGACGCACACTCGCAAATTACCACCCTCTTCAAGAGGGTGGTAATGGAATCGCAATTTGGAAGGGGTCCCCAGGGGACCCCTTCCACTTTGTGATTGTCTCTAAAAATATTTTGTACGGGCAGGCAGTGGTCCCAGGGACCACTGCCTGCCCTTTATTTAAAAGCAGTCACAGACATGGTGGTCTGCTGAGCTCAGCAGGCCACCATACCTGGGAGGTCCTGTCATTCCCAATGGGCTCGCAAATTGCGAGAGGTTTATTAATATTAATGAACCTTGCAATTTGCGACCCCATTGGGAATCGCAAACAGTGAAACACACTGTTGCACATGGCAAATTACATCTCGCAAATAAGTCACAATTTGCAAAGCGCAATTTTGCTGGTCGTACATCTGGCCCAGAGTAAAACTGCTCAGCATTAGTGACATCCTTTAGAAATATGCTGACTATAAGATTGTGTCATCCAGCTCCTCGCCCCATATTAGATCATATCTTAGAATACAAAGAGCTTATTAAAACTGCTTATGTTAAGCGATGACTTAGAGACTGCTGTTTCCGAATAACATTGATAGTTGCTTTCATGTTACTGACTAGCCATTGTTCACACAACAAGGTCCTAGTGCATCCGTTAACTTAGGTAGGAAAGTTCTCATGACCGCCTTCCCTCATGTAACAAATACGGTAATAACTGTATCGATCATGGTGACAAGAGTCCAGACTGTGGGAATTGGAAGAAGAAGCATCATATGACTGACATCGTATGACTGATGACACCAGCCCGTGAACTAATTACATTGGACATTGACAGAAGAAGTCTACAGGATTGTTACGAAAGTATGAATCTAAATTAATGAGTGTTCCGAGCTAGTTTAGGAGGAGAGACACCCTTTCACTTTCCATACACCACATTCCCTCCTAATTTCTTTTCCAGTAGTCCTGCTGCTGGATCGTTCCTTGCCCTGAAACTCTTCTTTATGGAGAGTTGATTTACCTGGTTAATGTGACAGATTCCTTTTGATTCTCGACCTTTGGATTATTAATGATCAATGCTACTGTAAGGATCGCATTTTTATTTACAGTTGGTACTGCAGCTGTATGGAACTCAGCTGAGTTTCCAGAACTACTCTTTATGAGAAGGTCATCTCTAATTTGCTCTTCTCCAGAGGAATTCTTTCTGGGTTTTATTTAGAATAGGTCCTTTAGTTAGCTTACTGTGTTTCTTTATAGAACACTATGTGTTTTTAACCAAATCTATTTTATATTTCTTTAAACTTGAAAAAAAATGAATAAAGCTAATTAGAGATTCTATCTATACCATACATTAAGGTTTTTGAAACCTTCAGCAGCATCTCATTATGGATTAATCGCAAAAAATCTAAATGTTATTGATGTTTTGATTATTTTGAAAGAGCTCTAATTTGCCTACGGTGGAAACTGTCCGTCGACCTCTCCGGAGCTGCAAGGATTCTCCGCAGTGAGTTTTGTAAGTGGGTGCATATTAAGATTGAACCACCTTCGTGAGTACTTGGGCTCCGGCACAGTCGTGCATGTGCTTGTTGAGGGGTCCCTTAGGGTGGCACAATTCGTACTGCTGCTCTGAGGGACCCTCTTTAGTACCTCAGGCCCTAGGTACCAGGGTACCATTTACTAGGGACTTACAGCGGTAGGTAAACAACTGTACATTTTTAGGGAAAGAACACGGGTACTGGGGGCCTGGTTGCCAGGAGCCCAGTACACTTTAGTCATAGGTGCATCAGATACCAGGCAGAATGTGTGGGTGGGGGGTACTGCAAGACATACCCAGCTTTCTACAGTGTCATTTTGTTAAATAAATATTAGTCTATATCTAAAAATTAGAGTGGGAATTTATATTGTGTTTTTTTTACTTTTTAACTCTTTTTAATTCTTTGCACGTTTTCTCTATGTTAAGCCTGTCTGCACTGTGCTGTGTTACCAGAGGTTGAGCTCCGGTTTAAATAACTGAAATCTTTCCCTAGACCTACCAGCTTAGTGACTTTTTTTTGTGAGGTGGACAGCCATCCACCCACTCAACAGTACACTTTCTTACAAACTCGGAATTGGATGGTCACTGGTATCTGTGCAGGGGAAGACCTAGTCAGCTCACATTGATCCAATATAAATCTCATTAGAGAAAACGGTGTGCACTCTGCTTGAGCCTTATCTGGTTCCGCTTTTTGTTTTTCTCTTACTTCTTGGTTCTTTCCTTTAAATCTGCCATGGTTGTACCTCTCTAACCTTAGAGAGAATGGTCCCATGGTTGTACAAGACATGTAAGGACAAGGGACTCTTGCAGGTACACTTGTGCTGGTGATGTGTTGCGGTGCTGTGGCTCTTCCCGTAAATAATTGAGGGAGTTGGGTTTGGCTTTCCTAATCTTGTTCCAGCATATTATATGTGCACCGAGTCTAGCTAATGACTGCTTTAACAACCTTATCTGTGCAGGAGAGGTGTAACTTGACAAGGAGAATATAATTCTGTAAACTCGAGAGATTGCGTTGTGTCGGGTGCTTGCATCCTGCCCTCTTAATGCTTCGCTTCCATATGAGATTATTAGAATAAGTTTTGCTCTTACGACTTCCAGGAGAGGCTTCAGAGCGGGACGAGCTAGCTTTTTGTTCAGGTTTTTAAATGCAATAGCCAGGACCAGCCCTTCGTTTGTACCGCAGCCTTCTGTGCTAAACAAACTCCCTTTATTGTCAATAGTTACCCCAAGGTACTTGTATTCTTCTACACTTTCTAGCCGCGTTTCACCCAAAAACCAAGCCTGCGTTCGCATGCTCTTGATGTTATAGCACATGGTTTTCGTTTTTGTTGCATATATATTGCAAAAGCATAGTTTAGTAGCGCAGTATCATTACTGACAGCACATTTTCCAATAAAATGGCCCCCAAATTTGCTCAAGCATTTTTACACTGCGTGTGCAAACGACAATGTGTGGAAATCAGGTTTCAGGAGCTCTATGCCTGATTAGGAGTTTGGCTTATAATAATTAGGATATAATGGAATTGTGATTTGGCGGACAAGATATCCATCACGTTTGTGACGGAGTAACTCTGCCCGCCAAACTCGTAACCGGTAATCAGGCCCGAGGTGTCTTGATTTGTTTTGATCCTATTTAAATTGCTGTTTCCATCACACTTCAGAACTACAAAACATTGTGCTTAATGTGTGTTTTCCAAACTGCTGATATATTCTGAAACATTTGTACAGCTAACTACAGGCATTTAAATGTTACTGTGTGTTAGGAAAAAGTGACAACCTACAACCGTTGCTTTAACACTACCTGCACCCTGCAAGATTGCCACATTATTAACTTTACAGACCCATCTCACTTTGCAGTCAAATAATGTAAACACCAGTCTCCATGTTTGAAGAATAAACAGCCATTTGCCAGAAGATGTTACCCGAAATTTGACCTTTGACTTTAAAAGACAGGAGCAACTATTACCAGATAAAAACATTTAAATGCATCTTTATTGCTCATTCACCTTCAGAACCTGGCAGGGTTATTGAAGGGGTTCTGCAGCCCCCCTACCATCAGCACCTATGCTTTCGAAGAACTTTACCAAACGTCTCTCTTAGACGGCTCCATCGCTCCAAAACAGACATATATTGCAATATAAAAAAATACGACACAGAAAACTGCTCTTTAAAAAACCACACTTGAACCTTGATATGATCGAAAACTATCAGCCAATCTCAAGAATCACTCAAAACAGACCATACAGACAGAGCCCAGCTCCCAGGCATCCAGCAATGAACGCAGCAAAGACCTCTCAAATGCAAGACCACAAAGACAGAATTCCTCCCACTGACTTCAATTCATTATTCAACCATTATCCATCCTTTAAGCAAATCAACGAAGATGCAAAACATCGCCCAAAACTGGTCACATCAGCAAAATCACAAGAGATTTTGGTCATCAAAACATGTAAACTTAAACACTGTACAAGCTTCTGACAAAATCAGCAAAACATGACTTACAAAAACGATTAAAATATCGAACACTATGTCACTCACCTAGATCTAAAAACAGCTGTCAAGGTCTAAGTCGCCTCTCAAAGGACTAGGGTTAGGCCACCCTTCACCAGCCTCCCTAAAACACCACATGCTGTTAAAAGCGACTGGTCTAATGCCACAGCTAATATTAGCAAAACAAGCACACCGCTCCTGCCATATTAAGCTTAAACTGCCTGCCTCAAGGCAAGATGTACCTTCGAAGTGTAGCTGCCAAGCTTACAAAGCCCTGCACCTGAAAACAACGCATTAAAAGCCTCGAGAGGGGCCAGACAGTTCAGGTGCAGAAACAAACTCCTACCCGTCACCCCAGCTTCAGATAAGACAGGCTTCTCCAACGAGGCTTGTGAGCGGCTGGCAGCTCTCCAGCTCCCTACAAGGAGCTCTCCCATGCAGCCCAGCCTCATAAACTAGACGCTTATGCTTGGTTGAATCAGTGTATGAATACTAACATTGAAAGTATGTATTAGAGTTGAAAATGTGTATTTTCTGAACTGAAGAACTCAGAAGTTGATGTTTGCATGAAAAAGGTTGAAATTTAAAAATACATTTAAGGTACGCTCATATTTGCGTGATACATTATGCTGCATTGGGGAGTCTTATACTTCTATTGGTAGCGTGGTGCTAATGGCACTGCAGCTACAGCTGGTCTGCATTACCCATGAAGAGGCATTCAGCACTGATACATCCTATTTTTACATTACTAACGGTAACCCTACCTGATGAACTGAGGGGACCGCTGGCAGTAATCCTGCATGGGGTGCCCGCTAATGAAATCTTGTTTGTACATATAAAACTACTATAACTATAACAGCAATATTAATATTAGTAGCTCAGGATGAGTTTCAGTGAACATAAGTAGCTTTTATTAAACAAAGGGTTGGAGTGGGACGCTGCGTACTTGTTGCCTTACCCACGCCCACTTTTTGTCTGGTATATATTGATACTTTGAAGTGTGCTGGTTTCTTGCTGCGGTAACTTTATTGTGGCCTCTCCTTTCCTTCACTTGCATCTTGCCTGCTGCTCACCCAGGATGAGTGCTGGAATGTGTGATGAGGTCACAGAATGCCTGGTTGCTTGGTTATGTGTGGGGTGCCAGTTGGTGGATGCAGGCTAAGCAGCGGGGGGATGCTTGCTCCTGGTGGGGCTACCGTTTACCATCTTACTTACCATCTATCTTCCTTTTACTTACTTGGAACCGGATTTAATAAACTACATTCTTGGAACCTATTACCTGGCTACATTTGGACTTCTTTTACCCAGTACACTTGCCAACCAGATCCCCAGTACCAGTATTCTTTTCCAAAACTGTACAATAGTTTCCCCCAATTACCAAAACATTTAGCACCCTCTGCAAGTCTCTAGTACTCCTGGTACCTCCGGCCTGAGGTACTAAAAAGGGTCCCTAAAGGTAGAAACACTAACTGTGCCACCATAAGGGACCCTTCACCAAGCACATGCAAGGCGGCCATTGCAGGCTGCATGTCTTGGTGCAGACAAAAGTGGGGAAAAACACACGACACACATTCCTGTGGCCATGTCCCCTACCACTGCATGTGGCGATTCTAAGTCACCCCTACAGCACCCCTGAGAGGCAGGGTGCTCAGTACTGCACATGAGGGCATATCTGCCTGAGCAGATATGCCCCTGGGGGTGCTGGTCAGTTCAATTACTGCCAGCGCAAGTAACCAGGGAAGGCAATTTAAGACAAGTTGGACACTGGTGAAAACGAGCTCCCTAGCTACATGATGACCTCACTGAAGACAGGGATGTTCGGTATCAAACATCTCGTATTGATAAACCCACACTGCTCCCACAGGGCACCTTAGAGGTGCCCCCTGAAAACCTATTAGCCTCTGGTGTGCTCCCTGACTAGTCTCTGCCAGCCTGCCACCCGAGACACTGTTCTGACCTCCTAGGGTGAGAGCCTTTTGCTCTCAGGAGTCCCAGAACAAAAGCCTGTCCGGGTAGAGGGTGTAACACCCCCTTCCATAGGATGACCTGCTGATTAGCCTTCCTTGGGCAGCAAGCCTCCAAGGGCTGACACTTTTGTAATGCAAATTTGGCTCCTCCTCACAGAAGAGGAAGACGATTCTTTTGTCCAGAACCCGCTTGGCACCTGGACAGGTGGGAAAATTATCTAGTCAGGGAGGCTTGTCACATCCAGGCTAGTACCACCCCTAAGGTGGATTACTGAGGTGGGCACGATTTTTCAGGAGTAGCTATCTTTGTGACGGCATACTTGCATTCTGGGATACCGTTAGGCCCACTTCTCATGTAGGGGGCGTAGTGACCCCAAGGGTCAGAAGCACATTGACTACTACCCTACACCCCATTAATGCCCCGAAATTCAGTATTTAGGGGTGTCCCTGGCACCAGAGAAGCAGAATCTGACAAACTAAGAAAAGAGAGGACACTGAAGAGACGGAAAAGCACAGAGGAGAGAAGAGGCTGCTGACCTGGTACCAACCCTGCCGGCCTGTCTGCATCCATCGTCAAAAACTGCGGCAAAGTCAATTTGTCCTGCAGCTGTTGATTCCAGAAACCTGGGAGGACTGCCTGCCTGCGAAAGAGACTCAAGACCTCCTGTGAACACTGGACCTGTTCTGACGAAACTCCAAAAGAGAAGGCTCTGAGGCCTTCGGAACCGCCAAAACCCGACACCCGAATCCACCACTGCACCTGTTGCCACAGGCCCGAGTTGAAGCCACCGGTGTCAACAAGGGCCCCAGCGCTCGGGTCCACTGTGGTTTAATTTCTCCTGGACTCCCCAACGTTGCCTGCAGCCTCTCTATGTAGGCCCCCTCAACCGCGACTGCTCCAGTAAAGAAAAACCTGATGCCTGAAGTCACCTCTGCACCCGTCGGTCCTGGGTCTTGGAGAAGAGGACCAAAGGTGCCCGCCTGTCTCTGAGCATCGCCAGGCCTGAGCCTACTTGCTGGTTCAGCTTGACTGCTCTCCTGGCCAGAGTCTGCAGCTTCTTTCTGGACTGACTGATCTCCATTGAAATACATTGAGCTGCTGATGTTGTTTTGCACCCGGTCGTCCTCGTGCCGCTGGTGGTGTACTGCTGGTGCCGCCTTGGACCTTGCCTCCCACTCACCTTAACGCCTGGAGATTGGGCCCGTAAGTCGCTGTAATAGACCTGTTTGTAGAAATTGTTCTTCCTTTCATAGGATAACACTGCAGAATTTATATTTAAAATTGTCCTTACATGAACAAATTTTCTCTGATGCCTAAACATATATAAAGATGCTTGGTGTGAATCTCCTTGCGTCGTGTGTGTCATTCATTGATCGTTGTGTGAATTTGCAGATGTCTTGCACTCCTCTGGGTCTGGCCTAATGCTGCTTGGCCACGCGACCCCCTAACAGATCCCTTTGGGATTCCACAGGAAGCCCCTGTCCACCCATAAGGGGTCCTGGACTCTTTCCACAGTATATCAGATTTTGGATAGATCACATGAAGAGCCAGCTTCTACACCCATAAGATAAGCGCTTCACTGTCCGGAGTCTCCTCAAGACAAGCTCCAGGACCGGGAATCCAATTCCTCGTCTTCGAAAACCAGCAGAAAATCCACCTGAAAGGTAAACACCTGAACACCTGATCTTTGTCATTCTCATGTTACTGCAAAAGACACTTTGGAGCAGGTGAATGCCCCCGAGACGTACAGTATGGAGTTAATGGATTCATGTGTTATAATCTCAGAGGTAATAATGCAAATGAAAGATGTTTTTGTGAGTTACGGACCCGAATTAGACTTAAAAAATAACAAACTGCTAATGCAAATTAAAAGTACTTTTTACAGTCTATGCAAATCAGGCTGTGTGTACTTTACAAATAGGATGTTGGAAAGATATGTCCACCCTCTAGACTAGAGAATGTTTCCATGTGTGCTCTGCGCACTGGCTGTGGATGTGCATAGACCCTGCCCATTCGCACTTTGTTCATAGGATCTGGAAACTGCACCACACTGTAGATTGTAGCTTTAATCCACACCCTGCAAGAACCTGTGAGTAATACGTATTAACAAAAGATAAATAAACGGACTCGCCTGAGGGAGCGCGGACCCTGTCCATGTCACTGTCCAAACACTCGGTCTCTTCCTCCTTTATGGAAAATGACGTCAACTCTTGCCCTGTCATAAAAAAGGGATATTATTACAAGACACATGAGTATAGAGTACTGGTCATCACAGGTGCATTATGTATCCATTTCCAAATCCCAAGTTTAAAATGTGTATTGATGTCAACTCAAATGTTACGCAGAGCCTACAAGATGAGATGTCAGCACAATAAAAAACATAAATGCAAAAGTACAAACGCGCTGGTGTGTCCCATGCCAGAATGGATCTTAGAAATAAGTTTAAATTGAAGGTACAAATGTTATCTTTGTTAATTTGGTTCAATTAAGTAATTGTGAATAGTGGAGAATGACAGAGCAAAAAGACATTAGTTTATTCGACCTTAATAATGGAAACTATAACCCTTCCTAGATGTGTGAACCCCTGTCATTTCTTGGTCTGGCCACCATGGAGCTTCAGCTGTCTCCCCAGAATTATGTACTGACTACTACACAAACCAATGCCTAAAACATGACACTATATACATAGGAGGTGCTTAGGGGGTGTCAACGACTGATGGTGCTAATTTCTTAGCTCGGGCTCTCTTAGGATACGTTCAGTAGAGATTTATGGGACACCCCTGTCTGTGTTCCCCACTGTGGATGGTTAACTGGAATACTTGTAGTACCTGGGACCAAGGGAATCTGCTAGGGTTAGTCAGCATCGAACCTGTTAAGCAACATGGCAACCAAGTGATGGGCCTTAATAAACGAGGTACCCCTACGGGCAACAAACAAAGGTATATACCACAGTCTTAGGGGCCACACACAAAACTGAGTCCCATACTCCTAGGGGCCACACACACAGGTGAGTCCCAAACTCTTAGGGGTCAGACACAAAGGGGAGTCCCATGTCCTAAAGGGCCACATACAAAGTGGAGTACCATACCCTTAGAGGCCACACACAAAGGTGAGCACCATACAGTAAGGGGCCAAACACAAAGGTAAGTCCCACCCTTAGAGACCACAAACAAAGGTAAGTCCCACACCCTTAGGGACCACACACAAAGGTGAGTACCATACCCTTAGGGGCCACATGCCAAGGTTAGTACCATACCCTTAGAGGCCAAACACAAAGAAGGAAAATGCTACTTACCAGTATGCATCTGTTTTTGGCATGTAGAGCTGCAGATCCACACACTTAGCATAGATCGCCATCTGGTGTTGGGCCCGGATGTTTGCACTTGTTTTTGTCCTGGAAAAGTCTTTGGAAGTCACGGGATAGGTGACTCCTCCTTTGGGCTATAGTGCGCATGGGCATCGGCTTCATCCTCAGATTGTTTTTAGCCAGCAGAGAAATGATGGAGTTTTGTAAGAGACAGAAAGATGCCTGTGTATGCTGTATCTAAATAAGATAGTACTGGAACAGATAAAGGTAGCCGGGGAGGCGGGAGGGCGTGTGTGGATCTGCAGCTCTACATGCCAAGAACAGATGCATACTGGTAAGTAGCATTTTCCGTTGGAGGCATATGAGCTGCAGATCACACACTTAGCATAGATTGTATAGCAGTACCCATCCCTAGCGGCGACCACCAGCACCTGTTGCTGTAGTTTGAAATAGTGTTTTGAGTACAGCCTGGCCCACACTAGCTTGTTGTCTTGTTTGCACATCCACAGAATAGTGTTTTGCGAATGTGTGCGGTGTAGACCATGTGGCTGCTTTGCAGATGTCATCTAAGGGAATGTTCCGTAAAAATGCCATTGAAGCCCCTATCTTTCGTGTTGAGTGGGCTTTAGGAGGAACAGATAAAGTACGTTTTGCGATAGCAAATTTGTATGCATTTAACAATCCATCTAGCTATCCCAGACTTTGATATGGGGTTGCCCTTGTATGGTGGTTAGAATGACACAAAAAGTTGTTTGGTCTTACGAAAAGGTTGTATCCTTTCAATGTAATAAAGCAATGCTCTTTTGACATCTAGGGTATGAAGAGCTCTTTCTGCGACTGTCTGTGGCTGCGAGAAGAACACTGGCAACTCTACAGACTGATTGAGGTGGAAAGGAGAAATGACTTTAGGGAGGAATTTTGGATTGGTTCTGAAGACAACCTTATTGTGATGGATTTGTAGGAAAGGTTCCTGAATAGTTAGCGCTTGCAGTTCACTAACTCTTCTAAGAGAAGTGATAGCTACTAGGAAAGCAACTTTCGATGTTAAAAACTGGAGCTCACATTTATGTAGAGGTTCAATGGGAGGAGACATTAGTCTTGTGAGAACGATGTTTAAATTCCACACAGGTGAGGGTGGTACCCTGGGGGAATTATCCTTTTGAGGCCTTCCATAAAGGCTTTGATGGCAGGCTCTCTGGAAAGTGATAAGTGTTGTCTATTTTGTAAATAGGCTGCTATGGCAGCGAGGTGCAGCCTAATAGATGTGTAGGCTAAGTTGCACCTTTGGAGATGTAGTAGGTAACCTATGATGTGTTGGATATGTAGTAGGTAACCTATGATGTGTTGGATAGACACGTCAAGGGGATTGATGTTGTTGTTATGACAATATATTACAAATCTTTACCACTTGGCTGCATAGCAGGCTCTACTGGTGGGACGTCTAGCTTCCTTAATGACGTTCATGCATTCAGGGGGAAGGTTAAGGTAACCAAATTCTAAGACCTCAGGAGCCAGATCGCAAGGTTGAGCTGAGCTGGGTCCGGGTGTTGGATCTCTCCATGGTTCTGGGTTAGGAGGCGTGGGGAGAGGTGTAGTTTTTGGTGGGGAACTACCAACAGTTCCAGTAATGTGGTGTACCACGGTTGTCTGGCCCAAGTTGGAGCAACTAGTATGAGAGTCAGTGCATGTTGCTGTAGTTTGCGCACTACCATTGGAATGAGTGGGAGAGGTGGAAAGGCGTACGCAAATCGGCCTGACCAATTCATCCATATCGCATTGCCTTTGGACAATGGGTTTGGATACCTGGCGGCGAAGCTTGGGCATTTTGCGTTTTCGTGGGTGGCGAAGAGGTCTATCTCTGGTTGTCCCTACATTTGAAAGAATGGCTGAAGAACTTGTGGATGAAGTTCCCACTCGTGAATCTGTTGCATTTGGCGGCCTAACAGATCGGCTATGGTGTTTTGGACTCCTGGGACATGTTGAGCTAGGAGAAAGATGTTGTGGGGTATAGCCCATCTCCATATGCTCTGTGCCAGTTGAGAGAGCTGCAGAGTGTGTGTATCGCCTAGTTTCTGTATGTAGTACATAGCTGTCATGTTGTCTGTGCGGACTAAGACAGCTTTGCCTGATATGTTTTTTTGGAAAGCCTTTAAGGCTAGGAAAATGGCTAGTAGCTCCAGGTGGTTGATGTGGAGTAACTTTTGTTGAGGACTCCACCTGCCTTGCATGGTGTGATGTAATAGGTGCGCTCCCCAGCCGGAGAGCGATGCGTCCGCTTTCATGACTATCTGTGGAACTGGCTCTAGGAATGGTCACCCTTTGGAAAGGTTCTTGGTGTTCCACCATTGCAGAGATCGATGAGTGCGACCGTCTACCAACACCAGATCTGTTAGCTGACCTTGAGCCTGGTTCCATTGGCGTGCTAAGTACTCTTGGAGAGGATGCATCTGGAGTCTTGCATGAGGTACTATAAGTATGCAAGAGGCCATCATCCCTATTAGCTGCATGAACACTCGTGCTGGGAGAGAGTGTTGAGGCTGAAATTTGGTTATGAGCGCTTGCATGCTTGCTATCCTGGCCGGGTTGGGATAGGCTAATGTTGTTGAGGTGTCTATTGTGGCACCAAGATATTGTTGTATGTGGGACGGTTGTAAATGAGACTTTGCGTAGTTTGCTGTGAACCCCAAGTTGCGGAGTAGTTGGATAGTGGTGTGAGTGTGATGTACACACTGACTGTATGAGCTGGCTTTTATGAGCCAGTCGTCCAGATATAGGAAGACGTGAATGTGTTGTCTTCTTAAGTGGGCTGCCACTACCGCTAGGCACCTGGTGAATACCCGTGGTGCTGTTGTGATTCCGAAAGGGAGTACTTTGAATTGATAGTGTTGGCCATCCACTACAAATCTTAGATACTTCCTGTGAGCTGCGTGAATGGGAATATGGAAATAGGCGTCCTTGAGATCTAGAGTAGCAAGGAAGTCGCCTTGTGAAAGAAGAGGATGGACCTGCTGGAGTGTAACCATGTGAAAGTGGTGTGATTGTATGTACAGGTTTAGAGGTCTGAGGTCTGGAATAGGCCTGAGAGAGCCGTCCTTCTTTGGTATGAGAAAATACAGGGAGTAAACTCCTGTTTTTTGTTGGTGCAGGGGAACTGGTTCTATTGCACCCTTCTGTAGAAGGGAGATCACTTCCTGCTTTAGCAGAGATAAGTGTTCTGACGACATTGGGTGTTGTTTGGGTGGTATGAGTGGGGGGGTAGAAACAAGTTCCAGACAGTAACCTGATTGAACTATTTTTCGCACCCACCTGTCTGTAATGATGTGGGTCCAGACAGTCAGGAACTGTTGTAGTGTTTCCCGACCGAAGTGGAATGGTTCCGGGGGAAGTGGAGGAAAGTCATTGGGTAGGGGTGGAGGCAGAGCGGGTGTTGTTGGTCTTGCCTCTGCCTTTACTATTGTTTCCTCCGTAGCCTCCTCTCTGGTAACCTCTGGTAAACGTAGACTGTGAGGGAGCCTTGTAAGAGGTGGAGGGGTTGTCTGAGGAGTAGCCTCTGGGGGTGCCCTTGTAAGGTGAGCGACGAAAGGAACGTCTGGGAGCTTGCAACTGCAAGGCTCCCATTGATTTAGCTGTGTCCGTATCCTTTTTCATCTTTTCAAGGGTTGAATCTACATTTGGGCCAAATAGGTGCTCCTGATCAAATGGCTGGTTGAGTATGGAACTTTGAACTTCAGGTTTAAAACCCGAGATGCGTAGCCAGGCATGCCTACGCAAAAGGACCCTTGTGTTTACCGCTCTGGAGGCGGTGTCTGTCACGTCAAGAGCGAAACGGATGGAGGTGTTGATGATAAGCTTACCCTCCTGTATGAGTTAATTGGCCCTGTTTTTGTATTTATCTGGGAGGTGCTGCATTATGGACTCTAGTTCATCATAATGTGCCCTATCATACCTGGCTAACAGCGCCTGAGTGTTCGCGATGAGCCATATGTTAGCCGCCTGTGAGGCTGTTCTTTTGCCGAAGGCGTCCAAGAGTTTAGACTCTTTGTCGGATGGTGGAGCGTCACCTGATGTCTGGGAATTGGCCCTCTTCCTAGCATTAGAAACTAACAGGGAGTCTAAGGGTACTGGGCCTTTAATGTAAGCTGCGTCAGCAGGGGCCGCTTTATATTTTTTCTCGATCCTGGGGTTAATAACTCGAGCCCTAACAGGATCTTTAAAGACTTCAGGTGCATGCTTAATAACCCTTTTAAGCATAGGTAGTATTGAGGTGGACCTTTGATTGGTGTCAAATGTATCCATTAGGAAATCCTGCTCTATGGGGTCTGTATGCAAGTCAACCCCGTGGTAATGGGTAGTTCTGTGGACGAGCTTATTACAGCCCATGGTGTCCTCTGGAGGGGTAGATGTCATCCTGTGGAACATTAGGGACATCTGGTGTGTTATAATCATCCCAGGGGTCTGGGGAAGAAGGTGGACTAGGATCCCCTAGTGGTACATCGTCTGGACCCTCCGCTATGTCATCCAAAGTGTCATCATCGTCTACTGGTGTAGGAGATGGTGTAGGGGAACGGTGTGGTGGGGAGGTGGAGGAGGAGGTGGTGGAGGAAGAGTTGGAGAAGGGACTCTTAGAGGAGATGTGGCAAAGTCCATCTTTTTAGGTGGTGGAGCCGGTGCAGGCGCATCTAGTGGTCTTTTCCTAGAACTAAGCGTTAATTGACCAGTTTTAGGATCCCTTATTAGAGTCTTTTGAGCAGGGTCTGGTGTGAACAACTCTTCTGCTGGAGGTTGGTCTTTCGCTGCCGAGCGTTTCGGTTCCGTAGGCTTCTTCGGCACCGACACTGTAGTGGTTCTGTGTTGTTTTGGTTTGGAGCCGTGCGTTTTTACAGTGTCCTTGGCCTGTGGAATTTGTTTTTTTGGTTCAAGGCTTTCCTTGGCTCCAAATCCGAACCCTTTGGAAGTGGTTGTTTGTTCGGCTCCGAATGTCTTTTCGGTGTCGAGGAATCGGTGCTTGTCGGTTTTGGTGCCATGTGCTTGGATGTGAAAGCAGCTGTCGGCATGGAGGAGGAGGGCTGTTTCTTTTTCGGTGCCGGTGATTGTGTTTCAGTACCGACGGCAGGCTGACTCGAGCCCGAGCTGCCTGAAGGCTTAGTAGGCTTCTTTGCCGGGCCCTAGGGTGGGGCATGGGAAGCAGTCTCTCGGTGTGCACCTGAGCCCGAAGGCGAAGGTGTGACCGAACCCTTAATCGATGGTGCAGGGAGGAGGTCGAGGTCGATGCTCTTACTTACTACCCGCTGCGCCGGAGTGATCTCTTCGACGTCGGAGTCATCGGCTTCTGAGGCGCTGATGAGGCTTTCTTCGACCCGCTCTCTCTCTGGTACGTCGACGCCCTCTTGGAAGATGTCGTCTGGGAATGATGTCGACGAGCGAGCCATGGTTCTTCACACGCGTCGGTCCCGAATGGTTTTCTTGGAGCGGAAAGAGGCAAAAGCTAGACAGTCTCTGGCCTCGTGCTCTGGTGAAAGGCAGAGGTTGCACACCTCATGCAGATCAGTGTGGGGAAACTTCGACCCATATTGAGGACACTTCTTGAAGGACATCCTTTCCATGAGCCAGAAGTCAAGGCCCAGGTAGGCCCGAAGGCCTTCGTCGACGATCGGAATCGAGGACTTCGCTTTGGAGAGATGCGCTTCGATTAGGGTTCGCGATCGAGACAATACCGTCGAAAGGTTGAAGGATTGCGCGACGAAAGTGGAATCGGTAACGGTTCCGAACTGGAGCGCGACAAACACATCCGAGCCCGATGGCGGAAAAAAACAATCTGAGGATGAAGCCGATGCCCATGCGCACTATAGTCCAAAGGAGGAGTCACCTATCCTGTGACTTCCAAAGACTTTTCCAGGACAAAAACAAGTGCAAACATCCAGGCCCAACACCAGATGGCGATCTATGCTAAGTGTGTGATCTGCAGCTCATATGCCTTAAATGAGTCCTATACCCATAGGGGCCACATGCCAAGGTGAGTACCATACTCTTAGGGGCCACACACAAAGGTGAGTACCATACCCTTAGGGGCCACACACAAAGGGGAGTACCATACCCTTAGGGGCTACACACAAAGGGGAGTACCATACTCGTACCATACCCTTGGGGCCACATACAAAGGTGAGTCTTACACCCTTAGGGGCCACACACAAAGGTGAGTACCATACTCTTAGGGGTCATACACAAAGCTGAGTACCATACCCCTAGGGGCCACACAGAAAGGTGAGCACCATACCCTTAGGGGTGACACACAAAGGTGAGAACCATACTCGTGCGTACCATACCCCTGGAGGCCACTCACAAAGGTAAGACCATACCCTTAGGGGCCACATATAAAGGAGAGTCACACACCCTTAGGGGCCACACACAAAGGTGAGTACAACTCTTAGGGACCACACACAAAGGTGAGTCCTACACTCTATGGTTCTATTATCTGTGGTGGTATTCTCTGCTGAGTAGCCTCGGGTTAGAGCCTTGATATTTAGCCTTGGAAACTGGATAGCATTATACATGAATTGGGGAGTAGATCTATATGCTCCTATTCCTGCCCTATGTCTTAGTAGCCCCCTACTGTCTCTAGCCCTTGTGCCCAAATCAGGTGGATAGAAGAAACCCAGTGGTAAAACTGTGATCCCTCCCCTTAGACCGGTCCGGTCTCAGCCGCGATCGGCTGAGACCGGACCGGGCCATCCCTCTATCGCCAGGACATCGGAATGGGTAAGCGAAAAGACCTCTGTTCTGCCGTATCCATTAAATCCAAGGCAAAGATCCCACGTAATTGTGCCTCCATTATTTCGTATTTGACAACTGCTGTGGGGGCTATAACTAACGAGATCCAGGACGTGGAGGCTCAGTTGGGGCTGGGGATTGATAGAACAGCTGAAACTGTCATCGAGGATGTCATAAGCTTAGATACTGACCGAAGCCAAAACATAGCTGGGTCTACAATCAACACCATTAGAGACAATGAGTCTGCTTCCCTATCTGGCCCCAATAGCCAACCGGAGCATAAGGGGAGCACGGAACTGCTAAGAGACGGGGCTATAGCCTCTGTAAAGAAAAGGAGGAAATTTTTTTTTAAAACAGGCCCGCTATAAGGAAGCTACCAATACGGAAGGTGTGCGCTGACCAACGGCCCATGGAGAGACTGTTTTCTCCTAATTTGGCTAATGTAGATTTGGACCCGGTTCTTTTACATATTGACAAGCTTGTTGATTCATTAAAAGAGGATTTATTTAAGTGTGTTAAATCCAGTTTGGACCGTGTGATGGATAGGTTAAGTAAAATAGAGTCCAAACTTGATGCTTTCAGTGTGGGTGGGAGTCAGGCCCATACAATAAATGTTGTGGGAAATAAAACAGGCAGAGTTGAGGAAGTCAGGAGCCAATTAACATCACGCATTACGACCACCGACAATGACACCATACCGACACCCATGGGACCTACTATTAGAACTGATGCATGTAGTAGCCAAATGGGCGATATCGCTAAAGGAGCTGTGAGTCCCACGAAACGGAAGCCCGATATATTACCCCTTGTAGGGCCTAATTCCTCAATTTCAGAAGCATCCGCTAAACAAATAGTGTTGAATTTGCCCCCGGAGGCTTCTCCTCTAGTGGCGGTCTTAGTAGGGGTACCCCCTCTCAAAAGTAATAGCACTGAGACAACTGAAGAGCTCATCCGCAAAGTTATGTTTTGGTGTAGCAGGGCTTCGGAGGGAGGCTTAAGTGCATCTACACATATAATAATGGCAAGGCGGGTAGGTTGGGTGGGAAACGGCCACAAAACAAAGGATGGTGACTGCATAGTGATCAATTTTGATCGGACAGATGTGGTAGGGTGGGTCCTTCATGGGAGCTCTGATAGGGCCAGGGGAGGGATCACAGTTTTACCACTGGGTTTCTTCTATCCACCTGAGGCTCGTGACATCAAACAGATTTGCCCCCCTTAGCCAGCTGGATAGTAATGATTGACTAGCTCCTTGTTCTGAAGGGTACAATGGGGCTGGAGCCAATAATATGAGCTGTCGGAGTGAATCTACCCAGGGGGCAACGGGCAACCCAGGACAATGCACAAAGATTTTACGCTGGAATATAGCAGGTCTTAAAAACAAGTCTGATGATGCCAGGTGGAAAGATTTCCTAAGCGAGTTTGATATGATAGGGCTACAAGAAACCTGGGCTACTGAGAACAATTTCTGGTTGGATGGTTACACCATCTACACGGAGCCAGCTAATGCCTCCGTTATAGGTAGGGCAAAGAGTGGTCTTTTGACTTTGATCTCTCTAAAAGTTGCAGGTAACCATTGTAAATTGGATTCAGGTTCATTGAATTGTTTGGTGGTACAGATCACCTTCTTAAATGCTCCAAACCTGCTCATTGTTAATGTTTATAACTCATTTGACAAAATTACTATAAATGAACATCTGGTCAGTCTGAACACTTTCCTTATTTCTTATAGTAAGAAACAAACTACTTATTATTCGGTTATTATTTTAGGTGATTTTAACATACATCGTTGTTGCTTAAATTGTTATGTCTCGGACAGCCTGGGTCCTGACAATTATTCAGAGACGCACTTCGAACACACACCACAGGGTGGTTTTTTGGATAGCATCTTGGCGGATTGTGATTTATTTTAACCCAATATAAGGCAAGAGGGCGAGGACACCCACTCCTTTAAAGGCAGAGGTGCGCACTCCATTATTGACTATATTTTTATTAGTGTAGCTCTGACCTCTTGGGTGATGGATTATACCATCAAGTGGTCAGTGTATAGTGATTACAATCCTATTAGCTTGACACTGGCGGGTGGTTTTAAGATAACTTGAAAACCTGATAGACCGGCTTGCACCCTGAATATTCGTCCTATAGATCAGGCCCGTAGACTCAAATGGTGCTCAATAGTACCGGGGGACTTTCAGGCGAATCTGTCACATACTGTTGGAAGAGAGATGACCCTCTGTTTAGATGTCAACTCGAGGGACAGGGAGGTCCTCATGGCATATACTAAAATCTGCACCCGGGTGGCTTCTGACCTTAAATGCCTGCATAGGGAACACCAAAATAAAGGGGAGAGATGGTTTGACCACAATTGTTCAGTTGCTCATCGAAAGCTGTTAGTGTCCTTAAAGTATAAACCACAAGATAAGTGTGCCTTAGCAGCTATAAGGAAAACATATAAATTGGCAATAAATAAACGTAAAAATGAGATTAAACATGAGGCATGGAATGACCTACTGTCTATTGACGTTATTAAAAACAGCGCCAAATTTTGGGACATTGTTAACAAACCTGTTTTTCAAGAATCTAATGTCTCTCCCCTAGATTGCAATATACAGGAGCAAGACTGGTATAACCATTAAAAAACTATGTATGGTGACCGAGGACCTTCAGGTATCACCTTTGAAGTAAAAGCATATACTTTGATGTTTACGGAGTTAGAAGTAGCGGAGGGCATAGCTCAAATGACTGTCAATAAAGCCCCTGGACCAGACGGTGTCCCAGCCGACCTTTTTCAGTTTGATATAATGTTTTGGTCTAAGATATTGGCTCACGTTTTTAACACTGCTTGTAAAATAGGACTCCCTAGTTCATGGTCAGAGTCAGTGATTGTCCCAATTTTTAGAAAGGGCAATAGAGGGGACGCAAGCTGTTATAGACCAATATCGCTCATTGACTCTGCAATTAAGATACTTGGAAGGGTGATACGTGGTAAACTGACAGCTTGGTTAACTGAATCCAATACTCTTTCAGTCCTGCAATACGGATTCAGGAAAGGAAGAGGCCCCATTGATCAGTGCCTCAATCTGCACCTATTAATTGGGAAGTACACCATTGCCAAGAAGGGAACACTCTATCTGGCGTTTATGGACCTTTCCTCGGCCTTTGACCGAGTGAATAGGTCAAAACTAAGGCTGATGCTTCTCAAGTTAGGTGTAGATAAAAATATTGTTCATTTCCTTGCCGATCTGCATAGGGACCTGACTGCCACTGTGAGGTACGACCAAAGGGGGAACTGCACCCAGAGAATATGTATCGCAAATGGTGTAAGGCAGGGGTGTATTCTGGCCCCCTTACTCTTTACTCTTTATATTAATAACCTGGAGCAAGTTTTAGGGCAAGCCAGCAAAGACATCCCGCGTGTGGGGGCACGATTGATCCCGGCACTCCTATACACGGATGATGCCGCACTTCTAGCAAGAACGGCGGTTGGTTTACAACTTCTTTTAAACTCTTTTGCCACATTTATGAAATTCCTGGATTTAAGTGTCAATTTTTCAAAATCGCACACAATGATAATTGGCTCTAAGCCTAAAAGGGTCAAAACACTTCACTGCGAGGGCAACGTGATTACCAGGGTTACCACTTTCCCTTATCTGGGCGTTCTATTTGATGAACGAGGCACATGGACTCCGCAATTACACGCAAAGAGGAATGTCCTGGCCAGATCCACATCCGCAGTTTTAGCTTTCGCACGTAGGATAGGGGCAAAACCAATGCAAGCCCCCCTAAAAATATATGGAGCAAAATGCATCTCCATTGCAACCTATGGTGCGGATATATGGGGTTTTAGAGAGGCAAGTGAAATTCAAGTTGTTGAGAACAAATTTTTAAGAAATTTACTATCGGTGCCACAATCCACACCAACATATATAATCCACCAAGAGCTTGGGATCGACTTTGTTGAGGACCAAATTGTATTAGCACCTCTCTTGAAATGGATCACAACTTGGTTAAACCCCAAACTAGAACTAAACCGTGAAGTATTAAGCGATTGTCTGGCCCTAGATCAAGTTAGCCGCATCCCTTGGTTGAGCCATGTTAAAAGGTTGGCGGTGAAACTGGGCCGGCCAGAGTTATTTAACGCGCCAGATAAATTAGTAAAGGGTGACCTGCCGTGGGTAAAGCACTCCTATTTATATATGGATTTCATGGAGAGAGAAGAAAGGGAGTTGATAAAACCAACTGTACGTGCTCACCAATTATTAAAAACGTCTCCTGCAATTGAACCATATCTGATTGTGGTATCTAACCCTAACCACCGCATCCTTCTGACAAGATTTAGGTTAAATCAGCTACATTTTTTCCTTGCTGACCCTCCGGGATGGAGAAAGGTGGAGGACTTGGGTGTATGCTCATGTGACAACTTTTCTGTGCAGGACACAATACACTTTATTTTCTTTTGTGAGCACTTTTTGCACATTGGGAAGCGTTTTATTCTCCCAATCCTAAAAGATAAAGGCTTTTTACAAGTAAAACCAGCACTTATGTATTTACAGTTGCTGTCTAATGTCTGAAAGATTTTTAGCATAGCAGGTTTTCTTATCGCAGCAGTCAGAAAAAAGAACAAAAAATAAGAGCGATTTTTATGATCTTGATTATATTATTTGGATTTAATGAACTAAGGATTTTTATGATGCCATATTTTAGATTGTCTCTCCTGAATCATTTAAGACTTATAATTAGTGTAATATCTTTGCTGACAATTAATTTTATAGAATATGGGGGAAAACATTGAGATGGATTCTTATGATCTAGTTTATATTAATTGATTTTAATGCATCATGGTTTTCTACGTCATATTTTAGATTGTTTGTCCCTGATTTTTTAATGTTAGAACTTGTGTAAACATCTTTGCTGCTAATCAATATGTTATCAATTTTAATTTTGTGTATAAAATGCTTTTATGGTTTTAATTAACCAAATTAAGTACTTTTGACTGACAATATAAAAAGAGAGGCTGTATTACAGATCTCATAGGATCCAAGATGGCCTTCGAGGGATTCTAGCGACATAATGAACGAGGTGCCGCTATAGGAGTATGCTATAAGTAGTCGCCATTATTTGGAGCAGTTATCTTGAAAAGATCCTTCAAAGTGCAGGTAACCAGGGGCACGGATTGGAATTGGAATGCCTGGGCTTTGTTTACTTTTTTTAAATAAATTGTTAACAAAACAATGGGCAATGGTGATTCTACGTAGATTTAGGAATTTCTGCAGCTGCAGCGTTTACCTGTAAATATAGATTTACTACATTTGCCACATAATGAGCTGAATTTGCATATGTCAGCAAAATGTTGTTTCCATCTCACGGATTCAAATAATATTGACAGGAAATGTCACATGAGTTGCCATTTAAGATAACTGCCACATATATAAGGTCAGCAGAGTGGTTTGGGGGATTTTGTTTGATCATGAAACCTGTATTTGTGCATGAACATTAGGCCTTGGAGAGGCTGAAAGTGGCTGCGACACGGTAGGTGCTGGCATAGTTGGTTGTGGAAGGAATGATGACAGACGGCTGAAGGGGTTTGTTAGGCGATTGTACTACCAGTGTTGAATGCAACACTTTGGGCTTTTCCCTTGCAGAGGG
Organism: Triturus cristatus; assembly: GCF_964204655.1. Taxonomy (NCBI): domain Eukaryota; kingdom Metazoa; phylum Chordata; class Amphibia; order Caudata; family Salamandridae; genus Triturus; species Triturus cristatus. The sequence continues at coordinate 1,522,231 of NC_140592.1, forward strand.
TAAAGCTAGGTGGGGCTTTGAACCAAGCTCCAGATGAACGTTAAGAAATCAACAAAAAACCGACTCGTGAGAGTCATAGGGCAGATCACCTCTACTTTTATAGCTTTGTCAGCGTGGAAGTGAAATGAAACTAGTGGGAGAGTCTGTGATCAGCATAATGTGGGTGATTTTCATCATTATCAGCGTCATCCTGCGGCACAAAGTTTATTTTAATTTGATGTGGAGATGTTGTCTAATCCTGGTCCTCCTCAGCCCTGAAGAAGGCCTCTATATAATCAGCATCTGCCGCTTCCTCATTGCTGTCTCCTGACCACATCCTCATGCACCCCATGAAATGATGCAAGTCCTGGTAACAACTGAGCTGGTGGCTGTAGTGTAATGTTGAAAGGAGGCACCAAAGGCTTGCGTAGGGAAGTTATCAAGCACTGGTGAGTAAGGAAAGGAGCTGAAGACCATGTACCAGTCTCAGCCTCCCCGTGAAGGCCCCTAGAAGTCTTCAGTCTTGGACACATTCATACCTGCCTCATGTGAAGGTCCCTAGAAGTCTTCAGCCTTGGACACATTCATACCTACCTCCTGTGAAGGCCCCTAGAAGTGTTCAGCCTTGGACACATTCATACCTGCGTCCCGCGAAGAACCCCTGGAAGTCTTCAGTCTTGGACACATTCATACCTGCCTCATGTGAAGGCCCCTAGAAGTCTTCGGCCTTGGACACATTCATACCTGCCTCCCGCGAAATGCCCCTATAAGTCTTCAGCAGTGGACACATTCATTCCTGCCTCCCTTGAAGGCCCCTAGAAGTCTTCAGTCTTGGACACCTTCATACCTGCCTTCTGTGACGGCCCATAGAAGTCTTCGGCCATGGACACATTCATACCTGCCTCCCGTGAAGGCCTCTAAAAGTCTTCAGTTTTGTACACATTCATACATGCCGCATGCGAAGGCCCGTAGGAGTCTGAGCCTTAGACACAGTCATATCTGCCTCCCGCGAAGGCCCTTAGGAGTCTTCAGCCTTGGACACATTCATACCTGCCTCCTGCGAAGGCCCCCTAGAATTCTTCAGTCTTGGAAACATTCATACCTGCCTCATGCGAAGGCCCGTAGGAGTCTCAGCCTTAGACACAGTCATACCTGCCTCCTGTGAAGGTCCCCAGAAGTCTTCAGTCTTGGACACATCGATACCTGCCTCCTGTGAAGGCCTCTAGAAGTCTTCAGCCTTGGACACATTCATACATGCGTCCCGCGAAGGCCCCCTAGAAGTCTTCGGCCTTGGACACATTCATACCTGCGTCCCGCGAAGGCCCTTAGGAGTCTTCAGCCTTGGACACATTCATACTTGCCTCCCGTGAAAGCCCCTAGAAGTCTTCAGTCTTGGACACATTCATACCTGCCTCCTGTGAAGGCCCCTAGAAGACTTCAGCCTTGGACACATTCATTCCTGCCTCCCGTGAAGGCCCCTAGAAGTCTTCAGCCTTGGACACATTCATACATGCCTCATGCGAAGGCCCGAAGAAGTCTTCAGCCTTAGACACAGTCATACCTGTTTCCCGTGAAGGCCCCTAGAAGTCTTCAGCCTTGGACACATTAATTCCTGCCTCCCGTGAAGGCCCCTAGAAGTCTTCAGTCCTGGACACCTTCATACCTGCCTCCTGTGACTGCCCATAGAAGTCTTCAGTCTTGGACACATTCATACCTGCCTCTTGTGAAGGCCCCTAGAAGTCTTCGGCCTTGGACACATTCATAACTGCCTCCCGTGAAGGCCTCTAGAAGTGTTCAGCCTTAGACACATTCATACATGCGTTCTGCGAAGGGCCCTAGAAGTCTTCAGTCTTGGACACATTCATACCTGCCTCCTGTGACGGCCCCTAGAAGGCTTCGGCCTTGGACACATTCATACCTGTCTCCCGTGAAGGCCCCTAGAAGTCTTCAGTCTTGGACACATTCATACCCGCCTCCTGTGAAGGCCCCTAGAAGACTTCAGCCTTGGACACATTCATACCTGCCTCTCGTGAAGGCCTCTAGAAGTCTTCAGGCTTGGACACATTCATACCTGCCTCTCGTGAAGGCCCCTAGAAATCTACAGCCTTGGACACATTCATACCTGCCTCCCGTGAAGGCCCCCCTTGAATTCTTCAGCCTTGGACACATTCATACCTTACTCCTGTGAAGACCCCTAGATGTCTTCAGTCTTGGACACATTCATACCTAGACAGAGGAAGCAGCTGTTCATCAGGAGAACAACGATACAAGCTGTGGAGAGCGAGGCAACAGTGGGATTGTCACAGTGGGAATTCTCCAGTCTCTCTACACACTGTTGGCTTTTTTGCCATATTGGTATATTGACCTTGCACACCAAAAGCCTCTTAAAATGTTTTCTACAATAAAAAACATGAAAATGTGACAAACATTGTCTTTCACTTGGCTCTGGTGGGTTTCACTTGAATTACTCGTGGGCTCTAAAGAGAGCAGAGGGTTTCCCTCGTGCTCTGACACCAGAGGGATCTCCTGCCTTTCTGTTGGCCAGCGTCCGTCTTCTTGTATTCCTTCTTTCAGTCCTCCCAACCCCACTCGTCCCAGGTATCTGGCCACCACGTGGTACCTTCAGCAGAGTTTAGTAGTGGTCTTAGGGGCATGCTGAGAACACAACACTCCTAAGAGCAGCACTGCGGCTTCGATGCTTCGCAAACAGAAGGAACTACAATAGCAGTGGGCGCTACGGAGTTTGGTAAGGAGGCGAAGTAGGTGGAGCAGCGCCTACTCACCTGCAGGACTCCGGCTGCGTCTGACTCTCCTGCTGCCGGGAGCATCACCTTTAATGGAGAACGAGACAACCTCGTATCCTGTCATTTGAAAACAGTAAAGTAAGGTTATAATGTATCCCATCTCACACTACGCATCACTCAAATTCACGTTAACGACAAGAGGGGATTTCTTGGGAAGACGGATCACCTAGGCCGCTGTAAGGTGCTGACAGCAGGTCAATGAAGCAATGATGCCCCTCACAAGACCAACAGAGGGTGGTGTGAGGAATGAGTGGCTGGATAAAGAGATGTGTGTACACCACAGGTCCGTAGGCGCAGCTCTACTGGCAGGGTGTAGAAATGTCCGCAGTCTGCACAGGACTCACGGTAGCAGAGCGACCAGGGGGTAGACCGAACCATACAAGATACAACCTACGCAGATCACCCCCAGAAGACCGCTCAAGACAGATCATTGAATAAAGTGTTGGAATGACTGTAAGTCTATCAAATAACATTATTTACAGCAGATATTTCAGTTGTTAAGGGTCTTTTCGTTGCCAAGAAATGCACAGTAACGTTAACCAAAACTCCGGCAAATAAATGAGGCATTACATGAACAATTAAGAAGAGTATGAGACAGAATCTCTCAGTATACAAAACTAAGGGTGTCACTGGAGTTTGGAGGGGGAGAAGCACCACCATAAAGCAGCACTGACCCTCTTACCCCCAAACTTGCAGTCACCCCTCCAAACCAGCAATCACCCCTCCAAACCTGCAGTCACCCCTCCCCCTCCAAACCTGCAGTCACCCCTCTCCCAAACCTGCAATCAGCCCTCCCCCTCCAAACCTGCAGTCACCCCTCCCCCCAAACCTGCATCACTCCTCTCCCCTCCAAACCTGAGGTCACTCCTCTCCCCTCCAAACCTGCAGTCACCACTCCCCCTCCATACCTGCAGTCACGCCTCCCCCCAAACCTGCATCACTCCTCTCCCCTCCAAACCTGAAGTCACTCCTCTCCCCTCCAAACCTGCAGACACTCCTCTCCTCTCCAAACCAGCAGTCACTCCTCTCCCCTCCAAACCTGCAATCAGCCCTCCCCCTCCAAACCTGCAGTCACCCCTCTTCCCAAACCTGCATCACTCCTCTCCCCTCCAAACCTGCAGTCACTCCTCTCCCCTCCAAACCTGCAGTCACTCCTCTCCCCTCCAAACCTGCAGTCACTCCTCTCCCCTCCAAACCTGCAGTCACTCCTCTCCCCTCCAAACATGCAGTCACTCCTCTCCCCTCCAAACCTGCGGTCACTCCTCTCCCCTCCAAACCTGCAGTCACCCCTCCCCCTTCCAAACCTGAAGTCAACCTCCCAAACCTACAGTCACCTTCTCTAGTCAGCCATAAGAAGGGCTCGATCAGTGGCAGTGAACCTTAGCTCACTCCTCCATCGCAAACCACTGAGCTGACAGTCTGCCTGTTGCAGGACCGTCAGTGACCGTCATCCTGCCTCAGTATTTTGTGCAGGATACCGTCACAGGGTTTTGCTGCCCTGGACTCCATGCAAGGCAAGATGGGGAGCTCGATCGAAAGCACCTTCTGCAGGAGGAAGATTCCTTCACGTCGGGAGTCATTGATTCCTTTGCTGTGTCCTGCTTTGGAGTTATTTCTTGAAAACTAAAAAATGTTGTCAACCCTTTGCATCCAACATGGGGCGCAACCCCCAAAGCTTCACTGCCTTCAAACGAGCTGCCACCTCGGCAGCTCCTCTGAAGGTCCAGAGCCTGCCTGGACTACCAGGGCAGTGGGCGCCACCAGGGCAGGGCAGTGGGTGCCACCAGGGCAATGGGCGCCACCAGGGCAATGGGCGCCACCAGGGCTGTGGGTGCCAACAGGGCTGTGAGTGCCACCAGGGCAGTGGGCGCTACCAGGGTAGAGGGCGCCACCAGGGCAGGGAGCACCACCAGGGTGGCGGGCACCACCAGGGGCGTGGGCGCCAGCAGGGCAGTGGGCACCACCAGGGCAGGGAGCGCCACCAGGGCAGGGAGCGCCACCAGAGCAGTGAGCACCACCAGGGCAGTGGGCACCACAGAGCCACCTGCAGTAGCCTACATAAGAACCTAAGAAACTGAAAGCTTCTGCAGAATTTATTCCCTGACAAGAGGCTGCTCACTGCTGGAATTCAGCATTTGTGGAAGTCAGAAATCTAAGAATCTTACCTGGAGTGGGCTCAGTGCTGCCGTCCCCAATTTCTGCACCAAAATGATCAATGAAGACTGGAACAGGCTCTTCTTTGGTCAAACCCATATCAGCTTTAAGAAACAGACACGGTGCTTCTAAAAGGAGAGAATTGTAAAATGTAAAAAGTACAAAAATGCATTCACTTTAAACAAAAGTTACAGGAGTTGGGCTTCTGTGATGCAACTTTGTTGGTGTTAGAATGTTCCAATGACAGTAACTCAGACACACTGGGAATCCTATGGGATTTGGGGGAGCAGGAAACTGCTCTACATCATTGGTTCTCCGGCCCTTCCAAACCCATGGTTCCGCCACCGCTTCTGGAAGTGGAGGAAGCAGCAGGTTTGCAAAGGCTGAACTTCCAATGGCTAGGTCACCACAAACCTTTGACCTGTGGCTCACCCGCCACAGCGCCGCCGGGACATACCAACAGCTGTGAATCTGGAAACTGGAGAGGTTCATTGAAGGGATCTGCAGGAGCGGGATCTGCGGGAGCGGGATCTGTAGGAGTGGGATCGGCGGTAGCAGGATCTGTGGGATCAGGATCTGCAGGAGCAGGATCTGCAGGAGTGGAATCTGCAGGAGGGAGCGGGATCTGCAGCAGCGGGATCTGCAGGAGCGGGACCTACAGCTGGATCTCTGGGATCTGCAGGAACGGGTTCTGCAGGAGGGAGCGGGATCTGCAGAAGCGGGATCTACAGGAGGGGGATCTGCAGGAGCAGGATCTGCAGGAGGGAGCGGGATCTGCAGGAGCGGGATCTGCAGGAGCGGGATCTACAGCGGGATCTCTGGGATCTACAGGAGCAGGATCTGTAGGAGCAGGCGGGATCTGCAGGAGCGGGATCTGCAGGAGGGAGCGGGATCTGCAGGAGCAGGATCTACGGGAGCGGGATCTGCAGGAGTGGGATCTACAGGAGCAGGATCTACAGCTGGATCTCTGGGATCTGCAGGAGTGGGATCTGTGGAAGCAGGCGGATCTGCAGGAGTGGGATCTACAGGAGCGGGATCTGCGGTAGCAGGATCTGCAGCGGGATCTGCAGGAGCATATATCCATTGGAAGTAACGTTTAGTGCCAGATGAAGGCTTAATCACAGCAGTCTGGCAGCAAGAGCTGAAACCTAGTTCAGACTCGGAGTGCGGGTGAGGTTGGTACTTCTCTTTGAGGGATACACTTTCCATTATGCCGATTCACTATGGCTAGGAAGGGAGTTATGCTTAATTTTTTGTATAAGCCCTTTGGCATGGACTTAAATTGAAATCTGATCATTTAAATTATGAAGGTTAATTGTGAAAAATGCCCAATTTGCCAGGTTTTACTGACTGCATGGAGGTTTTTTTCTAGTCTCACCTAGACCTAATTATTAAAATGCTTTAATTGATGTAATCATTTTACACCGGAACTACTTATTTCATTAACTTCTCGTTAAGCTGCAGATCATTTCTGTGTTTTATATTTGTCCGTTATAAACTACTGATCTTTTATTCTAAGGAAGATGTGAGTCTTGGTAGATGATATAGAGTGAATTATAAGGTTTGTATTTCACGGTCAGTAAATACCAGCCGAGCTTGAACAATGCTTTTTCCCTTCCTTCTGAGTCCTGAGGACGTTTGTCGTTGAGGGGTTCCTTGCTGTTTATCAAGAAGAGCCCCCCGGATTCAGACATGGTGGCAGCTGCTGCATGAAGACAGAAATCCACAGCACAGACCACACAAAGGGGAATCATCCTCAGCAATACTTGTTTTGCCAGTTTCCCTGCTCCAGAATCCAATCACTACGAAATAATGAGCACAGAATGGGGAGTAACTTCCAGCCCTGGTTCGAATGGGGTATTCCCAATGCCGGCCCTGCACCAGACATTCTTCTGTTGCAACTTACCCCCTGCTTGGAGGAGGTGGTAAGCTGCAGGTGAGGGGCAGGGCGTAGCTTGGTCAGTAAAACTGGAGGGGCCTATTGCTAAACCGCGGTGATACTTTCACTATTTTAAGCTCTTTATGTTTTCATGTGCACCAAATGTACTGATGCATTGGATTTGAAGGGAAATCTTAGGTTTTAGAAGGGGGACCGTTATTAACTGCTGCTCACTGAACCACAGCGAGGCCTCTTGCCTCCCCAACCATAGAGCTGCGTGCAGGGGAGGGAGGTTGGCGTTCTAGTTGCCAACACCTATTACTCTTTAAATGTCGGCTGCGGACACGTGCAGCGGACACGTGCAGCAGGCGGTCGGCAGCGGACACGTGCAGCAGGTGCACCACAGGCGCGCCAAAGTCAAGCCCGTCTGCGCCCGTCCGCACCCGAACGGGTCCTGGGGACAGGAACCCCGCTCCTCCCAGCTCAGGTCAGTACAAATACACCATAAATCCGCTACTGGCATTCAGACATCCGCCACATCTCTTATGTGCTCCCTTACTGACAGCTCACAACACACCTGATACCAGAGGAGTTTGCAGTCAGTGCGGCTTCAAGCTGCACACACGCAAGGATATACCCTTGCAACTCCTGAGCACCAGCTGAGAATGATCCGTGCTCGCTCTATCCCTAGGCATGTTAATGACATTAGAACCTTGTTAGAGGAAGACCCTCTGGACGTATTATTTGTCACGGAAACTTGGCTTAATGATAGGTCAGGACCCGATATTCATCGTGCCCTCCCATGAGGATACCAGATCTATAGACTAGATCGGGTAGGAAAAATTGGGGGTGGAATTGCCATGATTTTAAAATATGGTCTTAGATGTGCTGCCTCCTCGTTCTTTCTTCCAGAGTGTGAAAGTCTTTGGTGTCAGATCACACTCTCTCCCACCCGCACGTTTTTTGGTGTCCTTGTTTATAGACCACTGGGTGCAAGTTCCAAATTTATGGAGGCAACACTGGATGTTCTGGCTGGACTACTAGTAGAGGAAACCCACACAACTATACTTGGTGATTTCAGCCTTCACTGTGACGTACATGACTCCCCAACCATCAGAAGGCTACAGGACGACCTTGAGGCACTACAATTAACTCAACTTGTATCAACACCTTCAATGACCCGCAGGTACAGTATCCAAAGAAATCCCACATCCCTGGTCAGACCATTGCCTTATTAATTTTAGGCTTCCCAACCCCGCCCAGCAGATCAAAGTTAGGGCCCAGACACTGCCACTAGGAGCTGGACGGAATCTGGCCAGCAGTCCTGAAGGGCACAATCCCCATCTCTGTAGGTAATTTAGAGGAGGATTACCAGCAATGAGGGAACTGGATTGTTCAGTCACTGGATGCCTGCATCCCTAAAATAAACTCCAACCTTAAATCACATACAAAAAAAGCTCCGTGGTACAATGACCATCTCATTCTACTGAAAAAACAATGTAAGAAATTGGAAATGAACTGGAGAAAGGAGTTCAACCCTGCCCTTAAAATAAAATATAAAGCCTAAACCAGTTCCTATCATAACGAAATAAAGAAAGCGCAGGCTAAATTTTATGAGGAAAAAGAATCAATCAGGCAGCAAACTCCCTGAAGTCATATTTAGAGTGGTCAAATCCCTGACCACCCCCCATGAAAGTAATATTCTTCCTCAAGCCATGAAAGAAAGATTAAACGAAATAGCATCTTTCTTTCATAAAAAAGTGTCAGACATTTATAACCAATTCCAGGGCAACATCGAACCTGCTCCTGAGGAGGAAATCAAGACTAAAGAATCCTCCTCAAGCCCAAGTCTAGCACACTTCCCTAGGCTCAAAGAAGAAACTATCCTCAACCTGATAAAGGTAACCAAATCAGGGTCTCCACTACGCCCGCACCTCCACATATCCTATCCAAAGTGACAGATGTTATTCTTCCTTCTCTAATGGAGCGTCTCAATCACTCCATAGATGCAGGCTCGATTCCAAAACATTGGAAGCACGCAGTAATTGGACCTTTACTAAAAAACAAATCTTGATCCAGCAATACCGTGCAATCTGCGACCCATCTCATTACTTCCTTTTCTCAGCAAACATCTGGAGAAACCAGTCAATAGGTCATTAGCCAATTTTTTGAAAGACCACAACATTCTCCACCCTATCCAGATGGGCTTTCTTGCGCATCATAGCACAGAAGGAGCACTTCTGTTAGACACTGAGGAGCTCAAAGCTCTATTAGACAATGGAGGTTCCGCCGCTATACACTGCTCGATCTGAGCGTGGCATTTGACACCGTTGATCATGCTATCTTAAAAGACAGATTAAGGGAAAGAGAAATTCCGGATAAAGCGTTGGGTTGGTTGATTTCCTTTCTGGACAACAGATCTTATCAAGTCATGGAAAAAGACTGCCTCTCAAACAGCTAACCAACTATGTGTGGTGTGCCACAGGGTTCGTCACTCAGCCTTACGATGTTTAGCATACACGTTTGACAGCTTGCCACCATAGTGCATGAATTTGGCATTTTGTGGTCTCTTATGCAGATGACACCCAGCTGGTTGTCTCTCTGTCAAATGGACCCACTGTAGGAAATCAATAATTGATCCCCTGCTTGGATAAAGTGGGTCAATGGATGTCTAACTCTCACTTAAAACTAAACAGAGATGACAGAATTAATGGTACTAGGAAGCAAGGTCATACCTAGACCACTGAATAGCTGGCCAAACTGGATGGACAATCTTCCTCATCCCAAAGCCTCTATGAAAAATCTGGGTGTACGGCTGGACTGCTCCCTAGCAATGGATCAACAAGTAAATACATTGTCCGTAACCTGTTTCCGGCTACTTAGAATGATGAGGAAGATTCTACTACTGATCCCAGATCATTTAAGGAAAACTTATTCAGTCTCTCATAGTCTCGCACCTAAACTATGGCAACTCTCTTTATATGGGCTTGCCTAAATATGCAATTAAGAGACTTCAGGTGGTGCAAAACGCAGCAGCAAGGCTCCTGCTACAGGTTCCAAGATATGCGTCCTTAAAAGAAACCTACAAACAGCTCCAATGGCTGCAGATTGAGGCAAGAATTACGTTCAAATCCCTCTGCATCGCACTGAGGAAATATGAATTTTGTGATCAGTTATGTCCCCTATCGTAGACCCCAACGGCTCCATGTGCATGCTATAAGTACATGTATGTTCCCTCCAGTTCCAGTTTTGAAGACGCAAATACATGTGCGTCCACCGTCAACATGTCCTCTTTCAGATCCGCTATGAATGGGTCAGATATTCCATTCCTAAGTATGAAAGGCCACCGACTTTATGTGGTTCGCTTTCCACATTTTACAGACTCAGGCGAGTAGGCCCTGAATTCTGCCATCAAGCCTTCCCTGCTTTCTGCCTCTGGAAGCTCCAGCCCGAGCCTGCATCTGTATCCATGAACTTTGTCCTACTCCCTGCGCGGCTAACGGTGCCTGATCCAGCCTGTTGCCTGCCAAAAACTGTATTTCACCTTCAAGATTATCTGCCCCGCTCCTCATCCGATGCATTCCTGTCTAGTGGTTTAGGTAAACATTCCTCCAGCTACCGTGCAAGGGGCCAGGCCTCACTGTCCTCGTGCAAGTAATTCATAGCCCCTGTTACCATGGAAGATTCCTGCCCCCTCGCATCTCATGTAGACACTTAGACGCTTGTACACGCACTAACAGTCAGTATAGAATAGATTCCGTCCGAGAGACCTTTCCTTTTGGATAATACAGTTCTTTAAACATAAGATATTAGATATGATTTGGGATTAGGTTGACATGACCCCTCAGACTTCTGTCTCCACATGTAGAGCTAAATGTCAAGTCCCCTTCACCCTCTAGTTGCACGTCAATCACACGTCATGCGGCTGCGCACGCATCTCTGCCAAATATTTCTGCTGACATTGCAGGATTCTCTTATGGATCCACCCACTTGTGACATCATGTATAATGACGTTTTCTAAGTTACACCTATATGTCCGCCTTTTTGGTTACGTATGCCTATTTTATCTCTCTTATCAACTGTTACGCCTCCTGCATCTGTTACACTATAATGCATTTCTTATAAAAGTGATTACCTGTCAATAATGTATCGCCTTCCTTCCTGAACTTTCGTGGTGATGGAATTTGAAGCCTGCAATTCGAATTGTATTTCCTTTGTAAAGGAATAAAGCCTTTTAGAACCTCTAATACCACGGATTCTGCCTCTTATATTTACTGAGTTATTCTTACTAGATTTTACCGCATAAAAAATAGTACCGGTAATGAAATATTTACCACAGAAATTGGCGCCCGAATAGGGACACTTTCTCATCTCACGCGCCGGAGGTGCGTTGCAGGCCCGGTCTCCTGCCACAGCTGAACGGACAAAAACGCGTACCTGCAGGATTTCCTGTATCTACCTCCGGCCAATCAGGGGTGACTGAGGCTGCGATCAACACCCAGACGAGGCGGTGAGAAGTGCGAAGTATCCCGACCAGAGCCTAGCTGAGAGAGCAAGATCCGAGGTATACAGAGGCCCACCAGGTTCCGAAGTTCCGAGTCCAGACGAGTCGAGTCCAGTCCGGTCCAGTTTCAGTTCAGTTCCGAGGCCTTCCGTTCCGCGCTACCCGGTGAGTACCATTGTCGGGGAGGCATTTAAACGTGCACATAGTCTGTGCCGGTCAAGACGGGTTTGGGTACACAAATTCGGTCTGCACTGTTTCAGCAGTGTATCTGTACTGTTTAGCAGTATATCTAGTATGTCTTGCAAATAATTAAGTATTATTTAGTGTTAGTATTATGTCAGTAACTAGTTTCTTAGTAGTTATCATCGTTCGTTAAACAGCCAAATGTTAAATGTTTAATACGTTCTACATATTGTGGTGTGAATGATTGTTCATTATTGTGTTTACTGTATTAAGTGTGTTCAAGTAATAGGGTCTAAAAATGCCGCTCTTTTCAAAATTAAGACAGATCAAAACTAGAAAAGGGGTACTCGAAGAAGCTGTTCCCATCCCACCTAGGGACACTCCAGGGTACTTTATGTATCATAAGCATGGCCTAGATGCCGTGTTATTTCTTGATTTATGGGTGGACTACACCAAAGAGTTACCAGAGAGTCAAAGATGGCCCGCAGCTGGGACCTGGGATGCAGATTGCATCATGAGAGTAGAAGAAGAATTATGGAAAAAGAAAGCCAGACAGTCACAGAAAGATGCCATTGAATTATGGCGTAAAGAATCATATAGACGTACAGAAAAGGCGCTCAGACAGGAAGAGAAAGGTAGGGAGAATTCGAATAAAACCCGAGAAAATGTATTAATAGAGGAAGGTACCCGAGTAAAAACAGAACAAGTAGATAGACAAAGAAATACTCTTATGAATGGTATGTATCCTCTTCTGGCCGAAGGATTACCTAAGGCTACCCCGGAAATACCAAAAGACTTGACTCCTCCATTGCTCCCGATAAAAGCACATCCTAAAACAGCAAAGGACGTTTTCCTTTCCTCCTATTTAGATGACGTAGCTCCCGAGTATGCTAATACCATACCACACACACCGCTTGCCGATGGTGTTCAACACCAAGAGCATCCGTCTGTATCTCCGCAGCAACAAACTCCTGCACTAGTTCCAACAGGTCCGTCCGTTTCTACTGTTTTTCCCGCATCTACAATTTCTATCTTACGTCCAACGAATCCTTTCTTGCCCAGCACCTCAGATGGTGCTACAGGAGGTACGACAGACATGTTTGCCACCCCGCCACGAAATAAACAGACCCTTAGAGATTTAGCACTCCAACGTACACCCCAACTAGTGACATCCGACATGTTTAAAGAACATCTTGTGGATTGTAGATACGATCCAGTGCCAGGTAAACAGGACAGATTGCTAATATCATCACTACGTATACGACGAGCTACATTATATTTAATGACGATACCAGGAATGGTTGAACACCTAGACAATATATATCACTTTGTCCAAACAGGGCGAGGTCCAGAAAGTATTAACGAAGCTATGGAATACCAGAAAGTGGATGTACAAAGACAACCACTACGTTTTTTCATAAACTGCGTGATCAGGAACCAAGACAGGCCTGGGGCAGATCATGATACCATGCAAAAACTTGCCAAATGGGGTCAGAATATATCAGAAGAGAAACATGATAAACAGGCGTGTATAATCGCCATGTATCGAAAGATCCGCAAGGAAGTAGAACGAATACATAAAGAAAGACGAGAAGCAGACAGAATTGAATCAGAGGGAGAGGAGGAGCAAGAATCAGAACAAATAGAAACGATAGCTTACGTAGGTAGAGGAAGACCCCATAATAATACTAGAGGCTTCAATGATCCGATATGTCCGATACGTCCAGAATGTAATAGACATTTTCAAACCCCTATGTTAAATACAAGGTCCCCTGAACACCTATTCCAAGCCGCTGATAAATTACTCCGAGATCGAAGGGGGTACCATATGCTCGATTCCATGGATGAACAAGAATTGGCCAGGTCAGCAGTACAATGGGCTGACAGTCCCGACAAATACAGTGATTATGCACTAGTACACACGTTTCTGAATCTTACCCCATACGAACAGCGTTTAGCTGGTATATACATGATTCAACACCTCCTTATATTATATAAAAGTCAACACTCCGATCCTGGACCCTTACCTGACATATTGATAGAACTACTCACGAATAAATGGAGAGGGTCAGGGACTGATTTGATTAAAGAAATTCTAGAATTTCGAAACCAGTATATAACTTTCGTGTGCCCAGAACACGTTCCAGTTCCCACTATGGGAAGAAAAATGTATCACATAGATAGACTGAATCCGTTACGCGAAGTGCACCCAATCAGAGGTGAAGGTAATAACTTTACACGCGTGTTTGTGTACACGCCTATAACTAAAATCGAATTATTAGAAATGAAGAAAGTAGTACCCAGCCATGACAAGGATCCAGCAGGTTTCCACCGTGAGATAAAAGACATGCTACTCATGGGAGAGTATACCTACCCCGACATTATGAAAATACTGAAAGTGTTAATGCCTGCCGGTGTTTACGAGAAACTCAAAGAAAAGGAATGGGAGGTGGGAGACCAAAAGATAGACTGGACAGCATTAGAAAACGAAGAAAAGGCCCGAGCTGCAGGAGCAGGGCTTGGGGAAAAGACTACAGCACTACCAGGATTACTAGTGCAGGTACTGCCACGTTTATTAACTACGAAAAAGGAGGACTGGGGTGCAATCTCAGCCTGTAAACAAAAGCAAGATGAAGACACTAGTGATTTCTATTCCCGATTTGAAAAATGTTTTGGTATAAATAGTGGCATAAAAGCAAGTAGCGAGTCATATCCACATCTGTTTGTGACAAAATTAGTTGAAAATTCCCTACCGCAAGTTAAGAATAGAGTATTGAAATTTGAGAGTACCTGGCAGGGTAACACCCCGTCACAGATGTTACAGATGTTACAATATCACCACAATAGAATTAGAGAAGAACAAGAACACGAACAAAGACGTATGAAAGATACAAAAATGAAAATGCTTGTTGCTCAGTCAGTTCCAGCTGATGGTCACCAAAAGGGTGATTCAATAGGTCCAGTTAAAGGGACATGTAACTATTGTAAACAACAAGGTCATTATATACACGATTGTCCAGTTCTGAAACATAATATTGCCACAGGTAGAACCCAAGAAAGACCACGTCCACCTAGACAGGATCAGAATCAACAACAAATTCCTCAGCATGCACAACCTAGGTCAGCTCCGCAACAATTAGCTCCGCAACAGGCAGCTCCACAACAGACCGTAGCACCACCACCAGCGCAGCCTATTGCTGCCACACAAGCGACAACGCAACAGATGTACCAGTATGCACAAGCAGATTATCCCGATTATCAGCGATACACATGAAATAGCCTAGAGAGGGAAGTTGGCTTACCCCTTATTGAGGTTCCTGTAGATCAAGAGGGACCTTATGTACATAGTGAACTATTAGGGGAAGACAGAAAGTTTTTACTTGATACAGGGGCAAGCAGAACAACTATACGACGCAGTGAAGTTCCAGGGGCACCCCTCTCAGGCTCACAGAATATTTCCCTTGGATTCTCAGGAAAGCCTATCATTAATGAAGTAACACAGCCTCTTCCACTTACGGTTGGTCCATTGACACGTACTACAGATTTATTGCTTACTAAATCATGCCCAGAAAACCTGTTAGGTATAAAAACATTGAAAGCTCTAGGAGCTATAATATGTTGTTCCCCGGAAGGAGTACGATTATTTTTACGTGATTTTAAAGGTCACTACGTGTCCAGAGACATGGATCACCGGCTGCAGAGTTTACCTACACATTTATGGGCACAAGGCCCCACTGATGTTGGTTGCATGAACATTACACCATATCGAGTCACACTAAAAACAGGAGTAGTACTACCACGAATGCGACAATATAGGTTACCACCAGATGCTGTTGCGGCCTTACTGCAAATCATTGACGAACTCATTGCACAAGGAGTGGTTGTCGAAACCGACTCCAACGTATGCAATTCCCCGATAATTCCGATTCTTAAAAGAACGGATCCAAAAGCACCACCAGTATATCGATTAGTTATTGATCTGCGCGAATTAAATAAATGCATTGTACCACAATATCCTGTAGTCCCAGATATCTCTTCATTACTAACAGCTATTGACTCAGAAGCAACGTTCTTCACTGTAATTGATCTCAAGAATGCTTTCTTTAGCGTCCCAATAGATCCGGAAAGTCAATATCTGTTCGGATTCAGTTTAAATGGACGAAGTTTTAAATTCACACGCGCACCTCAAGGATTTACAGAAAGCCCCAGCATCTATAGCCAAGCACTGAAACGAGAACTTGACAGTATCCACATGCCAATTAACACTGCCTTGCTTCAATATGTCGATGATCTGTTGATCACCGCCCGAAGCGAACCTGAATGTGAAACAGCGTCACTGACGGTTTTAAAATTTCTGGCCGACAAGGGGCACAAGGTGTCCCCTTCTAAGCTGCAATTCTGTGTCCCGCGAGTTGTCTACCTTGGGCACTCGCTGTCCAAGGAGGGAAGACAGCTTACACCCGACCGCATCCAGTTAATTGCTAACATGCCACCACCCAAGACACAAAAGGGGGTGCGAGCTTTTATAGGCCTCACTTCATACTGTAGGCAGTGGATCCCTCAATATGCATTTCTAGCAAAACCACTCATCCAGTTGACAACACAGGAGGCCGCCACGTCGACTGTCCTCCCTTGGACTCAAGAACATACACATGCTTTTGAAAGCTTAAAGAAAGCTTTATGCCAAGCACCTGTTTTAGCAACACCATGTTACAGTAAACAGTTTACACTATTTGTTACAGAACGCGAAGGTACTGCCTTGTCAGTACTCACTCAGGAACAAGCAGGATCACACAAACCATGTTCTTATTTCTCTAGTACATTAGATCCAGTAGCTCAGGCTCTTCCTGCGTGCCTGAAATCAGTGGCAGCAACAGCTTTAGCAATCAGACAAAGCGATGCCATAGTGTTAGGACATCAATTGACAGTACAAGTACCACACGCAGTAGAGGTTCTCTTGAACCGCACACAAACACAACACTTGACTATAGCGAGACTCACTGGTTATGAATTAACATTGTTTCAGCCACACATAGAAATCAGACGTTGTAATACGTTAAATCCTGCCACACTTTTGCCAGTAAATGGAACAGATCCATTAGCACATGATTGTATTGAAGTAATTACTATCACGACAAAACCCAGACAAGACTTGACAGATATCCCTTTATCAGATCCAGACCTGACATTGTATGTAGATGGTTCATGTATGAGAACAAGTACGGGAGAATTAGTGGCCGCTTACGCAGTCACAACAGACACTGAAGTCATTGAAACAAATTGTATTAACACTTTGTCAGCTCAAGCAGCAGAGCTCATCGCTCTGACACAAGCCTGTACTCAAGCAAAAGATAAGAAAGTCAACATATACACAGATTCACGTTATGCATTCGGAGTCGTCCATGACTTCGGCGTGCTGTGGCGAGAGAGAGGTTATCTAACTTCTCACGGTGCCCACATCCAACACGGACCCCTCATTCAAGCCCTATTAGACGCGATTCATCTACCTACTGCGATATCAATTATGAAATGCAAAGCCCATACAAAAGTTACCGATATCATTTCTCAGGGTAATGACCTAGCTGACAGAACAGCTAAACAGACTGCTCAGAACCAGACTCATACAACTGACGCAACAAAGACAATAGTTCCGACACCAACACATTGCATGACAGTTAAGGATCCCGCCCTTGATATAATTGACATACAGACACATGCTACACCAGAAGAAATAAAGAAATGGACTGAATTAGGAGGGATCCAAACGGATCAAGGATGGATGACGAAGGAAAAATCTATATGGTTTCTTCCCGATTCCATGGTTCAAGTCATCATTAACACAATACACAGTCCAGCGCACCTAGGAGAAAAAGCTATGCTAGACAGTATTCAACACATTTGGTTCAACAAACACTTGCGAGCAGCAGCCAAACAGAAAGTACGTACCTGTATGATATGTTGTCAGTTTAATCCAGGTAAAAGCATCCCCGTAGAGCAGGGTGGATTTCAACCTCCCGATCATGCTTTTGAAGTCCTCCAGATGGATTATATCCAGATGGAACGATGTCGAGGATTCAAATATGTTCTCGTAGTTGTCTGTGCTCTTTCCCGTTGGACAGAAGCCTACCCGGTTTCAGATTACACTGCCCCGACTACTGCCAAACAGTTAGTTCGAGAATTCTTCCCACGGTATGGTTTGCCACGTGTTGTCTACTCAGATAACGGCCAGCCATTCTCATCCGAACTAATGAAACATGTTTCACTTTTGTTAGGCTACCAATGGAAATTCCACTGTGTCCGACATCCTGAGGCAGCAGGTCTCGTGGAACGCCATAACCAAACTCTGAAAATTAGATTGTCCAAAATATGTAGAGAAAAAGGTGTCGATTGGATAGTAGCCTTACCAGTTGCACTCTTTTACATGAGAATGGTAGCACATTCTCGAACAGGGCTATCCCCGTACGAGGTGATCTTCGGTAGACTACCAAATATGTGGGGGACGCCTATACCTCGCATAATCACTGATGTTGACTGTAATATGCTGACAGATTACCTGGCTTCCTTGATGTCTGCACTACAATCTTGTCGTTCACAGGTAGCTGCAGCTTTTCCCGATAACACTGAGGTGAAGCCCCATGACGTGGTTCCAGGTGATCTGGTTCTGGTACGGAATTTCGACCGAAAGACCCAACTGGAGCCTAGGTGGAAATCGCCAAAACTTGTTCTACTAGCAACAAGGACAGCCGTGAAGATCGAGGGACGTAAAGGGTGGTTGCACTCGAGTCATATCAAGAGATTTTATGGACTACCGTCCAGTGTGAACACTAAACCCTGCATTTCCTCACAGACAGACTCAAAGCTCCCCTTGGTTGAACCCACGATAACGGAACTTTATAAACTAAAATTAAGATCTAGCAAGTCAGACAATTTGATTGTTTAAGTCCTCTCCAAGGTGAATCGGTTGAATTTGTCTCTGACATGTATCCTCTAGACCGGAATAGAGAAAGAAATCAACAGATGCAGTTTAAAAAGCATGCGTATTGTAAATCACTTCGTAGTCACTGCACAGTAACATTATTAATTTTGTTTTCTCTAAGTCTTCTGATCATCATTTTTAGTATATTGCTGCATATGTATTACCCTATTTCTAAACGTGCTTACAATGTTACTGCTGAACATTCTTTTAGCGAATTACCTCCGCATGAGTTGTCTTATAGATTTGCGCTGCGCAACAACACATTCATTAGTATGTTACATCATTCCCATCAGACCAGCAATGCTACAAATTGTTGGATATGTGGCCGACTCCCTCCCTATCAGAACTATAAGGGAGTTTTGCCCCTCTTTCCATATCCGTTCACACACAATGGCTCCTGTGGAGCATGGTTTAGTTTGATTAATTCCCTAGATTCAAATTCCGTAGTTTGTCAAGACAACTGGGTATGGGGAAACCTGAACCTAGTTTTGCTTAAAGTCTGCTACCCTAACAAGGAGGGACTTCCCAAAAGAACAGGAACTGATCTAGAAAATGAAGTATATGGATTAGGTAATTTTACACTTAACCTCATGATCCTGAATGTTGAATCCGAAGCCACACCAATCTTGCCCGCTATGTCAGTATTCCCAGTTAAAGGGGAATTATGTGTAAGAAAGAATGGTTCCATACACATGGGCCATAGTAAATGCACCACTGTAATAAAATTCAGTGATCAAGGCAAATCTACATTTAGAGCTTCCCGTCATTCCTACTTCATATGTGGCCAGACCGCATATATATGTCTACCTCTAGATTGGGATGGTACCTGTTACTTAGCATTCCTTCTGCCACCTGTTTTCCTAGCTCCTCCTGATTATCACAGAAATACCCATTTAGTACACAATAGACAGCAGAGAGATCTCCCGATTGTCGATTACACTGAAACAGCATGGGAGCAATACACAGATTTCAATAAAGGTTTCTTTCCTTATATAGGAACAGTCACTAATAGTAAACTGATACGTAGATTAACTAGAACCCTTGAAGCAGTAGTAAATGAGACTACTTCCGCCTTAGGCAATTTAACAGAAGAGCAGTCTGCTATGCGGATTGTTGTGCTTCAAAATCGTCTTGTCCTTGACGTCATCCTGGCCGATAGGGGCGGAGCTTGTAGAGTCATCGGATCAAGTTGCTGCATTTTCATACCAGAAAATACACCGTCAGTATATAAAGCCATAACCCGCCTTCATAAGATTATAAGCCAGATACACCAGAGTCCAGGCACCTGGACTTGGTCCGGTTGGTTCTGGAGCGTGTTGTCCGCCTGGGGATGGAGGATCCTATCCTTCCTAGGTATTGGCTTTCTCATACTATTCAGTTGCTGCTTATGTCTACAATGTGGGCCAGCGATTTGTGGCCTGTGTGCCACATCGTGTATCCCACCTCCAAGTTTTCGTTCAAAATCCCGGAAGAAGAACAAATGATGTTATATGAACAGATCGATGGATTGATGAAGATCGATATCTCCTGAGGGTCCGTAGGGGACAAGGAGGGAATGAGGAAATATGAATTTTGTGATCAGTTATGTCCCCTATCGTAGACCCCAACGGCTCCATGTGCATGCTATAAGTACATGTATGTTCCCTCCAGTTCCAGTTTTGAAGACGCAAATACATGTGCGTCCACCGTCAACATGTCCTCTTTCAGATCCGCTATGAATGGGTCAGATATTCCATTCCTAAGTATGAAAGGCCACCGACTTTATGTGGTTCGCTTTCCACATTTTACAGACTCAGGCGAGTAGGCCCTGAATTCTGCCATCAAGCCTTCCCTGCTTTCTGCCTCTGGAAGCTCCAGCCCGAGCCTGCATCTGTCTCCATGAACTTTGTCCTACTCCCTGCGCGGCTAACGGTGCCTGATCCAGCCTGTTGCCTGCCAAAAACTGTATTTCACCTTCAAGATTATCTGCCCCGCTCCTCATCCGATGCATTCCTGTCTAGTGGTTTAGGTAAACATTCCTCCAGCTACCGTGCAAGGGGCCAGGCCTCACTGTCCTCGTGCAAGTAATTCATAGCCCCTGTTACCATGGAAGATTCCTGCCCCCTCGCATCTCATGTAGACACTTAGACGCTTGTATCCTTTTGGATAATACAGTTCTTTAAACATAAGATATTAGATATGATTTGGGATTAGGTTGACATGACCCCTCAGACTTCTGTCTCCACATGTAGAGCTAAATGTCAAGTCCCCTTCACCCTCTAGTTGCACGTCAATCACACGTCATGCGGCTGCGCACGCATCTCTGCCAAATATTTCTGCTGACATTGCAGGATTCTCTTATGGATCCACCCACTTGTGACATCATGTAAATAACATAGGTCCAGTAAAGCTCGGAAATCTGGTATCTGCATACGCGCCAACCAGACTTTTAAGATCCTCTCAAGAATAGCTGGCCAAACTGGATGGACAATCTTCCTCATCCCAAAGCCTCTATGAAAAATCTGGGTGTACGGCTGGACTGCTCCCTAGCAATGGATCAACAAGTAAATACATTGTCCGTAACCTGTTTCCGGCTACTTAGAATGATGAGGAAGATTCTACTACTGATCCCAGATCATTTAAGGAAAACACTTATTCAGTCTCTCATAGTCTCGCACCTAAACTATGGCAACTTTCTTTATATGGGCTGCCTAAATATGCAATTAAGAGACTTCAGGTGGTGCAAAACGCAGCAGCAAGGCTCCTGCTACAGGTTCCAAGATATGCGTCCTTAAAAGAAACCTACAAACAGCTCCAATGGCTGCAGATTGAGGCAAGAATTACGTTCAAATCCCTCTGCATCGCACACAAGGCCATAAATAACATAGGTCCAGTAAAGCTCGGAAATCTGGTATCTGCATACGCGCCAACCAGACTTTTAAGATCCTCTCAAGAACAGCACCTCTGTACGACCAGAGTCAAAAGGACAAGATGGCGAGGAAGATCATTCGTACACTTGGTTCCGAAGATCACTGCACAATGAACTATAAATTAGAAAAAAAACTCAAGACCTGGCTGTTCCCCCTCGAATACACTAGTGGGCTCAGCTCTCAGTCATGTACTCACCAGCGCGGGGAAGCCCTCGGGCATCCATGCGCTTTACAAAAACTAAAACATAAACATTAGTAGGAGTACTAAGTGAGAGAAAAACAATAATATGTAAAATAATCAACATTTTTGAGGGATTTTATAACCGAGATAAAAGAGTGTATGTGTGTTTTTGTCAGTGTGTGCAGGCAAAACTCCCAGGTGAAATCCGACAGACACCTCACCATACCCTACTGAAAGCACATATACTCAACTATTCATCAGAAAAGACACTTATTCGGGGGTATAACACCCCAAACACCCCCCTGAAGCTACGCCCCTGGTAAGGGGAATGCTGCAGAGCAGGGTTAGGGCATGCACGGCAGAGTTTTTTGAGCTCCTCGATTGCGCATGAGTAGGGAAGCCAAGGGTTGAGTGCCCAGAGAAGCATCTACTCTGCAGCTACTGTTCAAGGCCGCTCTTAGTGAGGGTGCAAATTGTAATGGTGAGGATGTGTAGAACTAGAAGAGTAAAATCTACACTTTCCTGTAGATGCTCTCAGCAACAACACGTGAGAGTTTCTGTGTGTTTCACTGCGTAGGGTCTCTTTTCTGTGATTTCCTTTGTATGTTTTGCATCTGTGTGTGTTTCCTTTTTTGGTGTAACTATAATGTGATTGTGTTTTTGTGTGGATTTGTGTGTGTTTGAGTGTTTCTATTTGCACATCTGCTGAGTTGGTTTGCTTTTGTGTGTTTTTGTGTCTGACTTTGTGGGTTTCTGTGGGTGGTTTTCTTTATATGACCATCTATTGTGATTGCATTTTGACTTGCGGGTCAGTGGAGCCCCCATGACTGACTGCTAGTCCAGGACGTTGCTTCCTCCCACCAGAGCGCGTCGCACATATGCACGTAACAAGGTGGCCCGGAGATTCTGTGAAGACCGCGAGGTGCTCAGCGTATTGGTCTCACCAAAAACTGCTGAGATCTTGAGGGGAGACCGGCTTCTCTGCGGCGGCTGCTGTCTGAAGTGGGCACTCAAGAAGGGAACTGTGTACCATGCCATTAGGGAAACGCCACCCACAGATATGACTGAGGCTGCTCATTTCCCGTGTTCTACGGGAGAGGATACTTTTGTTGAGAAAGGAGGAGCTGAGGCGGCAATTATTAAATTTCAGAAGCAGTCTCCTTCTATAAGCAGTCAGCCCAGTTTACCCCTTCAGGATGCTCTCTCTACAACACCCCTTGATATGCCTGGGAAATCAAAAGAGTACCTTTGTTTCATAAACCGACCGCGAAATACAGGCGGGGGTCGCCCCACGTTCACAAGACTCACCAATTCTAGTACAGCCTCAGGTGGGGACTCTACCCGATCCATCATTGTCAGTAAGGACACCAGGAAAACTGGGGGCAGAAGGCGTTCTCAAAGGAGTAACTGAAGTCAAGTATCAGTACAGGATCAACAACAGAATCTACAGCAGGAAGAGCCTATCGCTACTAAGGACAACACTCGAAAGTCATCCTCGGGAGTGAATAGCTGAGAGTTTCCTATAGATGTGGTTCATGGATCGTTGCGGCAAATACTGGAGGCAATTTTAGTCGAGATTCGTGGGCTGAAAGTATAGCAAGCATTGGACACTGAAACAGTTCATCAAAGACTGCCAAAATTGAGAAAAGCCTGATACAGTTACCCAAACGTCTTCTGGGGGCTGAGCAGAGTATCTGATCTTGAGGACAAATTTCAAAGACTTGATACAAATATCCTTCCAGAATTAAATAAACTATGCCAACTGGAAAATAAGATGGAGATGATGGAGAATCATTCACAACGTAGTAATTTAAAATGTGTGGGTGTTCCAGAAGGAAGCGAGACACAGGGGGAGACTCAGATTGTCCCCAGCTGATGAATGTTCTTATTAATAAATATATATTGCCAACAGCACCAAATGATATATCGATCATGAGAGCGCAAAGGGTCCCAGCCCAGCGAGCAACAGACACCAAGTATCCGCGGACGATAGTGAATTTTGCAGATTTTGGCATCTAAGAACAGATTTTGACCACCGCAGTCAGATAAAAATCCTTTTCTATTGCTGATATGGCCCACACAAGAGTCTTTTCAGATCTAGCTCTTGTAACAGCAGGGTGCCGTAAAGCGCTTCAGGGCCTGATTTAAGAATTTAAGCTGTTGGGGGGCCAAGCATCTGTGGTCCAACAAGCCAAACTTAAAGTACTGTTAAATGGGCATTTTTTTGTTTTTTATATATCGGTAGAAGATGTGAATGTGTTTTTGTCAAAACTAGCCCAAAAATAACTGGGGATTTAGGAGTTTTTATAAAGAATTTGTACAATCTCTGGTGAGCGTGTTATGTTTTGGGCCCAGGTGCCGAACAATGGCACCAACTGGTGAAGGGAAGGTGTGGGGCTGGCAGGTGGGGGGTCACTCAGCCATGGTGAATAGGGTGGGTAGGGAAGGGTTGGGGTGGGAGGGGTGGGCGGGGCAGATACAAATGAGAAGGCCAAGAGCATATTACGTAAGATATATTGTGGAGATATATTTTTGGAAGATATTATGGGAGGGTAAAAGGGGAGAAAAAAAAGAGAAGGGGAGAAGTTGCAGAAAAGGTTGTTCCAGATCTCTGATTTATGATATCGAGAACAAATTATATGACACAGAACGTAAAATGTGAATGGTCTGCTGAATTCACATAAAAGCAGTGCTCGTCTTAAATGGCTAGCATCTTTTGCCCCGGAAGTAATATTTCTGCAAGAAACTCATTGTAGGACCGACACCCCCAAGACATGCCTGCCAAAAATATATGCACTTGTCCTCTGGTCTGAGGCTGGGTCTCTCCCGAGCAGCTCCACTGTTCGGGCCTCGCCGCTGACGCTCTTCGCCTCCACCTGTTAGGTGCTCGAGGCTGCTATCTGCTCCGCTCCTGTGCCGTGTCCTTGTCATACCGGTCAGTGTCCTTTGTTGTGCCTTAGTTGTTGCCTGTCTGCCCCACTTATGTATTTTTTTCATTACTGTCAGCCCGTTTTACTGTGCTATAGTTGTTTCCTGTCTGCCCCTCGTTCCTTTTCCTTTTTATTGCTGTCTGCCCCCGTTATTTTCACCGCTCCTGTTGTCTTATATCTTTGATATTGCTGCATGTTGCCCCTTGTTTCTGCCTCGTACCTATTGTGTGTGATTTTGTTGTGCCCTGCAGGTTGATTTCCTGCGCCCCGTGCCCTGCTTTCCCCGCCGCTGCTGCCCCTGCGGCCCCTTCCGATTCCCGTTCCCGCCTCCCAGCTGCAAGTCCCTCCCCACTCCCCTACTTAATGGTGGCCGCGCGCAGCGGGCACGCCAAAGTCACGTCCGTCTGCGCCCGTCCACGGCCAGCGCCAGGGACCCTGAATCTCCCACCACTCACCGATACGACACAGACACCCTCCTCGCACTCAACCCTGAAAGGAATGACAACTGCCAGCAGTCCACACCGAACAAAACCCACGCCCAGTTCTCCTGCCGCAACTGCCGCCAGACCTTCACCACCGCATCGGCTAACAACAACAACACCGACGCCCTAAGATGCATCCTCCTCAACGTGCGCTCCTTACACAGACACGTCATGGAGATCTGGAATCACCTGGACTCTCACCCGACATCGTCTTTCTCACGTAAACCTGGACCAACGCCTCCACCGCCCCCGACATCGCCATACTGAACGGATACAAGATCAAGAGGATAGACTGCCCCAACCGCCCAGGAGGAGGACTCTGCATCATGCACAAAACTCCCTACGCTTAACCACCTCCAGCAAATCCTTCTCCTCCGCCGAACACCTGAACTTCCAGGTACAAATCAGCCCCAACTCCACGCTTCGCGGCACCCTCGCCTACAGATCCCCCGGACTCCGGAACCCCTTCGCCGACTCCATCACCGACCTCATCGCACCCCATGCCTTCGCCGCCATGGACTACATACTCATCGGAGACCTAAACTTCCACATCGACAACCCCAGCGACCCCCACCCTCCTCGCCAACATCGGAGTAAAACAACTCGTCACCACTCCGACCCACAAAGCAGAACACACCCTCGACCCCATCTGCGTCGTGGGAAATAGCATCCACTTCAGTCACACCACACAACCCCCGTGGACCGACCACCACTGCGTACACTTCCACGTCGACAAACCCAAGACACCCGAACCCGCTCCCCACCCCCCAAGAAGGAACTGGAGCAAAGTCACAGATGAACAACTCAACTCCACCCTCAACCAAAATGCCCCCATCACTGCAAAAGAGGCCAACCTCGCAGTGAGGGAACTTCACGCCTGGATCGCCTGCTGCGCAGATAAAGCTCGCTACGCTACGCAACCCAGACAAACAGCGCCCTAGGAAAGCCGCCTGGTTCACCACCGATCTCTAAGAAGACAGGCAGACCTGCAGACGCCTGGAGAAGAACTGGAGAAACAGCAAGATGACGGAAAACTACTTCACCTACAAGAACGCCATGACAGAATACCACCACCACATCAGAACCACCAAAAGGACCTTCATCCATAACAAAATCCTTGTCCACTCCAGCAACTCCAAGGAAATTTTCAGCGTCATCCAGGAATTCACCAAACCCCGCAGCGAAGCCACGGACATCACCCCCTCCCAGGACCTCTGAGACAAGCTTGGATCCTACTTTCACCTGAAGATCAGAAACCTCTACGACAACTACAACAACCTCACACCTGACTCCACAGCCACCCCGCCCTCCGGCAACGTCAACCAGCTCACTATCTCCTCCTGGACCCCTGTCATGACCGAAGAAACCGCATCAACCATGAGAGGTATCCACTCAGGGGCCCCTACTGACTCTTGCCCGCCACACATCTACCACAGCGCTGCCACCACCATTGCACCCAAACTACAACGCACCATCAACACAACCTTTGAGACCGGCACGTTCCCCGACGACTGGAAATGCGCAGAAGTCAGGCCTCTCTTCAAGAGACCCTCAGCAGACCCCACGGACCTCAAGAACTACCAGCCCATCTCGCTCCTCCCCTTCGCGGCAAAAGTCGCTGAGAAGACCGTAAAAGCAGAACTAGCAAGTTTCATCAAAGACAACACCATCCTCAACCCCTCTCAATCCGGATTCTGCAGAAACCACAGCACCGAGACCGCCCTACTCGCTGCACAGACGACATCCGCACCCTCCTCGACCAAGGCCACTCCGCGGCTCTGATTCTGCTAGACATGTCAGCAGCCTTTGACACCATCTCCCATCACACTCTCACAACCAGACTGCACGACGCAGGCATACAAGCAACCGCCCTCGACTGGATCCGATCATTCCTCACCGGCAGAAGCCAAAGGGTCTGACTGCCACCCTTCCTCTCTGAACCCACGGAAATTAACTGCGGAGTCCCACAGGGATCATGGCTCAACATCTCAACCCTCTTCAACATCTACATGACCTCGTCAT
Source organism: Triturus cristatus (assembly GCF_964204655.1). Lineage (NCBI taxonomy): Eukaryota > Metazoa > Chordata > Amphibia > Caudata > Salamandridae > Triturus > Triturus cristatus. Next base: position 1,549,234 of record NC_140592.1, read on the forward strand.
CGGTATCGTCTGACAGCACAGCCTCAGCATAGTATCCTACGCCGATGACACCCAGCTCATCCTCTCCCTCACACAGGACCCCACCACCACCAGACTCAACTTCCAGGAAGGAATACAACAGGTCGCAGCCTGGATGAGCAACAGCTGCCTAAAACTCAACTCGGAAAAGACTGAAGTCCTGGTCCTGGGAACCACCCCATCGGCATGGAACACCTGGTGGCCCACTGCCCTCGGTACCCCCCTCCCCCCTCCCCAAACCCCACAGACCACACCAGAAACCTCGGCATCGTACTCGACTCCTCCCTCTCCATGAACCGACAGGTCAACGCTGTCGCCTACAGCTGCATTAACACCCTCCGCATCCTCCGAAAAGCCTTCAAATGGATCTCCCCCGAGTCAAGAAAGATAGTCACCCACGCACTTGTCACCAGCAGGTTGGGCTACGGTAACACCCTCTACGCCTCCATAAACAAGTCCCAACTCCGCAATCTCCAGACCATACAGACCACCGCCGCAGACTCGTCCTCGGCATCCCTTGACACGAATCATCAGCCAACACCTACAGAAGTTCCACTGGCTACCAATCGAGAAGAGAGTTACTTTCAAAATACTCACCCACTTCTACAAATGCTTACACAACATCGGACCCAAATACCTCAATGACAGAATCACCCTCCACGTACCAAAAGGGAACCTCCGATCTGCCAACCTCGTCCTCGCTGAAACTTCACGCATCCACAGAGCTAAAGCAGGGGGGAGATCCTTTTGGATTCATTTACTATCATCTTGTTTGCACTATTGTATGAATGGAGTGAATTTAGTGCTCTCTAGAGTCCTATTTTTTAATTATCAAGCAGGGCAATGTCATCCGTGTATTGCAATATTGTGATCTTAGTATTGCCTGTTTTTGCGGGGATTAAGTTGGCGTTGTTAAGTGCCCGAGACATGTCCGCCGTATATAAAAATTAAACAACATTGGAGCGAGGACACACCCTTGCTTTAGCCCTGGATTGGTGTTAATCTTCCTAGACAGCACAGTGTCTGACAGCTTGACCCTCACCCAAGTTGATGTATGTAATGATATAATGGCGTTAAGAAGACCACTAGGAATACTCCACACCTGGAGTTTTCATATTGGTAGATTTTTGGCTTGGACCATGAAAAAGCCAGAAAAGTGGCCAAATGTTAAATCAACTTAAAGATACAATCACTGGTCAGTTAGAAGAGGACAAGCACAAGATTGTGGATATCTTTCTTAATAATTTGTTTTTTATTTATACGGGAATGCAGGCAATAGAAGAACAAGAATTGAATTAAAATTTTGAATTTTTAGACCTCCCACAATTATCTGGGGAATATACTAGGAAGCTTAACAGCCTTAAAGAACCAATAGAAATTGTGGGAGTACTGAAAAGGATGGCTAAGGCTAGTGGTTGTGATGGGATCCCGGTAGAGGTGTGTAAGGCGTTCCAGGATGGATTACTTCCCTTTTTAACCAACCTTTTCAACCCAATAAAAGGCGGGATTGGTATTCCTAAGAGATTTAAGGAATCATTGGTGATCATTTTTCTTAAAAACGATGAAGATCCACGAGATCCAAATTCTTATCGCCCTATTAGTCTGATTATAGCACAGATTACAAAATATTTATGAAAGTTTGAGCAATGAGAATTGCTCCATGTGCCGAAACATGTGGTTCATACAGATCAAAATGGTTTTCTTCCTGGGAGGTTAATGGCCAATAATACTTATTTTTTAATACAAGCAATTGAATATTTTTCGGCTACCCAGATCAAAGCCGCAATACTCATGATGGACGCCGAAAAGGCTTTTGACCTGGTAGACTGGCGTGCTCTATTTTTTATTTTGGAAAAGTTCGATTTTCCACTTCAGCAGATATGTATGCGGAAAGAAGTATATAGCCAGGCAAAGGCCAAAATTATTATTAATGGGGAGGAAGTTGGGGTGGTGAATATCAATCGGCGTACTCAACAGGTATGCCTGTTGTCCCCCCTTCTGTTTTTCCTTTTTATTGAACCTCTTGTTGCAAAAATACGTATTAATCCACTGATTATACCTTCCATTGAAGGGATGGCAAAAATGAAATTGTACGCTGACGATATAATTTTATATCTCAAAGCTGAGGGACCTAATATACAGAGTGCGCTGGACGAAATTCAGAAATGTATGCAAATTGGGGAACATAGAGTAAACCAAGCCAAAACGGAAATTCTTACATTTATTTTAAGTATCTTAAAAGCCCTGGCTTGTTTACAGCTTCTATCATTACGCCCCATTAGATACCTTGGTATTTTTGTAACAAATTATTATGCCCAACTGTTTCCATTGAATTATGGAACTCAGCGGGTGAAAGTCAAAAAATTATTCAATAAATGGATCCTTCTAAACTTATCACTAATAGGATGGATCTCTATGGTTAAATGTCAGTACTCCCACTGTTTTTATTCCTTTTTATTATTCTCTCACTAAAACTATTATTCTCTCACTATTTTAAATAGCTGGAGGAAATGATTCACAATTTTGTCTGGGACAATATGCAATCCCGGGTAAAATTACCCACACTATAATTAGATATAGCACATGGGGGACTAGCACTGCCACATTTTGCAGCATACTCTCAGCTGTCTCTCGTTAATTTGATAATACAATTAGGTGAAACAAACTCAGTTTATGATGATTTTTTTTTTTATTATATGCTGAAGGAGAATGTAATCAAGCAATCAATTTTTCTACGATCTTCAAAACTTTCCAAAAGCACCAGATATAAGGTTTTAATGGTGTTACCTGGGAGAATTCCATTGTTTTTTAAAATCCTGAGATATACCCGTATATCATGCCTATACCCCTATTCAAGATGGTGCAGTAGGCGGCTTAATGCTGTCTAAAGGGCCATATCAATCATGGCAAGAACTAGGTTTTGGTCAGCTTGGGGATTTTTAAAATCATGATAGATTAATTACATGGAAACAACAGGGTCGCAATTTGGCAACCAAAGTGTGGCTCTGTGTATGAGCTTCCACCAGGTAGTGAATTTCCGCAAAAATAATTACGGTTCGTTGAGTGAGCCAGCACACCAGATCACCAGGCAGATAACAAATAAGATGGTGGGTGTAGGAACTTGGGGGCATATTATCAAGGGCCATATCTCCGCTTCTTTGGCTTTAAAAGCCAAGAAAGCAGAGATAATGTTTTCGCCAAATTAACAAGAGGGTGATGACATGCATTAGTGCACGTTAGCACCCCAAATGAGATGCACGTTAGCAACCCTAATGAGATGCAAAGTGGGCGTCACTGGGCAGAACAACCTTGTAAATATTGCTGATGTGCACATCGCGATACTTACAAGGAGGCCCAGGCATTTTTGCAGACTGTAGCTTTTGGCAAAAAACGTTGTTTTCACCAAAAACTAACATCTGCAAAAATGCTGACTTACCTATCCTTTATATTGGAGGTGGATTATGCTGATACGACCACAGGGTAGAATCATCAACGTTATCGCCGTTTTCCTTGGAACATCGCTGGTGTTCCATGGAAAACAATGCTATCGCAGGAATAATTATAGCCATTGCGCTATGCGTTGTTAATACAGCGCGAGCATGGCGATAATTATCTGCGATAGCCGGCGATGACAATTCTCACGCACAGAACGGCCAGCGATAATATCGCTGGCCGTTGATAATATGCCCCTTGGTATCATCTGTAGCAACCGAGGGCTAATGGGGAAAAGCTATTACGAGATGGCTTCAGAAAATTCATTCCGAGACAGGATGTAAATTCAATATAAAAGAGTGGCTCCAGCTTAGCGAGATGAGTCACAAAGCACTGCAAGGTGCTAATTTCAAGAGAATACATTTTTTATCTAGATGGATGGCATATCATACGCCGTTGAGATTACATAAAACATTTTTCCAACCATGCATAACCAATGTTTCATTTGAAAAAAACAAGACAAAGGTGGCTGGGTACATACATTTTTTGAGTGCATTCATTTTCAGCAATTCTGGAAAGAAGTTTTTATAATTATTACTCGTTGTATGTCTATAACAATTGCTCCATCTGGTATGCTGGTTTGATTTGGTTCTTCTGGGAAGGTAAAATGTTTTTTAAAATGTCAGCAGTGTTTTATATTTATATGTATAACAGTGGCAATGTCACTTATTTTATAGAACTGAGGACCAAACATGCAACCAACGATTGGTCACTGGATTAATAAAATGTGCAGGACATATAGATTTGAGGAGGCTTATGCGAACAGGGTAGGTACCACGGTAAGATTTAGGGCTACATGGGCAAGTTTCTCCTCTCATTTTATAAATTAATCAATTTTAATTGAATTGGATAGTACTGTTTCTGGTAATTGACTCTTGCACTTTAGTAATTTATATGCTGGTGATCGTCTAGGTGGTTTTATAACTTTGATGCAACAAGCTAAGATTAATTTAGACTGTTTATGTAGTGATATTTGAATATTTAGTAATTAGTATGCTGCTATTTGTACCTGCGCTTTAATGATTTCCTCCTAATGCTGATAGGTGGAATTAATTTTTTCTATTGCCGGTAACAATATAAAACTGCGTTTTGATGGGAGAAAAAAAATGGTTCGAGAATCGATCATGAGGAATCTGCATAATATGCACGAGTGACTAATATATTGCACTTCTTTATGGGAAGAATTGGCTTACACTAATTAATGTGCCATGGTTTGATAATCCTGGCTTCTAGGAATTTTCGGACGGGCAGTGTTGGAAATGGTCCTTTTTGCAGGGTTATACCCAAACATTTTGCTTCTTCCTCCTTTATTTTTCCTGACCTGTGGTTGTTGGCTATAGGACTCTGGGCACTTTACCACTGCTGATCAGTTGATCAGTGCTAAAGTGCATATGCTCTCCCTGTAAATTGTTATTGTGATTGGTTATCCATGATTGGCTTATTTGTTTTACCAGTAGGTCCCGAGTAAAGTGCAGGGCTGGTAATTCAAATGCGACTAGCGGGCTTGCAGCACTGATTGTGCCACCCACAGGAGTACTGCTGAAAAGAGGTCTCAGGCCTGCCACCGCAGTGCCTGTGCGCAGTTTGTTAACTGCCATGTTGACCTGGCCAGTGTACACACTTGCCAGGCCTGACCCTTCCCTTTTTCTTACACATAGGACACCCCTATGGTAGGCCCAAGGTACCCCCCTGGGCTGGGTGCAGTGTATGTGAAAGGTAGGACATGTACTAGTGTGGGTAACATGTCCTGACAGTGAAATACTGCCAATTTCGTTTTTCACTATTGAAAGGCTATCTTGCCCATAGGACAGAATGGGGAATGCTGTGTAACATGTTTACCTGCATATCTTGAAAAAACAAAGAACTGCGGGTCTTTTCAAATCCTGCGAATTGGGCGGAAATGCAAAATAGAGGGCTGATTAGTCCCACAAAACAGAGGAGGGAGTAGAAGAAAAAGAAAGAGAAAGAGACAACCAGATGCAATCTAAAAGGACCTTAGAGCGGAATTTTGGATACCCATCAATTGTCTGTGTGATCAATCTTATCATCTGGTCATCCAATCCAAAATGAGATGCTTCTCTTGATCATAGAGAGCATCTAAATGGAAGTGATTTCACTCAAGGATGGTCCAAGGTTGTCAGAGGATTGGAGTAAGAAAACCAACCGTAGTAGGATGATAGAACAATTGAAAGGAGTGCAGTGCTAACAAAAGACAGTGAAGTGGTGTATTAAAATAGAATTGTGAGAAAACACTACTAATTTAATATGTGTCTCACATTCTAAATAAAACAACAGTGCAAAAAAGCAGTGTTAAACAAATAACTGCTGTATAAAGAGGTCGATATGTTTCAGCCAAATGAGATACATTTACCCCTGCGGCTTTCTTCAGGACCTATGTTGTTAGATTTTCGCTACTGTAAACAAGTGAAATGTATAGTGATAGAAAGGAAAGATAAAGATAATAAAGTAAATTTATCTCACTATCATATAAACGTGGCACTGTGTACCACCTTAGGTAGATCCTCCGCCTCAAAAGGATGCAGCGTGCATCTGTCAAGAGAACAAATGGAAAGTGTCTCAATCTTTTAAAATAAAATAAAAGTACTCCCACTATTATGTTCGTACCCAGCCTTGTGTTAGGGGGCTTACCCGTAGTGATCGAGGAACGGACCTCACCTCGCCTGGATCCTGGCTCAGGACTAGGAGGCCCCGCTCTGTGTGGAAGAAAAATTAAACTCCCAATATCTTGAAGAATGATCATCAAGCACTTAATGCATCTTCATAGGTGTACTAGTGTAGTTAACTACTAGTAGCTGTTATTAGTTGAGTAAAAACACACATATGTCGTACCAAAGGAAGAGACCCTCGCCCATACGCTCAGATAAAATGCCATAAGCCAAGGGAAGAGACTATATGAAAAAAACTGTACAAAAAAACACAATATCTCCTGCCTTCTATGCTTACCCCTAATGCTCATCGTGAAGTGTTATTGTTATGAAACAGATAAAGAGGGTTCTCTATAAAGTTAGAGGCATGAGGGGAATGACAGACTGAGTGTGACAAACATTCTCAGGTCTTGTGAAAGAGCTCGTGTAGAACTGGCTAAGAAAAAGGAACTAAGCCTCAAGACCTCGCCTTTAAATAAACACACATAATGCCCAATGTTACCTATAATAGGGCTCATAAAAGTAGGGAGAGTGCTCACCTATCCGTCGTTGCCTCGTTGTGGCTGCAGAGTCAGGAGGGAGGTAACCCAGGCGTTCAGACCGGCGTATTTATAGACCCAACAAGCCTCGTAGGTTTCAAAACGCGGGAGATTATGCTGTCCGTCACCGCCTATTACCGGAAGAACAGCCAGGACTACAGGGTGACGTCATAATGGAGGCTTATGTAGTTCATATCTATGGATTACACGCTGAAGATGTAACTCGCGCGTTACAGTTTAAACTAGCGAGATGACCCAAATATTCAATAGGGCATGTTCACGAGGCCAAGAGAAGCCTCATATGCTTCCAATGTGGCAGTCTGTGAGGTTAGTAAATGATTGAGGCCGGGACACATCAAGGACTACAAAATGACGTCACAATGGAGGCGTCTGTAGTCCGTAAATGTATTCGACGCGCTGGAGATGTGACTAGCGCCTTAAAATTTAAAAACGGATCGATGGGAATATGCACTGTAGCATTAGCTATGAAATGTCTGGTTTATAATTTTTGAACTATTTAGAATATTATAAAGCTATGTTGCAGATGTACCGGTGTATATTCTATCTCTTGAGTACTTGTATGTAAATCCCTCATTACTTAGTGGGAAAGCCAAATGAAAACAGCGTAAAAACATTATTCTTTCTTAGTTAGTCACTATTATGCGGCACTCCAGGACGATGACAAAGGAATAGTAATGAGTGTTAGCATCTATGGTTGATAAAGGTGCATTGCCAAGCCTAGTGTGCGATGTGATGGAATGCTGGGACATTTAATATCATGCACAGTCCCGAGCCTTAAGGGCATGCTGTGGTGTCGTGATGTCAGAGCGTACCTAACGTCGTAGGCCATGACTGGGGACTGTGCCGTACCTTCTAAAGCCACATACAGGTTCCAAAGTGACAGGGCATACTGAATGAAGGAAAAGGAACCATTTTATATGGTGGTCCAGGGGATGTCGTCATTCAGGCCCCTGACATCACTGTGTAGTCTAAACACCCATTTCTGCTCTTTTATGAAGAGGTATTTGGTGATATCAACGATATGTGATGGTATCAGCGGTTTTTCGAGCACTGTCCACAAAAAGTCTTCTGCCTTGTGATCATTTTCAATGAAATGTCTGGTTAGTCTGGTAGTTGATTTCTTGCATCTGAATGAACTCTTATGTTCTAACATACGAGTCCTTACTTTACGAGTTGTCATACCCACATAATTGCATTGGCATGGACAAGTGAGTAAGTAAATGAGATTGTCACTGTTGCAATTGGTAAACCTCTTTTGCACCCAAGGTCTGTTGGTGCCTATATCAATGGAGGTGGTATGTGTCGTTTGTGGGCAAATGGAGCAATTACCACATGGGAAGTGGCCAGTCACTGCGGGGAGCTCCCATAGAGTGCCTACCGCTCTCTGAGGAGTGGTTTTCGGGCGGGTATGTACTAGACGATCTCGTATGTTTCCAGATCTCTTGAAAGAGAACAATGGAGGTGCCAACGATCCATCACAAGAGGTCAAAATACGCCAATGTTTTCGGACACTTTTTTGTATCTTGTTAGCCATCGTACTGAAAGTGGTGACAAACGTCATACGTTCAAGTGTGGGTTTCTCAAAAGCGGGTTCCAAAAGCGCCTGACGATGATTGTTAGTGGCCCGCTTTAATGAACGTTTCACTAATCTCGGAGGATATTGTCTAGAGACCAGTTGTTCCGTTAGGGCCTCAGCATGTTTCCTGAAAGTATTAACAGTCGAACAGTTCCTACGGACTCGCAGGAACTGTCCAAAGGGTAAATTGTCCCTTAATGATTTGGGGTGTTGACTGTCATATCGTAATAGAGAGTTACGAGACATAGGTTTACGATAGAGCTCACTCTCCAAACCTGTGGGGGTGACAAAGATAGACAGATCTAAAAAGGCTAACCTTTTGTCATCAATTTCAACTGTGAACTTGAGGAACTGGTTTCTGGTGTTAAGCCATTGATGGAAAAAGATGGATCGACTCACGGTCACCTCTCCAAACCACCAACACGTCGTCGATGTAACGTTTCCACAATCGGATAGACTGAAGAAACGGATTAGTTGGATTGAAGATGTGTTGCTGTTCATAGGAATGGACATAAAGATTGGCCAGACTAGGCGCAAAAATACTGCCCATACTGGTCCCGGAGACTTGCAAGTAGATCTGGTCTTCAAATTTGAAAAAGTTGTCTTTCATGGCGAGTTTGGCCAATGCCATAATGAAATGAACCGGAGTGATGGAGTTCAGTTCGGTTTCATGTAAAATCGCGGAGACTGTCTCCAAAGTCTCATCTTGGGGGATGGAAGTATAAAGCGCCTCTACATCAAAAGAGACTAGTAAATCCGTGTTCATATCAAAATCAATGGTGGGTAACAGACGTAATACATCTTTCGTATCTTGGAGATACGTAGGCATCTTGCTGACAATGGGTCTCAAAAAATAATCTACGAATGTAGACAGAGGTTCCAGAATCGCTCCTTGTCCCGAAATGATGGGTCTCCCGGGCGGTGGTCTTTGGGTTTTATGTATTTTGGGTAAAATGTAAAAATACGGCATGATGGGGAATTTGGTTTGTAGGAACTGAGACTCTTTGGTGGTGATCCAACCTTCGCAGAGTGCCTCCTCCGACATATCACTAATAATTCGTTGTAATCTATTAGTGGGGTCTTCTGCTAGTGGTAAGTAAAAGCGGCGGTCTTCCAGTTGTCTGAGGCATTCAGTCCTGTAATCCGATGTGTCAAGAATCACAATAGCCCCACCCTTGTCCGCTGGTTTAATCGTAATCAAGGGGTCTGCAGAAAGGTCTCGAAGGGCTCTTTGTTGCATATCTTCCCATAGCAGCAAGATAGAAATTTGGAATCTGGTATCCCTGAACTCAGAATTTAATAACACATATTTTAGGGAGGTTGGTTTTTAAATTCCGTGTTTGAAAATAGCACTTTTAGAAAGTGGCTATTTTCTTGTTCAACCTTTCTGTGTGCCTCTGCCTGTTTGTGAATTGACTGTCTGGTTTGTGAGTGACGGGGGCTGGGGTGGCTCCAGGAGGCTGGGTGAGTCAGCACTAGGCTGAATAGACCTATCTGCATTTGGAGTGGTGGGAGGAGTAGCACCAGGGTCTGAATAGGGCTGTGCCTGCCTTCCACAATGCTGGCTCCACCTCCTGCGGTGCGTCTGATGGCCCTGGTCCACACTCACAAAGGAAGAAGATGTGCACTGGCAGAGTCCACCCAGAACTGGTTTGGACTGGGTCCAGGACCCCCCACACATGAAGAACAAAGACTTTTGGGGTATAAATATCAGAGCTAAAACCCCTGAACTTTAGACTAGGTAAAACTTTGTGATCAAGAAGGAATACCTGCCAAAGAAGAACAACCAGGAAGACTCAGGAAAAGTGCTGCCATTGCTGAGTGTCTGGGAGCTGACTTGCAGTTGCTGTTATTGCTGAGGAAGAGGACTAAGGGACTTTCTGTTGTGTGTTGTGTCCCCCCTTGCTTGAAGAGGAGCTGTGATGTGTGCTTTTGCCCCCTCTGAGGTGAACCTGTCTCCAAGGGCCTGAGAAGAGCTGGCCTCCTGTTATGAGAAACACAGGGTCATAAAAGTTTCAATGAATTCCGAGAGGCACTGCGTGCAGGCGCTTGTGTCCAGCTGGTGTGCGATGTGGAGCCGGTGTTTCTGAAAAGGGTTTCTCCACCTGTGTCACTAAGGGTGTTTGGCTTTTTAACTCACCCCTACATCGAGGTGCGCGTGTGCCCGTGTCGGGGCACTGTGAAAATCTGCGAGGCCGTCACCGCCGCCGGCCCGAGTCGCCAGCCAACGAGCCTGATTTCTAGAGTAAAGGAAAAGCGCAGTGTGGCCTTCCGGCCGTGACCGGAGAGAAGCGATGTGTGGTTGAAAATCAGCGCCGTTGGCCCGAGACGTCAGCCAACAAGTCTGATTTCTTTAGTGAAGGAAAAGCGCTGTGTGGGCTGCCGGCCGTGACCGGAGAGAAGCGCCGTGTGCCGGAAAATCACCACCGCCGGCCCGGGAGCCTCGGAAGCACTGTTTCAATTCCCCCGCCGACATCAGAGAGGAGCCGCGCTGGGATTGGACTCAGTGGGAAGAGCAGGAGATGGAGGCTGCCCGACGGAGGCAAGATGGCGGCCGAGTGAGTCGGTCGATGGTGGCTCCCAGGGTGACGGCACTTCAGTGAATTAAAAAAAGGAATAAACGACAGATATGACAAGCCTCCAAGTGGCAGACAGAAGGTTAAATGCCTGTGTCATCTCACCTGGTTTGAAGGGCTGGGTCATGGCTCTGATTGAAGTGGCGGAGCAGCTGATTGCTGGCTGCAGAGGCTTCGAGCAGGAGCTGAGCAGTGTTGCGGCGTCGAGTGGAGAAAACGGCTCCCGCAGTTGCAGTATGGGCCCGAAGACCGGAACGAAGGGCAGAGGTGCGGTAGTCCACGTGGCCCCCCAGGAATCCCCTCAGAGGTGCATGGGTGAATCGGAGTTGGCTCTCATTGCGGCGCAGGGGCGGAGGCAGAGGACCCGCCCGGATATTCTCCCGGACGGGAAGGGAAGGGAAGGGGAGGGGCACGGGCGCGCAGCCCCAGCCACAGCGGACCGTTATCGAAATGCTCAGGGGAGCAGGTAGTAGCTCTGCGGATCAGAGGAGCAACCAGACAGAGACGACAGAGACGCCGGAGGAAGGGGGACAGAGCAGCCAGTGCCCAATACAGCTCCCAACACAAGCCGGTAAGACATGGACGGACAGAGGGGAGCTGGGGGGACCCCTTGAGGATGGGACAAAAAATGTACATAGTAATGTACAGATTGAGGCAGGACCCCAGGTGAACCCTAACAATGAGCAATTACTGTGTGGGGGAGAAGCCGCTCAGGAAGTGGAGCCGGTTGAAGAGACTGTGGGAAAGTTTGCTAGTGGAGTGGAAAGGCAAGACATAGCGACATCTGGACATATAGAGCCCTCTCAAGGAGAAACAAGTAAACCTTTGGTCCAATAAAAAAAAGAGACTATTGCTAAGAAAGGAAAGAACATGGGGGGAAAAGGGCCTAAGTAAGGGGGCGCATGATCCAATTGGTGGAGCAGTGCACAATCTTCCTACTCAAGACCAAAGGGGAAGGCTAAAACCCGGGGGCAATCCAAAGTACATAGAACCCCACAGGCTCACAGCGAGAGGGAAAATGATTTGGAGGCAAATGACTACTTTTCACTCTCTGATGCTACATGGTCAGAAGGAGGGACAGATACAGGGTCTAATTCTGACACAAGTGAGGCTGATAGCATAGCTGGGAGTGTTACTGGTGGAAAGGATAATTGCGCCGCAACTCGGAAGACACTTTCCAAAGTAGCTAGAACGAGTGGTCAGAGGCAAAGAGATCTGAGGTGGGATTATTCTCTTGGAGATCAATTGGTCGGGGGCAGTAATAAATCCCCAAGGGAAGATCTATCAGCCGCAATACTCCCTACACTGGAATCCATTCTGCAGTGTGTGGTAGCTCATCGGGAAGAAGCCCGTATGGAGAGTAAACGCTCTCAGAATGGCACCCGTAAGCTTCAAGGAGCAGTGAGGAAAGTTGCAAAAACTTGCAATACTATCAGCGATCGGATGACTGAGCTTGAATCAAGAACAGCCTGACTCGAGATGGACATATCAGGTTCCAGGGGGCAAGTGGAAGCCCATCAGGCGCAATTAGTGGACAGCCAGTGGAAATTGGAAGACAGCGAAAATCGCCAGAGGCGAAACAATTTGCACTTTTTAGGTATCCCAGAGGGAAAAGAGGGGTCAGATGCACACATTTATATGGTTCAGTTACTGCAGAACTCTTTCGCAGAATTGGAGGGCTGGAACTGGCCTCAAGAAATACAAAGGGCCCATTGAGTCCCATTGACCCTTCGACAGCCAGTCCGTCCATACGCCAAACCACGGGCTATCCTGGTTTATTTCGGGAACTACCTGCTCAGACAAACTGTGTTTGAAAAAGCACGACCAGAAGCACAGCGTCCCGCGGATGGGTTCTCTTTTTTTCTAGACCATATTTTGCCACATTATGGTGGAACGTCGCTGGCGTCTGCGCCAGAGGATTAATCTTTTCTAGGAGAAAGGTGCACAGGCCTTTCTCCTAAGCCCGGCCCGTCAGACCAGATTTTTTACATCAGAAATCAAAGCAAAGGAGTTTTTAAACACAGGAGGGAAATGTTTCTGAAATCCCGTAACTTAGACCTTGAAACTTGAGTCTGACTTATGGGGCACGGTCTGTATGGCCAGAGTTGTAACCCTGAGCAATTAGGGTTCGGACAAAGGGTCAAATTAAGATAAAGCTGCTTGTCCTCTTTGTATGTTAAGTTGGTTTTCAGGGCCGGAGAGGTACAAAGATCGAAGGAGATTTTTTTTCTATTTTCTATTTTTTGACTCATGGGGGTTGTACAAAGTCACATATAAGTATTACTAATGTCACTGCTGGGAGGGTGCCACCACTCATCATCCACAGACCGTTACAGTTCTGTTGCTTCACAGGGCAGGGAAGGGAGTGAGTGAGGGGTGGGGTTGTAGAGGGGTAAGGGGTGGCAAAAAAAAAACCATAGAAGCAGGTCACTGGTGGAATGTAAAAAGGATAATGAGAGCCAATTTGAATAAAGGGTCTAATTTGCAACCAGGCGGAAAGGAGAAAGGGACTACATATATGGGTAGGATGACTATTTGCTCTATAAATATTGGTGGGTTGAATGATAGGGGCAAGAGAGGTAGGGGAGGGGAAGCACTGCGATCACTGGGCGCTGATATTATTTGTCAACAAGAAACCCATATCCCCTGGTAGAATAGAAATCTTAATCTCATCCCGGGGTATACCCAGGTCACTTGTTCATCCCAATCCACCACGACTAGAGGCGTTGCAATTCATGTATCTAATAGGATGCCACCCATCAAGCACACGCTATCTGATAAATGGAGCAGGTGGGCAATGGCTTCAATATCTACTGGGTTAACAATATGTACAATTTATGGATCTAATTTAGATGACCCAGACGTGCTATTAGAATTAGAACTGGAATTAGCCTCCTGGCCGGCCCCTCTCATTATTTGTGGGGACCTTAATATCCATCTGGATGTAAGTGACTCTTCTAGAGGAGGGTATAAGGGTAGAAATCCACAAGTCTTTAAAGCATTAGAGGCTTTGGTGGATAGTCATGGACTTGTTGATATGTGGGCTTATAAAAAAGCAGGGGACCCAGGTTATACATATTTTTCTTGCCCACATAGAAAGTATGTCAGGCTTGATTATTTTTATGCATCAGTATCTCTCATAGACGGAGCTAATATTAGGAAACTACCCAAGGTTCTGTCGGATCATAACCCTCTAATACTGGAAATAGAGGCTCAAGGCCATGAGCGATCATTTACAAAATGGTCCTTTGATAGGAAACTCTTGGCCACTGAAGGATTCATAGACCATATTAGGGGATGGACCCGGCAATTTTTTTATATGAATAGGTATAGTACATCTAGAGAAAATGTTTGGGATGCGTTTAAGGCAGGGCATAGGGGGGAGATAATCAGCTATGTGGGGCTTCAAAGGGAGAGACAGAGAGAGGAAATACCTCAGGTAATAGAAGAGTTGTCCAGATATGAGGTGAACCATATGGAGGCTATTGCCCAAAGACCGGAGGAGCAACAAGTCCAATTAGAATTAAAAGTTATAAGAACGAAAGCTAAAATTAATGGAATGTATAATAAAACGGCAGCAGAAATATTCTAAACTCGTGCTAGGGATAACTACGAATATGGGGAGGCCACAGGAAAGCATCTGGCACTCCGTCTAAAACAAAGGGCAGCGGCAAATAATATTTTAAAGTTAAAGGGAAAGGATGGCGAAATGGCTACTGAACCTCAGGAAATATTAAAACTATTTGCAGAATTTTATACAGATCTGTATAGTTCTAGAGATAGTAGAGTGACAACAAATGGTACGGGAATAGATGTAATGCCCCCTATTTTACAGGAGTTAGAAGAAGATATCACAATAAATGAGGTTAATGGCTTCAGGCAAGGTGGCAGGTCCTGACGGGATCCCGATGGAGATATAAAAAGCTTTACAGATAGAATTAGCTACCCTTCTACTAGACCTGTTTCTGGCTGTACAGCAAAAGGGGATCCCGCCTCTATCCTGGCAGGAGACCAATATAGTCATCTTCCTGAAGAAGGGAAAGGATCCAGAGGATCCAGCATCAAACAGACCAATTTCTCTGATAAATACCGATAAGAAATTGTATTCAAAGATTATTGCGCTTAGATTGGCAAAAATAATAGCCTCCTCGGTAAGTCCATGGCAACATGGCTTTATCCCAGGTCGAGGGACAGTAGACCATGTCCAACGGGTAATATCTTTATTCAACTTAGCGGAATCTTCAGGAGAACAAAGGTCTCTGATCCTTTTAGACGCCCAGAAAGCTTTTGATCAGGTTGAGTGGGCATACCTGTGGAACAACTTAGGAACTAATGGTTTCGGCCCATGTATACTAATGGCCCTTCGAGCAATGTATATAGAATCCTATGCCAAAATACAACTGAGCTGTAGGAAGTCTGAAAGGGAGAGAATAGCTCGCGGTACAAGACAGGGCTGCCCCTGCTCCCCAATTCTTTTTGCCCTTTATATAGATCCCCTAATAAGATCAATGTTAAATGATCAGGCAATCAAACCGGTGGTGGTCAGGGGATACAGCACTAAAGTGTTAGCTTATGCTGACGATATATCGGTTGTTACCCCTGACCCAATCGGAGCAATAGAAAGGATCGAATCCCGGGCCACAGAATTCGGCTTACAATCAGGATATGGTTTAAACACCGATAAACGAAGATTGACTGCTCTAAAAATACTCTGTCAGGATCCACGGAGGACGGAGGCAGCTACATACCTTGGGATAAATATCGCTGCTGATGTGGGGTCTATATGGGATATTAATTCAGCCCCTCTCATAAAGAAGGTAAGTGGAGATCTAAAAAGAATGGATAACCTACATTTATCTATAATAGGAAAAAGGCAACGTCCTCAAAATGATAATGTTCCCTAAAATCATTTATTTACTTAGATGCATCCCGCTAGAACCCCCCATATTTGTTTAAAGAAATTAGACAGGATTTTTGCACAATTTATATGGGGCTATAAGAAGATTAGGAGGTCTATGAAATTTATGACTCTACCACAAGACCGAGGCGGGTTGGCCATCCCCAACCTTTTATTTTATTATTGGGCTATAACGCTGCAGCATATGACCCTTTTGTTCCATGACCAAAATTGGGGCGGAATTTACCAGATGAGGCCAGGATAGGGAAACCCCTCCGTCCATATATGAACTTGCCATAGGAGATGCAGCACCCGAGATAATATTTAGGCAGCTGGAAGGGAGCTACTACAAGAAAACCCGTTTTAAACCCCTAAGAGCAGCGTGGAACGTCTGACAAAAGGTCAGTAAGACCTTAAACATCCCAAAGATTGAGAGATACTTACTCCTATGGCGATCATCAGTTTTTCCTGGCCCATTATATGATGAAACAGGTCGAAGGTGGGAATAAGCTGGAATCAATCACTTAAGGGACATTATAAATCCGAACGGGGTAATACCATTCGGAGAACTTCAGGAACGGTATGGGATAGACTCCAGCTCAGTCCTTAAATATATACAAATGAGGGAGATATTTAAACCTGCTGTCTCGCAGATTACTGATCTGGCTCGAATCCCGTTGGTAGAATGTTCATTGGGCAGGCTGTCTCGTATTGAAGATCTATATTCTATACTGATGAGTGCGAATCCAGACGATATAGCTAAATTTGAAAGTGTCTGGGCAGATAAAATAGAGAATCAGGATGTTGATTTGTGTAAATCTCTAAAACTGTCTAAAAGGATTTTTCTATCTGCCAATCTCAAAGCACAACATTTTAAAATGGCATTTAGATTATGTTTTACTCCAGCAAAACTGTATGCGTGGGGGAAAAGGGAAAACCACTATTGTCCAAGGTGTGGACAGGGACCTGCAGATATGGTTCACATGTTTCCTGTATGTGATAAACTGGATATGTTGAAACAAGGGATTGAAAAATTCCTGCATCAAAGTATTGGGCGGACGGTTCCTTTAACCTCTACTTAGATGCTACTTGGCTGTGATGAGACTTTACAGCTGGCGTTATCACAAGTATATTTTTGTTTTATGATAACCGCAGTAGCTCGCATATTGATGGCTGCAAAATGGAAGGACGCGGACCCTCCCACATATCAGGAGTGGTACGCTAGACTTTTTCATGTGTTTAATATGGAGGTGGCATTATATAAATGTAAAGGCCGGAAAGGAAGAAAACGGGGTTGGCAGGTATGGGGCCCCCTCATGGAGTAATAGTGAAAAGAGTAATAATGATGTGTTCTGATTGTTTGGCTCTGCCCCTCTACCTGGTGATTGTTTGTCTAATGTTCTCTCTGCTTCTTTTGCTTTGTTCATTTATTTTCTGCGTACTCCTTTGTATTTCTCCGTCTCTTGTCTCTATCCTTTTTGTGGTTGTTTTTTTTTTTTGCATTGTAAAGTAATATTATGTTTTGAGTCTTGTGGTTAATTGAATTTTGCTTCTCTGGGAATAATTTTAAAAAAAATTAAAAAAAGGGATTGGACTCAGCGCGGGGAGTTGCCTGGCAACAAGGGGCTCATCAACTGCAGGGGGTGTCCCGGCGACCAGCTGTTGTGGAACCAAAGGACTGAAAGAGACCGCGCACCCAGGTAACCGCTCCAATCAGTTAAAGGAGCGTAGTTGTGTTACCGTTAGGGACGGGGGTGCGGTTCTGCGGGAGAGCGCTCTCGGCCTCCCGCCTACTGTGAGAGAAAGGGCTGGTGCACACAGACCACCGGGAGAATATTTATTTCACGCCAAAGCCGATCTGGGGCATACCTTTACCATAAGGGATCGTAGAGCTAGTGAACGGGTGCTGGGAGTAATTAACTTGTGCTAACTTCATTGGAAGTCTGTTTGTTTAGCATATTCTAGTTGCCTGAAAGGACTACTACTTTTACAAGCACATTTATTCTTTTTCTTTTTACAAGAACATTGCAAAGAACCCTACAAGAGAACTTTTGCTTTTAAAATAACTTTTATTGTGTATGTTGGTGTTATGTCGTTTTGATTCTATTACAGGACCGGAGGCTTCGTATTATGCTTCTCTTTCTATTTATTGCTACCCACAGCAGCCAATGAAAACTTTTGTTACATGAAAAAACAACAACATTTCTCATGATGCATATGTCACATCACTTCCTGCAGGGCCCCATAAGAGCCAGCCATACCGGAACTAGTCCTCTCTCTTTCTTTGCTGCTCACGCAGACAGTTAAGTTGACAGCTCCGATTTTAATTGGGATATCATTGGTTTATGATTGATTTATGATTGAAATGCGCTTTCTTCTAGCGATTGCTATGCTAATGGGTATGTTCATGGACAGCCGCTTTGTGCTATGCTAATGTGTATGTTCACGGCGAGAGCGCCCTGATTTGTCCGCAACCTTCGAGTGTGAAGGTTTTCAGAATCGCGCTGCGGCGCTGTGTGGTCACCGCGGTTGAGCGCGGTGAGCTTGGGGGCATTACTGACGGCGAGCGGGCCGAGGCGAGAATGCGCGTTAACTTGCAGTGAGGATATCTAACGCGGCGCTCGGCCGCTTCGCATGTGCCAGCTTGCGCTTCACTCCTTTTCAGCACCGGTACCGTCCCGCCTTCGGCGGGTTCAAAATTTATGGTTTATGGGCGCTGAGGCTTCCCTTGTACGCCGCTGATGCCAGGAGCCGGGTAGTTTTGGTTTCGTTCGTGTCTCCACGTGCGTAGCCCAATCTGGTTGTTTTCAGTTGGATTTGGGCTACGCACATCGAAACGACCCGATTAGTTTCATTTTTAGGCATTTGGGCTGTAGTTTTATTCGAAGAGCACTGCTGACGCCTGGCTGGCTGCAAAAACGACCTGGGCCTGGAGGGAGCACACCTCCTTGGATTTGATTTGCTCTTTGGCTCCACTATGCCCTGTGGGCTGTAATAATTGTTCTACAGCTGCTGCTGAGGAGCTAGGTACTGGTGCTGCTGTGCTGTGGGTTGGCTCCCCCTTGGATTTTCCTCCTTGCTCTTGCCTTATGAGCAAATACCGATACAAGTGTGGTTCCACTATGGATACGTGGGTGCATTATGAGGAGGATGATGATGCCTTGTATGAAGAGGAGGTAGGAGGACCTGCCATTGAAGAGAATATTGTTGAGGCCCTGGATGCTTCTGTCCAGGAGTCGGTCAACAAGGCCCTAGAAAAAGCAGTTCCGGGAACTGTACAACAAGCTCTAGCGACGGCTTTAAAGCCCATCACTAAGCAGCTGGAGAGGTTTGCAAAGAAGCATGGCTTCCCTAAACAGACAGAAGGAAGGTCAGGTGACCCCCGGGATAGGTCTTGGCCGCATTCGGATTCCTACGAAACGCTTCCGCGCCCGATCAAAGAGCGTGAGAAGGTTCAGGACACTGACACAGAGTCTACGTCCACATCTTCCGACACCCCGGATGACTCCCCTCCCAAAAAGAAGTCCAGGAAGACTAAGCATGCGGAGCCTTCCCCCCGGCTCCTACACCCTTTACTTTCAACCCCGCAGATATTGTGCACCCCAGATCATCGGACTGGCTACCGGCTCCTGAGGTGGCCACGTACTTACATGAGAATTTACGTAAGGGGTTTGATAAGGAGGTGCGCAACAGGCTAAGGTCAGAATGCCCAAGACCAGACCTCTCAGACAAAGTGGCGGAGACGCCGGACATTGACCCCAGCATGCTTACTTTTCTGAAAAAGTTCGCCAAGGACCCCAAGAAAGGGATTGATCGTGCTTGGCGGGGTTGCCAAGACAAGCTCCTGGACGTGGTCGGGCCCCTAGCAAAGATTTTGGAAATGGCCCTGGAGGCACAGGAATCGGGGAGCACGATTGACTCACACGTGCTGGCGGGCTGGACCCAACGGGCTATCTGCCTGTTAGGGAATGCCAACTGCGCGATCTCTACGGAGCGCAGGAAGTCCATATTAATGCGCATGGACGCCAATCTTACAGAGCTGGCTGCGGCGGAGCCTGGGCCACTGGCGGACGGTAACCTCTTTGGTGACCGGTTCGTCAAGGACGTTGCAAAGTATGTGGGCACATTCACGACCCTGGACAAGGCTCAGGCCGGGATCAAGCGAGTTTTCCACGCCGGTGTTTTCAACAGGGCCGGACGAGGCCGGGGACGCTCGTTTGGCCGTCAGCATAACCAAGGTCCCCAGCGCGGAGATTTCAGACGCGGCAGAGGTGATTGGGACTCCACCCGTGGTGGCACATTCTACCCCACGAGACAGCGCTTCAACAAGCGGCGCTTCAACAAAGGATCCTACCGTGGGGGGTTCCAAGCCGCAGAGTCCTCAGGTGAGCGCTCCAGATTTATTTCCTCTTCCCTTGGGGGGGCGTATTCGGCATTTCTTTCACAATTGGGCTCAGATATCACAAGACGCTTGGGTACTACAGACAGTTCAGGGGTTCCACCTAGAGTTTTTTCAGACACTCCGTCAGGTACAGCGCCCCAGGCAGCTTTCTTTTTCCCAAATCGAGTGCGATTTTATAGATTCAGAAATAGATGGATTGCTGCAGAAACGCGCGATAGCTCCTTGCAAAGAGGGCCCTCGCGGCTTCTGCAGCAATATTTTTCTGGTGCAGAAGAAAGGAGGCGGTTACAGGTTGGTACTCAATTTGAGGGATTTCAATCACTTTCTAACGTACAAACACTTCAAGATGGAGGGCATCCATCTGTTGGCGGATCTATTGAAGCAAGGGGACTGGTTGGTTCGTCTGGACCTGAAGGACGCTTATCTGTCCGTTCCCATATATCGTCCCCATCGCAGATTCCTTCAATTTCAATGGCGGAACCGGTGGTACGAGTATTTGGTCCTTCCTTTTGGACTTTCCTCAGCACCGTGGTGCTTCACCAAGGTACTGAAGCCGGTCGTGGCCTACCTCAGAGAGCAAGGGGTTCGCATGATTGTCTACTTGGACGACATGCTCATCATGGCGCAATCTCCGGAGCTAGTGGCTCAACACTTGCGCATGACCATTCATATTTTGCAGAATCTGGGGTTCGTGATCAACGAACCGAAATCGGTCCTTTCTCCCGCACAGACGATAGACTTTCTGGGGTTTGTCATAAATTCTCAGACGGCCCAACTCTGCCTTCCGAGCTCCAAACTACGGGATATCAAGAAGGAGCTACGCTCGTTCCTGTCCAAACAGATGGTCTCACTCAGGGGGATTGCCCGAATAGTGGGCCTCCTTGCGTCATCCATTCAGGCGATATTCCCGGGCCCCCTGCACTACATGGCCCTTCAACGCCTAAAGATCCAACACCTACAGAAGGGCCTTTCTTACACAGACGTCGTCCCTCTTACCCAGGAGGTGAGAGAGGAGATGCAATGGGGGTTGGCCCACGTCGAGGCATGGAACGGCAGAGCAATCTTTGGCTCGTTACCAGAGGTGGTCATAGAGTCCGACGCCAGCCGTTGGGGTTGGGGAGCGCGCTGCGGAAATATTTCCACAGGGGGACGGTGGTCCCTAGAAGAGTTAAATCTTCACATAAATTGTCTAGAGCTCCACGCGGGATCCTTTGCGATCCGGACGTTGGCTCCCAGACAGATCTCGTGTTGCATCCTTCTTCGGATGGACAACGTATCGGCAGTCCGCTACATCAACAAATTGGGGGGCACGAGGTCCTCGATGCTGGTGGAGATAGCGAAAGCCTTTTGGCATTACTGCCTGTCCAACCAGATATCGGTGATAGCGGAGTACATTCCAGGGCAGTCCAACGTGGTGGCGGATTGGAACTCTCGCCACCTCAGGGACTACAGCGACTGGCAACTTTGCCCACGAGTGGTTCAGTGGCTACAGGAGGTTTGGGGACGTTGCGAGATCGACCTCTTTGCTTCCAGGCTGAACCGTCAAATGACGCAGTTTTTCAGCTGGAGGCCGGACCCTCTGGCGCTGGCGACAGATGCCTTGGCACAGGAGTGGACTCAGCAGTTGAATTACGCGTTTCCACCGTTCATCCTCATTCCTCGAGTGTTCACTCAGGTGATGCGCCAGAGAGCAGAAGTGATACTGGTGACTCCCCTGTGGAGGTCGCAGCCTTGGTTCCCGTTGCTGATGGAGGCGAGTTGCGACTTCCCCAGGAGGATTCCTTGGTCCTCGACCATGCTCCAGGGCCCTCAGGGGGAGACACACCCGATGGTTCTATCGAGGCACCTGTCCCTGATGGCCTGGAGACTTTCAGGCAGCGTTGGCAAATGCCAGGATTTTCGGACCAGGCTGCGAGCTTTATCAATCAAGCGTGGGCCCCCTCTACCAGGAAACGATATTCTTCAGCCTGGGGATGCTGGGTTCGTTGGTGCATGGGACAACATGTGGATCCCGTGGGGGCAGGATTACCCTATATTGTAAATTTTCTTTCGGAGAAGGCGTCGCATGGTTTAGCCTACCGCTCGATTAATAACTTCCGCTCCGCCATCTCGGCAGGCCACTCTCAGATCGAGGGCAAGCCTGTCGGGATCCATCCTTTAATCTGTAAACTCCTAAAGGGCATTAGAGTAGCCAATCCACCCAAACCAAAGTATTCCTCTTTGTGGGACGTCACGCTGGTTCTGTCCCTCTTCGATAGTTGGCCGGACAACAATATGTTGTCCAGGAAACAGTTGTCGGCCAAACTGGCCATGTTACTTTGCCTAGCGGCTTGCAGACGTTCCTCGGATGTTAAAGCGCTCGATATTACAGGTAGAGTATTTACTCCAGAGGGAGTTTCGTTTAATATTACGTCTAGAACTAAAACCTTGTCACGTAGTGTGGATTATCATGCTTTTCCAGATAATGCTAAACTTTGTGTGGTTCAATGTCTCAAGGCTTACGAGGAGTGTACCAGGTCTCTCAGGCCTAATGGGGTGGTACAATTGTTAATTGCTCTGCAAAAACCGTATAAACCTGTTACTGTGGCTACCATAGCCCGATGGCTGAAAAATGTTATGCAAGAGGCAGGGGTGGATACCCACGTGTTTGGTGCACATTCTGTTCGAGGCGCCATGGCCTCTAAGACTTTCATGCTGGGTTCTACGGTGCAAGATATCATGCGTTCTGCAGACTGGTCGTCTGAATCCACGTTTAAACAATTTTATTATAAACCGGTGGGTGATATATCCTCTGTTGTTTTTAATCAGCGTTAAACTAGCATAATACGAAGCCTCCGGTCCTGTAATAGAATCAAAAATTAGCTAGCATTCGCGCCAAGAATTTTCAATTCTATTAAGGACACGGAGGCGAGGATTATCCCACCCGGTTAAATTACTGTAAGGTAATTTTTGCCCACCCGTGTTGTATATACTCTGTTTTGACAGAAGTTACGGGTTGTTTATTTCTATTCTTTCAGGATCTGACAAGAAGATGGATTGATCCGGTGCACGGAGTGACGTGTTTCCCAGCTGGTCTGGTGTTCTTCCACGTTGGAAGCTGTTGTTGTTGAACTTTAATACTTTTTGAACTTTAATACTTATTGGACTTCTGTTCGGAGCAAAGAAGGAGGACTAGTTCCGGTATGGCTGGCTCTTATGGGGCCCTGCAGGAAGTGATGTGACATATGCATCATGAGAAATGTTGTTTTTTCATGTAACCAAAGTTTTCATTGGCTGCTGTGGGTAGCAATAAATAGAAAGAGAAGCATAATCCTCGCCTCCGTGTCCTTAATAGAATTGAAAATTCTTGGCGCGAATGCTAGCTAATTTTTGATTCTGCCTAATCAAGATAAAGATATTTATATTTTTATAAATAAGTTGTGTGGCATCCATTTGTGGTGTTTCACTATGTTACTGTGAGTGTTGGTACACATACTTTACACATTGCCTTGGGGATAAGCCTGTCTGCTCGTGCCAAGCTACCAAGGGGGTGAGCAGGGGTTATCAACAGTGTGTTTCCACCTTACCATGACTAGAAGTAAGGGTCACTATTTGGACAAAGATACTTACCTCTGCCAACTAGAGACCCCCAGATCTAACAGATAGTGTATTTTCTTTTCCTGATATGTTGTATTTATGATGTATAATAATATGACTTGTATAAGGTTTTTTTTTGTACTTTGTAAAGTGACACGTTCTGCTCTAATTAAAAATAAAGAAAATAACTTGTGATTGCATTTTGTTTGTCTGCATTTGTGAATTGGTGTGCGTTTCTTTTTCTGTATGCTTGACTGCTTGTGCGTGGTGTATGCATGCACATGTGTGCACTGTAAAACAGGTATGTCGGTTAACTGTTGGTTTACTTACTTGATGGCCGATTTCTCTTGTGATCGGTCTCGCAGTCCTGAACCTCCATGCAGCACAGTTCATCTTTGTCTTTCGCTCTTAATGAACTGACAGTGGTAGCAATGAGGGGACCTAGAATCAAAAGGAAACAGAGAAAAGAACGCCCACAGTTCCTTATGCCATTTGCCAACTATTGACATTTTATCATTTGGCAGCATGTGAGATGATGGAGCTGAATCTAAGTGCAACTCCTTCGGCAAACACTACAAGTGTCAACTTGCTGCACCATATTAAACAACCGGTGACCATTGTGACCTATGTGCTGCCTTTCCCTGGGGCCCTTGATGCTCGTAAACTGCCAGTGGACATTTATGCATGTACTACATATGGCCACTGAGGTGCGCAGTCAAAATATCGAATTTTTTTATATCGACCTACAATAATATCAAGTTTTTAATATCGTAGGGACAGAATATCGATGTCAAGAATATTGGTGAACAGAATATTGACCTTAAGGTAAGTAATATCGTTTTTTTGTATATCGAAGTAAGTAATAGCAAAGTAAGAAATATCGTTAGCAAAAATATCGTTGTTAATAATATAGATATATATATTAGTGTTATGTATTTTAAAATGTATTTTAAATGTATGTTTAACATTTTTAGTAATGTATTTTTAGTAATTTTAAATATATGTATTAAATGTTTAGAAATTAGTTTTAAAAAAATAGCAAATTTTGCGTTTTAGTATTAGAGCAGGTTGTGGGTTTATAGGGGAATAGGGTGGAAAGTAATTTAATTATAATTAATTAATTAATATGTTTTCATTTATTTTTGATTAATTTATTGTTAAATTATTAATTGGTAATTAGTTTTTATTAATTGATTGATTTATCATTATATTAATTATAATACATTTATTATTGATTTGTATTTACTGTTATTGGTAACTAATTTGTTAATAAATTATTAATTGGTAATTAATTGTTATTAATTGCTAATTACATTAATTATGTTTTTTTTTATGGGACCACTACCTGCCCTTAATAAATGAAACAAAAACTTTTTTTTTTTTTAAATGCATCCCGTTTTCCATTAAGGAAAACGGGCTGCATTTATTTTTAAAAAGCTGCTGTTTTTAAAAGCAGTCCCAGACATGGTGGTCTGCTGAACCCAGCAGGCCACCATACCTGGGAGGGCTGGCATTCCCAATGGGGTTACAAATTGCGAGAGGCTCATTAATATTCATGAGCCTCGCAATTTGCGACCCCATTGGGAATCGTTAACAGTGTTAAACACACTGTTGTACATGCCAAATAGCGCCAAACAAATTGCGAGTCGCAAATGCAACGCAATTAGCAAGGCACTATTTGGCAGGTTGTACATCTGGCCCTGAGGCCATTGATGCTCATTACTGCCCGGGCCGTTGATATTCATGCTCTTTAAGGCAACGACATTTCGGAGGCACACGTGTACGTGCTGCTCTTGGTCATTTATGGATGCACTGCCCGAGGCCACTGATAATCATTACTTCCTGGAGCTATTGATGAGTCTTATTTCACAAAGGAATTGATCCTTATAATTGCCGGAAGACATTGCGCAATATCCTTGTCTGGGACGTCGATGCTGATTTGGATTTTAGAAGATGGGATATTTTCTACGTAAGCCTTTGTGTAGTACTTTTCAGAAGCTACAAATCCATTAGAGCCAGAATGTCATAAATCAATCCCATTCATTCTTTCGCGGTCATGATTTCTTGTGAAGAACTCGCATGGATCTGACTGAATATTGTTTACAGGCCTTTGGATCATCTGATGATGGAAACTCTATGTGACAGTCTTAAAAAAAACTACAGCAAGGGAGCCTATAGTCTTTCTTTTTTAAAGTCTTTTGTCCTTTTCCATGTTTGGAAGGTAACTTTTTTCAATATGGTTCCCACACCACAGCATATAATGTCTTTTTCTAAAGTCTATGTTGATTACGGGGGAGCCATTAATGTTCATTACTACCTGCAGCCAGTTTTGCATTTTCTGTTTGTCAGTTGACAGTAATGTGGCCATTAATACATATACTACTCCGTCTTTGGCCCTTGATGCATTTAATCTCTTGGTCATCAATCCATGTTAGATACAAACAAATAAATATACATATAAAAGAAACACTTACAACAAATATAAAACATACTATACATAGATAAGAATGGGCTAGCTTATCCAACCAATAAATACATCACGCTAAATTTACAAATATACACATTGTCAACAACAAGACAGACAGACATTCTATTGAACAGTTATAGATTATCCTAGTCCCAATTAATGAGCAATACAAGAAAATTCGATATTCAATATAACATTATCAAGACCAATGGTCCCAAACAGGACAGAGTTTTTCAAAAATAGCCTTGTTTTCGCTTATCCCAGGTTTCATCATATTATTTACACTTATCTACGTTACACAGAAGCACTGTAACGAATTCCTAGTGGTGACACTACAACAAGAAGAAAATTACCCTAAGGATAATCTATAACTGTTCAATAGAATGTCGGTCTGTCTTGTTGTTGACAATGTGTATATTTGTAAATTTAGCTTGATGTATTTAGTACTCAGGAGCTCGCAGGCCAGCGTACTGTGCTGAAGGGGGCCCTGAAGCCTGGGAGGTCCCCGCACCGCGGGGCTGAAGGGGCCTACGTTACACCACTGCGACCTGCCACACAGGGCCCTCAAGGCACATCAGGCTGCACCAAAGGCCGGTGACCAAGAGCTCTTTCTTGAAAGAGCAGTCCAGGAACTTACTGGTTTGATTTCAAATCCTGAGATATCAATCAATGGAGTAACCTTACCAAGTGAGATCAAGGCCTGGTGAATTTCCTTCATCACAGTGCTGTATAATTCCTTCTGCCAATCCTGCAGAACCTTCCATTCATCTTCAGAGAAATAGTCCGAAGCATTGCAAAAGGTTCCTTGTATCTGCAAAAGAAAAAGGGGACACTCTTTACAACGCCTCATCTGCATGCTCCTCTTAAAATTAGAAAAAGGGGGTTTTCCTTCTCCCCCACCTCCAACTTCAGTAGCTAAGAACCTCGGAGTCGAGATTGATGACAAGCTCTCCTTCACCCTCAGACCCTTTCTGTAACAGCAACAGATTATCTCCTTCACTCTCGGACCCTTTCTGTAACAGCAACAGATGCTCTCCTTCACTCTCGGACTCTTTCTGTAAAAGCAACGGATGCTCTCCTTCACTCTCATACCCTTTCTGTAACAGCAACACATGCTCTCCTTCATTCTCAGACCCTTACTGTAACAGCAACGGATGCTCTCCTTCACTCTCGGACTCTTTCTGTATCAGCAACAGATGCTCTCCTTCACTCTCAGACCCTTTCTGCAACAGCAACAGATGCTCTCCTTCACTCTCAGACCCTTTCTGTAACAGCAACGGATGCTCTCCTTCACCCTCCGACCCTTTCTGTAACAGCAACGGGCTCTCCTTTACTCTCAGGCCCATCCTGTAACAGCAACAGATGCTCTCCTTCACTCTCAGACCCCTTCTGTAACAGCAACGGATGCTCTCCTTCACTCTCAGACCCTTTCTGTAACAGCAACGGATGCTCTCCTTCACTCTCAGACCCTTTCTGTAACAGCAACAGATGCTCTCCTTCACTCTCAGACCCTTTCTGTAACAGCAATGGATGCTCTCCTACACTCTCAGACCCTTTCTGCAACAACAACGGATGCTCTCCTTCACTCTCAGACCCTTTCTGCAACAGCAACCGATGCTCTCCTTCACTCTCGGACTCTTTCTGTAACAGCAACGGATGCGCTCCTTCACTCTCAGACCCTTTCTGTAACAGCAACGTATGATCTCCTTCACCCTCAGACCCTTTCTGTATCAGCAACGGATGCTCTCCTTCACCCTCAGACCCTTTCTGTAACAGCAACGGGCTCTCCTTTACTCTCAGGCCCTTCCTGTAACAGCAACAGATGCTCTCCTTCACTCTCAGACCCCTTCTGTAACAGCAACGGATGCTTGCCTTCACTCTCAGACCCTTTCTGTAACAGCAACGGATGCTCTCCTTCATTCTCAGACCCTTACTGTAACAGCAACAAATGCTCTCCTTCACTCTCAGACCCTTTCTGTAACAGCAACGGATGATCTCCATCACTCTCATACCCTTTCTGTAACAGCAACGGATGCTCTCCTTCACTCTCAGACCCTTTCTGTAACAGAAACTAATACTCTCCTTCACTCTCAGACCCTTTCTGTAACAACAACGGATGCTCTCCTTTACTCTCAGACCCTTTCTGTAACAGCAACGGATGCTCTCCTTCACTCTCAGACCCTTTCTGTAACAGCAACGGATGCTCTCCTTCACACTCGGACCCTTTCTGTAACAGCAACGGATGCTCTCCTTCACTCTCAGACCCTTACTGTAACAGCCACGGATGCTCTCCTTCACCCTCAGACCCTTTCTGTAACAGCAACAGGTGATCTCCTTCACTCTCAGACCCTTTCTGTAACAGCAACGGATGCTCTCCTTCACTCTCAGACCCTTTCTGTAACAGCAACGGATGCTCTCCTTCACTCTCAGACCCTTTCTGCAGCAGCGACGGATGCTCTCCTTCACTCTCAGACCCTTTCTGCAGCAGCGACGGATGCTCTCCTTCACTCTCAGACCCTTTCTGCAACAGCAACGGATGCTCTCCTTCACTCTCAGACCCTTTCTGTAACAGCAACGGATGCTCTCCTTCACTCTCAGACCCTTTCTGCAGCAGCGACGGATGCTCTCCTTCACTCTCAGACCCTTTCTGTAACTAGAAACTTTCTGGATTTCCTTCCACTAACAGCCTGCAGGACAGTTGTCCACGCATTAATAACCGCCAGGTTACACTTGGGGGCATAATGATCTTGGGTATCACGGATGAATCTGTTACTGTGAATTACTCTGGCTCCCTAGCAGGAAAAGGATCCTTTATAAGACATTGGTTTTTGTGCATTGGTTCTTCTACAAACTGGGCCCACGGTATTTGATAAACTGGATTCATCATTATCATCCAATCCGCCCGCTTAGGTCCTGGCCAGCGCTCCAAGCTAGAGTGCCACATTTTTGAAAAAGCCAGATGTGGGGCCTGTCATGGTTATCACGCACTTTGGCCGCTTCCCTGCACCACACGCCCCTGTCAGTTCATTCTGTAGTAGGCGGCATGGAGCGAGCGTGTGTTTGGAGACCGGATGAATGTGGGTCTGGGGACTATAAGTCCCAAGACACTTCTCTGCTGGGTTCCGGGCTTC
This sequence comes from Triturus cristatus, assembly GCF_964204655.1. Lineage (NCBI taxonomy): Eukaryota > Metazoa > Chordata > Amphibia > Caudata > Salamandridae > Triturus > Triturus cristatus. Next base: position 1,578,595 of record NC_140592.1, read on the forward strand.
TCCAGCGTGGGGAGGAGGTAAGTGTATTTCTACCCCGACAAGCGTGCAGGCCGGTGCCTGTTAATCGACTCGCTCCCTGCCTGCCATTATTTGTTGGTTTCCGGATTGTTCTGCCTTCAGCGGAAGAGATGCTGCTGGATAGGCCTGGGCGGTAAATTCCATTGTGCTCGCGGAATTTGGGTAATTTTGCGTTCCACGGAGAACGCGGAATTGCCCAAAATTCTGCGTTCCGCGGCTTCGCGGAATTTTTTGCTTGTTCGTTCGTGTTCTCAAAATGCGTGTTCGTGAGATATTTCCCCCCCGAGCATGCAAACAGCGTTCACGAACAGGAAAAAAGCATCGCGAACAAGCAATTCCGCGTGTTTGCGGAATTTCTGTGTGCTCGCGGAGATTTTTTACCATTTTGCAGAGCTTTGCGTAGCGCGACTACGCAAATTCCGCCCACCCCTACTGCTGGATCCGCCCGCACTTCTCTCCCGCTTCCTTCATTCTTCATCTACCCTTCACCGAGTGGTGCTGTGAGGACCACGCCTTGCCTTGCTTCCGCGGTTCCTGATTCTCGTGAGGTGGGCCCTTCCTCGAGTCAAGTACTGTACGGACTCTGGCCGGATCTGTTAATCTACGGTGTGTTCCACCTGAGAACATTACCGCTCTCCCCTCCTTTCACTCACAAGCACGGAGAGCTGCTGTGAAGTGTCCACTATTATTTTGTTTCTTGGTTTGTTTTCCTTGATACTTCGTTTCGCACAAGGAGTGCGACTTCCCGGTCGTTTTATTACTTTCACTCACGCACGGTGCTCTTTGGTTATTTTTACTCCAGTTCATGCACGAGGAGTGCGACAATTTCCCTGTACTTTGATATTGAGTATCACACACAGGTTCTGTGTGTTCTTCTGATTCCCTCGACCTGCCGTGGAGAATTTACTTTTGCAGACATCCTTTCTGGTGTGACAGTGACTGGGACCTGTTTGTCTGATCCTTCCAAGGCCAGAGGGACAGTATTGAAGTGAGTGGTGAATATTGATTACATACATGTTTAGTATTCAGTTTGTATGTACCGGGTTGTTCTCTGGTTAATCACTTTTCTTTTTTCCACACATAGGATCTTCTGTTGTGGTGTGTGCCCATTCAGGACAGGCCCTCTCGTACTTCCCATGAGAGTTTTGTTATTTTCTCCCTATCCCTTTTCCCCTATGGACAGGCTTACAGGGGATTGTGTTATCCGTCCCGCTGGGTGTCTGTGCATGAGGGAGGTGGGTGTCTAGCATCGCCCCTGCTGGGTTGTTCCGGAAGGTTAGTGGCTTGTGGTATCTACTAACCTGACAGGGCTACTCTTTCTCACTGCTGGCTTGCAAGGGATGGCATTTGCTACCCCGTGATTTGAAGAGCATCTCCCAGGAGCTCCCTTAATGCAAGGCACTGAAGAGCATCTCCCAGGAGCTCCCTTTATGCAAGGCACTGAAGAGCATCTCCCAGGAGCTCCCTTTATGCAAGGCACTGAAGAGCAATCTCTTGGCCTTGCCTAAGGATGATGTAGCAACGTGACCTTTGGATGTCTTTATTCCTGCATACTCCGTTTGAATAGCCAAGTGCTTTATAAGTCTTCTCATTCATTGATTAATTAATTAATTCACAGTAAAAGTAAAAAGATAAACTGTATATCCCTGTCTGCCAAAATAAACACCATTCTGGCTTATGCCAAGGGATCAAGTACAGTGGAAAGGTTGACAAGAAAATGCCTCTCTGTGTTATGTAGATTTGTATAGCGCAGTAACCACCAGAGAGGGTACCCAGGCGCTTGGGCAGGTGTGTAGGTGTGTGGTTACAAGGTGCTTATATAAAGAGCTTTGTCAACAGCTTCTTGGGGAACTCGAGAAGTGGTCACAAGGTGCTTATATAAAGAGCTATGTCTACAGCTTCTTGCGGAACTCAAGAAGTGAGGAGGGGACTTTCATGTGTTGAAGAAGGTCGTTCCGTGTCCTAGGTGCGATCTAAAAGAATGAATGACCTCCAGTTTTGCTTTGCAGAGGCAGGGAGTGTGTGTGCGTGAGAGTGAGGCAGAGTGTAGATGTCTGGTGGTGTGGTGAAAGTGTATGCAGCTGTTCCGGTATTCTGGTCCTGTGTTGTGTATAGATTATGTGTCGTTCACTGGGGGTACACTGTTCCACACTGACTATGGCAGATTCACAGTGGACTCTGTATGTAGTCATTAGGAACATGCGCTCAAATGAGCAAGTGCCCTCACCGACTCGAAGGTGGCATGCGCCTCGTTCGTCTGGCACTGCAATGCCCACCAGGCCCCACGAGAGGGCACTCTAATGGAGATCTTTTAATCGCAAGTAGGTGACGGGGGTACGAGTGTGTATGAACATTGGAGAAATGTGAGCTAAAGAGCGACTATAGACCTTGTCGGGTTATCATTTCAATAGGGTTCCAGGTCTACCCGGATGTTAAAAACAGAGGGCCTCATTTACAAACCCATTGTGCCGCTGGTGCGTCACTTTTTCTGACGCATCGGCAGCGCAATGGGCTTGCACAAATTTACAAGACCACGGAAAGTCACCATGGCCTTACAAATATAGGACCCTTTCACGCATTACCCTGCTTGAAAGGGGCGTTCCATGGGTGTTCCCTTGCATTATCCATGGAACCTGACACATTCCCACATTTACAACATTTTGTAAAGCTGGGAACGCACCAGAATCCTACGCGGCACAACAAGAAGAAATATTTGTCTTCTCGTTTTTTCCTCTTTCTTTAAAAAGTAGGAAATGCCATCAATTATTGTTTTTGTGCAGGAAGGTGTCCCTTCCTGCACAAAAACAATCATCCCCACAACACACGCGCCCTTGCAACATGACGCATGGGTGTTCGCGTTGGCGTACAGCTGCTGTTTGTGTACCGGCGCAGGGGAGGACAGGAATGCACCGTATCTTGTGGATACGGCGCACTCCTGTTCTTTTATTTTGACGCACGCCAGCACAGCAGGAATGCCCGCTGTGCTGCCGTGCGTCAATATATTGTAAATGTGGCCTAGAGTGAGAGACTATGAGACGTAATGATGCTTGTCTCTTTATGTGAAGGTGGGCTTGGTAATGTGAGATGGAGGCAGTGTATCTAGATCTGCAGCTGTGGTCGACACGTTTCATGCCTTGATTGTGTCGAGAGACCATCACTTGACGCTTCATCAGGATCTATATATACCTAATCTTCGGGGGGAGAGGAACCTCACACCCCAGGGGGTAATGTGGTAATCCACCACTCATTAAATTCATTAGAAGACACTGATGTCATTTCATGTATGTGTCAACTTAAAACACTGACCCTCCAAGTGGCTGGGAAGGTTCCCTTGGAACAGGAGGGCGTATCTTCCGCCAACTACGCATTTGTGCTTCGTGGAACTGCGGCGCATTAACTGACCTTCCTCGTATATGGTGGAGGATGGGCAGACAGGGGTGGGTCAGTATTCGCCGGTCAGTGTTTGACTTGAAGCCCGCATGCAATGTGAAGGTATGACTTTACAAGCAAACTACGTCACCCTTTTCTACCCAGCCAACCAGGTAACCGTACAAACTAACTAGGTGACCCTCCTTCACCACCCATTGTCCCCTCCTAGTTTTCCATTCAAATCCACTGGCTGCCCAACTGACCCTAAAGCCAACAAGGTGGGCTTTAGGCTACGCGCTTTGTTGAATGTTGTCTTTTAAGTAAGTCTTATTCACTTACCCTACTACATCACTAATTGACCTTGAGGCTTACCAGTTTACCTTACTAGCCTTCTTGTCCATCCTCCTAGTCCAACGGGTCACTAAACTTTTCAAGCCGACCAACTGACCATACTAGCCAAAGAGGGCGAGCATCTGACCCTACCTGGCCCCAGCGGGCACTAGGAGGTCACCGGGGGATCACTCTCGTTCCCTCGTGACAAAGCCTCTGGTGCACCAGTGAAATGTCGACGCTTTGGGGATAACCCTCCCCGAGGGGCCCCCCAGCCTGAGGCCCCCCCCCACTTCACCTTCAACAAGAACATGACTTCATCTAAGACGGCTGGGACTCAACACTGACACGAGCCGACCCCAAGACCCGGCCCTACTAACGCCGCCGGCCCTTCCTTCCCATCGTAGCGCTTCGACGGCCGTGAGGCGGCAGTAGCGCTATACAAACAAGCTGAATCACATGAAGGGACGAGCAACAGGCGGCTAGCAGGGGGGGGGGGCGTGGCTCACCTCTGGATCCTGCATCCTGTCTCAAGGGCGTGATCTTGGGCAGATTCCTGTCCGAGGGTCTCATTCACTGATCTGAATTACAGAGGCTCAGTCTGTCAAGCACCGGAGCAGCGTCGACTCCACGAACAAAGATCGGTGGGTCCGTGCGCCTGCTGCACATGCCCCGAGGGGGAGACACTTCCCGAAGGAGAGATGCGAGTGACATCACTACAGAGACACTACTTCCAGAGAAGGACTAAGAGAGAGCGCATCACTACAGAGAGACACTACTCCAAGAGGAGTGCTGAGAGGGTGAGCTCACTATAGAGAGACACTACTCCAAGAGGAGGAATGAGAGCGAGATCACAACAGAGAGAGAGGAGAGACTACTCTCTGGTTAGAGGCTGAGAGAGATCAGCGCAGCCGCAGATAGACACTACTCCCAGAGAAGGACTGACAGAGAGATCACTACAGAGAGAGACACTACTCCAAGAGGAGGGCTGAGAGAGAGCGATCACCACAGAGAGAGACACTACTCCAAGAGGAGGGCTGAGAGGGTGAGATCACTATAGAGAGAGAGAGAGAGGAGAGAACGATCACTGCAGAGAGAGAGAGAGATAGAAAAGAGACTACTCCCAGAGAAGGACTGAGAGAGAACGATCACTACAGAGAGTGACACTACTCCAAGAGGAGGAATGAGAGCGAGATCACTACAGACAGAGAGACACTACTCTGGTTAGAGGCTGAGAGAGATCAGCGCAGATAGACACTACTCCCAGAGAAGGACTGAGAAAGAGTGATCACTACAGAGAGAGAGACTACTCCAAGAGGAGGGCCGAGAGCGAGCTCACTACAGAGAGAGAGACTACTCCAAGAGGAGGGCTGAGAGGGTGAGCTCACTATAGAGAGACACTGTCGTGTCGTGATGCCCCCCCAGGAACGACCGACACAAGGGACTTAATTGACGGAACTCTTTATTCTCCTTCAGCTCACTATCTCGTCCCTACTCTAACTGCCCGCTCTTCCCGTCACTCCTCCTCTTCCCCTCACCCCACAGCTCCGCCCCACCAACTACTAGAATGCTCACAACATTACATCTCCCCCTTTGTTAATAAAACTTGTGACCAGTGCTCACATCTCTTCGATCAGCCGTCTCGGTTTTTGAATGTCTCTTCTTGGCCGGAGGGACATGCCTTCAGACACAGTTCCATTGTCGCCCTCAGTGTCCCGTTCCTGACCTATAGGTGTCCGATCATGTCCTTCACAGTGTTTAGTCACAGACGTTGTAGGCCCCAGCGTGAGTGTCTCTTTCATGGTGGGACTGCATCTTTGAAAGTGGGGGACATTGCGAGTGATGCGCCTGTTCTCCGACTCGGCCGTCGGCGCGGTGCCCGTTCGTCTAGTGACTGTGAGGGGTTTTGCCCGGAACCAACAGTCCGTTTCCTTACTTGGCTCTTGTTTGACCACGACGCAGTCCCTTTCATGAGGCGAGAGGGATCTAGCTCGTCTCTTGTGGTCCATAGAAGTTTTCGTGCTCTCCTCGTCAGCGCGATCAGCATCAGGTGCTACTTCTTGGTGAGGACGACCTGATGGCACCGGTCTTAATGCATCCTCCCACGTGGGTATCCGCGTCCAGATGGGGCGCCCTAACATGAGTGTCGCTGGACATTTGCCTGTCGCGGCATGGGGTGTTGTTCGATATGCTCGAAGCACTTTGTTGAGAGCCATTTGCAAATCTCGTCTATCACGGGTAGCCTGCTGGAAAGTCTCTTTCAGTATGGCCATAAACCTTTCGCCAGTGCCATTGGCTTGTGACCACACAGGTGTTATCCGCCGATGCCGGACACCCACGGATTTCGCAAAATCGCTGAATGTCCGTCCAGTGAACGATGGACTATTGTCTGTTTTCAGTTCCTTGGGCACACCCCAAGCTGCAAAGACTTCATCTAGGACCGCAATGGTGGCGGCAGCACTGGTGGACGGCACAAACTGGGCAATGGGAAACCGGGAGTATTCGTCCATTATTACGAGAACATATCTGCCTGATTGCATTGGGCCATAAAAGTCCAGGGCTAGTTCGTGCCACACTCCAGGCGGCGGCGGTGTCATCTGACTCGGGGCCGGGGGATCACCGTGCCCTACTGCTGGACACTGCGGACACTCTTTCAGGGTGGCATGTGGGGTGGTCTCCAGGGAGACCGCAGGCGGTCGCGCTTGATCCTCCACTAGATGGACATCTTCCTCCACAACAGACAGTCCCAGTGGGTGTGGTGCCCTGGGGTGTCGCGACTTGTAATCAGCCAGGCTGACTGATTTGCCTGGCTTGTACGCGATGTCAGTGCCATTGTTGACGCGATAGAGAACCTCCACCAGACGCAGCCGCTCGGCCGTCGGCAGGCTAAGAAGACAGTCAGCCTCCGGCCCTTCTATGACGTGGATCACAGCGGGAACTGACATTGTGTTGTGTCTCAACGTAGTTGAAAACTTCCCGAGACAGGGAAGGGGCTTCCTGGACATCCAGGTGTAGACCCGAACAAATGCAGGACTCAGACGCGGGAGGGGGTTCATTTTTTTGTACTCCGTCACCGGAATGTAATTTAGTGACGCTCCACTGTCCATCACAAATTTTGTGGCATGTCCGCCGACGCTGATGTCCAGTCGGGAATATGTCTCCAGTTGGTCCGGGTCAGCGACCATGCTCGCGTATTCAACTGAATATTCTTGTTCGTCTGATGTCGATCTAGAATCCCGAGAGGGTGATCTCCTTGACCATCGCGATGTCCGCGACTCCCTACTGGAGTGCGATGATCTTGATGACGACTTCAGACGACTATGCACAGCTCGCGCATGGTACCGGCGAGTGTCGCTCCGCGACGTCACGGGCGAATTCTTTTCTTTCTCGCAGCGATACTCTCCGCACATGGCTTCAAAGTGATTGCTCCGACCACACTTGCGGCACTGCTGTCCCATAGCCGGGCACACTCCGGAGTGTGGGAAGTCGTACCCGCATCTGTAGCATTTTTGTGCTGTCGCCTTCTTCGCATGATCATGTCGTCTGTTGTTTCTCCCCGAGTCTGGTCGACGGCGCCCAGAATGGCGCCGGCGCGATGATGGCCGATCGTGTTGCCCGCGCTCCCTGGACCCTCGGCGAGGGCGACCGGTTCGCACCTGACATATCTGCTCTCGGCGTTCCGTACGCCCTGCTTCCATGGTCTTGGCCTGTTCCTCGGCCTGGTCATGCACTCTCGTCAGTTCTTCTATTTCGTCTAGGGTGTGACTTTTCTTTAGCAATTTTCTTCGGAGGGTCTCAGACTGACAGCCGTCAATGACACACAGCCGTATGGCATCATCCGTTGAGAACGCTTCAAAGTTGCAGTGGCGTGCCAACCGTCGTAGTCGAGTTATGTATGTGGTCATCACTTCATCTTTTATTTGGTGCGCCCGCTGGAACACATACCTCTCGTAGTCTACATTTTTTTTGTGTAAAAATTTCTTATCCAGGGCTTCCCGTACCTTGGCGTACGTCCCTGCATCCGCAGCTGGGATTTCCTTAATTATCTTGCTAATGTCCTTCCCCACGAGATTGCGGAGTGCGATTAGTTGATCGTCATCACCAAGTACCTTAGAGCCTTTGATGTAATCCTCGAAATCTTCGATCCACTCCTCCCAGCGAGGTCCCATGCTGCTCCCTACCACAAGCGCCAGAGGCTCTGGAGGTCGCAAGTGAGACAGTTCCAGGACGATGGGTTTCACCTCCTGACGCGCCGGTGATCCTTGATTTGACATCGTGCCTTCGCCTGGGTGTGTTATAAAGCTTTCCTTGCTTTTACTTGTGCTTGTTTGTTTTATTTATTTTTTTTTTTTTTTTGTTCTTGTCTTGGCTTGGGTATGTTTGACTTGCTTATTTTGTTTTCGCCTTTGTTTGGGTGTATTATATATTTTTTTTCTTTTTTGCTTTTACTTGTGCTTGTTTATTTTAATTCTTGTCTTGGCTTGGGTTTGTTGTGGATGTTCCTTGCTGGTTCCCAGGTGCCTGATCCCAAGATGGCCGCCTACACAATTTGAAAAAGGGGGTGTCCCAAGTGACTGCCTGATTCAAAGATGGCCGCTGGGCTGACACGGTACCCGGAGCTCACCACGAGGTTTGGCAATCTTTCAGTCCTCCCCACTCGATCACGCTGCTCCTGAGCTTCACTCACCGGCACTCTGGGATCTCAGTCAGCGTAGGGTATGTGTGCTTCTCTGTCGCCGCTCTTCCTGGCCTGCACGCGACGCACACGCTTCCCGTTTTCGGCGGGGGGGGCCTTTGAATTTCGCGCGCCGATCCTCTCTCTGCGTCTCCGCTGGCGCCACGCTCCGGTCCACGCAGCAGCGACCAGACTCAGGGGCTCACCATCACCCTGGTTATTTCATGACATTTACTCCGGCGTGGCTCCCAGCTGCAGCGCGCACGGCGGCGGCTTCACTTGCTGTTCACTGTTCTTCGTACCGGGCAGACCGCTTCTCGCCTTGGGGTTCGGGATGGCACAGCGCCGATCCCATCCTCGTCGCCAGCTGTCGTGTCGTGATGCCCCCCCAGGAACGACCGACACAAGGGACTTAATTGACGGAACTCTTTATTCTCCTTCAGCTCACTATCTCGTCCCTACTCTAACTGCCCGCTCTTCCCGTCACTCCTCCTCTTCCCCTCACCCCACAGCTCCGCCCCACCAACTACTAGAATGCTCACAACATTACAGACACTACTATTAAAATCCACAACAGAGGAATCTTCAATATGTTTTATTGTTAACAGCACGGCAATACATCTTTCCAGCAGCGAACCCCAGGCGCAACTGCGATCCAGCTGGAACACACAACTGACCTTCTACAAAGAACTTAGAACGAAAGATAAAAGATAACAGAGCGCATGCAGGCAAATGGTTTAACAAGGGCTTAAGTAATTAAAGCAACACAGACTTAATATGTACAGAATATAACACATCCCCCTCATTTAGAGAAAACAAAGAAAAGGAGAAAAAAAATGGAAAATGTTTAAACATAATCTGGAAGAAAACAGAATCATCTTCATGTATATTGTTAAATTCAACCAAAGATTCTGTGTTGTTCTTGTTGAAATTTCCATCAGTGCAAAAGCGAGTTTTAGAGAACAAATTTTGAGGACACTTGGCAACACTTCTAATATTCCATATCTTGCCATCTTGAGTAGCTACAGAATTTCTAAAAACTTTCTTTATCTGAATAGCTTTTCCAAATTTGTTGGCACCTTTACTAATGATGACAGGTTGCAAAATCTTAACCCAGTCTCCAACTTTAAAAGAAGGAACTTTAGTCTTCCATTTATTTTTTATCAAACCAAGATTGAGTTTTGTTTTGTTTGCTTTCAATTTTAAAAGCAGTATCTCTTAAACACTCTGCTCAAATAATCTTTTTTGCATTTTTCTCTAAACCACCAAGGGCAAATTTTAGAAGCTGGCTCCCTTCCCTTTAGCAATTTGAAATGACTGACCTCCGTTGTAGTATGAGGAGTTATGCGATACAACCAAAGTTTTTCCCTTGCTAAATTCAACCAATTACTCCCTTGTTTGACATCTTCAGAAATAAAAATTTGCAAAACGCGGTTGAAGCGTTCAACTTGACCATTTTCATATGGTCCATACAAGGATGTAAAAATGTGTTTAACTCCACATTCACTCACAAAAGATTTCATTTCAGAAGAGGTAAGTTGTACACCATTGTCCGTGACTAGACAAGAAGTACACCCTTCGCGTGCAAAAATTTCTCTTAAAAAATTGATAACTTCACTAGTGGTTACCTTAGAAATGAATTTGAACTCCGGCCATTTGGAATGATAATCAACTAAGACCAAAGCAAAACGAGAATTTTCTGGTAACATATTGAATGGGCCAGATATATCGAAAGCCAGTTTTTGCCACGGTTCTTTTGGCCATTCAACCATCCTCAGCGGGGGAATGTGGACACTCAACATTTTGTCACTAGACACACAAAATTCACATTCCCTTACAATGCAATCAATGAACCTGTCCATACCAGGCCACCAGAAAAAGTTCCTAATGAGGCGTTTCATTGATGAAATACCAGGGTGCGTTTTGTGAGCAATTTTAAGAATAACATTCTGCATTCCTTTAGGGGGTATACATTTACTATTTTTAAACAACAGCTCTCCTTCAAACTCCAGTTCTTCAGCTACTTTAAGGAAATAGCTCTGGTCTGATGTGGTGTTTTTAGGCCACCCTTCCATAACATACTTTTTAATTTCAAGCCAATCATTGTTATTGCGTACACACTCTTCCCACATAGACTCACTGATTTCATTAAATTGTGACGACATAATATCACTGATGTTAAGGATAAAATCAAATTCTTTAACAACACACACTCCACTGTCAGCACATGGCAACCTTGATAAACTATCCACTGTCACATTTTTCTTCCCTGGAACATACACAGTTTTAAAATTATATTTTCCGAAGCCTAGAGGCTAGTCTGGCAATCCTAGCAGTAGAATTCCATGCTCCTCCAGGAGATAGGATATTAACCAAAGGTTTATGGTCGGTCCGTAAAGTGAATTTGGTACCCCACACATATAACTTGTAATGTTCTATGGCCCACACACATGCAAGTAACTCTCTTTCTATTACAGCATATTTCCGCTCTGTCTCGTTCAATGTCCTAGAAGCAAATGCTGCGTTCCATTCTTCTTTCCCACTTCTCTGAGACAGTACTCCACCTATGCCATAAAGACTAGCATCGACAGTAATTATGCACTCACTATATCTTGCTTGATTGCTTCAAAAGCCTTTTCTTGACTAATGGACCAATCAAAATTTAAATTTTTACTTAGAAGTTGCCTTAGTCGTTCCATTTTACATGCAACATTTTCTACAAATTTGCTGTAGTATTCACACAATCCTGCAAAACTAAGTAACTGTTCCTTGTTAATCGGAGCTGGTGCATTCAAAATTGCCTCGACATTAGATTTTTTTGGAACAACTCCATCACTTGAAAGGGTGTGTCCCAAGTATTCCACAGACGTCTTATAAAGCTTACATTTGTGTGCCTTCAGTGTAAGACCATGTTTTTCCACTCTTCCACAACCTTCATTCAAATGTTCTGTATGTTCAACCTCATTCTTTGAAAATATCAGGATATCATCTTGAAAACATTTAACAAATTGGTCAATATCTCTGAAGATATGAAACATGACCCTTTGAAAAACAAATGCGGCCGAAGCCAAATCAAAAGGCATTCTAGTGTAACGATACAAACCTTGAGGAGTAATGAAGGCCGTCACATTTTTTGAATCATCAGTCAAACCAATCTGGTGATAGGCAGATCTTAAATCTAATGTAGAAAAACCTTAGCACCCTCTAGCATAGACACCACTTCATTGATGTTTGGAAGTGGGTGACAATCTATGACAATATTTTCATTCAGTGCTCTTAAGTCTACACATACTCTCAAATTCTTATCAGCCTTCCGTACTAAAACTATGGGTGAAACCCACTCTGAGAACACAATTTCCTCAATTATGCCTTCGTTTGTAAGTTCTTTTAACATATTTCTCAGTTCCGCCCTCACATTGATGGGCACACCCCTGAGTTTTTGTTTCACAGGGCGCGCATCTTCCTTTAATATAATCCTGTGTGAAAAGTTTCTAAGCTTAGCCAATTTGTCACTAAACACATTTTTGTACTTTTCCATTAAGTCCGCAACTTTGTCTCCACAATCTATGACAGCTATTTTTCCTGTTAAGCAATTGTCATTTAGTGAGACAGGTTCTGCAGATCGTGGGTTTAAATTTATACCCAATTTCCATTGATCTCGCCACCCTAAAACATTTACACCTTTCACTGCAATGTATAACTTAATGTCTGCACATCTGTCTTTGAAAGTTAACGTGACATTAAAGTAACCTTCCATATTGATTCTAGAACCATCAATACTTTCCGCTATGATATCACTGGCATGTAATTGTTTACCTTCGCATACAGTGCTCAACTTCTCATCAAAATATTTTTTTGATATGTGTTAGAAATGAGGGGGCTCTGGTTGACGCAGGTGTGAACCCACAACAAGCAGGGACCCTTTACTTCTTGTCAGGGCGAAGGATGACTCCCCAGAATAACCCCTGCTCACCCTCTAGGTGCGTGGCGCGAGCAGTCTAGGCTAAGTCTCAGGCGTACACGGTTAAGCAAATGCAATTACACATACAGTAAACCCCTTGCATGCACCACAAACGGACACCAATCAGGAAGTATATAAAAATAAGCTTTTATGTAGATTCAGCAGGTTCAATACAAGGCCCAGTAACGTTAAACTGATGGGGCCACAATTCTTAGGAATACGGTAAAGTTCTCTTTGTTACGGAAAGTTCTTTAGGCGGGCACAAGGTAACTGTAGGCCTCAGCGCACTTCGTGCTGAGGCAGCACCCGGGAAGCACACGGCAGATGACAGGGAAATCAGAACGTTGCAGACCCTGGATCCGATGCGAGCTCGCGGTCGAGTTCGTAAGTACAGTACCTTGTTTCTTGACGGAAAGGCGGGTGCGGGATTTCAGCGGCTCTTTGACAGCAGAGTGAGGCGGCGTCCGGGGCTCCCACACTTCACGATGGGGGTCTGATCTTCAGGCTCACGACAAGAGCGGGGTGTTGCAGGGGGCGGGTGAACAAAGCGGGGCAGCCGGGCACGCAGATTACGTCCGGGCCGTCCGAGGCTTGGAGATGCTCACAAACGCCGATTCCGGCGGGAGGGTGAAGGTGCACAGCGAGCCTCCAGCGAGCGAGGTGACAGGGGCAGCCCAGCACAGCGTAGGGGGAGCGGCTCCGATCGAGCGAGGCTCTTCCCAAGGCGGGGGCGGCTAAGCAGTCCTGGTCACGGCTCAGGGAGGGACTGGGGCACGAGGGTCACAGCTCCGGCGAGGGAAAGGACACCACAGTCCAGCGGCAGGCGAGTGAAGATCAGGTAGAGCCCAATGGTCCTGGGGCTCAGTTCAGGGGGCAAGCTCAGTTCCAAGCCCTTGGAGATCGTTTTGGAAAAGCACAAGTCTTGAAAGTAAAAGTAAAATAAAAGTCTTCAGCAACAGGTTCTCTTCTCCCCTTTGGCAGCAAGGTCACCACTGCAGGCCAATCCCCCAGGATAGGGACAGTCTTCTTCCTACAGCTTTCCCGGTGCCTCCTCCTCAGGCAGAGATTCTTCTTGGTCAAAAGCGGATCTAGTTTCTTAGGAGCAGGGCTCCTCCATTTATACAGCAAATCTTTTGTTCTCCCAGGCCAGGGGGGCCCTTGCCTAGTTCAGTCCGGTTTCTGAGCACTTTGTTTACGCGATGCAGGCTTCTTCTTTCAGAGTGCAGGGCAGAGTCCTCAGACGCTCCACAGGGGGCGGAGCCGGCATTGAGGTGGCAGAGCACTGTCCTATTCAGAGCCTAGGAGCACTCCTCCCACCCATCTACCTGTCGATCGTCCTATTCACCACCAGGCTACCTAGCCCTGCCCATCTGGGTTCCCCCAGCCCTGTCACTCATACCAGCCAGACATCAGATACACATCACGCAGAGGCGGGCTGAAATGTTTAGGCAAGCAAAGGCCAGCTTTCTAAAAGCGGCATTTGCAAACCCGGAATATTAAAATAACCCTTGCGAAAAGATGTACCTTATTATTCCGAGTTCAGGCATACTAAACTCGATCTTCTACCATGTTCCCTGGGTCGGTTAGGATCATAGGGTGTAACAATCCAGGCCGCCCATACTGGCCTATGAGAACAGGGTAGCCTGGCAGTGGTGAACAACAAGATGGCGGTCATTCACTACTAGGACATGCCACACATCCAGGCTTGTCCTACCTTCGGCTTACAACGCACCCTGCCCGTGGGCCTACCAGAGGGGTGACTAACATGCAGCTAAGGGAAGGTTTTAGGGACCGGCAAGTGTGGGCACTTGCCAGCCAGCATGTCAGTACCAGACTTCACGCAGGTTCTGCGATGGCAGACCTTAGACATATTTTACCGGCCGCTTCTGTGGGTGGCACAACCAGTGCTGCAAGCCCACCAGCGGTGTTTGCATTTACATGCCTTGGCGCTCCTGGCGCACTTTACTGGGGTCTGATAGTAAATCAAACAATCCAATCATGGAATCCAACCAACATATACAATTTACAAGGGAGCACTCGCACCGCGACACTGGTTGGCAGTGGCACAGCGCGCTGAGCGGCCAACACCATAAAAACACATGAGGCACAGCGACAAAAAGAGGAAGGGAGACTCACGCCAAGGTGCCAGGTCTAACACGTGTCCCCTCCAGCTGAAAAGTGGGGAAACTACCCTACCCCAGGGAGTTCCTCATCACTAAGGTGGAAAAATCTGGACAGACCGTCCGCATTGGCGTAATCTGTACAAGGGTGATGTTCCACCGTGAAATCCATACCCTGTAGGGAAATGGACCACCTCAACAGCTTTGGATTCTTACCCCTCATATGCATCAACCATCTGAGGTCCGTCTGAACCCGGAAGTGAGACCCAAACAAGTAGGGTCTTAGCTTCTTCAGCGCCCAGACCACAGCAAATGCCTCACGCTCAATAGCACTCCACCTTTGTTCCCGTGGTAGTAAAGGCTACGGGTTGATCTAGGCCCTCCTCATTAATCTGTGAAAGAACAGTCCCCACACCATGCTCTGAAGCGTCTGTCTGAACGATAAACTCTTTGGAGAAGTTGGGAGCCAAGAGCACGGGCGCCGTGCACATAGCAGTTTTCAAGGCCTCAAAAGCTTTCTGACAGGCGTCAGTCCAGATCACTTTCCTGGGCTGCTTCTTCGAAGTCAGCGCTGTCAAGGGGGCAACCGTGTTGCCATACCCCTTGACAAACCTCCTGTAGTACCCGGTGAGACCTAGGAAGGCTCTCACCTCTGTCTGGGTTTTGGGTGCCTCCCAATTCAGGATGGTTTCTATCTTGGGCTGAAGGGGTGCCACCTGGCCACTCCCAACTTGGTGTCCCAAGTACACCACGGAACCCTGCCCGATCTGGCACTTACTCGCCTTGATCGTGAGGCCTGCCTTGCGCAGCGCCATCAACACTTCCCAGAGGTGTCGCAGGTGTTCTTCCCAAGTGGAGCTGAACACTGCGATGTCATCCAGGTAGGCTGCACTGAACGAGTCCAGCCCAGCCAACACCTGGTTGACCAATCTCTGGAAGGTGGCAGGGGCATTCTTCATCCCAAATGGCATAACCCGGAACTGGTAGTGCCCATCTGGGGTGGAAAATGCTGACCTCTCTTTGGCCCCCTCGGTCAAAGCGATCTGCCAATACCCCGACGTTAAATCAAACGTGCTGAGGTAGTTGGCAGCCCCTAGCCGATCGATGAGCTCATCAGCTCTGGGGATGGGGTGTGCGTCAGTCCTAGTGACTGAATTGAGTCCTCTGTAGTCCACACAGAACCGGAGTTCGGGTGTGGCTCCCGGCGCAGCAGCCTTTGGGACCAAGACCACGGGGCTGGCCCAAGGACTGCTAGAAGACTCAATTACCCCGAGTGCAAACATCTTGGAGACCTCCTCCTTGATGCATGTCCTCACCCTGTCAGTCACCCTGTAGGCCTTGTGCCGTACAGGTGGACTATACCCAGTGTCCACATCATGGACGCACCAATCAGTGACACCAGGGACCAGGGAAAACAGGTCAGAAAACTGTCCCAGCAACTGGCGACAATCATTCTGTTGCTCAGGGGTCAGGGTGGAAGAGAGGATGACACCATCCACTGACCCATCTTGCTCCTTGGCTGACAGGAGGTCCGGAAGAGGTTCTGTCTCCTCCTCCATCCCAGCATCTGTTGCCAAGAGCATGCCCACTTGGGACCTCTCCAAGTGGGGCTCGAGGCGGTTGACATGTAGGACCCTTAAGGGGTTCCTAGGAGACTTCAGGTCCACCACGTAGGTAACAGGACTCTTGCGCTCCACCACCTCAAAGGGACCGGTCCACTTATCCTGGAGCGCACACGGCTCCACGGGGGCCAAGACCCATACTTTCTGTCCAGGCTGAAGCTCTACCAGAGTGGCATTCTGGTCGTACCACCGCTTCATCTCCTCCTGGCTGGCTTCCAGATTTGCCTCAGCAAGTTGCCTGAAACGCCTAGTCTGATTCCTGAAGGCTAGCATGTAACTATATACATTCTGGGGAGGTTTCCTGGGAGATTGCTCCCAGCCTTCCTTGACCAGACTTAGAGGTCCTCTGACTGGGTGACCATACAGAAGCTCAAAGGGACTGAACCCCAGAGACTTCTGTGGCACCTCACGGTAAGCGAAGAGAAGGCATGGTAAGAGGACGTCCCACTTACGCCTCATGGGTCCTTCCAGGCCCATTATCATGCCTTTGAGGGTTCGGTTGAATCTCTCAACCAACCCGTTTCCTTGGAGGTGGTAAGGGGTGGTAAACTTGTAGGTTACACCACACTCTTGCCAAAGAGATTTCATGTACTTGGACATGAAATTGGTACCTCGGTCAGACACCACCTCTAGAGGGAATCCCACTCGGGAGAAAATTCCCATCAGTGCCCGTCCCACCACGGGGGCCGTCACTGTCCTCAGAGGAATGGCTTCCGGGTACCGGGTGGCATGGTCCACCAGGACCAGGATGAACCTATTGCCCATCGCTGTCCTGGGGTCCAGTGGCCCTACAATGTCAATCCCCACTCCCTGGAATGGGGTACCGACCACAGGGAATGGCTGGAGTGGAGCCTTCTGCTTCCTTCCACTCTTTCCACTTGCCTGGCAAGTCTGGCATGCCCTGCAGTGAGTATCTGAACTCCTGCGCATTTGAGGCCAATAAAAGTGGGTGACAAGCCTTTCAAAGGTCTTGTCCTGCCCCAAATGCCCTGCCAATGGCACATCGTGAGCCAGCCCCAGTAGGAAGGCTCTGAAGTCCTGGGGTACCACCAGCGCACGGGCTGACCCAGGCTCAGCAACCTTAGGCTCTGTATATAGGAGGTCGTTCTCCCAGTAAACGAAATGTGATCCTGACT
The DNA here is from genome assembly GCF_964204655.1 of Triturus cristatus. Classification (NCBI taxonomy): domain Eukaryota; kingdom Metazoa; phylum Chordata; class Amphibia; order Caudata; family Salamandridae; genus Triturus; species Triturus cristatus. Next base: position 1,595,826 of record NC_140592.1, read on the forward strand.
GATCACCTGCGGCCTGGTCTGCAGCCTGCTTCCGCATACCCACGAGAGAAGGGCACTCCTTCTGTGCCTTGCAAAAGTCCTCCCTGGTGGGACCCCCTTCCTGCTGCCAATGGGTCAGCTCCGGCAGGTCTCCCAGTTCAGCTATCTGCTCCCCTGTAGGCTCCAGGGCATCCCCCTCAAGGTCTGCTTCCTCCTGGACCGTGGGAACTTCAGGGGCCGGCTTCCCGCACCCCTTGCTCATTCTCTCCGAGGCCGGTTCCTGGGCCTCCCTCTCAGGCTCCAGGACCTCTTGAGCCCCTCTACTGGCTGCCATGGACCGTGTGGTGACACACGCCCAATCCGGCATACCCAACATCTCCAGGTGAGCACTCCGCTCCACCTTAGCCCAAGGTGAGCTCTCCAAATCGTTCCCTAACAAACAGTCTACAGGCATGGCGGGCCTCACAGCTACCTGAAGAGTACCAGAGACCCCCCCCCCCCCACTCAAAGGGAACCTGAGCCACCTAGCAGTGTCTCTCTGTGTTGTCAGCGGCAACAACGGGGTAGAATGCATTGGGGACCACCTGCTCTTGAGACACCAGGTGACACCTGACAGCTGTCACACTGGCTCCTGTATCTCTAAGAGCCTCCACTCTATGGCCATTTATGGTCACCCACTGCCTGTACTTCTTAGTGTTCTCAGGCAGCTGGGTTGGAGGGACCACTTCACGGTCTCCTAGCGAGACCAGGGACATCTCTGCGGGACCCCACCCACCTTGGACATCCCTCTCCTCCCCCAAGGCTACACTAGTCACCTGCCGGGGTGGAGCACCAGTGGGTGCTGGTTTACCAAACAATGGACACTTTACATCAGAGGCAAAATGCCCCAAATTGTTACACCTGTAACATCTGACGGGCCCCTTCTGAACAGGAGGACCTGTCGGGGCCCCGGTCGGTTTCGGGGGTGGGGGAGGCTGAGAACCCTTCCCTTGGTTCCCTTGGGGACTATTTTGGGGCCCTTTTTGGAACTGCTTCTGTTTACCCCTGTCCCCCCCACTCTTCTGCTGGGGACCCTGCCCACCTTTGGCGGAATCTCCCACGGTACCCTTGTGGACCCGGTACTGACCCAGCGGTCCGCCTCCTCAGCAAGCTTCCTAGGGTTAGTCAGCCTACTATCTATCAGGTGCTGGCGTAGCTCAGGAAAACAATTACTGGACAAGTGCTCCCATGCCATTAAATCAAGAAGCCCTTGATAATCATTTACCTTACTACCCTTTACCCAACCATCCAGTGCTCTGCAAAAGAAAGTCACATACTCCACATACGTACTATTGGGAATCTTAGTGCAACCCCATAACCTCTGTCTATATAACTCAGGGGTCAACCCATACCTAGTCATCAATGCTTCCTTCATATGGGCGTAAGAATTATGAACATCAGCAGGTAAATCTAACAGTGTGTCCTGCCCTTCACTCAGGAACCGTCCCCACAACCCAACTCCCCAATCTCTCTCAGGGACCCGGTGGGAAGACATGGCTACCTTGTAGGCTCTGAACCACTGCCCGATGTCGTCATTCTTGAAGAACTCCTTCACTACATCCTTGGGAATATAAACTCTTGGTTCCGCCGGTACTGGCGGTGTGCTGCCACCAGAGGGATTAAGCTCCAAACTTTTTGCTTTCAGCTCCAGCTCCCTCAGCTTCATGTCATGCTCTAATTGTAGTTTCTTTTCTTCCATGGCTAATCTTTGTTTTTCCATATCCATCTGCCCATGAAGTTTTGCCATCTCCACCTCATGTGCCCGGGTTGCTGCCCTGTCTGCCAACTCTTCTGGCGACAGGCCTCTGCCAAACTCATGGACACTTTCTGGTGGAACCATTTCCACCTGATTCTCTGGTGCCTTTGACTCATACCAGGCCCTCAGCGCCTTCACGAGTTGGTCCTTCTTTTTCAATCCAGTTTGGGCAATTCTGAACTTGGAGCAAAAACCTCTCAACTCTTCATTGGTATAATTCTGAAGTGCGCTTTCTTCCCAATCTATGTCCTCAAATCCAGAGATTATAGAAGCTGCCCTTCCGGCGGGAAGTGAACCAGGCATGGTTCTAATAACGGAGATTCTTGGCAAAACAAAAACAAATTCTAGTCTTGCGGCTGTGTTACTGGTCTGCTCTCACTACGTGGTGATCAGTGGTTCACTATACGCAAACCGCAAATGCAAATCCGTAAATCCCACCGCTGCCACCAATGTTAGAAATGAGGGGGCTCTGGTTGACGCAGGTGTGAACCCACAACAAGCAGGGACCCTTTACTTCTTGTCAGGGCGAAGGATGACTCCCCAGAATAACCCCTGCTCACCCTCTAGGTGCGTGGCGCGAGCAGTCTAGGCTAAGTCTCAGGCGTACACGGTTAAGCAAATGCAATTACACATACAGTAAACCCCTTGCATACACCACAAACGGACACCAATCAGGAAGAATATAAAAATAAGCTTTTATGTAGATTCAGCAGGTTCAATACAAGGCCCAGTAACGTTAAACTGATGGGGCCACAATGCTTAGGAATACGGTAAAGTTCTCTTTGTTACGGAAAGTTCTTTAGGCGGGCACAAGGTAACTGTAGGCCTCAGCGCACTTCGTGCTGAGGCAGCGCCCGGGAAGCACACGGCAGATGACAGGGAAATCAGAACGTTGCGGACCCTGGATCCGATGCGAGCTCGCGGTCGAGTTCGTAAGTACAGTACCTTGTCACAAAGGCGGGTGCGGGATTTCAGCGGCTCTTCGACAGCAGAGCGAGGCGGCGTCCGGGGCTCCCACACTTCTCGATGGGGGTCTGATCTTCAGGCTCACGACAAGAGCGGGGTGTTGCAGGGGGCGGGTGAACAAAGCGGGGCAGCCGGGCACGCAGATTACGTCCGGGCCGTCCGAGGCTTGGAGATGCTCACAAACGCCGATTCCGGCGGGAGGGTGAAGGTGCACAGCGAGCCTCCAGCGAGCGAGGTGACAGGGGCAGCCCAGCACAGCGTAGGGGGAGCGGCTCCGATCGAGCGAGGCTCTTCCCAAGGCGGGGGCGGCTAAGCAGTCCTGGTCACGGCTCAGGGAGGGACTGGGGCACGAGGGTCACAGCTCCGGCGAGGGAAAGGACACCACAGTCCAGCGGGAGGCGAGTGAAGATCAGGTAGAGCCCAATGGTCCTGGGGCTCAGTTCAGGGGGCAAGCTCAGTTCCAAGCCCTTGGAGATCGTTTTGGAAAAGCACAAGTCTTGAAAGTAAAAGTAAAATAAAAGTCTTCAGCAACAGGTTCTCTTCTCCCCTTTGGCAGCAAGGTCACCACTGCAGGCCAATCCCCCAGGATAGGGACAGTCTTCCTCCTACAGCTTTCCCGGTGCCTCCTCCTCAGGCAGAGATTCTTCTTGGTCAAAAGCGGATCTAGTTTCTTAGGAGCAGGGCTCCTCCATTTATACAGCAAATCTTTTGTTCTCCCAGGCCAGGGGGGCCCTTGCCTAGTTCAGTCCGGTTTCTGAGCACTTTGTTTACGCGATGCAGGCTTCTTCTTTCAGAGTGCAGGGCAGAGTCCTCAGACGCTCCACAGGGGGCGGAGCCGGCATTGAGGTGGCAGAACACTGTCCTATTCAGAGCCTAGGAGCACTCCTCCCACCCATCTACCTGTCGATCGTCCTATTCTCCACCAGGCTACCTAGCCCTGCCCATCTGGGTTCCCCCAGCCCTGTCACTCATACCAGCCAGACATCAGATACACATCACGCAGAGGCGGGCTGAAATGTTTAGGCAAGCAAAGGCCAGCTTTCTAAAAGCGGCATTTTCAAACCCGGAATATTAAAATAACCCTTGCGAAAAGATGTACCTTATTATTCCGAGTTCAGGCATACTAAACTCGATCTTCTACCATGTTCCCTGGGTCGGTTAGGATCATAGGGTGTAACAATCCAGGCCGCCCATACTGGCCTATGAGAACAGGGTAGCCTTGCAGTAGTGAACAACAAGATGGCGGTGTGAGAAGTTGGCCTGGTATATGATGCTCACTAGTTAAAGTGATCACCTTGTACCATGCCAAGCAACCCTTATGGTGTGGTTGTAAGTCAACCTTTTGGGACTAGCTGCCCTAGTGGTAGCGTAGGCTAAGCAGTCTTTGAGGCTAAACTCGTGATGCGTGTTAAGCCAGCTGTTTTACCAAACGTAACCCCCTTTTATACCAATGAAAGGACACCACACAGATATATATTCAAAATATATATGTATTTATTTCTCAAAGTAACCCCTAGTCTCTTTATGAGCACAGGAGCACAAATCGTCAAACAAGATTATCACAGAATACACAGAAGTTGCACTTTATATGGATAGGCCCTGGTGGCCACTCGAACCATATACTAAAATAGTGGTATAAGTACCACGAACAGAAAAGGGAAAAGGCCTAGGGCCTCTAGAATCGCTGGGCCTACAAGGAGCTAACGTTAGTTAGTGACCAGGAGGTCCACGGGTGGCGTGTGCAGAGCAAATAGTCACACGCGTGCTCCCATAGGTTTCAATGGGTGCGTAAAAAGTACAAAGTTACTGCAAAGGAGATCTTCCGGGTTGACTAGGAACTTAAGATTTGGAACACAGGCACTAGAGATGTATTACTACACTTGGGCACCGGAGTACCAGCTTTACCTCACCCACAGGAAGCGGGTGCATAGGCCTCAAAGTGCGTCGGGTTTCTTCTATCTGTTCCGTTGAGCCTGGGACAAAGATGCTGCAGGCGGTCGGTCCGGGAGAGATGCGGTGGATCCAAGGGTGGATCGGAGTTGTAGAAGACCTGAAAGCAGAGGGGACAGTGTTCACAGTCACTAGCCAGTGACCGGCGTGGCACCAGGTAGGTACCAGGCGATGTCGGGTGCAAACAGGTGATGAGGGGTAGCTTGTCTCCGCAGCCACGTGGTCCCTGAAGGTCGACGACGTCCAGGAGTCGGCTCACGAGCTGTCCCACGCAGGCTCTCGCTGTCGGCGGTGTCGGCGACTTGGTCGAAGCAAACAAGCCTTGGCAAAAGCAATTGTAGGAGGATTCGGAAATCAGCTGTTGGTTCTGACCAGCAAGGTCAGAGGGATTGCTCCTTTGGAGAGGAGCAAGGGCCAGTCTGGAGCAACCAGACCAGCGGTGTTTTTCGTAGAGTTCGTCGCCAAGATGGCCACTAGCCAGCGGCCAGCAACCGGTTAGGCGCGTCGAGTGGCAAAATGCAGAAGGGCCCCACGCAGATCGTGGAGATGCTGGAGGGCTCACCTTTGGTGCAAATGCTGCTCGTGAGTTGGGCTTCTCAGATCCCAAAGCACAACTTGGAGGGAGCCTCGGTTGTTGCACTTGTCAGCTTGTCGTAGTCGATCCAAGATGGCTGGCTCCACGTGTCTCGGTGCCTCCACGGGTCTCTTCTTTTCAGGGACTGTGGATCGGGCGGTGAGAGGTCTGGAGGTCCAGGTCTTGTCAGTCTCTGGGGTCGGGCTCCGGCGGGAGGCGGCGGCAAAGCAGACGTTGATTCGCTGGATGGTGCTTGCGTTAGCAAGGTGGTCACTCCCTGACCACAGGGGAGATTGGCTTCAGTCCTCTGTGCAGCAGAGCGTCGAAGTCCCCGTCTTCTTCTTAGTGTTAAGTTGATTTCAGGATGTCTGAAGTCTTAGGACACAGCTCCTACCTTTAAGCGGATTCTAGGGGCCGGACTACCTGCTAGGTCCCTCCCTATGGGTGGGACCAGGAAGGGGGGTGGTTACACCCCCAATCCTTTGTCCAGCTCGCCCCAGGCCCGGGACTGGTGTGCCCCAGGACCGGTTTGAACTGGCATATGCACCGAGGCTCCTTGTGAGCCACAGGCATGTCTGGTTTATTTCAAGCCCTACCTGACCAATACACAAAATCCTGTCTGGGGTGGTGCACGCACCTCCCCTGGCAGGAAACCCTTTGTCCACACCTCCCAAGCTGGAAGGACTCCCAGCAGCAGGAGGGCAGACTTGTGTCTGTGGTGGCAGCATCCATTTTGTGGAGCTGAGGCTATGTCTGATTTTACCCGGGTTTCAGGTACTGTACATGTCGTGTCCCTCTAGAAGGGTGGAATGCTAACCCCGTCGCCAGAATTGGCGAGGGGTTAGTATTCCAATTCGTATGACACCTTACTCGACATGTTTTGATAAAGCCAAACCAAAGATAGCATTTAACCGCGAGGTTCATAATGCACTTAAGAGTATATGGTATGACGATATCTGGAAACAGTAGAAGGAAGTTGTTCCGACCACTGCAGACAGGCTCAGCTCATGCCAGAGCACCATCTCACATGGAACCAAGCACTCTGCCTTCAGGATTGTTAAGGCCTGCCATAGGAGTGACTTATAGGTTACCAGGTGTCCCATTTAAGGTTAGGTATAGGTATACTACACCTAAGTAAGAGGTGATTACACCAACTTACCCCAGCTGAGTGATCAGCCAGTTGTGTCAAATTGTTAGGCCAAGCCTGGGGTGGCATAATACATGCTTCAGCCCCTGGCAGGCCTTGGGTACACCAATGCCCTGGGTACCTAGTGTACACTGGTACAGGGGCTGACAGGGTGATCCAACCAATTGGGTATGTACCTAGGGTACATGGAGTACATTTTAAAGAGAGAACAGCCAGGCTGAGATCCTGAATAGCAGGATCTCAGGCCAACTAAGTCGAAAAACCAGCTAGACACTAGGCAAAAATTTGGGGGTAACCATAGTCAGATATCCACCTTCCTACACAACCCCCCCCCAAACGAAGGGAGATAAGGCTGACCTTGACCAGGTAAGCCTATATTGCCCAAGTGGCCATATAAGGAGGAACCAGCACTGGCATGGTTACCCCCTGTCTCATGGTCCACTAAGCAATCCCTCACCCTAAGGGTATCAGAGGGTCTCCACCATAGGGAATCTCTACCTTTGGTGTGTCTTGGCAAAGTAAAAGGCTGGTGTTGAGATGGAGTACTGAAGTGAGTGTCCTCAAAGTGAGACCTCAGCTTCCTCCAATCCCCCTCCACCATGGATGCCTTTCTTTCCTTAACTGAGTTGCACTGTGCTCTCAGGGTCAGCCTCTGGCTACCTAAAGCTGGAGGCTGGGTCCCTTTTGTGGGCTTACTGGAGGGACAGGTCAGGTCTGGGGCCCTAAGGTCCCATGTTTGCCTGTACCCAACAGAATCCCTCTGGGGGAGGTCCCTAACTACCTGTAAAGGAGATCCCTCAGGAATGTGTTTACCCATCACCTGACTAGGGCTACTAGCCAGGCAATCCTCATTCTTTTGATGGGGGGGTTCTTGTGGACAGGGGCCCTCTTGGGGTCCACTGGCCTCCCTGACCTCTGCAGCCCTGGGCTGACTTAGGCAGGGTAGAGAGAGGCAGGCTACCTGCACCAGACTGGGTCCCACCTTGGAAGGGGCCACTGACATCAGAGGCTCTGCCAGGCCAGGCCTGGCTACCTCTGGGGCAGTTCCTTCACAAGGGGTGAGGTCAGCTCCCTGAGGAGGCTGACTTTTTCCTAATGTCTGGGGAGAGGGAGACTTTTCTTCCTCCCCACTACTCTCTGTTTGTGTGGAGTGATCCATAGTTTCAGGCTTCACTACACCTATGTCAGTCTGAGTATAGGCTGAGACCATTACAGCCTTGCCAACCTTTTCAGGGGGGCACTCAGTTTGTGTTTGAGCTGTGACTGTCACAGCTCTGCCAGTCTCTACAGGGAAGTCTGTCTGTGCCTGGGCTGTGGCTACCACTGCCCTTCCAACCTTTCCAGGGAGGAAATCTATTTGGACAGGGGTTGTGAATGGCACAACCCCACTACCCTTTTGTGAAAGGCCTACCATTTTAGAATGGGTGTCTTGTTCAACTCCAGCCCAAGCTGAGAGTTCTAAGTCATTCCCCAGTAAGCAGTCTACAGGCAAGGTTGGGGACACTGCCACCCTTTTAGGGCCAGTGACACCTCCCCAGCTGAGACATACCTCTGCCATGGGATGACTGTTCTGTTTGCCATCAATGTTGGTCACCTGGTAGGAGAAACCAGGCAAAAGCTGCTCAGAGGGAACTAGCCAATGGGCCACCATTGTGATGCTAGCTCCAGTGTCTCTGTAGGCCTCAGCTTTTGTACCATTGATGTAGGGCTCCTGTCTGTACCTACCCAAAGTCTTGGGACAGGCAGTGAAGTTGGCAAACCCCATGCCACCGTCACAGACAAGAGTATCTGCTGCAGGGGAATTGGCTAAGCCAGGGTCCCCCTGTGTTCCCCAAGTAAACCCACCCAAATTTTTGGGGGCACTCCCACCACCTGGGGGATTACTGCTGACAGTAATAGGTGGTGTGACAGGAGTAATTGGAGGAACAGTTTTGTTTGTAGCCCTTGGGCAACTGCTGTCAGTTTTCTAATGCCCAGGAGTTTTACACTCATGGCAGTAGGGCTTTTTACCTGTGGTAGAGGAGGGAGCTTGGGACCCACCACCCTGTGTGGAGTTTTGGGGCCCTGAGGAAGATTTCTCTTTTGTTTTATCCCCACCCTTCTCTTGAGGTTTGGTGGTATCTTTCTTTTGGTCACCACCCTGATTCTTAGGCCTGATCCTGGTCCTGACCCATTTATCTGCCCTCTTTCCCAATTCTTGGGGAGAGGTCAAATCTGAGTCTACCAGGTGTTGATGGAGGAGCTGGTTTTGACAGTTACTTAAAATCTGTTCTCTCATCATCAAATTGTACAATCCTGTATAATCAGATACCTTACTTCCCAGCAACCAACCCTCCAAAGCCTTAGTGGCACATTCAACATATTCAGACCAGTCCTGAGTCTGTGTCTTCTGGGTGTCTCTGAACATTAACCTGTACTGTTCAGTGGTTAAGCCTAACCCATCAACTAGGACACTCTTCAGGACTCTGTAGTTTCTGACATCCTCCTCCCTAACAGTGAGGAGTCTGTCTCTGCCTCTTCCTTCAAAGGAGAGCCGGAGGATTGCTGCCCACTGGTCTTCAGGAACCTGCTGTACTTTGCAGGCTCTCTCAAGAGCAGTTATCCATTTGTGGATATCATCCCCACTTTTGTAGGGGGGCACAACCTTAGACAGGTTCCTATTATCAAAGACCCTATCTTTGTCCTTAGGGACAATGCTGCCACCAGTGGGTATAGACCCACTCTCTCTAGGTTGCCTAGCCTTCCTCAGTTTTTCTTCCATCAGGGCTACTTCTAGCTCCTGCTTCCTGATCCTCAGCTGGGCTTCCTGCATTCTGGCCTCATGTTCCCTCCTCTGAGGGGTGGTCATCCTTTTCCTGGAGTGACCTTGAGAGCCTCTAGAGCCATGAGAAGCATTGGAGTCACCTGAGCGATTCCTTTGCCTCCCAAGCCCTGTGTTAAGTCCACTGGGGAGATCCAATGGGGTAAACCCATTGTCAGTCCCCAATAGCCTTAGTTTAGCTGGGCCAAGTATAATACTTGGCACTGGGCTAGTTCTCCCTTCATCATCACTACTTTCTGTATCCTCACCACTTTCCTCCCCTGTAGTATGATTCTCATCTAAGGGATGGCTATTGGAACTGGGTACCTCTGTAGCATCTTCAGAAGGGGGGCCTCCTGTTCCTGACCCTAAGGGGGCTAACTGGGAAGCTTTCCTGAGTTCTCTCTGATTCTCATCATTCCGTAAGAGTTCTCTGAGCTCAGCAGAGGTAGGGTTCTTGGGCTGTTTAAGGCCTCTAAGAGTTGCCAAATGCCTGAGCTCATTCTGATTAAGGGTAGCAAAGCTGGATGGTGCCCTCTGGGGGTCACTCTCAACAGAGATGGGTACAGTGGACCCCTCTGCCCCGGCCATTGCTCTTAAGTGTGGGTGGATGTGTTGCAATCTACCTACACTTGGGTTTACCTACTAAACCTATCTAGTAGTTGTAGTCAGGGTGTGCTACTCCCTTTGCTCTACAACAACTAAGTTCAGTAGAACTTATGTATATCTAATCTTGTTTTATATGTACCTACAGGTACCTATGTGATCTTTCAATTGGTAACCACGAGATTACAATGGTAAAACACAGCAAGCTCAAATCCAACCGCTGCTCACCAATGTGAGAAGTTGGCCTGGTATATGATGCTCACTAGTTAAAGTGATCACCTTGTACCATGCCAAGCAACCCTTATGGTGTGGTTGTAAGTCAACCTTTTGGGACTAGCTGCCCTAGTGGTAGCGTAGGCTAAGCAGTCTTTGAGGCTAAACTCGTGATGCGTGTTAAGCCAGCTGTTTTACCAAACGTAACCCCCTTTTATACCAATGAAAGGACACCACACAGATATATATTCAAAATATATATGTATTTATTTCTCAAAGTAACCCCTAGTCTCTTTATGAGCACAGGAGCACAAATCGTCAAACAAGATTATCACAGAATACACAGAAGTTGCACTTTATATGGATAGGCCCTGGTGGCCACTCGAACCATATACTAAAATAGTGGTATAAGTACCACGAACAGAAAAGGGAAAAGGCCTAGGGCCTCTAGAATCGCTGGGCCTACAAGGAGCTAACGTTAGTTAGTGACCAGGAGGTCCACGGGTGGCGTGTGCAGAGCAAATAGTCACACGCGTGCTCCCATAGGTTTCAATGGGTGCGTAAAAAGTACAAAGTTACTGCAAAGGAGATCTTCCGGGTTGACTAGGAACTTAAGATTTGGAACACAGGCACTAGAGATGTATTACTACACTTGGGCACCGGAGTACCAGCTTTACCGCACCCACAGGAAGCGGGTGCATAGGCCTCAAAGTGCGTCGGGTTTCTTCTATCTGTTCCGTTGAGCCTGGGACAAAGATGCTGCAGGCGGTCGGTCCGGGAGAGATGCGGTGGATCCAAGGGTGGATCGGAGTTGTAGAAGACCTGAAAGCAGAGGGGACAGTGTTCACAGTCACTAGCCAGTGACCGGCGTGGCACCAGGTAGGTACCAGGCGATGTCGGGTGCAAACAGGTGATGAGGGGTAGCTTGTCTCCGCAGCCACGTGGTCCCTGAAGGTCGACGACGTCCAGGAGTCGGCTCACGAGCTGTCCCACGCAGGCTCTCGCTGTCGGCGGTGTCGGCGACTTGGTCGAAGCAAACAAGCCTTGGCAAAAGCAATTGTAGGAGGATTCGGAAATCAGCTGTTGGTTCTGACCAGCAAGGTCAGAGGGATTGCTCCTTTGGAGAGGAGCAAGGGCCAGTCTGGAGCAACCAGACCAGCGGTGTTTTTCGTAGAGTTCGTCGCCAAGATGGCCACTAGCCAGCGGCCAGCAACCGGTTAGGCGTGTCGAGTGGCAAAATGCAGAAGGGCCCCACGCAGATCGTGGAGATGCTGGAGGGCTCACCTTTGGTGCAAATGCTGCTCGAGAGTTGGGCTTCTCAGATCCCAAAGCACAACTTGGAGGGAGCCTCGGTTGTTGCACTTGTCAGCTTGTCGTAGTCGATCCAAGATGGCTGGCTCCACGTGTCTCGGTGCCTCCACGGGTCTCTTCTTTTCAGGGACTGTGGATCGGGCGGTGAGAGGTCTGGAGGTCCAGGTCTTGTCAGTCTCTGGGCTCGGGCTCCGGCGGGAGGCGGCGGCAAAGCAGACGTTGATTCGCTGGATGGTGCTTGCGTTAGCAAGGTGGTCACTCCCTGACCACAGGGGAGATTGGCTTCAGTCCTCTGTGCAGCAGAGCGTCGAAGTCCCCGTCTTCTTCTTAGTGTTAAGTTGATTTCAGGATGTCTGAAGTCTTAGGACACAGCTCCTACCTTTAAGCGGATTCTAGGGGCCGGACTACCTGCTAGGTCCCTCCCTATGGGTGGGACCAGGAAGGGGGGTGGTTACACCCCCAATCCTTTGTCCAGCTCGCCCCAGGCCCGGGACTGGTGTGCCCCAGGACCGGTTTGAACTGGCATATGCACCGAGGCTCCTTGTGAGCCACAGGCATGTCTGGTTTCTTTCAAGCCCTACCTGACCAATACACAAAATCCTGTCTGGGGTGGTGCACGCACCTCCCCTGGCAGGAAACCCTTTGTCCACACCTCCCAAGCTGGAAGGACTCCCAGCAGCAGGAGGGCAGACTTGTGTCTGTGGTGGCAGCATCCATTTTGTGGAGCTGAGGCTATGTCTGATTTTACCCGGGTTTCAGGTACTGTACATGTCGTGTCCCTCTAGAAGGGTGGAATGCTAACCCCGTCGCCAGAATTGGCGAGGGGTTAGTATTCCAATTCGTATGACACCTTACTCGACATGTTTTGATAAAGCCAAACCAAAGATAGCATTTAACCGCGAGGTTCATAATGCACTTAAGAGTATATGGTATGACGATATCTGGAAACAGTAGAAGGAAGTTGTTCCGACCACTGCAGACAGGCTCAGCTCATGCCAGAGCACCATCTCACATGGAACCAAGCACTCCGCCTTCAGGATTGTTAAGGCCTGCCATAGGAGTGACTTATAGGTTACCAGGTGTCCCATTTAAGGTTAGGTATAGGTATACTACACCTAAGTAAGAGGTGATTACACCAACTTACCCCAGCTGAGTGATCAGCCAGTTGTGTCAAATTGTTAGGCCAAGCCTGGGGTGGCATAATACATGCTTCAGCCCCTGGCAGGCCTTGGGTACACCAATGCCCTGGGTACCTAGTGTACACTGGTACAGGGGCTGACAGGGTGATCCAACCAATTGGGTATGTACCTAGGGTACATGGAGTCCATTTTAAAGAGAGAACAGCCAGGCTGAGATCCTGAATAGCAGGATCTCAGGCCAACTAAGTCGAAAAACCAGCTAGACACTAGGCAAAAATTTGGGGGTAACCATAGTCAGATATCCACCTTCCTACAGGCGGTCATTCACTACTAGGACATGCCACACATCCAGGCTTGTCCTACCTTCGGCTTACAACGCACTCTGCCCGTGGGCCTACCAGAGGGGTGACTAACATGCAGCTAAGGGAAGGTTTTAGGTACCGGCAAGTGTGGGCACTTGCCAGTCAGCATGTCAGTACCAGACTGCACGCAGGTTCTGCGATGGCAGACCTTAGACATATTTTACCGGCCGCTTCTGTGGGTGGCACAACCAGTGCTGCAAGCCCACCAGCGGTGTTTGCATTTACATGCCCTGGCGCTCCTGGCGCACTTTACTGGGGTCTGATAGTAAATCAAACAATCCAATCATGGAATCCAACCAACATATACAATTTACAAGGGAGCACTCGCACCGCGACACTGGTTGGCAGTGGCACAGTGCGCTGAGCGGCCAACACCATAAAAACACATGAGGCACAGCGACAAAAAGAGGAAGGGAGACTCACGCCAAGGTGCCAGGTCTAACAATATGATGGTCCAAGGTGAACCTGAATCTGCCATAAGATGTAATTCCACTCCTAGTATCAAAACTTTACATTTTGGGGAATCGAGTAAGACTTCTCCTCTATTAATAATAGATACAACAAAACCCCTTTCACATTCTGATTTTCCTTCATAACAAACAACACTGTTTACATCTTTGTTTTCTGAAATTATCGATATAGATCCACGTGTGGAAGTAACATTCCTTCTGTTGTCTCTACAAACATTGCTAAAATGACCTACTATTCCACACTTCCTGCATTCTTTGTTGATAGCAGGACAACCATTGAATGATGCAAGGTGTGTTCTACTACCACACTTGTAACAGTAATTTTGATTACCAAAGCTGTCATTGCGTCTAAAAGAATTGCTACTGTTGTATCTGTTCCCCCCAAATTTCTGTTGACAACCCTCTGGCTTATGTTCAACTTTGTTTTTAACTGCACATACTTCTTCTACACTCTCAGTTTTCTTCTCACATTGCCTTACCGTTTTCATCAATTTCTCTGATTGTTCTAAGGCTTTGGCAGTAGCTATAGTTTCAGATAATTTTGGGTCACCCATAACCCAAAGATTCTCTTGAATCTTTTTATTCCTAACATGCACAATAATCTGATCTCTAATCATTTTGTCTGCCATCATCCCAAAATTACATTTAATACATAAAGATCTTAAAGCTGTAAGAAAGTCATCAAAGGACTCCTCTTCTTTTTGCGCTCTTGTATAGAATTTAAATCTGTTAAGGGCAATGCTAGTGGTGGGTTTAAATCTCTTTTCCATCCTCCGTAGAGCTTCTGCATAAACACTGATGTACTCTTCACTGTCTTGTGATGTAATCTGTGGTAAAGCTCTGAACACATCCTGTGCTTCTGAACCTAGGCAATGTAATAATATGCTTTTCTTCCCTTCTGCACCCATGCGTTCACCATCAATTGCTTTCATATATGTTAAAAATTCTTTTTTCCATCTTATCCACGGTATAGGTGGCTCTCCTTTGTCTTGTAAAAATTTTGCTGGAGCTTCAAATTGCACGTTTATAGTTTATACTGCTAACTTGTTTATTGTATACGTCTTATGAATTTTTAAAATCAATCTTTATGCTAGTTTCCTAAAGATTGTGCATCCTTCCAATAAAAATAAATAACAATTGAAATTAATAAAAAAAATAGATATACTACTCTTTTTTTATAAGTATTTTGTCTTTACCTCTTAAATAAGCTGCTTTATTTTCCTTTTAAATCGCTGGGGTTAATTCTCTTTTTTTTTTTAAAACTTGTAAATAGACGATATTTCATAAAACAGATCGTAATGTTGAGCATTGCTATGGTGTTACATAAAATGGCTGCCACGTAGCGTTGCACGTTGTACGAGCTTTTCCCCGATTGCTCGCTCATTTTGTGTTCTTCCTAAGTTTCTATGGCAACCAAAATGCCTCCTCCGTTACGTCGTATGTCAGCCAGGCATACGTCAATTTTTCCCAGACGCGGGTTCCACCTACGTAAACTCCTCGCTGAAGCATAGCAACTGCAGATGCCAGGATACCGGAGTGTTCTTTTGAAAATAATTAATGCCAGACGTGCCGGTAAGCTTCACAATTTCATCCGTAAGCTTCCCCTTTGACTTTCAAAGCAAAATTATTTTCTTTTTCTTCGAAATGGGTTACCTTTAATATTCGCTGTTCTTCATTCTTTTGCAACGCTCTTCCTTCCACGATCCTCTCAAAATTCAAATTAATCCTTGGGTTCTTGAAACTCTCCTTTCCTGTGCTGTTTAGTGACAGGAGGATTTCACTAAATCTCGTCGCCAATATTAAAATCCACAACGGAGGAATCTTCAATATGTTTAATTGTTAACAGCACGGCAATACATCTTTCCAGCAGCGGACCCCAGGCGCAACTGCGATCCAGTTGGAACACACAACTGACCTTCTACAAAGAACTTAGAACGAAAGATAAAAGATAACAGAGCGCATGCAGGCAAATGGTTTAACAAGGGTTTAAGTAATTAAAGCAACACAGACTTAATATGTACAGAATATAACAACTACTCCAAGAGGAGGGCTGAGAGCGAGATCACTATAGAGAGAGAGGAGAGACTACTCTCTGGTTAGAGACTCAGAGAGATCAGCGTAGATAGACACTACTCCTAGAGAAGGACTAGGAGTGATATCACTGCAGAGACACTACTCCCTGGGGAGACGCTGAGAGTGAGATCACGACATAGGGACACTACTCCCCGGGGAGGGCTGAGAGTGAGTTCACAGAGAGACACATTAGTGTCAGAGTCTTTCAGAAAGTGAGAACTACAAAGAGACCTGCTTCCTGAAGCAGCCCTGTTAAGTGCCACGCATCTCGGGTTATACAAACCCATTTGAGGAATTTTCTCGCATCCCCGCAAGGACCCGAGATTGTCACGCATTGTGGCACTTGGCAGAGCTGAGAAAGATGATGGAATTAATTTAATCAGAGCGCTTACCCGTCTTCTCCGACATCTCCTTCTGTAGTAAAGTGATGCCCAGGCCAGGATGGTAATGACCCGATTACAGGTAGGGAGAGGGTCTGGAGCAGGGTCTCCGACAAAATCAGCAGCAGGCATTAAGGGCTGGGTACCAGCCCCTTGGCATGGGTGCCAGCCTGTCGGCATGGGTGCCAGCCCCTCGGCCTGGGTGCCAGCCCCTAGGCCTCAGTGCCAGCCCCTCGGCGTGGGAGCCAGCCTCTTGCCCTCGGTGCCAGCCCCTTGGCATGGGTGTCAGCCCCTCGGCCTCGGTGCCAGCCACTCAGCATGGGTGCCAGCCCCTCGGCATGGGTGCCAGCCTCTCAGCATGGGTACCAGCCCCTCGGCCTTGGTGCCAGCCTCTTGGCCTCGGTGCCAGCCCCTCTGTGTGGGTGCCAGCCCCTCAGCATGGGTGCCAGCCCCTCAGCATGGGTGCCAGCCTCTCTGCCTGGGTGTATGGCTGACCTTGGCACTGCCCACATGTTCTGCAGAGTGCCTACTCTTTACCAGAGCTCCCTGGCACGTGAAACCAGAATGGCCACAGGGCCCAAGCTTAAACAAGCATTTGCAATGCAACAGGTCTGGCATTTGTGAGAGCTAGAGCTATTGGAGTTGTGAATGACAATGGGGCATATGCATCAACCAAAGGAATACCGATTCCTTAATAGCGAAAAATAAGGAATCGCCATTAAGGAATCGGTATATGGCATGCATCAACAGATTCGGTAAAATTTAGCGATTCCTTATAAATCGCTAAATTTACCGATTTCGCAATAGCGGGGCATGCAAACTCCCATTAGCAAATTGCGAGTTCGGTAATACCGAATTAGCTAATGCCGAGTTCGGTAATACCGAGTTAGCAATTACCGAATCGGTAATAGCGAAATCGCAATTTGCCGCGTCGCTCCGGGAACGTGCAGATGACATCACCAACCAGGAAATACTGCAGCCCCACCCACATAGCCTCGACAGAGGAGCAGACAGGAGCTGGGAAGGAGGACTGCCTGTGCAGAGTGAGGCCACACCGACTCAGCAAATCCAAGGAAACACACATCATGGCGCAGGAAGTGCCATCCAGCGCTGAGTCAGCACGCAAGCGAAAGCGAAAGTTTTCGGACAGGGAGCTCGAGTACCTAATCGAGGGAGTCACCAGCAAACACGATCGCCTCTTTGGCAAGCTGTCCCTCAAGGTGCCTGAGCAGGAGAAGCGGCGCATATGGCTGCGCATCCGTAAGAGGGTGAATGCAGTTGGCGTCACCACCCGCAGCATCGACAACCTCAAAAAAAGATGGTACGACCTGCGGAAGCGTGCCAAAGAGAGGATTGCGGAGAGGCTCCGGGAGTCGAGCAGGACTGGAGGCGGACCATCTACAGCACCATCCAACACAGCCCTGGAGGACCTTGTGGAAGGGACGATAGAGCGGGAAGCCGTCGTGGGGGTGACCCAGATGGACACGTCCGGCGCAGCCACAAGTGCCCAAGGTAAGATGCATGCCTGTGCCCACACCCAGCGTAGCGTAAATCCATTTCCACGCCCCCAGCCCGATCCCAGTGTGTCTGCAGCGCTGGCACAGACAGCTTTACACATGACACTAGTGCATCCTGGGAGTTGTAGTCTAGTCAGCCCAGTGTGCATGTACAGGCGTAAATCCAATGACCATACACCACAGCAGTTGAACATGGATGGAGACTGTTCATTTAGTGGACCACAGAGGGACATTTATGTGTACAACACTATGTAGTTGTAATTATCCCACTAACCATGCACTGTTTCACACACAGATGCATCACCTGGGGATTCGGACGACAGCGGCCAGCTGATCATCTCGGAAACACCCGTAGAGTCAGACCAGGAGACAGCGCAGGACGCGCATGCATCGCCAACACCTGCCACACCAACAGTACCACCTCCACCAGCACCACCAGCAACGCCACCAGCATCAGCGCCACAAGCAACTGCACCAGCACCAGCGCCACAAGCAACGGCACCAGCCAAACAGGCTGCAGCTACTACAGCCACAATAGCGCAGAGGCGCAGGTCCCAAGTTGCGCCCTTGCAGGAGATGGAAACACCCTCCTAGCAATTGGCACCCAGGCAGCGCACATACACACCACCTGATGCACCACCTGGAGACGCAAGACACACACGGCGGCACAGGGCTCGTCGCAGTTCCGTCTCCTCAGCCGAACAGGATGTCCCAACAACCTCTGCAATTGAGGAGAGGATGCTGCGTACACAGCGCCTGCAGGGACGACATGTGGCTAGCATTAGCTGCAATATCGTGCGCCTTTCTAGGGAGATGCGCGCCATGACTGCAGCAGTCACGGACATGAGCACGGGGGTCAGGGACATGACCACTGCGGTTGCAGAGGGCAATGCGCAGCTCAGGGAGGAGGTACATGAGCTCACCTGTGCCATGAGGGAGGGCCATGAGTGCCATAAGAGGAGGCACCGGCAGCAACTGTTGCGTTCCGCCGCCGCTACCAAGGCCATAACACGGCACAGCAACAGCACCGCAGTGTTGGCACGCCGCTCAGTCTCCCTGCAGGTGGACCTTGGGCACTTCTGCGGGGATGTCGCTAAGTCACTAGGACACATCACCACTGCAATGGAACACCTACAGAGCAGCACATGCAGTGCTGCTGCTTTGGTAGGGGATGACGCCAGTGAGGCTGCCTCCAGTGTTAGCAGCGTGTCACTGGCAGAGGCCAGCACCAGGCGCCACAGTTCACGTGCCTCCACGGGGACAGGCCGTGGTGAGGCATTGGATACACCTGAGCGGAGGCTTGGGGTATGTGGGAAGCGCCACTAGACAGTTGGACATGCATGCAGGACCATGGTGGGCAACCATGGCCATCCAAATACTGTGTATGCACATGCGTGACTTTAAGGCACCTTTAATTTACATTATTGCAAATGGAGCATGATTTACAATGCTAGTTTTGTTGCACAATCCTCTGTGCTACTGTGCATTAAACAGTTGCACCCCAAACTAACTTGTAATGTCTCATTTTCCAATGTTTCAAAAATGATTTTGCATTATGTATGTCCGCCTCCTATGGCCCTCTGCTGTGTTTGGGATGTGTGCCTGTCGTTGTTGGGCGGGTGGTTGGTCATCCCTGTGCTCCGCATCCCTGTCCACCTCTATGGGTATCCCCCTTCTGGTGGCAATGTTGTGCAGCATTGCACATACAGCAATTATCCGGCAGCATGTTTCCGGTTGGTATAGCATGGCGCCGCCAGTCTTGTGCAAGATTCTGAAGCGGCTCTTGAGAATTCCAAATGTCCTCTCTATCACATTCCTAGTGCTGATGTGTGCAGCGTTGTAGCGATGTTCCTGCGGGGTTGCTGGATTTAAGTATGGGGTGAGTATGTATTCACGCAGGGCGTAAGCACTGTCACCTAGAAGATAGAAGCATAGACTTAGCATTGGTGATGTACATACATGTGTGGTGTTGGTGTGGGGAAGCGTATTTCTACGTACCTAGCAGGAGTCCCTCTCCAAATTCTCCGTTGATTAGTCGCCTGTGCATTCCACTGTGGCGGAAGATGTAGGAGTCGTGTGTGCTCCCTGGGAATTGTGCCACTAGGTCCGTTATGATGTTATTGGCATCGCACACAACCTGCACGTTGATCGAGTGGTATGACTTGCGGTTCCGGAAAATGTACTCATTAGCTGCGGGAGGACATATGGGGATGTGCGTGCAGTCGATGCATCCAATCACATGTGGGAATTGTGCCACCTGATAGAAAGCCTGTTTGGTGCGGTCCAACTGCTGTGGGGTTGTGGGGAAGCTGATGTGTGTGTGGAGCATTGTCAGCATGGCATCGAGGAATTTCTTGAAGAAGCGTGACAGTGCGCTTTGAGAAACCCCTCCGGCCACGGCAATTACCCCCTGGAAACTCCCTGAGGCCAGTAGGTGCAGGCTGCATAGGACCTGAACGTGCGCAGGGATTGCATTCGTCCGGTGTGTCTGGTGCTGCAGTAATGGTTCCAGGTCTGCAATCAGGCGCATGATCATGGCACGATTGAGGCGATACTTCTGGTACACCTCGTCCTCATTCTGCCCGAGCAAGGTTATGCGCAGTCTGAAAACCCGCTCCTGGACCCTTCTCCTGCGCTGTCCTGCTGCGTTGATCCGCATCCTCCTTGCAAGCACGTAGAGGGCAGCCATTTTGTGGGAGCCAACAGGGTCTCCTGGGCCACATTTAAGGGTTTAGTGATTGCCTCAATCATTTGCACATGTAGAATTTTTTTTTGCATTACCTTTTTTTTTTTTTTTTTTTAACTTTACCTCCAGGTTTTGATTCCCCTTATTTAGCTCTGGCAAAATAGCGAATTTTGGGATTTTCGTTATTAGCGAGTTTTGTTGCATTGGGGTGCGATTCGTTATTTGCTATTGGCACTTTCCGGGAGCTGTTAGTGTTTCGGTAACAGCAAATTCGGTATTTAGCGATTCGATAATTTAGCATTTTGGGTATTAGCGATTCGGTATGTTAGCGGATATTTATTTTGCGATTCGTTATTTGCTCACGTTTTGGGTTGATGCATTGGGATTGGGTATTTGGGACTCGCTACCGGGAGCTAATAACGATTCGGTATTTTACCGACTGGATTTTGGCTTGATGCATGAGGCTGATAGTCTTTTAACCATGTGTTTTGGTTTGGAGTGGATGTATGTGGTGTGGACTGGAATTGTGTGAGTTATATTGGAATTGTTAGTTGTGGAAGTACGTGGGGGGAGTTTTGTGTTGCGGAGCATATATGTGGTATGGTGAATAGATAGGAAGGAAGATAGAGAGCGATGCAACTGTCTTAAACGAAATAAAAATTAATATATAAAAGCATATTGCAATTGGTCACACCATGTTTACACATGAGCTAGTGTTAGCACCAATAGCATTCTAAACAGTTATGCTAATGTGCTCTTTCGTAGCGCTGTTGTCTCCTTTCACAGCCATCAAAGGAACATTTAAGTACCAACCAACACAAGATTAGCAAATCAACAGGTGTACAGTGGAGGCGCTCGGTGGAATACCTTGTTGTCTGTTTAAAGGGAGAGAGCTATGTTCCACGAAAGGAAAAATGAGCATAAATGTAAACACCGGTAAGCTTTATTGTGACCAGCATGCACGGGACATCGGGGCACGCAGACATTGACTGATTTGTCAGCAAACCTTCCCAAAAGCAAGACACATTGTATTAGAAGAAACAGAAATTATAGCCCACGCTTTTACACTGAACCATATAACAGACATAATTAGGAACACACTGAAAATGGGAACTGAAAAACGGGAAGAAGAAGAAAAGTGGATGGTTTGATAATAACTGTACAAAAGACTAAGGGGCATATTATCAAGGCAGGCGATAAAATTATCGCCGCTTTAGCGGCAGAAAACTGCCGCTAAAACGGCGATAATGGGCTTGATAATATGCTCTATGGAATTCCAATTGAAGCCCATGTTAGATGTAAAGGACGTCTAACATGGGCTTCAATTGTAATTCCATAGAGCATATTATCAAGCCCATTATCGCTGTTTTAGCTGCAGTTTTCTGCCGATAAAGCGGCGATAATTTTATCGCCTGGCTTGGTAATATGCCCCTATACTAGTCTAAAGCACGCTCTACACAAAAAGGAAAGGGATAGAGAGGAAATAACGCGATGTAGGCATGCGTATACTCAAGCATTAAAAACAAGGAAAAGGGAAGTAAAAAGGAATGCCTGGGCCGACTTACATAAGGCGAGTACAGATAGGGATAGTATCGCCTTTTGGCGTATGGTCAACTCTCCTTTCTTGAGATCCGAGATGACTCCAAAAATAGAAATTGCGATCGATGAAGGACAATGGGTAGATCATTTTTCTAAAATGTATGCTAAGAAAAAGGAGGTTAGCAACCCAGTTGTCTGTCCTATATGTACTAGCCCCTTAATTGAGGACTTCCCAATTAATATAGACTTCACTTTAGATGAAGTTCAATTGGCTGACGCAGGTTTCATGTGGCGCAGGGCTTTACAACGCGACGTATCTCCCTAGATGCGTCGCGTTGTACATACCCCGCAGCATGGCGCTGGCTTTACGCCGCCATTGCATCACAGAAGTGACGCAACGGCGGCGCAAAAGTGGCGTACGGGGCTTGTAAATCTGCCCCATAATCCTCACCAATTCATCCATAGTGCATGGCCCACTGACTGTGGATCTGGAGGCTAAGCCAAGCATTTCGCGTTTTCTGAGCCACGTGAAGAGGTCAGTATCTGGGGTTCCCAGCTTTTGGAAAAATCAATCAATCAATCAATCAATCAATCAATCACTGCATTTGTAAAGCGTGCTACATACCCAAGAGGGTCTTAAGGCGCTGGGGAGGGGGGGGTGCTAGCCAGGTCTTGAGGAGTCTTCTGAAGGCCAGAAGGTCCTGGGTCTGTCGTAGGATGGTGGGGAGAGTGTTCCAGGTCTTGCCGGCGAGGTAGGAGAAGGATCTGCCACCGGCGGTGGTTTTTCGGATGCGAGGGACTGTGGCGAGGGCGAGGTTGGCTGAGCGGAGGCTTCGGGTGGGGGTGTGAAAGCTGAGTCGGTTGTTGAGGTAGGTGGGTCCGGTGTTGTGTAGTGCTTTGTGTGCATGGATCAGGAGCTTGAAGGTGATCCTTTTGTTGACGGGGAGCCAGAGCAGGCCTCTCAGGTGGAGTGTGATGCGGCTGGGGCGGGGAAGTCGAGGATGAGTCGGGCCGAGGCGTTCTGGATGCGTTGGAGTCGTCTCAGGAGCTTGTTTGTAGTTCCTGAGTAGCGGGCGTTCCTGTAGTCGAGTCAGTTGGTGATGAGGGCCTGGGTAACGGTTTTTCTCGTGTCGAGGGGGATCCATTTGAAGATCCTGCGGAGCATACGGAGGGTGTTGAAGCAGGACGCGGAGACGGCGTTGACTTGCCTGGTCATGGAGAGAGTGGAGTCGAGGATGACCCCCAGGTTGCGTGCGTGGTCTGTGGGTTCCGGGGCTGTGCCTAGTGACGTGGGCCACCAAGAGTCGTCCCAGGCTGATGGAGTTGGTCCGAGAATGAGGACCTCTGTCTTGTCTGAGTTTAGCTTCAGTCTGCTGTCCTTCATCCAGTCGGCTACGGCCTTCATTCCTCTGTGGAGGTTAGCTTTGGCGGTGTGGGGATCTTCGGTGAGGGATATGATCAGCTGGGTGTCGTCGGCGTAGGAGATGATGTTGAGGTTGTGTTGTCGTGCGACGTGGGCGAGGGGGCCATGTAGATATTGAACAGCGTCGGGCTGAGGGAGGATCCCTGTGGGACGCCGCAGATGATCTCGGTGGTTTTGGAGCGGAAGGGTGGGAGGCGGACGCTCTGGGTTCTGCCGGAGAGGAAGGATGTGGTCCAGGGCAGGGCCTTCTCTTGGATACCGGCGTCATGGAGGCGTGCTGATAGGGTGCGGTGGCAGACCGTGTCAAAGGCTGCTGATAGGTCCAGGAGGATGAGGGCGGCTGTTTCTCCTTTGTCCATCAGTGTCCGGATGTCGTCAGTGGCGGCGATGAGGGCGGTCTCGGTGCTGTGGTTGCTGCGAAAACCGGATTGGGAAGGGTCAAAGGATGTTGTTAACTTCGAGGTAGCGGGTCAGCTGTTTGTTGACAATCTTCTCGGTGACTTTTGCCGGGAAAGGGAGCAGGGAGATGGGGCGGAAGTTCTTGAGGTCCTTGGGGTCCGCCTTGGGCTTCTTCAGAAGGGCGTTGATCTCGGCGTGCTTCCAGCTTTCTGGGAAGGTTGCTGTCTCGAAGGAACAGTTGATTGTTTTCCGGAGGTGGGGCGCGATGGTTGCGCTGGCTTTGTTGAAGACGTGGTGAGGGCAGGGGTCCGATGGGGTCCGGAGTGGATGGAGTTCATGGTTTTTTGATGGTGTCTTCGTCGCCGACGCTGGACCAGACGGTCAGGCGACTGGTGCGAGTGGTAGTCGCAGGGGTGGTGGACTCGGTGGTGGGTGCGGGCGGGTTGGAGTTGAAGCTGTCGTGGATGTCGGTGATCTTGCGGTGGAAGAAGGTGGCCAGGGAGTCACACAGATCTTGAGATGGCGGGCTGTCGTTGGTGTTGGAGCTGGGGTTGGAGAGTTCTTTCACGATGCTGAAGAGCTCTTTGGTGTTGTGTGCGTTGTTGTCTAGGCAGTCCTTGAAGGCGGTCTTCTTGGCGGTCCTGATGAGTTGGTGGTGTCTGCGGGTGGCGCTCTTGAGGGCTATGTGGTTGTCTGGTGTTCGGTCGTGGAGCCATTTCTTCTCCAGCTTCCGACAGGTGTGCTTGGAGATCCGGAGGTCCTCGGTGAACCAGGCGGCTTTCTTGTTGGTGTGGTTGGTTGTAGAGGTCTTGAGAGGGGCGAGGGTGTTGGTGCAGTCGTTGATCCACTGTGTGAGGTTGGTCGCGGCGGTGTCTGGGTCGGTGGGGTCGGTGGGTGGTCTCAGGGCGAGGGCAGTAGTCAGTTGGTCCTCGGTGACCGTGCCCCTGAAGCGGCGTGGTAGCTGTTGGGTGCGGTGGTGTGTGGTGGGTTTTCTGAAGGTGAAGTGGACGCATCTGTGGTCGGTCCAGTGTGGTTCGGTGGTGTGGTTGAAGGAGACGTGGGGGCTTGCGGAGAAGATGGGGACGAGCGTGTGTCCAGCGGCGTGAGTAGGTGTCGTTACGAGCTGTTTG
This sequence comes from Triturus cristatus, assembly GCF_964204655.1. Taxonomy (NCBI): domain Eukaryota; kingdom Metazoa; phylum Chordata; class Amphibia; order Caudata; family Salamandridae; genus Triturus; species Triturus cristatus. The sequence continues at coordinate 1,620,285 of NC_140592.1, forward strand.
AGTCCGAGGTTGGCGAGGTTGTCGATCAGGGCGGTGGAGTTGGCGTCGCTGTTGTTCTCGAGGTGGAAGTTCAGGTCCCCGAGGAGGATGTAGTCCGTGGAAGCGAGGGCGTGGGTGCTGATGAGGTCGGCGATGGTGTCACTGAACTGTGGGCGGGGTCCGGGAGGTCTGTAGATGAGAGTTCCTCTTAAGGTGGTGTTGGGGTCAGTGTGGATCTGGAAGTGCATGTGCTCGGCGGTGGTGAAGGTGTCATCGGTGTTCGTTGAGATTTTGATGGAGTCTTTGTGGATGATGGCGATTCCTCCTCCCACTCTGTTGGTGCGGTCTCTGCGGGAGATCTTGTAGCCCTGTGGGATGGCTATGGCGATGTCTGATGCTGAGGTGGCGTTCAGCCAGGTCTCCGTCAGGAAGGCGACGTCGGGGGCGGTGGAGTCTAGGAGGTCTCAGAGTTCGATGGCGTGCTTGCGAGCGGAGCGGGTGTTAAGGAGGATGCAGCGGAGGTGGTTGGGTTCTCTGGCTGGTGGTGTGGAGGGTTGGATGCTGGTGAATCTGCAGTTCCGGCAGGTGAAAGGCCCCTGGGTGCGTTTCGGGGTGGCCCAGTAGCAGGGGTGGTCTCGTCTGGTTTTGAGTGCGTGGAGGGTGCTTGCGTCGTAGTGCAGTCTGGCGTTGCGGGGGGTGCGGGGTCCAGGGGTTCTGGCGCTGGGTGCGGTCCAGGCGCGGACAGGCGCAGATGGGCTTGCCTTAGGCGCGCCTACGGCGCGCCAGCGGCGCGCCCGCTGCGCGCGGCCGCTTCGCGGCCTCCATGTGAGGACAGAGGGAGGGAGGAGCAGCTGGGAGCGGGGCGGCCAATGGGAGTGAAGGGGGCGGGGCCGCAGGGGCTCAGCGGCGGGGGAAAACCCGGGGAAAAAACGGCGGGAAAAGACGGCGGGAGAGGGACAACAGAGCACAGGGGTACAGAAAGCAAAACACAGGGGCCCAGAATGAGAAAACAAAGTGGCACAGAAGCCAAGCGCAGGGGTAGAGAATAAAAAAGGGAGCGAGCAGTCAGGCGGCAAAAGCGGCAACGGAGGTTCAACCCGCAGGGGGCTGCGTGGCGGATTGGGGGAGCGACCAGCCTGGTGATGTGTGGGTGGAGTTCCGACTCTTGGACTTGAGGCAGCCGCCTGCTTTAAAGGTCTGCAAAGTCCTGTCCACCCCAGCTAGGTGCTCCGCTAACAGGTAGATCCTCATGCAGATTGGCCAGTGCCAGATCTCCTGTGCTAACACTCACAGTTGCTAGGGGGGTTGAATTTCTGTAGGTAATACATGGCCATAATGTTGTCCACCGCTGTTATGAGGACCACCTTCACCAGAACCAGCTTGTAGAATGCTTTGAGGGCTAAGCACTTGGCCAGCCACTCGAGGTATGCTGAGGTGTCCAAGCACTTTGCACAGCCATGGTTCCGAGATGTGCATCCCACCCAATGTGGGATGCATTGGTGGTAATGGTCTTCTGCAGAAGTGGGTCCAAAAAGGACTGCAGTCAACCGGCTGTTGCTCTTCCACCTTTGCAGAGAGCGCAGAGTGCTGCCCTTCATCAACACCAGATCCTCCCAATGACCTTACACTCGTGATCACTGCCTTGTGTAACAAGGTTCAAGTGGGTGCATGTGTAATCTGGCACGTGGCACCATTTCTATGCAGGATGCCATTGTACCCATGAGTTAAGCTACAGTTCTAACAGCAGGTGGACTGAAAAATGCTGAAATGCCACCACCCTCTGCTGGTTGGGATATGCTTTCCCTGTCACAGCATTGAACCCCAACTCAAGAAGAGCTGGATCTGCTGGGCTTGAATTTCATCCCATTTTTGGTGTACCCTATACTGTGATGTAGGGTTAGGGCTTTTCTAAATGTGCCATAGGCATGTTTTGCCTACTGCTACTCTTGATCAGCCTGTTGTTAGCTATAGGAAGACATTGATAGAGATTCTCAGAAGTGGCCACCACTGCCACCTACTCAATAAAGACCCCGGGAGCCGCAATGATTTCGAAGGTAGAACTTTGAGCTGTTAGTGTTGTCCGTTTACCACAAACCGCAGGTGCTGGTAATGGGCAGGTGGATAGGGATGAGGAAGACTGTGTCCTCCAGGCCTAGAGCTGTCAGGAGGTCCCCTTGGTGGAGCAGAGGGATGAAGTCCTGCAGTGTTGGCATGTGAAAGTGCTCCAACAGCATGTACGCTTTAGTAGGCTTAAGGCCTGAGATGGGCCGCAGGGAGCCGCCCTCCACTGGGATACGGAAGTACAGCGAGTAGACGCTGTTGGCCTGTTGGTGTGGTGGCAGGAGCTGGATTGTGCCATTTCAGAGGAGCACTTGGACCTCGAGAAGAATGAGGTGGTCTTGACTGAGGATGTGTTGGTGGGGGGACTTGTTGGGCGGGTGTGGAATTCTAAGCAGAAGTCCCAATGAAATACTGTTACAAACCGTTAATCCGAGGTGATTTCCTCCCTGTAAGGCTGGAAATCCTTTAGCCTCCCCAACAAGTGTTACGTGTTCGGGGGAGTGTGGGTCAGTGTTTGAGTGGAGACTCCGTAGCTAAAGCTGCCTCTACCTTTGGTAATCTCTTTCTTCTTCAAGGACACACTAGCAATTTGAGTTTGAATATGAAATCCTTGGCTAAAGGAAAAGGGTTAATTGTGTAAAGTAACACAATGTTAAGGACAGAAAGATCTCAGATTCATCTGAGCAGAGTTGATATGTTTCATTAAGGACTCACACGTCAGGTTGATAGTTAAGAATTCATGTATGATTGTCAGAAGTGACTGTGTTCTTGTTGCAGAGTACCTCTCTTGGACAAAGGACTGAACCTTGACACTAGCCCCTGAGGGGTCCTGCTCAGAAGTATTAACCATCCACCATTATTTTCTCAAGATCTCCAGGCACACCAAAACCATCACTCACTCTCTCTATCCCACCCTCAACCCCCTAACCCTCCTTTCCCCAAGGTTAGTCACCGGTATCACTCATCTCTTCCGAATCTAAGGATTAACCTCAAAGGGGAGGGGAGGAAGACATTTGCTTCGCTGAAGTCCTGGGAATTCAGGTGAGTGGCCCTTTGTTTGATAAGAAGCTCTGCTCCTAGCTAGCACTTTCCTTCCATGACAAGATATGTGGTAACTACGACAACTTCACACTCCAACTAAACCCCCCTACTCTCACAGATCTCCTTCAAGATGATGACCGCATTCCAGGACCCCCCTAACTTCTTGGCTCACCATCACCCAACTGCCACTGCGATGCAATCAATCCAACCAGCACTTCCACTTTGCTAGAGGACTCAAGCCTATCTGCAATGCCTTCCTCCTGATCCTCAAAGATTCACTAACCACGGACACGTTTTCTGGACACATGGAAACAAACCACCATCCTGCCATTACTGAAGAAACCCACAGCAGACACAGCCCCACCAGCTAATTTTAGATCACTCTCTGGTCCCTACCCAGCAAAAGTGTTGAGAAACTCATCAACAAGAGACTAGCAAACAACCTGTATGACAACCACCTCCTGAGGCTTCAGATCAAACCGCAGCACTGGAACAGCCCTCATCACCACTACTGATGACATCCGGACCATCATGTACGTGGGCAACACCGCGGCCTTCGTCTTCCTTGACCTCTCAGCGGCCTTTTATTACCCACCTGTTCCTAATCCACAGCCTCTCCAAGTCAGGAATTTGAGAAAAATCCCATGACTTGATAAGCTCCTTCCTCACAGGATGCACGCAGAAAGTTAGCCTACCACGATGCTGATCTGCTGAGTCACCTAGGGATCATCGCTCAGCCTCACACTCTCCAATATCTACATGGCCCCACTTGCCAACATTGTACGGACCTATGGAATCAACATCACTTTATACACTAACAACACACAACTCATCCTCTCTCTCCCTCTCCCAGCACACAAGCAAAGTTCATTAAGTGCATGTCTGGTGGCCATCTGATCCCGGAGCCACACCTATCCTATCCAGCCAAGCCAGGAACCTAGGAATCGTGGTTGACAATAAACTACTGATGACCAGCCAAGTCAACTGGATTACCTCTTCCTGGTTCCATACCCTCAAGATTCCCAGGAAAATCTTCATCCGGCTTTCCCATGACCCGTGCCGAACAATCAGAGGCACTTGTCACCAGCAAATTAGACCATGAAAATGCACTCTACATTGGAAACTATGCCCAACTCACCAAGCAGCTTCAGAGCGTTCAGAATACAGCAGCCAGACTCGCACTCAGCCTTCCTTCATGTACCCTCACTTAGAGACCTCGACTGGCCCCACACACAAGCGTGCACTGTCCAAAATACTCACACAAATCACAACACAGTCTATTCCCCACTTACCAGAACTGCCGCAGCAGCTTCCACACCCCCCACTAAACACCTCCGTTGAGACACCCTCCGGCTCGATGCTGTCCACCGCGTCTGATGGATGGCTTCTAAAGCCTGGAACAAACTCCCTCAACATTAGGGCTGCCAGCTCAGTCCTTGAATTCTATTACAAGATTGGAGGCTCAATTATGACTTAGCTTCTTTACTTATAGCTCTAGCAGCAAAGTGAAACATAATATAACATGTACGCAAATTTAGATGCAAAGTATGAAGAAGACCGGCTGTCTAGATCAGCTGTGACCTCATGTGTGATCCACCAATCAGTGAACAGTCTCTGGTATAAATATCCCTGCTGAGCAGCAACCGTCCTCTTCTTTGCTGCTCTAGCAGAGATAAGTATACATTTATTTTATTTCATGTGACCATTTATTTTTAATATATTGTGTACCTTGAATTAAACTGTCATTGAGTGAAATGTGTTTTCCTTCTCGAATAAATATCCTTCATTAGGGAGCGCGTGAACCGCTTGGCTCCTGCATTTTCCTCTCAGCAGGTGCCCTGTGACTCCGCTGCTTCTCTCAGCAGGTGCCCTATGAAAGCTGCTTCTCTCAGCAGGTCTCAGCAGGTGCCCTGTGACTCCGCTGCTTCTCTCAGCAGGTGCCCTGTGACTCTGCTGCTTCTCTCAGCAGGTCTCAGCAGGTGCCCTGTGACTCCGCTGCTTCTCTCAGCAGGTGCCCTATGAAAGCTGCTTCTCTCAGCAGGTGCCCTGTGACTCCGCTGCTTCTCTCATCAGGTGCCCTGTGACTCAGCTGCTTCTCTCAGCAGGTGCCCTGTGACTCAGCTGCTTCTCTCAGCAGGTGCCCTGTGACTCCGCTGCTTCTCTCAGCAGGTGCCCTGTGACTCCGTTGCTTCTCTCAGCAGGTGCCCTGTGACTCCGCTGCATCTCTCAGCAGGTGCCCTGTGACAGCTAGATAGATAAATACACAAGCTATAACAAAGGTGCACGCTTTACACAACATCAAACATGTTGCTTATGTAAAGAGAACGAAGAGCAGTCAAACATTTGTGTCAAATTTGCTAGATTATCCAAAAAATATCTGCATCCTTGCTTCAGGGCATCCCACAATAAAACAGTAAAGGAATATTTAATAGCTCTATTGGTTGCCTAATTAAATTGTTTAACATAGTAAACAGTTATTTATCTATAGCAATGTAGTTTTAGAAATTGTATTCATCCTTGTTTCTCTTTATTTTAATGTTAACGCTAACCTAAGCCACACCTTTAACAGTGACACAGATGAACTTGTATATATTTTGAGTTCATGTTTTATGATATTTATTAGTTATATTGTAATTGAGTTGAACAAATCCATACATTAATTTACACCCCCCCCCCCCACACACACAAGCACGGTTCAATACCTGATGAGCTGGCCCTATGTTCCCAACCCAACAATACTTTGGGATACTAGCTGTCCCACTAGCCTCCAAGCACAGATCACTACCTGTCCTTTTTACTTTCCTTCCAGTCCCTAAACAGGTGCCCTGCCCACCCCCACCCCCACTCCTCTAGCAACACTTTACCAAGAGTCCTAACCTGGGTCGGACTGGCCTATCGGGCACTCAGGCAGTGCCCGAAGGGCTGGGCGACAGGCAAGTGTGTTAGCCTGTTTTTTAGCTGTTAATGGGCCTGTTCTATGTTCTGGTGGGCCATTTTTTACAGTTGGTTTCCCTGAGATTACCAAAAACACTGCCTGCAGCAAGCACAAATGCATGCAGTCACCCATACCTTGCAAAACACCTATACAGCATACATGACTTCCAAGTTCCGAACATTCCCAATTTGCTAATATGGGTCACTTTTTTAGCTAATGAATTCACTATTGTGGGCCACTTTTATTTTGCTGACCGGGCCTTTTTTTCTATTCCATTCCAACCCTGGTCCTGCCTCCGTTTACTGCCCAATCACAAGCTTCATTCTAGTGTCTTCCAACAACATTCCCAGAATCACTCAATGTTGGGTCTTGCACCGAGGCATGGATTCAAACCTCGGTTCAAAGGCAGCAGTTCAAAATGCTAGGCCACAATTCCTCCTGCGAAGGCCTGATGGCTACTGGGATGATCCAGTTCAAAGTGCATAGATGGAAAAGGCCTGCTGCCTTATTTTTTATTTTATACACTTCTTAATTTCTAGTCTGATGGTGCCCAGGCTGTAGGTGTGCTGAGACTCACCACAGATGGGGAGCTTGTCAGCAGGCAGGGCTGGTAGTCATGATGGCTTTGTAAATGATGCCGCAGATTTTGAAGTTGGTGTGGGCCGGCAGGGGGAGCCAATGGAGTTCCATCAGAATGGGGGTTAGGTAATTGTAATTGATGTTGCAAGAAGCAAATACCATTTCCTTTCAAATCCACCTTAATTATACGTACAGTCTGGTGTTTACTGAGAATGCTTCTCATATGTTTCCCAAAAGCTTACTGCCTTTCATGTGTGTTCTCCGGTGCAGAATAAGATGGTCTTTTCGATGGAAAGTTTGGTCACAATCCGTGCAGCGAAACGGCCTCTCTCCAGTATGGAGCCTATAATGCATTGTCAGATTGTACTTTGTATTGAAGGTTTTATAACATTCGCTGCACTGATATGGTCGATCACCCGTATGCGTTCTCTGATGCCGATCGAGAGAGCTTTTCAAACTGAAGCACTTCCTACATTGGAGACATTGATATGGCTTCTCTCCGGTGTGAATTCTCATGTGTCTTTTAAGATTTGACTTGTTGAAGCCTTTCCCACATTCAGTACACGTATACCATGTCTCGTTCAGATGACTGCTTTGCTGACCTGTACAAAGCATTTCACTTCTCACAGGAATATCGTTGTTAGTGCATTCTCCAGATATTGATGACGAATGTACACCAAAGTATTTCTGACTGCCGACAGCCCTTTCACAGTAAGTATTATTTAACTGTTCAAGACCCCAACTGATCCCAGACCAGGGTTGCCTTTCAGAGGTTGTTCTCAGTTCAGGATCCCTAATAATACTATGTTCCCCTCTTCTGGATGAAGCTTTCAATGGTGCTGTTGTGTTAATACAGTCTAAGTATTCACCTTCACTTCTTTCTGTGCTTAAATCTTCATTTTCTGTAAAATTAAGACATATACAAGTAGTTATTAACAGGAAACAGTCTAATAAAATAAAAATAAAAATCATGGTTTATGCCATGACTTGAAATAAAGCCATTCGCTGCAAGCAACAATTGCAGGGATCCAGATCTCCACCAATGGCGGGACCAGGATCTCTTTACAACGAGATACAAAAGAATGAACTAGGAACTTATAAATTAAGCATCAGTAAATAGTGAAAGCATTCCTCCTGCGTGAACCAAGTGAGGAGGATTCTTTCGAGCCTTGTTGTTGACTGTGGATGTGGAAGCTCATTTGAGGGAGGGATAGATGAGTCCACCCTGAGGCAGCGCCTGGACAGCCTCATGAGTGACACATTTACTGATCGATTGAACGCTTACTAATATCAATCCAGTCCTGCAGTACCACATCTTACAAAGAAGATAGCTACCCTTTTAAGTCATGTTTATAAATGTGTGCACATCCCTTCAATATTGGTGTTTCTTATTAAAAAAATATCGCTTCTCCCGGAACTTAAGGATGTCAACGCCTTTCGTCTGCTGAGCACATCACTGCACCTGCCTCCACAGACACAAAGACTTCTTAATAGTGTGGAGGTGGCCCATGTGGCTTACAAGATGAAAAGTAAGAGTTCTACCCTTCACCGCATCTGCACACAATTCCATGTTCACCTTGGACGTGAAAAGCACTGGGCAACGTTTTGAGTTTAACAGAAGGGTATTGCCCCACAAACGTGGCACTGTACCCACGCTGCAAACTGATGGTCTGCCTCCTCTGTATAGAGTCAGGTGGACGATCATATTTCCACCAGAAGATCCCCGCTGGCTTCATCGGCAGAAACCTACACCAACTTCCCAATGAAGTTGGTGACTTTGATGTAAGAGCCTGAAACCATTCTATTTAGGACGGATGTATTTTACTTTCTGTGTGGGGCCACCATGAAAATCCTGGTGGTCCTAAACTGAAAAAATAATAGAAATAACCTTCCCAGCCTGGGTAGAAAATCCCAGAGTCATTAGTATTTTGTTTTTCAAAAACAAATTACTACTCTGCGAGTTTGTTTTTGGGAAAAAAAGTTTGCTCAGCGGCCGCCTGAACCATGGAAGCCGCTCACAAACTTTCAGTGATTTCAAAAGAGCCACTGTGGCTGCGGCTCCCCTGGAGCCATAGACATCTCTGCCAGGCAGTTGGAGATCTCTACATATGGACCGTGGTATTCTGCCAGGAAGGTGGCAGGTATGACCTTTGCCACACTGACACATCGCTGGCCACCTGCTAGAACTCTTGATAAGGCCTCCGACCAAACCACAGTTCACAGAGAGCGCTCATTGCAGCTACAGGTGACATCAGGATGATCCTAGACAGAGGAGAGACTGCAACCCTCATCCTACTAGAACTTTCTGCAGCCTTTGGCACAGGCTCTCATCCTATCCTGATCAGACAAATGCACTAGGTGGGCATGCAAGGACTCGCCCTCGAATGGATCTGCAGCTTTCTCACCTTAAAGAATCCAAGCAGTAAACTTGCCACCAAACTCCTCATAAGCCAGGGAATTCATTTGCAGAGTCCCGCAGGGCTCCTCCCTCAGCCTCACCCTCTTCAACATCTAAATGTCCCTGCTGGCAAACGCCATCCATGCACACAACATTAACATACTCACCTACGCTGATAGACACACAATTGATGCTGTCTCTCTCAGACAAACACCCAGCACCAGGAACAACTTCAAATAGTGCATGACCGAATTGGCCACCTGGATGATGTCCAACTGCCTCAAGCTGAACACAGGAGACTATCTAGTGGCTACAACCCTATGACACCCTCACATCCCCAGTACACAAGCAACAAACCTCTGGATCATTAGCAACACCAAACTGAACATGTCCGCACAGGCCAACGCACTCACCGTGTCTTGCTTTCACACCTTTAAGATGCTGACAAAGATATTCAAGAGGCTACCTAACAACGCCAAGAAGAAAGTCACCCCAGCCCTAATCACCATCAGACAAAAAGACTTCAGAGCGGCCAGAACGCAGTAGTATGTATGTATGTATGTATGTATGTGTCTTGTAAAGCGCACTGCTGCCCTGAGGCGTCGTGGCGCTGTAGACCGCTGGGGAACCCGTCCTGGCTATCCCTGTGAGATGGTCCCTCCTGGGTATCTCAGTAGTCAGACTGTTCCTCAACCTCTCATGCCGGAGTCACATCACACTACACTTGAAGGAACTTCACTGGCTCCCGATACATAAGTGGGCGCAGTTCGAACTTCTCACCCACACTTACAAAGAACTACATGACATGGGCCCAGCCTACCTCAACAGCTACCTACCTCTCAGGCACCTCTTCTCAGCTGGACGTTCAGTAGTGCACATCCCACGCATACACAAAAGCAGAACAGGAGGTCGTGCCCTCACTCACTCCCCAACAGCGTGGACTGACCTCATGAGAGCCTCATCTCTTCTTGAAATCCATAAGAAGCTGAAGATCTGACTTTTTGCTAGCCTCACACACCTGAGAAAAGCCAGGATACCCTCATAGGCACTACAAAAATAAATGCACGTAGCATCCATGGAAAGGCCTTCTCCAGAGGGAATGTAACCAAGATATTCAACCTTAGTTACCTCAAAGAGACATTTCTCTGTCTTACATGCAAGCTTGTGGGCTCGTAATCGTAAAGCCTTAGTGACACATTGAACATGGTGAGCTAAGGTGGACGAGAGAGTCAGGATGCCATCTAAATAGATAATGGCTGCCTTCTTATCTCCTTACAATTACTGTGAAATATCAGACGACAATAATCCTTGATTGTGAGGATATTCAGTCCTCTGCGATCAACTCAAGGTCGTAGTTCGGAAGTCTATGCTTTGGCTACTCCTCACCTTTACTGTGAAGCCCACACAGCTGTATTCATGAAGACTAAAGGTGGAGTAATTAAAACTGCAAGAACATGAACCAATAATGCAGGGGTTGTATGGGGAACTTCAGGGAACACTTGTGAGCAGGAAAAATCCAAGGTGAAAGCAGCTTCCCGAAGATCAGTGGCGTCAGGCAGTGCTTCGTTTGTAAAAAAAAAAAAAAAAAGTAAGTGCCAGTGCCTTTGTCAAGCGGTCACTGCAGCTTGCACCACCCACCACCCCTGCCTGCTCTGCCAATGACAGTACCAACACAACTACTAACAACTGCATTTCTATAAGTGTGAAATTCAGACTATTCCAGGCCACACAAAGCTGTAAGGATGCCATGGGAGGCAGATGTTATTCATTTTTAATGGACATTGCATTATTAAATACTGTTGTTGGGCTCATCTCGAAATTAGACACAGTGCCACCATGTGGTGGACTGTCATTAGTGCCTGTGTTGAGAATTAAGTGCGGAGCCCTGGAAACCACCAGCTCAAATTAGGCACTGGTGTCAGGCAGTCTTACTCCAAATGTCACCAACACCCGCTCCAAGAGTGACATCGTGGATGGACCAGCAGTGCAGGAGATGATGCCATCCGTGACTTCTTTCTAGGTGTTGAGGCCAGAGCTTGTGGAGACCTGTATGTGGAAGCATTGGAGCTGCCAGAGGCGCCAGTCTAGAAGGACTGGGTCAGTGCCTGGAGAGTTGTCCAGAGGGTACGGTCCCCATCCTAACGATGTTCAAGATGTCCTGGCAGTGGGCCTCAACCTCTGTAGGGTAGAAGATGGAAATATAAATTCCAGCTTCGAATTCAGCACAGAGGAAGAGTCCAGCATTGGGAAATGTGCCATAATTCTGAAAGGTGTCAGGAACAGGGTTATTTTTCAAGGAAAATGAGGATCTCTCCTTCACAGGGTGCTTTTTTGTGGCAAGATGCTTTGGGAGATCATTCCATTTCCAGAAATGAACCTGTAGGAGAAGGGGCGCAATTTGGCTTGTTCCTTTTGGATATCTTCAAAAATAAATTGGGCTTCCACTCCCTGAAGGCCTTTGGATGCATCAAGGAGCACTGACTGCAGGATCGGGCACCATGGTCGGATCCAAGATACCGCCTGTGCATGTTGTGTGGACCCAATAAAGACATCTGCGCGAGAAAGTGAAGGCAGGGTTAGAACCCTGATGCTTTCAGAGAAGACATCTGACCAGTCAGTGTCTAAGCAGAAGAAAGTTTTGAAGGCGAAGCACGGAGAAGGCGCTCCAGAATCTGTTGATTAGGCACGGAAGAAAAGAAACTGAGGCATATATGCATACTGGTATCTGATATACACTGGTGTTGTCATGTCCAGCAGGTAGGATTATGGCTGAAGCTGCACGACACCACCTTGAAGCACTTGAGAGCTACAGAAGTACGTTCCAAGAGCGGTTTGACACCTGGGAGGATATTCGTAAAGTGAGGTACCTGCAGAAAGATGTATTCTCTTGAAACTCTGTGATTTTATATAGGGGAAGCACAGAATAAACCAAGGTGATTCATGTGATTCAAATCCTCTCAATGACTCATTGCTCCTACCTGTGCTCTTCACCAAAGGCTCTTCCTGCTCCTGCGGTTCTTCTCTTTCATCTTTCAGATTCACTGGCGCGGTAGATGTGGCATGTAGATCATCTGTTGCTTTAAAAATGGTACAGATGCATTTGTTATTATTAGAAAGAAAAGTATGCTTACATGAACTAATAATTTACTAACCTCTCTCTCGCTCTTCCTCTCTCTGCTTTGCCCCTTCCTTTTTCTCCCTTTCTCTATCCCTCACTTTCTTTCTTTCTTTCTTTCTTTCTAACGCTCTATCCCTCTTTCTCTTTGCCTCTCTCCTTCTTTATCTTTCATCATCTCTCTCTATCGCTTTGTTTCTCTATCTTTCAGCACCCCCTTCCCTCATGCTATTCTTTTTCCTGATGTAGGAAAGTGCCCCTTTTTGCATGGTTATTGTTGGAGGGAGGCCCACCGGGTAGTCGGGGAGACTATTCCGGCACCTTCCTACCGCAAAGTTATAGCCGAGCGCCGCTGAGAAGCCTCCTCGGGGAGGTCTTTCTCCTATGATCGTACTAGGCCCAGTAACACCACCACACAGGACTCAATAGCAGTTGCGAGATTAGATTCTTTATCGGCAGTAATACGTGCAATATTTACAGAGGGATCGAGGGATCCTGTCAGAGTCTCAGTGTTCGTTCAAGAGGATAGGGTAGCGGGACAGTCTTAGTGCCAGCCAGGCACGGGAGGGCTCTGCGCCAGACCTTGGATGCTGGTCTCAGAGCGGCTCGGACGTGGAGAGCCGCGACGTCGTCTGCAGGGCTCGGATGGTAGTTCCGCTTAGGTCGAGCCGCGACGAGGTCAGCTGGGCTCTGGTGGTAAGGTTCAACAAGGTCGGGCCGCAACAGCGTCAGCAGGGCCCCAAAGGTTCGTGAAGGTCTTTAAGCACGGTGGAGCCGCGACGTCGTCAGCAGGGCTCAAGGGGTGGTTCAGGGTGAGTCTTCTTCGTAGGGTCAGCCACGATCCGATCAGCAGGGCTCTCGACTCCAGGATACAACTATTGCCCTGTTGTCGGGTCGCCCCAGATATAGGACGAGAGCCCTTTGATGTCCGGACCCGTGCGCCCGGAGGGGGCGGAGAGGACGGGTAGGGGGTGGCCAGACGCCCAGCAGGAGAGGCGCCAGGCCCCAGAGAGCTGTGGGGTGATCACACCCAGGTGTGGAGAGACGGTAGGGGGTCCCATCGATACTGCTCTCCGCCGAGAGTGGGAAGGGCTCACGTGGTATCCCCCGAGCCAGGGGTTGGCGTCTCGATGTCGGGCCTCGCTGGGACCGAGGCCGGGTAGAGCAGGGTCATACAGGTGGTCACGTGGAGTGACGTGCAATCCAAGATAGAGGAGCCCCGATGTGCATGGGACCTCGTGCGGCTTAGCGTGGGGAAACAGGACCACGCCACGAGGCCGGCTCCCACAGTTATCCCCTAACTTTTTGCCAGAAACCGGATGCCAACTTGACTGAGTGTGTGCTGGGATCCTGCTAACCAGCCCCCAGCACCTGTGTTCTTTCCCAAAACTGTACCTTTGTACCCACAATTGGCACACATCAGGGCCGCCTGTAAGTCCCTTGTAAAAGGTATCCCTGCTACTAAGGGCCTTGTGGCCGGAGAGGGCCTCTGAGGACTGCCACATGTATTGTGCCACCTTCAGAGACCCCTCACCAAAACATCCCCACCCTGCCATTGCAGGCTGCGTGTTTTGGTGCCGACCAAACTGAACAGCTGACATGACACACATCTCTGAGTGCCATGCCCAACAAAACTGCCTTTGGCATGGGTAAGTCACCCCTCTAGCAGGCCTTACAGCCCTAAAGGCAGGGTGCACCATACCCAGGTGAGGGAATAGCTGCAAGAACAATATGCCCCCACAGTGGCTGTGACAACCACAGACATTGTACGTGCAGTGGATCCATAGTGAGTACATGGGCTGGAAGTTTGTCAACACGAACTCCACAGCTCCATGATGGCTTTACTGAAATCTGGGAAGGTTGGTATCAAACTCCCCAACACATTAAACCCACACTCATGCCAGTGAGGGATTTAATGAAAAATGTACTCAGCAGGCATCTTAGAGATGCCCCCTGAAAAACGACCAACCCTGATGTGCTTCAGGAATTGCTGCTAGACATCTGCCACCACCAGACAGGTTTCTGGATCCCTGGGTAGAGAGCCTCAGTTCTCTGAGTCTGGAACAAAGTACATCCTGGGCAGAGGTTTCATGCCTCCTCCCGTAGGATGGGCAGGGTCCTCGAAGAGGGAGCCTCAAAGGTCTGACACCTTTGTTAGCTGCCCCCAGTCTTTTGCTGCTATCACAACTGGCTCCCACCGTTTCTGAGCCCCATTTTAGGAGCAAGAACCAGTGGGAAAACCTAGCCAGGAAAGGAGGTGTGCCCACCTTTGCCAACCCCACTCCTCAGGTGGGGGAGGCGAAGTAAAGGCCACATCTCAGTCCCCGTCATCTTGGAGATGGGGGGGACCCCTCCAAACAGGAAGAGGCTCCCACTGGAGGATGGCACACTAGGGGGTGTAGACACCCCAGGGAAGGGACCCATTAGTCCCAACCTACACACTCCTGTAACACCCCTGAATCTAGTATTTAGGGGTATCCCTGAACCTTGCCTTTTCGGATTCTACGTGACAAGAAGAAGAAGGGCTGAAGAGCCGTGCTGCAGACGAGGAGGACAACTACAACTGCTTTGGTTCCAAGCCCTACAGGCCTGTCTTCTGCTCCTAAGCCCCTGCAAGCTGAACCCGGTGTGTCCTGCAGCCAGCCACCTCCAAGAACCCCAGGGACCTGCCCTGCCTCTCTAAAGAACTCTGATCTCCTGTGGAAACTGGATTTGTCCAACACCAACCCAAAGCAGGACTCCAGATCCAGCCAGATCTGCAAGTCCTCACCACTCTGCACCCGGCGCCCATGGACTAAGTTTGAGTGGCTCAACACCCCAGCGAGGTCCCTCCGCCGACCCTGACCTGTGTTCGAGTGTTGAACGACCTCCACCGACCTTCTCCTCAATGCCTGCAGCCTCACCCTGAAGGGTTCCCCCCCCCCGACTGGATCCGGTGAGTAGAACCCAACATGAAAAGACACCCTTGAGGTGCCCGACTGACGGTGTTCTGGTGTCCAGCAACTCTTCAAGTTCATCCTCCAGTCATTGGTTCCCTTCGTCCAGTCTCCTGGCTCCAGCCTGCAGTCCTTTTCCACGACGTGGATACCGATAGGAAAGCACTTGGCTTCCGACAACTTCTGAGCACCCTGTGCCCTGCTGCCCCTGTGCTGCTAGTGGTGTAGACTTGGTGCCAACCTGGGACCCCCTTTGCCCTTACCTTAACCCCAGGAGATTGACTCCAGAGACCTGCCCCCAACCGACGTGCCCCTTAGCACCACTGGCTAACACTGCCACCCTGCACTCAGCACCCGGCCGCTGTAATGCCGCTGTTGGTCCCCCTTGAGTGCCAACCTGAACCTTGGGACACCTTGGTGCTACCCTCCAAAAATCCAATCCTAAAACCGTTTATTTACCAGTAAACTTAACACTTCGTTTTCCTCCATAGGACTGAATGGTGGGATTTCTCTGAAAATTCTTCGAAGTGTTGAACTGTCCTGTACTGCACCAAAACGTAACTTAGGGGCTGTGAGAAGTTGGCCTGGTATATGCTGTCCACTAATTAAAGTGGGCACCCTGTACCAGTCCAAACAACCCCTTATGGTGATAGGTTAAAGACAACCTTTATTGAAAGCTATCCTAGTGGTAGCTATGGAGAGCAGCCTTCAGGCTAAGTCTTGAAGGAATATAAAGCAGCTTGTTTTACCAGTCTATAATCTCCTGAGTGACCAAATGAAAGGACAACCACACCAGGTTTATATTCAAAATATATGTATTTAAGATAAAACACACCCCTCTAGTCACTTTATGAGGCTAGAGTTCGAAGTACTTAAGTTACAAGTCAGTATTCAACAGTAAAAGCACAAATACACGTTTGGGCCCTAGGGGCGTACCAAACCATATACCAATAAAGTGGTATAAGAACCACGGCTGAACTAGACACAAGGCCTAGAGCCTTTAGAAGTGCCTGGGCCCCAATGAACCACCCAAGGTAGTGATGTAGGGGACCCACGGGAGACGCGTGCAGTGTTAGAACACAGGCGCAAATCGCCGTTGACTTCTATGGGGAAAGTTGCGGTTTGAAAATTACAAGTTAGAGGACGACTACAAGCAAACCCTTTTGGACTTAGAGGTGTCTAGGGCCAACACCCACGGGAGCACCGGAGTACTCGTGTTACCTCACCCAGGGAAGCCGGGTGCATAGGTGTATTTTGGTGTCGGGTCGCGGCGTCGTTTTCAATGGGAGCTGGCAAAGAAGTGTTGCTGCCGTGAAGAGGAGAAGTGTCCGAAGAGATCCAAGCCTGGATCGAAGATGGAAGGAACCTGAAAGCAGAGGGGACAGAGTCCGGGTCACTTGCCAGTGACCAGGGGCACGATAGTCCAAGGCCCACAGATGTCGGATGCTTCAGGTGAGTTGACGGGCGTCTTGACTCTTCAACCACGAGGTCCAGGAGGCATCGACAACGACCAGGAGCTGGATTCGAGCTGTCCCACGAAGTCTGTTGAGTGCTGCAGTGTCGGTGACCAGAATGGACCCAACAAGCCTTGGCAACGGCAAGTCAAGTGGAAATAGAAGAAAGACATCGGTGCAGACCAGCAAGGTCTGGGGGACTCACCCAGCGAGGGTAAGTCAGGGCACGTCTGGAGCAGCCAGGGAAGCCCAAGCAGAAAAGGAGATGCCTTCTTGGGGACCCACTAGCCAACGGGCTAGCGATCGCGAAGGAGCCTCGAGCTGTTGCACTGGAAACTGGCCCACGGGTCACTCGTGGAGTGGAGGCCAGAGATCTTCGGTGTAGTCGATGCTCAAGAGTGGGGCTACTCGGAGCCCAAAGCACAACTTTGAGGAAGACCAGGAAGGTGATGTACCGGCAAAAGTTCACGGTGTCCAGGGGTCACGGTTCCACGTCACCCACGATTGCCACAGGCCTCAGTTTTGCTGTGGACTCAGGGTAGCCTCAGGGAAGTCTTCAGAGTTGCAGACCGGACAGTTGCTTCTTTGGTGCCTGCCAAGCAGGGAAGTCACTCTTTGACCCCAAGGGAGATTTCTTCAGTCTTCTAGTCGTAATAGAAAGTCGAAGGTCCAGGATATATGGTGCAGAGTTTCATCCAGGGTAATCTAAAGTCTCAAGGACTGGGTTCCTATACTTATACTAAGATAGGGGGTTGAACATACTCTGAGGACCCACCTATGGGAGGGTTTGGAAAGAGGGGTGGTTACACCCATTTCCTTTGTCCAGTTTCATGCCAGAGCAGGGGCAGGTAGCCCCTGCAACCGTTTGAACTGGACTATGCACAGGTACACCAAATGTGCCCCCAGTGCAGGACTTCAAAGCACCAGAGAGTGCTCCCGCCCAGCCCCAATACACATCTGCCTGTCTGGGGAGGTGGTTACACCTCCCTGTGACAGGCAACCTATTGTCCAGGCCTCCCCTGCCGAAGTTGCGGCCAGGAGCAGGAGGCCAGACCTGTGTCTGTGGCAGTGGCATCCATTTTGTGATGCCAGGGCTTTAGAAAGTCTTTACCGGGCAGACCAGTGTGAACATGTCTCTCCCTCTAGAAGGGTAGAGTGCTACCCCCGCCGCCAGGACTGGAGGGGGGGCGGGGGGGGGTAGTCTTCCAAAGCGTTTGACACCAAACACGACATGTTTCCGTTCAGCCAGTCCAAAGTTAGCATTTACCGCGAGATTATAATGCACTTAAGAGTATATGGTCAGGCTGCACCACAAACAGCATCAGAGGAGGTACTCCGAACGCTGCAGAGGGGCTCTGCTCATGCAGGGGCACCCTCTCACATAAAAACCAGGCACTCTGCCATCAGGATTGTTAAGGCCTGCCATAGGAGTGACTTGTGGTGTCATTTTGGAGTGCCCCTGGTAGGCCTCTGAGGTACCTATGCCCTGGGTACATAGTATACCATATACTAGGGACTTATAAGGCACTCCAGAATCCAATTAGAGATGTACCTAATGTACATGAAAACAATTTTAGAGAGGAAGCAGCTAGGCTGGGGTCCTGATTAGCAGGGCCACAGCCAGACTAAGGTCGAAAAACAGTGAAACACCAGCAAAAAGTGGGGGTACCCATGTCAAGCAGATACTACTCTCCTACAGGGGCACAGGCATCAAAGTTAAAATTTGTGATTACCAAGGAATCGTTATTTAGTAATCGCAAATGCCAATGTATGTAGGAATCCCCCCAAAATTTGGGATTCCTTAACATTAGCTAATAGCGATTCGGAAATTGCGAATCGCTATCAGCTAATGTGACTCCATTCATTCCTATGGGCCCAAAGGCCCATAGGAATGACTGGCACTGCATACACTAATTGCGATTACCAAATTGGTAATCGCAAATAGCGAATGCAAATCCAAGGGGGCCTAGGGCCCCCCTGAAGCACCCCACAAAAAAGGTAAGTGTGCACATGGAAAGCACACACATGCCCTAAGGGCATGTGTGCGCTACATGGCAATTTAAAAAATGTATTTTTGTGCATTTTTCAAAGCATGCACATATTACCATCAACTTGAAGTTGATGGTAATTAGCATTTCCTAAATGCGCAGTTCGCATTTAGGAAAGGCTACATGCATCGGCATTAGGGAATCACAAATTGCGATTCCCTAAATACAATCGCAATTGCAAATGACAAAACCTACATGCATTGGAAAAGGCCTTTTTCCATTAGCAAACGGGCCGATTCTGCGAATCAGAACTTTCTGCGAATCAGACAGTTTGCGAACGGAAAAAAGCTTGATGCTTGTGCCCCCTAGTGCCTTCACCAGAGTTAATCTGTTTATCAATGTCCTGTGGTGCTTAAGCTGTGTTAGGAGTGTGTTTCATGCCAAACTAGAATATAACCAAGTAATCGAACAGTATTTTAAAAGTGTTTTTGAACAGTTTACCAATTGTTTTCTCAACTGCAAAAGTAATCTAAATGCTCCTACCAAACCAGTGTTCAGTGTGTTTTGAAAAGTAACACTGTAACTTACCTGCTACTAAGTAAATCTTGGTTCTAGAAATAAAACAACAAAATAACTAATTTTTATACAAACAATTGGTCTGGATTCAGTCTTTGAGTGTGTGACATCAATTCTTGCCGGTGTGTACAAAAAATGCTTAACACTACTCTCGGATAAGCCTGACTGCTCAACCACACTACCACAAAAGAGAGTAAGGTATTATCTACTTTAAACTTTGCTATACCTCTAGGGATCCACTGGAATCTGTGCACTCTATACCTTACTTTGGTATAGTATATACAGAGCCAGCTTCCTACACCTGGCACCGTGTCTGCCATTCTCTTCCCATTTTTACCTTTTTAAAGATCCTCGGGCATAATGCTTAAAGTTAACCCTATCCCTTATCTGATTTTTTATGATTATTAAACCATTTTAACTGCTGGGGGGCATGGCCAAGATGGGGGACGGATAGGATGTCTTTCCCCGTCTCTCTATTCCCACCGCCGGCCTAAGCCACATAAAGATACGCAACTGCCCTACCGAAACTTCGAAGTGGTGTTGAGACTCCGGAAGTGGGGACACAGTCTCATCTGTAGGCCCAATCCTGACCCGACGGCTTCCCTTGTCTGCTTCGGGAACGACCACTGGCGGCTGTGAGGCCTACAAGAGAAGCCTGTGGCGAATCACTGGGACCTGGAGCGGGGCCCCACCACCCGCAGCCGCTGGGAGGCAAATGGGCTGTCTTTGGGATGCGACATCACCACACCTCAACATTCTCAATGACCAGCCAGATCTGTGATAAGAACACAAAACATGCGATAAGGCACGTTAGCACCAGGAAATTAACACCTGCTCTCACCTGGTGCAAAGTCGGACGACAACCGGCACCAGACAGGGGAGCCCAGACAACAGCCACACCTGAAGACCAACAGATGCCATGGAGCCACTGATCATGCAGCACAGAGCCCCAACAGGGCCACAACACCCACCGCCACCAGCGTGGGGGTGTGAATGATGTTTCCGGGGCTCTGGGCGTGGTTCATTGCAGGAAATGTGCATATGCATGTGTATCTGTCGCGGTGTGGGTCTCCTTTGTGGGGTGTAGGTGGTCCTGATGGGGACCCACGTATGTGATCTACTGCGGCTTCCATGAGCTCTGACCCCACCCGCACCAGTTCGGCCACCTCCTATTGGCATTCTGACACCTGGCATTGAAATGCGATGTGTGCCTAGGTGAAGTGTTGGGAGCCAGCCATGGTGGTGGGTGCTTTTTGCTGTGTGGTCTGTGCAGGGGCTGGGGCATCTTCTGTGTGGCTTGGCTGCCCTGCTCCTGTGGGTGGGTTGCCTAAGATGTCCATGGGCTGTTGTAGGGCATCGGTGGCGAAGGTGTGGTGGTCCTCTTCAGCATCACTGATGAGTTGTCTGGTCTGCTGTGCTGGAGGTGTTGTTTGTCCCTCTGCAATGTGAAGGGGAGATGCATGTTGACATTGTGTTGACATGTATGTTGGCGCATTGTTCTAGTTTACATGCAGACTGTATGATTATGTACATTGTGACTGTTTGGGAGGTGCTGTATATTTGTTGCGGGACAGTGGACATTTGGACTTCATGATGGATGTGTGGTTGTACACGTGCATTTCCATCTCACAGTTTCCTGCTATGTTAAATGTGATTGGCCTGTGTCTGCGCATGAGCGGACCCAGTTGTGTCCTCTTTTCTGCAGTGTCGGTGTTGTACTTTGTGCAACATTGTCGTGGGATGTGCTGTTATTGCTATGTGTGTGTGCTGCGGTGTGCCACGGGGTTCAGGGACATGATCCAGGGTCATTGTGGGTGTGCAGTGTGCTACACGTCTTTGTGCATGTGTGACATTGTGCCCATCTCTCCCATGCCCTGGTCGTTACTCACCCTGTTGATGTTGTGTCAGGTCCTATCGAGCTGTGTCTGGACTCCCAACTCCTTGCGCCGTCTCCACCCTGATGACTGTAGCCTCGGTTTCCTCCAGCTCCTCCTGAGGCGCACGACTCCCACCTCCTGTTGCCATTGCTGCCTTCCTGTCGGCAGCGGGTTTGTGCTTGGTTTGGCTTTTCACATCATGCCAGCGCCTCTTGTCCTCCTCCATAGACCTCCACGACACCCCGACTGCATTCAAGTTTGTCATTTTGACGTTCAGTGGGTGGTAGTGTTCTGTCACCTCCGTGACGCTGATCTGGTTTTCCTGCGGACTGCACCCCATCTGCCTCTTCCTCTTCTCCTTGGCCTTCCCCAACCACGAGGTTCCTTGCTGGTGGTCTGTAGGGCTTGTGGGCTTCGCGTTGGCCTCTGCACTCGGTCCGGGTGCATCCATGGTGCTACGCAGTTTCTTTTATTCTCCCTTTTTTTGTTGTTGTTGCTTTTATAGTGCATTTTCCCACATGATGCGTGGGAATTGCAGGCCTGTTGCTGGTTTTTGCTGATTTTTGTATCGCGATTGGCCTCATCGCAGCTTGTTTTGCATTGACTTTATCGCGGACATTTGACGCGTTATCATGAGCCTATTGCATGATACCGCCGGCTTGTGAATACCACATTACCACGGTGTTAATTTCCCGCGATAGACTGCGATGTGAAGAGTTGAGTTAAGCTAATTTTGCGATGGATATCACACGTTCTTGAGAATATCCCCCTGTGTCTTCTCTA
Organism: Triturus cristatus; assembly: GCF_964204655.1. Taxonomy (NCBI): domain Eukaryota; kingdom Metazoa; phylum Chordata; class Amphibia; order Caudata; family Salamandridae; genus Triturus; species Triturus cristatus. The sequence continues at coordinate 1,642,007 of NC_140592.1, forward strand.
ATCCTCTTATGTATCCCTTAAAATCTAAGCGAGGAAGACAAATAGGATTGGCTTTGGGTGTAGCTGTTCAGAACATTTTCCCACACTGAGGGTCGACGCATATGCCTACACACCTGGGATAGCTCCACCCTTTGTGGTACACACTTGGCATGGAAAAAAAATCGAATTACCTCTCGCCAGTCAGGGTGCATCCTTTGGAGAATTATGGCGCCCCTACCTGACTGTCCTCTCGCAAGACTTCCAGGAACTAACTTGTCCTAAATATCTCCGCATACTAAGTCTCTTTGAGTTTGTTACTACTACCCAATCACGAAATTACTCCTAATGATATGTATTGTGCTCTTGACTCCTTTCCACTACAGGAGAAAACGCTGAGTACGTTTGGGGTGGGAGGGGGGATAGTGGGGTGGGAATCGTTTTGTTTGTTATAATTTAATGCCAAAGACTTCCTAACTCCATTGAGCTGTGCACTGCGACACTACTGTATTACATTATTTAGCATTCTTGAATAAAGAGACATAAACTATAGTGTACTTTGTCTCAACCCTAACGCTACACCTAAGGTATGATAAATATTTAATTATTTGTATTTAATTACAAGGCAATTCCTGTTCCTAATATCTTGTTCCACAATTGTAACTTTTACATTATTCCTTACTAATGAAAATGTATAAGGAATATGCTACTTACCAGTATGCATCTGTTCTTGGCATGTAAAGCTGCAGATCTACACACTTGTGCATAGATCGCCATGTTAGGCCCGGATGTTTGCAGTTTGTTTTTCCTCTTGGAAAGTCTTTGGAAGTCACGAGTTCGGTGACTCCTCCCTTGGATCGTATTGCGCATGGGCTTCGGCTCTATCCTCAGATTGTTTTTCGCCAGCAGGGAAAGATGGAGCGTAGTAATAACAGTGAAGATGCCCATGTGTGTGTTATCTAAATAAGATAAGCTGGAACAGATACAGGTAGCCGGGGAGGCGGGTGGGCGTGTGTAGATCTGCAGCTCTACATGCCAAGAACAGATGCATACTGGTAAGTAGCATATTCCGTTCGAGGCATATGAGCTCCAGATTACACACTTGTGCATAGATTATATAGCAGTACCCACCATTAGCGGCGACCACCAGTATCTGTTGCAGTGGTTTGAAATAATGTTTTGAGTACATCCTGGCCCACACTAGCTTGTTGCTTAGTTTGCACATCTACACAATAGTGTTTGGTGAAAGTGTGCGGTGTTGACCATGTAGCTGCTTTGCAGATATCATCTAATGGGATGTTCCCTAGAAAAGCCATTGAAGCCCCTATTTTATGTGTAGAATGGGCTTTAGGGGGAACAGATAGCGTTCGTTTTGCTTTATGGTAGCAAATTTGAATACATTTGACAATCCACCTAGCTATCCCCGACTTGGAGATAGGGTTGCCCTTGTGTGGTGGAGAGAAAGAGACAAACAGTTGTTTGGTCTTACGGAAAGGTTGTGTTCTCTCGATGTAGTAGAGTAAGGCTCGTTTGACATCTAGTGTGTGAAGAGCTCTTTCTGCAACAGTTTGTGGTTGCGAGAAGAATACTGGTAGTTCTACAGATTGGTTAAGGTGAAAAGGAGAAATGACTTTGGGGAGGAATTTTGGGTTGGTACGGAGAACCACCTTATTATGGTGCATATGTAGAAAAGGTTCTTGAATAGTAAATGCTTGTATCTCACTGACCCTTCTGAGGGAAGTGATGGGTACAAGAAAAGCGGTTTTCCATGTTAAGAATTGAAGTTCACATTTGTGTAGGGGTTCAAAAGGAGGTCCCATTAGTCTGGTGAGAACGATATTTAGGTTCCACACAGGTGAGGGTGGCACTCTGGGGGGAATTATTCTTTTAAGGCCTTCCATGAAGGCTTTAATGGCAGGTACTCTAAAGAGTGAGAGATGTTGCCTGTTTTGTAGGTAAGCTGCTATGGCTGCGAGGTGTAGTCGAATGGACGTATAGGCTAGATTGCACCTTTGTAGGTGGAGTAAGTAGCCTATGATGTGTTGAATGGATACATCTAGTGGATTGATGGTGTTGTTATGACAATAGATAACAAAACGTTTCCACTTGGCGGCGTAGCACGCTCTAGTAGTAGGGCGCCTAGCTTCTTTGATGACGTTCATACAGTCGGGGGAAGATTTAGGTACCCGAATTCTAGGATTTCAGGAGCCAGATCGCAAGGTTGAGCTGAGCTGGGTCCGGGTGTCTGATTTCTCCATGGTTCTGGGTTAAGAGGTGTGGAGAGAGGCGTAATTTTTGATGCGGTACTACCGATAGTTCCAGCAGTGTGGTGTACCACGGTTGTCTGGCCCAAGTTGGCGCTACTAATATTAGTGTGAGGGAGTGCTGTTGTAGTTTGAGCACTACTAGTGGAATGAGTGGGAGAGGCGGAAAAGCGTACGCAAATCTTCCTGACCAGTTCATCCATATCGCATTGCCTTTGGACAATGGGTGTGGGTATCTGGCGGCGAAGCTTGGGCATTTTTTGTTTTCGTAGGTGGCGAAGAGGTCTATCTGTGGATGCCCCCACATTTGAAAGTATGGGTGAAGAACTTGCGGGTGAAGTTCCCACTCGTGGAGTTGTTGTGTTTGTCTGCTGAGTAGATCTGCTATAGTGTTTTGTACTCCGGGGACATGTTGGGCAAGGAGAAAGATTTTCAGGGGTATGGCCCATCTCCATATGCTCTGTGCTAATTGAGAGAGCTGTGGAGAGTGTGTGCCACCTTGTTTTTGAATATAATACATGGCTGTCATGTTGTCTGTGCGGATTAGGACTGCTTTGCCCAAAATTTGTGTCTGAAAGGATTTTAGGGCTAGGAAGATCGCTAGTAACTCCAGATGGTTGATATGGAGTAGCTTCTGTTGAGATGTCCATTTGCCTTGCATGGTGAGATGTAATAGATGAGCTCCCCAGCCGGAGAGCAATGCGTCTGTTGTTAGTACTATCTGTGGAACCGGGTCCAGGAACGGTCGACCTTTGGAAAGGTTTGTGGTGGTCCACCACTGCAGAGAGCGATGGGTACGACCATCTACCAACACCAGATCTGTCAATTGACCCTGGGCCTGTTTCCATTGGTGCGCTAAGCACTCTTGGAGAGGACGCATCTGGAGTCTTGCGTGAGGTACTATGAAGATGCAAGAGGCCATCATCCCTATTAGTTGCATGAACACCCGAGCTGGAAGGGAGTGTTGTGCTATGAAATTTGCACGTAGAGCCTGAATGCTTGCAATCCTGGCAGGATTGGGGTAAGGGAGCGCTTTTGAGGTGTCTATAGTGGCACCTAGATATTGTTGTATGTGGGATGGGTGGAGATGGGACGTTTCGTGGTTTATTGTGAAGCCCAGCTGATGAAGTAGCTGGATGGTGGTGTGTGTGTGTGTTGTACACACTGACTGTATGAACTGGCTTTTATCAACCAGTCGTCTAGGTACGGGAAGACATGAATGTGTTGTCTTCACAGATGTGCTGCCACCACTGCTAGGCACTTGGTGAATACTCGTGGTGCGGTTGTGACTCCGAACGGGAGCACTTTGAATTGGTAGTGTTGGCCGTCCACTACAAATCTGAGGTACTTCCTGTGGGCCTTGTGCACTGGAATGTGGAAATAAGCGTCTTTTAGGTCCAAAGTCGTGATGAAGTCGTTTTGGGAAAGTAGCAGAAGTACCTGTTGAAGCGTCACCATATGAAAGTGGTCTGAGTGTATGTATGTGTTTAGGGGCTGAAGGTCTAGGATGGGCCATAGAGTCTCGTCCCTTTTTGGTATGAGAAAATAAAGGGAGTAGACCCCTATATTTTGTTGGTTGGTTGGAACGTGTTCTATTGCCTCTTTGTCTAGGAGGGAGATTACCTTCTGCTTGAGTAGCCGCAGATGTTCTGGTGACATCGGGCGTTGTGTTACCCATTTGTCTGAGGTGATGGTAGTCCAGACTGGAAGGAAATGTTGGAGTCTGCCCCTGACCGGAGTGTGATGATCTGGGGGAAGTGGAGGGAAGTAATTGGGGAGGCGCGGTAGCAGAGCGGGCGGTGTTTATTTTGCCTCTGCCTTTGTTATTGTTGTCTCTGTAGCCGCCTCTTTGGTAACCCCTTGTAAAGGTGGACTGAGTATGGGATTTGTATGAAGTGGAAGCGGTGTCTGAGGAGTAGCCTCTGGATGTGCTCCGAAAGGAAGAGCGGCAAAAGGAGTGTGTGGGAGGGTGAGATTGTAAGGCTCCCATGGATTTTGCTTTGTCAGTGTCCTTTTTCATTTTCTCTAGGGCGTCATCCACTTTGGGGCCAAACAGATGTTCCTGGTCAAAGGGATGGTTGAGGATGGAGGCTTGTACCTCCGGTTTAAAACCTGATATCCTTAGCAAGGCATGGCGACGGAGGAGGACACTAGTTATTGGTAATTGTTTTGCCCTCCTGAATTCGCTCATTGGCCCTAGCTTCGTATTTATCAGGGAGATGGTGCATTATGGCCTCTAGCTCGTCATAATGGGCCCAGTCATACCTCGCTAGTAGTGCTTGTGTATTGGCGATACGCCATATTGGCCGCTTGAGATGCAGTACGTTTGCCTGATGCGTCCAAGAGTTTAGACTCTTTGTCAGGTGGTGGTGCGTCACGTGACGCCTGGGAGTTGGTCCTTTTCCGTGCTGTGGATACCACCAAGGAATCTAGTGGAGCTGGCCCTCTGATGTAGGAGGGGTCTGTTGGGGCGGCTTTATATTTTTTCTCAATGCGCGGGTTAATGACCCTGGCCCTGACTGGGTCCTTAAAGACCTCCGGCGCATGTTTTATAACACCTTTTAGCATAGGCAATATGGAGGTGGTCCTATGTGTGGTGTCAAATGTATCTAGGAGGAAATCCTCCTCCACTGGGTCGGTATGTAAATCTACCCCGTGGTAGTGTGCCGCCCTATGCAATAAATGATTGAACCCCAAGGAGTTTTCTGGTGGAGAAGGTCTGGAAGGGTAAAGATCGTCTTGTGGGACGTTAGGGACATCAGGGATGTTATAATCGTCCCATGGGTCTGGGGATCCTGTGGGAGTGGGGTCCCCTGTAGGTATATCTCGGGGTACATTCCCTATGTCGTTGTATGGATCCCCTTGATCATCATTGTAGGAGAGTAGGGTCTGCTATCCTATGGTCACCCCAAATTTTTGCTTTTTGCTTCACTGGTTTTTGACATATTGAGGCTGTGGGCCTGCCAATCAGACCCCCAGCCTGCTGTTCTCTCTACTAAATTAAAACTATGCACCCTAGGTGCATAACCAATTGGAAGTGGATCACCCTGTGAGCCCCTGTACCAGTGTACACTAGGTACCCAGGGCATTGGTGTACTGAGGAAATATGAATTTTGTGATCAGTTATGTCCCCTATCGTAGACCCCAACGGCTCCATGTACATGCTATAAGTACATGTATGTTCCCTCCTACTCCAGTTTTGAAGACGCAAATATATGTGCGTCCACCGTCAACATGTCCTCTTTCAGATCCGCCATGAATGGGTCAGATATTCCATTCCTAAGTATGAAAGGCCACCGACTTTATGTGGTTTACTTTCCACATTTTACAGATTCAGGCGAGTAGGCCCGAATTCTGTCATCAAGCCTTTTCCTGCCTTCTGCCTCTGAAAGCTCCAGTCTGAGCCTGCATCTGTGACCATGAACTTTGTCCTACTCCCTGCGCGGCTAACGGTGCCTGATCCAGCCCGTCGCCTGCCAATAACTGTATTTCACCTTCAAGATTATCTCCTTCGCTCCTCATCCGATGCATTCCTGTCTAGTAGTTTAGGTAAACATTCCTCCAGCTACCGTGCACAGGGCCAGGCCTCGCTGCCCTCATGCAAGTAATTCATAGCTCCGTTACCATGGAATATTCCTACGCCCTCGCATCTAGTGTAGACACTTAGACGCTTGTACACGCACTAACAGTCAGTATAGTCAGTATAGAATAAGATTCTATCCTAAGAGACCTCTCTTTTTGGATAACACTGTTCTTTAAACATAGGATATTAGATATGATTTGGGATTAGGTTGACATAACCCCAGACTTCTGTCTCCACATGTAGAGCTAAATGTCAAGTCCCCTTCACCCTCTAGTTGCACGTCAATCACACGTCATGCGGCTGCGCGCGCATTTCTGCCAACTATTTCTGCTGACATTGCAGGATTCTCTTATGGATCCACCCACTTGTGACATCATGTATGATGACGTTTATTAAATTACGCCCTCTATTAGCTACGTATGCACCTTTTATCAGTTGTTACGCCTCCTGTATCTGTTTCATTGTAATGTATTTTCTATAAAACTTCTTATCTGTCAATAATATATGCCCCTTCCTTCCTGAACTTTCGTGGTGATGGAATAGAAGGCCCACAATTCGAATTGTCTTCCTTTTTATAGGAATAAAGCCTTTTTAAAACCTCTAATACCACGGATTCTGCCTCTCATTTTACTGAGTTGTTCTTAATAGACTTTACCGCATAAAAAATAGTACCGGTAACGAAATATTTACCACATAAATTGGCGCCCGAATAGGGACACTTTCTCATCTCACGCGCCGGCGGTGCGTTGCAGGCCCGGTCTCCTGCCACAGCTGAACGGACAAAAACGCGTATCTACAGGATTTCCTGTATCTCCTTCCGGCCAAGCGGGGACGACTGAGGCTGCGATCAACACCCAGACGAGGCGGTGAGAAGTGCGAAGTATCCCGACCAGAGCCTAGCTGAGAGAGCAAGATCCGAGGTATACAGAGACCCGCCAGGTTCCGAAGTTCCGAGTCCAGTCGAGTCGAGTCCAGTCCGGTCCAGTTTCAGTTCCGTTCCGAGGCCTTCCATTCCGAGCTACCCGGTGAGTACCATTACCGGGGAGGCATTTTACGTGCACATAGTCTGTGCCGGTCAAGACGGGTTTGGGTACACAAATCCGGTCTGCACTGTTTTAGCAGTGTATCTGTGCTGTTTAGCAGTATATATAGTATGTTTCGCATATAAATAAGTATTATCTAGTGTCAGTATAATGTCAGTAACTAGTTTTCTATTAGTTATCATTGTTCGTAAAACTGTTAAGCGTTAAATGTTTTAAATACGTTCTATATATTGTGGTGTGAATGACTGTTCATTATTGTGTTTTTTTTGTATAAAGTGTGTTCTAGTAATAAGGTCTAAAAATGCCGCTCTTTTCGAAACTAAGACAGATCAAAACTAGAAAAGGGGTACTCGAAGAAGCTGTTCCCATCCCACCTAGGGACACTCCAGGGTACTTTATGTATCATAAGCATGGCCTAGATGCCGTATTATTTCTTGATTTATGGGTGGATTACACCAAAGAATTACCAGAGAGTCAGAGATGGCCCGCAGCGGGGACCTGGGATGCAGATTGCATCATGAGAGTAGAAGAAGAATTATGGAAAAAGAAAGCCAGACAGTCACAGAAAGATGCCATTGAATTATGGCGTAAAGAATCATATAGACGTACAGAAAAAGCACTCAGACAGGAAGATAAGGGTAAGGAGAAGTCAAATAAAGTCCGAGAAAATCTGTTAATTGAGGAAGGTACCCGAGTAAAATCAGAACAAGTAGATAGACAAAGAAACGCCCTTATGAATGGTATGTATCCACTTCTGGCCGAAGGGTTACCTAAGGCTACTCCGGAAATACCAAAAGACTTGCCACCTCCATTGTTTCCGATAAAAGCACATCCCAAGGGGCATCCCAGAACCGCAGAAGATGTTTTCCTTTCCCGCTATTTAGATGACGCAGCTCCCGAGTATGCTAATACCGCACCACATAGACCGCTTACCGATGGTGCTCATCGCCAAGATCCTCCGTCTGTACCTCCGCAACAACAAGCTCTGACACACATTCCGACAAGCACATCTGTTTCTACAGCTTTTCCCGCAACGACGGTTGCTGTCTCACCTTCAACAAATCCTTTCACGTCCAGCACCCCAGACGGTGCTACAGGAGGTACGACAGACATTTTTTCTACGCCACCCAGAGGAAATAAATTTTCCCTTAGAGAATTAGCACACCAACGTACGCCCAAACTAGCAACTCCCGACATGCTTAAGGAACTTCTAGTAGATTGTAGATATGATCCTGTGCCCGGTAAACGGGACGAAATGCTGCTGTCATCATTACGTATTAGACGAGCTGCAATATATTTAACGAAGCTACCAGGAATGGCTACCCTTTTAGAAAATATATATCACTTTGTCCAGTCAGGACGAGGTCCTGAAAGTATTAGCAGAGCCATGGAGTACCAGAAAGCGGAGGTACAGGGACAACTGTTACGTTTCCTCATAAACTGTGTAATCAGAAATCAAGACCGGCCTGGGGTAAATACGGAAGAAATGCAAAAACTTGTCATTTGGGGCCAGAATATATCAGAAGGGAGACATGATAAACAGTTATGTATAGTAGCTATGTACCGAAAGATCCGCAAAGAAGTAGAACAAATACACGAAGAAAGATTAGAGGTAGACGCCGCTGACCTAAACAGAGAGGAGGAGGAGCAAGAATCAGAGCAAGTAGACACGATAGCTTATGTAGGTAAAGGAAGACCCCATAATAATACCAGAGGTTTTAATGACCCAATACGTCCAATACGTCCAGAATATAATAGACATCTTCCAAACCCTATGCTAAATACAAAAACCCCTGAACACTTATTCCAAGCCGCTGATAAATTACTCCGAGATCGAAGGGGGTACCACGTGCTCGATTCCATGGACGAACAAGAATTAGCCAGGTCAGCAGTACAATGGGCTGACAGTCCCGGCGAATACAATGATGATGTACTTGCACACACGTTTCTGAATCTAAACCCATATGAACAGCGTTTAGCTGGTATATACATGATTCAACACCTCCTTATATTATATAAAAGCCAACACTCCGATCCAGGACCCTTACCGGACGTATTGACAGAACTACTCACGAACATATGGAGAGGGTCAGGTACTGATTTGATTAAGGAAATACTAGAATCCCGAAACCAATATTTAAATTTCGTATGCCCAGAACACGTCTCAGTTCCCATAATGGGAAGAAAAATGTATCACATAGATAGACAGAACCCGTTACGCGAAGTGCACCCGATCAGAGGTGCCGGCGATAATTTCACACGCGTGTTTGTGTACACGCCTATAACTAAATTGGAATTATTAGAAATGAAGAAAGTAGTACCCAGCCATGACAAGGACCCAGCAGGTTTCCACCGTGAGATAAAAGACATGTTACTCATGGGAGAGTATACCTACCCCGACATTATGAAAATATTAAAAGTCCTATTACCCGCCGGTGTTTATGAGAAACTCAAAGAAAAAGAATGGGAGGTGGGAGACCAAAAGATAGATTGGACAGCATTAGAAAACGAAGAAAAGGCCCGAGCTGCAGGAGCAGGGCTTGGGGAAAAGACTACAGCACTAGCAGGATTACTAATTCAGGTACTGCCACGTTTATTAACTACGAAAAAGGAAGACTGGGGTGCAATCTCAGCCTGTAAACAAAAGCCAGACGAAGACACTAGTGATTTCTATTCCCGATTTGAAAAATGTTTTAGTATAAACAGTGGCATAAAAGCCAGTAGTGAGTCATATCCACATCTGTTTGTGACAAAATTAGTTGAAAATTCTCTGCTACAAGTCAAGAATAGAGTATTGAAATTCGAAAGTACCTGGCAAGGTAATACCCCATCACAGATGCTACAGATGTTACAATATCATCACAATAGAATTAGAGAAGAACAAGAACACGAACAAAGACGTATGAAAGATACAAAAATGAAAATGCTTGTTGCACAGTCAGTTCCAGCTGATAGTCATCAAAAGGGTGATTCCACAGGTCCTGCAAAAGGGACATGCAACTATTGTAAACAACCAGGTCATTATATACACGATTGTCCAGTCCTGAAACATAATATAGCCACAGGTAGAACACATGAGAGACCACGCCCACCCAGACAGGATCAGAATCAACAACAAATACCTCAGAATGCACAACCTAGGTTAGTTCCGCAACAATTAGCTCCGCAACAGACAGCTCCACAACAGATCGTAGCATCACCACAAGCGCAGCCTATTGCTGCAACACAAGCGACAACACAACAGATGTATCAGTATGCACAAGCAGATTATCCCGATTATCAGCGATACTCATGAGATAGCCTAGAGAGGGAAGTTGGCTTACCCCTTATTGAGGTTCCTGTAGACCAAGAGGGACCTTATGTACATAGTGAACTATTAGGGGAAGACAGAAAGTTTTTACTTGATACAGGGGCAAGCAGAACAACTATAAGACGCAGTGAAGTTCCAGGGGCACCCCTCTCAGGCTCACAAAATATTTCCCTTGGATTCTCAGGAAAACCGATAATAAATGACGTAACACAACCTCTTCCACTTACAGTCGGTCCATTAACACGTACTACAGATTTATTACTTACTAGATCATGTCCAGAAAACTTGTTAGGTATAAAAACATTGAAAGCTCTAGGAGCCATAATATGTTGCTCTCCGGAAGGAGTACGACTATTTTTACGTGACTTTAAAGGTCACTATGTATCCAGAGACATGGATCACCGACTGCAGAATTTACCTACACATTTATGGGCACAAGGCCCCACTGATGTTGGTTGCATGAACATTACACCATATCGAGTTACACTGAAAACAGGAATAATACTACCACGAATGCGACAATACAAGTTACCACCAGATGCTGTAGTGGCTTTACTGCAAATCATTGACGAGCTTATTACCCAAGGAGTGGTTGTGGAAACTGACTCCAATGTATGTAATTCCCCGATAATTCCGATCCTTAAAAGAACGGATCCAAAAGCACCACCAGTATATCGATTAGTTATTGATCTGCGCGAATTAAATAAATGTATTGTACCACAATACCCTGTGGTCCCGGATATCTCTTCATTACTCACAGCTATTGACTCAGAAGCAACGTTCTTCACTGTAATTGATCTCAAGAATGCTTTCTTTATTGTCCCAATAGATCCGGAAAGTCAATATTTGTTCGGTTTTAGTTTAAATGGACGAAGCTTTAAATTCACACGCGCACCTCAAGGATTTACAGAAAGCCCCAGCATCTATAGCCAAGCACTGAAACGAGAACTTGACAGTATCCACATGCCAGTTAACACTGCCTTGCTTCAATATGTCGATGATCTACTGATCACCGCCCGAAGCGAACCTGAATGTGAGACAGCGTCACTGACGGTTTTGAAATTTCTGGCTGACAAGGGGCACAAGGTGTCCCCTTCCAAGCTGCAATTCTGTGTCCAGCGAGTTGTTTATCTTGGGCACTCGCTGTCCAAGGAGGGAAGGCAGCTTACATCCGACCGCATCCAGTTAATTGCTAACATGCCAGCACCCAAGACACAAAAGGAGGTGCGGGCTTTTATAGGCCTCACTTCATACTGTAGGCAGTGGATCCCTCAATATGCATTTTTAGCAAAACCACTCATCCAGTTGACAACACAGGAGGCAGCCACATCGACTGTCCTCCCTTGGACTCAAGAACATACACACGCTTTTGAAAGCTTAAAGAAAGCTTTATGTCAAGCACCTGTCCTAGCAACACCATGTTACAGTAAACAGTTTACACTCTTTGTTACAGAACGCGAAGGTACTGCTTTGTCAGTACTCACCCAGGAACAAGCAGGATCACACAAACCATGTGCTTATTTTTCTAGTACATTAGATCCAGTAGCTCAGGCACTTCCAGCGTGCCTGAAATCAGTGGCAGCAACAGCTTTAGCAATCAGACAAAGCGATGCCATAGTGTTAGGACATCAATTAACAGTACAAGTACCACACGCAGTGGAGGTTCTCTTGAACCGCACACAAACACAACACTTGACTATAGCAAGACTCACCGGTTACGAATTAACATTGTTTCAGCCACATATAGAAATCAGACGTTGTAATACGTTAAATCCTGCCACACTGTTACCAGTAGGCGGAACAGATCCATTGGCACATGATTGTGTCGAAGTCATTACTATCACGACGAAACCCAGACAAGACTTGACAGATATCCCTTTATCAGATCCAGACTTGACATTGTATGTAGATGGGTCATGTATGAGAACAAGTACAGGAGAGTTAGTGGCCGCTTACGCAGTCACAACAGACACTGAAGTCATTGAAACAAATTGTATTAACACTTTGTCAGCTCAAGCAGCAGAGCTCACCGCTCTGACACAAGCCTGTATTCAAGCCACAAATAAAAAAGTCAACATATACACAGATTCACGTTATGCATTCGGAGTCGTTCATGACTTCGGCGTACTGTGGCGAGAGAGAGGTTATTTAACTTCTCACGGTGCCCACATCCAACACGGACCCCTCATTCAAGCCCTATTAGACGCGATTCATCTACCTACTGCAATATCGATTATGAAATGCAAAGCCCACGCAAAAGTTACCGATATCATTTCTCAGGGTAATGACCTAGCTGACAGAACAGCTAAACAGACTGCTCAGAATCAGACTCACACAACTGACATGACAAAGACAATAGTCCTGACATCAACACATTGCATGACAGTTAAGGATCCCGCCCTTGATGTAATTGACATACAGACACATGCTACACCAGAAGAAATAAAGAAATGGACTGAATTAGGAGGGATCCAAACAGATCAAGGATGGATGACGAAGGAAAAATCTATATGGTTTCTTCCCGACTCAATGATCCAAGTCATCATTAACACTATACATAGTCCAGCGCACCTAGGAGAAAAAGCTATGCTAGACAGCATTCAACACATTTGGTTCAACAAACATTTACGAGCCGCAGCTAAACAAAAAGTTCGTACCTGTATGATATGTTGTCAGTTTAATCCAGGTAAAAGCATCCCCGTAGAACAGGGTGGATTCCAAACCCCCGATCATGCTTTTGAAGTCCTCCAGATGGATTATATCCAGATGGAACGATGTCGAGGATTCAAATATGTTCTCGTAGTTGTCTGTGCTCTTTCCCGTTGGACAGAAGCATACCCGGTTTCAGATTACACTGCCCCGACTACTGCCAAACAGTTAGTTCGAGAATTCTTCCCACGGTACGGTTTACCACGTGTTGTCTACTCAGATAACGGCCAGCCGTTCTCATCCGAACTAATGAAACACGTTTCCCTTCTATTAGGCTATCAATGGAAATTTCACTGTGTCCGATATCCCGAGGCAGCAGGTCTCGTAGAACGCCATAATCAAACTTTGAAAATTAGATTGTCCAAAATATGTAGAGAAAAAGGAGTCGATTGGATAGTAGCCTTACCAGTTGCGCTCTTTTACATGAGAATGGTAGCACATTCCCGAACAGGGCTATCCCCGTATGAGGTGATCTTCGGTAGACCACCAAATATGTGGGGGACGCCTATACCTCGCAAAATCACTGATGTTGACTGTAATATGCTGACAGATTACCTGGCTTCCTTGATGTCTGCACTACAATCTTGTCGTTCACAGGTATCCGCAGCTTTTCCCGACAATACTGAGGTGAAGCCCCATGACGTGGTTCCTGGTGACCTGGTTTTGGTCAGGAACTTTGACCGGAAGACCCAACTGGATCCTAGGTGGAAGTCACCGAAGTTGGTTCTACTCACCACAAGGACAGCCGTGAAAATCGAGGGACGAAAAGGGTGGTTGCACTCGAGTCATATCAAGAAATTTTATGGACTACCATCCAGCGTAGATACTCAACCCTGTATTCCCTCACAGACAGACTCAAAGCTCCCCTTGGTTGAGCAATCGAACTCAGAAATTTATAAACTAAAATTGAGGTCTAGTAAGTCAGACAATTTGATTGTTTAAGTCCTCTCCAAGGTGAATCGGTTGAATTTGTCCCTGACATGTATCCTCTAGACCGGAATAGAGAAAGAAATCATCAGATGCTGCTCAAGAAGCATGCGTATTGTAAATCATTTCGTAGTCACTGCACAGTAACATTATTAATTTTGTTTTTTCTAAGTCTTCTGATCATCATTGTCAGCATCCTATTGCACATGTATTACCCTATTCCTAAGCGTGCTTATAATATAACTACAGAACATTCTTTTAGTGAATTACCTCCACATGAATTGTCTTATAGATTTGCGCTGCGCAATAACACTTTCATTAGTATGTTACATCATTCCCATCAAACCAGCAATGCCACAAATTGTTGGATATGTGGCCGACTCCCTCCCTATCAGAACTATAAGGGAGTTTTGCCCCTCTTTCCCTATCCGTTCACACACAATGGCTCCTGTGGAGCATGGTTTAGTTTGATTAATTCCTTAGATTCAAATTCCGCGGTTTATCAAGACAACTGGGTATGGGGCAACCTGAACTTAGTTTTGCTTAAAGTCTGCTACCCTAACAAGGAGGGACTTCCCAAAAGAACAGGAACTGACCTAGAAAATGAAGTATATGGATTAGGTAATTTTACACTTAACCTCATGATCCTGAACGTTGAATCTGAAGCTACACCAATCTTGCCCGCCATGTCAGTATTCCCAGTAAAAGGGGAATTATGTATAAGAAAGAATGGTTCCATACACATGGGTCATAGTAAATGCACCACTGTAATAAAATTCAGTGATCAAGGCAAGTCTACATTTAGAGCTTCTCGTCATTCCTACTTTATATGTGGCCAGACCGCATATATACGTCTACCTTTAGATTGGGATGGTACCTGTTACATAGCATTCCTTCTGCCACCTGTTTTCCTAGCTCCTCCTGATTATCATAGAAATACCCATTTAGTACACAATAGACAGCAGAGAGATTTCCCAATTGTCGATTACACTGAAACAGCATGGGAGAAATACACAGATTTCAATAAAGGTTTCTTTCCTTATATAGGTACAGTCACTAATAGTAAGCTGATACGTAGATTAACCAGAACCCTTGAAGCAGTAGTGAACGAAACTATTTCCGCCTTAGGCAATTTAACAGAAGAGCAGTCTGCTATGCGGATTGTTGTGCTTCAAAATCGTCTTGTCCTTGACGTCATCCTGGCCGATAGGGGCGGAGCTTGTAGGGTCATCGGATCAAGTTGTTGCATTTTCATACCAGAAAATTCGCCGTCAGTATATAAAGCCATAACCCGCCTTCATAAGATTGTAAGCCAGATACACCAGAGTCCAGGCACCTGGACTTGGTCCGGTTGGTTCTGGGGCGTGTTGTCAGCCTGGGGATGGAGAATCCTATCCTTCCTAGGTATTGGCTTTCTCATACTATTCAGTTGCTGCTTATGTCTACAATGTGGGCCAGCGATTTGTGGTCTGTGTGCCACTTCGTGTATCCCACATCCAAGTTTTCGCTCAAGATCCCGGAAGAAGAAAGAAGAACAAATGATGCTATATGAACAGATCGATGGATTGATGAAGATCGATATCTCCTAAGGGTCCGAAGGGGACAAGGAGGGAATGAGGAAATATGAATTTTGTGATCAGTTATGTCCCCTATCGTAGACCCCAACGGCTCCATGTACATGCTATAAGTACATGTATGTTCCCTCCTACTCCAGTTTTGAAGACGCAAATATATGTGCGTCCACCGTCAACATGTCCTCTTTCAGATCCGCCATGAATGGGTCAGATATTCCATTCCTAAGTATGAAAGGCCACCGACTTTATGTGGTTTACTTTCCACATTTTACAGATTCAGGAGAGTAGGCCCGAATTCTGTCATCAAGCCTTTTCCTGCCTTCTGCCTCTGAAAGCTCCAGTCTGAGCCTGCATCTGTGACCATGAACTTTGTCCTACTCCCTGCGCGGCTAACGGTGCCTGATCCAGCCCGTCGCCTGCCAATAACTGTATTTCACCTTCAAGATTATCTCCTTCGCTCCTCATCCGATGCATTCCTGTCTAGTAGTTTAGGTAAACATTCCTCCAGCTACCGTGCACAGGGCCAGGCCTCGCTGCCCTCATGCAAGTAATTCATAGCCCCGTTACCATGGAATATTCCTACCCCCTCGCATCTAGTGTAGACACTTAGACGCTTGTACACGCACTAACAGTCAGTATAGTCAGTATAGAATAAGATTCTATCCTAAGAGACCTCTCTTTTTGGATAACACTGTTCTTTAAACATAGGATATTAGATATGATTTGGGATTAGGTTGACATAACCCCAGACTTCTGTCTCCACATGTAGAGCTAAATGTCAAGTCCCCTTCACCCTCTAGTTGCACGTCAATCACACGTCATGCGGCTGCGCGCGCATTTCTGCCAACTATTTCTGCTGACATTGCAGGATTCTCTTATGGATCCACCCACTTGTGACATCATGTATGATGACGTTTATTAAATTACGCCCTCTATTAGCTACGTATGCACCTTTTATCAGTTGTTACGCCTCCTGTATCTGTTTCATTGTAATGTATTTTCTATAAAACTGCTTATCTGTCAATAATATATGCCCCTTCCTTCCTGAACTTTCGTGGTGATGGAATAGAAGGCCCACAATTCGAATTGTCTTCCTTTTTATAGGAATAAAGCCTTTTTAAAACCTCTAATACCACGGATTCTGCCTCTCATTTTACTGAGTTGTTCTTAATAGACTTTACCGCATAAAAAATAGTACCGGTAACGAAATATTTACCACAGTACCCAAGGCCTGCCAGGGGCTGAAGCATGTATTATGCCACCCCAGGCTTGGCCTAACAAATTTGACACAACTGGCTGATCACTCAGCTGGGGTAAGTTGGTGTAATCACCTCTTACTTAGGTGTAGTATACCTATACCTAACCTTAAATGGGACACATGTTAACCTATAAGTCACTCCTATGGCAGGCCTTAACAATCCTGAAGGCAGAGTGCTTGGTTCCATGTGAGATGGTGCTCTGGCACGAGCTGAGCCTGTCTGCAGTGGTCGGAACAACTTCCTTCTACTGTTTCCAGATATCGTCATACCATATACTCTTAAGTGCATTATGAACCTCGCGGTTAAATGCTATCTTTGGTTTGGCTTTATCAAAACATGTCGAGTAAGGTGTCATACGAATTGGAATACTAACCCCATGCCAATTCTGGCGACGGGGTTAGCATTCCACCCTTCTAGAGGGACACGACATGTACAGTACCTGAAACCCGGGTAAAATCAGACATAGCCTCAGCTCCACAAAATGGATGCTGCCACCACAGACACAAGTCTGCCCTCCTGCTGCTGGGAGTCCTTCCAGCTTGGGAGGTGTGGACAAAGGGTTTCCTGCCAGGGGAGGTGCGTGCACCACCCCAGACAGGATTTTGTGTATTGGTCAGGTAGGGCTTGAAAGAAACCAGACATGCCTGTGGCTCACAAGGAGCCTCGGTGCATATGCCAGTTCAAACCGGTCCTGGGGCACACCAGTCCCGGGCCTGGGGCGAGCTGGACAAAGGATTGGGGGTGTAACCACCCCCCTTCCTGGTCCCACCCTTAGGGAGGGACCTAGCAGGTAGTCTGGCCCCTAGAATCCGCTTAAAGGTAGGAGCTGTGTCCTAAGACTTCAGACATCCTGGAATCAACTTGAAACTAAGAAGAAGACGGGAACTTCGACATTCTGCTGCACAGAAGACTGAAGGAAATCTCCCCTGTGGTCAGGGAGTGACCACCTTGCTAATGCAAGCACCATCCAGCGAATCAACGTCTGCTTTGCCGCCGCCTCCCGCCGGAGCCCGAGCCCAGAGACTGACAAGACCTGGACCTCCAGACCTCTCACCGCCCGATCCACAGTCCCTGAAAAGAGGAGACCCGTGGAGGCACCGAGACACGTGGAGCAAGCCATCTTGGAACGACGACGACAAGCTGCAAGCGCAACAACCGAGGCTCCCTCCAAGTTGTGCTTTGGGATCTGAGAAGCCCAACCCTCGAGCAGCATCTGCACCAAAGGTGAGCCCTCCAGCATCTCCACGATCTGCGTGGGGCCCTTCTGCATTTTGCCACTCGACGCGCCTAACCGGTTGCTGGCCCGCTGGCTAGTAGCCATCTTGGCGACGAACTTCATGAACTACACCGCTGGTCTGGTTGCTCCAGACTGGCCCTTGCTCCCCTCCAAAGGAGCAGTCCCTCTGACCTTGCTGGTCAGAACCATCAGCTTATCTTGTTCTCCACAACATTTGCTTTTGCCAAGGCTTGTTTGCTTCGATCAAGTCGCCGACACCGCCGACAGCGAGAGCCTGCGTGGGACAGCTCGTGAACCGACTCCTGGACGTCGTCGACCTCCAGGGACCACGTGGCTGCAGAGACAAGCTACACCTTTCTTCCTGTTTGCACCCGACATTGCCTGGTACCCACCTGGTGCCACGCTGGTCACTGGCTAGTGACTGTGAACACTGTCCCCTCTGCTTACAGGTCTTCTACAACTCCGATCCACCCTTGGATCCACCGCATCTCTCCCGGACCGACCGCCTGCAGCATCTTTGTCCACAGGCTCCACGGAACAGATAGAAGAAACCCGACGCACTTCGACACCTATGCACCCGCTTCCTGTGGGTGAGGTAAAGTTGGCACTCCGGTGCCCAATTGTAGAGTATCATCTCTAGTGCCTGTGTTTCCAATCTTGAGTTCCTAGTCCATCCGGAAGATCCTTTTTGCAGTAACTTTGTACTTTTTACGCACCCATTGAAACCTATGGGAGCACGCGTGTGACTATTTGCTCTGCACACGCCACCCGTGGACCTCCTGGTCACTAACTGAAGTTAGCTCCTTGTAGGCCCAGCGATTCTAGAGGCCCTAGGCCTTTTCCCTTTTCTGTTTGTGGTACTTATACCACTATTTTAGTATATGGTTTGAGCGGCCACCAGGGCCTATCCATATAAAGTGCAACTTCTGTGTATTCTACTGTAATCTTGTTTGACGATTTGTGCTCCTGTGCTCATAAAGAGACTAGGGGTTACTTTGAGAAATAAATACATATATATTTTGAATATATATCTGTGTGGTGTCCTTTCATTGGTATAAAAGGGGGTTGCATTTGGTAAAACAGCTGGCTTAACACGCTTCACGAGTTTAGCCTCAAAGACTGCTTAGCCTACGCTACCACTAGGGCAGCTAGTCCGAAAAGGTTGACTTACAACCACACCATAAGGGTTGCTTGGCATGGTACAAGGTGATCACTTTAACTAAGTAAGCATCATATACCAGGCCAACTTCTCACAATCATCATCCGGGAATGGAGTGGGGGAATGATGAGGTGGGGGTGGCGAAGGTGGAGGAGGTGGAGGAGGGGAAGGTGGAGGAGGTGGTGGAGGTGGGGAAGGTAGTCTGAAAGAGGAGGTAGCAGAGTCCTTCCTTTTTGGAGGTGGAGGCGGAGTAGGTTTGTCTAACTGTCTCTTTTTGATGGGGAGCATTAAATGTCCAGTTTTGGGAGCCTTAGTTAATGTTTTTTGTAAGGGATCCGGTGTAAATAGTTCTGGAGAGGTTGGTTGGTCTGTCGGCGCCGAAGGCATCGGGACCGTTGATTTTTTAGGCTTGTCGGTGCTGGTTCGTTGTTTGGAACCATGCTTGGGAAGCTCCAGTTGTTTAGTAGGCGCCGAGATGGATTTCGGCTTCGAAATGTCGGTGCCGGTGGTCTTGTGGGCTTTTGTCGGTACCGAGGATGGGGTCGGTGCCGAGGAGCTGGGTCTCGGCCCGAGTGTTTCGGTGTGGGGCTCGGTGTCGAGATGGAGACTGGTTTCTTTTTCGGTGCCGAAGGGTGTTTATCGGCTCCGACGGTGAGCTGGCTCGAGCCCGAGCCGCCTGAAGGCTTAATTGGCTTCTTTACCAGCCCGAAGGTGCGGTGTGGGAAACAGTGTCTTTGGTCTTGCTTAGGCCCGAAGGCGAAGGCGTGACCGAAGCCTTTTTCGGTGCCGGCGATGGTGTGGGGTGGGGGGGTAGAGTAGTACTCACGACCCTCTGTGCCGGAGTGATGTCCTCCACATCTGAATTGTCGGCTTCGGAGGCGCTGACGAGTCCCTCATCGGTGTGGTGTTCTTCTGGAGAGTCGACGCCTTCCCCGAAGATGTCGTCCAGGATCGCCGTCGAAGAGTGTGCCATGGTTCTTCTGGCTTTTCGGTCCCGAATCGTTTTCTTGGACCGGAAGGATTTACACGCCGGACAGTCTCGAGCCTCGTGTTCAGGGGAGAGGCAGAGGTTGCACACCTCGTGGAGATCGGTGTGGGGGAATTTTGACCCACATCGAGGACACTTTTTAAATGGAGTCCTTTCCATTAGCCAGGACCGGAGCTTGGGAAGGCCCGAAGGCCGCCGTCGACGACTGGAACCGAAGGTCTTGTCGATGAGAGGCGCGTCGAGTGGGGAGATCGCGATTGAAAACAATACCGCGAATTGGGGTGAGGATTGCGCGTCGACAGTCGAACTGGAAGCTGTTTGGAACCGGAGCGCGAACAATACATCCGAGCCCGATGGTGGAAAAAAACTATCTGAGGATGGAGCCGAAGCCCATGCGCAATACGATCCAAGGGAGGAGTCACCGAACTCGTGACTTCCAAAGACCTTCCAAGAGGAAAAACAAACTGCAAACATCCGGGCCCAACACCAGATGGCGATCTATGCACAAGTGTGTAATCTGCAGCTCATATGCCTCGAACATATTTTTACATTAATTTAAACTAAATTAAATGAGAAGCCATTTAAATATATTTCATTCAATTAAAATAAATATATACAAAATGTATTTATCTTTTGATGAGGTAACGGTACACAGTCTAATAGAAAATAAGGTAATGATGTTGAAGAGGTCTTTTTGTCAAGGTAATGTCACCAGAGATAATATTAGAGTGGTAATAGTATATGCCCATTCTCGGTCTGCTTCTGTCTCCGGCTGACTCATTGGCTGCCATCTTGGCATCAATATCACACGGTTCCCACCCACCTGAGGTCCACGTCTTGCGTTTGGTTGTCGTCTGTAAATCCTTCTCTTCCTCTCGTTTCTCCTCCTCTGGTTTTATGCTTAGTGTAAAAACAGATGAGATAACTCTACAACCTGAAATAGAAACAATAATTCACATAACAATACTACCTTATTATTAGGGCTCCCAGATTTATGGTATTTATTTTTTTAACATTTCCGTTCGTATTTATGCATATTTATTTTTATGTCATTTTATCTGTACATGTCTGTATTTATTTTTGACGCAAGCAAAAAAAGACGTTGCAGCTAGTATTTTTCCACATTTATTTAAATAGACAGTGCAAATGGTTGTTATAGGTTTAGCTATATGTATATATGCGCCACATGTTTCATGCAACATCCACCCAAAAACATTTCTGTTAGATCAAAACAGGAACTCACATATGAGAAATGGGAGTGGTGTCACAGAGATTACGTGCAGTAACATTAGTGAGCTGCTGCTGTGTTACAATATTGAAAACACTGTCACTAGCCATTTTTATTAAATGTAAACACATTTAGAATTTAGACAAGTGCACCTGTGCCAAAGACGGCAGCAAGCTCTCAATTCAGAAAAACAGAAAGGCCCTGGCATTAGTCCTGCCAGGCTCTTTTTCCCTCACAATCCTGAAGCATGAAGCTTACAATATCCAACAACACCCACGTGAGCCGGCAGCCTTTGATTTACATTTTTTGAACTAAGTCCTTCGCTAATGCAAAACCCCTTTTCCATAAGCTAAATAGTCTCCGCTTTGAAGACACTGGGCGTGTATCACTTCCCTTATTTTACTTTGTACTGCCCCGTAGCATTTGAACAATTTACTTTAATGCTGTAATCAGCTGAAGGAATTTCCCGCGCCTTCCAGAGATTCATGGCCCAGCAGGTGCTAATGTGGGCAGCCGTACACAGCAATCAGGAAGAGGGGCGTGGCAGGCGAGCCTGGCTGGAGCACGGATTGCCAAACAATTCTCGGAATCCAATTTGGTTGTATTTTTCCGCTTCTATTTATAAATACAGACGGAAGAATAATATTTTTCTATCTGTATTTATATGTAAAAATCCGTTTAAACTGAAAACCGGGAGCCTTACTTATAATGCGAAAGACAAAAACAATATAGCAGCAGGAGAATGGATTATAAACAAGACGCCGGAGAAAAAACCTGCGTAACCTGGCGAGTGAGAGAAACTACTGGATGGTGGGAGGCGCTTCAAGAAAAGGAACCATCAAACATACCAAGCCTGTGCAGAGCGC
The DNA here is from genome assembly GCF_964204655.1 of Triturus cristatus. Taxonomy (NCBI): domain Eukaryota; kingdom Metazoa; phylum Chordata; class Amphibia; order Caudata; family Salamandridae; genus Triturus; species Triturus cristatus. The sequence continues at coordinate 1,664,130 of NC_140592.1, forward strand.
ACACAACTTTTATAATTCCTAGATATTGCAGCTCATGTGAATATCCCCTGTTTACAAATGCCAGAGAATGAAAACATGAAGCAGATAACAGAGTGCTGCTTGCTCATAGAGAAAGTATATGCAGATCAGTTATACCAGCTTCAAAAAGAGTAGCTGAGCACCACTGCTGAGCCGCGTCCCCCGCGTGCGCTTAATCTGCAGACAGCGGTAGACATGTGATCTGGCTTTAAAGGGGCAGGCCTCCAGCATTTAAACAAAAGTAAGAGAGATCTAGGGGTTCACTGAAGTATGGAGAATTAGACAGAGTAATGTTACCCGGAAAAAAGGATATTAGAACGAGTCACTGTGATGGTGTTAAACTTGTTGGGTCGCAGAACATTTCTCAATGTTGGAATAGCCTTCCCATAGCGCTAGTATTCAGGAGTGTACTGATGGCAAGCATTCATTTTTAAATATACGTTAAATAATTACATTCCATACATAACTTCTATTCATTTGTATACATAGTAAATAAATGTAAAGATTTTACTGTAGATTGAATATGGGTTATGAAAAATATATATGTTTGAAATTAAATACATTAAAATTTATTATTTAATCTACAATTAAATTAAATTAAAAATACTACATTTTTATTAATAAGTTTGAAATAAATGTACACATTTCATGTCAGATTATTTTTGATACTTTTTTTTTAAAGCTTAATGACCTTTTAGGCTTTCCCTGTACTTTACCATAGGAAGACATCAACCCTGGTGACAGATTTTAGCTCCAAACATGGAGATCTCTGCCCCAGTGGCAGAGGTCTACCAGCTGTGTAGAATTGTGTAATAAAGTCTTAACCCCTTCAACGCGGCGTGGATTACCGCGCTGTGCTGAAGGGTTCGTGCGCGGGCGGGGCCATAATGGAGCGGTTCCGTCATCCGCACAGCACAACTGATGCGCATGACGGAACCGCTACGTCAAGCGCATCGAAGGGGTTAAAGTTACTTGCAGTAACTTATCTGTTATAAATTAGGCTCCACCCACTGACATCTGGAGGCAGAAACATATAAGTTTATACTTTTGACTAAATTTACACTTGGAGAGAGTGAACAGCCAAAAATAATAAATTGACTCAAAAGTGTAAGAGTAAATTTACATGCGTAGATTTACTCACGTGTATGTTTACCTTTGTGACTAGGCCCCACTGTAATAAACAACAAGCATTTGCAATGCAATAGGTCTCGCATTTACGCAAGTTTGAGCTATTGGCATGGTAAATGACAATGCCTTTTAATAATCTTTTGGTTTTTAAAACATAAATAAAAGACATTGTCATTTACAATGCCAATAGCTTCAAATCGCGTAAATGAGAGACCTATTGCATTGCAAATGCTTGTTTCATCTCAGCTACTTGGCACTGCCCTGCATGGGAATTCCTACCTGGAGAATGACAATGCTGTCCAGAACTACCCATTCCTTCCTGAATTCAGTGACCTTGCATGGCCTCCACTTATACCCTTTCTTAATCAGTACCACAGAATCAGTACTTCGAGGTTATTTTTTGCCCAAATATTCTTCTGTGGGACAGTTCCATGGATTTACAACACCTACGAGGAGGCCGTCAGGACAGGTAAGCCGGGGGCGTTGTTTTAGGGAAGTGTAGTTCTGTTTGTGTAGTGTATTGTAGTATATTTGTGTTTACGGTGATGTAGGGGGTCGTGAAGGGTAGTGTTTTGGGTAGTGTAGGGACTGGACTGGGGGTAGGGGCAGTGTCGTGCTTGGGGTACAGTTTTATGGTTTAGGGTAGTGTGGAGTTTGTGTAGTGTAGGGTAGGGTAGTGTTATTGGGTTTAGGGTAGTGTCGGGATGTCGTGTAGGGTAGTGTTTGGGAGCAGGTACAGGACTGGGGCTAGGGGTAGTGTCGTGCTGAGGGTAGTGTTTTAGGGTTTGGGTTAGTGTTGTGGTGTTAGTGTAGTTTAGTGTTTAAGGGTTAAACATAGTGTCGGGGGGTTGTGTAGGGTAGTGTTTGGGAGTAGGGACAGGACTGGGGCTAGGGGCAGTGTTGTGCAGGGGGTAGTGTTTTAGGGTTTAAGGTAGTGTTGTGGTGTTAGTGTACTGTAGGGTACTGTTGTAGGGTTTAGGGTAGTGTCGGGGGTCCTGCAGGGTAGTGTTTGGGAGTAGGAACAGGACTGGGGCTAGGGGCAGGGTCGTGCTGGGGGTAGTGTTTTAGGGTTTAGGGTAGTGTTGTGTTAGTGTAGTGTAGGTTACTGTTTTAGTGTTTAGTGTAGTGTCGGCGGTTGTGATGGGTAGTGAATGAGTTTAGGGTCCGGAGTGGGAGAATGCGCATGTTCGTGCAGGGGGTAGTGATTTAGGGTTAAGGGTAGTGTAGTTGTGTTTCAGTAGTGTAGCATAGTGTAGTGTTTGAGTGTTTTGGTAGTGTTTTCCATTGTTAGATGTGTAGGGTAGTGTATTTCTATTTCTTATTTAAAGTAGTGTTGTGTTTTAAACATTTAAAAAAAGGAGTTAAATGTCTTTTTTTAATATGACACGTTTTTCCACATACCATTTTTATCACTAGGCAAGTTTTTACTTCGTATACATTAACACTTTCAATGTAATGGTATGCGAACTAAAAACGTGCGTAGTAACGGTTATCGCTAAGTAATAACCGCATAGTAATGGCATGCAAAGTAATGGCGTGCAAAATAACGTGTCATATTCCACAGCCAGTAAATCAAGGCCATTACACTACAAGTCTTTGCTCATCGGCAGGACCACTGGAATGACGCAATATTGTGGCCGCCGCGTTCTCGGAGTATTTACATGTTTTCCACACTTGCCGCATGATTCAGATCTTCTGTATCAGTTGCAAACATTGATTCTACCTCAGATGAATCAAAAGAGGCTTTAAAAGCATCAGCCGTGGTCCCCCGGGGGACAGACACTTTGCAAAGATTAACTGTCACCATTTCGTTGCTGACGGCTGTGTTCGGGTGTTAGAGTGCTGTTAATGAGGAGAAAAGTTTGCCCAGACAGCACCACTGTGTTGTAAAATGACAAAGTAGCAAAATATTGCGACAGAATGTGCCATATTACGCTGCATCATTGCACCTCTTCTGTGTCTGATTACGTTTGTACCTCTCCAGTCCCTGCAGCACCTGTTCTGACCTGGGTCTCAGGCTTTACAACAGTTTTGCTGACCTGGTTCTCTGGCTCTACAGCAGCTCTGCTGACCTGGTTCTCAGGCTCTAGAGCGGCTCTGCTGACCTGGCTTTACAGCAGCTCTGCTGACCTGGTTCTCTGGCTCAACAGCAGCTCTGCTGACCTGGTTCTCTGGCTCTAGGGCAGCTTTGCTGACCTGGCTCTCCAGCTCTAGAGCAGCTCTTCTGACCTGGGTCTCAGGCTTTACAACAGCTCTGCTGTCCCGGTTCTATGGCTTTAGGGCAGCTCTGCTGACCTGGTTCTCTGGCTCTAGAGCAGCTTGCTGAACTGGTTCTCTGGTTCTAGAGCGGCTCTGCTGACCTGGTTCTCTTGCTCTAGAGCAGCTCTGCTGATCTGGTTCTCTGGCTCTAAAGCAGCTCTGCTGACCTTGTTCTATGGCTCTAAAGCAGCTCTGCTGACCTGGTTCTCTGGCTCTAGAGCAGCTCTACTGACCTGGTTCTCTGGCTCTAGAGCAGCTCTACTGACCTGGTTCCCTGGCTCTAGAGCAGCACTGCTGACCTGGTTCTCAGGCTCTACAGCCGCTTGCTGACCTGGTTCTCTAGTTCTAGAGCGGGTCTGCTGGCCTGGCTCTCTGGCTTTAGAGCAGCTCTGCTGACCTGGTTCTCTGGCTCTAAAGTGGCTTTACTGACCCGGTTCTCAGGTTCTAGAGCTGCTCTGCTGACCTGGCTCTATGGCACTACAGCAGCTCTGCTGACCTGGTTCTAAGGCTCAACAGCAGCTCTGCAGACCTGGTTCTCTGGCTCTACAGCAGCTCTGCTGACCTGGTTCTAAGGCGCAACAGCAGCTCTGCAGACCTGGTTCTCTGGCTCTACAGCAGCTTGCTGACCTGGTTCACTGACCTGTTTCTCTGGCCCAGTTCTTTGGCCATAGAGCAGATCTGCTGACCTTGTTCTCTGGCTCTACAGCGGCTCTGCTGACCTGGTTCTCTGGCTCTACAGCGGCTCTGCTGAGCTGGTTCTCTGGCTTTGAGCAGCTCTGCTGACTTGTTTCTCTGGCTCTACAGCAGCTCTGCTGACCTGGTTCTCTAGGTCCTCTCCTGACCTGATTATCTGGCTCTAGAGCGGCTCTGCTGACCTGGTTGTATGGCTCTACAGCAGCTCTGCTGACCTGGTTCTCTGGCTCTAGAGCGGCTCTGCTAACCTGGTTCTCTGGCTCTAGAGCGGCTCTACTGACCCGGTTCTCAGGCTCTAGAGCTGCTCTGCTGACCTGGCTCTATGGCACTACAGCAGCTCTGCTGACCTGGTTCTCTGGCTCTAGAGCGGCTCTACTGAACCGGTTCTCAGGCTCTAGAGACGCTCTGCTGACCTGGTTCTATGGCTCTACAACAGCTCTGCTGACCTGGTTCTCTGGCTCTAGAGCGGCTCTGCTGACCTGGTTCTCTGGCTCTACAGCAGCTCTGCTGACCTGGGTCTCAGGCTCTACAACGGCTCTGCTGACCTGGTTCTTTGGCTCTACTGCAGCTCTGCTGACCTGGTTCTCTGGCTCTTTAGCAACTTTGCTGACCTGATTCTCTGGCTCTATAGCAGCTCTGCTGACCTGGTTCTCTGGCTCTACAGCAGCTTTGCTGACCTGTTTCTCTGGCTCTACAATGGCTTCACTGACCTGGTTCTCAGGCTCTACACCAGCTTGCTGACCTGGTTCTAGAGCAGCTCTCCTGGCCTGAATCTCTGGCTCTAGAGAGGCTCTGCTAGCCTGGTTCTCTGGCTCTACAGCAGCTCTGCTGACCTGGTTCTCAGGCTCTACAACGGCTCTGCTGACAAGGGTTCTCTGGCTCTAGAGCGGCCCTGCTGACCTGGTTCTCTGGCTCTACAACAGCTCTGCTGACCTGGTTTCCTGGCTCTAGAGCGGCTCTGCTGACCGCGTTCTCTGGCTCTAGAGCTGCTCTGCTGACCTGGTTCTCTGGCTCTAGAGCGGCTCTGTGGACCTGGTTCTCTGGCTCTAGTGCAGCTCTGCTGACCTGGGTCTCAGGCTAATGAAGGAGACAGTGTAACATCACAAGTAAAAGATCCAGTCCTGATGGGCGGTCCCAAAAGGAGACAGGGCGGTAACAAGGCGGGACTAAGAAGCCTCATTATCAATTGGAAGCCAGCATTTACCATGGACGAGGATGTCAGCCAATGAAAAATATGGGTGGAGCTTCCACAGAACTTCCACATCTGTCCCTACTAAAATATGCCTCGCAGAGCGAGTTGCGCATGTGCTGCAACGCTTGGGGAGACCTAAAAATGCAAAACGTATATCTGAGCTTTGTCAGCTATCTGAATAGGAAGAAGATAACAAGCATGTGCAATGCAATAGGTCTCGCATGTACGCGATTTTGAGCTATTGACATTGCAAATGACAATGCCTTTTATTTTTGTTTTTGTTTTTAAAACAAATAAAAGGCATTGTGATTTACAATGCCAGTAGCTTAACCCGTTAACCGAGGCGGAAAATCCGCCACAGTGCGGGCGTTTCCGTGCGCGGGCGGGGCCACGTCGGCCAACGGACGTGCCCAGCACTACGGAGGTAGTGCTCGCGACGCCGTTGGCCGACACACGCATGGAAAGAGTTAAACTGACGTAAATGCGAGACCTATTGCATTGCAAATGCTTGTTTTATTTCTAATTGCTCTTGGACACAGAGGGACCAGGCACACTTAAATCCTGGAGCGCAAACTATATCTTGTGGAGGTATGGCTTAAAACCATACTGCAGGCGGGGGGGGGGACCTTACTCTAATGAGAATCGTACCCAAGTAGGTAGTCAGCAAAATGCCCACAGGCCCATTAACCCTTTAAGGTATTTTGATTTAAAACTGTGACTATGAAGGCTAAAGACACATCTCTTCAGCAAGTCCATTAGCCGCCATAATTATCTTATTATTAATATTACCAATGTATTATTAGCTGGAATTTGTGGGAAAAAAGATTTTTGGACGGGAGCAGGGCAGCAAAAATTGTCGACCAGTTTAGTAACTAAGCCAGCCCTGTTTGTCTGTCTTCTCTTTATTATCCCACAGGCCTGGCTGCTTCTGTCTTTCCGTTTTGCAAACATTACTGTATGCTTGTTTCGTGGAGAAGGTGCAGACAATCTACCGAGGATTTATACCATCTGTTCCCGGGGATGGTAGCTGGCTTGACAAACCAAATAAGCCAATACTTGGGGAAGGGGGAACCAATTCTATTCATGATTTTCAACTGTGCATAAAGGGTCCCCAGGCACAGCAAAAAGACCAGGAGAAGGAGCACAAACAATGAAAAAGGATCCATTCTCTCGGCACAAAACTAGTTCTGTATTGGCATTGTGTCAGCGTCATGTCACTGCAGCAGGAATGCCCGAGGTGATGTTGCAAAGCAGCTGTGGGATAAGACCTGTGAAAATTACACATAACATAACGTGTATTTGTAAAGCGCTTGTTCAACCAGAAGGGTATCTTGGCGCTGAATAACAGATGTTTATTCTTACCTAACTCAATGGGACTCTGACTGTGATAAGAACAGAAGCAAAACGAATGTACCTCAATGTGCACAGAGTGAAGGTGCTTATCTGTTCAGGATACTAAAAGCAAACAGAGGCGAGTTACTGCTCACTTGCCATCTCACACACACTGCCACCACCCCTGGATTGTGATTACTGGTCCTTAGTCCTCACCGTGGTGGCTAAACACGTCAATGAACTATAAAGAGCAGAATCCCATCCTGCACTTGCTTGGTGTTCCAAGAAATCAGAGGGAGGCATCCTGGACACTCTACATTGGTAAAGGACCCTGTGTTTGTCAAAGTACTTAATTTCTGTCTCAGTGGCAGGAATACTCACATGGGTAGATTTCTTTCACTTTCAAAATCTACATCTTGGCCCAACCATACTTAGATGACATGTGGCAGAACTCTGCACAGAGTGAAGCCCACTATCTCACCCATGTAGGTCCGTGTGTCTTCCAAGAGCTACTGGAAAACCAGGCACTGCTGCTAGATATGTAGAATCAGATGGAGTTCAGTAGACCGCCAACACACTTACCGTCATTGTCGCTGGCAGCAGGTCACTGTAGGGCAATGGATAACGAACACTGCCAACCCAGCGTCCGCAGTTGCTGGAAGGCTGGTGTAGATTTGGATAGCAGAGGATCGCCGACTCTGACATCCTCAAAGTCCCTGGGAGGAGGACTCACTGGCAGTGGGCAACCTACATGTGTGATGCAGAGCAGACCGTCATGGAGTAGGTGGCCGTGCCAACGTTGCTGCAGTACGCCGTCAAAGTAATCGGCAAGAGGGTATAGGCTCTCAGGAACAAGGCTGTTTCCAGCATTGGTCGTTATACTGACAGGATCCCTCAAGGTGATGGAGGCGTGCAGGGGTCAATTCCAACAGACTGGTGAAGCAACAGGTCTGGGAAGCTGCAACATTTCTTTTCCAGTGGTGAGTCGTGTCGACATGGAGTGTGCCAGTCCTCAACCATGGCATTTTTTTTACTGGCAGATTCCGGAGACTAGATCCTCTAGCCCAACGGGAGGTTCTTGGCAAATTATGAAGTTTGCGATGTAGGAAGCTGGCTCTGCATATACTATATCAAAGTGAGGTACAGTGTGCGCAGAGTCCAGTGGATCCCCAGAACCTTACAGAGGTAAAAGTAGATAGCACCTTACTCTCTATTTGTGGTAGTGTGAGCGAGCAGTAAGGCTTTATCAGAGGACAGTGTAAAACATTTATTGTACACACTCAGGCAATAAAAAATGTCACACACTCAAAGACTGAACTCAGACCAATTGTTTGTATAAAAAATATTTCTTTAGTTGTATTTTATTTTTAGAACCAAGCAGGACTTGATACAGGTGGGTAGAATTGTACTTTTCAAAGGCAGGTTGATCAAAACTAACAAGCTGGATGAAATTGACTTTGTTACAGGTTTGTAAAATATTTAAAGACAATAGATATTTGTAATTACTTTTCAGATTATTCTTTCAAGTACTTTTTTGATCACTTTTTCTACTCTGTGATATGCTTAGATATCACACTGAGCTATTTCCTAGTTAAAATTAAGTAAAACAGTTTTGCATTAAAACAGTTGCTTAGGGTTTCCATACAAACACAACTTAATACTTAGAACTTTATCAGAGAAAAACAGTCAATGCCATCCTATGGAGAAAAATGAGATTATCGGATTGCAGGTGAGCAATTGGCCTTTGGAGTTGAGTTTCTGGGTTTACAACAAGGGTTTCCCCAGGGTCAAGTATGCACTCAAAGAGCACCCTCAGCAGCACTAGGGGGGCCAGGCGCAGAGTGCTGTGGCCCAATGTTAGGCTATGCGGCAAGGGTGCCGTCGGTTGGTGGCTGCTCTCTGGCAAGCCACAGGGTTGAGGGAGCAAGGCTCCTAGGGTTAAGCTCAGGGCAAAGGGGGATCCGAGTTAGCACACAAGTTGCACCCACAGTGGCACAGGGGTGGCCGGGTGAAGGGTGCTGATTTGCATTGGGTGCCCTGTTGGTGTTAATGGGTGATCTCCGGTCGGAACAAACACTGCAGGTTCCTGCAGGCAGGCTTCTTGGGGGCGACCACAAGTTGGAGAGGTAAGTTGCCTGAACACCGTCGGTTGGGCCACCCAAGGCGGTGGGGCGCCGGATGCAGGGGTGTCATTAGGCGTCCAGTTTCCTTACCAGCTTCGGTTGCATGGACCCTCCAGATAGAGGCTACAGGCGTCATCGGGAGGCTTGAGGTAGGTCAGGGATCACCAGGTCAGGATCGCTCGGGGGACCTCCTTGTGGTGTTGGGCCACTCGAACTCGGGACATAGGTGTCGGGTGCAGAGTTGTGCAGACTTGCGGATTAGGCCAGAGCCAGTGTCTGGTTCTTGAGCAAGTCCGGTGCTCACGGGGGACAAAGTCGTTGTAGGAACGTAAGGGCAGGTCCTCCGGGTTCTGGGGGGCTGTTGGCTGCAGGACGCACTGGTATTCCGCTGGAACAGGTCGAGGACGGGACAGGCCACTAGTTCTGGGGCCAAGGCAGTTGGTGTCCTCCTGTTCTTTCTTCAGCACGGCTATTTGGTCCTTCTTCTTGTTTCTTCTTGTCTAAGGAGGCAAGATTCAGGGTTGCCCCTAAATACTAAATTTAGGGGCGTTTTTAGGTAGGTACAGGTTGGGACCAATGGGTCCCTTCCTTGGGGTTGGTACACCCCCTATTATGCCACCCTCCAGTGGGAGGGGGGCATAAGCCTCTCTATGGTTGGCTGGGTCCCCCCCATCTTCAAGATGGCCAGGACTGAGGATTGTGCTTCGCCTGGCCTACTTCAGTTGGCAAAGGTGGGCACACCTCTTTTCCTATCTTGGTTTTCCTGCCGATTCTCCATCCCAAAGTGGCGGTTAGAACCGGTGGGGGGCAGTTGCTGGGAGCAGCAAATGGCTGGGTCTGCTCACAAAGGTGGCAAGCCTTCGAAGCTTCCCCTTCGTGGACCCTGCCACACTGGGGGAGGAGGCTTGGCATCCCTGCACTGTATGTGCTTTGTTTCAGGACTCCAAGAGCGGGAGGCTCTTGACCACCCGGGGGTCCAGAAACATGTCTTGAGGTGGCAGCTGGTGAGCAGCCACTCTGCCAGGACACTAGAGGTTGGTTGTTTTTCAGGGGCCATCTCTAAGATGCCCTCTGAGTGCATTTGGCATTAAACTCCACACTGGCATCAGTGTGGGTTTAATAGGCAAACTCCCAGACCATTTACTCTTAATGGCTTTACTGCATTTACAATGTCTAAGAATGGACGTAAACAATGTAGGGGTACAGGGCTCATTGCACTTTTTCCCTCACCAGTGGTATAATGCACCCAGCTAGAGGGGTGGCGAGTTGGCTTTTGATGGCTTTCTCGATGACTTTCGCTGGGAACGGGAGAAGGATGATGGGTCTGCAGTTTTTGAGGTCGGTGGGGTCTGGCGAGGGCTTCTTCAGGAGGGGGTTGATCTCGGTGTGTTTCCAGTAGTCGAGGAAGGAGGCGTTCGCCAGGGAGCGGTTGATGGTGTGGCGGAGCATGGGTGCGATGGTGTCGGCGGCTCTGTTGAAGATGTGGTGGGGCAGGGGTCGGTGGGGGCCCTAGAGTGGATTGACTTCATTGTCTTCAGTGGCAACCTAACTGTTATGCGGTGTGACGGTGTCATGGCACACAGACTCTTCGGTTTGTCCTGAACCTGGAAACGCAGCCTGCTATAGCAGCACCGCCTGGTCCGGGTGAGGGGCCCCTGGAGGACCTTCTTATGCTTCCTTGCCATGGGTACCAGGAGTACCATTTACAAGGGCTTACAGGGGAGACAGAAGTTCTGTCAATCGTGGTCCAGTTTTAGGGAAAGGAGATATGGCACTGGGGACCTGGTTAGCAGGTATTCAGTGAATTTAGAGTTGGAAATTACATCAGACAACAGGCAAAAAATTTAGCTAATCATGTCAAAAGAGGCACTTTTCTACAATCTGTGATGTGGACAGGGCCTTCCAGCCTCTGCACTGTAAAATGAGAGCCAGCCATATAATGGAGGTCCTTAGCTGCCCCCAGTGGTGCGTGCTGTGAGTGCCACATTTCACGTGTCCTGCGTGCATTGGATAATATGTGCATGGTGATCGTTGTCCAGCGGAGGACACGAAGAAGGCCTGCACAGAGTGCAATAACATTCATGTTTGGCTTCGACGCCACCCACATAATGGTCTATTAAAATTTTACCAAACAGAGACATGATAATCTAACTTCTGAGACAAATACTTCCTAAGAAGGCTGGTAAGACGACTAAAAGAACTTCAGCTGAACTGTAAGGAGGGCAATCTCTGATGTGGGGGAGACAAAAAAGGCCGACACCATCCCATCCCCAAGTGTAACTACTGCCTACGACTTGGAAACGCGGGCCCTAATGTGTCATTAGCACACGGGGTGGAGGAAGAGATCACACCATAAGCTTCTTTACTGCAACAGTCCGTGAATATAGGACATCATGTTAAAGTTGATATGGGTCTCTATAGGAAGTTCATTCAATTGAATAGACGTTGTAGTGTGCTGTCTGTTTCCTGTCCAACATTCAAAGAACTGCACTCTACCTGAACAAGTGGGGGTTGATCAAAACACCAATAAAAGCTAGGAGAGTACTAGACAATGAGGTGACAATAAAGTTGCCATCGTCAGATCTGCCTCTTAACACAGTGTGTTCACATTGTTCGGAAGCTTCAGCTGGTGGTAATCCTGTCTGGACCACAGCTGGAGAGTCAACGGCCTGGTTCAGGAAACTCAGATCCTGCCATTGGCAAGTCCAGATCTCTGAAGCCGTCCAGTGTCTCGTGCCCAAGAGAAACCTCCATCTTGCATACATAGTGAGTGGGTTTTAGGGCAATTTTGTGTCGTCTAAGAAAAATATATCCTTAACTGGGGCACACTTAAGTGTACGCCGAGTTAATGCGAGCATACATGGCGCACTACCGGGAATGAAAAAAGTCTCACACTATGAATACAGGTGATGGAAAGGCAGAATTATTGTGCTGCCCCAGGTCGATGAAGCGGGGAGTCACCACTACATGCATTTTCCATTTCCAAGCAGTTGAGACAACTGCGTTCCCTGTAACTGATGACTCCCCCAGACGGTGAAGTCCCAACACCATCTTTTTTTTTTTTTTAAATAATCTTTATTCAATTTTTTGTTTTTACCAACACAAAATAATATACATCTGTAATTACTACATATTGTGTAATATATTGCAGAAAAGTCCCATCACCATCTTCACCAATTCTGAGGCCTTTTCTAATAAATTAGAGGGATTTCTGAAAAAGGGTCACAGCAATGAAAATGGAGCCCAGAAGGCAATAGTTGAGGAAAAGGATCAAACATAAGGCTCAACGTACCACACGTGTCCCTCAAGAGTTCTTCTAGAGACATCCAGTGGCCATCAAGGTTCAGGAAGATGTACCTCCCTGTGCCTGACTGGCATCTAGAGGGATGTATGTCGTTACAACGCACACTTTTACAACGCATGCACTTACAACGCATTTTTTACAACGCACACTCCATTACAACGCATGACATTACAACGCAGGACACTACAACACATTTTTAAAAACTACCTTTACAACGCATTCCATTACAACGCATACTACCATTACAACGCATACCATTACAACGCATAATATTAAATTGCATTTAAGGTAAGTATTAGATAGTATAGGGGTAAAAATTACTATTCTAACTCCAGGGGGTGCAACAGTAGGGTAAGTGTTGGATAGTATAGGGTTAAAAATTACTATTCTAACTCCAGGGGGTGCAACAGTAGGGTAAATGTTGGATAGTATAGGGGTAAAAATTACTATTCTAACTCCAGGGGGTGCAACAGTAGGGTAAGTGTTGGATAGTATAGGGGTAAAAATTACTATTCTAACTCCAGGGGGTGCAACAGTAGGGTAAGTGTTGGATAGTATAGGGGTAAAAATTACTATTCTAACTCCAGGGGGTGCAACAGTAGGGTAAGTGTTGGATAGTATAGGGGTAAAAATTACTATTCTAACTCCAGGGGGTGCAACAGTAGGGTAAGTGTTGGATAGTATAGGGGTAAAAATTACTATTCTAACTCCAGGGGGTGCAACAGTAGAGTAAGTGTTGGAGAGTATAGGGGTAAAAATTACTATTCTAACTCCAGGGGGTGCAACAGTAGGGTAAGTGTTGGATAGTATAGGGGTAAAAATTACTATTCTAACTCCAGGGGGTGCAACAGTAGGGTAAGTGTTGGATAGTATAGGGGTAAAAATTACTATTCTAACTCCAGGGGGTGCAACAGTGGAGTAAGTGTTGGATAGTATAGGGGTAAAAATTACTATTCTAACTCCAGGGGGTGCAACAGTAGGGTAAGTGTTGGATAGTATAGGGGTAAAAATTACTATATTATGCGTTGTAATGGTATGCGTTGTAATGGTAGTATGCGTTGTAATGGAATGCGTTGTAAAGGTAGTTTTTAAAAATGCGTTGTAGTGTCATGCGTTGTAATGTCATGCGTTGTAATGGATTGTGCGTTGTAAAAAATGCGTTGTAAGTGTAGTGCGTTGTAAAAGTTGCGTTGTAAAGGTTGTTCCCCATCTAGAGACATCCAGTGGCCATCAAGGTTAGGACGACTTACCTCCCTGTGCCTGAATGGCAGCCCCTGATCAGGAAGTCCTCTCCAGGCACACTCTTGGCAGAGCACTACATGTCATTTGTTTTTCTCTTGCTTCCATTCTGCTTCACTGCCTTCTCGGTTACAATTCGCGCAGATCATTTTGCAATCCCTACTCTCTGATCTACACTTTCATCTATAACTGCTCTTCGGTGTGCTCTGCATCTCTTGTCCTCAGATCAGTTAGCAGCCTCAGTCTGATACACTTTGCCTTTGATTGATTTACGTTTGTACCTTATATTTTCTCTTTCTATCTCAATTCTAAAGCCCTTCTTAAACCCTTAAAACGTACTTTTAAACCTCCTCAATCTTGGCTTTCGCCTAACTCCGCAAAACTGCTCGCCCTATACAGCTCCTAAGGAGTTAACACAGGACCTCCTTTTTCCTTTCTCATCTTTTTTTTTAATAACTGTATTTTTAATTTTTGCATTTTACAGACATGGTAATCTTTGGTATGCCATCGGTACCAAAGGGGATGATGGACGTAGCGTTTCAGCAAATCAAATGTCTTCATCGGTGCCACCAAAGTGCATTGCTTGGTGCCAACCATTCTTGAAGGCAAAACACATTTACAACAACATTTCATCCCAGTGCAGTGCGATTGGAGAGGGGTATCAAACCGCTCCAGTCTCTGCTTATTACCCCCCCACCCCCCACTTCATGTTGCCCCACTGATGTCCAGCATTCAGGGACAATCGTCCTCCTTGTCATCTACTGTGAGTGAGAAATCGCCCGCCACGGATACTTGCAGAATTATGGGCAGAACCTTTTAGCTTCTGCTTCCCCACTGTCTCTTTTGAAAAACGTTTCGAAAGGTAGCCAGATTTTTTCGAACTTTCTCATTTTATCTGCGATGAGTGCAGAATGTTTTTCAAGTGTGTAAATGCTCCAGGCCTTCTTCCATCAGACTGACAGCGGGGCAGGGGCAGGGTCCTTCCACACTTGGGCGACCAGGACTCTTGCTGCAGGTAGATGAAGTAGCAGTTTCCACATTGGGGTTGTGATAGGGCATATGTGGTATTCTCCTGCATCGCCCAATGGTATCACCTTAAGTTCAAGGGGTAGTGCTACTTTGGTCACTTTTCTGATACATCCAGCACTTCCTTCCAGGAACTGCACCTGGTCACAAGGCCACCTCATGTGTATATATGGGCCTTTCTCCAAGTACCTTCTCCAACATATCTCTGCTGCCCACCATTACTTTTAGCCTCAGTGTGAGGTAACATCTAGTTAGTATCTTGGTTTTATAATACGAGTAGATAGACATTTTGCTGGCCCTCAGCAATATCTGGTACCAGTCGTCCTTCGAGATCTCACAAACCAGGTGCTCTGTTGGGGTCTATGCAGACAGCGCAATGGGGGGCGGGCGGTGTTGCTCCTACATGCATAGAGCCATGAAATGCCTCTTCTCTCGCTGCAGGAGGAAACATCTGCTCCAGTGTGGTTTTATCCCTACTCCCACCTGTTTTCACATACAATAATAATATAAGGGGTTTGCTGACGTTTTGGCAGGAAAAGCCCTGAGCCAGCAAAGTCAAATTTCGCGCCCAGGGAAGTCCTTTCATCGGCCCCAATACTTTTAGCACATCCGCCCAGTCAAGAGTCATATCTGTGGTTCCTCTTTTTGGATTTCTGTCATTTTTGGTCTTATTGTATTTGCTAAATCTTACTCTATTTTTATAAATTGTGGTGCAATTTATAAATATCTCATGCAACGCAACGCAGCAAGGCTTGCTGCCCTGCGATGCTTCAACGGGAGAGGGTGGGATCGCACCATATTTAACATTATATAGTGCATTCCTGTCCTCTCCCTGCGCTGGCGCACAATGTGCTGTCTAGCACCATCGCAGGCTCCTTGGGCCATGGTGCAAGGGTGCCTGTGAGGGAAGCAGGATTGTTTTTGTGAAGGAAAGGGTGCCTTTCAGCACAAAAACAATCCTCGGAGGCATTTTCCTCATTCTAAGTGTCTTGCAGAATGCAGCACACTTAGACAGAGGAAACAACGAACAGAGATTCAAAGATATTTCTCCTCGCTGTGCCTCTGGTGGTAATGTGTACGATTCTGATGCATTCCCAGGTCTACCAGTGTTGTTAAATCTGGGAATGCGTCAAAATACATAGGTGGATGCGTAGGAACACCCACACTCCACCCATGTAACGCCCCCACCATGCAGTTTAATGTAAGGCAGCGTCTTGTGCTGCCTTGCCTTACATCAGATTTACCAATCCATGCAGCGTGGCCTTTCGTGGCTTGGTAAATTTGAGTCTAAGGTTTGCTTCGGCCTGCATCCCCTTGTGTCGGAAAAGGGCGACGCAAAACCTTAATAGATCTGGGCCTGGACCTGGACCTGGACTTTTATGGTATTATGTTTTTGACTTTAAATGTTTTGGTTCTTCTAAACGATTTACACATTTTCTCTAAGTTAGGCTTCCTGCTCTGTGCCATAGCTGCCAGGGGTAGAGCCCAGGTTTACATTTCTGATACCTTTGCTTGGACCTAACAAGTTAATGGATTTATTACGTGTGGTGGACTCCCGTCCACCTCAGTTACTAATTCACTTTCGTACAATCTTGCAATTGGATGGTCACTGTTATCCGTCCAGTTCAAGACCTATTCACCTCATGTTGACCTTTCACATATCCCTTTGGTGAAACCTGGGTATTCTCTGCTTCTGCCTTATCTGGTTCCTCCTTTTATTTTTCCTTTACTTTTTAGTTCTTTCCTTCAAATCTACCATTTTTCTTCTCTGCAGAATGCAGCACACGTACAGTAAACAACAAGCAGATATATAAAGATATTTCTCCTCGTTGTGCCTCTGGTGGGAAGGCGTACACTTCTGATGCATTCCCAGGTCTGCCAGCGTTGGTAAATCTGGGAATGCATCAAAATACATGGGTGGATGTTGCCTTCTCCTAAAAGAACGCCTGCTCTTGATCCTAGTGGTCTCTCTAACTCCCACACCATTTATTTGCATCCCTTTCTTTCTAAGTTACTGGAACATATTTTCTTTTCTCAACTTCTTTCTTTTAACCAGGCTAATAATCCTCTTTCTTCTGTTCAGTCTGGTTTTCACACTGGTTATTCCTACCCCTCTAATCTACTTTTCACCTCTAAAATTACTTCATGCTCAAAACATAAACAAAACAAAATCAATCTTTTATCTTTCTCCTTTATCTTTCAGCTGCTTCCAACCTGATGGATCACTCTATATTATCATTTAATCTCTATATATTCTATTTCTAGTACACTTCTGTTCTTAGCTTAACGATCACTCTTTTTTCATTCCTGGAAAGATGTTGTATCTGCTTTCTATCCTATTCTCAATAGTATTTTTCAAGACTTAAATGCTGCCCCATCATTGTTTACTTGTTAAAATATCCCTTTACTTTCCACTAAGTCTCCCTTTGGTTTAAATTCACATTTCTATGTTGATGACTCCAAGATCTATTTTCCATTTTTCTCTTTTACTGATTCTTTTCACAACCTGATCATCGATGGTCTTTGCGCCGTTGAAAATTGTCTGTCGCTGCATTTCCTAAAATGTAACCCCGAAAAACACAGATTCCCCAGGGCCTATGTCACCTCTCATTTAGACAATGCCCTCTCATCAGCCCCCCAAGGACTTGATCTACATTTCGCAGCCTGCTTCCTAACCCTAACAAAATGAGCACCCCACTCCTGCTGTAACATGCTTAAGCTGCTTGCCTTTCAAAGCTAGATGTACCCTTTAAAATGGCCTTCCTCACTCGTAAAGCCCTCCAGCTCAACAGCCCAAACTACTTAGCAAAAAATTTAAAGTCTTTAGACGAGCCAGAGAATTTAAAAGCAGAAACAAACTCCTATTTGTCACCCCCGCTTCAGAAAAGGAGCTCCAGCTTCAGAAAAGGAGCTCCAGCTTCAGAAAGGAGCTCCAGCTTCAGAAAAGGAGCTCCCGCTTCAGAAAAGGAGCTCCCGCTTCAGAAAGGAGCTCCAGCTTCAGAAAAGGAGCTCCAGCTTCAGAAAAGGAGCTCCAGCTTCAGAAAGGAGCTCCAGCTTCAGAAAAGGAGCTCCCGCTTCAGAAAAGGAGCTCCAGCTTCAGAAAGGAGCTCCAGCTTCAGAAAGGAGCTCCAGCTTCAGAAAGGAGCTCCAGCTTCAGAAAAGGAGCTCCCGCTTCAGAAAAGGAGCTCCCGCTTCAGAAAAGGAGCTCCAGCTTCAGAAAGGAGCTCCAGCTTCAGAAAAGGAGCTCCAGCTTCAGAAAAGGAGCTCCAGCCTCAGAAAAGGAGCTCCAGCTTCAGAAAAGGAGCTCCAGCTTCAGAAAGGAGCTCCAGCTTCAGAAAAGGAGCTCCAGCTTCAGAAAAGGAGCTCCAGCTTCAGAAAAGGAGCTCCAGCTTCAGAAAGGAGCTCCAGCTTCAGAAAAGGAGCTCCAGCTTCAGAAAAGGAGCTCCAGCTTCAGAAAGGAGCTCCGCTACCCAGATTCTCCTCACGACATGCTCCAAAACCTGTAATCCATCCTTTGTGCGTCAGGAACACACCATTCATCCTCATCTTCAAAAGAACTGTGGAAAAAAACCTCCTGAAAAGCAAATACCTGAAGACACGACCCTGGTCCATCTCATGTTACTGTGAAGATCAGTCTATTTCCCCGACCAGGTCCTCGCACCTTAAATGTAAAATGCACAAAACTGTACATTGTGGTTACAATTTACTCACCGCACAGACATCTGGTCTCTTGAACCAGTCGTTCAAGGCACCAGTGTAAAGTGACACCAAAACCTGAGCTTTTCTCACCCACTATCAGTCACCTGATTTGTATTTATAGTGCCCTGAAAATATGCACTAAGTGAAACGACTATTAATGCATATATGAATAAAGCCACTCACCCGAGGGACCGCGGACACTTTCCATGTCACTGTATAAGCAGTCATTCTCTTCCTCCTCCTTTGTGCAAAATGAAGTCATCTCTTGCACTGTCATAAAAAACAACATAAGATTATTACAACAACATATAAAAATATTTTCACTACTCAATAGAGGTGCTTTAAATATCCAATTTCCACGTTTATAATGTTGATTGATTAAAATAGACATTTGATGCAACGCCTGCAAGATGACATTGGAGCTAATAAAACACATAAAAATAGGAAAATACACTGATTTGTCCCATGCCAAAATGCACCTTAGTTTATAGTTTAAATTATAGATACAAATATTTTCTGTGTTAATTTGCTTTGATGAAAAAATTATGAATAATGGAAAATGATAGAGCAAAAAGATATATTTTTTCATTCAATCTTAATAATGGAAATGAACATGGCTTATACATATACGCACGCCCTATCAGTTTGATGTTGGAGCTACCTGCAGTTTCAGCTGTCTTCCTAGACGTAAATAATGAATACTTCGCAACGGAATCCATAACATTACACAGTGTCGTGTAGTTTCCGCTCTACAGTAGGAACTCTTTGTGGAAAGAATAACTATCGGGACTGATTCCAAGCACCCCCCAAGACAGGCAGCTAGCTCACAGTGCCAACGTAAGCACCCCTAAACCTAGATAGGCAGCAAATGGTTCTGGCAACCACTGAACATACAACCCTGATCCCCCAGGAATTGTGGTAACAGATCTAGAACCCTTTCGCTCAGTCACTTGTGCTCTCTTTCTCTCAGAGAAAATATACAAGGATTAGACAGTGGAGCGTGTTCAATATTTATTGAACTAACGTGATTCTTGTATAAAAATATGAGCTGCAATGATAAAAAGACAGAAGCGGTGAAAATTATTAGAAGTATTAGGACAGTGAACAGAATAAAAAGTTCCCCATCTTTCTAAAACAGTGTATATATGCAAACATAAAAATCCATATAGAAATCTGGCGCACTCCTACTAGGAGTCCCCTGACCTAAGTGTTTGGGGCACGTGTATGTGTTCTGCCAAGAGTCCCTGTACTGGATCATCCAACCCTCATTACCAGGAGGGAAAGAATGTAGGTCGCAATCGTTGTCACAAGCTGGACAACCCTCATAGAAATATCAGAAGGCTGCTGGGCCGAAGCATCAGGATGTAGTTTCCGTGCAAATAACAGCAAAGTGCTCCTTTGTCAACACCTGGAAACAGATGTTCATTTATAACAAAAGGCATCCTTGCCTTGGGCCGAGATCTTGGTCAGGCCGCCATTGTTTATGTGCTATAGATAGCTCTGTTGCCATATATACGAAACAAATAACCACAGTTGCTTAATGTATGTATAGACCTTGTACATGATGTTTGAAGGTATCATGATAGTGTTCTTACGAAATTGGTTTGTAAGCAAGTGTAGTTTCTTGGAAACTAATCCGCACTGTCACGGTTGCAAATGTGCAGTAAAAGTCACTGTGTGACAGTGAAGGCAACTTTAGGAAGAAACATGTGTACATATAAAAATGTCAGTGTTTCCCTCTAGGCCTAACTGGGCACATGACAATTGTACACATAGAAGGTACTTAGGATGTGTCTCCAACAGATAATGCTAATTTCCTAGCACGGCCTCTCTTTGGATGCATTAGGAAGAGATTTATGGAACACCGCTGTCTGTGTTCCCCACTCTAGATGGTAAGTCGGTGTACCAGTACTATCCGAGGAAAAGGGACGTCTGCTGGAGATGGTCAGGATTAAACCTGTTGTTTAAATTTGTTTATTGGTTTTTAACCTCATACATAGCTGATTGGCGTAGTACAGACATATTTGAGCAATTCGTATTTGTAATACGGACAAACAGAAATAAATCTACAAGAAATCGAGTTTGTAATAACTGTTCATACAATGTACAAGTAACATTTACCGTGGTACAGACTACGTGCTACCTGTTTAGTAGGTGTCAGGATTGATCCCTGTTATACAACATGGCACTCAGGTGATGGGCCTTAATAAGGTAAGTACCCTTGGGGCCACACACAAATGTGAGTCCTTCACCCTTAGGGGCCACACACAAAAGCGAGTACAGTACTCTTAGGAGCCACACACAAATGTGAGTCCTTCTCCTTCACACTTAGGGGCCAAACACAAAGGAGAGTACGGTACTCTTAGGGGCCACACACAAAGGCGAGTACAGTACTCTTAGGGGCCACACACAAATGTGAGTCCTTCACCCTTAGGGGCCACACACAAAGGTGAGTACAGTACTCTTCGGGGCCATTCACAAAGGTGAGTACAGTACTCTTAGTGGCCACACACAAAGGTGAGTACAGTATCCTTAGGGGCCACACACAAAGGTGAGTACAGTACTCTTAGGGGCCACACAAAAAGGTGAGTAGCATGCCCTTAGGGGCCACACACAAAGGGGAGAACCGTACCCTTGGGGCCACACACAAAGGTGAGTACAGTACCCTTAGGGGCCACGCCCAAAGGGGAGAACCGTACCCTTTGGGCCCCACACAAAGGTGAGTACAGTACTCTTAGGGGCCACACACAAAGGTGAGTACCATACCCTTAGGGGCCACACACAAAGGTGAGTACAGTACTTTTAATGGCCACACACAAAGGTGAGTAGCATGCCCTTAGGGGCCACACACAAAGGGGAGACCCGTACCCCTGGGGCCACACACAAATGTTCGTCCTTCACCCTTAGGCGCCATACACAAAGGTGAGTATAGTACTCTTAGGGGCCACACACAAAGGTGAGTACAGTACCCTTAAGGGCCACACACAAAGGCGAGTACCATACCCTTAGGGGCCGCACACAAAGGGGAGAAGCGTACCCTTGGGGCCACGCGAAAAGGTGAGTACAGTACCCTTAGGGGCCACACACAAACATGGTACCATACCCTTAGGGGCCACACACAGAGGTGAGTACCATACTCTTAGAAGCCACACACAAAGGTGAGTACCGTACCTATGGGCCGACACAACGGTGAGTACCGTACCTATAGGGGCCCCATCATAGCAAGCATTACATGTTATCAGAAGTGATTAGAGAACCAGATACTACTGCCAGTTCACTAAAATTCCAAGAAAATCCTCTTTAGGCTTTGAGTTTAAAGTGGTTGAGAAGACGAGCAGTCAAGGCTTACTCCAGTAGAGCAGTGAAGGTTCAGAGACTTAAAAAGGCCCACAACATTGAGCCCCTGCTATGTTTTTATAAAAAGTAGAAGACAGTAGTTAACTGTATGGTTCAACGGTGTACTAAAACTAAACTTAGCTCTACAGTAAACAACTGTTGTACTCAAAATTTCATGCAGGGGCAATCTGACTTCTCTGGTTACAGAGGGGAAATACACGCAATAGCGACACACGAAAAAACACAGACATTAAAGAATGCCGCCTAGGTGAGCATCTGGCCTGTGCAGGTGAGTCCTCAGTCCTCAGTCTTGCTGTTTTATGTTAAGATTGCGCTGGTTGGCTCCAAGATCTGGCCCATCATATCACAAAGGGTTTTGAACATTTGGGCACTGGATGTTTAGACAAGTTTCACTCTCGTCTGAGTGTTAAAGGTTCATGTCCCAAAGTGCGAATCTATCGGAACCCAGTCTCTCCCACTCTTTTCCCAAATTCAAGTCCTGGCATAACTAATCAGTGGGTTAAGGAGTGGCCGCTGCGATAAACTTGTAATCCTAATCCGAGGCCGTGTTCATACTTTGATGTTCTGAAAGGCTCCTTTAAAATCTCTCTAGAATCACACCACTGTCTGGACAAACACGAGCAGCGCAATGGGAAACATTAGTCAAATTCTCCAGTGGATCTCCGCTGCCCACTGAATTTTCAGAGTGTCTCAAAGCTGTCTCTCCAGAGGAGCTTTTCCACAATGCAGCAGAGGCTGGGAGTGGACTAGGCGTCGCATAATTCCTCGGGACAAGCCCTAATCACGTGCTGTTCATGACTGATGAGGCTTTAGCACTGGTTTTTCTACCCCACCCTCCTATGGGAGAGATCACCCTCTTAGGCGGCCTTCATTCAAGAGCTGTCCTGTCAAGATCCTGATCATGCGCCATGAGGGGCCTGGTCCCTCAGAGTGAGTTGGAGTACGTCTACGGCAGGGATGAATTCCTGTGCCATCGCTGCAACCTGTTGTAGTAAGTTGCTTGCAAATCCGAGATTGCCGATTTCATTACAAGACCGAAGGGTACCATTATGCATTAATCCTTTAATGCTAATCCAGGGAGCAGCACTTGAAAGAATATTCCATCATAAACCAAATATAATCTAGAATAGAACATTCACAACATATAAATAGTCCATGCACGGAATGATCTCCCTCTTTAAAATGCTGCTCCTTGCTCAGATAAGTAGCTCTTTGGTTTTACTTGCATTTTATACCGTTACTGGTGTTATTTGATCGTATTTGGTGTTATTTATCCATTTGATTGGTTTCCAATCTATTGAAATAACCCCGTCTAGTTCTACTTAACTCTGTCCTTCTCTGTTATTTCAGTTTTCATCAACATTCTTGAATGATACGTTTACTATACAGTATATTTTATATTTAGAGCACTTATTTGCTCTTGCATACCTTGCAATTCACTTTTGCGCACCTGTCTTGCTTTTGCTTGCGCGATGCTTGAGCACGTCAAAACCCGCTTAGAATTGCCTGCTTGGTGTCTTTGCCTCAGGCCGCGCCGACCCCCGACCGAGTATGGCCGCCTTTGGCACTTGGCAAATTCTATTACAGGACCGGAGGCTTCAGATTATGCTTCTCTTTCATTTACTGCAAACCAACAGCAGCCAATGAGAATCATGATAACATTATAACATAACATTCCCAGAATGCTTATAGTAAGAAAACAACAACCATAGAGACTAGCTCTATATAACAGTCCTCAAACCGGAACACTTCCTCTTTCTTTGCTGCTCCTCACAGAGTTAAGTGCTCGATTTTTTATCTTGCCTTCTCTCTTGCTTGATATGTTTTCATGATAGTGCAGCCTTTACTGTGTAGTTGATGATATAAATGCTGATTACCTGGTGCTTTGCATCACGCGCGCTGGTGCTGTGGTTATTGCTCGCGATCATCTGCATTTTGGCAGCGCATTCCTCACGCGCTTCTGCAGCCGATCGAACGGTGACGGCTCCGCGGTCAGCGCTCTTCACCGTCCGATCACGTCTCCTCTGTGCCCCATTTTGCCGTGTTATCGGCGGCGAGTGGTTGCTCTCCCTAATTCGAGCCCGCAGTTTACATTAGAGCCTTGCGTCGCGTAGCCCAATTGGGCTCCTTTTGGGCTTCTTTTGGGCAACGCGACGCCTACTTTCGTTTTCCTCCTCGCTCCGGCGCGTTTTTTGCCTCGCGTTGGAGCTACAGGTTGTCCTGCAAGTGTGCCCTTCGGTTTAAGCCTTCCCAGGCTGCAAAATAGTGGCAGGCCCCCAGCTGTGTGCAGGCTGGTAGGATCATTGAGGCTCTCTATGCCCTTTGGGTGTTTTGACTACAGCTTTGCTGAGGAGCATATATAGATACTTTGTTCAAGTGTGTTTGCACCAGGGTGGCTCCCCCTTGACTGATCCCTTTGGGATTCATATATATACATTTATATATTTTGAGGTATTGACGTGCCGCCTTCTCCCTGGTGGACATGGAAGACTGGGCCTACTTTGAGGAGGACGAGTATGGGTACTATGAGGAGGAGCATGCCCCCCTCGAGGACAACCTTGTGCAGGCTTTAGACGCCTCTGTTCAGGACTCCATCACTAAGACGGTGGAGGTGGCGGTCCCTAAGAGCGTTAATAAAGCATTGGCTGCGGCATTAAAGCCTATTACAGCGCAGCTGGAAACGTTTGCCAAACGTCATGGCCTCTTGCAGCAAGATACCGTACAGGCGTCTACTTCTTCAGGGGGTAAATCTAAATCTAACTCTAAATCTTCCAATTGGCCGCATGCCCAAACGATCACCACTCTTCCTCCCCCTTCGGCCAGGGATCACCCATACTCAGGGGTCCCTAGTCCTTTGCCTGCGGCGTCCAGGGTGGTCACGGATACGGATACCGACACGGACTCCACCAGCCACACAATGTCTCCCAAAAAGAAAAAACCTAAAAAGTCGGGGGTGCGCTCTCAATCGCCCCCAGTCTATCAGCCTTCTACACCCTTTGACTTCAATCCACAGGATATAGTGCATCCTAGGTCTTCGGATTGGGCGCCTCCGCCAGAGGTGGCGGACTACATCCATCAGAATTTGCGTCGTAGTTTCGACAGGGATGTCCGGAACTGCCTAAGGTCAGAATGCCCCCGTCCAGATGTTCCGGACAAGGTCGCAGAGACCCCGGACATAGACCCTAACATGTTAGCATTCTTAAAAAAGTTTCAGAAGGATCCTAAGAAGGGCATCGACCGTGCTTGGCGCGGATGCTAAGATAAGTTATTAGACACTGTTGGCCCGTTATCTAAGATCTTGCAGATGGCTCTGAAAGCCAAAGAGTCTGGAGCATTGATTGACCCTGACATATTGGCAGGTTGGACCCAACGTGCTATCTGCTTCCTAGGCAATGCAAATTGCGCCATTTCAGCCGAGCGCAGGAAATCCCTCCTTATGCGCATGGATACTAACCTGAATGAATTGCCTGGGGCTGAACCAGGCCCCCTGGCGGACGGCTTACTCTTCGTGGACCGTTTTGTGAAAGACGTCTCCAAGTACGTAGGGACATTCACGAGTTTTGACAAGACCCAATCAAATATCAAAAGGGTGTTCACTACTGGCCTTTTTGGAAGGGCCGGGCGAGGCAGGGGCTGCTCACCAGGCCGCCAGTACCATCAGGGTTCCGCGAGAGGTGGTTATAGCCGATGCCGCAGAGACTTTCAGGATTCAACCAGAGGTGGCACCTTCTACCCTACGAGACGATCCAATCGTCGCGGTCTCCACCGCGGTAGCAACAGAGGAAACTCCCGTACTTAAATTACAGCAGGTAAGCCCAGTGTCTTTGTCTGTGTATCCTCTGGGGGGTCGGATTCGCCATTTTCTTCTCAATTGGCAGGCCCTCACTCAGGACGCTTGGGTTCTTCAAACAGTGCAAGGTTTTCGCATAGACTTTTATCAAACTCCTTTTCAGGAGTCGACTCTCAAACCCCTATTTTTTTCCCAACAAGACGTGCATTTTATAGATCAAGAATTAGACGAGCTGCTGCAGAAGCACGCGGTGGCCTATTGCGAGGACGACGGTCCCATAGGCTTCTGCAGCACCGTGTTCCTCGTACAGAAGAGGGGTGGGGGGTTCCGACTGGTTCTCAACCTGAAGGGGTTCAATTCCTTTGTCCTTTACCGGCATTTCAAGATGGAGGGTATCCATCTTCTGGCGGATCTCTTGAGACGGGAAGACTGGCTAGTCCGCCTCGATCTCAAAGACGCATACCTTACGGTGCCCATTTTTCCTCCCCATCGCAGATTTCTACAGTTTCAGTGGCGCGGCAGGCGCCTGGAATATTTGGTCCTACCTTTTGGTCTTTCTTCGGCTCCGTGGTGTTTTACCAACCTCCTGAAGCCGGTGGTAGTGCATCTCAGGGAGCAGGGCATACGTCTTATAATCTCGACGATATTCTGATTATGGCTCCCTCAGTGCACATAGCATCTCTTCACCTGCAGCTGGCGATGTCACTATTAGAGAGTCTGGGCGTTGTAGTGAACAGGGAGAAGTCGGTCCTCACTCCAACGCAATCCCTGGAATTCCTGGGATTTGTGGTCAATACGCAGTCGGCACAATTGCTTCTGCCCAAACACAAAATCAGGGACCTGAAGAAGGAATTGAGAAGGACTCTGGACAGGCAGGTAATGTCTCTGAGGGAGATCGCTCGTCTGGTGGGCCTTTTAGCATCTTCCATACAAGCGATCTTCCCGGGCCCTCTACACTATCGCGCTTTACAGCGCTTAAAGATCAGACACCTCCAGAAGGGCCTCTCCTAATCAGACCTTGTCCCACTCACGGAGGAAGCCCGAGTGGAAATCCAATGGTGGTTGACCCATGTGGAGGCATGGAGCGGTCGGGCGATCTTCGGATCTCACCCGAGGTGATCATAGAATCGGATGCCAGCAGGTCGGGCTGGGGTGCCCGCTGCGGGGAGGTCACGACGGGGGGCAGACGGTCTCGCCAGGAGTTGGAACTTCATATCAATTGTCTCGAGCTCCTGGCGGGCTCGTTTGCGATTCGCACCCTCTCCCCCAGGAAGGTTTCATGCTGTATTCTGTTGAGAATGGACAACATTTCAGCTGTACACTATATCAACAAGCTGGGGGGTACCAGGTCCCCGATGTTGGCGGAGATAACCAAAGACTTTTGGCATTATTGCCTAGCGCATTAGATATCGGTAATTGCGGATACCTTCCGGGGCGAGACAATGCGGTGGCGGATTGGCAATCACGTCACTTGAAGGATTACAGCGATTGGAACCTCCATCCATCTCTGTTCCATCAGATCCAAGCGCTGTGGGGCCCCTTCCACATGGATCTTTTTGCCTCCAGACTGAATTGTCACTTGGAAGCGTTCCTCAGCTGGAGGCCGGATCCCTTGCCGAGAGCAACGGATGCATTCACTCAGGATTGGTCCCTGAACCTTCAGTACACGTTTCCCCCCTTTGTTCTGATTCCCAGGGTGGCGAATCAAGTTTCTTGGCAGGGAGCGGAGATTGTGCTGATTACTCTGATTTGGAAATCGCAGCCGTGGTTCCCAGTTCTCCTAGAGATGGCGTGCGACTGCCCGCTCCGCCTCCCTTGCTTCCCTCAGATACTCCAGGACCCTCAGGGAGAGCTCCATCCGCTAGTTCTAGCAGGACAACTGTCCCTGATGGCCTGGAGGCTTTCCGGCAACAGTGGTCGTTGCCAGGAATTTCGGAGCAAGCTTCCACCTTTATTCAACAAGCTTGGGCCCCTTCTACCAGAAAGAGATACGGATCGGCCTGGAAGTCCTGGTTGGGTTGGTGCTTGGAGAGACACCTGGATCCCGTGGAAGAGGATCTCTCTCACATATTGAATTTTCTATCTCAAAAGGCCGCCGAAGGTTTATCTAACAGATCAGTGAATAATTTTCGTTCCGCCATTTCAGCAGGGCATTTGCAGCTGGATGGCCGGCCGGTAGGCATGCACCCAGTGGCGTGTAAGCTTCTGAAAGGAATTCGCGTCTCCAATCCACCTAAGGCTAAGTATACTTCTTTTTGGGGTGTTTCAAAGGTTTTGACTCTGTTTGATGCATAGCCTAGTAATTAATTATTATCTCGTAAACAGTTGTCAGCTAAGCTTGCCATGCTGTTATGTTTATCTTCATGCCGCAGGGTGTCAGATGTTAAAGTGCTTGATTTGGAGGGTAGGATTTTTTCTCCTGAAGGAGTGTCCTTTGTTATCACTGCTGGCACAAAAACTTTTTCCAGGTCTATAGATTACAATGCGTTTCCTTTGAATGAAAAACTTTGTGTGGTCAAATGTCTTAAGGTATGTGAGGATTGTACACGATCACTTCGCCCTTCTGGTTGTTCCAGGTTACTTATTGCCTTACAGAAACCGTTTAAACCTGTGACTTCCGCTACTATTGCCAGATGGCTGAGATCTGTTATGTCAGAAGCAGGCATTGATGTTAATCTGTTTGGTGCACATTCAGTCAGAGGTGCTATGGCCTCCAAGTCATTCATGCTGGGTACCAGTATACAAGATATCATGAAAGCGGCCGACTGGTCTTCCAGCTCTACTTTCAAGCAGTTGTACTATAAACCTGTAGGCGATGTTGTCTCTGTGGTATTACATAAGCGTTAAACTAGCATAATCTGAAGCCTCCGGTCCTGTAATAGAATAAAAAATTAGCTAGCATTCGTGCCAAGAATTTTCAATTCTATTAAGGACACGGAGGCGAGGATTATCCCGCCCAGGGACAACTGAATATTGGTGATGATTCATGATGTCATGTTACCCACCCTGATTTATCAGTCGATGACAATTATTACGAGTATGATATTTCTGTTTCAGGAGCTGATCAGAAAGGAGATCAGACCAGATGGTGGTCCTCTGAAGAGTGCGTTCCATGATCTTCACTTTCCAGTTCGACGTTTCCTGGGGTTCCAGCCTCTTGGAGCGGTTTGGATGTTTCGCTGTGGTTATCGGACTTATGCTAACGGACTTGGACTCTGCTCGTTGGGCAAAGAAAGAGGAAGTGTTACGGTTTGAGGACTGTTATATAGAGCTAGTCTCTATGGTTGTTGTTTTCTTACTATAAGCATTCTGGGAATGTTATGTTATAATGTTATCATGATTCTCATTGGCTGCTGTTGGTTTGCAGTAAATGAAAGAGAAGCATAATCCTCGCCTCCGTGTCCTTAATAGAATTGAAAATTCTTGGCGCGAATGCTAGCTAATTTTTTATCCTCCCTCACTATCTGCACTGCTGCTGCTTTACAAAGCAGTTGGGCAGAAGCGATATATTATCCCATTGCCGTCAGGCCTGCCGGACACTGAATCACTGTGTCTTGGATGCGTCAGGCAGAGCTTTAGAGGAATGAATTGGGCAACAGCATAAAACCTGGCCCAACATGAGATTTCACCGCCATCTTGACTTGGACTTAGTCCCATTGCTTTTTATCTATACAAGCTGCCGTTTTACAAGATCTGTAATGCGTCAGACTGGAAGTTGACAGTTACAGTATCTCCGCAATCAGCTGAGTGTCTGGCAACACCTGTGGTTACCGATCGATTTTCTACTAGTATTAAAAAAAAATTTAAAAAAAGATGCTAATGCCTGATTTTTCTGGATTTTACCTGGGATTGCAATTGCCCTCTTTACAGAGCTTATCTCTATTAGGCTGATCTATCTACTGATAACATATGGGCCTGATTTAGATCTTGGTGGACGCATTACTCCCGCACAGCGATGACGGATATCGTGTCCGCCGTAATATAAATCATATTATAGCCTATGGGATTTATATTTCGGCGACAGCATATCCGTCACCGTTGCGACGGAGTAACCCATCCACCAGGATCTACATCAGGCCGAATGTCTGATAAAGACAGATAATCTCTTGAGGTCCCAGAAGGAAAGATTTACGAGGATATTGTTAATAAGCTAATTCAGCATGAAATACAGAGCTGGTGCTTGAGACCATTGATACGGTCATGGTTCTTCTGGGTAATGCGAACGCAAGACTTAACGGTGAGACGCAAGACTGTCCTGTTGAAAACCAACCCCAGACTAGGAGGTTTATCTGGCAAAGAAGCCAAGAAGAACCCTAAGGGCTTACTTTTTGGAGAGGACATGGTTAAAAGCCTGGGCAAAAGTGTAGCAACCTTCACGGCCCTTGACAAAGCTCAGAAGAGTATGCACAGAGCCTTCAGCTGATGTGTTTTTAGCCAGGCAGGCAGAAGAGGACTTTCTTACAGCCGCAGTTTCCAAAGGTCTCAATTTGCTAACTTCAAGCAAAGAGGCCATCAAGCCAGTGCAGCACCGTCTTTCTACCCCCAAAGAGGCTGTTATCAATGGGCAAGAGGAAGTAAGCCCCGTGGCCAAGCATTCTCCGGATACCAGGGTGAGTACAATGATTTCTTTTTCTTCTGCCCAGAAATGAGTGGGTGGTCACCTCAAACATTTTATCCATCTGTGGGAAACTATTACTCAAGATCCATGGGTTTTAGAAACTGTCCAGTGTTTTAGAATAGACTTCACAGAAACACCTTTTCAATATACCCCTCCAAGGGAATTGATTTTGAATGCAGATCAGCAGAAAGTAGTAAACAACGAGGTAGTATCTATGTTGTCGAAAGGGGATATTGTAGAGAAAAAGAAAACAGAAATTTGTTAAATACCCTCTTTATGGTAGAGAAAAATGACAAGGGGTGGAGACATGTTATAAACTTAAGAGATTTAAACAGATTCCTGGTGTACAGACACCTCAAGATGAAAGGGATTCATCTTTTAAGAGACATGTTGCTGAAAAACGACTGGTTGGTAAAGTTGGATCTGAAGGATGCTTATGTTACAATTCCCATGGCAAAGGACTGCTAGCCTTACCTTCAGTTCACCTGGCAGAATCGACTTTACCAATTTTGTTCCCTCCCCTTTGGCTTTCATCAGCACCATGCTGCTTGACCAAGGTGATGAGGGTAGTCGCTTCCCACCGGAGAGAGAGGGGTGTTTGGATGATCATTTATGTAGACGATGTTCTGATTGTGTCCCAATGTCAATCTCAAGTAATGAAAAATCTGGATATGGTCAAATCCCTACTGGAAAGCGTGGGGTTTATTGTGGGCAAGGAGATATCCATTCTTATACCTTTATACTCTCTATAGTAGTTTGGCTTCACAATAGACACAGTCAATGTGGTTTGCTTCTTCCCTAAAGAAAATGACCAAGATACAGAAAGAAATAGCCCATGTATTCAAAAAGGAGTTTTTGACGCTAAGGGAGCTAGCAAGACTATTCGGCCTTTGCCTTTTTCAATTCAGGTGATTTTTCCTGGTCTTTTAAACTACATGCATTGTAAAGGATAAAGGCGAGGGCCCTTCAGCCAGGATTATGGTATGGAGATAGGATAACACTAGATCAGGAGGCGAAGGGGGAACTGGCTTGGTGGTTAAAGAATTTAGATTACTGGAATGGCTGGGAAGTCTTTGGATGTTCACCAGACTTCATTGTGGAGTCAGATGCAAGTCTAACTGATTGCGGTGTACGCTTGGGTGTAAAGGAAAGTGGTGGATTGTTGTGAAAGACAGAGAGATCGCAAGACAAACTATTTGGAATTGTCAGCAGGTCTTTATGCTCTCATGAGTTTCAGACATCGTTTGAAAGGCAGGACACTATTATTGAAAACTGACAATATTTCTGCGGTGGCCGATATAAATCACTTAGGAGAAGCAAGGTTCCTGGATCTATCAGATTTAGCCAAGAAACTTTGCTTATTTTGCATAGAACACAAAATTAGTTTGAGGGCAGAGTATTTGCCTGGAAAGGTGAATGTAACTGCAGACTGGAATTCAAGATATTTAAGCGATTCCCGCGATTGGAAATTGAACAAGGACTGTTTCAGGAAAGTAGTTATGTTTTGGGGTCTTCTGGAGATGAACCTTTTTTGCTAGCAGACTGTTTTTTCATCTATAGAAGTATTACAGTTGGATGCCAGATCTGCGGGCCGTAGCTGTGAACGCATTCCTCCTGAGCTGGAAGGGAATGAATGCTTATTCGTTTACCCCTTAGCGATGATTCAGATGGTCCTACAGAAAGTGAGACAAGAGAAGTGTTCTCTCTTACTTATAACTCTGTTCTGGGTCTCAAAAGCATGGTTTCCCATAATTTTGGAACTTGCTTGCGAAATTCCATTTGATCTTTCTGCTATGGAGGGTCTGTTGAGAGATGTAGATGGGGACGAACATCCTCTAGTTCAGACAAGGACTGTAAACCTTCTAGCATGGAAAGTATCATTAGATCTTTTGACACGGTAGGCCTTTCGGGAAGAACTGAAGAACTGCTCAAGGTATCTCGGGCTCCAGGTACCCGGTGCAGGTGTAAGGGAATTTGGAAGGTTTGGGTGCATAGGGGAATGGACAGGAACTTTGATCCTGTGGGGGCTCGAATAGCTGAAGTGTTTAACTTCCTGGTGGAGCAGTTAAATAGGGGCCTTAGTTATAGAACTATTAACTGATACAGATCAGCAGCCTCTGCAAGTCACAGTCTGATCAATGGCATGAGTGAGGGTAAAAAATATTTGGTTTGTAGAGTTCTTAAGAGCATCAGATTAAGGAGGCCTCCTAAACCAAGATATAAAACTCTGTGGGATGTCAATTTGGTTCTGTCCTTGTTTGCTACATGGCCAGGTCATAGATATTTGATTTGAAAAGACTAACTATGAAACTGGCCTCCCTACTGTGCCTAACGTCTTGTCGTAGAGGTCTGGACGTTAAGGCCTTGGAGGTAGGTAACAGGGTCTATGACCCCTTTGGGGTAACTTCTGATATTACTAAGAGAACCAAGACATTGTCTGATACTCTCTTTTAGCCAAGATTTGATGCGTGCAAGAAATTGTGTGTAGTTGCTTGCATGAGAGAATATGATTCCTGAATGAATTAATTTTAAATAATGGAGTTAACCAATTATTGATTTATTTTGTAAAACCCTTTATCGGGATTACCACAGCTACTATTGTGAGATGGGTGAAATGCGCCATGCAGCAGGCTGGTGTCAATTTGCTGAGATTTCATGCTCAGTCTGTGATAGGTGCTAGGGCTAGTCTAGCCTTTTGGAAAGGTGGGAGACTGAAAGCTGTTATGATAGCAGCTGATTGGTCAAATGCTTCTATGTTTGTTAAATTGACCACATGTTTGATGTGGTATTAGAAAGCTATCAACAAGCATAATAGTAGCCTGTGGGCTTGTAATGAAATAGCGATTCTCCAAATGTAATACCAAGTGAATCTGAACTTCATTAAAGACATGGAGGCTCACGTTATCCCGCCCACCCATCCCTTTCTGGTAGTATTTTTTCTTAGTGTTGAAATACTAAAAATAATAAATATATAAATTGATAGAATTATTTATTGATGTAAGTGATTGTCTTTTGCACTTCAATTTTTATTGACTGGAGTATTTGACAAATTCTTGTTCTTTTCCGTTGATACTCAATACTTCAGCTCCTGTAAGAGGTTATGCAGTTGCTGTTTCTTAAATCGTATTCATTCCAGAGACAAGAGAACAAGTTTTGCTTTTAAAAGAGGGAGATCACTCCGTGCATGAACTATTTATATTGTTTTTGGTTTATGATGTAATATTCTTTCAAGTGCTGCTGTGTGGAGTAACATTAAAGGATTAGTGCATAATGTTAGCCCCTGTGTCTTTAATTACATTCTGTTTCTCTTAGCATTACATTTAGATAATCTCTATTCCTATAGGAGTGACTGTTTCAAATTGTGGACTGTAGAGGTCAGATACTGACTGTTCCTGCAGACCTTAAGGTTGCTGCGGATGTGCATAGGAGTCAATATTTTGAGCTGTGGCTGCGGAGCTGTGATACTGCCTGTTCCTGCAGACCTCGAGGCCACTACAGACCTCCATAGGAATTGCTGCTTCGAATCGTGGACAGACGAGCTGAGATATTGCCTATTCCTGCAGACCTTAAGGCTGCCACAGATCTCCATAGGAGTCAATATTTTTAGCTGTGGCTGCAGAGCTGTGATACTGCCTGTTCCTGCAGACCTCGAGGCTGCTACAGACCTCCATAGGAGTTGCTGCTTCGAATCGTGGACAGCAGAGCTGAGATATTGCCTGTTCCTGCAGACCTTAAGGCTGCAACAGATCTCCATAGGAGTCAATATTTTGAGCTGTGGCTGCGGAGCTGTGATACTGCCTGTTCCTGCACACCTTGAGGCTGCTACAGACCTCCATAGGAGTCGCTGCTTCGAATCGTGGACAGCAGAGCTGAGATATTGCCTGTTCCTGCAGACCTTAAGGCTGCCACAGATCTCCATAGGAGTCAATATTTTGAGCTGTGGCTGCGGAGCTGTGATACTGCCTGTTCCTGCACACCTCGAAGCTGCTACAGACCTCCATAGGAGTCGCTGCTTCGAATTATGGACAGCAGAGCTGAGATATTGCCTTTTGCTGCAGGTCTTAAGGCCGCTGCGGATGCCCATTGGAGTTGCTGTTTTGAGGCTTGGGCTGAGGACTGAGATACTGCCTGTTCCTGCAGACCTTAAGGCTCCTGCCAATGTCCACAGAAGTTGCTGCTTTGAGTCATGGACTTCAGAGCTATTGGGGGAGAAAGGAAAACAAGTGCAGACTAGCTGTTGATACTGCGGTAAAGTTGATTCCGCCTCTATGCAGAGCAACCTTTTTAGGTCTCGCCTGAGCCAGCGCGCAGGCGCTGCTCTGCGTGGCATTTTGTAAGGGCTTTTAAATTTCAAACACACGCTTGTGTGTGTGCTTGGAATTTATCACTTGCTATTTGGCTTTGCGTACTGTCTTTCTAAGAAAGACAGCACGCAATTGGCCCAAGGGGGGTGCATGTCCCGCCTTCACTGTTCTGTGGCCTAGGGTCCGTGGGAGCGAGCATGAGCGCCATATGTTTCCAATTATCGCGCCGCATCTCACGGTCGCGTTAATTGGAAACAGATGGGCAAACGCAGCACTTTCACTTTCGCCACGGCGGGCACAAGAGCACTCGCGCACGCACCACTTCCTGGCTTGTTTTTAAATGGTACGCGTGTTGTCTGGTGTTGCAAGCACGTCCTATTGCCTTTGCTAGCGCTTGTTTGAAAGGTATTCCTATGTGGTTGGCTGTGCGCCCCTCATTATTCTTGTCACACAGCTCCCGTTTTCCTCTGATGTATGGTGAGGAAAAGGCTTAAAGCACGTCCTATTGGCTTTGCTAGCGCTTGTTTTAAAGGTATTCCTACGTGGTTGGCTGTGCGCCCACCATTCACCCTGTCGCACAGCTCCCGTTTCCCTCTGGTACCTGGTGGCGAGACGGCTCAGTGACTGGTGCCTGGTACAGCTGCAAGGCCGAAGGGGTGCCTTCTTTTCTCAATGAGGATGTAATGCATGCATTGCACGGTGTAGTGCAATTGTAGGGCAGCCAGGTGCTTTCTTCTCGCAGTGAGGGTGTAATGCTTGCATTACATGGTGAAATGCCGCTGCAGGGCAGATGGGTCGCTTTCTTCTCACAGTGAGGGTGTAATGCGTCCATTACACGGTGTAGTGCCACCGCAGGGCAGATGGGTCGCTTTCTTCTCACAGTGAGGGTGTAATGCGTCCATTACACGGTGTATTGCAGCCGCAGGGCAGATGGGTCATTTTCTTCTCACAGTGAGGGTGTAATGCGTCCATTGTACGGTGTAGTGTCACTGCAGGGCAGATGGATCGCTTTCTTCTCACAGTGAGGGTGTAATGCGTGTATTACACGGTGTAGTGCCGCCGCAGGGCAAATGGGTTGCTTTCTTCTCACAGTGAGGGTGTTATGCATGCATTGTACGGTGTAGTGTCACTGCAGGGCAGATGGATTGCTTTCTTCTCATAGTTAGGGTGTAATGCGTGTATTACACGGTGTAGTGCCGCCGCAGGGCAGATGGTTCGCTTTCTTCTCACAGTGAGGGTGTAATGCGTGCATTACATGGTGAAATGCCGCCGCAGGGCAGATGGGTCGCTTTCTTCTCACAGTGAGGGTGTAATGCGTGCATTACACGGTGTAGTGTCGCTGCAGGGCAGATGGATCGCTTTCTTCTCGCAGTAAGGGTGTAATGCTTGCATTACATGGTGAAATGCCGCCGCAGGGCGGATGGGTCGCTTTCTTCTCACAGTGAGGGTGTAATGTGTCCATTGCACGGTGTAGTGCCGTCGCAGGGCAAATGGGTCGCTTTCTTCTCACAGTGAGGGTGTAATGCGTGCATTGTACGGTGTAGTGTCGCTGCAGGGCAGATGGATCGCTTTCTTCTCACAGTGAGGGTGTAACGCGTGCATTACACGGGGTAGTGTCGCTGCAGGGCAGATGGATCGCTTTCTTCTCGCAGTAAGGGTGTAATGCTTGCATTGTACGGTGTAGTGTCGCTGCAGGGCAGACGGATCGCTTTCCTCTCACAGTGAGGGTGTAATGCATGCGTTACACGGTGTAGTGCTGCTGCAGGGCAGATGAAGCATTTTGTTCTCACAGTGAAGATGTAATGCGTGCTTTACACGGTGTAGTGGCAGCCCCTAGTGTAACAAAGGGCCCCCCTCTTCGGGGTCCTTTTACTCCTGTTCTAGGGCAGCACTCTTTCCTGCTACACACCCCCTTTCTTGTCGAGGGTACCCTTGCCTGTCGTGCGGGAATGGCTGGATGTAAGGGTGCGGGTTTATTGTTGTAGTTCACCGGGCCTGGGTTTGCACGACATTGCACCTGTGCGGTTTTTCAATGCTTGTTAGTCTCACCCTACTTATGGGCTCCATATTTCATCCCAAGAAGGCGCGCGCGTCCTGCTGCCTTCAGGAAAAGGGCCCCGAGTGCAGCGGTGCTCTTCGTGGGCCGAGTGACATCATGTTGTTCCCTCAGGGACGTCGGCTGCACGGCTCTGATGTCACGTATTTGTGAAGCAAAGACCGCGCTTTGCCCCGCCTGCTGACGTGCGCGCTTCTCCAAATGTTTGCCTTCTTCGCCGGACTGCTGCTTTACACAGAGATCTCAAAACCACAGCGACCCCCAAACAAAGCGCTCTTCACGGGCGTCCGTGGCAGGATTGGGAGCCCGGGGGACTGACGCATCCACGCCCGGAATCTGCGATGGGCAAGGCAGGCTTTCATCCTCCCAAGTTACACGAACCAACAGCAGCCGCTGTGATCCTGGGCACATATACGGAACAGTGGCTCCTCTGGGACCCCGTTTCTTATAGGTAAAGACCACATTCAGTGCATAAACTTAATGTAATAATGAACATTATAACCGTTTAGCTGCGGGAGTGGTTTCAATGCACAAACAACACATGGACCCGAACCAACAACAAGTGCAAGCATTGCTCGTAGTTAATGTACAGCATGAACATCCCGACCAGCCTCTGGTGGTATGTGTTGATCCGTCCGAGGGGACCCCCGGACTCCCTGTGTGTCTGGGCCCTGCAGGTGTCCCTGTCACCTTTGTCCTGATGAGAAGTGACTTGGACACCCCGTTTCTTTCAGTGACGGTCGAACTCAGTCTGGCCGCAGAACCGAAGTACATCACTTTCCTGGGGTAAGTGCACTCCTCTCAGCTTCCAAAATATTTACTTTTGGTGTTTGGTTTAGCGCCAGCATGACGCCTTCTGGACACTTTACAGCTTTCGAGACTGCGAGCGAGCGCCAGAGGAGAACACGGGGTAACTATAAGACTTCTTCATAATCTGTGTGTAAAGCCATATACCCTATTACCAGACTGATTGTGGATGAACCCACAACACCAGGAGATGTCCACAGCTCCAATTTCTTAGAATGGGCGTGGCTAAAACCGAAAGGACTAAATATGGGTACTGGTTCAAAATCTGGAAAACATGCAAAAAAACAAGCATTGGCATAGCCAATAGGTCTCGCCTTTGGGACATTATAAGTGTTTAGCCATGCAACAGTTGATGTTGCACCAAGGATATTGTGCTGCATAATTACATACTTATAAGGTCCCAAAGGCGAGACCTATTGACTCTGCCAATGCTTGTTCTACTTTGTGTTTCAGACATAGGCCTGTTTCCCTGTCTGTGGGTCTCAAGCTAGGCACTGCTTATCGAGCATCCTTTTAGGGAAAGCAGGGACTTTGGGAAGAGGGGTCATCCCGGGCCTTTGAGTCAGAAGAAGGGCTCGATCAGTGGCAGCAGAACCTTAGCTCACTCCTCCATCGCAAACCACTGAGCTGACAGTCTGCCTGTTGCAGGGCCGTCAGTGACCGTCATCCTGCCTCAGTATTTTGTGCAGGATACCGTCACAGGGTTTTGCTGCCCTGGACTCCATGCAAGGCAAGATGGGGAGCTCGATCGAAAGCACCTTCTGCAGGAGGAAGATTCCTTCACGTCGGGAGTCATTGATTCCTTTGCTGTTATGTTTTGTTATGTTAATAGTATTTATAAGGCGCACAGCTGCCCCAGCCAAGGGGCGTCCCGGCGCCTGATCAGGTACCACAACACAACAAATCGATACTAGTAAGGGAAAAGGAGGGAATCAGTCAGCGATTGGGAACAGAAAAGTTTTTATGGCGCGCCTAAAGGAAGTAAGACTGTTCAGGGCTCGTATATGGACAGGAAGAGAATTCCATAATCCTGCTGCTAATACTCGAAAGGAGCGCCCTCCCATCCTACTCAGTCTAAACCATGAATTGACCGCCAGATGGAGAGATTCCGATCTAAGAGACCGCGTAGGAACATAGGAGGAAACAAGCTTAGCGAGGGCTGGAGGAGAGGAAAGCTTCAAGATTTTAAATGTCAGGCAGAGAGCCTTAAATTTAATTCTCTGTCTGACCGGCAGCCAGTGAAGGGAGGTCAAAACTGCAGAGACAGAACACTGTCTAGGGAGGCCAACAATGGCTCGCGCCGCGGCATTCTGCACCCTTTGCAATCTAGTAGCCTCCGCCTGATTCACTCCGAGCAGCAGCGCACTCCCATAGTCCAGCCGAGAAAGAATGGAGGCTTGGACCACCAGTTGCCGAGTAGGGGGGTCGAAGAATTTGAGGACCGGTCTCAGTCCTCGCAGAATACCATAACAGGTAGCTGCAACCTTCTTCGTGTGGCTGGTAAAAGAGAGTGTAGGATCCAGCCAAACCCCCAAGTTCTTAACTTCGGCAGCTGGGATGGGAGTCACCCCCAATTCTGGAGGCCACCACTGGTCTCCCCAGAGCTCCGCCTGCTTACCTAAGATCAGGACCTCGGTTTTTTTGGCATTTAACTGCAAACAGTTGGTTTGCATCCAATTTGCCACGGCTATGAGTCCTGCACGAAATCTGGGAGCGTTCACCTCGGGGGCACCGCTGAGTGTCACCGCCAGCTGCGTGTCGTCAGCATACGATGTCATGGTTAGGCCACATTGTCTGACGACAGCAGCCAGCGCCATCACATATAGGTTGAATAAAGTGGGGCTCAACGCAGAGCCCTGCGGAACCCCCAGCCCCAGTGGATGGAAAGAGGACTGACAAGGTGGAATAGCCACTTTAAAAAACCGGTCCGAAAGGAAAGAGCGAAACCATTGGAGAGCAGTCCCCTCAATTCCCACTCCCTCCAAACGCCGGATCAGAATGTCGTGAGACACCGTGTCAAACGCGGCGCTCAGATCTAACAGGAGGAGCGCCGCTGTCTGCCCAGCATCCAGCACCGTTCGCAAGTGCTCGGTCATAAAGAGCAGTGCAGTTTCGGTGCTGTGTTGTGCACGAAAACCATTCTGGCTCTGGTCAAGAATGTTATTTCGAGAAAGGTGGGCAGACAAGATGGAGTTCACGTGTGCCTCAGTAACCTTGGCGGTCCAGGGCAGGAGGGAGATGGGACGGTAGTTTTCTGGCAATAGGGGGTCAAGGTTAGGCTTCTTTAAAATAGGGCTGATCACTGCCTGCTTCCAGTAAGAAGGGACCATGCCCGATGTGAGTGATAGATTGATCAAATCCAGTAAAGGCTCACGACATAGGGGAGGAAGAAGTCTGAATAGCTCTGGCTTCAGCGGATCTAATGGAGAACCGGATTTAATTTTGAGGCTCAGAGTGTCGAAATCCTCGTCAGACATTACTGGCAGGAAGGACAAGGTTTCGTGAACCGTAGCCATCACACCAGTTTGCTCAGCACCGGGCACAGATGACGTAAATCCTCGGTAGATCGCCTGCACTTTCTCCACGAAAAAGGATGCCAAACTTTCACAGTGAGAGTCCGTGCAGATTTCCACCGAGGTGGCCCGTTTCCCCATAAGGTCTTTAAGAACCTTAAAAATTAATTTAGACGGGTTGGGGCTATTCTGAAACTCAAAAGCATAGTATGCGGCCCGGGTTTGACAGATTGCCCTATGATAAATCTTAAGCTGGGCAAAATACGAAGATTTCAGGGTGGGATCAAAGGATTTCCGCCACGCCCTCTCAGCTTGCCGGCACGTTCTCTTAAGCTCGGCAAGAGTATCATTATACCATGGGCTGTGAACTTTAGCATGGCATTTCGACCAGCGCATCGGTATAAGAGAGTCAAGGGCGGCTAGGACCCAGTTACAAAACTGCTCGTATCCTTGTTCCACGTTCAGCAGATTGCCCAGGGGCTGTGCCTCCAAGATCTTATAAAACTCCTCCAGTTTGAGCTTGTGCCAATTTCTTTTAAGGATCAGTCTATCCACAGGTATAAGTTGAGGGTCATCTATAGGGCATGAAACTTTAACCAGCAGATGGTCCGGCCAACCTACCGCCATTGGGTCAGAGACCCTAACCCGCTCCAGTGTGGTAAAGAAGGGGTCAAGGATATGACCTCCAATGTGGGTAGGGGAGGTAACTAGCTGGGTCATTTGCATGGCTTCAAGATCCGCTAACAAGGTATTAATAGGTGTTGATGACCTCTGATCAAAATGGATATTAAGGTCACCTACGATGTTAAAATTGGCACATCTCAGGGCTAAAGAGCTGACCACGTCAGTAAGAGCGGCCTTGAAGACAGTGTCATTCCCTGGCGGACGATATATAAGCATACCACTAAGTGTAAACTGATGACTGAAAGCTACCTTAAAAGAAGCGCTCTCACACGCTGGTAAATCAAGAGCTTTCCATTCAGCCGGGAAGCAGGATTTTATCACCATAGCTATGCCACCCCCTCTAGAAGTGCGATTAAGAGTGAACACTGTATAATTAGAAGGGAATGCCAGATTGAGTATTGCAGTATCCGCATCCTGAAGCCAAGTCTCAGTGAGGAAGATAAGGTCAGGAGAGTCCTTTTCGATGATGTCACGTAAGCACTGATGGTGCTTGACCAACGATCTCACGTTCAGACTCCAGATGCGAAGTACACGCTCAAAGATATTAGTACGTGTATTAGGGGCATTCCTTTCTACAGCGCGCACCCCAGACGGGGTATCAAGTGACAAACTGCCACAGGCACAGTCGAGTCCAGGCTTTGGAGTTCATTCTTCAAAACTAAAAAACGTTGTCGACCCTTTGCATCTAGCATGGGGCGCGACCCACAAAGCTTCACTGCCTACAAAAGAGCTGCCACCTCGGCTGCTCCTGAAGGTCCAGAGCCTGCTTGGACTACCAGGGCAGTGGGTGCCACCAGGACAGTGGGCGCCACCAGGGGAGTGGGTGCCACCAGGGCAGTGGACGCCACCAGGTCAGAGGGCGCCACCAGGGCAGTGGGCACCACCAGGGTAGTGGGCGCCACCAGGGCAGTGGGTGCCACCAGGGCAGTGGGTGCCGGCAGGGCAGTGGGTGCCACCAGGGTAGGGCAGTGGGCGCCACCAGGGCAGTGGGCGCCACCAGGGCAGTGGGCGCGACTAGGGCAGGGAGCACCACCAGAGCAGTGGGCGCCACCAGGGCAGGGAGCGTCACCAGGGCGGTGGGTGCCAGCAGGGCCGTGGGTGCCACCAGGGCAGTGGGCACCACCAGGGTAGTGGGCGCCACCAGGGCAGTGGGTGCTACAGAGCCACCTGCAGTAGCCTACATAAGAACCTAAGAAACTGAAAGCTTCTGCAGAATTCATTCCCTGACAAGAGGCTGCTCACTGCTGGAATTCAGCATTTGTGGAAGTCAGAAATCTAAGAATCTTACCTGGAGTGGGCTCAGTGCTGCCGTCCCCAATTTCTGCACCAAAATGATCAATGAAGACTGGAAGAGGCTCTTCTTTGGTCAAACCCATATCAGCTTTAAGAAACAGACACGGCGCTTCTAAAAGGAGAGAATTGTAAAATGTAAAAAGTACAGAAATGCATTCACTTTAAACAAAAGTTACAGGAGTTGGGCTTCTGTGATGCAACTTTGTTGGTGTTAGAATGTTCCAATGACAGTAACTCCGACACACTGGGAATCCTATGGGATTTGGGGGAGCAGGAAACTGCTCTACATCATTGGTTCTCCGGCCCTACCAAACCCATGGTTCCGCCACCGCTTCTGGAAGTGGAGGAAACAGCAGGTTTGAAAAGGCTGAACTTCCAACGGCTCGGTCACCACAAACCTTTGACATGGTGGCTCACCCGCCACAGCGCCGCCGGGACATACCAACAGTTGTCAATCTGGAAACTGGAGAGGTTCATTGAAGGGATCTGCGGGAGCGGGATCTGCAGGAGCGGGATCTACAGTAGCGGGATCTACAGCTGGATCTCTGGGATCTACAGGAGCGGGATCTGCGGTAGCAGGATCTGTGGAATCAGGATCTGCAGGAGCGAGCAGGATCTGCAGGAGCGAGATCTGCGGGAGCGGGATCTTCAGGAGAGGCATCTGCAGAAGCAGGATCTGCGGGAGCGGGATCTGCAGGAGCGGGATCTACAAGAGCGGGATCTACAGCTGGATCTCCAGGAGCGGGATCTGTAGGTGCAGGAGGGATCTGCAGGAATGGGATCTGCAGGATCTGCAGGAGCGGGATCTACAGGAGCAGGATCTGCGGGAGTGGGATCTGCAGGAGTGGGATCTGCAGGAGGGAGCAGGATCTGCAGGAGCGGGATCTACAGGAGCGGGATCTACAGGAGCAGGATCTGCAGCGGCATCTGCAGGATCCGCAGGAGTGTGTATTTATTGGGAGTGATTTTACATGAAATCTCCCTATTCGATGAGCTTCTTGTTAAAGTGCAAATCAGTTTAGTGTGTTTATATTTGACAATTTTACTTTACCGATCATTTCTGCTAAGGAAGATGTGAGTCTTGGTGGGTGACAGAGGGCCAGATGTACGACCCTTTCCTTTAGCGCCTCGCAATTTGCGACTCATTGCGAGTCGCAAATTGCGAGACGCTAATTGAAATGTACAACAGTGTTATTACACTGTTTTGCGATTCCCAATGGGGTCGCAGATTGCGAGGCTCATTAATATTAATGAGCCTCTCGCAATTTGTGAGCCCATTGGGAATGAGAGATGGTGATCTGCTGGGCTCAGCAGACCACCATGCCTGGGACTGCTTTTTAATAAAGCAGCTTTTTTTTTAAATGCAGCCCGTTTTCCTTAAAGGAAAACGGGCTGCATTTATAAAAACAAAAAAACGTTTTTGTTTCATTTTTTAAGGCCAGGCAGTGGTCCCTGGGACCACTGCCTGTCCTTAAAACATTAAAACATTAATTTTGTCCTTAAAACATTATTTTCCCCAGGGGACGCTTTTCCCTTTCTGAGTGCATTACCACCCTCTTGAAGAGGGTGGTAATTTGCTAGTGTTTTGGGACCGCAAATTGCGGTCGCCAAACATTCATACATGGGGTTGCAGTCGCTATTAGGAATGGAACACCCCTTCCTAATAGCGAGTCGCAAAACAGTATTTTGCGAGTCGCAATTTATTTGCGAGCCGCAAAATACAGTCTGTACATGAGCCCATGCTTTTTAGCGTGCGCAAATGGGTCTAAGACCCGTTTGTGCACGCTAAAAAGCATCGTACATCTTGCCCAGAGTGTGTTATAAGGTTTCCACCTCACTGTACCTTCTGAATCCTGAAGATGTTTGGCGTGGACCGGTTCCTCGCTGTTTATCGAGGAGCGCACCTCCGAGCCAGATATTGTGGTACCTGCTGTAACTTGCACACACGCTTCAGTGAGTCTCCATTGCTATTTGTCCTACATTCAGTTTCAGCCCCCATTTCCATGTTTTGAAAACCCTTCCTGACCTGTATGATTATTATCCAGTGAGTTTATGTTTAACTAGAATGAAAGGCCCTCAGTTATGCTGTAAGCTTTTGAGACCTTTGTTGTATACTTCTTTTGCCGATTTTGGTCTCTTTTTCACCTTAATTCTGTCTTTTTCCAACATTCTTCATGTGGGGTAGAATCAATTCAATTCAATTCAATTCTTTATTTCGGTTAAAAATAACCATAAAAGAGTTCAGTACAATATTTAAAACAATCATTATATCAAAGTGCAGCATTTGTAGTGGGTGCAAATAATCCATACATAAATACAATATAAAAAAGCTTTAGATATTAATTTAAGCACAGTAT
Organism: Triturus cristatus; assembly: GCF_964204655.1. Classification (NCBI taxonomy): domain Eukaryota; kingdom Metazoa; phylum Chordata; class Amphibia; order Caudata; family Salamandridae; genus Triturus; species Triturus cristatus. The sequence goes on from NC_140592.1 coordinate 1,707,922, forward strand.
AAGTTTATCAACCATTTAAAATAAAAATAAAAAGTTTAAGAGAATCACAATATGAAAGTTTTAATATTGACTGTACAACGCAGACCACCACAATGGGCTTTTTATGCGTAGTGTGGCGTTTGGCCAGAAAACCCCTCAAAAACCTGCTCACTATTAAATAATGAATCCAGAGTCGGGAATAAGCTGCAGACCTGGTTTTGATGGGTCATTCCTAATTCTGAGCCCATCATCGGGCGGGCACTCTTCTGTGCTTGGAGGAGGTGGTAAACTGCCGTTGGAGGGGGATGCTTCCGAGCAGGGCTTAGAGCACCATGGAAAGTCCATGTGTCAATCCACTGTTAATGGATGTTTTACTTACTTGGCGGCTGATGTCTCTTGTGGTCGGTCTCGCAGTCCTGCACCTCCGTGCAGCACAGTTCGTCTTTGTCTTTCGCTCTTAATGAACCAACAGTGGTGGCAATAATGGGACCTGATAAAAAACAGTAAACAGAGAAATTCATGCCTATAATTCCTTATGCAATCTGTCAGATATCAGGATTTTACCATTTGACACAATGTGAGATGATGGAGCTGAACTGAGTTGCAACTCCACTGGACAACACTCAAAGCACTTTGGCATGTGGCCTAGTCGCTAGAGCTGCCAACATGGGGAACCTGGGGACCCCAGTTGAAACCCTTGCCTCGGTGCTTCACGCTACCGTGGGTCTTTCTGGTCACATCACTTACTGCCCTGTTCCTAAAAATGTGAATTGTAATGCTACAATGTCCTGTGCTGAAACAATTGCCTGGGGCTATTGATGCTCATTGCTGCCTGGGGACACTGCTGTATGCACTACCTGGGGCCACCTGGTTGGTTCATGAACTGCTTGGGGCATTGGTGAGTTTACTGATTAGGGCTGCTGATTTATGTACTGTCTGATGAAACCTGTGTTATCACTGTCTGGGATCACTGGTGTATGACCTGTCTGGATGCATTTTGCTGTCAAGGGCCATTGATTCATCTTATGTCTCTGGCAATCAATGCTCTTTATGCTGGGACCACTGATGCCCATTACTGCATGCGGACGGGCTTGCATGATTCTGTCAGTGGCCATTGATACATATACTGATAAATCGACTAGCAGAATACACAGCTGCAACTCAACTAGACATAAACTTTAAAAAAACTAAGGTTATGTGTTTCTCTAGCTCACACAAAAAGTTACCGAAATTTACCTGGACGATCAACAGTAACCGCCTGGATCAGGAGGGAACATACAAATACCTGGTACTAACATTGGATCGCCACCTTAACCGCAAGCAGTATCTAGAACAGCGGAAAGAAAAAGCAAGACAGCTACTATTTGCATTTAAAATCTTGCATAAAATATGTAGGGACTGTTCGACGACTCACTTATTGAAGGTCGTGGCAGTAAAATTCTTCCCATCAATCACGTACGGTTCGGAACTCCTAAACACAAAGGACGCAATAATTCTGAACACCACCCAAACCAGCCTCTTCAAAAACCTATTCACAATTCCGCGCCACATTCCACAAGCCCGGATTAGATTGGAATTCGGGTTAAAAAAACAGATCCCATCAAGACAAGGAACTCTGGCAAAATACTATTGGAGAATGAGGGCAGCGGGTGAAGAGTCTCTGGCACACTACTGCTGGCTGGAGGTTGAAAGGCAATCCAGATTGCGTAACTCGGTTTACCCATTCCTGAAACAATCGATTGAAGCTCTAAAGTTAGAGGAAGCTTGGCACGCAATACCATCCTATCTGGAGTTCAAACGAATAGTCAACAAAACAATCAAGCAAATATCTCAGGAAAAAGACAAAGCCTCATCGACCTCAAAAAGCAACGCATGGATGGTGTTGCCAACATATAAAATGTTGAAGCCTCAACCACATCTGTCGGGACATTTTGCAAATCGCATAAAGCAGAAACTGATTTTACTGAGACTGGGAGCTTATCCATCAAAAGACTAATCCCAAAATGGAAACGGACCCGGCCCTCAATGGACTGCCGCCTTTGTGGACAAGAGATGAATCATTGCTCCACCTACTATGCATTTGTCCGGCACTAGTATCCATACAGAAAGAACTCCTACGGCCAACAATGAAAAGAGAACAAATAAGGACTTGTAGATCCACCGTAACAAAGTGCTTAGGAGGCTCGACAGTACAACTGGCATGCAAAGCAATAGAGTTTCTGAGCTTAGCTGCAAACGAACTAGAAAAGAGAGACAGAGAACTCGAACCGGCAAGGCATGCAAGGTGATAACGTGCAATTAATCATCCCGCAGTCTATTTGTTTACAGCTGAATGCACTTTACCTTGAGGAAATAACAGGGATTCATCAATGGCACCAGCGCTTTATCTCAGACCACCAAGCTGAACTCAAAAGATCTCATACAGAAAATATACACACAAAGACATAGTCTCTTAGAATCATATATTTCTTTTTAAATGAACATCGCCACTTTATTTGCTAATCACCCTAGGCCCGCTCTGAGACATCACGTAACCAGCCTGGCCGGAAACAGCCAAAGAATAACGATCAAAGACGTACGTTTTTCATAGCATGACTGGCAATCACAAGACTGTAGGAATCAACTGCAGTCTGTTTTAACATGTTTTTTATTACACATTTTAATGAGAGTTTACCAACAAATCTGTACTTTGGCTCTTGAATTTTATGTGTATCAGCGGTTGTGCCGCTCTTTTATCATTTAAAATAAATCAAATAAAAGTAATTTTCATCAACATATACGGGTTTGGCACACTGTTGGCGGAACCCGATGCATGTAATACCTTGCCCATCAATCCATGTGGTACTCAGGGACACTGATGCATATGCTGCCAATATCACTAAGCCATGTCCTGTTGCAGGCTATTGACAGGTACCTTCTCTGAGATCACAATTGCTCCGACTGCCTCAAGGGTATTTTTTCCTGCTGGGAGGAACTATATTTTAACATTTAATGTGACAGTACCCTTACTAGACTCTTCCCTCCTCACCCCTCCTGGAATCATCTCATACCTCTTTTTCTATTCACATCTCCCAAACTAACCTTCCTAAACCCTTCCTTCTGACTTTTCCCCCTCCACCTCCCCTTTACTCATCCCAAACCCCCTCCTATTGCTATGAACTCCAAAAAAAAACAAAAAATCTTTCTACACCCTTCCCTTTTCTATCCTTTCACTATTCCTTTTCAATCCAAATATTAGACTAACATGTCCACTACTCAAATGAATTTCATATTTTTCTATACTAATTCCCTACTAATCCTGTTTGGGTTCTGGAGTACTGTGCTACCAGCCAAAAAAGCGCTTTTACTCCTCATCAGGGGTAGCAAGCGCTAAATAAATGCAGACCTTTCCCTCTTCTATCCCTCCACTATCCTTCTCAATCCAAATAACAGACTAACATATCCACCGCTCAAATTAATTTAATATTTCACTATTCTAATTCACCACTAATCCTTTTAGGTTCCGGAGTAGCGTGCTACTCGCCGAAAAAAGTGATTCGGCGCCTCGTCAGGAGTAGTAAGTGCTATATAAATGCAATTACAACGTGAAACACTTTTAGCGTAATTTGTAAGCATGCTTGTTTAGGGAGGCTTTGGTGTTTTAAAAAAAAATAATTTTGGAGTCATCTGACATTCTTTTACCACTTTTACTGACTATATTTGTTTTCATGTCGTTGGAGTCAAAGGCCGTGTTATGTCCATTGCTGTGATTTCAAAGATAATGCACATTATTATGTACTGCTATGACTTTTACAATCTATAAACTCTTGGCTATACCATGCTAGGTGGGGCTAGCTAATCTTGATTTGTTTTCCATATGAATTCTGGTCCCTTTACCAGTCCCAGTGAAATCATTTTACGTATCCAAGATTTAAAGAATAAAGTAAAATTGAACATTTCTACATTGCACCAGTTTTATTTGTTAACATTGTGGTAAAGTGTCACTCAACGTGTCATGCAAAGTTTCACACATTTGCTGACAGAGGTAAGTAAATCCAGCTGTATGAAGTAGTCCCCTGTGCTGTAAGGTCTCTGTGCTCAGAGTGAGCACACATCCCTTTCCTGCAGCGTCACAAGAACCCCATGTCAAAGGTCAAACGGTTTCATTGAGTGTATATACTTATAGTGCGACAAAATGCATTCTTGTAACACTGCTTATATTCCTGCAGGATGTACACTTTCCAAACAACAATTATTACTCCCATATTTTCTTTCCTCTCTTTCACCAAAACAAATGCAGAACTTCTGGTCTGACCTCTTCACGAATGGCACAGTCAACATTCAATGTGTCCGCTACTTTGGAGCCAGGCAAATGGACAAGCCCCATATTGTGCATCGCTACTGGAACACATTCACCTCCAGACGCTCCCTTAGAGTCATGATTCTCCTTGTCTGTGGATTTATCCTTGAAATGCCCTCCCACCAATCCTGGCAGAGATTATAAAAGTGACTGGTAATTTGTCACACAACATTTGTTCGTCTGCCACGTTCCTCCATTGATAGAAACTTCTACTGTTATGTTTGTGCCATTTTCATCTTTATTGGACTATTCAAAAATACAACAGATTCAAAGAATAAGAAGAAAAGTGAATACATTATTACATTCCGGATACAGATATTTAAAATTATGTATCAAAAGTTAATTGCAAAAACTGAAGACAACAAAGAAAAGGAAATGGATGAAATGATGACAATATGAAAAGTCAGACCAGAAAGCGTTTGAGAGGTATTCTACAGGAGAGAGTGTGAAAGAGATGTATTCTTCAGTTAGAGATGTGTGAGGGAAATGCAGCTTCCTGAGCTGAACTTCCACCTCTGGGGCTTTCTTCAGAAGATTACTTATTTCCAACAAAAATAAGTAGTTTGTATTAAATACTCCGGCAGGGATTCTGCAAAAGTGTCTCAGGAGTGAGACATTGTAAGTAAACTGGATGCAAAATTTCAACCCAACGTTCCAGTCAGGCGGAAGTGTGTGATGGCTAAGTAAAGAGATCCCTTGTAATGAGAAACATCTCAAACCAGTGCAACCTATTCCACCGATCCTGGCTTCCAGAGACAGCCAACGTCTTGATGTTGTTCTATTTACATGTTTACTTTTAAGGCCATTCTAACGATTCCCAGATTCAACGCATAATCGGCCTTCACTTTACCTAGTTGGATGGACTTTATCTTCTGGGAGAACTAAGATCTTTGGAAGTCTTCATTTTGAAGGGAAGGATGCCTCCCAATATCTCAGCTAAAGCTACCCGGCATGGGCGGCTGGGTTCCTCGATTATTGACTATATATCAATATCCTGTTCAATCGTGTTCCAGATTTGGCTACTTCTAATTGGTTATTAAAAATGGAGATGGAATAACAGATATTCACCAAGCTAATGCAAAGCTTTATGGGAAGCCGAGGCTTATACTGTTTTTTAACAAACTAACTGCTAGCTTTGATATAGACCAATGGAACCTCCTGTTAAAGATCCAACTGTTTGAATTAGTCATGTCTGACTTTGTGCAATATATGAAGAATAAATGTACCTCCCACCTCCAAAAGACCTGGAGTACGGTACATCTAGAAACTTGGGTTACAGAAGGGGTGTTCACTAGCTCCTCTGCTGTTTTATATTGAAATGTCTGATTTTCCACAACACTTTTCTCACATTAATAATTTCCCCGTAGATTGGTGTCTTTTCCGCTGCATGCTCCTATGCATGCAGATGGGCGCGCCCCAGGTATTGCCCACATTGCTTGTCACATTTTATTTTAATTGCTTTTAAATTTGCTCAATTTACCCAAATAATTTAGTTACAAGAAATATCACTTGAGAAACAGTACTTTCTGCTGCACATAGCACTTTTCTGGTTCCCTGATCTGCCCTGGCTTTGCCGTTTGTGAGGAGGGAATTGCACTCGATACTTTTTAGAGACTACTGCGGCCACCATTTTCTTGTGGTCAGCAGTCTAGTCTCCAGAGTTCCTCTCTAATCCCCTATTTAAACGTCAGCCTGGCGCGGATGCACAGCGCTCCACAGGTATTGCCTGCATTGCTTGTTATAATTAATTTTTTATTGCGTTTAACTTGCATAGCACCTTTCTGGTTCCCAGGTCCGCTCTCATGTTTGCATGGAGGGAATCGCCCGCATTGCTCATTTTATTTAAATTTTAATCGATTTTACCTAGCACAATTTGTACATTTGGAGTGTCGTACTGCTGCTAGAAATGTAAACAGCAGCCTAGCGCGGACAAGGTTTTTGGTTCTGTAGTAAAGGTTTTCAACAGGAGTAATATTCTAAATAATAGATACTAACTTTTGTAAGCAGGCTTGAGTTATTAGACAGAATCGTCAGCGTGACAATTTCTACATAACATAGAAGACTGTGTGCACCAAGTACTGTGGTACTTTGAAATTTGGGACCGCGTGGGAGGCAGGGCCCCACCCCTGTCTATTCCGGTATCAGCGAACCGCGAATGACCAATGCAGTATATACAAGTGCTTTGTATAGCGTTTTATCGATTAATACACTGTGTATACGATATTATACATTGACTTCGTGGGTTCCATCTTGGAGCGGTGGCCATCTTATGGTTGCCCTCACATAGGCTACACATTACAAACAAGTACGGGCCTTTAGAACACATGTGCCTTCTGTTTGACTTCTCTGTGACCTGTGCAGTTTGGCTCCACCGCCCCAGGTCAGTCCGGTCTCACGAGCTCCCCGTCCTACGGCCACCTGTGATTAGCATCAGGGTTTGACACACCATAAAGCCTTTTCATCCCACACAAGCCACCGGCTAATCTCTTTCACACCTGACTCTTCCTGCTTTATGGCTTGTTTTACAAACAGGAGATGCCCGTGTTTATTGGGGCCTGTTGATATCTGATGTGGGATCTGAGCCTCGCTGGGTAAATAATTGTGGGATGGCTTAACTGGAATGTGGGATGGTCATCATGACTCTGCCTTTTCGTTTGTAATGAATACATGTAAATGACCATATCGTAAAACAAGGAATGTGTGCCTGAAGCATGATATTTTGTATTTAAGGAGATGCCCGTTTCTGTAAGTTTAAGCAGTCTCCTGAGAACATACATTGTGTTGTACTTCTCGGATACCTGTAATTGGTCTGCAGTCAATAAATTGATCTTTGACTTCACCTAGAAGACTCTGTGTTTCTGTAGGTCTATAACAGGAAGAACCCGAAGTCTTAGGGTGTGTTCCCCTGCACCGCTGGGCTTTAAAATCCCAGTACTTCAGTTGGCGCCCAACGTGGGGTGATTTCAGTGGTACCAGTCCAAGCCAGAGGTTCGTGAGGAGCTTCGTGTGGAAATTCCGGAGGAAGGCCGCCACTTCATCGACCCCTGCATGTCGACGTGGTCCGAAAGTCTTTTCTGCGAGGTTCTCCGCGTCCCGACGGCTACGAAGGACTGCTGCCCTGATTAATCGCCCTGTTTTGGACCCTTGACGATTTTGGTAGAGCGAAACAATCGAGAGAGTCTTCTGGTGACGCCATCGATCATCGATATTCAGTTAAGTATAAGTGGAGCGTCTCCCAGTTTGTTTGGTATCCTTCGGGAATTAGGTATCCTTCGGGATCGTTTTGATTTGGAGCTTGCAAGTGCCAAAGCCAGAGGACTCGTGTATTCACGAGACTATCGTATTCGATAATCCTTTGAAGTTTGAAACTAGACTAGTAAGCGAAGATGCCTGGTTCTAGTGTATTTGGAAGATTGTTTTGTTTAGGTTGTAGAAGGGATTCCCAATTGGAGGATTCGTGTCCGGTTCCTCCAACTGGAACTCAAACTTATGAGCTTTATGTAAAACATGGCGTGGGCCCCATTGCATATAATGAAGTATGGATCCGATACACCAGAAAGGACGGTGTTTTAAAATGGCCCCAAAATGGTAGTTTTGATACAAATATCTTAGATAATTTGGAAGTTAAATTGTTTAAAAAGAAAGCCCGGCCGGCGATGTTTGATTCTTTCCGCCTATGGCGAAAGGAAGCCAAACAGAAGGAAATTAAGCTAGCGAAAAGGAATATGAGAGAAAGAGGTATGTCGATGATGCAAGCAGCTGTGCAATTTAAAGATAATGAGGAGGAACAAATGAATGAGCAGTTACATAGACAGCGCAAACTAGGGATCGATAAATGTTACCCTGTTTTGTCACCCCTTGTGCAAGATGAAACAAAAGAGAAAGAGAAAGACTCCCTAATGTCCCATTTGCTAAGTTCGCCACCCCCGTATGCGCAAAATGCCACAGCGCCACCACAGCTCGTAAATGTGCAGCCTCCAGTAAATATGCCGCAAGCCTTCTCACAACCGCCAGCTCCTCCTCAGCTGGCTCCTATCCCTGCAGTGCAGCCCTCTCAAGGGCCGCCAGTTTTGTTACCTGTTGCCCCCGCGCTTCCTGCGACTTTGCCTAGCACATCAGCTGCCTCCCCTGGCGCTCTTTCTTACACTACCCAGGTACCTGTATCTGAATCCGCTTTTCTTCCCTCTGTCTATCCCCCCGTTTTCGCCTCAACTTCCCCTTCAGCACGACAACGTCTAGCTAATGTAGTTACTAGTTTAATGTCGCCTCTCTTTGGGTCATCTAGTGTGACCCCTGGTTTACAACGTAAGCAATTGCGTAGTCAGCTGCCTGGTCCTGAAGAGAAGGAGGTGTTAGATCATCTGGCACGTAGGTGGATTGGTTTCCCTTCACTCTATAATGTGGAATCAGTTGTTAACGTTTTCCACCAATGGGATGCCCCAAAACAGAGGTATGTCTTTGACAAAATGTGTGAATTCCTCTGTGAGGAATTGGAGGATCATGGTTCAAACCCAAACCCGCAGGAGTTGTGTCGAGTGCGGTTTGATTTTGAAACAAGTACAATTGTGGGTCCCGATGTAGATAAAGCGGTTGCGACTTTACTGTCCTTTAGGAATGGCGATTGTCAGCAATCATTGTTCGAACAGGAATTCCCTGTGGGGAAAAAGGGAAAAGTGCGATAATACCCTATGAGAGAAGTCCCTCCGGTATGGAAGGAAGCCGTTGCGGCTGATGCCGCTCGAGGTATTGCTGCTGCTCCAGCACATTTTCAGCGTGTTTGGGTACATGTCCCATGGAAGCGTTCTGAGGTGTTAGCGCTTAAGCAGACATTGCCTGACCCCCGTAAAAACCCTACAGGATATTATAAGGAGTTATCACAAACTGCAGAATCGTGTGTCATGAATCTAGCTGACATAGATATGTTGTTCGGGAATGTTGTTCCACAGCCTTTATGAGGATCCATTCGTAATACGGATCATGCTGCAGAACTAGGGGGCACATGGGCTAATATTATTGCTGCAGACGCTGGCCAAGTTGGTGGTGCGAAGCCTGACCCTTTGGTAGCAGACCTCCCTGGTAGAATTATTACATACATGAAAACTTTAATGCCCGCGATGCGCGTGAATTGGGATAAACTATCAGCATGTAAGCAGAAGAAAGATGAGACAGTGTCCGATTTCTTTACAAGGTTTGAAGAAACGTTTATCGACCACAGTGGTCAAGACATGAGTACTGAAGGTGGCCAACGGTTATTTGTTGATAAATTTGTGCAGAATCTACTACCCGAGTTGTGTAAGAAATTAAAAGATTCAGAGAGTTCTTGGGCTGTTTCCTCTTCAGCGCAAATACTGGCTACTGCACATTATTACGAAAATAGAGATAAAGACGAGAAGGATAGAACAGATAAGAAAACGAAAGAACTGAAAATGAAGGTCCTTTTACAGCAGGCTTACCCGCCACGTGGAGGACAGAATAATTATAGGCAAACCCAAGGTATCTATCAGCAACCCCAACAGTTTCAGAATAACCAGCAAATGAATGGGTATTATCAACCACGTATCCCTGTAGGTCCCAATCAATGTTCATATTGCAGAGAGGAAGGTCATTTTAAGTATAGTTGTCCTAAATTGTTGCAGCGTACTAATAATGCGTATGGCGCAAGAGGTAGAGGTGGTCAGCAAGCTTCTAGAGGTAGAGGGCGTGGAAATGTTCCCCAGAACGCGCGTCCTCTTCCGCCTCAAAATACGATAAATAGCTTTGATCAGCAAGCCAATGCTACTGGTAATACAGCTCAGTACTATAATAATGATTATTATGCAGAAGACGAAAATGTGGAAGGTAATGATTACTAGGACAGCCATAGACAGAGAGAGGGAGTTGTTTCAGTACCAGTGGATCAGAGCGGACCGTATGTTAAGGTGACTACAGCGGGTGTAACAGAGCCCTTTCTGCTGGATACTGGTGCTGCAAAGAGTTCAATTATGCATTCAAAACTCCCTGGCGCGCCTTTGTCTGGCGAAATGAATGTTTCAGTAGGTTTTTCTGGCGCCCCAGTTAGAAACCCGATTTCTAGTCCTATGCCACTTTCTGTTGGACCTTGTGAGCTAAAAGCACCCCTCATCCTAACGACAGGTTGTGGTGAAAATTTGCTAGGATTAGATTTGTTAAAAAGATTGCATGCGACGCTATATTGTTCTCCCTCAGGAGTACAACTTACATTAGGTAAGGAAGTGATTTCCCGGGTGTATTTGTCTAAGAATGCAATGCCACCTGAATTGTCATCCCTTCCGGATGTCCTTTGGGCTACTGGTCCCAATGATGTGGGTCTCTTGGAAATACCGCCATATGTGGTCACTTTAAAAGCCAATGTCAGATTGCCACGTATTCCCCAGTACAAGATCTCCAATGAAGGTCAGAAAGCGTTGTTAGCAATTGTCAGTGATTTGATTAAAAAGGGTGTAATTGAAGAGACAAGAGGCAACATTTGCAATAGTCCTGTTTTACCTATTTTAAAACGAACGGACCCTTCACAGCCACCTGTTTACAGATTTGTGATTGATCTTAGAGAGGTTAATAAGATTGTTGTGCCACAGTTTCCAGTTGTCCCTGATATAACTGCCTTGTTAACTATGATTCCAGCCTCCGCTGCATGGTTCTCAGTGATCGATTTAAAGAATGCTTTCTTTAGCATCCCAATTGCAGAGGAGAGCAGGGACATTTTTGGCTTCAGTTTAGGAGGTCGAAGCTTCCGCTTTAAACGCGCTCCCCAGGGCTACTGTGAAAGTCCATCAATATACAGTCAGGCTTTAAAAGCGCAGCTTGATGCACTTGTTTTACCTAGTGGCGCTATCCTTATTCAGTACGTTGACGATTTGCTAATCGCCGCGGATACTGAAAAGATTTGCAAAGAAGCTACATTGTCATTGTTGCGTCATTTGTCTGCCTTCCATCACAAAGTGTCTCTCTCAAAACTGCAATATTGTCGACAAGAAGTGACCTACTTAGGTCATCTCTTATCGAAGGAGGGAAGGAAACTGACCCCAGAAAGAATTCAAGCCATTGCACAATTGAGCGTGCCAAGAACACAGAGAGAAGTGCGTGCTTTCTTGGGCATTACTTCATACTGTAGGCACTGGATACCAAATTTTTCTTTGCTGGCAAAACCTTTGTTAGCACTAACATGTAAAGACACACCGAATCCTATCCCATGGTCTGAAGAGTGTCAGAAAAGTTTTTGGGAATTGCGTAATGCATTATGTTCAGCACCTGTGTTGGGTACCCCTGACTACAGCAAGCCTTTTACATTGTATGTTCATGAAAAAGATGGTTGCGCATTATCAGTATTAACACAGCCTTTTGGCGACAGACCGCGTCCATGCGCATATTTTTCGTCAACCTTGGACCCGGTAGCGAGGGCATTGCCAAGTTGTTTGAGAGCTACAGCCGCAGCAGCTATGTCTATTCGACAGTCTGCTGGACTGGTAATGGATAATACATTGATTGTTATGGTTCCACATGCTGTGGACACATTGTTAAACAGGACCAAGACACAGCACTTAACTAGTGCGCGATTGTCAGGATATGAATTGACACTGTTAGCAAATCATATACACATAAAGAGATGCAACACGTTGAATCCAGCTACATTATTGCCGATTCCAGCAGACCTAGATGAGATTGAGCAACATGATTGTCTGTTCAGAAAAGAAGAAGAGACGAAAGGGAGAGTGGATCTTAAAGATACTCCCCTGACTGAGAGTGATGGTACCTTATGGGTGGATGGTTCGTGCTTCAAGCTTCCGAATGGTGATACAACTGCTGCATATGCTATCACGACTTTGCACACGATTGTTGAAACTGCACGTGTGCCACATAATTCGGCTCAAGCAGCAGAATTAATTGCCCTTACAAGAGCATGCATGTTGTCTAAAGGAATGAAAGTGAACATATATACTGATAGCCAGTACGCCTTTGGCGTGGCTCATAGTTTTGGGCGATTGTGGAAAGAACGTGGGTTCCTGACTTCGCATGGAGCTAAAGTTCAGAATGGCAAGTTGGTGAATGACCTCCTTGAGTCACTGACCCTACCGTTACAAGTTGCGATTATGAAATGCAGTGCGCACAAGAAAATCACTGATGATGTTGGTCGAGGTAATGCGTTTGCTGATGAAATCGCGAAAGAAACAGCAAAAGATGTGAAGACTCGAATGTATGTTGCAGGTCCTGCAAGATGGGTTAATGATGTTGGAATGTGTGAAAACACGATAGAGAGTGTGAAGTCCTTTCAAGCTGAAGCCACAGAGAAAGAGTTGAGCAAGTGGAGAGAAAGCACGGGTAAATTGGATGAGAATGGTTGTTGGATTGATTTGTCAGAACATCGGCGATGGTTGTTACCCGATGCATATGTGCTTCCAGTGGTTACTATGGCACATGGAATGGCACATATCAGTATGAAAGGAATCTGTAAGTTGTTGGCTCCAGTATGGCAGAATGCTGGAATTCCCAAGTGTGCAGAGAATGTGGTCAAGAATTGTATGGTATGTTTGAAATACAACCCTGGTAGGGGAACCCCAACTCCAGCTGGTCATTTTGCGCCTCCATCATATCCATTTGAAGTTTTGAAGCTAGATTTTATCCACATGGAAAGGTGCAACAACTTGAAATATGTACTGGTTGTTGTTTGCGCTTTTTCAAAATGGATAGAAGCATATCCCCTAAAAGACAACACTGCTTTATCCACAGCCAAAGCCCTTAAAGAATTTTTCCCTAGGTTTGGAATGCCAAGAATGGTGTGGAGTGATAATGGGAGTGAATTTGTGGGTCGAGTGATGAAGAATGTGTGTGAGGGATTAGGGATAAAGCAAAAATTTCACGCTGCAAATCACCCCCAATCAGCTGGATTAGTAGAGTGCTACAACGGCACTCTGAAGCTAAAACTGGCCAAAATCCAGGCGAGCTCCGGTCTTAAATGGCCTGACGCTCTGCCTTTAGCACTCCTATCCACCAGAATGACTGTGCATTCACGAGTGGGACTTAGTCCATATGAGGTGGTTTTTGGCCGCCCGGCCAATGTATGGGGTGTGCCAAGACCGACGAAATTCAGCGAAATCGAACATCCAGTACTGCTTGATTATTTGTATGAATTGACGGCTAAATTGCGTGTTTTACACCAACAGGTGCATGATACTCTCCCCAGGCCTCTGAAGTTCCAGGACACCCTATCGACCCTGGCACGTGGGTTCTTGTGAGGAACTTCCAGCGAAAGAGCAACGATGAGCCCCGTTGGATTGGCCCTCACCTCGTACTTCTGTCGACAAGGTCAGCTGTTCGAGTAAAAGGGAAGAAGAATTGGATTCACGGCGCCCACTGCAAGTGGATCCCTTTGCCTCTACCATATGACCAGTGGGTCCAGGAGGGTATCGCTGACTCTGAAACTGACACTGTACCCCGTTTTGTACCATTTAGTGATGCACGCGTAAGAGGCACAACTTCAGAACAAGAGAGTGACGATATTTTGCAAGAAGCTGTGCCACCGTCAATTCGGTTGGACACTACAGAGCCTGAACTCTTGTTTCAAGACCAGACAGTATCTGGCAGAAACCGCTACAACCTGAGACCAAGGCCTATGGACAAATAAAAATTCCTTTCCCTTACTATTTTTTGATATTATAGCTCTCCCATCTGAAGAACTTTTTGATTTTTGTTTTTCGAACCACCATCCGGGTTCAGCCGCAGGGTCGCGGTGCCAAGACTTTGGGGTACAGGCCGAAGACGTTAGGTCAACGGTTCTGGTTGGTCTAGGGCATTCCCTGGACCGACAGGCGTACCCCTTAGCAGAAGATACTCACCCGCCGCGAGCGGCACGATTAGAGGATGGAGTTTTTTAAGATGGAGAGACTCACTGAGGAAATGAACTTTAAAGCGAAAATATGTAAAATAATGAGGAGCAAACGTTTTGTATTATTATGTTTGTTTATACTATGTAGTATGATGGTGTTCACTGTAGGATTTGTATTCTTCTCCTCTCAAGAGCCCATTGCACCCACTGTACAGCCTATACCTCCTCCTACTGCTTCCTTGCACTCTTTCCACCCTCTGCCTGAACACGAACAAGCTAGACGATCAGAGTTTGTAAACAACTCGTTTATTCAGCTCCTGCACCAGCACCAACTAGTCATGAATACAACCAATTGCTGGGTGTGTGGGCTAATGCCACATACCATTAACAAAGGTATTCCTTATCTAGTGCTGCCGTTTAGTTACAATGGATCGTCATGGGCATTCCAGACCATGTTTCTCTTTGCATTAGATGCCTACTCCCCGCGACAACCGCGTTCCATCAGACCTAGCACAAATAATAAAGCTTTCATGAAAGGAGTTGCCGATATGAGCAGAGATATCGACGTATACTCATCTATTCCCAAAGAAGAGTTGAGAGCTTATGTAGGGTGGAACGCGACCGGGTATAGTATTAGTCTGGGTGAAAGGCAGTGAAAAATCTCATCCCCAATTTGGGTCGTACCCCACATGGGTCGGTTCTGTTTACAAGGTAATGGTCAGAATCCAAGAGCTCAACTGGGGAATAGTGACTGTACTGAAACGTACACTTTTCCATCACAGTTTTCCCCTGCGTTTTTGGCTGCCAAGGGTACATATTTTGTCTGCAATGACCGAGCATATACATGGTTGCCCCCTGATTTCTCGGGCACATGTTATATTGCAAACTTGCTACCGCCAACATTTACTGCTGCCTCTGATTCTCACAAGACCAGAGTTGTAAGAGGCGTGATTAGTAAGGAGGATACTGCCGGTCAGGAAGCTGGAGACTTCTTTTTGGGTTTCCTACCGTTTTGGGGACCGATGGTCAATAGTAGGAACCTGAGACAACTGACTCGTGTGGTTAAATCCACTGTTAATGTAACGGCTGGTGCCCTTGGTAATTTGACAGCTGAGCTCCAAGCGGATCGCCTCATGACTTTGCAGAACCGCATGGTTCTAGACGTCATACTTGCAGACCGCGGTGGGGTATGTAAGGTTATCCAATCTAGTTGTTGCATTTTCATACCAGATAACGCTCCAACAGTTTATCAGGCCATCTCCAAACTACATAAAATATCTGAATCCATACATGTGGATAAAGGAGATTGGTCGTTGGTGGGGTGGTTCTGAGAACTGATATCTGCCTGGGGTTGGAAGATGGTCATTGGAATGATCTTAGCCATCCTTTTCCTGTTCTGTCTGTGCATACAGTGTGCTCCTGCGATATGTGGCCTCTGTGCTACATTATGTGTAAGGAAACCTGTATCGAGGGACGAGCTAAGTAATAGGATGATGCTACAGCAACATCTCCATGACTTCATGAATATTGACCTAGACTCGGATTGATGTGAGTATAGTTATTGCCCATGTAAGGGCAAAAGGAGGGTCTGTGGTACTTTGAAATTTGGGACCGCGTGGGAGGCAGGGCCCCACCCCTGTCTATTCCGGTATCAGCAAACCGCGAATGACCAATGCAGTATATACATGTGCTTTGTATAGCGTTTTATCGATTAATACACTGTGTTTACGATATTATACATTGACTTCGTGGGTTCCATCTTGGAGCGGTGGCCATCTTATGGTTGCCCTCACATAGGCTACACATTACAAACAAGTACGGGCCTTTAGAACACATGTGCCTTCTGTTTGACTTCTCTGTGACCTGTGCAGTTTGGCTCCACCGCCCCAGGTCAGTCCGGTCTCACGAGCTCCCCGTCCTACGGCCACCTGTGATTAGCATCAGGGTTTGACACACCATAAAGCCTTTTCATCCCACACAAGCCACCGGCTAATCTCTTTCACACCTGACTCTTCCTGCTGTATGGCTTGTTTTACAAACAGGAGATGCCCGTGTTTATTGGGGCCTGTTGATATCTGATGTGGGATCTGAGCCTCGCTGGGTGAATAATTGTGGGATGGCTTAACTGGAATGTGGGATGGTCATCATGACTCTGCCTTTTCGTTTGTAATGAATACATGTAAATGACCATATCGTAAAACAAGGAATGTGTGCCTGAAGCATGATATTTTGTATTTAAGGAGAAGCCCGTTTCTGTAAGTTTAAGCAGTCTCCTGAGAACATACATTGTGTTGTACTTCTCGGATACCTGTAATTGGTCTGCAGCCAATAAATCGATCTTTGACTTCACCTAGAAGACTCTGTGTTTCTGTAGGTCTGAAACAGGAAGAACCCGAAGTCTTAGGGTGTGTTCCCCTGCACCGCTGGGCTTTAAAATCCCAGTACTTCAGTACTAACCAATGTACATGCGATTGGTTTTGATAAGAAGATGGGCAATCTGCAACATTTTCACCATAGTATAAAGGGTGCAGGTAGTATGATGTTCAGCACCTTCTGATCTTGGTTATTTTTTAGCAAATAGTGTCTTTTTTGACAAGTGTTGCAAAGAGTGTCCACTGTTCTTAGTAGATACTTTTTAATACTCTGTGGTGTATTTCTCATGAAGGTTTCATTGTTTGCAAACAGTGTGGTATAAAGTAAACGTTCTCCATAGAGTAAACACTGTTTACAGTACTCAGTTCTCTACTGATATCAACTTCAACCGAACTACCATACAAAAATACAACCCCCAGCTAATAATGCTTCTGCCTGCGAGCGGACGAGAGCAATCTTTTGATCTGTTTCCTTCACACATTACTGCGGGCAGGGAAACAGATCAAAAGTCTGCTCCCAGCAAGTGGGATCATTTTTTAAGATCCCACCCGCTGGGAGTGGACTTGGCCTTTGCTCCCACCTGGCAGAAGTTTTGAAAATGCCCCACCCAAGCGAGAGCAAACACAGGTTTCCATACCCGTACCGCTGCGCACAGGGAAACCACTATGTCCTGGGGGTGGACTCCCAGGGACATAGCTTATGAGCCTGCCCTGGGGGTGTGCTCCCCGTGCCTTTAGAGGCTCTGGGAGGGGGGATGCGCAGCCCTGCTCCTCATTTTTTAAAATTTCCGCCCCGGGGTGGGCTACCTGGGGCCTCTCGAGGAACAGGGAGGGAGGCGGCTTGGCTTCTCTCCCCTTCTTTAATGATTTTGTCGCCTGGGGTGGGCTCCCCAGGACCTCCGATGGCTTGGGGAGGGGGCCTGCAGGTACCACTTCCCCATCAATAATATGTTCGGCCCTTGGCGTGCCCTCCCAAGGCCCTCTGGAGGCTCCGTGAGGGCGGTCACGCAGTCCCGTCCCCTTTATGAACACAGTCCAAGATTTAATCATATAATATATAAATGCGGCCAGAGAGTCTTGCAGCAGTTTTTTGCCTTTTTGTTTTTTTCTTTTTGGCCCCGGGGGCGGGAGGGTCCCTCCCATGGGGCCTAAGAGGTCAGGGTAGCCCTATCCTGCCCCCATGTCTCTATTTTTTTTTATACCTTCAGGACAGGGAACTAAGTCCCCCGAGTCCTGTAATGGCAGCCAGCATAATTTTTCACATGTTGTTGGCAGCCAATAAGAGCACTCGCTCTTGCAGGAGTCGAACTCCTGCAGGAGCAAGACGGCGCAAGGAAAAAAAAGCTCCCAGGACCAATCAGAATGCTCTATTTTTAAACTGGCGCTATTGCAAGAGTCTCTCGAAACTCTCACGGTCCCAACTGCCAAAATATACAATTATTTTTTAACCAAAATCTCAAAAACTACTGAACAGGTTTACACGAAATCACAAAAAGCACGATCTGAGGACCAAGATCTTGCTTCCTGCTGAATTTGGTGAAATTCCGTTCAGCAGTTTTTGCTGTGGCCCCGTCTAAAGACGTCTATGGAAAATGCATGAGGATTTTGTGTTTTGGGAACCCCCCTTTTTACCTTGTCCCCGTTTGACGGATCATCGCGAAACTTTCCAGGAAGGAGCTGAGGTGGATGAACCTTTTGGGAGGAACGTTTTGGGAAGATTCGTCCAATGGGGCCAAAGTTATTAGCACACCAAAAAACGCTCTTTCTATGGAAAAGGAGACCTAGGGCCTCATGTAGGTAGCGAAATACCGGTCGGTAACGGCCGATTTTCGGTAAATATGCCGTTACCGACCGGTATTCAGACAAGTGAGATGTAGGAGTCCAAAAACCACTTTTCGGTAAATATGAGGCGGTAAATACCGATTCATAGTTACCGAATTCTAAAATACCGATTCATAGTTACCGAATACATAATTAACGAATCGGTAAATATGAAGTGGTAAATATGAAGTGGTAAAAATTAAAATGACATGTAGGAGCACTCGGTAATTAAGAAATCCAAGAAAATCGGTAAATAAGAGTCGGTAATTAACACGGATTGAAAGCAGGTGGTAACCAACAACAGTGCAGCTAAGCAATCCCAAAATGCAACAGCGTGGACACCCTGGCAGCTATGTACGTCATTGCAAGGCGCCTACGTCTACAGGCAGCAGGACTGAGGGTTTGGCGACGGAAGGAACGCATCCACAGACAGCGCATCACACTATTCCAGCTGACTGATGCAGAGATACATGAGAGGTACAGGCTACACCCCGAAACCATCATGGACTCAATCAGGGACCCGCACCCACTCCTGGACCAGCCAATAAGAAGGGCGCACGCCATACCCCCACATGTGCAGGTGCTCTGCAGCCCACATCTGCTGGCATCCGGCATTTCTCAGGTGGTGACAGCTGCGGTGGGTGGTGTATCCCAGAGTTGCCTGTCCCGTTCCTTCAGGAATTTCTACCACCATTATACTGGCTGCATTGATGGGACACACATCCCACTCTGTCCACCAGCTGACACAGAGCACATCTACAGGATCAGGAAGTCCACCCACTCCATCAATGTGCATACCGAATGGAATGATGTTGTGAATGGTCCCGTGGGTGGCAGAACCAAAAGGTGCGCGTATGCTATTTACAACGAGGTCTGCAAGTTGTCGCACAGTGAGGCGGCTTCCAGACTGAGAGCTATTGACCAAGCAAACATGGAGAAGGCCTAAGCCGTTATAGATATTAGCTCTAGCACTCTCACTTCTAGGATTCATACATGAGACAATAGGCACATGCAAGTACACGGCGCATGCAATGTACAAGCCCCGATTTTGGCGTGGGTCCTACGAGGTATCCCAGTGCCTGTGATTACACCTTCTTTCACTGTGCTTGCAAACGGTATTCATTTAATTATGATTCATGAAGTTTGCTGCGGGATGTGAGTGGTAATCCCGTACATAACTGTCTCGCATGAAGTTGTCTGCTGCAATACTGTTCTTTTTCCACCCCCGCATGGGCGGCGGGATGTTTCCATCTGGCCTTCGATTCCAACCTTGAAAGCAGAGTCCAACAAGTTGAGTAGAATAGAGCGCCATTGTCCCACAAAGAGGTGCCTTTGACTTCCTCTCGTGAAATATTTGTCCTTCACGTTGCTACTACGCGCACTGAGGAACAGGCGCCTCTGAATACTGACCTCCCCCTGCATTTCGGCTCTTTGATCCAAAGTATTATCAATGCCTCGTCCACGACCGGCCTGGCTCAATTTTTTTTAACATGTGGGGCTCGGGTCTCGTGACCTCTTTCCAAACTATTTTTGGTGTAATTCCGGCATTTGTTCATTCACTGTTCTCGAGCATCTTTGGAGGTGCTCCGCTGCTTCTGGCGCTGGTGGCAGGTGTGCTGCTTTTACTCTTCATACTCCGGAATGGCTGCTCCTTCTGTGCCACACGAGCACCTGTCCCGTCTGCATCTTCTTCGTGATAGGATGCTTGACTTCTATGGTACTTTGCCATTGGCGACTTTGAGCCTGGCTTATGGATTATCCTTCAGGTATTCCTACTTCACCTGCGTACAACCTGTATTACACTGCCTGGATTGTCCCTTTGAATGGCCTCTGGATTTGTGCTTGACCAACATGGTGTCTCCGGTGCCGGATTTCGATCGACTGATGCGGCCCTTAGTGTCTCACGAGTTGTCCTGTTCTGGTGTCCGGATCATGGCGTGTGGAGCGGCGCATGGTATCCTGGGTAATTGGGACATCTCAGCGGCAGCCTACGACTTCTTGTCCATGAGCTATTTGGAGGAACATTCCGGGTGCCCTCTGATTGTGCTGGAGGCTCCGTTGGTTGGAGAACACGTATGTTCCTTTTCTTTACTCAATTGGATGGCTGAGACTTTTAGTGGCCCTGGAAACGATTGCTTGTTGGAAGCCGTGGCCACATATGCTGCCTATACATTCATGGATTAACTGGATTGTCGTCCATTGCGCCTGTGCTACTGGACAGCACCCTGGCGCAACATTTATTTCTTTTATTTCTCGTTTTTCTCTTCCTGATGGTCTGCTTGAGTTTTTTACTATACTTGCATTGTGTTTTTTGGAATTGTATGCTGCAATTAATTGGACTGTAGGACTTTGGCGCTGCATTGGTTACGCCCTGTTCTGCTCTGACGAAACTGAACTCTGCGTTCTCTCTTTTCTTGCCTATTACATATTGCTTCGCTCAAGGGGGCGTGTAGTGAGTTCTCCCTGAATACGTACATGCATTGTTCAGTTGGCATAACCACGTTGAATGTTATGTAGCCATATTTGTGTCTTTGCACACGACACTGCGTTTACATGTTCTTTCTTGAATAAACTGCTGACTCTAGACTTCCTTCAGACGAGTGCATTCTGTTGTTCCCATCCCAAGCTCTGCGCAGCGACCTTGGTCTGTACATGCTGTGACACACAGTCTGGAATGTTACACAATGCATGTTTTCCACTCTAGGTTGTTCGACCCACGATTTAGCCATGGCACACGCGCAGCTGCACATACCTGACAGTTGGTGCTTTTCATAGCTCAGACATCATGTTTATTGTTCATACCGAAGACGAGCCTTCCTGCGAGGAGACTCCTGATGCTCCTGTGATGTGATTTCACTAAGCTGATCTTTGTGGTATGGGGTCCCCTATTCAAGCCTGAGAGACCTTCTATCATGACATGATTGTGATATTGGCTACTTAGTTAAGGGAAGGTGGTAGCCTCCTCGGTATTTTCCGATTCGCTAAATACCACCTCGGTATTTACCGATTCGGTGGATACCACCTCGGTATTTACCGATTCGGTGAATTCCGATTCGTATTTACCGAATGTTACCGAATCGGTAACTGTTACCGAATTTTTACCTACATATAACTTACCGGTTCTAATTTACCGATTCGGTACGGCTCGGTATTTATGAACCGGTAAAATTTATTTACCTACATGAGGCCCCTAATTAGGTAATACATTTGCATAGATATATGAACAATTAACTTATTGCTCAAAACTACTTATTTTATATTCATTTATGTTTAACTATTTTAAATGCGTTACTTTAAAGTCAATAATTATTTTTTAAGAACTATAGCCTTATCTGTTTTTGATCAATATTCCGTTCCATGATATTTATGACACAATATTTTTGTCATTTACATTTTAAGCACATTTTAAGTATAGGAACATTATATTTTTGTAAAGATTATTTTTGACACAATATTTGTATCACTCAATATTTTTGTTCACGATATTTTGTTATATGACCAGATTCACCCATCCTTCGACCGTTATCCAACATGTTTATGTCATATTTAATTGCTCTTTTGTGGAAGATCCTGTGTTGTATTTTCTGCACACTGTTATATATATTTTTTTGATGCCCATCTCCTACATTGGGCCACAAACAGCGGTTTTCACTAGACACGTCCACGCGATCACGGCCCCATTCTCCAATGCCCTCCACCTCGTCTTTGAGCACCATGAACCAGACACCCCTGCTACTCCCTTGTTCCTCAGGTACACAACCCTCAGTGTGTAGGGCCAGCTTGCCACAAAGGCAGCCGATCAAAAGCATTTCGAAAGCTCCGGCAATAGCAATGGCGGGATTTGCTAAATAGATGTCGAATCCTGAGACACAAGTCACTGGAGCAACCTTACCAAGTGAGATCAGGGCCTGGTGAATTTCCTTCATCACGTTCCTGTAGAGTTCCTTCTGCCAGTCCTGCAGAAGCTTCCACTCCTCTTCAGAGAAACAGTCAGCGGCTTCGCAGAAGGTTCCTTGTACCTGCAAGAGAAAAATGGGACATTCGTGACAACACCTCATCTACAGGTTCCTTTTGAAATATAAGGTGCACTGTCATTGTAGAAAGATAAACTGTATGTCCATTGCTTGTCCAAGTAAACATCATTCTGGCTTATGCAAGTGGTTCACGTACGCTTGAAGGGTTAACCTTGCATTCCAAGTCCAAACACAGTGTACTCTAAGTCTAATTTACGCCACCAAAATTGTTTTCGCCTTTGCTTATTTTTGAATGGTTTAGCACTTCTTTTAGAAGACAAGTGGCAGTCAGCGGGGCTCTGTGGTGGTGTCAGGTCATGCATTACATTGTGAGATGGAATGTTCTTCAACAACAATTACTTTTACTCTGACATATGGAAAAGTAAAATGGGAGTGATAGTGCGGAACAATGTTTTTTTATGAGGTTGTTTCTCACACTTATCTTCTATAAAAAGAATTGTCAATATATGTGAAGAAGAAAGCATTACTTACGTACCACCCACAACCCGACTTTAAATAGCACAGGTTCTGCCATCTCCAAACGCCACAATTAGCAGTTATTAGTATTAACAAATGTACTGGTACTAGTGTACCCAGTGTGCACACCTTGGTCGATCTTGCAGGTATTGAAACACATGATCTGAAAGTCAAGCATTTCACTCACTAAGAAGCCTCGCCACCAGCCATGCCCTTGAATCGTGGACACTACTCAGACAGACGACACTTTAAGTAATCAGTGCCAATGTCCAAGCTCTTTCACAACATGAGGGAAGAGAACGTCCAGCTCTCTGTCTTTAGTGAAGGTTTGTACTGAAGACCTGGATTCAAGAGCATGAATGAGATCTGTGCTCATACTGCAGGTTCACCCTCCTCCACACTGCGAGTGTATCCAGCGGGTACAGGCCAGGGTCGTGTGTAGTGATGCCCTGCAGCAGGCCGGCTGTCCATCTGCAGGACAGCGAAACGTATAGCAGGGAGAGACAGAGTGCACCCCAACAAGCTCTGGGTCTTGGTTGCCTGTTGCTGCAGCATCTACCTACTAAAGTTTACCTGACTCATGTGTAGCCAGAGAAGCATGTGCATGCGGTAAATGCCCATAGTCCAAGGTTTTGGGGTTAACATGGGTTTTGGTGTTTACTGTTCCAAAATCCACATGTTCCAGTAAATGCTAGGCATTATTCACCCTGCAAAATGCGGCAGGTTTGACTTGGCAAAAAATACTTGGAAAAGTTGCTTATGTAGTGCTAGCCTCAAAATGTATAATTCCGGTAGGTGCAGTAAGAGAAGTTACTGCACATATCAGAATTTTAGGAGCCGCACGCAATGAGGGCTTGATTGGACAGCCTTCCAATTGAGTGACAGCCACAAAGGAAAGATTAGGAAGGCAAGGAGAGGAGCAGGGCTGGGAGCTGGGGCTGCTGTTACTGTCTGCTTGTAAACCCAATCTGAAGGACATGTTCGCTTCATGGAATGATGGAGACGTTTGTAGACAATTTCCCAAGGCTAAAGTTCCAAATCGCTGCCACTTGAGTGTCCTAAGCAGAGAAGAATGATCCTCCTCTAACGTGCTTTGATGGGCTTGCAAGCTCCTCAGCAATCATTGGGTTAATAAGGGTTTGTCCTGTCCTGTCACGACATGGTACTCGCAATATATCGCATTTCTAGTTTGAGGAAAATGTATGTAGACATCTAGGAAATTTCGAAAATTTTACACAAATGTGGGGAAATGGCTGCCGACTCTGCTGCCATGAAGGAAGAAACGCGCTATATGACTACGATGTCTT
This sequence comes from Triturus cristatus, assembly GCF_964204655.1. Lineage (NCBI taxonomy): Eukaryota > Metazoa > Chordata > Amphibia > Caudata > Salamandridae > Triturus > Triturus cristatus. The sequence continues at coordinate 1,732,068 of NC_140592.1, forward strand.
TAGAAAATAACTTTTTTTTCTGGGCAAATTTTTCATGCAAGTGCATCTCAATGAAGGTTATGTTTATTTATTTAACTTAAAATGTTTACACCGGGTACACTGTGTAAAACCATGTGCTACCGCATATATCACGCCTCGATTTTAAATTTCAAATTTGATGCTGTTGGAGGGAGGACCACCGGGGAGTCGGGGAGACTATTCCGGGGCACCTTCCTACCGCACAAGTATAGCCGAGCGCCGCTGAGAAGCCCCTGCAGGGAGGTCCTTCTCCTATGATCGTACTAGGCCCAGTAACACCACCACACAGGACTCAATATCGGTTGCTTGACTTGGTTCTTTATCAAAAAGTAGTACGTTCAATATTTACAGTGAGATCGAGGGATCCAGTAAGAGTCTCAATGTCTCGAAAGGAATAGGGTAGCGGGACAGTCTCAGTACCAACCAGGTACGGGGGAGGGGGCTCTGTGCCAGACCTTGGATGCTGTCTCAGAGCGGCTTGGACGTGGAGAGCCGCGACGGCGTCAGCAGGGCTCGGGTGGTAGTTCCGCTTGGGTCGAGCCGCGACACAGTCAGCAGGGCTCCGGTGGTAGGTCCGCTTCGGTCGAGCCGCGACGAGGTCAGCTGGGCTCTGATGGCAAGTTCACAAGGTCGGGCCGCGACGGCGTCAGCAGGGCCCCAAAGGTTCGTGAAGGTCTTGTAAGTACGATGGAGCCGCGACGTCGTCAGCAGGGCTCAGCAGGTAGTTTCAGGCAGAGTCTTCCTCCGTAGGGCAGCCGCGATCCGATCAGCAGGGCTCTTGACTCCAGGATACAACTACTGTCCTGTTGTCGGGTCGCCCCAGATATAGGACTGGAGCCCTTTGATGTCCGGACCCTTGCGCCCGGAGGGGCGGAGAAGCCGGGTAGGGAGCGGCCAGACGCCCAGCAGGAGAGGCGCCAGGCCCCAGAGAGCTGTGGGGCGATGGCACCTAGGTGTGGAAGGACGGTTGGGGGTCCCATCGATACTGCCCTCCGCCGGGAGTGGGAAGGGTTCACGTGGTATCCCCCGGGCCAGGGGTTGGCGCCTCGATGTCGGGCCTCGCTGGGACAGAGGCCAGGTGAAGCGGGGTCACGCAGGTGGTCACGTGGAGTGACGTATAGTCCAAAATGGAGGAGCCCCGAGGTGCATGGGACCTCGTGCGGCTTAGCGCGGGGAAACAGGACCACGCCACGAGGCCGGCTCCCACAGATGCCCTATTTCTTGGACAGAAATATTGGTATTTCTCAACTCTTCTCTACTTACTCAACCCTAAATATTGCTCCGTGTAATGCAAGTCAAAGGGGAAACATTGTGGCGTATCTACAAGCGCCTTGCACCACTGGAGCATCATTTTTTTTTTTTTAAAGGATTGGATGTCATGCGTTGTTGATTCACCGCCTCTTGGTAATTGTCGAGGGCGACTCAAGTACTTACTGCTGCGTCAGGCTTGGATGAAGCAGGGTAGGAGCACAGGCTCCTGCTAGTGGCTCCTTTCGAGGTGTCGGTGGAGGTCACCTCGTGGCTCATGGTTAGCACAACATTCTCCCATTTGCCCTATTCGGGAGCACTCAGGGCAGAATTTCCAGCAGACACTGCGAGAACATTGTAGCATATTTACAAGAAAATGACGCAAAGTGGCACTACAAGCCATCTTGCTGCACCGAGCTGCGTTGTTAGGAAAGTGCAGGAATTGATCGTATTTACAACCATACAACACATCCCTGTACTTTCCTCTGCGCTGGCGCACAATTGGCTGCTATCGCCAATGCAGGCACCCTTGCATCATGGTGCCAGCATGGCTGCATTGCAGGATGATTGTTTTTGTGCGGGAAGGGAGAGCTTCCTGCACAAAAACAATAATTGATGGCATTTTCCTCCTACTAAAATGCAGCACACATATAAAGATTAAAGACCAGAGAGATATAAAGGTATTTCTCCTCATTGCGCCACTTTAATGCCTTCTCTGTGTAGGCGTTAGAATCTGACGAATTCCATGGTTTACAAAACCTTCAAATCTGGGAATGCGTCAGAATCCATGGGTGATGCATGGGAACACCCACAGCAACACCTATGGAATGCCCCTTTCGCGCAGAGTAATGCGTAAAAGGGCGCTATATTTACAAGGCTGTGGAAAACCACACAGAGTGGCTTTGTAAATATGGGCAGGTACACTGCGCCACCGAAACGTCATGAATGACTAAACATCAATGTCATGTCCTTTAGGAGTAAGGCTGCATCCTATACACCTCTAGGGTGTAGTGACCTCCCAGTAGCAAAGTCTTCCATCACAACTCAAATGCTGGACTATGTTAGCGCATTCAGGGCCTCATTTATAAACTTTTGCCATAGGGCAGCGCTAGAAGCCTCCCTGCTGCGCTGCCCTACGGCAAAAAAAGAGCAGGAATGCGCTGTATCTATCAGATACGGTGCATTCCTGTCCTCTGTCCCTGCTCTGGCGCTCAACTGGCTGCCGTACGCCAACGCAGGCCCCCTTGCACTATGTTGCAAGGGTGTCTGGTTGTAGGGATGTTTGTTTTTGTGCAGGAAGGGACACCTGTCCTGCCTCGCACTCCCAAATAAAAGCAATGCAGCACTCCCACACGGAGGCACACACACAGCAAAGCAGGAAAACACCTGAAAAAGGGGTTTCACTCTCATAAAATGAGGCACATCAAAAGACAGTTTTCAGAATAAAGCGTGGGGTTCTATGAGTGTAATACTCTCTAACACAAAGGCTTTCCCAGATGTCAAATGAAAGAAGCATTGAAAATGCAATAGGTCTCGCCTTTGATTAAGTTAAAGCCATTTCCTTTGCTAATGGGATTGTATAGGAAAGCAAACGGCTTTAACTTAATGAAAGGCGAGACCTATTGCATTTTTAATGCTTGTTAAATGGTGCATTACATGCTTTCAGCTGGTGGTTGTCCTTTTGTAATGGATCTCCTGAAATATTCATGGTCATAACCGTACAGGGTGGACCAGGGCTGGCCTCACCACCTCCGCCAGTTGAAAGCTGCCCACGCCCTGTGGTCAACCCAAAGTAAAGGCAGACAATACATCACAAGAAGTTAAACCTTCAACAAATCCTGCCATGATCCACCCGCCAAGAGAAGCAAATCAACAAAGAAATACAGTGCTCAGAGCCATACTTTTCCCCCAATATTTGCAAGTTGCACTAACAGCAGTAAAATTCGGTTTAGATCGCTTTCCTTGCCGACTTCTTTCGAAGGCTCCAGCAGAAAACTCAAGTTTCACCTAACTCACTCACTCCAGTGTATTCTGTCAGACCCCCTCTAAACATTTGGAAGTGGGAGACAGGAGGAGGGGAGTTGAACACAGTAACGGGTGGGTCTTCAATGGTGCAACAGAATGAACTGCCGCCTCGATACTAGGCATAGGGCGACACTTAAATTAAACTTCCAAAATGAGTGAAATTAGCTTTTTGCCAAAGTCTCGCCCACTGTGTCATCGAGAGACATTTTGTGCTCGAAGCAGCCTCCTGCCGGTATCCCATGTGATGTTTCTACCGGAAGTCTGCCCTCGCATGTAAAAGACACACTGGATACCTCACATAGGGGCATATCAACAACAACGGGCGATAATTATCGCTCAGCGCTCTTAGCGTGAGGATAATTATCGCCGGCTAGCGTGAATTTTTATCGCTGAGATAGCGTGCTATTAGCAACGCTTATCTCAATAGCGATAAAAATCTACACGCTAACAGGCTAACGTGAGATTATCGCTGGAAACCCAGCGATAATCTCACGTTACCTTGTTGATAGGGACAGGCAAATTTAGCCATGATATCCTCCTTCCATAGGATATCATGGCTAAGTCTGAAAATTAGCAGACGTAAAAAAGCAGCGTTAACCGCGGTTAGCGCTGCTTTTTTTGTCTCTAACAGGGTTAGCGACATTCTTGATAATAGGAGAAATGTCGCTTAGCGACATTTCTCCTATTATTTTACTCTGGAACGCCCCCTTTGCATCTCATTAGAGATGGAAGGGGAAGCGTAGAGTAAAAGGGTGCTAACATGCAAATTTGCATGTTAGCACCCTGTTTTGATAGGGCGCTAGTTTTATCTCTGCTTTTTGGGCTTTTAAAGCCAAAAAAAGCAGAGATGAAGCCCTTGTTGATATGCCCCATAGTTCTTGTCTCACGAGATTGAAGGCAGCAGGTACTTTTGTTCACATCGACTTAAATACTGGTGTTTAGGTGGTTTAAAATCACTCCAAATGTTGGCAAAAAAAGGAAACTTAGGCACACAGGTGAATGATCAGTCTCTCACAACACTGGTAAAGTGGGAAAGCCAAGACTAGATCTCAGGCCTCTTGGTTCCAGGTGACAAACATCCCCACCCTTAGGCTTCCAACCCATCACCCCAACCTCACACCCACTTACTTATCAATCACACCCGTGCGCACCTCTTACATCCGGTGCACTCTCCTAACATTCCAGTCACAGCGCTTTACTGTGCAGGTGTTTAGCACACAGCAAATTCTTAATTCCCATCAGCCATTAACAATGTAAGCAGCCTCGGATATGGCACCACAGGGCTCCGAGGGCAGTCTCACTGCCCACAATGCTGCTGAATGCTGCTGAATGCCGAATAAAAGAACCTGAACTGAAGGCGCTGCATGGGTGCAATGAGCAAAGGGGCATATCAACAAGAGCTTTATCTCTGCTTTTTTGGCTTTACAAGCCAAAAAAGCAGAGATAAAATTAGCGCCCTATCAACAACAGGGTGCTAACACGCAAATTTGCATGTTAGCACCCTTTTACTCTACGCTTCCCCTTGCATCTCTAATGAGATGCAAAGGGGGCGTTCCAGAGTAAAATAATAGGAGAAATGTCGCTAAGCGACATTTCTCCTATTATCAAGAATGTCGCTAGCCCTGTTAGAGACAAAAAAAGCAGCGCTAACCGCGGTTAACGCTGCTTTTTTACGTCTGCTAATTTTCAGACTTAGCCATGATATCCTATGGAAGGAGGATATCATGGCTAAGTTTGCCTGTCCCTATCAACAAGGTAACGTGTGATTATCGCTGGGTTTCCAGCGATAATCTCACGTTAGCCTGTTAGCGTGTAGATTTTTATCTCTATTGAGATAAGCGTTGCTAATAGCACGCTATCTCAGCGATAAAAATTCACGCTAGCCGGCGATAATTATCCTCACGCTAAGAGCGCTGAGCGATAATTATCGCCGGTTGTTGTTGATATGCCCCTAAGATCTTAGGGGCATATTATCAAGCCAGGCGATAAAATTATCGCCGCTTTAGCGGCAGAAAACCGCCGCTAAAACGGCGATAATGGGCTTGATAATATGCTCTATGGATTTCCAATTGAAGCCCATGTTAAATGGGAAGGACATCTAACATGGGCTTCAATTGGAATTCCATAGAGCATATTATCAAGCCCATTATCGCCGTTTTAGCGGCAGTTTTCTGCCGGTAAAGCGGCGATAATTTTATCGCCTGGCTTGATAATATGCCCCCTAGTGAGTAAACGTAACAGCGGACACGGCAAATGGGCCCAGTGTCGCCAGTCGCTCCCTCGTGATTGCGCGACGCCCCCCCCCATCTTTGCACCGCCACCACCAGTGAAGTCCGGGCCCGCACTGTGCACAGGTGCGTCGAACACAGCAGCATATATTGTGGCACAAGTGTGATCCACTGGGGAGCCTGGGTAGATCTGTCACCAAACGTGATCCCTTCTCTCACTACTCAAATGCACGATTAGTGAATATGTGTGTAACACTTGCAAAAAAAGGCAGGGTTAGAAACAGAAGCCCAGAGCACACAGTTGTGTTCTTCCTGCAATCTTCACAACTTAATCCAAGGCTTTGTGTAATGAAAGAACAGACAAAGTTAAATTCTTGCACGAAAAGCCTCGAGTCGGAGTGCATTTCATTTCTTCGCTTTAATGTGCACTGCCGTAAGTGCACTGCCGTAAGTGCACTGCCGCAATAATGCAACACTGAGAAGATGTGATGTTGAATGCAACTAAAACTACAAGAGGGTGGCAACCACAGGTGAACATTTCGTATACTAAATGTTTCTGCATTTTTGTTATGTTATTAGCAAACCACGCTAGAACATCCCATATATTTTATGAGTCAAATAAACACCTTTCAAGCCAGTGGTAAACTAAGGGGCTAGTGTAAAGTTATCAGTTCAAGTTCTAGGGAAATGTTTCACTGTTTTGTGAGTCACCATCAGTAAAATTAGTATGCGATAAAAAATCCATGTTGCTGATACATTAACTGTGCCCTTTCCTGATGGACTCTGATGCCTGTTCAGTATCCTGTATTAAATCTTACATCCATTGAAAATAACTTATTTGGTTAGTTTTATATTCTCATGAATTGTTAAAAAGGAACAAAGCCCTCCAAAGTCATACATTAGGTAAAACGGACACTTTATTGACAGCAAATATTAATTTAAAAAACGGTACCTGCTTTTCAAATAGTGTAACAAAAATAGTTATCACAATTCATTATGCAACAGACAGCATCTCCCAAAAGAAAGCCTCAAATTGTATAACAATAAGATACGTAATAATGTACATCAAACAAACAAGAAACTTTCAGTGCAGACATTATCATAAAAAACGTAACCAAAGCACAAAAGGTTAACCCATAATGATATTTAGTGGTTTTTAGGTCTCGCCTGACCCAGCGCATGCGCTGGTCTGGCGAGACTTATTGAGAGGGCTCCAAAAAGTGCTACCAGGCCAGCCTAGAGCCACAGTGCACCGCGCTTTACCGCCATTACTTTCGGTTTCGCGGCCGCACGGCCGCTTTGATGTTTGATCGTGATCGCGTTCGCGATCACTTTCACTTTTGCGGCCGCTTTGCACACCCAATAGGTCTCGCTTTTGGGACCTTATAAGTATTTAGTTATGCAACTGTTGCATGGCTAAACACTTATAAGGTCCCAAAGGCGAGACCTATTGGCTATGCCAATGCTTGTTTTAATTATGACTGCTAGAATACTTTCATTGAACCATTACTTTGAAAAGTTATTCCCCAGTGACAGAATGACTGAATGACCTATTTCAAAGTATCTCAAAGCGGGGTCCCGGAAATGTCAGGCCGGGTGTTGGGGGGGGGGGGGGGGATACAAAGGTTTCAGTTGAACATGCCGAGCAGCACGTTTGTTTCTAGCCTGCAGCAGGCGTGCATGCATTTAATAAAAGGGGTTTCTTCGGGTGAGTCTTTGCCGCTTTCTTGGCTTGCTGTGAGGGTGGGGAATGTCGCTACACCAAAAAATAGTTTGAGAAACCCATACGGATTCTGTTTAAAAAAAACTTCAATCATGAACAGTTTATGGTTTCTTTGCAACGCATTAAATACAATGTTGGTGAGTGAAAATGTCATTTTTAAACCTCACACCATATAGCACATTGGCTTTTGGCGCTGATCGGGCGGGGTGAATTTTAAATAGCAGGGGCGTGATTATGTTCCTTCCAATAAGCTGGAGCTGTTCTCTATGAAGATAATGTCAAGTAAAACGGAGGTGCAGCACTTGGGCCCCAAACACACATTCCACTTTCCTGCTTTAAAGGGACCAAACAGTGAAAAGAAAAAGCCTCGTCGCCTTTCCCCGTCTTGTATCAGCAACAACCACCAGCAATAAGGGTTCTGGAACGTCCCTCTGTTTGATGACTTCTGGCTCGGTTGTAAGCCCTGTGACGACATAATTCCCCGAATGGCCCCTTTAAGCGCTGTAGCCTGCTGTCTTGGTGCGCCCAATGGCCATTTTCCTCGCTCATGCTTCTGTTTTGTGGTTGTTCTCGCCCAGCGCTTTGATCTCCTCTCCGTTGCCAAGTTCCTTGTCTGTATGCCTGGTCCCTTGCTTGGCTTTCTTTGAGTGGAACCAGTAGGCCACGCCTGCCACAAGGGCTGCCAGCAGCAGGCCCACCACAATGCCCACCCCCAGCTTAGCCTGGTCACTGGCACGCTGGTCGCGGTCCTTCCCCTCTCCCTCCTCCTCCTCTGGTTTGTCGGGCTCGGGGATGTTGATGGCAGAGATGTTGATGGCAGAGATGTTGATGGACAGAGAGGTCCTGTCCATCCTGTTTTCAGCAATGCAGGTCAAGGTAGCATTCTCCGCAGGCGAGATGGTGAGCTTGCTGGAGAACTTGAGGTTCGCATAGTCAGTCTCCCTGGTCCCATTGAAGAGGTCTTGGCTGCTGGAGCTGACCCACTGCACCGTTGCTTTAGAGAACCCCTCAACCTGGCAGGTCACCGTCTTGGTCTTGCCGTCTTTGCTGGCCTCCTTGGTCACCTTCAGCCGCGGTTTGCCCTCCACGGTGACGTTGAGCGTCTACCTTTTCTTCAAGCCCCTGGCCCGGGAGGAAGCTCTCGCAGGAGTATGTCCCCGCATCCTTGTACTGAAGGCTCGTGAAGGATGGCTGGGCCGGGATGAGTATTCCGTCCTTCGTCCACGCCACGGAGGCCTTTTCACTGGAGGTTGGGGTGCATGTGACCTGGAGGGCATCCCCGACCATCCTCGTCACGGATCCGTTGGGGCTCATGGACACATCTAGATAGTGCACAGTGACGTCAATGGCCATTGAAGTGAGGCTTGTGTTCGCCAGGCCGCACGTGTAGTCCCCAGATTCGCTGCACCTCACGTCTGTGAGTGTGAAGACGCTCTTGCTGGGGCACCCTTGTCGCTTCCAGGAAAGTAAAACACAAAGTCTTGAGGAGGGCAGTTGCCGTCGTCCGTGCACTCCAGGTGGATGTTATCCCCTTCTTTGTAGCCGTGAGCGGGCGGCAGCATGTCTATGGAGAGGAGCTCAGTGGGGTAGTGCACTTCGAAGGTAGCCGGCTCGGAGGTCGCAGACTCGGGGCCGTCGGTGCCCTGGAAAGCCGCGGAGGTCCCTTCTCGTGAAATAGACACATTGTTGCTGTTGTGAAGTCATGTGGATGCCCCAGACACAGCCCTTGGCGCATCACGGCAGGAAGGACTATGTGTGCAAGTGCGGCTTCATTTTTTTTTTGGTGTGTAACTGTAAATATGGCCAGCCTGTATAAAGAAAGCCGCGTGAAGTAATGTGGACGCCTGAGCCATAGCCCTTGGTGCATCACGGCCGGGAGAAGAACAATGCGTGCAAGTGCGTCCGCAGTGCTTTAAAAAAACAAAATGTTTCTAACAGTAAATACGGCCAAAACAACAAGCCAGCCAGCCTGTATAATCAAAGGCACGCAGCCGCAAGTCATGCCGCTCTGCTTCGGGAGAAGAACCGACCATGTAAGTGCGTCCGCATCGCTTTAAAAACAAGCGCTCGCCAGGCATCCGCTGTTAATTTTTGCATCTCTCTTTCACTTTAAAGTGAAAGAGAGATACAAAATAAACAAGCGGCGCCATCTCCCCTTTTTTGTCTGGCCCAATCAGAGAGCCGGACTGGCGCGTGCAAGGCAGCGTGACGAAGCTTCTGATAAGAAACTTCATCACGACAGCCGTAATGCAGGCGATCCAGTCCAGATGGGCCGGGAAAAAAAGCCAAAGGGAGGCAATGAAAAACCCTCCTTTCCAATGGGAAGCCAGCGTTTACCATAAACGCTGACGCTACCCAATGGAAATGAGGGGCGGGGCTTGGAGTCCCCTTCTGAAACTCCTCATCTACAATAAATGTCGCCGAGCGAGCTGTGCATGTGCGCAGCCACGCTCGTAATAGGCAAATTATATATATTGTCTACTGGCGGTCGCCAGTAGATAGTTATAGTTAGGACCGTGTTTCCATAGGAAATCCGCAACATTCTATTTGGAATAACTTTGGTGCCGATTGACGAATCCTCGCGAAATTTTCAAAATAGGTGAGGCGCTCCGCTCCGCCTGTACCCGGAAAGTCTCGGGGGGATTCATCAAGCGGGGGCTGAGAAAAAAGGGGGGTCCCAAAACGCATTTTTCCCATGCAATTTTCCATAGGGACATTTAGTCCAAGGTACAGCCCAAACGGCTGAACAGAATTACTTTAAATTTGGCAAAGAGGTAGTCCTCAGGTCAGGGATGTGCCTTTTGCATATCTGGTGTCAATCCGTTCAGTAGTTCCTGAGAAAATCAAAAGTAAAATCATATATATATCTGGGCGGAGCCTAACCACACATCTCATCGTGAGATCTGATTGGCTGTCAGCACTTCATCCAAGAAGTGTTGGCAGCCATCTTGGGACCAATATACATGATAGCACCTCATTAAAAAGCATTGCAGTTAATAGAAGATTTTAAGACTTTAGTTACATTATAAAATCATTTGTTGATGGTAGCATACTCATTTTAGGAATTGTGGTGTGTTCTAAGGTGATTTTACCATGTGAAAAAGCCTTCTGCTGTGATATCATGAATCATGTTTGAGAGAAAACTATTTTCTCATGCTTTTCCCACAGAGGTTTGGAAGGTGATCAATAAGCTAAACTGAGAGCATATTTTCTGTAAATTCACATTATCTTTCTCAGTCATGGGAGAATGAAGTCTGACATTCTCAGTAAAACATGTACATCCAACAAGGGCAGAGACTGTCAGTTGATTCCTTTGTGTTCTACTGCAGCTTCCCAGAGTGTTCTAAAGAACAACTAGAGCGCTAACAGTCCCACTTATGACAAAAGTATGGCACACCTGAAGCCATCTTGGTTGGAATAAAGTGGTAACTCTTAAAACATTTAATTTAAAAAGGAACAAAATGAGGGGGTTCATTTTGCCATAGAAAGTATGATTAGTGCTGCAGAAAGAAAAGTTAGGGCACATTTTGAGTGACTTCTCAAATCCTCTTCTATTTCATTAAAACATTCTGACATGCAGACTGAAACATGCACTTTCAATATCAGCAGCAGACTTCCCTGGTGAGCAGTAGCTTTACTACAGTGATCTAATAAGCAACTAGAGTGCTAACATTCTGAATTCATGGCAAATGTGTGACACATCTGAATGCCTTCTTGATGGAATCAAAGTAAAAAACTGAAAGTTTTTCCTACTGAGGAGACTGTAGTAAATGAGGAAATTAGGAAACATCATAACAAATAAGTCTCCCAAAATGGCCACCAGAGACAAAAGAGCCCAAATGTAGCCCAAATATTACCGAGATGTAGCCCAAGTATAGCCCAATGACAGAATGTCCCAGAGTGTTCTAACGAACAACTAGAGCGCTAACAGTCTTACTTATGACAAAAGTATGGCACACTTGAAGCCATCTTGATTGGAATAAAGTGGTAACAGTTATAACATTTAATTTACAAAGGAACAAACTGAGGGGGTTCATTTTGCCACAGCAATTATGATTAGTGGTGCAGAAAGAAAAATTAGGGCACATTTTGACTTCTCAAATCCTCTTCTAATTCATAAAAAAATTCTGACATGCAGATTGAAACATGCACTTTGAATACCAGCAGCAGACTTCCCTGGTGAGCAGTAGCTTTACTACAGTGATCTAATGAGCAACTAGAGTGCTAACATTCAGAATTTATGGCAAATGTATGACACATCTGAATGCCTTCTTGATGGAACCAAACTAAAAAACTGAAACTATTTCCTACTGAGGAGACTGCAGTAAATGAGGAAATTTGTAAACTTCATAACAAATAAATCTCCCAAGATGGCCACCAGAGACAAAAGAGCCCAAATGTAGCCCAAATATCACCGAGATGTAGCCCAAGTATAGCCCAATGACAGAATGTCCCAGAGTGTTCTAACGAACAACTAGAGCGCTAACAGTCTTACTTATGACAAAAGTATGGCACACCTGAAGCCATCTTGATTGGAATAAAGTGGTAACAGTTAAAACATTTAATTTACAAAGGAACAAACTGAGGGGGTTCATTTTGCCACAGCAATTATGATTAGTGGTGCAGAAAGAAAAATTAGGGCACATATTGACTTCTCAAATCCTCTTCTATTTCATAAAAAAATTCTGACATGCAGATTGAAACATGCACTTTGAATACCAGCAGCAGACTTCCCTGGTGAGCAGTAGCATTACTACAGTGATCTAATGAGCAACTAGAGTGCTAACATTCAGAATTTATGGCAAATGTGTGACACATCTGAATGCCTTCTTGATGGAACCAAACTAAAAAACTGAAAGTATTTCCTACTGAGGAGACTGCAGTAAATGAGGAAATTTGTAAACTTCATAACAAATAAATCTCCCAAGATGGCCACCAGAGACAAAAGAGCCCAAATGTAGCCCAAATATCACCGAGATGTAGCCCAAGTATAGCCCAATGACAGAATGTCCCAGAGTGTTCTAACGAACATCTAGAGCGCTAACAGTCTTACTTATGACAAAAGTATGGCACACCTAAAGCCATCTTGATTGGAATAAAGTGGTAACACTTAAAACATTTAATTTACAATGGAACAAAATGAGGGGGTTCATTTTCCCATAGAAATTATGAATAGTTCTGCAGAAAGAAAAATGAGGGCACATTTTGACTTCTCAAATTCTCTTCTATTTCATAAAAATATTCTGACATGCAGACTGAAACATACACTTTTAATACCAGCAGCAGACTTCAGTGGTGAGCAGTAGCTTTACTACAGTGATCTAATGAGCAACTGGAGTGCTAACATTCAGAGTTTATGGCAAATATGTGACATATCTGAATACCTTCTTGATGGAATCAAAGTAAAAAACTGAAAGCATTTCCTACTGAGGAGACTGCAGTAAATGAGGAAATTAGGAAACTTCATAACAAATAAATCTCCCAAGATGGCCACCAGAGACAAAAGAGCCCAAATGCAGCACAAATATCACCCAGATGTAGCCCACAAGTAGCCCAATGACAGAAGTGTGCAAAACACTTATTATTTTGTGTATTTGCAGTTTTTTATATAGTGCAGACTTGTCAGGTATTGGAGTGCTTTACATGAGCATTGGTTACATCACACAAGATCAAATTCATTTTGGTTGTAGACATGGGGAGATTAAGTGATTTGACCAGAATCACAGAATGTTGAGCTGAAGCAGAAACTCCAACCTGGTTCCCCAGTTGCAAAGTCTGCAGCTCTGGAAGTAACACCATATCCTCTCCCCTAGGTGCAACATTTAATCAAGTGGTCAACTGGATAAAAAAACATAAAGATTACAAATAATTTAAGATCTTTGTCGCTATTTGAAAACTCAGAAAATATGTCCTCATTTTAGTTTTTTAGAGCACTAATCATAATTTTGATGCAAATAAGACCCTCTCATATATGTAATTTCTAAAGGAAATACTCTAGGTATTACAGTTTTGATTACATCAAGATGACGTCAGGCGTTCCACACTTTTGTAATAAATATAGAATGTTAGCAATCTAGTTGTTCATTGGGATACTGTTGAGAGGCAGAGGCCAGGGGCACGGACTCCGAAAATTGAAGGCAGGTAGGAGAGTGCAGAGGCAACGATTTGACCACACTGGACAGGCAGGAAGGGCAGTGGCAGCACAACAGACTATGGAGGGCAGTGGAAAGGGGGGCAGGGGCAACAAACCAACAATACAGGACTGGCAAGAGAGGCTGTGGCAATATAATAGACCATTGTGGGCAGAAGGAAGAGGCAGTGGTAGTACAACCATACATGCCAACAGACCCGTTTCAGCCAGGAAACGTCCAATGTTTTTAATCTCAAATGGGCTTTACTTGATCTGTCTCCTGTCAAAGGGGAAAATCAATACCCCAGTTTTTTTTCAAAATCTCCCTCTTACCAAGTTCAAAATGTTTGCAAGTATGGTACATTGGATCATGGTAGGCAGGAGGAATTGGGGTAGGGACATGGACTCGGATAACAGAGGACAGGAGGGACATGGAGAGGTGCACCAAACTGACCCTACAGGGCAGGCATCAGGGAGTGCAGCACAACAATCCATGGAAAGCAATAGGGAGGGACAGGACCATGCACATGGACAACAGAGAACAGAGGGGAAAGAGGCAATGGTAGCTAGCTGACCATAATGGACAGACAGGAGAGAAAGCTGCAGCATAACAGACCATAAAGGGCAGGAGGGACGGATCAGGGGCATTACAATGGAACAGGCAAGCCAGGAGGGAGGGAATAGGGGTCTGCACATGGAAAAAGAGGGCTGGGGCAAGGGGGCAGGGCAGGAGCAGCAAGATGACCATGGAGGTCAGGCAGTATGGGCACTAGAAACAAGACACACCATTGAGAGCAACAATGAGACTATGATGTCATACAAACAGACCATGGAGGGAAGGTGGGAGGGGGCAGGGGCAGCTAGCTGACCACACAGGGAAGGTGGGAGGGGCCATGGCAGCACAGAAGACCATGCATGGCAAGCAGGAGGGTTAGTGGCAGCACAATGGCTATGATGGGCAAGAAGGAGGGAGCAGGGCATGCACAAAGGACCATGGAGGATAGAAGGGAGGGTCAGGACCTGGGCACAGACAAGAGAGTTCAGGGGAAGGGGCCTCACAACAGACCGCACGGGGCAGGCAGGAGGAGCAGTTGCAGCACAACAGACCAGGGAGGGCAGAAGGGTGTGGCAGTAAAATGGACCATGGAGGACAGGAGGAAGGGGATAGGGGCATGGCATGTGGACAGGCAGGGTGGAGGTGGCAGGGATAGGTTACAGTCATCTGACAATGCTAGGCAGGTGGGAGGGAAGTGGCAGCTCAACAGAACATGCAGAGTAGATAGGAGTGGCAGGTCCATGGGATGGAGCAGGGGCATGCACAAAGACATCGGATGGCAGGGGGAAGGAGAATAGGGGCAGCAAGCTAAGCACAGAGGCTAAGCAGGAGGTCAATGATGGGCCATAGAATTGGGCAATGGAGGGCAGGAGGAGTGGACTGGTACATCATGCTAAATGGAGGGCAGTGGCAGCACATCAGACCATGCATGGCAGGAGGGAGGAGGCTAGTCCATGGATTCAGACAGCAGAGGATAGGGAGGAGGTGGATGGGGCAGCAAGCTAACTGTTCAGAGAAGGTGGCTATTAGGAACTTTATTGTTTTTAAAATGTGTGTCTGTGCGAACTACTTAAAATATGAACAAGTATGCAGCATAATCTCACTTTTATTCAGGAATAAGAGGAGGTTTGTGACTGTGACTCCGGGCTCACTTGGCAGAAACACCCCCTGACCCTCCACCCCCCATCGCAAAATGTAATGTCCGTGAAAAGGGTAGGTGGACGCAGTGTTATATAGAACATAGTCCTGAGAGCACGATTGAAAATGAAAACTAGATATAGTACATGGTATAAACCATGCACCAAAAAGTGTGATATAAGATGAACCGGGGCGTGAAATATAATATGCAATACATTGTGCGCAATGACAGATTCATTGGAGAGCACGAGATAGCACAGGCACTAGCTCGTGCTATGTGATATGCGCCTTGGAGTGTAATATGCACAGGGCAGTGTTTTGTAACCTAACTAGTCTCTTAAGTTGTAATATAAAATATGTCCTGGGGAGTATAACGTTGCATATGCACTGTGACAAAGATATGGATTCCAGATTGTAATATGTATGGCATAGCACTGTGCGTTATAACATAGGCATCGAGGAAGGCATGTTAGATGGGGCAATATAACCCGTGCGAAGGCAAGTGTGGCACGACATATTCACAGGGTGGTGTTACAGTGCACATGGGCTAGAGAGTGTCATAGCATATACGCACTAGCTGGTGGAATACAACACAGAGGTGTGAGGCACTCGGCGGGCACTGGTGGGTGTAACACAGCATTGGGCTCAGCCAGGAGCACACTGTGACTCTCAAGTGAGGTTCGTCTCCTTTCCAGAGGGTAAAATAAAAAGTATTACACATCCGGCGGTGGATGTGTGTTTTATTAACCGTGAGGGGGGTTTCTTGCATAGTTTGGTCGAATTTTTGTGGAAACCCCTTTGAATGGCTTGGTGTGCGTGTATATTAAATGTGCCCGTCAATAGCTACCCATGTTTGTATAAATAAACGACAAGGGTGTCTACTTGGAGAGTTCCCACCGGCGGGGGTGCCGGGATTAGGCACGGTAGGGCGTCAGACACGTCAGAGCTTCACTAGCGGTGTAAATACATTCCATGTGGATTCATTCTATGCATAGTTGCCTTTTAATGTTTATCACGCAAATCGTCATGGTGATAGGTACATACGGTTTGTCCAGCATGTCCTAAGTGTTTCTATAAATATATATTTTTTTAAAATAATAAAAAACAAAGGCCGGCCCTGGGTGATGGGGTCCCCGGGGCCATAAGTGGCCTGAGGAGGGGGGCAACGCAGCCCCCTCCTAAAGAATAAAAAAAAAAAAGGCCTTGACCCGGGGGTTGGGATCCCCGGGGCCGATTAAGTCCTTGGGAGGGCCAAATGTTTTATTTTTTTTTAAACAAAAAAATTAGGGTGCAGGCCCTGGGGGATGGGGTCCCCAGGGCCAGTAAATTAGAAAAAGAAGGGGGCCACACAGCCCTCCTTCTTAAAAAAATAAATAAAAGATCGGCATCGCGCCGGAGGCCACGCCCCCTCCTAGCAGCATTGTGCAAATGCACCCCCTGGCCAGTTGTAAGTTGGGGAATTAATTCCCCTTCAATACTGAGGGTCCCTGAGGGCCAACTAGCCCAACAGGTATCTCCAGTATGCGCCAGGGAGCTGCGTGGCAGACAGGTGTTCTGAGGCCACGCCCCTTTTTACACCTCTATGCAAGGCAGCTCCGTGGCGCTTACTGGAGGTACTTAGTGGGCTAGTTTGACCCTAGGGACCCTTAGGATTCAAGGGGACTTAATCTCTCAACTTAGAACGGCCACAGGGCGCGTTTACACAGTGGTGAAGGGAGGGGACGGGGCCTGAGGTGACATGTGCAAACACGCCCTGTGGCACGTTTTAAGTTGGGGAAATAATTCCCTTTCAATCCTGAGGGACCATGGGGGCCAACTAGCCCACCAGGGGCTTCCAGTAAGCGCCACTGCTCTGCGTTGCAGAGAGGTGGTGCAGGCCGTGCCCCTTTTTCCACCTCTCTGCAATGCAGCTCTGTGGCGCTTACTGGAGGTACCTAGTGGGCTAGTTGGACCCTAGGGGCGCTCAGGATTCAAATGAACTTAATCTCCCAACTAAAAACGGACACAGGGTGTGTTTACACAGTGGTGAAGGGAGGGGACGGGGCCTGAGTTAACGTGTGCAAACACGCCCTGTGGCGCGTTTTAAGTTGGGGAAATAATTCCCCTTCAATCCTGAGTGCCCCTGGGGGCCAACTAGCCCACCAGGTGCTTCCAGTAAGCGCCACTACGCTGCGTTACAGAGAGGTGGTGTAGGCCGTGCCCCTTTTTACATCTCTCTGCAACGCAGCTCTGTGGCGCTTACTGGAGGTACCTAGTGGTCTAGTTGGACCCTAGGGACCCTCAGGATTCAAGGGGACTTAATCTCCCAACTTAAAACGGCCACAGGGCGTGTTTACACAGTGGGGAAGTGAGGGGACGGGGCCTGAGATGACGTGTGCAAACACGCCCTGTGGCGCGTTTTAAGAGGTAGTTTTAATCACCTGCCCTATTATATACTAGGGGCTTACAGAGGAGGTCATGCTGATCACAGGGGGACCCCAACGCATAGTGTTACCTAGTGTAAAAAACCTTAGAAATTCACTGAAAAAACCATAGGTTTCAGGGGCGTTATAGTTAGCTGGACTTTTCACTCGTACAAAACCATTGAAATTCCCCCGTTATAGTTAGTTCAGCTAACTATAACTCGCGCGCCCGCAATGCATTGCTGATGACGTCACATATTACATCACTCATGACATGGTCAGTGACATCACTGATGACATCACTGATGACATCACTGATGACATCTCAAATGACATCACTGATGACATCATCCAGTGAATGTGTGTTTTTCTGAAAATTACATGTTATGTTATGTTATGTTATCCGGATTTGTAGAGCGCACAGCTGCCCCAGCAAAGGGGCGTCCCGGCGCTATAAAGGACAAAGTACCGGACACAAGTAGTACCAAAGACAAGAGCACAGCATCACTAAGTATCCTGAAGAAAGAGGAAGGTTTTAACAGCCTTCCTAAAGGCAAAGAGTTCGTTAATTGTGCGGACATGGACAGGAAGAGAGTTCCATAGCCTGGCAGCAAGTACTCTAAAGGAGCGGCCGCCGGTCCTAGCTCTCTTATAGCGCGGAACTGTGACCAAGTGAAGACCCGAAGATCTTAGAGAGCGCGAGGGAACATAAGGCAGAATAAAGTGCTCCAAAATCTGGGGAGAAGAATGCTTCAGAATTTTAAACAATAGGCACAGAGTTTTAAACTTAATCCTCTGAGCAACAGGGAGCCAATGAAGTTTGACAATGGTATTTTTGGCCGAGCAAAATCTCGGTAAGCCAACCAGAGCCCTGGCGGCAGCGTTTTGAACGCGTTGAAGTCTAGAAAGTTCGGCCAGGTTAGCCCCCACCAAAAGAGAGCTCGCATAGTCCAACCTAGACATATGTTTTATATATGTATATCTCAAGGTCGATAGAAGAATAAATGGGTATATAAGTGTCTAAATGGATGATTTGTTTTTTAAAAATAGATTGTATAACTGACTGATTAAGTGTATCTTAGTGAATACATGGCTTAGTGAGTAATGTTTAAATATGTAAATATCTGTATCAGTCTCTCACTTTGTGTATAAGTGGCTGCATGGGTTGGTGAGTAGCTACATGAGTGTCTATATAAGTTATTAGTTGGTTTTTTGAGTATCAGAATGAGTGTCTGAGTGTCTGTATGGTTCGGTGGGGGTATTACGTAGTGCATAAGTGCATGAATGAGTGACTCACTGTTTGTATGTGTTGAAGACAGCATGTGTGCAGGACTGTATTGGTGGATGAGTGTGTGCATGGGTGTGTTAGTGAGTGAATGACTGTCTCAATAGTGTCTTTATGAGTAACTACATATGTTTTAAACTAGTATATGTGACTATTGGTGTATATACGTGAGTATATGTGAGAGTGAGAGATTGAAAGAGTTCCTGTATGAATAAGTATGTGTTTATATAAGTGATTGTTTAAAAGACTAAGTATGTGTAAGTTTCTGTAGAAGTAAGTGTGGTGGTGTGTGTATAACTGTATATGCAAGTAAATGGATGTTTGATTCTTTATTAGCATGAGTGACTATGTGTGTGAGTAACTCTATGGATGAGTGGCGTTGTGTAACAGGATGTATAGGTGTATGAGTACATATGATGAGTGAGTACATGTATGAGTGACTGTATAGGACTGTTTGTGAATGAGTGGATGTGTATGTGGATCTTAGAATTACTGAATAGGTTGTTGTAACTGATATTGGTATGTCCATTGTTTTGAAAATTTTAGTTTCTATTTTTGAATGTGTGTATCAAAGGTTATATTAGGGGGAGAGGAGGTCTGCCACTCTATCACAAAGATGATGTCATCAGTGATGTCATTTGAGATGTCATCAGTGATGTCATGAGTGATGTCACTGACCATGTCATGAGTGATGTAATATGTGACGTCATCAGCAGTGCATTGCGGGCGCGCGAGTTATAGTTAGCTGAACTAACTATAACGGGGGAATTTCAATGGTTTTGTACGAGTGAAAAGTCCAGCTAACTATAACGCCCCTGAAACCTATGGTTTTTTCAGTGAATATATATATATATATATTTACTGAAAAAAACAGGTTTCAGGGACAGTATAGTTAGAAATTAGCATTTAAAAAAACCTTAGAAATTAACTGAAAAAAACACAGGTTTCAGGGACGTTATAGTTAGTTGGACATTTCACTCGTACAAAACCAGAGAAATTCATCCGTTATAGTTAGTTCAGCTAACTATAACTCGCACACCCGCAATGTACTGCTGATGATGTCACATTTTACATCATTCATGACATGGTCAGTGACATCACTGATGACATCACTGATGACATCTCAAATGACTTCACTGATGACATCATCCGGTGACTGTGTGTTTCTATAAAGTTTAAATATGTTTTGTATATATGCCAAGGGGTATTTAAGAATGAGTGGGTGTATAAGTGTCTGGATGGATGATTTAGTAGGTGTGTGACTGACTGTATAAGTGAGTGATTAAATGTGTCTTACTGAATGCGTGAGTACATGTATGAGTGACTGATACAGACATTCACACAGTTTAGTTTGTCAGTTGGTGTGTAAGCAATTGCATGGGTTGGTGAGTAGCTAAATGAGGATCTATATGGGTTATTGATTGGTTGTCTGAGTATCTGTATGGGTGCCTGAGTGTCTGTGTTTGTGACTCTATGCATAGATGTGTGAGTGGATAATTCACTGGGTGTATGGGTTCAAGAGTGCATCTGTGAAGGGCTGTATAGGTGGGTAAGTGTGTGTATGAGTGTGTTGGTGAGTGAATGGATGCCTCAGTGGTACACGTGTGAGTAACTGCATATGTGAAAGGCAGTATATGTGAGTGTTGGAGTGTATAAATGACTATATGTGAGAGTGAGTGATTGTGAGAGTGGCTGTATGGATCAGTGTGTGCTTGTATTAGTT
This sequence comes from Triturus cristatus, assembly GCF_964204655.1. Classification (NCBI taxonomy): domain Eukaryota; kingdom Metazoa; phylum Chordata; class Amphibia; order Caudata; family Salamandridae; genus Triturus; species Triturus cristatus. The sequence goes on from NC_140592.1 coordinate 1,752,543, forward strand.
ATTGTATAAGAGTGTAAGTATGTGTATATGTTTGAATAAGTGAGGTGGTGTGTGTGTATAACTATAGGTGAGTAAATGGGAGTGTGATTGATTCTTTGCATGACTGACTAGGTGTCTGAGTAACTATGGGTGAATGGCGTTGTGTGAGTGTCTGTATAGATATGTGAGTGCATATGATAATGCCGTATTGATGGTTGACTGCATGTATGAGTGACTGTATGGGTGAATGAATGGATGTGTGTGTAGACCTAGGAATTAGTGAGTGGGTATGTATTAACTGGTATTGGTGTGTCTATGGTTTTGAAAATGGTAGTCTGTATTTTACAGTGGGTGTATCAAAGGTTATATTAGGGTATGAGGAGGTGCATCAGATTATCACGTGGACAATGTCATCAATGATATCATCAGTGACGTCATTTGAGATGTCATCAGTGATGTCATCAGTGATGTCACTGACCATGTCATGAATGATGTAATAATGAAATGAAATGAAAGAAACATGTATTTAGCGCATGGCTGCCCAGGAGCATCCCAGTGCTGGGCCAGACACGAGAGAGGCAGAGAGAACTTAGGGGAACAGAAATGTCTTTAGTAGTTTTCGAAAGACAAGATGACTAGGTTCCCTGCGAAGACACAACGGCAGGGAGTTCCAGAGTTTGGCAGCGTTATATGAGAAAAGCCGTCCGCCACTTCTAGCCTTCTTAATCCTGGGGACTTCAGCCAGATGCAGCTCGTCTGACCGTAGATTCCTATTAGCCTTATAGGGACGGATCATGGCCGAGTTAATTGGAGGCCCATTTCCTTGCATGGATTTATGCACTAGGCACAGGGCCTTAAAGCTGATTCGTTCCTGCACCGGAAGCCAGTGGAGGGAGTGGAGTCCCGGTTTCGCCGATTGTCTATTGGAACCTCCAGTCAACAATCTGGCTGCACTGTTTTGAATGGTCTGGAGTTTTGCGACTACTGTAGTGTAGTCACCCAGGTAAAGGGCATTTCCATAATCTATTCTGGAAAGTATGAGCGATTGTACCAGTATGTTTTTGGCTTGGAAAGGGAGGAGAGGAAGGACTTTGCGGGCCATTCTAAGCGGACCACAGCAGATAGCTGCCGTCTTCCTGGCATGCACCCTAAAGGTCAAATCCTGATCCAACCGGATGCCCAGGCTCTTGATTTCGGACTTAGGGACCGGTGTGGGACCCATACAGGCTGGCCACATGGTACTGGATTTAAAGCTTAGGTGGTTGCCCAATATGTGACTTCATCAGCAGTGCATTGCGGGGGCGCAAGTTTTAGTTAGCTGAACTAACTATAACGCCACATTTCTCTGGTTTTGTACAAGTGAGATGTCCAACTAACTATAACGTCCCTGAAACATGTGTTTTTTTCAGTGAATTTCTAAGGTTTTTTAAATGCTAATTTCTAACTATAATGTCCCTGACACCTATGGTTTTTTCGGTGAATTTCAAAGGTTTATTAAATGCTAATTTCTAACTACAAAGTCCCTGAAACCTATGGTATTTTCAGTGAATTTCAAAGGCTTCTTAAATGCTAATTTCTACCTATGCCTACAAAGATAGGACATGTGAAGAAAGAGGAAGAAAAGCGTAGAGAGAAGCAAGAAAAATGCAGAAAGAGGCAACAGAAGTCCAGAAAGACGAAGAAAAGTGCAGGAAGAAGCAAGAGATGTGCAGAAAGAACCAACAGAGGAGCGGAAAGTCCTCCTGTGCCCCCAACTTTTTGCTGACGGGTACTGGTGGTAACTGACTCTGACTAACCAGGCCTATAGTCAGTGCTATGCCAAAAGACACTTAGAATACAGTGAAAACACCTACATACACTAGGGAACACTATGGGTTGGGGTACCCCTGTGATTAGCATGACCTCCTCTGTATTTGCCATAAGTTAGTGCCTGGGTCATTGCATAAGAACATGAGTAGTGACTGGATGATGAGGGTGCTACAAGGAGAGTGCATGGTGATTTTATAAGTGCTTGGATTTTGGCAAAGTGATTGGATAAGTACATGGTGCTGGCTGGGTGATTGGAGGAGTGCATGGAAGGTGGCAAGGTGATGGCTGGACTGCATGGGTACGGCCTGGGTAACTGCAGGAGTGAATCAGTAGTGTGTAGGGGGTTAGAGGTCTGCATGGGTAGTGCACAGGGTATTGTAGCAGTGCATGTGTTAGTGCCTGGGTCATTGCATTAGTACATGGGTACTGACTGGATGATTAGAGTACTGCAAGAATAGAGAATGGTGAATTTATAACTGCTTGGATTTTGGCAGAGTGAATGGATAAGTACATTGTGGTGAATGGGTGATTGGAGGAGTGCATAGGCAGTGACAGGGAAATGGCTGGACTGCATGGGTAGTGCTCAGGGAACTGTAGCAGTGCATGTGTTAGGCCCTGGGTCATTCCATGAGTACATGGGTACTGACTGGAAGATTGGAGTACTGCAAGGAGAGTGCATGGTGAATTTATAAGTGCTTGGGTTTTGGTGGAGTGATTGGATATGTACATGGTGCTCGCTGGGTGATTGAAGGAGTGCAGGGGTACTGACAGGGGGATGGCGGGACTGCATGGCCAGTGCACAGGGGATTGTAGAAGTGCATGAGTTAGTGCCTGGGTCATTGCATGAGTACATAAGTAGTGACTGGATGATTAGAGTGCTACAAGGAGAGTGCATGGTGATTTTATAAGTGCTTGGGTTTTGGTGGAATGATTGAATAAGTACATGGTGCTGGCTGGGTGATTGGAGGAGTGCATGTGTTAGTGCCTGGGTCATTGTATGAGTACATGGGTAGTGACTGGATGATTAGAGTGCTGCAAGGACAGTGCATGGTGATTTTATAACTGCTTGGGTTTTGGTGGAGTGATTGGATAAGTGCATGATGCTGGATGGTTGCTTGGAGGAGTGCATGGGTAGTGACAATGGGATTTCTGGAGTGCATGGGTACTACCTAGGTAATTGGAGGAGTGAATCCGTAGTGTGTAGGTGGTTAGAGGTCTGCTGTCATGATGCGGGCATCGCTCGCCTACAACCCCCAGAAGCCCCGGGGATAGAGTGGGCGGAGCCGCGAGCATAAAAACGACGTGACGCACGCAGGACGCTGTGCGTAATTCCAAATGGACGAGTCCGTCGTATTCGAATCCCGTTGCAAGGTACTCGGAGCAGTACTGCTGGAGCCTGGATCAGTTCATGTGCGGAGTGCACCCTTCCACGATCCGTTTGGGGAAAGAATTCCCGACAGCTGCGCGTCGACTCGCCTACAGCGCCAGTGCGGTGAAAACGAGAGGCGGTAGACGTGTGCATAGAGTCAAGGGCAGCGCTCCGGGACCGGAGCGAGCAGCATCAGGTATTCTCGGCCCATAGTCTCCCGCACAAACTAAAGGCCTTTCTCCCCTGCACCCCGCCGCTGTCTTGGGTGGGGTCGAACTCGCTGTGTCCTGGCGATTGAGCCGGGAAGACTGGTTGTTGCCGACCGCTCTTTCACCTATATATACTGTGGAGGAGCTTGTTACTTACGTTTTACTGCTTGAGTTCAAGGGTGGTGTATTGAACCACAAAGGATAACGGCTCAGAACACTCTCCTTAGGAAACGATCTGGCTTTCTGGAAACATTTCTACGTTGCCAAAGCGAGACTATGGGGGTTGTATAGAGAGGCTCAGGGTGTTCCTGAAATTACACATATTTCATTAAGAGGGCACTCAGTACGTTCACGAAATGTGGTGGTGGCCCGAGTTTTTGTGTTGATGCCTGTGAAGTACCTGTCACTGGTTTCTTGGATGGTGTGCGGATGGGGTGGTAGAGTTACCCGCCAATGTATGTCTTTCCACGTCCAGCCATAGTCCTGCAAGGAACAGGCGTCAATAGAGAGAATTGATGACTGTAGCATGCAGCCAAACTGTTTGCAAGGAACAGGCGCCACTAGCGAGAATTGATGAGTGTAGCATATATGTTTTGACACTGCATATGTGTTTGTATGTTTGTTTTCTTTACAGGTTCTACTCCCCACTGTTCCCATCCTTCCCTCGCTTGATTGCTCCAACCTTCCGTACCATTAGTGCAGGAGTTGGGGACGTCAAGAGGTGGACCCCCTATAGCATCGCCTGAATCCTGAGGAGTGTCAGATTTTGGACGGAATCGTCACATCTGCATGGGTGGTGCACAGGGGATTGTAGCAGTGCATGTGTTAGCGCCTGGGTCATTGCATGAGTGCATGGGTAGTGACTAGATGATTAGAGTGCTGCCACGGAGAGTGCATGGTGAATTATGAGTGCTTGCATTGTGGCGGAGTGATTGGATAAGTACACACATGTCACATCAGGCCCACCCCATCCCTTCACCACTGTGCAAACACGCCCCCTTGCATAAGTACATGGTGCTGGCTGGGTGATTGGAGGCGTGCATGGGCAGTGACAGGGCGATAGCTGGACTGCATGGGTAGTGCTCAGGGGATTGTAGCAGTGCATGAATTAGTGCCTGGGTCATTGCATGAGTGCATGGGTAGTGACAGGATGATTAGAGTGCTGCAAATAGTGTGTATGGTGAAATTATAGATGGTTGGGTTTTGGCGGAGTGATTGGATAAGTACATGGGTACTGACTGGATGATGAGAGTACTGCAAGGAGAATGAATGATGAATGTATAACTGCTTGGGTTTAGGCAGGATGATTGGATAAGTACATGGTGCTGACTGGGTGATTGGAGGAGTGCATAGGCAGTGACACGGAGATGGCTGGACTGCATGGGTAGTGCTCAGGGGATTGTAGCAGTGCATGTGTTGGTGCCTGGGTCATTGCATGAGTACATGAGTAGTGACTGGATGATTAGAGTGCTGCAAGGACAGTGCATAGTGAATTTATAAGTGCTTGGGTTTTGGCGGAGTGATTGGATAAGTACATGGTGCTCGCTGGCTGATTGGAGGAGTGCATGGGTAGTGACAGGGCGGCGGCTAGACTGCATGGGTACTACCTGGGTAATTGGAGGAGTGAATCAGTAGTGTGTGGTGGTTAGAGTTCTGCATGGGTAGTGCTCAGGGGATTGTAGCAGTGCATGTGTTAGTGCCTGGGCCATTGCATAAGTACACGGGTACTGACTGTATGATTAGAGTACTGCAATGAGAGTGCATGATGAATTTATTAATGCTTGGGGTTTGGCGGAGTGATTGGATAAGTACATGGTGCTGGCTGGGTGATTGGAGGAGTGCATGGGTAGTGACAAGGAGATGGCTGGACTGCATGAGTAGTGCTCACGGGATTATAGCAGTGCATGTGTTAGTGCCTGGGTCATTGCATGAGTACATGGGTAGTAACTGGATTATTAGAGTGCTGCAAAGACAGTGCATGGTGATTTTATAGCTGCTTGGGTTTTGGCGGAGTGATTGGATAAGTACATGATGCTGGATGGGTGATTGGAGGAATGCATGGGTAGTGACAGAAGGATTGCTGGAGTGCATGGGTACTACCTGGGCAATTGGAGGAGAGAATCAGTAGTGTGTAGGTGGTTAGAGGTCTGCATGGGAAGTGCTCAGGGGATTGTATCAGTGCATTTGTTAGCGCCTGGGCCATTGCATAAGTACATGGTGCTGGCTGGGTGATTGGTGGCGTGCATGGGTAGTGACAGGGCAATAGCTGGACTGCATGGGTAGTGGTCAGGGGATTGTAGCAGTACATGAGTTAGTGTCTGGGTCATTGCCTGAGTGCATGGGTAGTGACAGGATGATTAGAGTACTGCAAGGAGAGGGTATGGTGAATTTATAAGTGCTTGGGTTTTGGCAGAGAGATTGGATAAGTACATGGTGCTGACTGGGTGATTGGAGGAGTGCATGGGTAGTGACAGGGCGATGGCTAGACCGCATGGGTACTACCTGGGTAATTGGAGGAGTGAATCAGTAGTGTTTAGGTGGTTAGAGGCCTGCATGGGTAGTGCTCAGGGGATTGTAGCAGTGCATGTGTTAGTGCCTGGGCCATTGCATAAGTACACGGGTACTGACTGGATGATTAGAGTACTGCAATGAGAGTGCATGATGAATTTATAAGTGCTTGGGGTTTGGCGGAGTGATTGGATAAGTATATGGTGGTGACTGGGTGATTGGAGGAGTGCATGGGTAATGACAGAAGGATTGCTGGAGTTCATGGGTACTGCCTGGGCAATTGGAGGAGTGAATCAGTAGTGTGTAGGTGGTTAGAGGTCTGCATAGGTGGTGCACAGGGGATTGTAGCAGTGCATGTGTTAGTGCCTGGGTCATTGCATGAGTGCATGGGTAGTGACTAGATGATTAGAGTGCTGCAAGGAGAGTGCATGGTGAATTTATAACTGCTTGCGTTGTAGCGGAGTGATTGGATAAGTACACACATGTCACATCAGCCCTCGCCCCCTCCCTTCACCACTATGCAAACACGCCCCCTGGCGGGTTTTAAGTTCGGGGATTAATTCCCCTTGAATCCTGAGGGTCCCTGGGGGCCAACTATTTAACAAAAGCCCCGTGGAGGGCGGTCCCTGGGGCTGCGGGGGCCGTGTGCCCCCGTGCATATTTAAGAATAGCCCCGGGGGGTGGCGGTCCCCGGGGCTTGGGGGGCCTTGGAGGCCAAGCCACAAATAAAAAACAAGCCCCGGGGAAGTGGCGGTCTCCGAGGCTGCGGGGGCCCCACGGCCCCCGCTACATAAATTGACCCCGAGACTTGGACCACCCGGGGGCTTTGAAAACGAAGCCTGGGAGACTGCGCTTCCTTTTTTAAGTTTTCGGATGGATTTGCGCACCCGGCGTGACCCCGCCTGAAATTTTTTTGAAAATTGCTTTTCTTGTGCGAGCAGGCCTGGGGAGTCAGGGTGTTTTTACCCTGCCCCTTTTTCTTATTTTTTTTATCTTTGTCTTACCTTTTTATTTCTCTCTCCGTCCGAGGCACAAGATGGCTGCCAACACTTCCTGGTTTGAAGGGTTGGAAGCCAATCAGAGGCAAGCAGCTCCCTGGCATATACTGGAGATACCTGTTGGTCTAGTTGGCCCTCATAGACCCTCAGTATTGAAAGAGAATTAATTCCCCGACTTACAACTCGGCACGGGGCGCGTTTGCACAATGGTGAAGGAAGGGGGTGTGGCCTGAGGTGACATGTCTGCACACTCGCCCTGTGGCGCGTTTTAAGTTGGAGAATTAATTCCTCCTCAATCCTGAGGGTCCCTGGTGGCCAACTAGCCCACCAGGTACCTCCAGTATGCGCCAGAAAGCTGCGTTGCAGAGAGGTGTTCAGAGGCCATGCCCTTTTTTACAACACTCTGCAACGCAGCTTCGTGGCGCTTACTGGAGGTACTTGGTGAGCTAGTTGGCCCCCAGGGACCCTCAGGATTGAAGGGCAGTTAATCCCCCAACTTAAAACACGCCACGGGCGCGTTTGCACAGTGGTGAAGGGAGGGGACGGGGCCTGAGGTGACATATGTGCAAACACGCCCTGTGGCGCGTTTCAAGTTGGGGAATTAATTCCTCTTTAATCCTGAGGGTCCCTGGGGGCGAACTAGCCCACCAGGTACCTCCAGTATGTGCCAGGGAAATGCGTTGCAGAGAGGTGTTCGGAGGCCACGCCCCTTTTTACAACACTCTGCAACACAGGTCTGTGGTGCTTATTGGAGGTACCTGGTGGGCTAGTTGGCCCCCAGGGGACTTCAGGATTGAAGAGGAATTAATTCCCCAACTTAAAACGCGCCACAGGGCGTGTTTACACACATGTCCCCACAAGCCCCGCCCCCTCCCTTCACCACCGTGCAAACACACCCCGTGGCGTGTTTTAAGTTGGGGGATTAAGTCCCCTTGAATCCTGAGGGTCCTTGGGGTGCAACTATACCACCAGCTACCTCCATTAAGCGCCACAGAGCTGCGTTGCAGATAGGTGTAAAAAGGGGCGTGGCCTCAGAACACCTCTCTGCAACGCAGCCCCTTGGCGCATACTGGAGGTACCTGGTGGGCTAGTTGGCCCCCAGGGACCCCCAGTATTCAAGGGGAATTCGTTCCCCTTCTGCAAACGCGCCAGGGGGTGCGTTTGCAGAGTGCTGAAAGGAGGGGGCGTGGCCTACGGTGCAATGCCGGTCTTTTTCCTTTATTTTATTTTTTTTAAGAAGGGGGGCTGTGTGGCCCCCCTTCTTTTCCTAATATTCTTGGCCCTGGGGACCCCATCCCCCAGGGCCTGCCCCCAAATTTATTTTTTAATTCAAAAAATTGGGAAGTGGGCCGCGTGGCCCCCTCCCGAGACCATAATCTGCCCTGGAGACCCCATACCCCGGGGTATGGCCATTTTTTAAAATCTTTTTCTTTTTGGAGGGGTGCTGCCTTGCCCCCTCCTTAGGCCACATCCCCCTGGGACCGGCCTTTTTTTTTTTTATTAAATATTTGACGAGGGGGGCCGTGTGGCCCCCCTCCCGGGCCACTAATAGCCCCAAGGACCCCATCCCCCAGGGCTGGCCCTCTCCTTTGGGGACCATGGGGGGGTCCAATCCCCCCACGGTCCCGCCGGCTCCCCTCGTCCTGCGGGAGCCGGCATTTCCACATGGGGAGCTGCTAAGATGCAGCTCCCCGTGTGGAAAAGCAATTTGGTTTGCATTTTGAAAGAGAGAGCAGGTTTCCCTGCTCTCTCTTTCAAAATCCAAACCAAGTCTGCTATGGCAGGGCGGGAGCCGCGAGGTCCCACCCTGCCACAGCAAACTACAGTGTCCCGGGGGTGGGCACACTGGGACACTGCAGGAGCCGGCCTTGGGGGGTGGCGGTCCCCAGGGCCATCAAGGGCTCCAGGAGGGGGGCCGCCGCCCCCTCCCACCATTTTCAAAGCCCCAGTGAGGTGGTGGTCCCCGGGGCTGGGGGGGTCTGTCATGGACCCCCTATTTCGAATATGTAGAGCCCCGGGGAGGTGGCGGTCCCCGGGGCTTGTGAGGGGGCTCGATCCCCCCACACAGGTTTTTTTAAAATTTTAATTTTTTTTAAAACAGAAGGCCCGGGGGTGGCAGTCCCCGGGGCTGCAGGGGGGCTGTGAGCCCCCGCATATATTGACATAAAGCCCCGGAGGTGGCGGTCCCTGGGGCTTGGGGTGGCCTTTGAGCCCCCACACATTTATTTTCAAAGCCCCGGCCGTGGCGGTCCCCGGGGCTGGGGGGGCTATGAGCCCCCCCGCACATTTTTTTATAAAGCCCCGGGGGTGGTGGTCCCCAGGGCTGGGGGGCCCCTCTGGGCCCCCCTTTACATAAAACACATTGCCCCCGGGACTTGGCCCCCCCAGGGGCTAATTAGCAACGAAGCGCGGGAGCCCGCGCTTCATTTTTTTCCCCTTATCGACAGGATTGCCGATTTAAAAAAAAAATCCTGTGTGACCCCCTAAGCAGGCCTAGGGGGTCAGGGTGTTTCTACCCTGCCCCCTTTTTGCGTTTTGCACGTTTCTTTCTCTGCTTTCTTATGCCTTGGTTCTACAGAGGCACAAGATGGCTGCCAACACTTCCTGATTTGGAATGTTGACAGCCAATTAGCATACAGCTCGTGATCGGGAGGGTGCGCGGATCCTGCGCTGCCATAGATATACATGTGATTTTACTTTTGATTTTCTCAGCAACTACTGAACGGATTTACACCATTTAACAAAAAGGCACCTTTCTGAACCAAGGGCTACCTCTTTGCCAAATTTGGTGTAATTCCGTTCAGCAGTTCGGGCTGTAGCCGCGGCTAAAGTTTCCTATGGAAAATTGCATGGGGGAAAACACGTTTTGGGCCCCCCCTTTTTTCTCGGCACCCGCTTGCCGAATCACCCCAAAACTTTCAGGATAGGAGCGGACCAGAGTGCCCCACGAGTTTTGAAAATTTCGCGAAGATTCGTCGACTGGCGCCAAAGTTATATATATATATGTGTGTGTGTGTGTGTGTGTGTGCGTGTGCAAGCAATAATAATACACAAGTCAAATGCAACTGTTAAATGCATGGGATAAATTTACAAGCAGATAATAATGATAATAATACTTGACATCCACTGCAAGAGATAGGCACTGTTAAATGCAATTAATCAACAAAGGAAAGCAAAGAAAGATATATACACAGATTACATCAGATGATTATAACCACTGGGGACTTGAATGTGCACACAGACACACTCACACATCACTATTCCAATAGTCAGAGAAAATACCTCACCTGCTGCAATAACTTCATCTTAGCCCAAACCAGACTGGGGGTTCATAGAGCTGGGGTCAAAAGTCTCCGCAAGCCGGGAACTGCCACACTGAATAGACACATCCGTCCTTCAGGTCAAAACAAAATCCCGCCTTCCAAGTTAAGAATTCCCTCTTTTATAATCTCAATGCACTAGCAGCTTCCGAGAAAACCTCCTCTGCGCCAAGAAAGCTTAGTGGAGTTGGCCATTGTCCCACAAGCATTCCAAAGGCAAAGGAGTTCTCATGTATTCTTCTGCGCTCCCACATGGTCCAGCCCCTTATCTTAGGGAATCTTGCAAAAGTAGAAAACATATTCAAAAGTACAGAAAACAATCTTGAACGTGAATAACCTAAGCTGCGTGAGTAACCTGAGGCCCTGCTTGTGTGTGCAAAACTCAGAAGGCAGAATTCAAGATAGCGTGAGGACATGTCAAAGCCAATAGTAAAAACTTCAAAAAACTTCCTAATGTACAACACAATGCACATTTGTGCACCGCTGCCTATAACACTACACTCCAAAACAGAGAAGCACTTTCCACACATTTGTCTCTCTCATGCTTTTAAACGCACATCCCACTCGTTCTGTTCCTGGCAAGGCTGTTCTACTCTGTGAAACATTCCAACTCTGAAGCTGCAAGGAGACACAAAATGGAATCTCAAGGCAAAACGCACATGCAGGAAACATGATGTAGTACATTCAGGCTAGAGTAAAGTAAAACACCTAAAGTCAATTAAAACAATGGTAGTCAAAGTCATCACGTGGGCCCAATATATGGGAGTGCCTCTGGCACTACAACACCTTCCTGCAGAAAAACAATCAATGGAGGCGATTTCCTCTTTCTATGTGTGCTGCAGCATGCAGCACACATAGAAAGAGGAAAAACTAGGAGAAATAATGTTATTCCTACTTGTTGCACCTTTCCTATGCCTCCCCTGAGGAAGCGTAGACTTTTGACGCATTCCAAAGTTTACAACTTGTTGTAAATCTAGGAATGTGCCAAAGGCCAAGGGAGTTATGTGGGAACAGCCAACGTAATGCTCATGGCAAACCTCCCCCATCGTAGTGTGAGGCAACGCAGCAACTAGCGCTGCATTGCCTAACTTCATATCTACAAGCCATGAAAAGCCAAGCAGGGTGGCTTTACGTGGCCTTGTAGATATGGCTAAGCCCTGTGCGCCACGGGAACATCACAAAAAGTGACGTTCCGGTGGTGCACAGGGCTTGTAAATGAACCGCTCAATGTTTTAAAGATTTTCGTAGTGCTCAGTTCCTGTACTCACACACTATCATCTCCTTTACCGTGTCTGTCTGAGGTTATTATTCACATAATGTAAAGTTAGCCATAAAAGAATGGAGCACAGTACAAGAGCTGAGGCAAATAGGAGGTGTGAGGAGGACCATCTGTGTAAACAGGTCAGTTTATCGCTTGCTGAAGATCTTGTCACCACACTCCAAGCACACCACAGCTGTCTCACTGGTCCTTCTTAGACTATGGCCGACCCCATCTCCGGGACCCACAGGCACTGCCAGATGCCAGTGACTAGCCTGTGCTTTCAGACTTCTTCTCTCTACCACTTTGGACATGTTGGGCTACGCAACTGTTCATCACTGCCTGCTGGGCCTACGGGTGCCTGTGGTACTACCTTCAAAAGGCTTTGGTTCTTTGTTGGAAACTGCACCCCCAAGGCCTTTTAGCACCCTTCTTCCAGGTTCTCTGCCTCTTTGAACACCCCCGTGACAAACTCAAAGAGTCAGGAAAGATATGAGCCTCCCCCTGACAGTACAACCAATTCTGAGATGAGAAGACGTCTCAACCACATGAGGAGCCTGTGAACACCCCACAGCTGCGTGACAACCCTTTCACATGTGTGCCAGCTGTGGAGATGCCAACGCATACAAAGCGTGATGGATGGAATACTTGAATTAATCACAGCCACTGGTAATTACTCGAGACTACATACGATCCCGTCTTTATTTTGCTCACCATGCCACCTCAGTTTGAACCCACGTATATGCAAATCAGTCTTGACCCTGCTCCAATGAGAACAGTCCACCGAACTGCCAGGCCCTCCCTGTGTGCACGGCTTCAGGTCTGATTAATTCAAATATTCCATCCATCCCCTTTTCATATGCTTCAATGCGTTGCCCGACGTGGGATGGGTATGCCCAGACCTGGGTCCCACGTACACTGTGCCACTGAAACCAGGCTGTACCTGGCTGAAGAGCTCAAATAGGAGCAACGCCCGCTGTAGTGGCCATTTCAATAGAAAATGTGCGGTCTGTAAATGAGAGCGCGCGGCCACACTGTACTTTTGTTACATTAAAAGATCCCCTGCATCGTGGCCACTAAAGCTAGGTGGCTCACGGAAGTTTGTCATTCTGGAAATTGGGTTGTGGTTCTAAAAGGATTGAGAACAGCTGCCCTAAAAGGTTCCTGTATGACCTAGAAGACAACCAGAGGACCCTGTGATGGATGCGCCCAGTGAGTGCATGGCTTGACCCCACGATCCAACCAGGTGACCCTAGAAGTACCTCCCACTACCTGGGAAGACAACCAGATGGTCCCATCCAGCTATGTGACTCTCGAAGCGCACTGATCCTGCGTCAAATGGTTTCAATAATGCTGCCGGCATCTTCTAGTGTTTTACCAGACAACCCCCTCCCCCCTTACTGCAGATATTGGGATAGACCCTGAGCTTCCATTCGGGGAACACAAACATCACATGCAGGACAAGCTTTAACCTTCTAAGCATAGGGAAGATTATTCTCTGTATTCCAGCTTCCAACAGGAAAAACATTGTCTCAGCCCTCATCCTTTCTAGGATTGACTACTGCTATGTGGCCTGTATAGATGCCTTCTGCAGAAATCTCAGCTATTGCAGAATGTTTCTAGGATGGACGACTGCTATGTCCTTTATGTGGACTGTCCACATGCCTCCTGCAGAAACCTCAGCTATTGGAGAATGTTTCTAGGATTGGCTCCTACGACGTCCTTTACGTGGACTGTCCACATGCCTCCTGCAGAAACCTCAGCTAATGCAGAGTGTTTCTAGGATTGACTACCGCGATGTCCTTCACGCGGACTGTCCACGTGCCTTGTGCAGAAACCTCAGCTATTGCAGAATGTTTCTAGGATTGACTACTGCGACGTCCTATACGTGGACTGTCCAGATACCTTGTGCAGAAACCTCAGCTAGTGCAGAATGTTCCTAGGATTGACTACTGCGACGTCCTATACGTGGACTGTCCAGATACCTTGTGCAGAAACCTCAGCTAGTGCAGAATGTTTCTAGGATTGACTCCTGTGACGTCCTATACGTGGACTGTCCAGATGCCTCATGCAGAAACCTCAGCTATTGCAGAATGTTTTTAAGATTGACTACTGCGGTGTCCTTTACGTGGCCTTTCCAGATGCCTTGTGCAGAAATCTCAGATACTGCAAAATGTGTCTAGGATTGACTACTGCGGCGTCCTTTACGTGGCCTGTCCAGATGCCTTGTGCAGAAACCTCAGCTATTGCAGAATAGTCCACGGTCGTAAGAAGTTCATGTCCATCTCCAACAAATGGCCATGTTACACTGGCTAGGAGCCACAAAAGATGCCTATATAAGGCAAGATGGGTAGAATTTTAAACATTTTTCTCTGGGTTAGGGTCACCAGCACAAAATGATTGTCTTTTTAATTTAGGGGCATATTTACAAGGAGTTAACGCCACCAGAATGTTACTTTTTCCGAAGTTCTGGTGGCGTTAACGCCTTCGCCTATTTTACAAGGAGGTGTTAAGCTACTTAACGTGGCTTAACGCCGCCTTGTAAATAATGCCCCTGTTCACGCAGCACGTAGTGTGAAAGGGGCGTGCAATGAGTGTTGCTGTGGGCGTTCTGCTGCAACACACATTTCTTTTTGACGCTGCCCCATATTTAGAAGGTATGGGGCAGCGCTAAAAATACCACCAGGGAATGCTTGGTCTTAAGCAGGTGATATGAGGAGAAATGTTTTCTTTCTCCTTGTTTTGCTCTTTTCAAGGGTGCTGTATTGTGCAGCACACAGAGAAAATCGCCTGTAAAGATTGTTTATTTGCAGGAAAGAGTCCCTTTCTGCATGTAGGAGAGTAGGGTCTGCTATCCTATGGTCACCCCAAATTTTTGCTTTTTGCTTCACTGGTTTTTGACATATTGAGGCTGTGGGCCTGCTAATCAGACCCCCAGCCTGCTGTTCTCTCTAACTAAATTGACACTATGCACCCTAGGTGCATAACCAATTGGGATGGGATCACCCTGTGAGCCCCTGTACCAGTGTACACTAGGTACCCAGGGCATTGGTGTATCTAAGGCGGATGTACGTCGTTACAACGCACACTTTTACAACGCATGCACTTACAACGCATTTTTTACAACGCAAAATCCACTACATCGCATGACACTACAACGCATTTTTAAAAACTACCTTTACAACGCATTCCATTACATCACATACTACCTTTACAACGCATACCATTACAACGCATAATATTAAATTGCATTTAAGGTAAGTATTAGATAGTATAGGGTTAAAAATTACTATTCTAACTCCAGGGGGTGCAACAGTAGGGTAATTGTTGGATAGCATAGGGGTAAAAATTACTATTCTAACTCCAGGGGGTGCAACAGTAGGGAAAGTGTTGGATAGTATAGGGGTAAAAATTACTATTCTAACTCCAGGGGGTGCAACAGTAGGGAAAGTGTTGGATAGTATAGGGGTAAAAATTACTATTCTAACTCCAGGGGGTGCAACAGTAGGGTAAGTGTTGGATAGTATAGGGGTAAAAATTACTATTCTAACTCCAGGGGGTGCAACAGTAGGGTAAGTGTTGGATAGTATAGGGGTAAAAATTACTATTCTAACTCCAGGGGGTGCAACAGTAGGGTAAGTGTTGGATAGTATAGGGGTAAAAATTACTATTCTAACTCCAGGGGGTGCAACAGTAGGGTAAGTGTTGGATAGTATTGGGGTAAAAATTACTATTCTAACTCCAGGGGGTGCAACAGTAGGGAAAGTGTTGGATAGTATAGGGGTAAAAATTACTATTCTAACTCCAGGGGGTGCAACAGTAGGGTAAGTGTTGGATAGTACAGGGGTAAAAATTACTATTCTAACTCCAGAGGGTGCAACAGTAGGGTAAGTGTTGGATAGTATAGGGGTAAAAATTACTATTCTAACTCCAGGGGGTGCAACAGTAGGGTAAGTGTTGGATAGTATAGGGGTAAAAATTACTATTCTAACTCCAGGGGGTGCAACAATAGGGTAAGTGTTGGATAGTGTAGTGTAATATTATGCGTTGTAATGGTATGCGTTGTAAAGGTAGTATGCGATGTAATGGAATGCGTTGTAAAGGTAGTTTTTAAAAATGCGTTGTAGTGTCATGCGATGTAATGGAATGCGTTGTAGTGGATGTTGCGTTGTAAAAAATGCATTGTAAGTGTAGTGCGTTGTAAAAGTTGCGTTGTAAAGGTTGTTCCCCATCTAAGGCCTGCCAGGGGCTGAAGCATGTATTATGCCACCCCAGGCTTGGCCTAACAAATCTGACACAACTGGCTGATCACTCAGCTGGGGTAAGTTGGTGTAACCACCTCTTACTTAGGTGTAGTATACCTATACCTAACCTTAAATGGGACACCTGGTAACCTATAAGTCACTCCTATGGCAGGCCTTGACAATCCTGAAGGCAGAGTGCTTGGTTCCATGTGAGATGGTGCTCTGGCATGAGCTGAGCCTGTCTGCAGTGGTCGGAACAACTTCCTTCTACCGTTTCCAGATATCGTCATACCATATACTCTTAAGTGCATTATGAACCTCGCGGTTAAATGCTATCTTTGGTTTGGCTTTATCAAAACATGTCGAGTAAGGTGTCATACGAATTGGAATACTAACCCCTCGCCAATTCTGGCGACGGGGTTAGCATTCCACCCTTATAGAGGGACACGACATGTACAGTACCTGAAACCCGGGTAAAATCAGACATAGCCTCAGATCCACAAAATGGATGCTGCCACCACAGACACAAGTCTGCCCTCCTGCTGCTGGGAGTCCTTCCAGCTTGGGAGACGTGGACAAAGGGTTTCCTGCCAGGGAAGGTGCGAGCATCACCCCAGACAGGAGTTTGTGTATTGGTCAGGTAGGGCTTGAAAGGAATCAGACATGCCTGAGGCTCACAAGGAGCCTCGGTGCATATGCCAGTTCAAACCGGTCCTGGGGCACACCAGCCCCGGACCTGGGGCGAGCTGGAGAAAGGATTGGGGGTGTAACCACCCCCCTTCCTGGTCCCACCCTTAGGGAGGAACCTAGCAGGTAGTCCGGCCCCTAGAATCCGCTTAAAGGTAGGAGCTGTGTCCTAAGACTTCAGACATCCTGGAATCAACTTAACCACAAGAAGAAGACGGGAACTTCGACGCTCTGCTGCACAGAGGACTGAAGGAACATCTCCCCTATGGTCAGGGAGTGACCATCTTGCTAACGCAAGCACCAACCAGCTATTTGACGTCTGCTTTGCCGCCGCCTCCCGCCGGAGCCCGAGCCCAGAGCCCGACAAGACCTGGACCTCCAGACCTCTCACAGCCCGATCCACAGTCCCTGAAAAGAAGGAACCCGTGGAGGCACCGAGACACGTGGAGCCAGCCATCTTGGAAGACCGACGACAAGCTGCAAGCGCAACAACAGAGGCTCCCTCCAAGTTGTGCTTTGGGTCCTGAGAAGCCCAACCACCGAGCAGCATCTGCACCAAAGGTGAGCCCTCCAGCATCTCCACGATCTGTGTGGGGCCCCTCTGCACTTTGCATCTCGACGCGCCTGCCCGGTCTCTGGCCTGTGGGCTAGTGGCCATTTTGGCGACCTATTTTGAAATCAACGACGCTGGTCTGGTTGCTCCAGACTGGCCCCAGCTGCTCTCCAAAAGAGCAGCCCCTCTGACCTTGCTGGTCAGAACAATCAGCTTTCTTGAATTTCCACGACTCCTGCCTTTGCCAAGGCTTGTTTGCTTCTTTCGAGTCGCCGACACCGCCGACAGCGAGAACCTGCGTGGGACAGCTCGTGACTCGACTCCTGGACGTCGTCGACCTTCAAGGACCACGTGGCTGAGGAGACAAGCTACACCTAACCACCTGTTTGCACCCGACATCGCCTGGTACCTACCTGGTGCCATGACGGTCACTGGCTAGTGACTGTGAACACTGTCCCCTCTGCTTTCAGGTCTTCTATAACTCCGATCCACTCTTGGATCCACCGCATCTCTTCTGGACCGACCGCCTGCAGCATCTTTGTCATCAGGCTCCATTGAATCGATAGAAGAAACCCGATGCACTTCGAGACCTATGCACCCGCTTCCTGTGGGTGAGGTAAAGCTGGCACTCCGGTGCACAAGTGTAGAGAAACATCTCTAGTGTCTGTGTTTTGAATCTTAAGATCGTAGTCCATCCAGAAGACCCTTTCTGCAGTAACTTTTATACTTTTACGCACCCATTGAAAACCTATGGGAGCACGCGTGTAAATTTCCTCACTGCACACGCGACCCGTGGACCTCCTGGTCACTAACTGAAGTTAGCTCCTTGTAGGCCCAGCGATTCTAGAGGCCCTAGGCCTTTTCCCTTTCCTGTTTGTGGTACTTATACCACTATTTTAGTATATGGTTTGAGTGGCCACCAGGGCCCATCCATATAAAGTGCAACTTCTGTATATTATAACGTTGTCTTGTTTAACGATTTGTGCTCCTGTGCTCATAAAGAGTCTAGGGGATACTTTGAGAAATAAATACATATATATTTTGAATATATATCTGTGTGGTGTCCTTTCATTGGTATAAAAGGGGGTTACATTTGGTAAAACAGCTGGCTTAACACGCTTCACGAGTTTAGCCTCAAAGACTGCTTAGCCTACGCTACCACTAGGGCAGCTAGTCCGAAAAGGTTGACTTACAACCACACCATAAGGGTTGCTTGGCATGGTACAAGGTGGTCACTTTAACTAGTGAACAGCATATACCAGGCCAACTTCTCACACTGCACATAAACAATTGCCCCTGCGGCACAGACACCTAGCAAAATGGCGTTAGGAAGCTTTTTTAGCAGAAGCGCTAGAAGTATGCAGGGGTGCGCCGCATTCTTGTGAATACAGAGCATACCTGCGTTTTGAAACTGTGTAAGCGCAGCAATACCAATTTTGGCGTAACACCATGCTTCTCCAGTTTCTTGTAAATATGCCCCTTACTTTCCAGCACAAAACTTGTTTTGCACTGCAAAGCACCCTAAAAGTAGTGCAAAGCTCTGCTTTGCGTTACTCAACGCCAAGGGGCGTTACCTGGGTGGTACATAGCAGTTCACATGCAACCACCCAGGCATTTTGACACAAAACCCTTTCTACAAACATTTGTAGACTGGGTTTAGCGCAAAAAGTTAACGCCACTTCAAAGGAGGCACTAACAGGAGAATAGTTTTTATTTCTACTTTCTTTTCTGACTTTGCATGCGTGCTGCACTGTGCAGCACAGATGCAAAGTGGTAAAAGGGTACCCTTCCTGTGTGCAGGAAGGGTACCCTTCCAGTACAAAACCTCAGCTAGACCCACGCACACACCCTAGGGCTGCGACGCTAAGGTGTGTGAGTGGCGCTCAGCAGCTGAAGGAGAGGGGAGGAGAGAGACATATCTCTGGAGATATGGCACTCTCCTGCCCCCTCCCTGTCGCGCAATGAAGCGCAGCCCCTTGGGTGTTGCGCTGTGTTGTGTGTGTGTTTTTTTTTTATCTCCTTGAGTCTTTGCCACCAAACCGTCTACAGTGTTACACATACATGCTTCAAGGCAACAATGTCCGCGTGGCATCAACCTACAGGAGGGCAAAGACCTGGTTCCGCCCTCAAGACTCGTGTCCCCAAGTTCAGGGAGGCCAGATGAGCGGTGCCCCCTGGGGCTGACTACACCGAAGCCATGGAGACCACCCCTCTAGCTTTACACTCCGAGAACTCTCTCCTTAATTTTAGAAAGAGACTTAAGACCTGCCTTTTTTGTCAATCACATCTGGTGGTCTCACCTCTGGTGCTGTCACCTCTGGTGCTGTCACCTCTGGTGGTCTCACCTCTGGTGGTCTCACCACTGGTGCTGTCACCTCTGGTGCTGTCACCTCTGGTGGTCTCACCTCTGGTGCTGTCACCCCTGGTGGTCTCACATCTGGTGGTCTCACCTTTGGTGCTCTTATCTCTGGTGCTGTCACCTCTGGTGCTGTCACCTCTGGTGGTCTCACCTCTGATGCTCTCACCTTTGGTGGTCTCACATCTGGTGGTCTCACCTCTGATGCTCTCACCTTTGGTGGTCTCACATCTGGTGGTCTCACCTCTGGTGCTGTCACCTCTGGTGGTCTCACCTCTGGTGGTCTCACCTCTGCTGCTGTCACCTCTGGTGCTGTCACCTCTGGTGGTCTCACCTCTGATGCTCTCACCTTTGGTGGTCTCACATCTGGTGGTCTCACATCTGGTGGTCTCACCTTTGGTGCTCTCACCTCTGGTGCTGTCACCTCTGGTGGTCTCACCTCTGGTGGTCTCACCTCTGGTGCTGTCACCTCTGGTGCTGTCATCTCTGGTGGTCTCACCTCTGGTGGTCTCACATCTGGTGGTCTCACCTCTGGTGCTGTCACCTCTGGTGGTCTCACATCTGGTGGTCTCACTTCTTGTGCTGTCATCTCTGGTGCGGTCATCTCTGGTGGTCTCACCTCTGGTGGTCTCACCTCTTGTGCTGTCACCTCTGGTGCGGTCATCTCTGGTGGTCTCACCTCTGGTGGTGTCACCTCTGGTGCTGTCACCTCTGGTGGTCTCATATCTGGTGCTGTCACCTCTGATGCTCTCATCTCTGGTGGTGTCACATCTGGTGGTCTCACCTTTGGTGCTGTCACATCTGTTGGTCTCACATCTGGTGCTGTCACCTCTGGTGCTGTCATCTCTGGTGGTCTCACCTCTGGTGGTCTCACCTCTGGTGCTGTCATCTCTGGTGGTCTCACCTCTGGTGGTCTCACCTCTGGTGCTGTCACCTCTGGTGGTTTTACCTTTGGTGGTCTCACATCTGGTGGTCTCATTTCTGGTGGTCTCACATCTGGTGGTCTCATCTCTGGTGCTGTCACCTCTGGTGGTCTCACCTCTGGTGCTGTCACCTCTGGTGGTCTTACCTTTGGTGGTCTCACATCTGGTGGTCTCATCTCTGGTGGTTTCACCTCTGGTGGTCTCACCTCTGGCGGTCACCTTTTTCTTCTTCTGAACTCACAAGTCCACTCTTGCGCCAGAACACGACTCCCCAAAGTAGCTGCCATGGGCCAGTCCTTCTGTGCACCTTCCATCCCATAGCAAAATCAAACCACACAGCATGACCCCACAATCCAACCAGGTGACCCCACAATCCAACCAGGTGACCCCACAATCCAACCAGGAGACACCACAATCCAACCAGGCGACCCCACAATCCAACCAGTTGACCCCACAATCCAACCAGGAGACGCAAGAAGACACCAAAAAAAAAAAACAACGAGACAACCAGATGACCTTGTGATCCAACCAGGTGACTCCACAATCCAATCAGGAGACAGCAGAACACCCCGAAGAACCCAACAAGACAACCAGGTGACCTTGTGATCCAACCCGGTGACCTTATGATCCAACCCGGTGACCTTGTGATCCAACCCGGTGACCTTATGATCCAACCCGGTGACCTTATGATCCAACCCGGTGACCTTGTGATCCAACCAGGTGACCTTATGATCCAACCTGGTGACCTTATGATCCAACCAGATGACCTTTTGATCCAACCGGGTGACCTTGTGATCCAACCAGGTGACCTTATGATACAACCCGCTGACCTTATGATCCAACCAGGTGACCTTAAGATCTAACCCGGTGACCTTATGATCCAACCCGGTGACCTTATGATCCAACCCGGTAACCTTATGATCCAACCAGATGACCTTGTGATCCAACCCGGTGACCTTGTGATCCAACCAGGTGACCTTATTATCCAACCAGGTGACCTTATGATCCAACCATGTGACCTTGTGATCCAACCAAGTGACCTTATGATCCAACCCGGTGACCTTATGATCCAACCCGGTGACCTTGTGATCCAACCAGGTGACCTTATGATCCAACCAGATGACCTTATGATCCAACCTGGTGACCTTGTGATCCAACCAAGTGACCTTATGATCCAACCCGGTGACCTTGTGATCCAACCAGGTGACCTTATGATCCAACCAGATGACCTTATGATCCAACCTGGTGACCTTGTGATCCAACCAAGTGACCTTATGATCCAACCCGGTGACCTTGTGATCCAACCAGGTGACCTTATGATCCAACCAGATGACCTTGTGATCTAACCATGTGATCTAACCAGGTGACCTTCTGATCCAACCAGGTGACCCTAAAAGCACAAACGGTAACCTTTGGATCGTTCACTTGACCCTAGAAGCCATGCTGACTAGCCTACAAGCCAACCAGGTGCCCCCACTAGGTGCTAGGTGAGTATATGAGTTGACCAGGAGACCCTCCTTCACCACCCACTGTCCCCTCCTAGTTTTCCATTCAATCCCACTGGTTCTCCGCCTGACCCTATAAGCCATCGAGGTGACCCTAAAAGCCTGCCAGGTGGGCCTGTTTGCGTTGTTCAATGGTGCACTTTGCATCCGCCTTACTCATTCAACCTGCTGGATCTTAACCGGCCCTACGGGATTACCTGGTCACCTCGCTAGCCTTCCTGCTGAAGAGACTAGTTTTGAGAGGTACCTTAACCTCACTAGTCCAACAAACGAGCCCAGGAGCCGCATCTGACCCTACCTGGCCACCAGCGGGCACTAGGAGGTCACTGGGCTATCACTCTCGTTCCCTCGTAACAAAGCCCCTGGTGCACCAGTGAAATGTCGACGCTTTGGGGATAACCCTCCCCGAGGGGCCCCCCAGCCTGAGGGCCCCCCACTTCACCTTCAACAAGAACATGACTTAATCTAAGACGGCTGGGACTCGACACGAGCCGACCCCAAGACCCGGCCCTACTAACGCCGCCGGCCCTTCCTTCCCATTGTAGCGCTACGACGGCAGTGAGGCGGCAGAAGCGCTATACAAACAAACTGAATCACATGAAGGGACGTGCAGCAGGCGCCTAACACGTGGGGGTGCGGGGTGGCAGCAGGCACCCTGCACTGGGGGTGGGGGGCGGGAGACAGTCGCAGGGCGGGGCAGCAGGCACCCAGCACGGGAAGGCGGCGGAGGGGGCGGGGCTCACCTCTGGATCCTGCATCCTGTCTCAAGGGTGTGATCTTGGGCAGATTCCTGTCCGATGGTCTCATTCACTTTTCTGAATTACAGAGGCTCAGTCTGTCAAGCACCGGAGCAGCGTAGACTCCATGAACAAAGATCGGTGGGTGCGTGTGCCTGCTGCACATGCCCCGAGGGGGAGACACTTCCCGAAGGAGAGATGCGAGTGACATCACTACAGAGACACTACTTCCAGAGAAGGACTAAGAGAGAGCGCATCACTACAGAGAGACACTACTCCAAGAGGAGTGCTGAGAGGGTGAGCTCACTATAGAGAGACACTACTCCAAGAGGATGGCTGAGAGTGCGCATCACTATAGAGAGAGAGAGAGAGGAGAGACTACTCTCTGGTTAGAGGCTGAGAGAGATCAGTGCAGATAGACACTAATCCCAGAGAAGGACAGAGGTGTGGTGACCCTGTGCAGGCCACGTACTCGAGGACACTTGGAACATACAGAGATGGTGAGTCAGATAGTGGTTAACCGGAAAGACCACGAGCGGTCTTCCGTCACTTTATTTATACCCTCGAGGCGAGCCCGCCTAGAGGGGTGGGGGATGCATGTGTGTATGTATACATTGTTTCGTAGAGGCCGAGTGGCTCTCTACATCCCTCCAACATTTTAGACAGTGCCACTCATTTGAGAGTCTCCCTCAAGGTGAGGGGCATACACAGTCTCTGAGTCTCTGGCTGGGAGCTGGGTTACTTCGCATCCTGGAGCCCGCTCCCCTGCTGGACACTTCTCTCTCGTCCCGCCCCCGGGGACCAGTCTCTTCTCCTCGAGTCTGATTCTCTTGCTGGTTGGTTGTATCTTGTCCTGAGACTCCTGGTGGAATGTCTCCACTACGCCGTGGAGACGCTCTCTCCGGGATGGCCGCTCGCTCAGGGAAACCATCCTGTTCCTCTCCTGCTTCTTCACTCGATGGTTCGGCGGCCAGTTCTCCCTCGACCCTCTTGAAGTACGATGCGTTTCTTGTCACCCTCACATCGCCTCTTCTGGCCGTTATCATTGTCCCTTTTGTTGATAGCACCGTCCACACTTCTGGTTCAAAAGGTGTCCGGAACTTCCATCCCGGGTGTCGATCTTTCACTATGACCTTGTCTCCAGCCACCATGTGATGTTCGCGGGCCCTTCGGTGTTCGCTGGCCTTGTTGTTCGTTAGCTCCCTTCTCCCCTGCACCGCGTCATCATCCCGTGTTGGTGGGCTCCAGGACGGATCCGACGGTATTCCATCTCGCGGGGCTTCCTTAAACAGGAGATGGGCTGGGGCGCACTTCGTTGTGCAGTGCGGGGTGTGTCGATATGCGTCAAGGAACTTGATTACTGCCGCTTCCGCATCCTGTCCCTGCTCAACAGCAATGCGAAGGGCTCTGTTCAGCGTGCGCATCAGTCTCTCGACATCTCCATTCGCCCGCTTTGTCATGTATTCTCCAAACTCCTGGCCTTGGAAGGGTGGCCCATTGTCCGATCGAATTACCTTCGGGTTTCCCAACATGGCGAAGGTCTTCTCCAGAGCCATCCGGATGTTTTGAAACGACGTGGACTCCACCACTTCCACCACCGGGAACTTCGTGTAAGCGTCCACCAATACCAACATCTGTCTCCCATCCGGGAAGCTGCCGAAGTCTACGCTCACGTTGCACCACGGGTGATGACACGGCTCTTCCGTGATGACTGGTGTTGACGGTTGATCCCCTCCTGTGATCGTGCATGCTCGGCACCTCCGTATCAGTTCCTCAGCCTTTGCGTCCATGGCTGGGAACCAAACCTTGTTTCTGAGGCGTGCTTTGGTTTTCGCCATCCCCTGATGGCCTTCGTGTGCCAGGCTTAAACACCGCTCCTGTAGTATTCGTGGGATGACCAGCAGATGGCCTCGTAGCACCGTGCCGCATTCCCCGATGCTCAGCTTGTGGCGGACTTGCCACATTTGCTGCTGGGCGTGCTTCTCTTCCCTTGTGAGCACTTGGTTGCCTTCCAGGAACCTCTTCCAGTTGTGGGATGCCAGGGCCTCTTTGACTTTAGTCAGAGTTTCGTCCTGGTCCGTAGCCTGGCCAACCTTATCCAAAGTCATTGCATCAGGGCATGCGTCTCGGCCGATCATTTTCACGTAGGCGTCGGAGTATTGGACGTCTGCAGGGACGCACGCTGGGGGAAGGTCTTCAGGGTGCCCGGACAGGTAATCGGCAGGGTTGTGTGCTCCTGGACGGAAGATTACCGTGAGCCGGTATTGTTGCAGTTGAACTGCCCACCGTTCAATCCGGGGCGGAGCCAGCCGCGTGGTGCCTCCAAATAGTGGGACTAGCGGTTTGTGGTCCGTGATCACGTTAAAATCCTGTCCGAACAAATACAAATGAAAATGTTGGCAGGCCCACTTGATCGCTAGAGCCTCCCTTTTGATCTGTGCATACCGCGTTTCTGTGTCCGACAGCGCCCGACTGGAGTATGCGACTGGCTTCCACGTGCCTTTCTCATGCTCCTGGAGCAACACGGCTCCGAGACCCACCGGACTGGCATCCACGACAAGTTCAGTCGGTCTCCCCGGGCGGAAATATGCCATGACAGTCTTGTCTTGTAGAGCCCCCTTGATCTTCACGAATGCTGCATTCGCTTCTACTGTCCATAGCCAGGGCTGATCGCTTCTCGTGAGGACACGGAGGGGTTCTGACAACGCAGCTAGGTTTGGGATGAACCTCCCACAATATGTCGCCATCCCGAGGAAGCTCCTCACCTCGGTTGGTGATTTGGGTATGCTCGCCGACCTCAGGGCGATTGCCTTCTTTGGGTCCACCTTCAGGCCATCCCGTGTAAACGTGTAGCCAAAGAAGTCGATAGATTCTTGGTAGAATACACACTTCTCTTTGTGCAGCGTGAAGCCATGATCTCTGAGCCGTTGGAGTGTGGGTCTCAACTGGGCATGGTGGTCCTCCAGTGTACATGAGAACACGAGGATATCATCGCTTAAATTGATCACTCCTATCAGGCCGGACAGGGTCTCCTTGATGGCATTCTGAAATACCTCCGCAGCCGAAGACACCCCGAAGCTGAGGCGTTTGTACCTTCTAAGGCCTACATGTGTCGCAAACGTTGTGAAGTATCTGCTGCTCGGTTCCAGCTCCAACTGATGGTATCCCGCGTTAAGGTCTAGTTTCGAAAACCATTTGGCGCCATTAAGGTCCGCAACAATATCGACCATGGTAGGTGTTACATGGCGCTCTCTCTTAACTGCCGCGTTGGGTAACCTCATGTCAACACACAGTCTGATTGCTCCAGGCTGTTTCGGTTTTGGGGCGACCACCAGCGGGGATACCCAGGGCGTGGGACCTGTAACCTTCTCGATGACATCTAACGCTTCGAGCTTTGCCAGTTCTGCTTCAACCTGGGGCCTCAGGTTGTAGGGTACTCTCCGGTGTCGCAGGGCAACTGGTTTGATGGTGGGGTCTATGTGAAGTCTGAATTGCTTTCCTTTTAGCTTCCCCAACCCCTTGAATAGTTCCGGGAACTCTCTCAACATGTCTTCTGCGTGCGCCTCGTGGACCTCGTTCGTGAAGAACACCAGACCCAAGTCTTCGGCCGTGTGGCAGCTTAAGAGGGTGCCTTTTTTCCCTTCCGTCACGTGAAATCGCGCTACGGTGGTGAGGGAGCCGCTGGCGACTGTTGTCTCAAAAGTGCCTCTCAGGGGAAGGGGGTCGACTCCTCCATACGCATATATCCTCGCTTTGGTCGGTAGTAGAGGAGGTCTGCGTTCCAGGGCGTCGAATTGCTCGGAGTCCATGACATTCACCGTCGCACCAGTATCAATGAGCGCCTGAAGATTGGTGTCCAGTATTCTGACTGAGCACATGGGCGACGGCCTCCGTCGGCTCGCTGACTGACCCACAAATGACACATAGTAGATCTCGTCGTCCTCATCTTCCAGGTCGAGGTTGTGGTGGTGCGACACTTCCTTTTCTGTTCCATCTGACTCCGCAATCGACAATTGTCTGACTCTTTGCGTGAAGCCTCTCGGTCTCCTCGGGGCAGGTCGTGGCTGGTTACTGCGAAAGACTTTCGCGTAGTGGTTCAATCTCCCGCAGCGGCAGCATTCACGCCCTTTTGCTCCGCACGTGGCTGTGGGGGAGTGTTCTTCCCCGCAGTTTCCACACGGCCCTCCAGGTGGCGGTCGTGCTCTCGTAGGCGCGGGTGTTGGCCGCCTCCGGATTACGTCTACGCGCTCCTCCTTAATCTGAGGAGCCCTGGCGGCGGTCTGCGTTGGGGCAGGTTTGTGTAGGGCCGCTGCCATCTCCTCTGCCCTGACATCCGAGAGTTCATGTGACCTGGCCAGCACCAGGATCTGATCCAGCGTGATGCCTGGCTGGCGCAGTATCAGTTTCTGGAGCAGTATCGACTTACATCCGAGTATGATCTGGCTCCTTATCTCTTCTCTTTGATCTGCAAACTCGCAGGTAGCTGCCAACTTCCGCAGGCGCGCATGGAACATATCGATGGACTCATCTTCTAATTGGAGGGACCGTCGTAATTTGAATTTTTCAAAGTCTAGATTCAGCTGCGGATCGAAGTGTCGGTTGAGGGCCGCCATGGCCGCGTCGTAATTGTACGCATTGCCTGTGTTCGGAAGGGTTTCGAAAAGATCATATATTTCGGGTCCTCCATAAAAGATTAGCAGGGAGCGCTTCACTGTACCATCCGTCTCACGGGTCCCCGTGAAATAGTTGTTGAGCTGACCAACCCATGCCCTCCATCGGGGCGCAGCAGTGGCCGGGTCCGCCATCTCACTGAACAGTGGGAGCGGGTTAATCGTAGCGTGGTGGCGGCACGGGTCAGCCGCCTGTCCTCCCCCTCCAGCCAGGGCCGCTTGCTGGGGCGGCACGGCGTTGCCTCCGGTAGGTGGGATGTTGCTCATGGCGGTCAGCGGTCACACCACACCTGGTGTCGCACACGTGATACAGCCGGCTGGGTGGGCGAGCGGCAGAGGGGACGCGGGGTGCGTGGCAGGCGTACTCACTCCGTCTCTGGGCGTTTCGCCGTTTCCGCGGCGTCTTCTGTCACCAGGCCGGTGACGTTCAGCATCCGCAGGAACCTCCTGGCAGCCGAAAGGGGCCCTTGTCGCTGCCAAAGCTTGTTGATGACAACCGTGGTGTTGCCAGTGCTTGTTGGTCCACTCGACCTTCCGGGGGGGACTTGCTGCTGCCACAGCTTGTGGTTGCCAGATCTGGCTGCTGCCAATGCTTGTTTTTTCCCCCAGGGAAAACCCCACCACGTGGCCCGGCCTCGGTTGCCGTGATACCGGGTGAAACACAAGCATTCAGCGATGTGGAGCCTCCGCTCCGTTGTCAATGGGCGGGGCACTCTGAGGGCCTCGTGGGAGGAGGCCGACCTCGGGCGAGGAAGCGCTTACAGTGCGCGTTGAGGCAGCGCCTCTCAAGGCCGTGCCGGCTTCGCCGATGACGCGGCGCGCCCCCGGAGCGTATCCTCACCAAGAGACACGCGCGGGCGGCGCAGACGGGCCGGGGACAGCAGGGGTTCCTCCGACCAGCAGCGCGACCGGCCGAGAGCGCCGGCAGCGATGGAGCGTCTCGGGTGGGCTCCGATGACGCCGCGGGCAGCAGTACTTGCCGACAGCACGCAGCGGGACTTCCGGCCTCGTCTCCAATGTGGTGACCCTGTGCAGGCCACATACTCGAGGACACTTGGAACATACAGAGATGGTGAGTCAGATAGTGGTTAACCGGAAAGACCACGAGCGGTCTTCCGTCACTTTATTTATACCCTCGAGGCGAGCCCGCCTCGAGGGGTGGGGGATGCATGTGTGTATGTTTACATTGTTTCGTAGAGGCCGAGTGGCTCTCTACATCAGGGAGCGATCACTACAGAGAGAGAGACTACTCCAAGAGGAGTGCTGAGAGGGTGAGCTCACTATAGAGAGACACTACTCCAAGAGGAGGGCTGAGAGCGAGATCACTACAGAGAGAGAGGAGAGACTACTCTCTGGTTAGAGGCTGAGAGAGATCAGTGCAGATAGACACTACTCCCAGAGAAGGACTGAGAGAGAGCGATCACTACAGAGCGAGACACTACTCCAAGAGGAGTGCTGAGAGGGTGAGCTCACTATAGAGAGACACTACTCCAAGAGGAGGGCTGAGAGCGAGATCACTACAGAGAGAGAGAGGAGAGACTACTCTCTGGTTAGAGGCTGAGAGAGATCAGTGCAGATAGACACTACTCCCAGAGGACTGAGAGAGAGCGATCACTACAGAGCGAGACACTACTCCAAGAGGAGGGCTGAGAGCGAGATCACTACAGAGAGAGAGATACTACTCTGGTTAGAGGCTGAGAGAGATCAGCGTAGATAGACACTACTCCCAGAGAAGGTCTAGGAGTGAGATCACTGCAGAGAGACACTACTCCCTGGGGAGACGCTGAGAGTGAGATCACGACAGAGACACTACTCCCGGGGAGGGCTGAGAGTGAGTTCACAGAGAGACACATTATTGTCAGAGTCTTTCAGAAAGTGAGAACTACAAAGAGACCTGCTTCCTGGAGCAGCCCTGTTAAGTGCCACGCATCTCGGGTTATACAAACGCATTTGAGGAATTTTCTCGCATTCCCCCTAGGACCCGACATTGTCACGCATTGTGGCACTTGGCAGAGCTGGAAAAGATGGTGGGATTAATTTAATCAGAGCGCTTTTCCCGTTTTCTCTGACATCTCCTTCTGTAGTAAAGCGATGCCCGGGCCAGCATGGTAATGACCCGATTACAGGCAGGGAGAGAGTCTGGAGCAGGGTCTCTGACAAAAGCAGCAGCAGGCATTAAGGGCTGGGTGCCAGCCCCTCGACCTGGGTGCCAGCCCCTAGGTCTCGGTGCCAGCCTCTTGGCCTGGGTGCCAGCCCCTCGCCGTGGATCCTAGACTCAGTCCTGGGACAGTTCCTGGAAACAGGTGAGTAAATACGTTTTGGTTACAGGAATGATTTTTAAGGAATATTATTGTATTTTAAAAGTTGACACTTAGAAACTTTTTCACATAGAATCACCAATGTTATCCTATGGGAGGAAATTCACATAGCAGGTAAGTAGGGTTATCGTTACTTTTTTTAACTCAGTGTTGGATCTTGGATCCAGCACTGGTGCATCTCCTGTAAACAGTTGGAAGAAAGCGTTTTTGTTATACAGGCGATTTTTAAGGAATATTTGTAAGTAAGTTTAAAAAATTTGAAAACCAGTCAATGTTATCCTATGGAGGAAAATCAAGTTATTGGTAAATACGGTTGTAATTACTTTTCAGGGTCAGTGCTGGGCACCAAGATCCAGCACTGGGATCTCTCCTGATAACAGGTGAGTAATTTCATTTTCGTTATTCGGCTGATTTTAGATGAATATTTTAAAGTTTCAAAACTCGACACATAGAAGAATTTCCAAGTGAAACCAGTCAATGTTACCCTATGGAAGAAAAGTGAGTTATCAGCTTTTGGGTAAGTACTCGACTGGCAGAGTTAAGGTTCTGGGCATAGACTGAGGGATCTCCCAGGGTCAGGTAGGTACAGTTGTTACACCCTCAGCGGCACAGGGGCAGCCAGGTGCAGAGAGAGTTAGGCCCAATGTTATCCTATGGGAGGCAGGGGGCCTTTGGTTGGTGGCTGCTGGCAAGCAGTCCACGCGGCTGAGGGTGCTGGGCTCCTGGTAACTTACTCAGGGCAAGTGGGGAAGTAGATTAGGGTAGAGGTTGTACTGCCAAGGGCACTCAGGCGGCTGGGTGCAGGGTGCTTTTGAGCCGTCGGGCGCTCAATGGATTTTAATGGAGAAGCTCAGTGACGAACAAAGGCTGCAAGCCCGGGGACGAAGATTCTTCAGGTGCGACCACCACTTCGAGAGGTAAGTTGGGAAGCTGTAGGTTAGGGAGGCACCCAGGAACTGGGCACAGGGGGCTGCAGGGTGCCGGGTGCAGGGGTGTCTTTTCGCGTCGGGAAATCTTACCCTCTGCTGGGCGTGGTTGGGGAGGGGGTCTCTGGTGTTGAGGCTTCAGGCGTCGTCAGGAGCATCGAGGAGGGTCCTTGGGTGCTGGATTCATGGTCACAGTCGCCGGGGAACGTCCTCGTGGTCTTTGTCCACTCCGGCACAGGCTAGGCTTGGCGGGTGCAGAGTGTGCAGGAGTCACGGTTCCTGGCTGGTGCCAGGGGTCTGTTACTTGCTTTGAGCAGAACCACTGCTCGTGGGAGTCCCAGTCTTTTTAGAGTCACAAGGCAGCCAGGTCCTCCGGGGTTTTTGAGGTTGTTGGCCACTGGAGACGCCGGGTTTTAGCAGGAGCAGGTTCGAGGGTCGACAGGCCTGTAGAGCTGGGGCCAGATCAGTTGGTGTCTTCCTCTTGTTAGCAGCTGCACGGCAGGTCTTTCTTCTTGTTCTTCTTGCTTGTTTTGGAATTGGGATCTGAGGAAGGAAGGTTCAGGGTGCCCCTAAATACTAAATTTAGGGGTGTTACAGGTAGGTAAAGGGCAGGGACCTATGGTTCCCTTCCCTGGGGTGGGTATACCCCCTATCCTGCCACTCTCCTGTGGGAGGGGGGCAGTAGCCTAGTCCTGATTGGCTCCCCATCTTCAAGATGGCGAGAGCCCGGAGATGTGCTTCACCTTGCCTCCCCCACCTGAGGGGTGTGGTTGGCAGAGGCTGGCACACCCCCTTTCCTCCCTTGGGGTTTCCTGCCAATCTTCCCGCAAGAGTGGGGTCAGAACCAGTAGGGGTCAGTTGCTGAGCACAGCAAGTGGCCTGGAGAAGCTCACAAAGGCGGCATGCCTTTGAAGCTTCCCCTGCCCATCCTGGGGGAGGAGACCCAGCACCTCGCCCAGGATGTGCCTTGTTGCAGGTCCAGGAGAGCGGATGGCTCTCTACCCAGGGGTCCAGCAACATGTCTGCTGTGTGGCAGCCTAGGCAGCCCCT
This sequence comes from Triturus cristatus, assembly GCF_964204655.1. Classification (NCBI taxonomy): domain Eukaryota; kingdom Metazoa; phylum Chordata; class Amphibia; order Caudata; family Salamandridae; genus Triturus; species Triturus cristatus. The sequence goes on from NC_140592.1 coordinate 1,783,962, forward strand.
CAGACAGGATGTGGATTGTAGGTTAGGTTCAGGGAGCAACTCTAAGTTGCCCTCTGTTGTGCATCTTACATTAAATCCCACACTGGCATCAGTGCGGGTTTAATGTGCTGAGAAGTTTGATACCAAACTTCTCAGTCTTCAGTGTAGCCATCATGGTGCTGTGGAGTTCGTGTTGACGATCTCCCAGCACCATATACTCTTAAATGGCAGCACTGCACTTACAGTGCCCAGGAATGGACCTGGGTACTGTAGGGGCACAGGGCTCATGCACCTGTACCCACATCACTGGCATAGGGCACCCAGCTAGAGGGGTGACTGAGGTATGCCAGGGCAGTGTGTGTTGTGGGCATGGCACACAGGGATGTGTGTCATGTCGACTCTCTGTTTTGTTCTGCACCAAAACACTCAGCCTGCAAGGGCAGTGTGTGTGTGTCAGGGTACAGGGCCTCTAAGGGTGACACAATAAGTGCTGCAGCCCTTAGGGGCCTTCTCTGGTCACAAGGCCCTGGGTACCTAGGGTACCATTGACCAGGGGCTGACATGTGGCCAGAGATGCCAAATGGGTTTAGGCTTCAATGCAGTTTTAGGGAAAGAACATATGCCCTGGGTACCTGATTGGCAGGAGCCCAGGGCACACTCAGTCAAAGTACATCAGCAAGTCAGCAAAAAGTGGGGGCATACCATGCAAGAAAGTTGGCACTTTCTCACAGTGTCTACACGTCAACACGCAAAGTAATGCTGATTGACCTTGCTTGCAGCCATCTTGCATACTAATTACTTCGAGAGTATAACGTACTAGAAAGGAAGGGCGCATCTTATGTGATTGTTTCAAGGAAGTCCCCAACGATCCTTAAAGTCTTGACGGTGATACACACACCGTGTATCCACAACATTCACAGCATTTTCTACTTTAGTGGTGATTTGCACACCGTGTTTCATTTAAGGTACAATTTCTGGTAATTGTGTACTTTTTCTTATTTTTTTTCTTTCTCTCTACAAGCGTGCACTGTAATTGATTTGTAAATCAAATCCTCTATTTCACTTGCTCTCATCCTTAACTATGGCTATGGCCACAATGAACCTACCTGCCCCACAAGAATTTATAATTAAAGATTGTGAGGTATCTAGCCAAAGATGGGAAGAATGGAAAGATTACCTTATCAATTATTTAGACACATTTGAAAGTAAAGAATTACCTCCGGAAAGGAAAAAGAAAATTCTTTTACATTGTTTAGGACCTGGAGGCTTAAGAGTGTATAACCGCATCGAAAAGAAACCCTCGTCAGGAAATGAAGTGAACGTTTTCACCCGAGCTATTGCAGATTTAAATGCATACTTCGCACCTACAGTATGCAAGGCAGCGCATAGATTTAAATTTTACCACAGGAAACAAGAACCTTGTGAAAAAGTCGAAGATTGCATAGCTTCTCTTAGAAGGCTAGCTTTATCTTGCAAATTTGGAGTCATTGAGGAGGAGTTAATTTGCGACCAATTGATTATGCACTGCAATAATCAAAATCTTCAAGATAAACTGTGGATTAATGGTGATGCTAGCCTACTGGGAATCAGTACCATTATCAGTAAGGCAGGACTAACTTCTAGATGTGCCAAAACTGTTATTGCAAAGAGCAAGCTTGAAAACAGCGAGGATATTGTGAAAGTGGTGAAAACTAATTTTTCACGTCCCAGTGATCAATTTAAAAAGAAATATGAGAAACTAATGGTTAAAGAAAAAGCTACAGAGAAATCTTCTGAGGTCAAAGGGAAGTGTTACCGTTGTGGTAGCTCTTCCCATTTGGCAAATGATAGAAAATGTCCAGCTTGCATATTGTAAAATGTCTGGCCATTTTGCACGCATGTGCCGCAAATCTAAGTCTGTGAAGTGTGTGGTTGAAGAGTGTGAACAAGAGGACCAGAGTTTCGACTCTGCTAATGATGAGAACAAAATATGTTGTGTACATGAAGAGAGTGGTGAAGCTGGTAGAGAGCAAAGGAAAAAAAACTGTTTGTGAGATCATAGCTAGTGGAGTACATGTAACCCTTATGGCAGACTCTGGGTCACCGTATTCCATTGTCAACAAAGACAAATGTGAAAGTTTATTCAGTTTAGTAATCAGTCCTGAATTGGAGAGTCCCGACATACATCCCGTAAGTTATATAGGTGAACCTATCGCGTTCCTGGGTTTTCGTAAACTCACTTTTGAATTTAAAGGGAGACAAGCTGAGTGTCTCTTTCTGGTCCTTGTGTTTTAGGATGGTGGGATCAAGGTGAATTAGGGATACGTTTGGATCCTAATAGTGCAGATCCTGTTTTGAGTGTCAAGACAGAGTGTGATGATGTGGGTGAGGACTTGATAACAACATTTCCCAAAGTTTTTTCTGGGAGTGTTGGTGAACTCGAGGGTTTTTCACATGAAAATATTTTGAAAGAGAATCCGTGTCCCTGCATCCACAAGGTTAGAAATATTCCCCTTGGCATCAAAGATGAAGTTATAAATAAGATTCAGAAACTAGTTGACAATGGTATAATTGAACGTGTGGAGTCTTCGGACTGGGTCGCCCCCTTTGTCGTGGCTCGCAATGCCGACGGCCGCATCCGTCTATGTGTGGACTTGAGAGAACTCAACAAGAATATTTTTGTTGATGTGTTTCCCTGCCTAAAATATCTGAGTTACTGTCTGCTACAAGGAATATGGAGTGGTTTTCCACCATAGACATAACTTCAGCGTATCAGCAGGTGCCTGACCATAAAAAAAGTAAACACCTTACTGCCTTTGTCACACCGATTGGTACATCCCTATTCAGACGAGTTCCTTTCGGTCTGGCATCAGCAGCTGCTATGTTCCAGCGTGTTATGCATCTTATTTTCAAAGATGTAAAGAGCGTTCTGTTTTTCCAGGATGATATACATATCATGGGGAAGGATAGAGCAGAACATGATAAAGTTTGTTCAAGGTTATGCACATGTTAGACAGCAAAGGTTTAACAGCAGAAAAGTCAAAATGTAAAATTGCAAAGAGTAGTGTAACTTACCTTGGACATGAAATTAGTGCATGTGGTATTCACCACAAATCTGAGCTAGTTGATGCTATCAAAAAAGCCAGGCACCCCAAAATAAAGAGGAGGTTAGGTCCTTTTGGGGCCTGGCAGAATTCTATTCAAAATTTGTGTACAATTTTGCAAGTAAAATGTTTTGTATCAGGCAATTACTAAAAAAGGAACTGTTTTCAAATGGTCCATGAAGTGCCAATCTTGCATGGATGGTATCAAAAGAGATCTTTGTTCTGCTCCTGCCCTCCAAGGATTTGACCCGAAACTGAAAAGTTTTATTATGACAGATGCGAGTGGGCGAGGTTTGGGAGCCGTATTGTTCCAATTGCAAAGTAATGGCACGGAGTGTGTGATTGCATTTGCGTCAAGAGCACTGACACCCACAGAGAAAAATACTCTGTTATCGAAAGGGAGGCCCTTGGTTGTGTTTGGGGACTAAAGCACTTTAGACAATTCGTGTGGGGTATGCGTGTTACCTTAAGAACCGACCACAAACCCCTCACCAAGGTACTTACATCTCATGGTTTGAATAATGTATCGCCCAGAATATCTCGTTTCTCAGTGCAATTGTTAGATTTTGTTTATGACATCAAATATGTTCTGGGATTCACAATAGAATTGTGGATTTCTTGAGCAGGTGTCCCTTACCTGTATGTGAGGACCTGAACTGTGAATGGGATGATTGGTTAGTGGCAGGTATTTTTAACAATGAGTTAGTGAGCATTTGTCATGACGACTGGATTAGCAATATTTCCAGTGATGAGACTTTACTTGTGGTGGGAGATTACATCCTGAAGGGATGGCCTGAGAAGACTAGTTTATCCAGTGAATTTCTACCATTTTGGGAGGTGCGAAATGAACTTTCATTTGAAGAAGAATTACTGCTTTGGGGTGGTAAGCTAGTTCCCCCCCAAATATTTCTGTGATAAAGTCATCAATATTTGTCATGAAGGACACTTAGGGATTGTTAAAACCAAGTGTAGGATCAATCAATAATACGGGTGGCCAGGTGTTGACAGAGACATTGAACGAGTTGTACATGATTGTGTTGAGTGCACTAACTCTGATAAAAGTTTGATAACTTTTAAACCCAATTTACATCCCACGGTAGTTCCCAGTATGCCATGGGAAAGGATTGGGGTGGACATTTTTGGTCCTGTTTAAACTGTGGATGGTATACAAAAGTACATTTTTGTCATTATGGACCATTTCTCCAAATTCCCAGAGTATAACATTGTAGAGAATGCTGATTCTGAAAATTTATTAAGAATTTTGGGAGAAGTTTTTGCAAGGGAAGGTCTTCCTAAGGATTTAGTGTTTGACAATGGTGGGCAATTCGTTGGTGAGTATTTTAAGAAATTTATCAGTGAAACTGGCATTATACATAGAACTACCCCTCTTTATCACCCTGAAGGCAACGGAAACGTTGAGCGCTTTAACAGGGTGATCACAGGCATCATTGAATTATCACACAGCAATGATTGAGACTGGGAAGATGAGTTGAGAAAAATGGTATGTGCATACAGAATCACAAAATGTTTGTCCCCTAATTACTCCCCTTTTGGACTCATGAGGGGGAGATCTCCTCGCACTAAAGACAACATGGGTTGGTTGAAATGCACTAGGATTGTTTCATATTCAGTCAAAGATGTCAAGCAGTCTATTGAACATTTTATTTTTACTTCTTTAGGATTGTTTTAATTCTAAATTTAACAGATTATAACATTTAGTACTGTTTAGTTTGTTTTTGTGGAAAGGGGGAAGTGTTGTGTTGGGCTCGAGCATGTGCTCAAGCCATTCTTAATGTTAGGTGTTCTAGAATTGTCATGTGCTGACTGTGGAGAATACCTGTAGCATTCGCTATACGGAGCTGCCAGCGGGCCGTTGTATTTGCATTGCAGTGCTGTCACAGGGGGTTTAAGTACGAGAATAAACCTTTGAAGACTCTTCTTGAGAACGGTTATTAATCTCAACAACTCTCACCCCCCTTCTGAAACAACGCAACACTCAAGTTTCATGTTTGATCATTGTCCCACCTCACACAGTTGCGTCCCACAAGCTTAACTCTGTAAGAACCCTGAAACCTCAACAAACCTTAACTCACACCTCCAGGCTTCACCTTCACCCAATCTCCCACAGCAATCACACCTCCCATCCGACCATAACTCTCAGGGCTTACCACCTCCTCAACACGTCTGTCTCTCAACCATGAAGGAACCAACATAGTCCCTGGTTTCCTTCCTCTCATTATAAGGGAGTTTTACCAGTGGCAGCATTGGGCACAGTGTGATATACGCCCACAGCATGTCCTTCACCACATTCTGTACTCAAACCTGTCTTGCTACCTAATGGCCTTATTACGACTTTGGCGGTCCACTGGACTGCTGTTGTCAGGGCGGTGGTCCGTTGACCGCCAGACTCGTCCTATGGCGGTCGGACCACCAAAGAACCACTGCTACAGCCAGGAATCTGCGATCCTGGCGGTCTTGCAGTGGTGTGAGGCTGGTATCATGCTGGCAGTGCCGCTGCTGCACCGCCAAGCATTTTTTTTAATAGTCTTTTATTGATTTTCTGATGAACATTCGGAACTCCGTTCACAGTGGAAGTATACAACAGCCTATAGTATCTAGTATAGTATGCTCACGCTATGATAGAAGTAATTTGTCTTGATAAAAACGACGAGATTAGCTGGCAGTGCAATATAAGGAGGCTCCTAAGAGATATAGGGCGTCAGGAAATATGGGACAAACCAAACACACCCATGTTGCTAAAGAGTGAAATTAAGCAACACTATTGGGAGTGGATTGCACAGGTAGCCTGGGAGAAATCTTCTTGGGGGAAGTTAACAGTGATATTTAAACTCCAATAAACAAACTAGCTATTTGGAGCCCTATATAGATTTAATCCAAATACCCCTTGACAGAAAGCTGTACATTCAGTTTAGGCTTGGCTGCCTCCCCTAACACAATTTTCAAATTGGGTGGCATAGCAACACATCAGTATCAAGAAACTGCCCTGGGTGTAAGTCTCCTATAGAATCTATGTCCCGTGTTAAGTTTGCATGCCCGGCTTATGTACGTCCTAGATTCAAGTGGCTAAAACCTATCTGTAGACAAATGGGCACCCAAGACCACCAGGTGCCTAAGAGAATCTTAAAATCAGATACAAGACCTTTGTTCGCTTGTGCCTTTGCAAAGTTCCTTGGCCACATGTGGCGCATTAGGAGAAGAGATCAGGACGAAAGGTTATGAAGTTCTATAGGTGTCCTTTTTTCTCGTTTATTGCGGCTGATTTATCAATTTAGTTACAAAATTGCTGTTATCATGTATCATATATTTTATATTGTATTTAAAAATTATGCAAGCTGAGGTATTTTTCTAATGTTATGCCTTTTAACTTAAAGATAATTGATGGATTTTAATAACAACTGATTTGGATATGATATTTGAATCTGATATTAATTGGTCATGAGTTGTGTCTGAGGAAGACGTTTATGGCATGTAGCCGAAATACAGTATTTCTTTTAAGCTTATAGTATCAGTGCAGTGTATAATACAGTGGCAACAGTAATAAAAGCGTGAATACGATAAAACAATGTACAGTATTACGACACACCTTCGATATTTGAGCATGCCGGAGCAAAAATTGCAGTCGCTGCGATGCACATCAAAAAATATTTCAAATAACTAAAGGAAGGGGAGGGCTAGTGTTTTCGTCTTGTATCTATCATCTTTCAAGTGGGTTACATTGGACCAACGCTATTCATGTACAGGGTGAGAATGTGATGTAAGAGTGCAGGACCGCTGACAAATCATGATTATTTTGTGTTGGGGGGGGGCTGTTGGGGGAGCGGGAGGTGAAGAGTGTAGCAGGGTGACTGGACAGTTCCCAGTGACTTGTGGTGCCTCCTCATTCCTGTTCTTGTGTTGGCCTAATGCAAATCCGGTAGTCTTATAAGAGTATCTGTAAGTTTTGCCTCAATTGCAGTGAAGTATGTTTTCCAATCGGGGGTATTGAGTGTGATCAAGCTACCTGGTATGGTTCCATGAGAGCTCTCCAATTCGGCTATGAGAGTTCTGCGTAGGTCTGTGAGCCAAAACTGAGTGAAAGGGGCTAAGTGGGATTTCCAGCACGTGGCTATCCTTCGCTTATCCATCACAATTGCAAAATCCAAGAATTTATTTAGGGTCTTACGTTTTGCCGTACGTGAGATAATCCCCAACAGAAAGTGCAGACCGTCCAGCGCGACCGCCCTGCCTGTAGCCTCCGCTAATGCTGGACAACCTCACCACCCCCAACTACAAAGCCGGATACATCCTCAACCTCATCTTCGCTGGAGGGACCAAAGTCCACTTCAGCCACACCTCGCACTCCCTCTGGACAGACCACCACTGCGTACACTTCAACATCACCACCGCACACAAGCCTGCCCCGCGCCTGCCATGAAGGAAGTGGAGCAAGGTCACAGAGGGGCACCTCAACTCCAACCTCATTCACGACCCCCCCTCCGCCATGACCTATGCCAACTCCGAAGCCACGAAACTACACCGCTGGATCTCCAGCTGCACAGATAAACTCTCACCCCTCCGCTACACTGACAGACAACGCACACGGAAGGCCGCCCAGTTCACCACCGACTTCCAAGAAGCCAGACGCTCCTGCAGACGTCTCGAAAAACGCTGGAGAAACAGCAAGACCACTGAGGACCAGAACAGCTACAAGAGCGCTATGACAGAATACCATTAACTCATCAGAGCCACCAAGAGAACCTTCATTCAAAACAAAATCCTCACCAATGCCAGCAACTCGAAAGAACTCTTCGTCATCCAGCAGTTCACCAAACCCCCCAGCTAATCCACGGACGTCACGCCATCTCAGAACCTGTGCAACAAGCTCAGCTCCTATTTCCACCTGAAAATCAAGCCCCTCTATGACAACTTCAGCGAACAGACTCCAGAAACCAACCTCCACCCCTGCAATGACAGCCAGCCCACCATCTACACCTGGACACTGGTCACCACCGAACATACCACCACGACCATAAAGAGCACACACTCAGGAGCCCCCAAGGACCCCTGCCCACCGCACATCTTCCACAGAGCTGCTGCCAACATAACACCCGAACGACACCGAAGCATCCATGCCTCCTTCAAATCCGGTACCTTCCCAGATGATTGGAAGCGGGCAGAGGTAAAGACCCTCCTCAAGAAACCCTCGGCTGACCGTATGGACCTGAAAAACTACCAACCCATCTCTCTCCTCCCCTTCGGGGCCAAAGTCACCGAAAAATTTGTCAACGTCCAGCTGATCACCTTCATCGAAGAGAACACCATCCTCGACTCCTCCCAGTCCGGGTTCCGCAGTAGCCACAGCACCAGTACCGCCTTCCTCACCGCCACAGATGACATCCGCATGCTTCTCGACCAGGGCCACACCGCAGTCCTCATCCTGCTAGACCTCTCCGCAGCCTTCGACACTGTCTCCCTCCGCACTCTTGCAGCCAGACTCTGCGACGCTGGCATACAGGTAACCGCCCTCGACTTGCTTCGCTCCTTCCTCGCCGGTAGAACCCAAAGGATCAGACTCCCTCCCTTCCTCTCCGAACCCACAGAGATCAACTGCGGAGTACCCCAAGGATCTTCACTCAGACCCACGCTCTTCAACATCTACATGGCCCCCCTTGCTACCATCGTCAGACAGAATGGGCTCAGTATAGTATCCTAGGCGGATGACACCCAGCTCATCCTCTCCCTCACGATGGACCCCCGAACCCACCAGACTCAGCTTCCAGGAAGGAATGAAAGACGTCGCAGCCTGAATGAGCAACAGTTGCCTAAAGCTCAGCTCTGAGAAGACAGAGGTCCTCGGACCATCCCCCTCCACCTGGGACAATACCTGGTGGCCCTCTGCCCTCGGAAACCCACCCACCCTGACGGATCACGCCTAGAACCTCAGCATCATCCTAGACTCCTCTCTCACCATGACTCGCAAGATCAATGCCGTCGCCTCCACCTGCTTCAACTCCCTCCGCATGACCTTCAAGTGGATCCCCCCGAAGTCAGAAAGACCGTCACCCACGCACTCATTACCAGCAGATTGGACTACGGGAACACCCTCTATGCCAGTATCAACAAATCCCTGCTACACAAACTCCAGACCATCCAGAACACTGCAGCCACAATTGTCCTCGGAGCCCCACGACATGAGCACATGACCCAGCACCTGCGAGACCTCCACTGGCTCCCCATCAATAAGAGAGTGACTTTCAAGCTACTCACTCATGCATACCAATCCCTCCACAACTTCTGACCCAAATACCTTAACGAAAGAGTCTCATTCCACGTACCCAAAAGAAACCTACGCTCTGCCGATCTCGCCCTAGCAGAGACCCTGCGCAACCAGGGCAGGTGGTAGAGCGTTCTCCTAAGTCGCAGCCAAGGCCTGGAACAAGCTCCCAGTCAACATCAGATGTTCCCCTACCCTGCACACCTTCAGGAAGAGCCTCAAGACCTAGCTTTTCGGCTGAGCCGGAGCTGCACCCTCCCCTCCCCCAAGCGCCTTAAGATCCTCATGGGTGAGTAGTGCGCTTTAAAAACCCCTGATTGATTGAGGTGACACCCGCCCTAGTCTAGTCTGCAGCTTCCGGTCGAGGAGTCATTGCAACACAACCAGGCATCACCCAAAGAGGTAATTCAGGGGCGTAAGGAGGGAAAGAGCGTTTCTTATGCAAGTAAAAAGATCAACAAGGACGAGCCGTGGATATTAAGATGTTTCCTGGTCTCAGAGCCCAGCAACCATCACAGCACAGCATCTGGGCATAGCTTCGGCCCTAGGGTGGATTTGATATCTAGGAGAGCCTAGAGGAGCTCATCAAAACGGCAGGAGTGGTCAGATAGTGTGGCCGCCAGCGTCTAGTCCACTGTAGCACCGACCTCCTGGCGTTCTTCAGTCCCTTGCGTGTCACCGGCCAGCGCCTGAGCCCTGTCTGGTTTGGTCTTCAACATCCTGAAAGGAGTTCCATGATCCGGTGCTGCAGGGTCGAAGTAGCAGCTGTTGGAGATTATGCTAGGAGGCCTGGTGCTGAATCAGAGTGCCCTATGAAGGGCAAAAAGCAGTGTGGCGGATTGAGGCAGCCTGCAGTTTTTATTGGGGTTCCATCATTCACTGTCCCAGCTCCTGGGCGCCCATTCGATTAACTGCCGTTGGAAGGGGCTGTAGAGAGGTCCTTCGAGCTTGGGGGTAGGAGGCGTAATGAGTAGGAAAAGGACAAGTTAACCACTTGGGACATGCCCTAACGAGTGGAGGTGCCCTCCGTGAGTTAGCAGGGGATGCTGCAGCAGCTGCCGGTGTGATAGCTCTGGTAGCAGGCCTGTTCCAGGTCCTGTGTAGTGTGCTATGAAAGTGTGTCACTTATCAGTCCCCCGGTCCGACCAAAATCTGCACTCAGTTTATAAAGGGAATAGCCGCAGTCAGAGTCTGTGCCGGATTGGGTCCTAAGCCCGAAGCGTTTGCAGATCCCTGTACGTGGAGGCAGCGCCGGCTTCGGGGCACCACATGGTGCGCTCACGTGCCACTACCGTGTCAGCGAGTGGTGCTGGGGGAAAAAAAGGGCAAGGGAGGGCATTCAGGTCCCTGTGGTGGATGCCAGGGCTTTGCGTTTAATGGTTCTGGGCCCATGGCATTAGGCTGCGGCTTGCATCTTGTGGCGTCTCCACGGGACTAGCACAGTCTAGTGCAGCACAGGCCCCAGCACGGCAGGGGGAACGCGGTGTCGGGGGTGCCCCCGGCCCGGTCTAGGAGGCACAATGTGCAGCGGCGGATCTGGGCGACCCATGCCAGGTCAATCATTCCAGCGTGGCAGCCCAGGGAGAGCCTCCGGATGTAGCGCCGGTCGTGGGTGGACTGCTCGGATCAATGTAGGCCTCCTGGCTCAAGGTCCCGAAAGGCCAAGCCGGCATTCCGGAGGTGCAGCGGCACCCGGCACCAGGGCTGCACAGCTACAGGGGAGCCTTGTATGCTCGAGGATCTGCCGCTGACCGCGGCCCCCGCAGGGGGCCACTCGGCGGTCGGCGCCTTAGTGGCCCCGGGGCCCCGGTCACCCCTCCCCACTCCCTCCTTCGGGGGGGGCGGGGGCAGGGATCCTGACTGTTGCCCCCCTCCGTGTCAGGGGCCGGAGGTGACGCGCAATGCGCGTCACTTCCGGGCCCAGGTGTGAGGGGGAGGCTATTTAGCCTTCCCCCACCCTCACTGGCGACCTCTTTGTCGCCCACCTCGCCTTGAACTCACCGCATCGGTCCGTCGTCCGCGCCGTCTTCGTGCGCCTACGGCCCCCGCGGCACTGTTGTTTGTCGTCGCTCCCACGCTTCTTTCTGGTGAGTCTTGCAGCACCCACTCCGCCCCGGCCCTGTCCCTGGGCAGTACCAGGTCGACGGGGCCCTGTGGCAAGGATCGCCACGGGCGGAGGGGGCGCAAGATGGGTGCATGGGGGTTTGGAGAGGCGGGGTTGGGCTAATGAGCATGCGCTGTTGGGAATTCGCTCGGACCGTTGCGGAAGTTGGGGAGTGCGGGCCACGCATGGCTGATGCCATTGAGCTGCGGCCCCGTCCCCTTGTGTCGATGGTCGTGCCCTGCAGCCTGCCTGCTCCCGGGCGTTGAAGAGCCTGGGGCGGGCCTCGGGCCGCGTCCTTTCGTTGCATCGGGGGAAACGGGGCGAGTAGTGCAGGGCTGCCCTCGCGAGGGCGGCGCCGCCCACCGGTGGGGGTGGCGTCCAATGAGCTGCTGAGGCTCGCGATACTGACGAATGTATTGCCGGAAACGAAGGGGAAAGGGTTGTGGTCCGTCGGCTGCGCGCCGCCTCTGGTGCAGTAATACAGAGGGGGCGAGACGCGAGGTCGCGTCCACATTCTGTGAGTCACTTAATCACTAATTCACTCAATTTCCCGTGCCTAATTATATGTACGTAAACATGATTTTAATTATGGTTCTATGTAGAGCGTTCGCTACGATGAGTTGGCCTAACGGCCAGGGCGCTCGACCTCGGACCTCGGGAACAAGGTTCGAGTCTCGGTAATGCCGCTGAACTTCCTGTGATTCGGGGCAAAACACTTAATCTCCCCGTGCCTTACAAACGTGAATATGGGTCCTCATGTAACGTAACGGGGGCTATGTAAGGCGCTGTAATACTTAATTGGTTTCGGGTCAAGTTCGCGCTATATAAAACTCGGCAATTATTTTCAATGCCTTCGGGTCGAGCTCGCGCTATCTACAATATGCGTAAAGGCGTAACCTATACATGAACCGAGGCTCATGTCCTCAAGGTCCGCTAGGAGCGGTGCCAGTTCACTGAGGCTCGGAGAATGGACGGGAGCGGTGGGAGCATCCCAGTCCCATGGTGTGTCCTCCTGTGCGGGACCCTAATCTCTAAAACGGTGTCTTTTCACCAATATCAGCGTGAGAAAAGAGGTTGTGGCGTAACGGCCAGAGCTGCCGACATTGTAAATAGGAACCAGGTTCGAGCCTCGGCGTCGGCAAAACATCCCGTGATTCGGGGCAATTCACTTAATCTCCCCGTGCCCAACAAGAAACAAGCAACCTCGGAGCGGGGGACCAGGGTGCGAGAGTCGGTATTGTCTTTTATATTGAATGCGGAGACGATTCATAAAATATGCATAAAAGCATAATCTAGACATGAACCACGCCTCATGGCTTCAAGGTCCGAATCTGGTTCGGCAGACACCTTCATCCCCAGCGAACGGATATGGCCCAAGGGAGAGTGGGGAGCGGTGCCGGTGTCTGAGGCCGGGCGTATGGACGGGAGCGGTGGGAGCATCCCTGTCCCATGGTGTGTCCTCCTGTGCGGGGCCTTGTCCGCCTGTCGTGGCATCTCCTCACCCCCGCCGCACTGACTCAGGGGTGCGAGGTCTTAGAGCTTCGGAGCCGCGTCCGCATCGCGAGTCGATAGGCCACCCTGATTTCACTCGTAGGGAGCAAATGCGTCGGTCGGCTTTTACATCGGTGCTCGGGTACAGCGCTTTCAGACCTTCGCGATGTACAACTATAGTTGGGTTGTGATTTGAATAGCGAATGGCCCTTGGCCCTGACAACGATACAGGGTACTTAACCAGGGGCGAGCCGCGAGGTCGCGTCCACATTCTGTGATTCGGGGCAAATCACTTAATCACTCCGTGCCTCAATGTGTATGTAAATACGGTGCTACGGGATATATGCATAAAGAGCGAAACGTATACAAGGACCGAGGCTCAGGTCCTCAATCTCAATCTGGTTGGTGTTTCGAGTCTCGGGGCCGCATTCTGTGATTCGGGGCACATCACTTAATCTTAATCCCCCCGTGCCTAAATATGTATGTAAATGCGGTGCTACACGCTCCAATACCTTCGGGTCGAGTCGCGCTAGATAAAGAAGATATGCAGAGATTTCCAACTTAGGTGCAGGGAACCAAGGTTCGAGCCTCGGGGTCGACGCCACATCCTGTGATTCCGGGCGATTCACTTAATCTCCCCGTGCCTGAATGTAAGCGGTGCTCATGTAAAGCGCTCTAATACCTTCGCGCTATATAAATCTACATTAAATAAATAACACTTGAATGGTGCTTGGCCCTGACAATGATACAAGTGACCCCAAGATGCGGGGGCAAAAGTACAAACTCTTCTCTCAAGTAGCCATTGTCGTACAAGGCGTATTAGGTCCCCGGGACATTACGTCACCTGCCTTCCGCCTCAGGACGGCGCTACAATACGTGGGCAGGCTTGGGGGGGTACTGAGAGTACGTTTGCACGGCCATCGGGACATGCTTGACAGAACCTGGTCGAGCGCCTCCTATACCTTGTTCAATTGCGCTCACCTTTCAATTCTCTCTCCTAGATCGTGCTTGGTGTCCGGTTGACCGACGGAACCCGCTGGTGACAGGTCAAGGGTGTAAGTGGCGCAGGGGGCAAATTACCGATACCTTTGCGCTGTTGAAACATGCACAATTGGAACACTAGGTGGGCTCTCCCCACGTTGCCTGTGATGTGTGTTATCCCCGGTTTTGAATGAGGGAATGGGACTCTTGCTAGCCGGGGCCATCCCTTAAGTCCCATAGATTCTGGAAAGCTCCATTAAGGTCCTGGGGTGGATTGCTTGCTGGCGGTGGACCTCGGGCATGTTAGTTGGTATGGGAGCGGACAGCCAATAACCCGCGCACCCGGTGCACGGTGGGAGCGGGCATGAGCGTGCGTGGGTCCTCTGCCTTGGGACGCTTGCTCGCAAAGTCACAGGTTCAAGTTACATTGATTCTGTATCGGTTGGCGTACCTTTCGTTTGGTCCGGTAGAGCACACAGGTTAGTGATCGCCCGCGGGGCATACTTCACAATGGCGGTCGCCCTCGCGAGCGAAGTAAATTAACGGGGGTGCGGCCGGCTTGAAGCCGCATACCCTGTGCCGTGGGAGCCGGTAGGAGACTAGCGTGGGTTCACAGCCCCAATGCACCAGCACTGCAAGGCTGGGAGCTGCCTGGGTCCCCGCTGATCGCGGAAAGTGCAACCCCTGTGGCTCTCCCTGGTTAAGGTTAAGGTTATCGCCCCCCCTCCCGTCGGCTACGCTGCCGTTGAGGGTGGGGGGGGGCATGCAGTGGGCTGCGTGCGGCAGGCGCAATGGACCTGGCACGGGGATCGTTTAGTATGACACGAATCTTGTAAGCTCCCCGTGCTTGAATGTGTAATGTAAATAAGGTGCTCAGGTAAAGCGCTCCAACACCTTCAGGTCGAGTTCGCGCTATATAATTCTGCAACATGTATTGCTGACTTCCTATAGGGCAGTTAAATGACACAAGTGCGTGCATTGTTCACATACGCGATTATGAGCATTAATAAACCCCCTGCACCTCAATGAAAAATCTGGTGCGGTGCTCGCGTGATCCGGTTGGGGAGCGGGTAATATGGTACGAATTTCTTAAGCACCCCTTGCGTGAAGATGTACTGTAAATACGGTGCTCATGTAAAGTGCTCCAAATGCCTTCCGGTCGAGTTCGCACTATATAAATATGCACCATGTAATTGCAGGCTTCCGATAAGGCAGATACATGATACCAGTACATGCACTGTTCACATCATGCGATTACGGGTATTACTAATCCCTCCACGCACCGCAAGGGTAAATCGGGTGCGGTGCTCGCGTGACCTGGAATGGGTTTCGTGTTCTGTGGTACGAATTTCTCACGCTCCCCGTGCCTGTACGTGTAACGTAAATACAGTGCTCATGTGAAGCGGTGCAATACCTTTGGCGGCGAGTTCGCGCTATACAATATGCAACAGGTATGTGCTGGCTTGCTATAAGGCAGATACTTGATAAAAGTGCAGGCATCGTTCACAAGTCTTTGCTCTGATACCTTCGGGTCGAGTTCACGCTAGATAAATATGCAGCATGTATTGCTGATTTCCTATAATGCAGACACATGATACAAGTGCACGTATTATTCACAAGAATTGCTTGTGCCCACATTCGCGCGCATTAGATGATTACGGGCATTACGACACCCCCTGCACCCGAATGGGTTATTCGGTCGGTGCCTGTGTCCGGCGCTAGAATAACTTTGCGCACATTACGGTTTGAGCTAATCACTAATTGACCGTGCCCGAATAGGTATGTAAATACCTATGGCTCATGTACTGCACTCCCAACACCTTCGGGCGGGTCACGCTGGGACTCTGGGCAGATAATTTAATATCCACGTGCCCGATGATGCATGTATATACAGTGCTCAGGAACGGCGCGCCATTACCTTCGGATCGAGTTCACGCTGGGTTGCGACGCTGGGTAAATCAATGAATATCGCTGTGCCCGAATATGTATGCGAGATGCTGGACCTGGTATGCCTGGGTTCCCGAGGGTCCCGGACCTGGCGGCTCATGATCTCACTCCCGTGCCCGAATACGTGTGCAAATATGTGGATCATGCACAGCGCTGCTTATGTGGGCCGCCTTCAACTGTCACTCATAGTGGCACTGACATGGGGGAAACCACACATAACTAACTGTACCCTAGACACCCAGGTGGGTGCCTAGTCGGGCAGGGCAACGCAACCGAGATGGAATGGTAGTTATTATCTAATACTAAAGGAAGTCTGGTTTGAGCCTCTAGATGGGTGTAGATATGGGTGTAGCTCAGTGCCCCATTCGCATTGAATTCGGGGACGCACTGACTCAGCACCACATAGGTTACCGGCGTGATTGACCAAGAGGTTGCGGGTGCGCCGCTCGCGAGCAGATTTTAACCCGTGGTTATTTCGGTGTCGTGGAGTGTACCTCTGTCTCAAATCCACCGATAGTTCATTGTTAAGCCGATTAGCCTGCAGCACACTGAGCTGGGCACCATAACCAGGAGTTAGGCCTGCAGGAGAAGTAGCGGAAAGAACCATATAGGAATAGGTCCAGGTGTACTTTGGGGGGCATTCCACTGCAACCAAAGACAGGGAGCACCATGCCCTGGGAACACGCGCGTTGCCCTAATTCTGAGGCCTGCCCATAAAGGGGCCGAGTAGCAAAACAATTAAATAGGCTCCATAGGCGGGCCTCGGGCCTTACAGCTGGGTGAAACCACCATCAATTGGGGATAGGCCCAGGTAAAATAGGGCGTTCCTTAATGTCTAGAGGACCATTGCGGTTGGGGGTATCCCCCACCGGATTCCCTGGTCGCGTACCACAGCTGCGGGAGACTGGGATCCGGGTTTACGGACACGTTACCGCGCCAGGGGCGCTGCCAGCAGACATACGGTGCTGCTGTCCCAGTAATTGGGGTGTCGGCGGGGCAATCGCAAGGGGACAGTATGTCAATAGTACAGTTGACACGCCCAGGGTGCACTAAATCTCCACTTCAACGGAGCAGGAATTTGGCACCGCTGGGGATGCTCTGGGTTTGCAGTGGGGGGCCCCCCGCCTCCCTCCTTCTGAGGAGCATGATGGGAGGGGCGTAGTAGGACTTAGTCAATCCTCAATGCTTGAACTTTACTGACGGCGCGCAATGTTAAGCCAGACGGATTCCCGAAGCTGGTATACCTAGGGGGTTACATCACTGAGGGATCTGTAGGGGCATAATTCCCATAAGGAATAGGGGATGGTGGGCAGGGGCAGGAGTCACCCCTTGCCCACGGTCACGCGCTGGCAGCTAGGAGCACTCCTGTGCTCCAGGTTTAGCAATCAAAGGGGGCTGGCCAAAGGTTAAGTGAACCCCCTCTCGCCTTCATAGCCTAAGAGGGCAGGCCCAGAATTGTGAAGAGGGTAACCTGCCCGCATGGGGGGCGAATAGTTCTTGGCACATCTCCCCAGGCCCAACGGGTCCTTTATTTCAGCAGACCCTATTCCGATTAGGATAGCGTCTCGGGCCTTGGGGGCTTAGATGGGGCCATCTACAACACCAGGAGCTATAGCTCAATGGTAAGTCTTGGGTTCGAGTCCCGCAAACGCTGTCAAAGTGTCATAAGTTGGCAAAATTTCAAACTCTTCTTTAACCAGGAGCCATAGCTCAATAAGTCTTGTGCCTACGGTTGTAATGGTCTCACAGGACAAGGGTTCGAGTCCCGCGAGCACTGTCAAACTGTCATGGGGTGGCAGAATGTCAAACTCTTCTGTCTGCAGGGATGGTTCCTTTCCAGCTAGTTGCAGGAAGCACTAGATAGGAGAGGTGCAGGTAATACTATAGCGGGTTGGTGGGGGGCCCTGGCTGCGACGGTTAGCCGCCTCCAGGGCTGTGGCGGAGTTACAGGGTGATCTGGAAGCAGGCCGGTACAAAGGGTACCTCTGCGCGGCACCACGTGGTGCCTGAGCCAAAACGAGGAGCCTCCAGAGAGGTCCCGGAAGCCGGTCAGCGCCCCGCTAGGCCTGCGGGCGGTTGTGGGCCTGAACAACCGGGGGCTTGCTATGCGACGCTCCGCCCCGAGAGGGGGGGTGTGAGTAGAATTTCAACGGCACGTGATCGAAAAAAGAATCACTTGGGGGGCAGCACTTGCGGGTCGTTCCCGTGCTGCCCGGCTCATCAGGCGGGGCAGGTGAAGTAGATGGCCGCCTGCCCTTGGATCGCCCGTAAGATAACCCACCTATTACATATCCTGGAATTATGTAATAAAACCTGCAGCATTTGTTACCCACTTACAACTGTTTCTTGTGTCTTCTTTGGGTAACCTAATTTGGGGGAGGGGGGAAAGCGGGGTGCCCCTGGGGGTACTATGCCGCTGACCGCGGCCCCCGCAGGGGGCCACTCGGCGGTCGGCGCCTTAGTGGCCCCGGGGCCCCGGTCACCCCTCCCCACTCCCTCCTTCGGGGGGGGCGGGGGCAGGGATCCTGACTGTTGCCCCCCTCCGTGTCAGGGGCCGGAGGTGACGCGCAATGCGCGACACTTCAGGGCCCAGGTGTGAGGGGGAGGCTATTTAGCCTTCCCCCACCCTCACTGGCGACCTCTTTGTCGCCCACCTCGCCTTTTTACCCTCCCTACCGCTTACCCGGCGTAGGTGTGGTGGGGTGGGGTTTTTTGCTGAACGTTTTAATGTTTTCCTTTTCGTTGCAGGCGGAGTTACAGGGCGATCTGGAAGCAGGCCGGTACAAAGGGTACCTCTGCGCGGCACCACGTGGTGCCTGAGCCAAAACGAGGAGCCTCCAGAGAGGTCCCGGAAGCCGGTCGGCGCCCCGCTAGGCCTGCGGGCGGTTGTGGGCCTGAACAACCGGGGGCTTGCTATGCGACGCTCCGCCCCGAGAGGGGGGGTGTGAGTAGAATTTCAACGGCACGTGATCGAAAAAAGAATCACTTGGGGGGCAGCACTTGCGGGTCGTTTCCGTGCTGCCCGGCTCATCAGGCGGGGCAGGTGAAGTAGATGGCCGCCTGCCCTTGGATCGCCCGTAAGATAACCCACCTATTACATATCCTGGAATTATGTAATAAAACCTGCAGCATTTGTTACCCACTTACAACTGTTTCTTGTGTCTTCTTTGGGTAACCTAATTTGGGGGAGGGGGGAAAGCGGGGTGCCCCTGGGGGTACTAAGGGAGAGGGATGAAAACAACAGGATTCTCAGGGGGCCTTGTGCAGAGCTTTCTATCACGCGTACGTCTCTGCCACCATCTTGGCCACGCCCCCACGGCACCACCAAGCATATTACTAGTTTCCTCACACCACAGTTTTCATGGCAGTGCAACCGCCATGAAATGTGAGGCAGTGAGAAAACTAGTGTTGCCTCTGCGCCAAAAAGAAGCAAGCAGGGGGGCAGAAGGTGTGCCCCCTGTATGCATGCACCCCCAGTTTCTCTAGGACAGAGTTCTTCAATCTGTGAGGGTGGCCCCCCTGGGGGGGCGTGACACCCTCTCATGGGAGGCACGCACTCCACCTTAAACTCACCTTTCTTTTCCACTGTCCCTCCGGAGCAGCAGACAATCAGCCCGGGGGTTCGGCGGTACGAGAGGGCTCTAGGGGGAGTGAGGGTTAATCGTTGCGGCACGACCTGCCCATGCTTTTGTCTATTTTGAAAAGCTAATCGTCCCAAGACGGTGTTAATTCCTAGAGCTGAAATGCTGCAGCTGCAGTGGAATTCAAAGCGTCTCCTCTGTTATTAAACTGAAAGCAACGAACATTTCAGCTCTAGGAATTAACCCTGTCCTGGGACGGTTAGCTCCTAGCTCTTCCCAGAACGGAGTGAATGTTTCTCTTAAAATTACACAGACATCTCCTGTGGTATCAATGCCCCTGTTTATCGCCTCATTCCAGGGCTGCAGTAACTTCAGAATCTGCAGAAAACAGTGTTTGTGCCCAATTTAGAATGTTGAATTCTGCTCTAAGACAGCTTGGACCTTAGATTTTAACCACTTAAATTCCAGCAGGGCACTTTACATAAACCACACCCAGGAGTTCCACTGATTATACTGCTATGCATGCCCTCTGCTTCCACCTTCGACACGCCATGCACGGTTTGCCTGCTATGAATGTCTGTATTTCCCTAGTTCCATCTCAGTTTGCATTTTTTTGTATTCTAGCATTATCTTGAATTGCTTTAAAGTGCCAAAATGTGACAAGATACCATCACTGAAATACAATACGTAAATAGGGAGATAACATCTGCGGAGGCATCCACTGTGCTACACCTGCGCCACACGAAACCCAGGGGTTTCAAAATGTATCAGAACGTTAAATCAATTGCCTTCTCTACAGGAATAATTAGACAATCACAGAGATCCCTTTCCTTCCCACTGCTTCTGGCTGAGGTTTCTATAACCTTTTCTATTTATTCTACCCGTACGACTTTCATACTTAAGTATTTCATCCAAGGGCACCTACTCTGGACCAGAAGGATGAAAGTCCTCTCGGCTACAGCCGCCTGGCTGGAGGCAATGCAGGTGTAATTACCAGCATCCAAGGCCTGCACCTGAGAAATACTGGGAGAAAAGGGGAGGAGAGTAAAAGTGACACAGTTGGTTTATGTCTTGCTTTCAGTTACTGCACATCTTCCTTCAGTATAGGACAGAGGGGCAGCAACAACCATGGACTCTTGTTGTAAAATGTGCCCTAAACATTGGTTTACATGCCATTTCCACAATTCATTGCACATTCGAAGGTGATGTCCTACATGTGTGATGTTGTCCGCGCTTCTGTCTCAGTGGCCCCCACCATTCGAGCTGTGCTGTCTCTTGGAGCAGTAGACACCATCAGGCGCGCAACGCCCATAGGGCTAAAAGGGCTTTAGCCCCCCAGCCCATTGTGTCTCAGCCCGGGCTGCTGCAGCCAGGGCCGGCTTTAGGGCGGTGCGACCGGTGCCACCGCACCGGGTGCTGGCTTCTGGGGGGCGCTGCGTTTGCAAGTACTCTCACACTGTCACATCCCTCACCATACACTCACATGGGCACTCCTGCCACCCACACAGCGCAGAAGGTTAATGTGCCTGCTACAAAGAATGTGTACCAAGCAGATCAAAGAACTGAGTGTTGGCAAACTATGAGTAGCGCTATAAAAAAAATGGAGAAGGAGGAAATGGGGAGGGGACACCAAAAAGGACTGTTGCACTGTGTGCGACCTGTGCCAGGCCCAGCCCTGGCTGGGAGTGTTAGCTCCCCCCGAAGTTCAGGTCTAGTTGCGCCCCTTACAAAGTATGGGCATGTTGTGCCCCATCAAGGTATTCGTCTTAAATTACAAAAGTACACATTTACATGCACTGCAGTCCAGCCTCTCAGGGGCCCCTTGATAGTGACAGCTCTGTTTTTGCCCCGATGGCCTGGAATAATTCCTAAACAGATTCTTGTAAATACTGTTTTTTTCATTTCTTTTTAATGTGATTGATGTGAGAGAGGTGTAACATTTCATAAAATAAAAGATGGGTCCTTGGGTTGCTGTATCCAGATATAGGTTTATTCTCATTAATCAGGAATCAATGTACAGGATACATGCCCCAGTTAAGATCCAGTATAGTCCAGTTAAAACCCAGTTAAGCCCCACCAGGAGCAGCTGCCCTGCTGCTCAGCCTCAGATCTAACTGGCAGTAGAATCAAACATACACAAAAGGAACTCTTGGGTGACATCACAGATACAGGCTGAGGGGCTTAGAACAAACACAGAAGAAGGACAGAGAAGAAGGAAAAGCAGGATGTAACACATCTCCCTCCTTGACAGAAATAAGAGACAGATGTGAAATAGAACATACAGCAGGGATGAAAGTAACACAACTTCACCTTTAAAGAAATTAGAGACATACGGAAACGACAGAAAGAAGAAAAGTAAATGATAGAACAAACAGCACATAAAAGAAAACCCTCTTCCCCAAGTAAGTGAAAGAGGATAGAGATCAAATGGAAACATTTACAAAATATTCATAAATATAACGACATTTTCAAATATAATGCCATTTAGATGAAATAATCACCATGGCACAATGGATTAGCATTTTCAAATATAACACCATTTAGATGAAATGATCACCATTCCCCTCCCTTGGGAAAAATCCAATAAAACATTTCTGACTAAAGTTCCAAAACTTCTTAAAATATTGGAGAACACTGTTCCCAAAACCTCCTCATCAATTGAAAATGAACACCTCTAAAACATTAGAGCACATACGTGGTTCATATATAAACAAAGAAGCACTAAGACTTCTCACCTGAAAGCGCGCATGAATTTAACTGAGCACACTATGGCTCTTTACCTTTAAACTTGAAAAAATGAAGCCCTAAGACTTCTCACATGAAAGCGAGCAAGAATTCAACTGAGCACACTATGGCTCTTTACCTTTAAACTTGAAAGCTTGGAGCGCCTCAAAAATGAGCACCGAATGTGGCTCCGACAATACATATCCAAACACTGGAGCAAACAATCTCCAGTTTTACCTTTTTTTAAAAATGGAGCACCTCAAAAATGAGCACCGATGTGGCTCCGCAACAATACAAATCTAAAAGTCCAAACACTGGAGCAATCAGCAATCACCAATCTCCATGACCATGAACACCTCAAAAACACTTTGAGCACTAATGTGGTTCATCAAAAATAAGGAATAAACTGAGCATGAACATATCGCATCACTTTTAAGTATAATCAGAGGAAATAAATAAAATTTGAGCACCCCAACCAAAGTTGAGCACATACGTGGCTCAATCCAATAAAAGCAAACTAATCCAGCCCATCACTGAAGTCTAAAGATGGACTAAAATGCGATAACCACCACGGAATGACAATACCATACATATGTAACATGTAGAAAACATAAAAGTAGCATAACAGCACATAGATGTAAATTATGTCATCAACAATACAATAAGCATGTTGGTCAATATGAATAATACAGCAGATTACACTTTTCAAAATAAGAAATTAAAATAACAAAGGTAGTCACCGTAGACTGAATGTTGAAATGCCGCAGTCACAGTCATCGTAGATTAGCAACGAGATATCCACATAGCTGTTCTCATCAGATGCAGTGTAGAATAGTGATCTTCATCTGGTAACGTTTCGTGAATGGTGTGCCAAGTGATAAGAGTTGTGGTGTGTTTCCAACACCAGATTGTAGGCAAAATCTTCACCAACCAACACTCCAAAAACATTACTAATACATAACGACTTAGTACCGGAAGTCCGCAGGAAGAAAAGACATAGTGGTTGGCAATGCGAGTGAAAAGCATGTTGAAATTTAGAAATGCCAAACTTAAAATGGCGGCACGCAGCGTGCGTTACACTGGGTGGCTCTCGGCACGTTCCAGCATCAAGACGTCCTTAGGCAGCATAGAATACCAGGAAGAATAGAAGACGTCATGAACTCACCCTCTGCTCCACGGGACACGCGACACAGTGAATCAGGTAAGAAGCGCGAGCCGTGTTTTTAAATTTGAAATGCAGCGTAACTGTTTCTCTTGAGCCCAGGCAGCAGGGAAAACAGCATAGACATGCCAAAAAAACGTAAATTCAAAGTCTCTCACCCAGCAGTTCCACAAATCCGGCAGGCAGCAATCCGAGGCGAATATTCTCCTCCTTTTCAAAAACACCCCTCTGACCTTAGAAAAACGAACAGGCAATAATGAGGAGAATAGGCACAAGTTTAACTCCTCAAGTCTTGAAATTAAACAAAGGAAATGTCACCAAATACAATCCTGGAAAGTCTGAAATAGATGGTCCTCATAAACGTGAAAGCCGTCTGTTTACATAAACTGCCAGTGCACAATCTCCAAGGCACCAAAACCCGGAGTCCACGCAGATCGATGCAGGACACTTCAATCTCAACTGCAGGTTGTAAAGGTCGAAGTTGCGGTTTTGTAAACAGGAGACCATTGGAGCGCAGGCACACTGAGAATAGTCAGCAGTAGAAAAATCACTCAAATGTAAGCTGACTGAACGGCAGAAGGCAAGATTGTCCTTTAGACATGTGCCAGAGGTTATTGCAGATAATTAGAAGTAAAGTCGCTTCAGTAAAGGTTTACCCAGAGGCAAACAGGAATATTTAAACATGTTACTTCTTCTCTTAAGCTGCAATGATAATTCTTTAAATGGGTCCTTTAAAGTACACCAAATAACCTCAGCAAGTGAAAGTCCAATGTCATGTCCCAAACCCAACTTACTTCAGGCTGTCAGTTGTTGTAGACACCGGTGGGGCAATCAGAGGGTTGGACATGAGGTTCATTTAATTTCTTCCAGTATCTCTTGTAAAATTTCTTTGATCACGCGTGGTTTCTTCCTCCAAATCGTCGCCAGTGTAACATTTCATAAAATAAAAGATGGGTCCTTGGGTTGCTGTATCCAGATATAGGTTTATTCCCATTAATCAGGAATCAATGTACAGGATACATGCCCCAGTTAAGATCCAGTATAGTCCAGTTAAAACCCAGTTAAGCCCCACCAGGAGCAGCTGCCCTGCTGCTCAGCCTCAGATCTAACTGGCAGTAGAATCAAACATACACAAAAGGAACTCTTGGGTGACATCACAGATACAGGCTGAGGGGCTTAGAACAAACACAGAAGAAGGACAGAGAAGAAGGAAAAGCAGGATGTAACAAGAGTCTATTACTATTTGCAGAGAAATGTGTTTGTTTGATACAACAACCATAAAAAAGTTTATTTTAGATCAGAAAGGGTCCTCACATATGAGAAATTGGAGGATGTCACAGATATTATGCGCTGTCAAATTAGTGGGCTGCTGTGGAGTTACAACAGTGAAAACACACATCACTATCTATGAATATTAAATGCAAACACTTTTAGAATTTCTGGATGTGGAGCAAATCTGAGGATGGCAGTAGCAAAGATCCATCCACAGACTGACCGTCTCTGTGGCGAAAAATGGGCACACTCGTCACATTCATGTTGGTGGTGTTATTATCCATCTAGGTCATGTGTAAAAAGAAGCATCCTAGTAAAAAAAACAATTTGTGCACATTTTATCTTGGAAAACTGTGTTTTGAGCTGAGTAATAAGCCTTTGCCATTTAACCACACCCACTCACAAACCTGCAGTTTACTAAACACGCTTAAAGTGTTGAACGTTATTTGCCGGATATGGCCTGGGATATGCAGGTGGCGGTTGATTATTTAGTGTACCAGATACCAGAAATTTGTCAGGTGGTGGGGGGACCCGATATCTAAAACAATACAACTGGGGGGGGGGGGGGCTCAACCTACAAAAGTTTGAAGACCTCTGCTCTAGGACATGGACTTAATAGTCCATGTCCTGTAGGAAAGTGCAATGGCGTTTTTATTGTTGTGCTTTGCTAAGGCTCACATATGAACCATAGCATGGCACCGCCTTAAGCTAGCTGCCACAGGAAAGCCCGACCTGGATTCCAGTCGGAATCCAGAGGGCGATCTGATTATGGGTTTGGCGGTCTTAGAGCGGGGGGCTGGCATGGCAGCCCGCTCCGAGACCGCAAAACGCATAATAAGTCCCTTTTACCGACCAGTTTGCCCTTTCTACTTGACCATTCCCTTGAGGGTTATTTAATCAGGTGCAGAGATGCCTTATTGCAATGTCCTCATCTCATGGGAAGTGAGCTGTGTGCCATTGTCTGACCAGCTTGGAAGGGATACCTTTCTCTTCTGAATATTTCCTCTAAAACAGCAATGGTGGACTTTGTGCTTACACTCCTCATGAACACCACTTCAAACCACCTTGGCTTCGCATCCACCAGGACTGTGGGAAACCTATCTTGGTCAGGGATGAAATCCAAAGGCCCTATAAAAATCCAGGCTAATCTTTTCCCACACAGACACTGCTTCCGATATATGCTGCTGGTCTCCAATGACTCCCATTCTTATCTTTTATCTTTTCTCTGAGTTTTTGCATTCCTCACACCTCCCTACCCACTGTTTGACATTACTATCCATCACAGGACACCAAAAACTGTCCTACAATCTCTTACAGGTAAATGTCTGTCCCATGTGACGCTCATGCTCTAAGTGCAAAAGCTTGTCCCTCACTGCACCCTGAGGTACGAACCCTTCACCCCTCACAATGAGCCTGTTCCCACTCAAGGACAACTCCACAAGCACCTCATGATATGGCTTCATGGCATCAGAATAAGTGCTTTCTCTTCGCAGCTCTCCTCTGATCATTCTCGTCGCTGCCTTAAGTACCTTTTCCTCACTCATAGCTTTCACCATCGACACACTACCATGTACATCCTCAACACATCTTCCACATCTGTTAGAACCTCCTCCATTTCAAAGTCACACTCACTGGCACCTTTGTAGGGTAATCTTGACAAGCAATCTGCCACTTTTTTTCCCTGCCCGGGCAGAAATTCAACAATGCATCACAATCCTGCATCTTAACTGCTAGTCTAGCCAAACGCCCTGAACAATTCTTTGTCCCATTGGGACCTAACACCTTAGGTAACGGCTTATGATCTATACTGAGTGTTATCCTCATTTTCCAAATGAAGGTGCGAAAATAATTGGTCACCCATGCTGCAGCCAATGCCTCACTCAATGACCAAGTAATTCCTTTCGGTTTCTGACAATGAAAGAGATGCAAAGACCACAGTTCTCTCCAACTTCCCATGCAACTGGGAAAGAACAGCCCCAATGCCACCAGCACTTGTGTCCACGGTGAGAAAAGACTTCAGGTTGCATTGAAACGGGACCAGAATGTCAGCACTGAAAATATCATGCCTGATTAATTCAAAGGCCGCCTTTTGGGTTTCTCCCCTCTCAAATTTCCTCCCCTTTCTCAATAACTCCCTCAACGGCTGTGATTTAGATGGCAAAATCCCTCACAAACTTCGAGTAGTAATCCATGAGTCCCATGAAGGAAGGCAATTTGTCTTTATCATTAGGAATCTCGGAATTCACAATGGTACTGACTAGGTACACGTTAGCTCTCCCGCCATCCCCAGAAATGAGGTGCCCCAGATATTCAACCTCTCGTACAAAAAATTAGCATTAGCAACGTGAGACCTGCATCCAACAACCTAGACAAAAACCTCCCTCAAAGTGTCACTGTGAGCAGCAATGCTGTCTCCAAAGACCTAAATATCATCCTGAAAGACTACATCGCTGATGCCGGACAACACATTAGAAATAAGCCTTTGAAAAACACTTGTCGCAGAGGACCAGCCAAACAACAACCTATTATATTGGAACACCCCCTCAGTAGTGATGAAGGCTGTTGAATGCTTAGAATCAGGGTGTAACGACCTGATGGTAAGCACTCTTGAGATAGAGTTTGGTGAAATACTTTTCCCTGCCAACAAAAATATAAACTCTGTAATGTTAGGTAGGGGAAAATGGTCCATAACTATGTTTTGGTTCAGGCTACTAAGTCCACAAAAAATCTCAGTGACCCATGAGCCTTCTTCGTTATCACCAATGGAGATGACCACTGTGTGGCCTCAACCGGTTCAATAAACCCATCTTGAATCATTTGCTCAACAAGCCCTCTGACCTCCACCATAATGCCGCATACCTGACTGGGATGGCATCCTTCTTCAAGACTATTTTGTGTTGATAACCCTTTGCCTAACCCAATTTGTTCTGGAACACTGGCTTACAATGATCCAACAAAACAGACAAGTGTGAATCCTTAACAACCATGACTTGATCCACAGCATGAGTATTTACTATGACATTCAAGTCATATTGGTGCAACCAGCCTAAAATTGGTGGACCTGCACTGGCTACATACACTTTCTCCTTAGTGTGGCGGTCCATGAACTCAAACCTCACAGCTACATAACCCATCACCCCAATACGGGCACCTTGATTCCCCTTCAAAATTACATCAGTAGAACATAAAGCTCTCCCAGGTCATGTGCTGTGGAACAAACATTTTGGAATGATGGAATAGAGCGAGCCAGAATCAACCATCAAAGTGGCATTTCTACCATCCACTTTGAAGTCAGCTTTGGTACGTGTTCTTTTCTCATCCTCATCAGAATTCGATACACTCCCTTTAGAGTTGACCATAAGAAACCTGCGCTCCACTGTATCCTCCACTTCTCCAATTGTAGCTACCCTTTTGTTGGTTGCAAAATGACCCTTCTTATCACAGACACAACACTCTTTGCCTATGGCTCTGCTGTCACACCTGTAACACTGCCCTGTCATGTTCTTGCCTGTGGCATTCAGCACATTGATAGCCTTTGTGGTTCCTCCTTTGTTTTGTGCTGCGCTCGAAACACACAGCTTCATTTTCATTAATGCCACCAACTCTGTGTCACTGTCCACCTACGCTACCTCTAAAGTGCATTTGTTGTCCATCCTTTGCATTTCCTTTATGCACTTGTCGTGACTCTTCAGCCACTTTGGCTATCTTTTTTTTTTTTTTTTTTTTGAACTGCCTGGCTAGGTAGCATACAGCGTTATTTATTAGCGATACAAGCATTGCACATAATTGCATTATACTGAACCAATATGAGCAGCTTGTGTCATCATTGAAGTTTCACAACAAACCTGGAGACAAAAAATAACATGAGGAGCTGCTAAAGCAAAGTGGAAGCAATGTTTAGTCATCCTATATAAATAACCTGTCGGCATCCAACAGGTATCACCTATAGGATACAAGTTAAGTGCTCAATAGGTTTTCTGTGGCCAATATTGATAATTAATGAAGATCACTTAATAAAATGAACAATGATCTGCTTGTAGAAGGCACACCACTGCTGCTTTTCAGACAATTATTTTTTGGGATCCACAATTTACTTTTTGGTGAGAACATTATCAAAATAAGTGAGACATTAAATATTGCCACAGTTACTGTAATACAAGTTCACAAAATAACACTTAAAACATCCACCCAAGAAAAGCCGGAGCCCTTCTCAGTCTTCAAATACATATCACATTTTCAGTACTGAGGTTAGGTCTGCAAAGATGGTTCAGTACAGTGTCATGAAATAAAATCAGCGCTGGAAAATAGCAAACAAAAGAGCCGTTTGGTATTTCACCACAATTTGCAAGCTGAAGATTTTTACTGTTCCTCCTACCAAAAACAGTTCACAGATTTCAATACAGGAACAAATCTATACATTTAAAAATGTAACAAACGGGCTGGCTAAAGGACATCACGCAACACTGAAATTATTAGAAGTATTTGAAAGTAATATCAAAGAGGAGAGATGCGGAGCTACAAATAGACTGTGGCAGTTTAAGTTCTCAATTTGAGACGGGAGGGTTCAAGTAAAGGGAGCAAACACCACAATGACAAAATGGTTGAGCAATCACTGACCATTATTAAATCACAGTCCCACTTCACTCCCACCCTCTATCCCTGCCATTTTTTTTCTTAAAAATCCCAATTTTTTTTTCCAACTCAAAAGAGCTATTTTTACTACTACATTTGGAAGGTAAACAAACTACAGCTCTGCAACATTTGCTTTAACAGATACAAAGCATTCTAAAAGCGACATTTTAGACAATGATATGTTGTCATGGTTTCGTTTAAAAAAAAGAAAGAGCAAGGCATGGTGGATGCGGGGGCACGTGAAGCGAGACTTTGTATTAAGGTCACTTAAATCTTTGTCATTAAATCTGAAATGGCTGACAGCACAATCTCTTTTCACAAACCCGGCGGAGCTGGTACAGCCTGGTTTCTTTTCAAATCAACGTTTGCCACAAAAAAGCAGTTGAACCTTCGGCTTCTGGAGAAGATGTAATCCACGAGGAATCCGCCACAAGTGCAGCACATCTGAGGTAGTCAACCCACATGACATTTAGTATCTGAACGTAAAGAGATTTTCAAATGACCACTGGATGGAGATATTTTTACAGTATATTTATCAAAGAACCAGTGAATCTAGTTCAAACATTTCAGGTACATTTGACACGTTTTTGCCATTGTTGCAAGTTAAAAAGCAGTTGGTAAGATTTGCCTTCAGTAATGCAGGTCATCCACACACTGGCTCACGTAGGCCGCACTTGCTGCAGTAGATCCAGCAGTTCTCAAGATGGGTATGTCCGTAGTCGTCAGCTGTAGTTTAGTTACCTTAGTAGAGGGGTTATCAAAAAAGCATTCCTTAATTGTTATATGTATGTATGCGGCTTACTGGTCATCTAGCACAGCATACTGGTTGCCTAGCTGAAGTTGCAGCGCTTGGTTTTTCGAGCCCTCTTCCCTACCTCTACTTTTGTGTTTTACTACTTCAAAGGTCTTCTCCATTTCTCTGTCTTTTCGAGATTCTACATGTTTGGCAGTGGACTGAAGCGATGGAAATTGCGAATCATTGTAGATCTCGGGAGGTCCTTGTGGTTTCCTCGTTGCAGTGGCAGATCTAGCTCCTGGAGGCCGATATACACCAGACTGTACAGGTTCTGGAGTTTCAACAACAACAGGGGCTGGTGCTTGAGCAGGGGCAGTCTTATTCCACGGGCCAGTTACTTTCTCTGCGCCGCCACCTTGATCTTCCCAATCCCCACCTTGTTCTTCTCGCTTATCATTTTCATCATCCTCCCTTTCATTGCTTATCTGTAAAGATTGGATACGAAGACCACTGTAGTCAACCTCCTTCTGTTCAAACTCCTTCCACTCATCTTCCTGCACAGCCTTCCCTGCGGGCCGGCCCCCCGGGGGACCACCTTCGGGCTGCGGCCTGCTGGCGCCTGTTGCGTTGCTGCGGGCTCCAGCTGCCCCGGAGCCTCCCGTTCCGCCTTTGTCCTTGCGCTTCTTTTTGTCTCGCTTGGCAAAGAAGTCGTCGAGGCTTCTCTCTTCGGGTTCTGCCATGGCTGACTGGTTGGCGGGCGGCAGCGGCGGGGGTCGGGTTCCTCTCTTACCTCCCGGGGATGGGACCGGCCTCGCTTCCTGTCTCACAGGGCCTCGCGCACAGCTCGCCCACTTTGGCTATCTTGATGGGCTCCTTTAAATGTGGATCACTGGCTGCCCAAAGTTGCTCTTGCATCTCTTAGTTATTACGCTGAACTATGAGATGGTCTCGGATCAATTCCTCTGTTATTAGCACAAACCTGCACTTTGTCACCAATTTTCTTATACTGGTCTCACAATCACCCACAGACTCATTTGGCTTTTGAGGCTGAGTATACAATTCATGACACTGCATGGCGGGGATTAAGGTTTCATCAAACAGCTTTTAAACTGCACATTTAATCACACTGTACACATTGCAAGCCGGTCAATACCCCTC
The DNA here is from genome assembly GCF_964204655.1 of Triturus cristatus. Lineage (NCBI taxonomy): Eukaryota > Metazoa > Chordata > Amphibia > Caudata > Salamandridae > Triturus > Triturus cristatus. The sequence goes on from NC_140592.1 coordinate 1,815,086, forward strand.
ACAATGCAGTCACACATGTAAGAAAGAAGCGGGGATTAAGGTTTCATCAAACAGCTTTTAAACTGCACATTTAATCACACTGTACACATTGCAAGCCGGTCAATACCCCTCACAATGCAGTCACACATGTAAGAAAGAAGCGCGGCACCAGCAACATACCATGTCGCTGACGTCCCAGGTCCCTGAAGCTCTAAGTCAGTGCAGCATACTTGAGGGCATGCCTGACTGAATTAAGGAGGAGACAGCGCACACCGGAGAATTGCCGCAAGCCTCCCCCTGGTGATAAATTGCTGGGATGTGGTGGGACCACAACTGCTGAGGACGTCCATAGCCCTGCATTTGCTGCTCGGTCACATGCCTGCTCACTCCTAGTAACTTACACAGCTCTTAAACTTCCCAATATAGACAAAAGTGAAAAAACACAAGCTAAGCTAACTTTTGAACTGCAGCTCCTTACACGCATTGCAGACCTGGAGCTAGGGGCCGGCACGTGGTGCACACCCCGGCTTATGACATTAAAACCATGTTTATGGATCTTAGCCTGAATACCATGGGCGTGAAAATTGATGTCAATAATAGATTCAACCACCTCAAAGAAAGGTAGACAAACATGAGGAGTGTATAGATCACTTGGAGCGCCAAACAACATACATTGAAGAAATACATCTGGGAAGCAGCTTTTTTGCATGGAAAAGGTCAGGAAAGTATAAAAAACTAAAATGACGATCTTGAGGCACGCTCATGTCAAAATAATGTTTGCATCCTTGGTATCACTGAATCGACAGCCATGGATGGGATGGAAACCTATGTTGAAACCATGTTGAGGGGCCTGTTTGGTGACAACCTCTCTCCTGTGTTCATAGTTGAGCATGCACATCACTCCTTGGGTCCACGCCCTCCTCCTGAAGCCTTGGCCAGGCCAACAGCGACCCGGCTTTTGAATTACAGGGACAGAGACACCATTTTACGTGTTGCTAGAGAACACCAGGCTGTCCAATATCATGGGAATTCCATCTCCCTGTATCCAGGTTTTACTTTCACAATGCAGTCTGCATGCTGGAAATTCTTGCCTGCCAAACGCATTATACAGAAAGCAGACATTCTTTATTCTCTGATTTACCCAGTAAAGCTCCGCATACATTTCAATGTGAAAATCCATTACTTCACGGATCCCGAGACTACGACAAAGTTTTCTCAGGGTCTGGCTTCTCCCTCAACAAAGTGTATGCCCTCTTCCGTAGGGTCGAATAGCAGACACCTCAGTGACAATGACTAACTGTCAACTGTATGCTATGCCACCACTTGGTGTCGTGGGGTTTGGAGATTACTAGACCCTTGCAGCATAAGGACCATATGCTATAGTACTTGCCGACGAGAGCCTGTCCACCTGAGGGGACAGAGCGGGTACTAATCAGCCACCCAGGCAGCAGGAATGGCAACCGAGTACATTTGTTATCTCCCCTCTTTCCTTTCCCTGGTCACCCAGCTGCCTGGTCCTCATGGTGCCCTCCAGGGATGATTCCCTGTATTTTGTATCACTGTTGGTAAGTTATGTTGATTGGGGGTGGGAGTTGGGAATTAAACTCAATGGTAGAGTTAAAGTAGGATGGGGTGTATGTTGAGGGGACTGTTTAATATGTGTTCTACTATAGTGGTTTCTTCCCTTTCCTGTTACACAGTCAGGTGGGCTTTGTTTCATACATCTACTTCCCAGCTGACACTAGCATGACATGGAGCACACACTACCACTGATATTAGATGGCCACTGTTAAACCTTTGACCAAGAATGTACGGGGGCTTAATAATCGGGGCTAGACGCAGTTGGTGCTTGTGTACCTGCACAGACATCACATTGACATATGACTGCCACAGGTACTACATCTGACTGATCTGAGTCATTCCCGTCTATGTGTGGGATAGAGTGCGGAGAAGCATGTATGAACTTATTCTAACTATGCACAAGGTGTTGCAGTACTTCTCAGTAAAGGGCTACCAGGTCAGGTTTGTCGTCCTAGTGGAGACACTACAAGGTCACCCTATTGTATGAACCTCGGTTTATGGGCCAAATGTGGACAACCCTTACTTCTTTGCCGAGGTCTGACAGCTATGGGCCCTGGCATTGTAATTTGGGGTGGTAACTTCAATGTGATACTTGACAGACAGGTTCGGCAACCCATCGACAACACTTGGGAACCGCTACCCAACTTCAAACTCTCATGTTGGACAATGATCTCACTGACATCTGGCAGTCCCAGCATGGCAACAGTAGAGAGGGCACATGAATTGCTTCTACCCATTTCACCTGGTCCAGAATAGACTACTGGGTGGTCACCAGAGATGTAGTCACCTGGACCTCCTGCTTTGCTCACCTCCCCAGGACACTATCTGACCTTGTGCCTGTTCTGTTAGAAATGTCCCCTCCTAAGCCTGGCCCAAAGGCATTATTTTTAGACTTCCTCCAAATGCACTCAAATATCAGGAGTTTAAGGCTGAGATTAGAACAATGATCCTGGATTACTTTGAACTTAACAAGCACTCTGTTGATTCCCCTTGTACAGTATGGAGGTGTTTAAGGTGGTGATCCGAGGGTTGTGCATTGCCAAACAGGCAGGAGTGCTACGAGTACTGCACAGGGACCTTACTCAACTGGGGACAGACATCTAATCAGTAGAACTTCAATTGTTTTGCTTCTGAGAACTCAAGCACATTAGCGTCCCTCAAGAGTAAGCTATTGGAATATGAGGAAGCAGCACTCTGGGAAACACATTCTCTTGGGAAAGATGCAATTGGTTGACAATATGGGGAAGGTGGTAGAGCAGGTAAGACCGTTGCCAGGTTACTTTGCAAACCCAAGACCATTGACTACATCCCAGAACTCATGGATGATAAGTGGACGTTCCATAAGGGCTCAACACTATCCAACGTGTCATGACTTCTTACTATGTGGCCTTGTACACCTCCTCATCGCTTCATGATCCTGATGCCCTGACCTCCTATTTTGACACAACACAATTGCTCTGGCTCAACAATGCACACTTCAGATTACAAGATCTACCCTTCACAGCAGAAGATATCCTGCAGGCCATCTAAAGTATCTCTGGGGACAAAGCACTGGGCCTAAAAGGCTAAACTGAGCCTTTTATAAAGAATATGGTCAAATTCACACTCCTTGCCTCCTGGTGATGTATAAGGAATATATGATGTGTGGTATATTCCCGCCCTCCCTTAGGGAGGTGTTAGTTGTCACCATACTGAAATAGGATAAGTCCACCTGTTATCGCAAATCCTATAGACCTATGTCTATGATTAATGTAGATAACTAAATTTGGCCAAACTGATAGCTTCTCACCGTCTTCCTTTTCTACTGGATATGGTCTGCCAGGACCAGTCGGGCTTGGTTACAGGTCGCTTGACAGTACGCAACTTATGGACTATATTCGCAGCCCTCCACTCAGACGATCCCCAACGTAGTGCCGTGGTGTTACTGCTTGACGCCACCAAGGAATTTGACTCTTTCAAACGGCCAAAACTTTTCCACCTCCTGTCCCGCTCAGACTCAGTAGCCGCTTCCTGTGCTTGATGAAATTGCTCTACACACAGCCTACAGTATATTTACCAAAGCAATGGAGCCCCTGGCCTCCAGATTGCGGCAACACCATTCACACTGAGGACTGGCATTTACCCCCAGAAGAATCATGGTATTAAGGAATGTGGATGCTGTCACCCTGTATGTAAGCAAACCTAAATCCAATATTGCCCCAATCACACAGGAATGTATTCACTTTGGTGGATATGCTAGAATAACCCTTTAAGTGTGATTTCCCCCTGCGATGGGCACAGACACCGGTCCGCAACCTTGGAGTTTGGCTCAGCAGAGACACGGACGAACTCGAGAGGTCAAACTATGGTGACTGATGATAACGCTGGAGGACCAGGTGCTGGTGTGGACGAGGCTACCGCTGCCTATTGCGAGGAGAGTTGTGATTGCTAAGATGGTGGTGTTAACAAAATGTGTGTACTTATTCATCACTCTTCCGCTCCTGCTCACAGCAAGCTTCTGAAACCTTCTCTGATCTAACTTGATTGCTCAGACGTGGGCTGTTAAACAGCCCAGTGTGGCACAGGTAGTGCTGACACTCCCGTTCAAACAGAGTGGGCTGTGTGCCTGGACCTCCATTACTTTTGTGCGCAGGCTGCCCATTACTGGTTACACCCAACCAGGTATCAACCCCACACAGCCCCTGAACATGAACAAACAGATCCCGGTACTCTAGGCGCTGCCCTATTCCTGCCTCCTAAGCGGCCTCTCGCTGAAATAAATACAGTGGTCTGTACTATATGGGCTTGGGATCGGCTGTGAGCTCAGCCGGGTCCTGACTGCAACTATGCCCCTAATATACCTTGAGGGATGCCCTCTGCTCCCTGCGTTTATTTTCACTGGCGCCATTAGACGCTTAAGAGATCTTTAACTTTATACCTTTGGGTATATATATCCAGATGGCTGCTTCCTCACTTCACAAAGCATACTTGGAGATCCAGCCCATACGCCTCTGGCTGTGTTCACCCACCTCCTTCTGCGCTCTAAATTTCCAGCCTTGGACAACACATTCCCTACAGCTCCCCCGACATTCCCTGCACTGGAACTTATAATCGATAGTCCATCCTCGTACAAACGTATCACGCGCCTCTACGCCACAATGCCAGACAAGGCCCAATCAGTATCTCCTCGGTCTGCAGTCTCCCCTCAGTGAGGAGCAGTGGTGATACGGCTACTCTCAATCCAGAGCCCTCTCCCCAAACTACAGGCTTAGATTGATCCATTTTAAATACTTTCATAGGATCTATTGAGCACCAGCCCACTTACACAGAATCAGACTGGCTGACAATGCAAACTGTCTGTGATGCGCAAAAAAAGTTTGTTTACCGATGTAAATTCCCCAAGGACGTATAGTTGAACCTACAGCCCGAACCGCTGGACAGAATTACACCAAAATTGGCAGAACGATAGACGTGGGTACCCAGATTGTGCTTTTTGTTGCATATCCATTCAGTAGTTTTTGCGAAATTTAAGAAGAAAAAGTTTGTGGTATTTTTACCACAAGGTTGCAATGAATTTGAGGTAAAAAAAGGAAGCGTCGGCTCCCGCGCTTGTGTTTAAAAAGCCCCAGGGAGGGCTAAGTCTTGTGGGCATATGTGATAGTATGCGAGGGCCGTGGGGCTCCCCGCAGCCACAAACAGCCCCGGGGACCGCCACCTCCCTCGGGCAATGAACTATAGATATGGGGGCACCTGCCCAGGGGTCAAATAATATAATGGAGGAGACCGTTGTGGACTTCTGGCCCTGGGGACCACCACCTCTCCGGGGATAAAGTAAACATTGGAGATCCCCCTCCCCCTTCCTGGAGATAAAGAATGCCCTGGGGACCGCCATCCCGCAGGGCCAGGTCCTGCTACGTCCCGGGGGGCCCATCCCCAGGACATAGCTCCATGCTATGCCTTGGCGGGAGCTTTAACCGCTCCAGCTAAGCCACAGTAAACAGTGCTCCAGTTTGAGCAAACAAGAGCATTTTACTCTCGCTTGTTCAATGCAGAGCACAATTACTTTGACAGAGAGGAAGCTGAATGTTAGCAGCTCCCTCTCGGTCAAACCAATGCTGGCTGCCACAGGAGGCGGGAAGCCAGCAGGGACCGCAGGGCCTTGAGGCTCCTCCCGTGGGCCCCAACACATCTAAGTGGGTACCCTGGGTGGGACCAGGTCACCCACACTAGTGGCTGGGCCCAGGGTGATGAAGTCCCTGCGCTCAAAATAGGTCCGGGAGGTGGGCCAGTGAGCCCCCCTCCCTTCAATTTAAAAAAGACTTTAAAAAAAATAAAGTTCAGGCCACGGGGGTGGGGTCCCAGGGGCCGAGATCAGCCAGGAGTGGGCACATGACCCCTCCCGTAAAAATAAAAAGAAGGACTGGCAATTTGCCGGTAGCCCTGCCCCCTTTCTCCACTACTCTGCAAACAGGCTTCTTGGCACACTGCTGGTTGGGCGATGAGGTCCCCTTGGATGCGGAGGGTTCTTGGGGGCCAGGAACCCCTTCTGTAAGTCCCAGACAGCAGGATTGTGAAGATGTCTTCAGAGGCCATGCCCCCTTTCTCCACCATTCTGTAAACATGCCTCCTGGCACACCACTGGTTGGAGGATGAAGTCCTCTTGGATGCTGTGGTACCTTGGAGGCCAAGAAGCCCTCCTGGTACCTCCAGTAAGTCCTACACAGCGGATGTGAGCTGTTCAGAGGCCCCGGCCCTTTCTCCACCACTGCAAATGAGACCACTACTTAAAAAAAATAGAAATTCACCAAAAAAAACCAAAGGTTACATGGAAGTTAAAGTTAGGAAATAGAATTAAAAAACCTTCGAAATTTACTGAAAAAAACTAATGGTACAGGGACTTTATAGTTAGGAAATGGAACTTAAAAATCACACAAACATATTATCTCTGGTCCTTTGTTTTTATACGTTATCAATATGACAGAAAACACTGGTTTGGCGTTTGACATGGTCCAGGCAATACTCCAAACACATAGTATTTTGGATTCACACATTTCCCAAACACTGTCTAACACAGAAGAATGGACTAAACTTAGCAATATTACGAAACAGCATGTCAGAACTATTTTACACGCAGCTATACTGACAGAATATTTGAGAGGGAATATTGCACCTCCAGGCCTGATAGTGTCTAATGCTCCGAGACTGTTCTTAGACAACAAGATCTTTGTAAGAAACTTGTCGAAGATTGCCTGGCGTTGTACTATGGATTGGCTAGTCCTGATAATTAATACAGCTAAGGAAACGGCCGATCTTTTAGCAATCGAAATGCAAACATTGGAAAGCCAGTTGAAGTCAGGAATTCAGGTTACAATCTATAAGAGACTTGAAGAGATCTCCAAAAATCTTAATGAGATTAAAGATGATCTGGTTAAGTTCAAAATTAACAAATTTAAGAAAGATCTAGACAGATTTACTTTGGAGAAGGTCTATCCTTATATATCTGATGATTATCAAGCTACTCTTGAATAAAAAAGTGAAAAAAAGAGGTACAAGAGGATGGCGGAAGGATACAGATGAATGGACCTCTAACTCTGATGAATGGAGTGATTAGAAGGATTCAGATGCTGAATATGCGCCCTCTCATTTTGGGAGAAGAAGAGGACGAGGTAACATACATACGTATTCTCAACAGACACCATGATGGCCACCACAACCTTGGTCATATCCACCACACCCTTTCAATCCCGGCCCACCTTTTGGAGGTCCTAATTACCCCCCTTTTTTTGGCCAGGCCAGAGGGAGACGAGGGAGCAGAAGAGACAACAACGGAGGCCGTGCTACAGGCAGGCAACCACAAGTGAATTGGGATCCATCAATAGAACAGAGAGTGACTCGGAGTATGACAGTGTCCATAAGCGACCATACTGTTTAGTCGTTAATCTAAGCTCTAAAATTCTTACTACTTTAGAACATAATGTGTTGTCTAAAGGACTTGGTTTTGGTCCCACTAAATTAGATGATGATTTTATGATCCATAAAGAGCTAGCCGAGTTCTTTCGGAAAGTACGACTACATTTTTTATTTTCCAATTTGGAGAAAGATGATGCTAATGTTGTTCCTAACACCGGTTTGAGGAATAAATCCACTTTTCTTCCAACTTTACAACAAGTACCCTCAGAAGTAAATACTTTTGAAAAGGCAGTAGTTAAATAAATCTAGTTCAGACTTTCCTAAGAAAACATTTTGTAATATTTCTAATGTAGAAAGGAAATGTATCGAAGAATTGGGCAATGACACTAATATTACGATTAAACCGGCATATAAAGGCGGGGCAACCGTCATCATGGATACTGCAGTTTATCATAATGAATGTCTTAGACAATTGATAGACCCTAAATTCTACACTCGTATCCTACAGGATCCCACATCGAGGTTAAAACAACAGATTAAATATCTTGTGGAAGAAGGAAGAGAGTCAAATTGGACCACTAGAGGTGAAGCAGAATTTTTGATTCAGAAACATCCAAAATTCCCTTTTATATTCTTCCGAAAATCCATAAAGAACAAAGACCACTACCTGATAGGCCTATAGTATCAGGCATTGGTTCTATTTTAGAGCCACTATCCAGGTTTGTGGACCATTTCCTTCGACCTATAGTAGCTGAGATGCCGTCATACATACAAGACACCAAGAATGTTCTCTCTCTTCTTGAAACAGTGCCCTTTGATCCTATAGTGAATATGATGGTTACATATGACGTTGTGTCATTATATACAAATATCCCGCAGGAGGACACTCTTGAAATGATGGAACTGCTACTTGAGAGTCATCCACGCGAGGATCAGACACCTAACACTTTTGTCATGCAGTGTGCCAGTATGGCTTTAAAAGAGAATTATTTCAGTTATGAAGGAGACCTATACTGGCAAGCGACTGGCACTTCAATGGGCAGTACATGTGCCCCTACTAACAACCCCTTTGGACAACGCCTTAAACTTTGGAGACGATACATAGATGATATCCTGGTCATCTGGGAAGGTGACCAGGAGTCTCTAGACAGTTTCTCCAATTGGTTGAATTGCCAAGATTCAAATCTCAGGTTTACTTGTGAATCCAGTAATAAGACAGTATCATATCTAGACTTAAGACTGTAACCCAAGAATGGGAAGATTCAGACTGAATTATATCAGAAGCCTATGGCAAGGAACTCATTACTTAGTTATCACAGTTTCCATCCACGTGCCTTACTGAATAATCTTTCGATAGGACAATTTCCGAGGTTACGTAGAAAATGTAATGAAATCCCAAGATACAAATTACATGCAAAGAATTTAAGTGAGGAGTTATTGGCAAGGAGTTATCCGACTAAATTGGTGCATGGAGCAGAAAAAAGAGCCCATAACAACCATAGAGAGGCACTCCTTGAGTCATGAGAAACCTGAGAATAAAAGGATGGTTTGTGTGACTACCTTTGGCAATTTGACAGACCAGGTTAAAAGGGCAGTCAACAAATCATGGCATATTCTGAATACAGGGACATTGTCCCTTGAAAGACCACTGTTTGCACTAAAACGAAGCAGTAATCTCTGAGATTTACTGGTGCATACGAGACCTAGATTTAATCAACAAGAGACTAGACAAACCACATTATGGGGAGCATTGCCAGTGACAGGGCACTTCCCGTGTGTGTCGTGTTCTGTGTTTCCATTCACTACACATGTGACACAATTGGATTTGGGTCTAGTAACACCGTGGGTACTAAACTCACACACAAATTGTGACACAAGTGGTGTCATTTATATGATTACATGTCCATGCTTATTAATATATGTTGGGATGACTACCCGTAAGGTTAAACAAAGGATGGTAGAGCATCGAAGTGCTTTCCGATGCAAAAAAACGAATACCCGCATGACAAGACACTTTGTAGAAAAGGCCCACATAGAGGATGATTTTGAGTGGGTTGTCATTGACAAACCGAAATATGATACCAACATGGGGCCCTTAGGTACTTTTGAGAAGGGAACAGAGATGGGTGTTCCGCATGAAGAGTCACATTACAGGACTGAATGAGGATATACCATGGAGTATATTACTAACACTCCCAAAAATATTGCCCCCTAATTGTTAGTTATTTTTTATAGTATTTAAATTGGTGGCATGTGATCTACCCCTGTTTGTACCTTAGATCTGTTTAGAAAAAGGTGTTGATTCCTTTTCCATCTCATAATGGAGTGATATTGCATCTCCTTTGTGTCTATACACGTGGGATATAAGATAAACTATAAATCTCATGATGCACTGAAGCGGATACTAATATACATTGCATATTGTGTGGGAATTGATACACTCTAGAATACAATGTCCGTTTATCTTACAGCGTGGGCCACATAATAGAAAAGCGGCGCCACTATATCCCATTTGTTCATATAGGCGCTTGATTTTTGTAATTATAACATCCACTTTGTATTATGTTGAGTTTCCCGCGATCGGTGAACCGGAAGTAGGTGGTTCTACTTCCGGGTCGTGCTCAGGAGACGCGGAAACCGTATATGAAGCTGAGTTGGTAGTCGCTTGGTCTCCCTTCAGCCTCTACACATAGGCAGTGTGTGCCGGGACATTCGGTAAGACAGGCTAAATGCTAACGACGATTCGTCTTTGGTGCGGTCCTTGATGTTACGGGGAGAGAAAGAGAGTGTGTGATTGACCGTTATACACGAGCAGGTTTTTGGAAGGTAAATTGACCTGGCAGATGTTGTTGATCATTCGCTTGCCCCGTATTACGATATGGGCGATTAGAGATTGAGAGTACAAATCCCATCATACAACTAAGTAGACAATAATGCACAGCTCATTATGTGGGTATTGACAAACTCAAGACTACAATTTCCATCAACCTTACAGTGTGGGACACAGAATAATATAAAAATGGCGTTTTTCAGTATCTAACCTCCATATACAATTGTAAATACAGACGTTTGAGAGAGAGAGAGATAGTGTGTGATTCACTACACTCTTATGTCAGCAAGTGGGATATATCAGATTCATTTTTAACTGGCTTGTTTCGCTTGCCTTGTTTTTGATATGAGTGATTAGAAAATGCGACATATAGAGTTATGTCCCCAGATGAGAGGAGTTTGAAAGGAAAACTGCTTGCCATGTGATATAAACACTGAAATTCATGTGTCTATATGAATAGCATAGTACATTAACACTTATTGTTGAGGAACAGTCACATATGTACCATACCACGAGTGAGTTTTTAAGGACCATTGATATGTTGATGTATATAATGGTTATCCAAATGATTTTGATGCTGCCTTTAGGTTCCCGTGACCTATATATTTATAGAGGACCGGCTAAAGGTAGAGGCAGACAATTGGGGGCATATTAACAAGGGCTTTATCTCTGCTTTTTTGGCTTTAAAAGTCAAAAAAGGAGAGGTAAAACTAGCGCCCTGTCAACAACAGGGTGCTAACATGCAAATTTGCATGTTAGCACCCTTTTACTCTACGCTTCCCCTTGCATCTCTAATGAGATGCAAAGGGGGCGTTCCAGAGTAAAATAATAGGAGAAATGTCCCTAAGCGACATTTCTCCTATTATCAAGAATGTCGCTAACCCTGTTAGAGACAAAAAAAGCAGCGCTAACCACGGTTAACGCTGCTTTTTTACGTCTGGTATTTTTCACACTTAGCCATGATATCCTATGGAAGAAGGATATCATGGCTAAATTTGCCTGTCCCTATCAACAAGGTAACGTGAGATTATCGCTGGGTTTCCAGCGATAATCTCACGTTAGCCTGTTAGCGTGAGGATTTTTATCGCTATTGAGATAAGCGTTGCTAATAGCACGCTATCTCAGCGATAAAAATTCACGCTAGCCGGCGATAATTATCCTAGCGCTAAGTGCGCTTAGAGATAATTATCGCCAGTTGTTGTTGATATGCCCCCAAGTCTGATACTGGTGAGATAATTAACTTATTCACCTGTGTTTTTTCACGTGTGTGGTGATTTCACTTACACTTGGTTACTAGTCAATGGGCATGGATTGTGAATATACTTATGACATAGTAATGTGTTTGTGTGTTACAGAAAACAGACCAGACTGAAGTTGGTTCTGAGAACACCCATAGAAATAAGTATGGTTTTTCTTTTTCTTTTATCACATTGTTAGCAGAGTGACATGAAGTTGGTCTTGAAGAATGCCACGAACCTCTGGTCATCCGGGCAGAAATATGCTGACCTAGTCAGATAGGGAAAATCCTTACCCCTATCCTTACACTGTCTTTTAATTCTGTCCATAGGGGAGAATTTTTTTTTCTTTCCCCCATATGAGATGGTTTTAATTCACTTTTGATATTATTTGCACTCTGCCCCTCACTCACATAAAACATTGGAGTGAAAAATACCTCACGCTCCTCTTCTGAGGGAGAGTTATAGCCCACACTGTGCACCTTGTGTGCACTGTGTGCAAGAGGGAACCGAATGATGAAGCATGTCACCCAAAGGGTGTGTGAGGGTTCTCGTCTTTAAAAAGCAAATGCCCCCTCTTTAGTTCTGTTTTTTGCACATTCATATTCACATTCCAGTTAGGACACCATCCGGTTACCTTTTGTGCGTATGCTATAGTGGAGGGGTACTGTGGATGGTAATAATTCCTCCTATAGAGACCTTGTTGTGAGATAGTACTTAAAAATCATAGAAATTCACTGAAGACAAGGTTACACGGACGTTATAGTTAGGCTCAAGTTTCACTCGACAAAACCAGTGAAATTCAGCAGAGCTAGTTACCTGACCTAACTATAACGCACGCCCCCGCAATGCACTGCTTATGACCTCACATATTTCATCCCTCATGGCATGGTCAGTGACATCATTGATGACATTATTCACATAATCACTGACACACTCACTCACATCCCCTAGAACCTTTCATACACCTGCTCTCACACAACCGTTCACAAACCCATTAACAGTCCTATACCAGTACTTACACACCCACTCACTGATTCATAGATCTACACACACATCCACTCATACACCCACTCACTAATACAGCCACTGACATATCCACTCATACAGCCTCTCACACACAGTCAGTCACCCATAGAGCTACTCACACACCTACTCACTCACCCGTACAATCACAGCCACATACTCATCTATACAGATATACACATAACCATTCACTTACTCATACAGATACTAACATACACAGTCACTGACAAAAGCACGCACTCACCCATACAGCCACTCACATTCCCTCACTCACCCATAGTCACTCATAAACCTCATCACTGCCTTTCACATACCCAGTTACCCATATACTGACACATCCACTCACTCACCCATACAGCACCTCACACGCACTCACTAACCCACACAGCCACTGACTCACCCACTCACTCATCTATACACGCAGTCACACATCCTCTCACCTGCCCACTCAGACACCCATACAGGTGCTCATACAATCGCTCACACAGCCTCTCTCATACCCACTCACACACCTGTCCTGCCACTTAGTCACCAACTGACAGACTAATCCAGACATTCACACAACCAGTCACTCACCCACACATTCAATGAGACACCTAATCACTCACTTATACAGTCAGTCATGCACCCAATGAATCATTCATACAGGCACTCATACACCCACTGATTCTCCAATACACCTTGATATATATATTTAATAATCAAACTTTTAAAAACACTCACATTCACTTGATGATGTCACTAGAGATGTCATGAGTGATGTCACTGACCATGTAATGAGTGATGTAATATGTGAAGTCATAAGCAGTGCATTGCAGGGGAGTGAGTTATAGTTAGCTGAGGTAACTATAACTGCTGAATTTCACTGGCTTTGTACGAGTGAAACCTCAGCATAACTAGAACATCCCTGTAAGTTTTTTTTCTTTTCAAGATAATATATATATATATCTTCAGTGAAAAAACCATAGGTTTCACACACGTTATAGTTAGGAATTAGCATTTAAAAAACCTTAGAAATTCAGTGAAAAAACCATAGGTTTCACACATGTTATAGTTAGCTGGACATTTTACTCGTAAAAAAACAATGAAATTGCCCCGTTATAGTTAGTTCAGCTAACTATAACTCGCGCGCCCGCAATGCACTGCTGATGACGTCACATATTACATCACTCATGACATGGTCAGTGACATCACTCATGACATCACTGATGACATCTCAAATGACATCACTGATGACATCACTGATGACATCATCCAGTGAATGTGTGTGTTTCTGAAAATTAAATATGTTTTATATATGTATATCTCAAGGTCGATGGAAGAATAAATGGGTATATAAGTGTCTAAATGGATGATTTGTTTTTGAAAAATTGATTGTGTAACTGACTGATTAAGTGTATCATAGTGAATACATGGCTTAGTGAGTAATGTTTAAATATGTAAATATCTGTATCAGTCTCTCACTTTGTGTATAAGTGGCTGCATGGGTTGGTGAGTAGCTACATGGGTGTCTATATAGGTTATTAGTTGGTTTTATGAGTATCAGTCTGAGTGTCTGCATGGTTCGGTGGGGGTATTACGTAGTGCATAGGTGCATGAATGAATGACTCACTCTTTGTATGTGTTGAAGACAGCATGTGTGCAGGACTCTATGGGTGGATGAGTGAGTGTATGGGTGTGTTAGTGAGTGAATGACTGTCTCAATAGTGTCTTTATGAGTAACTACATATGTTTAAAACTAGTATATGTGACTATTGGTGTATATAAGTGAATATATGTGAGAGTGAGAGATTGAAAGAGTTCCTGTATGAATAAGTATGTGTTTCTATAAGTGATTGTTTAAAAGACTAAGTATGTGTAAGTTTCCGTAGAAGTAAGTATGGTGGTGTGTGTATAACTGTATATGCAAGTAAATGTATGTTTGATTCTTTATTAGCACGAGTGACTATGTGTGTGAGTAACTCTATGCATGAGTGGCATTGTGTAACAGGATGTATAGGTGTATGAGTACATATGATGAGTGAGTACATGTATGAGTGACTGTATTGGACTGTTGGTGAATGAGTGGATATGTATGTGGATCTTAGAATTACTGAAGAGGTTGTTGTAACTGGTATTGGTATGTCCATTGTTTTGAAAATTTTAGTCTCTATTTTTGAATGTGTGTGTCAAAGGTTATATTAGGGTGAGAGGAGGTCTACCACTCTATCACAAGGATGATGTCATCAGTGATGTCATCAGTGATGTCATTTGAGATGTCATCAGTGATGTCATGAGTGATGTCACTGACCATGTCATGAGTGATGTAATATGTGACGTCATCAGCAGTGCATTGCGGGCGCGCGAGTTATAGTTAGCTGAACTAACTATAACGGGGCAATTTCATTGGTTTTTTACGAGTAAAATGTCCAGCTAACTATAACATGTGTGAAACCTATGGTTTTTTCACTGAATTTCTAAGGTTTTTTAAATGCTAATTCCTAACTATAACGTGTGTGAAACCTATGGTTTTTTCACTGAATTTCTAAGGTTTTTTAAATGCTAATTCCTAACTATAACGTGTGTGAAACCCATGGTTTTTCAGTGAATTTGCAAGGTTTTTTAAATGCTAATTTTTTTTTTTTTTTTTTTTTTTGTAACATATTTTTAATTTAATTATCTTACCTTTTATAAAGACTATGATTAAATTTTTAAAATTCTTTAATATGTTTTTTTAAATATATTTTTTAAAATAAACATGTAAAATTTATTTGCAGTACTTTTTTTTAAAAAAAAAATATTTTTTTAGTACGCGTACCGTAAGCTCACGGTAAGCGTACGGTTTACGCAACGTCCGTAATCTATCTACGCTGCTTGCGTATAGTTACGCACTTTGCGTAGCCGCGCGTACTGCGCGTGGGACGCGTGCGCGCTTACGCCACACGCGCACGTTACGCGGAAGTGTCGGGTAGTGACTATTATGCGCATGCGCAAAAGCGCGTGTCTTTTTTACGCGCATGCGTACTTTTTGCCGTAAGCGTACCGTAAGCGTACCGTAAGCGTACGGTAGGTCATGTGATCATGAAACACAACTTTTGATTGGTTGAAACTACTTTCAGTTCTAGAACTCTCCTACACCACACCCATTCCCCTCATTTCTGCTTGTGATCCCTTGGGAGAAGGAGCTGGTTTGTCTTTGGGATACGATGGCAGAACAGCAGAGCTCTTCTGAGAGTGAGGCTAGCACTAGCAGCACTGTCTTGAGGCAGAGATCGAGGAAACAAAAGCCCTCTTATGTATGGGATTATTTTACTTTTCCTGAAGGCCAGCAAAAGGTAAATGCACCCTTAGTGACTTGTAAGCTGTGTAAGCGTGTACTTTCTAGAGGTAATCCTAACAGGAAGTATTCCTTTGGGAATCACACCATGAAGAGACACCTCCAGGATGTACACAGAAGGACACATGGTCATCTTTTTGGAGGTAACTCTTCAGAAAGACGAGCCAGTACATCCACAGTAGCTCAGCCTGGACCATCATCTGCAGGGCTGACTCCTTCTTCTGCAGGTCAGGTGAGCCCTTCATCTGTGGGGGGAGAATCTCCTTTTGCTGGCCCTCTGGAAATGAACCCTCGATTTCGGAAGGTTGATATTCATTGCACATTTTGTAAAGATCTAATTTGCCATAGGGAGACCAGTGTTTCCCTAGTGAACAACAAAATAGATCAGCACATTTGTCGCTTTGAATAATTTTCCCATGCTTCCTTTCCTCTGTCCCTGCATGAACACAACGGTTCTTTTAAGAGCCAACCTTATCTTTCATCTTTTTTTTACATATGTTTTTAAAAACTTTTTTTAATTTTTTTTTTACCGTACGCGTACGGTGCGCGTACTTTTTTTTTTTTTTTTTTAAAAAACACTAAAAATCATTTATCACATTACATTGTCCTTGAGAGACTACAATTATTATTATTGATTTACCATACTCACTGAAAAAATATTTATTCATTTGTTTTTTTAAAAAATAGTTTTAAAAATGTTTGTAGTTTTCGAAAATTTTCTATATCTATCTGGAAAAAAAGAAAAAAGTATTAATATTTTTAAAACATTTTATAATACAGTACACATATTTACATTTTTTTCCCAAAAATATTTTTGCCTTATTTTTGCTGTTTTCAGAATATATTGCATTTCACTATAAATTGTGAAAGCAATTGCATTCATCATTTTACAGCGGGCAAAAAAAAATACCAATCACAAAGATTGTATTAAAAATGCCCTGATTCTTTTTTTACTTAAACTTAACATTATAGAAATGCATAATATTGTAAAAAAATATCATCTAATACCAATAGTTATTTCTTTAAAATACCGTCTGATATGTTTGTTTCAGAAGTATAATCACAATATTATATCTCAAATAACTCCAAAATACATCTGATTTCATTTCCTTTAGACCAAATAGTAATTTTAAATTTTTTTGGGGAATAAATTTCCAACGGTAATCCAATAAAATTCTAAAGTTTAATTTGTCCAGATCTCACCGATTCTCTGTAACATTTTGGTTCACGAAAAATTTTTGAATAATTTATTAAGTCCACAATAGAATTGGTTACTTTTCCACATGGCCAAATAGTAATTTTTTAAAACATTTTTGAAAAAATTTCCAATGGCAGTCCAATAACATTCCAAAATTTAAAATGTGCAGAAGTTACCGATAATCTCTAAATTATTGGTTTTTCAAAGTTTCATTAAAAATTAAAAAAGTCCACATTACAATTGGTTATCTTTCCATTAGGCCAAATGATAATTTAAAAAATCTTTTTTTTACAAAATTGCAATGGTAATCCAGTAAAATGGTAAAATTGTTTTGTCCAGATCTTGCCAGGTCTCTCTAAAATTTAGGTTTCAGGAAGATTAGATAGGAATTTGCTAAATCAAAAGGCAAACGTTGTTTGAAAATCAATTGGGAATCATTACACAGTGTCCAGCCTTTTTCACATTTAAGATAAACTGTGTAATGTCCAGAAGTAACAGTAGGTCCATCATGGAAAATTATTGCAACAGTTAAAAAAGTTTTTCCTGAAATTGATAATTGCTGTCCTGTAAACTTCTTTATTAAAGTATCCAATTTTGAACCATCAGCTCTACATCGTTGCATCATTAAAATTACATACTGTCCGTATTCCTTTAAAATTAATGTTGAAAACATGTCAGAATTACACTCACCACATTTCATGCTATGATTAGCATCTTTAACTAATTTTGCAAAAGTGACTGTTTTACTCTCTGGCAATGTCAAATAAATAAACCTTTCATTATCAACAATAGAGCCACATATATTATAACAATTATCACAACTATGTTCCCATTTATAAGAGAGACCAAAAACAATGTCAATGGGAACTCCTTCTTCTTCCACTACCTGAAGAAAATACATCAAAAATTCATGTGCATCTTGCTGTTCATTTTGAGAAAACTGTGTTCGTCCTGAACATACATCTAAAAGTTTTCTAATGTCAGTAGCACTTTCTATTTGAGTTTTATCTTTACTCAGCTTTTGAAAAAGGAGACTCAGCTCTGAACAGAATCTTTTTCCCTGATTTACTATTATCTGCTCTTGCAAACTTTCCAGATAAAATGCAACATTCAGCACTACATTTGCGTAGCAGTTGACACCAGAGCTATTTTCAAAATGACATCCTACAACCTGTTCTTCATTTTCCTTTTTCTTTTTGCTTGCAATTACATCACTCCTCTTTTTTTTCCTCTTCTCTACATCTTCACTACAGATATTCTCATTTTTTCTTTTACGAGAAACTACACGTTTCTCCAACACAGGATACTGACCTAAATGAGGAGCATAGCTTCTTCTTAATCTATTATACTCTTTTACACAGTTTGTATCAGCACTAACTTTTGACTCATCAAAGTCTATCATGAATAAACCTGATAATGTTTTGACTCGTGACAAAGCAACATATGCCATACCTTCTTTGAACACAGTTGAACCAATGTTCACAAATGCACAATCTACAGTCAATCCTTGAGACTTGTGAATAGTTACAGCATATGCTAGAGAAAACGGAAACTGCTTCCTACGTACATATAAGTCTTTCACAAGCATAAAACGAACTGTACAACGACAAATATCTTTAACTTCATCTATCTGATCAAATTTTATTTTTAAACATTCAACTCCTTCTTTTTTCTGGTAATTAATAAAACCCACAACTCTTCCCATCGCTCCATTAACTAAACCTTTCTCAACATCCAAATTTCTCCTTAAAAACACTCTACAGTTCATGCAAACATATAGATTTTTTTCTAATCCAGCTGTTTTGGAGATGTTCTTCTCTAGTGAGTCCAATTTATTTTTCAGTTTGCCTGTTACTGTGACAGTAATTCTTCCATCCTCAATTTTGTCCACTGCTTCCAATTTCCTGATCTCTTCCTTTTCCAATTTCAAAAGCTCCTCATTGAATATTGAGCATTCACGTAGAGTTGGCATTAAGCAGATGACACTTTTGTTTTCTGCAATGTTCTTGTATATCTTCTCTGCAACTATTTCTTCCTTTGGAAATAAATTATGTAGCAGCCGACTCTGTAATGCTTTTTTGCCAACTTCTGTCAGTAGTCCAATCCTGATATCTTTCAGAATACTTCCATATTCTTCATCGTTTGCTTGCCTCATATTAGTAGTAAGTTCCTTGTACTCAAAGAAGGACCAAATATTTGTATTTCCGATGCTTCCCAATGACTTCTTCGTGTCTTCATGTGTCACAGTATTAAACACTGGTTGTCCTTTAACTGGAGTAAGTTGCAAAAGATCTCCAAAAACTATGACGTGTTTTCCACCAAATAACATGTCATAGTCTGTCTTCAAAATTTGCTGCATTCTTAAATGCACAAAGGCAGGCATTAGGTTTGATACCATGCTCACCTCATCAATAATGAGAACTTGCATCTTCTTCAATACTCTTGAAACTTCCAAGGATGCTTCTCCAGTTAGCTTGTTGAATTGTATTTTGTTCTCATGCTCCACTGGTAACATTAGCAAACGATGTAAGGTGATTCCTTTTATGTTATATGCTGCTAACCCAGTTGGAGCAGTAACCACACAAGACAAAGTAGAATCCGTTTTTTGCTGTAGGTAGCTTCTGATGACTTTTATTAGGAAACTTTTTCCAGTTCCAGCTTGTCCGCTTACATACATCCTGATTGGATGAAATGATGTGCATGAGCACTCTTTTTTTACATGTAGAAATCCGTGATCAATTTTGTTTTTGATCTCTTCATAAATTTGTTGCTGCTCTTGATTCAGTTGTCTTTCCAAATTTTCTAAGTCTATAAATTCTTCTTGAGCTTGATTCATAGCCGTTTCCACTTCATTCATGGCTATTGATGCTTCATTTTCAATGATTGGTTGTCCTAGGGGATCTTGACTGTGTGTTCCTGAACTTTGGCTGTCCTGAGAACTGTCTCTAGCTATTTCTGCTGCAATTGTAGTTTCCTGTTCAATTTCTTCATTTAACATTTGCAGATAAGTTGTGAATGTATTGCATTGTATGCTGTCTTTGCAAGCATTAAATGAATCTTCATAGCTTTGAAATTCTCCCAGTAGTTCATCCTCTGTACGCCATGGTTTAAACAACTGTAAAAGAGCCAAGTAGTAAAATTCTTTCTTGTCAGTAGTGTCGCAACTCAGCTTCCGGTGATTTATCAAACTTCCTTTTGTTTGCTTCACCAAACATCCTTCTTCACCAACGACTTTATATTTTCCATTATTGATGTCTTCTGCGGCTTTCCTTGAATAAATGTAGTTCTGCAGCACTTCATAGAGACACATGTTCTCCAGATGTTGACTTCTCTTGGGATAATATGTGTCCAACATGTTTGTTTTCAATATATCTGTACTTTCTGGGTCATTCTCGACCAAATATTCAATTTCTCCTACAGATTTCAGTACCCAATTTCTCATTGCTGCAAGGCCTAAACTTGCCCAAATTATTCTTCTTGACTTCGAGTAGAGACTTGCAGAAGATAACCTATCTGAACATTCGTAGGATCCAATTTCTCGATGCGATAACATCTTCAAACTGAAACTGTACAGCTTCTTACTGACAGTCTTCTCGTGAGAAATCTCTTCCCACATTTCCTTCAATTCTGTTTTTTCTGATTTCGTAATGTAAGACGTTACATATCGTGCAACAGCAATGGAATTGTCAGCTACATACTGTATATCCATGTTAGCGTTCCACATGGATAAAATGACTGGGTTGTAGTCATTTATATTTTTTGATTCTTCTTTTCTTTTAAGGTTGTAGGTATTCTTAGGTGATTTTCTTGTGATAGTATGTCTCACAGCTGACATAAAACTGTTTACTCTTCCATTTGAAAGAACAGGTCTAGGAAATCCAAATCGACATTTAGTGTAGTATTTTTCTTTGCTCTTGTATTTCCGTCGACAGTATTTTCCACACCGATGACTTTGGAAACGTAAAACTTGCTCCTTTAACTTGTTCTCTTCTGTGCTTTTTGGTATAGCACATGTTGCATATTCTTGAATGTAAGATAACACTGCTTCATCAGCATCTGTTCCAAACTTTGGGGCATCCTTGATCCACAACAGCATATGAATATGAGGAGCACCTCTTGCCTGGTACTCTTTTCTCCAAAAGAAATCCACTACTTCTCCAAGGGGTGGATTTTTTTTATTGCAGATGAAGGACATCATAGCCTCAAATCTATGATTGAAATATCTGCAAACATTAACCGGATCCAATGAGCACAGTTCTCCTGCTGTCTTGTATTCGATGTTTTTAATGTTTGAATTGGCCTCTCGTAGAAAATCCAGTAAATCATCCCAAGCGTACTCGGCACAGCTTAGGGTAAGGAACCATGTTGGTGTTCCTAAATTCCGTAACATGCATTTTAGTTCACCATGGCGTCGGTACCAATATTCATTTGTCCCACGCTGACAAGCCATCAGATTGATCAGTTGTGTTTCCAAATGATCATCTCGGTGCTGCACTTTCTCCATAAAATCCTTAGCAGACACATTTTGTAAATGTACTCCACTTTTTAAAATGTGATTTACTGCATAAGACAGTGCAGACAAGTCGCTTTCAAATAAAAGATGGAACAAATAAGGAATACTTTGTCGAAATCTGGGATCTTCAGCATATAGTCTTGTAGTCCGATACTCTGAAGCTGGAATCTGTTCTGGACGTTCATCGTATCGTCCTCCTTTTCCTTTAGGAAACAGCTGAGGAAAACATCGAGCTTCCAAGCTCTCCTCCCATACACTCACAGGAGTTCCTTTTGCTTTCTTCATCTGAAAGAGATCAATATTGTCTCCCATAACTTCTTTCGAATGAAGAGGATGTATGCTAAAATGTTCATAAATTTCTTCTTCCTTTGACTTGTCCACTTTTTCAATTTGTCCAGTTGGTGTTTCTGTGTCTTCTTGAAAATCTTCTTCTTCTTCTTCTTCTTCTATATAAATTGATTCATACCATTTGTTATTTTTTTTCAAATACAAATTTGCTCTTTGTACTTTCCGCACATCTACCAGCTCCTGCCAAATCTTCTTATTCTTTGTAGGTACACCATTAACCAGAATAATTAATGGTTCAGTTTCCAAAGTATCCGCATCAATAGTTTCCATATTTTTTTTCAAATCCAAGGGCAAATACACCACTCTACCTTTTAAACCTCTCAGTAAATCTGAAGGAGGTAATTTACCAGTTTTGGGCTCCATACGTACTATGGTCTGGAACGGATGAACACATTGAATGAGTATAGACTCATATGTATTTAATTCAGAAAGTTCAGCAGGAATAGCATCCAATTCTAAATTATTATGTACAGCTCTGGTCGGCATTCTATTTTCCTCTAACTTGTTGTAACAGTATTTACAAATACGCTGATCTTCACCCAATTCAAAACAATTTTCTAGAAATATATATGTGGCAAAATCCTTCCACTTATAATTATCTTCATTTTCACTCTTTCTGTAGAGATCAACATTCCTAGTTTGTTTTCTATAATGAGTTCTGCGGCAACAAATACAAGTAACATTTGGTCTTTCATTAGAGACTATTGCAAATTTTGTTATGTGATCATTAAATGTCTTACTTACAGAAGGTTCTACATTCTCTTCCACTTCTTCCTCATTTACTGTGTCCTTCTCTGCACTGTTTTGTTCAGGACCAAAGTAACAAAACTGAATTTCATCAACAACCTTCTCTACATCTGATACCGTTCCTCGGAACAGAGCCCTATTCAATTCATTTAACTTTATTGCTGGACTTTTGGCAAAATACAACCGTCTCACAAACTTTCTCATTCCAGTATGATGAACAGCCAGCATCCTAAAATGATGGAAAACACTATTGCACACTTTTCTAGATAGACAAGCCAGAGAATGACCCTGCAAACCAGTATTCTCTCTCACTCTGCATGGATCCAGACTTTGAAGCACCTTAATCTTCTGTTTTACACTTTTTTTACTATATTCTCTTAGAAACTCTCGAAATTTGTCAATAGATTCCTAACGCACAGTGCAAATACTACTACAATTCCAAGTGTACACTGGGGCTTTAGGACGTCTCCCCATTGCCTCATCTGCCATCACTTGTACCTCATCTCTTGGAACCATTATCTCCTTCTCCATTATGCAACCATTTGTTACTTCGTATGAACGACCTCTGGTGTCAACTGCATGCAGCAAACTATTACTTTGAAAATAGCTCTCTTCATTAAAAAAAGGTTCACTACTTGAACTATGCATCCACTTTCCTAAAAACACTTTACAAAAGTTTGTTCTGTTCACTACTCTTTTCATTTTGCTATGTGATTTCAGTACATTAACCATTTTGTCTAATGTACGCATCCTATTCAAAATTAATATGAATAGTTTCCTTTTTAATTCTAATGCCTTTGCTGCAATGGCTTCAATTTCTTTTTTTCTCTTGTAATATTTTGCCTTTTGCTTATATTTCTTCACATCCTTTATCAAATTGGACATAACTCTTCTCTGAAACATTTTTCTACGTATCTCTTTAAACGCTGTTTTTCTGTTTATGTAAATCTTTTCAGTTGCAGAAGGTATATTTGCATTAACTAAATTCTCAATTTTTTCCTGTTCTCTTCCTTTTGTAACATTCTTTCCAGTACAGACATTTTGTACATTTTTCTTTGTTTTGAATATATTTTTAAGAAATTGTTTTTTCTGCTTACCAGAAGATTTTTTCTTTTTCCCAACATGAGCATCTTCTACTAACTTTGGTCCTCCAGTTGTCTTCAAATATAGTTTTTTTTTTAGCGTTTTTTGAACTCTGGATTTTGTAGGCATCTTAAATTTTGTTCACTGCTCTTCAGCAATACCTGAAAAAAACTAAAAAAAAAATCCTTTATTGTATTTAAATATATTACTACATTTCTTTTCACAATAGTCACAAAACGAAATTTCTTTGCCAATTTGAATGCACACAAACTGCTCTTTTTTTTGGGCAAGTGAAAATCACTTTTACAAACTGTCACATTATGAAACCACTTTTCAGATTTTTTAAAAAGCCCATGTCCAGAGTGCTACACTCCAGCAAGGGCAACCAGCCTTAGTGATGCTGAATGTATTTGCATTACAGACTGAAACCTGAAAACCCCACTCGCTTGTAAATACTGTGCATGACTATACATGGCAAGCACATGGGTGTGTGCTAAGACTCTGCTTCTTCCCCCAAAAATTCGCTCCCCCTTTCCATCTAATGCAACTGTGAAATCACCAGAGCAAGACGCAATAAATCTCTGCCTATAATTCCTCTCTGCACACAGAGTCATGTTTTCACATTAGTCCCAAAACGAAATTTCTTTGCCAATTTGAAAGCACACTTACTGCTCTTTTTTTTTTCGGGGCAAGTGAAAATCACTTTTTACAAGTGAAAATCACTTTTACAGACTGACACATTATGAAACCACTTTTTTTGATTTATTTAAATGCACATGTCCAAACTGTTTTTTCAGACCACCACCATGTGTATTCTCGGTGACTGCCTACACTCCAGCAAGGGCAACCAGCCTTAGTGATGCTGAATGTATTTGCATTACAGACTGAAACCTGAAAACCCCACTCGCTTGTAAATACTGTGCATGACTATACATGGCAAGCACATGGGTGTGTGCTAAGACTCTGCTTCTTCCCCCAAAAATTCGCTCCCCCTTTCCATCTAATGTAACTGTGAAATCACCAGAGCAATACGCAATAAATCTCTGCCTATAATTCCTCTCTGCACACAGAGTCATGTTTTCACATTAGTCCCAAAACTAAATTTCTTTGCCAATTTGAAAGTACACTTACTGCTCTTTTTTTTTTCGGGGCAAGTGAAACTCACTTTTTACAAGTGAAAATCACTTTTACAGACTGACACATTATGAAACCACTTTTTTTGATTTATTTAAATGCACATGTCCAAACTGTTTTTTCAGACCACCACCATGTGTATTCTCGGTGACTGCCTACACTCCAGCAAGGGCAACCAGCCTTAGTGATGCTGAATGTATTTGCATTACAGACTGAAACCTGAAAACCCCACTCGCTTGTAAATACTGTGCATGACTATACATGGCAAGCACATGGGTGTGTGCTAAGACTCTGCTTCTTCCCCCAAAAATTCGCTCCCCCTTTCCATCTAATGCAACTGTGAAATCACCAGAGCAAGACGCAATAAATCTGTGCCTATAATTCCTCTCTGCACACAGAGTCATGTTTTCACATTAGTCCCAAAACGAAATTTCTTTGCCAATTTGAAAGCACACTTACTGCTCTTTTTTTTTTCGGCGCAAGTGAAAATCACTTTTACAGACTGACACATTATGAAACCACTTTTTTTGATTTATTTAAATGCACATGTCCAAACTGTTTTTTCAGACCACCACCATGTGTATTCTCGGTGACTGCCTACACTCCAGCAAGGGCAACCAGCCTTAGTGATGCTGAATGTATTTGCATTACAGACTGAAACCTGAAAACCCCACTCGCTTGTAAATACTGTGCATGACTATACATGGCAAGCACATGGGTGTGTGCTAAGACTCTACTTCTTCCCCCAAAAATTTGCTCCCCCTTTCCATCTAATGCAACTGTGAAATCACCAGAGCAATACGCAATAAATCTCTGCCTATAATTCCTCTCTGCACACAGAGTCATGTTTTCACATTAGTCCCAAAACGAAATTTCTTTGCCAATTTGAAAGCACACTTACTGCTCTTTTTTTTTTCGGGGCAAGTGAAAATCACTTTTTACAAGTGAAAATCACTTTTACAGACTGACACATTATGAAACCACTTTTTTTGATTTATTTAAATGCACATGTCCAAACTGTTTTTTCAGACCACCACCATGTGTATTCTCGGTGACTGCCTACAGTCCAGCAAGGGCAACCAGCCTTAGTGATGCTGAATGTATTTGCATTACAGACTGAAACCTGAAAACCCCACTCGCTTGTAAATACTGTGCATGACTATACATGGCAAGCACATGGGTGTGTGCTAAGACTCTGCTTCTTCCCCCAAAAATTCGCTCCCCCTTTCCATCTAATGTAACTGTGAAATCACCAGAGCAATACGCAATAAATCTCTGCCTGTAATTCCTATTTCCACACAGAGTCATGTTTTCACATTAGTCCCAAAACGAAATTTCTTTGCCAATTTGAAAGCACACTTACTGCTCTTTTTTTTTTCGGCGCAAGTGAAAATCACTTTTACAGACTGACACATTATGAAACCACTTTTTTTGATTTATTTAAATGCACATGTCCAAACTGTTTTTTCAGACCACCACCATGTGTATTCTCGGTGACTGCCTACACTCCAGCAAGGGCAACCAGCCTTAGTGATGCTGAATGTATTTGCATTACAGACTGAAACCTGAAAACCCCACTCGCTTGTAAATACTGTGCATGACTATACATGGCAAGCACATGGGTGTGTGCTAAGACTCTGCTTCTTCCCCCAAAAATTCGCTCCCCCTTTCCATCTAATGTAACTGTGAAATCACCAGAGCAATACGCAATAAATCTCTGCCTGTAATTCCTATTTCCACACAGAGTCATGTTTTCACATTAGTCCCAAAACGAAATTTCTTTGCCAATTTGAAAGCACACTTACTGCTCTTTTTTTTTTCGGCGCAAGTGAAAATCACTTTTACAGACTGACACATTATGAAACCACTTTTTTTGATTTATTTAAATGCACATGTCCAAACTGTTTTTTCAGACCACCACCATGTGTATTCTCGGTGACTGCCTACACTCCAGCAAGGGCAACCAGCCTTAGTGATGCTGAATGTATTTGCATTACAGACTGAAACCTGAAAACCCCACTCGCTTGTAAATACTGTGCATGACTATACATGGCAAGCACATGGGTGTGTGCTAAGACTCTACTTCTTCCCCCAAAAATTCGCTCCCCCTTTCCATCTAATGCAACTGTGAAATCACCAGAGCAATACGCTTTAAATCTCTGCCTATAATTCCTCTCTGCACACAGAGTCATGTTTTCACATTAGTCCCAAAACGAAATTTCTTTGCCAATTTGAAAGTACACTTACTGCTCTTTTTTTTTCGGGGCAAGTGAAAATCACTTTTTACAAGTGAAAATCACTTTTACAGACTGACACATTATGAAACCACTTTTTTTCATTTTTTTAAATGCACATGTCCAAACTGTTTTTTCAGACCACCACCATGTGTATTCTCGGTGACTGCCTACACTCCAGCAAGGGCAACCAGCCTTAGTGATGCTGAATGTATTTGCATTACAGACTGAAACCTGAAAACCCCACTCGCTTGTAAATACTGTGCATGACTATACATGGCAAGCACATGGGTGTGTGCTAAGACTCTGCTTCTTCCCCCAAAAATTCGCTCCCCCTTTCCATCTAATGTAACTGTGAAATCACCAGAGCAATACGCAATAAATCTCTGCCTATAATTCCTCTCTGCACACAGAGTCATGATTTCACATTAGTCCCAAAACGAAATTTCTTTGCCAATTTGAAAGTACACTTACTGCTCTTTTTTTTTTCGGGGCAAGTGAAAATCACTTTTTACAAGTGAAAATCACTTTTACAGACTGACACATTATGAAACCACTTTTTTTGATTTATTTAAATGCACATGTCCAAACTGTTTTTTCAGACCACCACCATGTGTATTCTCGGTGACTGCCTACACTCCAGCAAGGGCAACCAGCCTTAGTGATGCTGAATGTATTTGCATTACAGACTGAAACCTGAAAACCCCACTCGCTTGTAAATACTGTGCATGACTATACATGGCAAGCACATGGGTGTGTGCTAAGACTCTGCTTCTTCCCCCAAAAATTCGCTCCCCCTTTCCATCTAATGCAACTGTGAAATCACCAGAGCAATACGCAATAAATCTCTGCCTATAATTCCTCTCTGCACACAGAGTCATGTTTTCACATTAGTCCCAAAACGAAATTTCTTTGCCAATTTGAAAGCACACTTACTGCTCTTTTTTTTTTCGGGGCAAGTGAAAATCACTTTTACAGACTGACACATTATGAAACCACCATGTGTAACTACAACAAAAACAATTTCCATTTCTATTATTCATTTCTTAAGTTACCACATACATCCCCTCTCAAACTGTAAACTCACCTTTAAAATTAGTTAGTTGTGAAAGAAATGTGACACTCAAACAGCAGATTATCAGAGCCAGGATCTCTGTTGTGTTCACCTCTCTCCTCTCAGCAGAACCAGATAATGGCAAACTTTTCCTCTATTTTTCCACACATATACTTGTAAGTTTCAAATCTCAGTGCTTCCCCCTTTTTTTCAAATGTAATCACACATTTCTATTGGTTGAAAACCAACCCTTTTCCAAAAGTACCCTTCCCCCAACTTGACTTCTGCCTAGTACCCTTCCCCCAACTTGACTTCTGCCTGCTACCATAGCAACAGCTCATGGAACACTGCTGTGTTGAGTTAGGTCAGAAGTTCGCCAAACAATGTTTCAATTCCACAGAGCAAGAGTGCTTGACTTTTCAAACCTAACAGCAAATCCATAGTACTGTTCTTTGGTTACACATTTTTTTTTACCAATACAAAACATGCTTCTATTAATTAACACATACAGCCTAGTTTTTATTCTAGAATGGTATGAAACAGCCAATCAGTTCTTTTTGTTTTGAAAAAAATATGTATGCCTCCATTTCCAAACTGTCTTTCTTTTCATATTGCCATTCTACTGAAAGACACCTCCTGAGTGCATCCAGTTCTCCTTTGAAGATGTTCACAGTGTGGATTGTAGGGCACAGCTATGTCTTCTGGAGTGAAAAGTTTGCAGAGAAAACAGGTATGGTGAGAGACCTTGCTTTGCCAAATGTAGACATTAAATGGATTGGTCAGAGAGGGTTAAAGTGGCACCAATTGATGCCATTGGTGAAATCCTTCATTCAAATCCAACACCCTGACCTCATAATAGTGCACTGTGGTGGCAATGACCTAGGCACTTTGACTGGGGTAGGTCTGGAAATGCTTATGAAGGACACCTTTGCACAACTGTTTACACTTTTCCCTAAAACTGCCTTTGTGTTTTCCAACATATGCCAAAGGCAAAAATGGAACTGGTCCAATCATTTCTGTCCACAGATTGACAAAGCAAGAAAGCACGTCAACAAATCTGTTTCTGCTTTCCTCCGTGACTATGGTATGGGTGCCATTTACCACAACAACTTGCGTTATGACATGCAAGACATTTATAGAGGAGATGGTGTGCACTTCAATGATGAAGGGAACAGAGTCTTCCTCTTGAACCTTAGACTCTGCATCGGTACTTACTTGTAGGTACCACTAAAAAAATGACTTCATAAACACAACAGCTCTTTTTAGAGCTCCCTAATATCTAAACTCTTAAATCTGCTTTTCATTTATTTATTATTTTTTTTTTTTACCGTACGCTTACCGTAAGCTTACCGTACGCGTACCCCGTGATTTTTTTTAAAATCAATAAATGTTTTTTTTGTACTTTTCTGTCCTTCTTTGACCCCCTTACAAATGTTAGGGGGTCTGTAACTCTCCTCATTGCCCCCTTTCCTTGTTTTCACTCTTTTTTTTCAGAGTGAAATACACAAAATGGCGGCCGCCGCTTCCTGGTTTCGACCGATTCGAATGTTTACTAAGATCTAAGAGCCAATCAGAATCACGCTCGCGCACGCCACCGTACGCTTACCGTAAGCGTACGGTAAGCGTACCGTAAGCGGGCTCAGATATATATATTGATTTAAAGGCTATTTTCTCAGAATCTACTGAACAGATTTACACCAAACCTACAAAAGGCACTTCCTTGACCTAGGGACTACCTCTCTGCCAAATTTTGAGTAATTCTGTTCAGCCGTTCGGGCTGTAGCTCGTTCTAAAGATCCTATGGAAAAATGCATGGGAAAAACGCGTTTTGGGACCCCCCTTTTATCTCAGCCCCCGCTTGACGGATCCCCCCGAGACTTTCAGGGTAGGAGCGGAGCGTAGCGCCCCACCTATTTTGAGAAATTCGCGAGGATTCGTCAACCGGCGCCAAAGTTATTCAAAATAGAATGTTGAGGTTTTCCTATGGAAACGTGGTCCTAACTATAACTACCTACTGGCGACCGCCAGTAGGTAATATATATATATATATATATATATATATATATATATATATATATATATATATATATATATATATATATATATATTATCTACTGGCGGTCGCCAGTAGATAGTTATAGTTAGGACCGTGTTTCCATAGGAAATCTGCAACATTCTATTTTGAATAACTTTGGCGCCGATTGACGAATCCTCGCGAAATTTTCAAAATAGGTGGGGCGCTCCGCTCTGCCCCTACCCTGAAAGTCTCGGGGGGATTCGTCAAGCGGGGGCTGAGAAAAAAGGGGGGTCCTAAAACGTGTTTTCCCCATGCATTTTTCCATAGGACCTTTAGTCCAAGCTACAGCCACGGCTGAACAGAATTACTTGAAATTTGGCAGAGAGGTAGTCCTCAGGTCAGGGATGTGCCTTTTGCAGGTCTGGTGTAAATCTGTTCAGTATTTCCTGAGAAAATAGCATTTAAATCAATATATATAGCTATAGGCGCGCTCCGAGCGCGTACGGTAAGCTTACCGTACGCGCACGCTGCCGTGCGCGAGCTTAATTCTGATTGGTGGTTACATGACTGTAAACATTCGAATCGGTCGAAATCAGGAAGTGTCGGCTGCCATTTTGTGTGTCTCACACTGATAAACAAAGGTGGAGAACGTGAAAAAGGGGCAACGAAGAGAGTTGCAGACCCCCTAGCGTTTGTCAGTGGGTCCAAGAAGGTCCCAAAAGTATGAAAAATACATTTTACATTTTTTTTTAAAAATCGCGGGGTGCGCGTACGGTAAGCTTACACACGGAGTATAAATATTACGTACGCTCACCGTACAAAAAGCGAAGCGTGCGCTTACGGTAAGCTTACCGTACGCGCACGGTAAAAACATTTAAAAAAAAAAAGATAAAGGTTTGTTGAAGATATTAACTATGTTATACAACTATATCTATATATATACATAGGTAGCATAGTGTTTAAAGGAAAAAAGAAAAAGAAAAAAAAAAGATGTAAAAAACCAAGCAAATTCAATTAAAAAACCATAGGTTTCACACACATTATAGTTAGGAATTAGGATTTAAAAAACCATGCAAATTCACAGAAAAAACCATAGGTTTCACACACGTTATATTTAGGAATTAGCATTTAAAAAACCTTGCAGAGGGAGGAGCCTAGCGCGCAACCAAGATGGCCGCGTAGGTGCGAGGCTCCCGAGGACCTCCGCGACCTCCTACGTTTATCCTGTCTTCATCCTGCATCGGTTGAGGGGACTGTGTCGGTGAGCCTGAGCCGAGGTGGTAACCGTGTCCCGTTTTCGAATCGGACCTCGGGTGCCGGAGTGAGCACCGATTGAAGTTTGCGGCCTGCTTCGCTCCTGACCCCGGACTCGCGTTTGGGGGCGACCCGGTGGCAAAGTGAACAACAACGGCGGGCTGGACCTGGCGAGTCGCGTACCCCGCACTTTCACTTTCACTTTCGCGCCCCCTTGCCGTCTTTGCAAGTGGGATCGCGGCGCTCTTTGTGTTGGGGTGGCCTCGCTGGGTGACCCAGCCTGCCTGCCTGCTGTGGCCCGCTCCGCCGTCTCGGGGTGACCCCCCGGAGCCCGTTGCCTTGATTGCTTGCCTTTTACTGCGTGGCTGGTGAGGGTGTGAGACCCGCGACGATGGCCACGAAACAAGATGGCGATCGGTTGAAGGCCAAGTCGACCCGGCGTGGCGCCGCACATCAGGCCAACATCATGGACCGCTACACCCTCCCGAAAGGATCTCCCGGTGGACCGTACAAGTCCTCTGAGTGCCCCCCGGATGCCCCGGATTTGCCCACAGAGCTGAATCTGCAAGACGTCATGGGCGCCATTGCTGAGATGAAGGCCTCGGTGGGCCAGCGGTTTGACACCTTAGCCCATAAAATCGACGCGGTCCTCGTTGATGTCAACCTGGTGAGGGCTGACCTCTCCAAGACCAACGACCGGGTTGATTCTTTGGCCCACACAGCGTCGGGCCTCACGACTGAGGTGGCGGCCCTCCAAACGGAGGTGCACCGACTTCGTCAGGCGAGTGCGCTCATGGATCGGTGCCTGGAGGACTCCAAGAGTCGGGCCCGGAGGAATAACATCCGCATCATCGGAGTACCCGAGGGACGGGAGGAGGCGGCGGCGGATCTCTTTGTGGAGGACCTGATCACTACCCATCTCCAGCCTCGGGGACTGAGTAAATTCTTTGCCGTGGAGAGGGCTCATAGAGTTCCCGGGGGAAAGCCGAAGGTCGGAGCCCCTCCGCGGCCTCTCATTGCCCGTATTTTTAATTTTCGGGACAGGGACGCGATTCTGCAAGCCTCCAGACTGCAAGGGCCGATTAAGCTGGAGAACATGGAGGTGAACTTTTATCCTGACTTCACCCAAGCGGTCCAGAAGCAGAGACTGAGTTTCCTGGGCGTCAAGCGGCGGCTTCGGGACATGAACTTAAAATACGCCATGCTCTTCCCGGCCAGGCTGCGGATAGAGGTGGATGGTCACACGCACTTTTTTGATCGTCCTGAAGTGGCCGGGGACTGGCTGGACACTCTGTCTGGGGGTCGTGATCGGGATGGCGGGGGGGGGGCGGCGGGAGGAGACGGCCCACTGGACCGGGACGGAGGTGTTGATACTGGGCCTCACTCTGGACGGATATGATGCTGCTCTCGCCCAGGCTTAGGGTTTTTCGTTCTTCTGTATTTGTTTTTCCCCCCTTTGGAGGTGGTGCGGGGTCTAGAAGGGGTACTCTTTCCTCCTCTAGGGGGTCTAGCTAGTTTCATTATATAGGGGCGACAGGCACACTGCAAGTTGGGGGGGCTGTCTGGGCTCATGCAGGGGTGCAGGGAGGGGGGAGTTTTGTTGGGGCGGTTGGGTTGGGGTGGGGTGTTGTCCGTTTACACCACAAGGCAAAAGTATCGGTGTGCTATTTCTAAAGTGCTCTCTGGAGGACGAGTGATTGCTTTCGTTTATGATGGGGGGTAGGGGACTGAGTCTTTTGTCCTGGAATGTTAATGGACTGGGGGACAGGATAAAACGAGGTGTGGTCCTGCAGTTCCTGAAACGAATTTCACCCGATATAGTTTTTCTGCAGGAGACACACCTCATTGGCAACTCCTTTTGTGCCATGAATCGACGGGGCTACCGCCTTGTGGCCCATTCGGGCTTCACGTCTGGTTCAAGGGGTGTAGGCATCATGGCCAAGAACTCGCTCCCGTTAGAAATTGATGAGGTGCTCCATGATGACAGGGGACGTTACACGGTTCTGGTGGGTAGAATGGAGGGCAGAGTGGTCGTTTTTGTGTCTGTCTATGTCCCGCCAGGGTTGCAGACGACCACCTTTGCGGATCTGGGACGCCTCCTCCTTGGCCTTCCGGAGGGGATTCTAGTGGTTGGGGGGGATTTTAACGCTGTGGTTTCCGGAACGGAGGATCGTCACCCCCCTAGGGATCTCCCCCGTGCCCAAGCGTGGTTGTCTGGCCTCTTGGATACCTTGGGGCTGGTGGATTGTTGGCGTTTGAAACATCCTACGCAGCTGCAGTACACCTTTCATTCTGGGGCCCATGGTAGTCTCTCAAGGCTAGATTATGTCCTGGTGCCGGCGGCGCATGCGGGGAGGATAGGGGAGGTGCGCCATTTGGCGCGGGGTATTTCAGACCACTCCCCGCTCTTGTTGCACTTTGATATTCTCCCGAGGGGAGAGGGTAGGGTGGTCCCGATTAATCCCTGGTACCTGCGTGACCCCACCATTCGCGCAGAGTTGGTTAAATCCCTTAAGCGATACTTTGACGATAATGTGGGGTCTGTGTCATCGGCGGTCTCTCTGTGTGAGGCGTTCAAGACGGTACTCCGGGGGGAGGCCCTGTCCCTTATTTCCCATTCCCGGAGGCGCGAGCGGGAGGAGGTGACCCGTGTTGAAACTGAGATAACCGAGTTGGAGGGTGATCTAGAATGTGGGGTGACGGATGACAAATTACATGTTCTCCGACTCAAGCAAGCGGCCTATAAGGCCCTCGTCACGGAGGCGGCCAGGGGCCTCAGTAGAGAGCAACAGGGGAGACTGTATGATGTGGGTGATAAGGCTGGTAAATTGATTGCGTGGCTGGACAAAAAGGAGAGAGCGAGTCGAGTTGTCCCAACGATTGAGAAACAAGATGGTGTGTGTGTCACTGAACCGGAAGAAATTGTTGACTGCTTTGCAGAATATTTCCGTGGGGTGTATTCCCCGGTGTCCTCCCGCTCGGAAGAGGATTCCCATGCCCTGCTCAGAGATATCGCGCTGCCTTCCCTTTCGGAGGAGGACAGAGTGTCGTTGGACGCCGCCCCAACATCTGAGGAAATTGCCCTCGCCATACGTTCGGTCGCTTCCGGCAAGGCCATGGGTCCTAATGGTCTTCCCATCGAGTTGTACAAGCTGCGACCGGATACGCTGGCGCCGCATCTCCGTGCTATGTTCCTCGCGGCCCACTCGGCGGGTTCCCTCCCGCTAGACCAGCGTCTGGCTACTATCGTGGTTATTCATAAGGAGGGGAGGCCGCGGGACCGGGTCACATCCTATCGGCCTATTTCGCTGTTGAATGCGGAGCCCAAAATTCTCGCCATGTTGTTGGCTACTCGGCTGGTTGGCGTGGTGTGCGACTTGATTCACCAGGATCAGTCCGGCTTTATCCCTCATCGCAACACTGCGCTTAACCTGCGGCGCTTGCATGGGGTGCTCGCACGTGTCCCGTTCATACGGGAGCCGGCCATTTTGGCGTCCTTGGACGCCACTATGGCGTTTGACACACTTGAGTGGCCATATATTTGGGCGACACTCGCGAAGTTTGGGTTTGGCCCAGGATTCATCGGTTGGGTAAAATTGTTGTACTCTGGACCGCTGGCACAGGTGGTTGTGAACGGTAGAGTGTCGGCTCCGTTCGAGCTGGGCAGGGGCACGCGGCAGGGCTGCCCGTTATCACCGCTCCTTTTCGCGCTTGCCTTGGAGCCCCTGGCGGAGTGGCTGCGGTGGGAACCTTCTATTCGTGGTCTCCGTTGGACCCCCGAGTATGAGGACCGCGTATCTCTATACGCTGATGATATTCTTCTGTACCTGGCTTCCCCACGTAAATCACTGATAGTACTGGTTGATGTATTGCGCTCATTTGGCCTCAACTCCGGCCTTGTCATCAACTGGGCTAAATCGTGTGTGTATGTTCTTTCTGGGGAGGATCCGATCCTTCCGCGGGGTTGTCCTATCCAGATCGCCCCGCGGGGATTTAGGTACCTGGGTGTCTTCATTACCCTGGACGCGGAGGCCCGATATGGTCAGAATTTGCTTCCCCCCCTCCAGCGCCTGAAGGAGGACGTCGCGCGTTGGAGGCGCTTGCCGCTCTCGCCGCTCAGCCGGGCGGCATTGTTTAAGATGATGTCGCTGCCACGTTTCCTGTACGCTTTACAAAACACAATGGACGTCGTCCCGGCGCGCTACTTTCGCGAAGTGGAGAGTCTGCAGCGCCGACTGTTTTGGGAGGGCAGACCGCGTATCGCCCTGGCGAAGCTGACGCTCCCGTGGTACGAATGGGGGGTTGCCTTCCCGGATATCAAGCGATATTATTGGGCCTCCCAGCTGGCTGCGATCAATCACGGCCTGTACGGGCCCGCTCTAAACCCTGCCTTTGAAATGGATAAGATGTTACTGCCAGGTGGTGATTATAATCGGGCGCTTTACTCTAGCTCGCTCGACGCACGTCTGACGGGCCCCACGCGGGTCATGGTACGAGTGTGGCACGCGGCTAACGTGGCGATGGGGTGGAGGGACCGCTTGACCCGGGCGACGCCACTATACGCATCTGAGCGGCTGGGCTCCCTGTGGACCTCGAAGGGCTTTGAGAAGTGGGACATGATAGGCATCAGCAGGGTGGGCGATCTCTGGACGAGGGGGGGATTCAAGATGTTCGATGTGCTGCAGACAGAATTCCAGCTGCAGGACAGGGAGTATTTTCGATATCTGCAGATTCGTCATGCGTTGTGCTCCATCTTTCCGGACGTCGCCTCCATCCCGGAGTGCTCCCCTCTGGAAGATAGAGTGCTGGATGGGCATGTACCGGACGGCACGATTTCATTAATTTATAAAAAACTTATCAATGACCGTTCGGGACTGCTGACTAGCCTTCGTGAGGCATGGGTTGCCGGTGGACTGGAGCTGGATGACGAGGACTGGGTGTCTGCGGTGGCCTCCCCGAAAGAGGTGGCCATACCGGCCCGCCTTCGCTTCGTCCAGCTCAAGATACTCCATAGGGTCTATGTTACGGGGCCGAGGCTGATGCGTATGGGCTATGCTGTGGACGGGTTGTGTAAGCGTGGGTGTGGCTCTTTGGGGACCTTTCTCCATATTTTGTGGGAATGCCCGGATGTGGCGCGATTCTGGCGTGGTGTGCATGAGGTTTTGCGGGTAGTTACGCGTGTGCCGCTGCTGCCCGAGGCGAGGAGATGTCTTCTGAATGTGTGGGAGCCAACTGACTACTCGGTGCCGCAGACGTAGTGGGCGACTCTGGGATATATGGTGGCCAAACGTGACATTGCTCAACTGTGGGGTTCCCAGAGGTCGCCGACTGTCTCGGCGTGGAAGGATAACATGGATTGGTGCATGTTTCGGGAAAAGGTGGTGTATGTTGCGAGAGGTAAGCCTGGGACATGGGTGAAAGTATGGGGCCCCTGGAACGCCTACCGTGGGGGAATCTGTACCCCGCCGTTATTGCCCGATCCGTCACCGGCCCCGTCTCCTTAGCCACTTTGTCTTCCCGGTTCTGGGCAATGAGTCTACTTAGTCCCCGTCCTGACCTTTTCCCCCCCTCGATACTCCTATGGACTAGTGGGGTCCCCCTCCTCGGGGAGCACATGCTGCTGTTTCCGATTGTGGGTTGCCTTGTGGATTTGTTTTTTGTTGTTATTTATATTAAAAAGAAACCGTTATGTGGGGTCCGGATGGTGTGGCTGCCAACGCTTCTTCCTACTCCTGTGAATTTCCCTCTGCCGCAGCATGCGTGCTATTGTCTGTATCACATGCTCCTTCTGCTTGCTAGCGGCCGGCCTGAAGGTTGTAGGCCCATCTTTGTATATTTTTTGGATTCTGTAATAAACGGTTTAAAAAAAAAAAAAAAAACCTTGCAAATTCAATGAAAAAACCATAGGTTTCACACACGTTATAGTTAGGAATTAGCATTTAAAAAACCTTGCAAATTCACTGAAAAAACCATAGGTTTCACACACGTTATAGTTAGCTGGACATTTCTCTCGTAAAAAACCATTGAAATTCCCACCTTTTATGGTTAGTTCAGCTAACTATAACTCGGGCACACGCAATCCACTGCTGATGACGTCACATATTACATCACTCATGACATGGTCAGTGACATCACTCATGACATCACTGATGACATCTCAAATGACATCACTGATGACATCACTGATGACGTCATCCAGTGAATGTGTGATTTTCTTAAAATTTTCAATATCTTTTATATATATAGGGAAAGGCCTGTTAAAGAATGAGTGGGTGTACAAGTGTGTAAAGGGATGATTTTCTGTGTTGCGTAACTGACTCGATAAGTGAGTCGTTTAACTGCATCTTACTTCAGACTAGTGACTAAACTGTATAAATGTTTGTATGTGTCTGTGTGTTGGTGTATAAGTGGCGGCATGGTTTTGTGAATAGCTATATAAGTGTCTATATGAGTTATTGATTGCTTGTCTCAGTATCTGTATGAGTTCCTGAGTGTTTGTGTGGGTAAGGTGTGTGTGACTCTGTGCATAGATGAGTGAGTGGGTGATTCTATGAGTGGATGTTTTTAAAAGTGCGTCTGTGATGGACTGTATGGTTGAGTGAGTGTATGTATGGCTATGTTATGGATTGAATGTATATCTCAGTGGTACATTTGTGACTAACTACATATGTGAAAGGCAGTATATATGTGTGTAAGAGTATATAAGTGGCTAGATGTGAGAGTGTGTGATTGTGACAGTGACTGTATGGATGAGTGTGTGCTTTTGTCAATGATTCTAATAGAGCATAAGAATGTGATACTATTTTTGTGAGCAAGGGAACATGAGTGTGTATAACTGCATAGGTGAGTAAATGGCAGTGTGATTATTTGTATGAATGACTAGGTGTGAGAGTACCTCTATGGATGATTGGTAGTGTGTGAGTGTCTATATAGGTGTGTGTATAAATTCATATGATACTTTATTATGGAGTGACTGTAACTATGAGTGACTTTACAGGTGAGTGTGTGGAGGTGTATGAAGACCTAAAAGTTAATATGTGGGTATGCAGTTATTGGTATTGCATTATTTATGGATATGAGAATGGAACTCTGTAATTTTGAGTTGGTATATCAAAGGTTTTATAAGGGTGTGAGAAGATGTGGTAATTTATCACATTGATGACGTCATCAGTGATGTCATCAGTGATGTCATTTGAGATGTCATCAGTGATGTCATGAGTGATGTCACTGACCATGTCATGAGTGATGTAATATGTGACGTCATCAGCAGTGGATTGCGGGTGCGCGAGTTATAGTTAGCTGAACTAACTATAACGGGGGAATTTCAATGGTTTTTTACGAGAGAAATGTCCAGCTAACTATAACGTGTGTGAAACCTATGGTTTTTTCAGTGAATATATATATATATATATATAAATATATATATATATATTACCTACTGGCGGTCGCCAGTAGGTAGTTATAGTTAGGACCCCTTTTCCATAGGAAATCCGCAACATTCTATTTGGAATAACTTTGGCGCCGGTTGACGAATCCTCGCGAATTTCTCAAAATAGGTGGGGCGCTACGCTCCGCTCCTACCCTGAAAGTCTCGGGGGGATTCGTCAAGCGGGGGCTGAGATAAAAGGGGGGTCCCAAAACGCGTTTTTCCCATGCATTTTTCCATAGGACCTTTAGACAGGGCTACAGCCCGAACGGCTGAACAGAATTACTAGAAATTTGGCAGAGAGGTAGTCCCTAGGTCAAGGAAGTGCCTTTTGTAGGTTTGGTGCAAATCTGTTCAGTAGGTCCTGAGAAAATAGCATTTAAATCAATATATATATCTGAGCCAGCTTACGGTACGCTTACCGTAAGCTTACCGTACGCGTACGGTGGCGTGCGCGAGCGCGATTCTGATTGGCTGTTAGAGCTTAGTAAACATTCGAATCGGCCGAAACCAGGAAGCGGCGGCCGCCATTTTGTGTGTTTCACTCAGAAAAAAAAGAGTGAAAAAACAAGAAAAGGGGGCAAGGATGAGAGTTACAGACCCCCTTACATTTGTGAGGGGGTCAAAGAAGGACAGAAAAGTACAAAGAAAACATTTATTGATTTTAAAAAAAATCACGGGGTACGCGTACGGTAAGCTTACGGTAAGGGTACGGAAGAAAAAAAATTAAAAAAGAAATGAAATGCAGATTTAAAAGTTTAGATATTAGGGGGCTCTAAAAAGAGCCGTTGTGTTTATGAAGTGATTTTTTAAGTGGTACCTACAAGTAAGTACCGATGCAGAGTCTAAGGTTCAAGAGGAAGACTCTGTTCCCTTCATCATTGAAGTGCACACCATCTCCTCTATAAATGTCTTGCATGTCGTAACGCAAGTTGTTGTGGTAAATGGCACCCATACCATAGTCACGGAGGAAAGCAGAAACAGATTTGTTGACGTGCTTTCTTGCTTTGTCAATTTGCGGACAGAAATGATTGGACCAGTTCCATTTTTGCCTTTGGCATATGTTGGAAAACACAAAGGCAGTTTTAGGGAAAAGTGAAAACAGTTGTGCAAAGGTGTCCTTCATAAGCATTTCCAGACCTACCCCAGTCAAAGTGCCTAGGTCATTGCCACCACAGTGCACTATTATGAGGTCAGGGTGTTGGATTTGCATGAAGGATTTCACCAATGGCATCAATTGGTGCCACTTTAACCCTCTCTGACCAATCCATTTAATGTCTACATTTGGCAAAGCAAGGTCTCTCACCATACCTGTTTTCTCTGCAAACTTTTCACTCCAGAAGACATAGCTGTGCCCTACAATCCACACTGTGAACATCTTCAAAGGAGAACTGGATGCACTCAGGAGGTGTCTTTCAGTAGAATGGCAATATGAAAAGAAAGACAGTTTGGAAATGGAGGCATACATATTTTTTTCAAAACAAAAAGAACTGATTGGCTGTTTCATACCATTCTAGAATAAAAACTAGGCTGTATGTCTAAATTAATAGAAGCATGTTTTGTATTGGTACAAAAACATGTGTTACCAAAGAACAGTACTATGGATTTGCTGTTAGGTTTGAAAAGTCAAGCACTCTTGCTCTGTGGAATTGAAACATTGTGTGGCGAACTTCTGACCTAACTCCACACAGCAGTGTTCCATCAGCTGTTGCTATGGTAGCAGGCAGAAGTCAAGTTGGGGGAAGGGTACTAGGCAAAAGTCAAGTTGGGGGCAGGGTAATTTTGGAAAAGGGTTGGTTTTCAACCAATAGAAATGTGTGATTACATTTGAAAAAAAGGGGGAAGCACTGAGATTTGAAACTTACATGTATATGTGTGGAAAAATAGAGGGAAAGTTTGCCATTATCTGGTTCTGCTGAGAGGAGAGAGGTGTAGAGAACAGAGATCCTGGCTCTGATAATCTGCTGTTTGAGTGCCACATTTCTTTCACAACTAACTAATTTTAAAGGGGAGTTTAGAGTTTGAGAGGGGATGTATATGGTAAATTAAGAAATGAATAATAGAATTGGAATTCCTTTTGTAGAAGTTGTGTTTATTATTTTCTGTTTTGGGAGAAATTTAAATGTGAGGAACATGTAAAATAATATGGAAAATTTTTTCATGATAAATTAAGGTGTACTGGTAAAAATAAGGAATACTTTAAGGGTTTGAGGTTGCAGTCAGTAATGCAAATACATTCAGCATCACTAAGGCTGGTTGCCCTTGCTGGAGTGAAGGCAGTCACCGAGGATACACATGGTGGTGGTCTGAAAAAGCAGTTTGGACATGGGCTTTTTAAAAAAATCTAAAAAGTGGATTCATAATGTGTCAGTCTGTAAAAGTGATTTTCACTTGCCAAAAAAAAAGAGCAGTAAGTGTGCATTTAAATTGGCAAAGAAATTTCGTTTTGTGACTAATGTGAAAACATGACTCTGTGTGCAAATAGGAATTACAGGCAGAGATTTATTGCGTGTTGCTCTGGTGATTTCACAGTTGCATTAGTAGGAAAAAGGGGGAGCGATTTTTTGGGGGAAGAAGCAGACTCTTAGCACACACCCAGCTCCTTTCCATGTATAATCATGCACAGTATTTAGAAGCGAGTGGGGTTTTCAGGTTTCAGTCTGTAATGCAAATACATTCAGCATCACTAAGGCTGGTTGCCCTTGCTGGAGTGTAGGCAGTCACCGAGGATACACATGGTGGTGGTCTGAAAAAGCAGTCTGGACATGTGCAATTTAAAAAAATCTAAAAAGTGGATTCATAATGTGTCAGTCTGTAAAAGTGATTTTCACTTGCCAAAAAAAAAGAGCAGTAAGTGTGCATTCAAATTGGCAAAGAAATTTCGTTTTGGGACTAATGTGAAAACATGACTCTGTGTGCAAATAGGAATTACAGGCAGAGATTTATTGCGTTTTGCTCTGGTGATTTCACAGTTGCATTAGTAGGAAAAAGGGGGAGCGATTTTTTTGGTGCAGAAGCAGACTCTTAGCACACACCCAGCTCCTTTCCATGTATAATCATGCACAGTATTTACAAGCGAGTGGGGTTTTCAGGTTTCAGTCTGTAATGCAAATACATTCAGCATCACTAAGGCTGGTTGCCCTTGCTGGAGTGTAGGCAGTCACCGAGGATACATATGGTGGTGGTCTGAAAAAGCAGTCTGGACATGGGCTTTTTAAAAAAGATCTGAAAAGTGGTTTCATAATGTGTCAGTCTGTAAAAGTGATTTTCACTTGCCAAAAAAAAAGAGCAGTAAGTGTGCATTTAAATTGGCAAAGAAATTTCGTTTTGGGACTAATGTGAAAACATGACTCTGTGTGCACAAAGGAATTACAGGCAGAGATTTATTGCGTTTTGCTCTGGTGATTTCACAGTTGCATTAGTAGGAAAAAGGGGGAGCGATTTTTTGGGGGAAGAAGCAGACTCTTAGCACACACCCAGCTCCTTTCCATGTATAAGCATGCACAGTATTTAGAAGCGAGTGGGGTTTTCAGGTTTCAGTCTGTAATGCAAATACATTCAGCATCACTAAGGCTGGTTGCCCTTGCTGGAGTGTAGGCAGTCACCGAGGATACACATGGTGGTGGTCTGAAAAAGCAGTCTGGACATGGGCTTTTAAAAAAATCTGAAAAGTGGTTTCATAATGTGTCAGTCTGTAAAAGTGATTTTCACTTGCCAAAAAAAAAGAGCAGTAAGTGTGCATTCAAATTGGCAAAGAAATTTCGTTTTGGGACTAATGTGAAAACATGACTCTGTGTGCAAATAGGAATTACAGGCAGAGATTTATTGCGTTTTGCTCTGGTGATTTCACAGTTGCATTAGTAGGAAAAAGGGGGAGCGATTTTTTTGGTGCAGAAGCAGACTCTTAGCACACACCCAGCTCCTTTCCATGTATAATCATGCACAGTATTTACAAGCGAGTGGGGTTTTCAGGTTTCAGTCTGTAATGCAAATACATTCAGCATCACTAAGGCTGGTTGCCCTTGCTGGAGTGTAGGCAGTCACCGAGGATACATATGGTGGTGGTCTGAAAAAGCAGTCTGGACATGGGCTTTTTAAAAAAGATCTGAAAAGTGGTTTCATAATGTGTCAGTCTGTAAAAGTGATTTTCACTTGCCAAAAAAAAGAGCAGTAAGTGTGCATTTAAATTGGCAAAGAAATTTCGTTTTGGGACTAATGTGAAAACATGACTCTGTGTGCACATAGGAATTACAGGCAGAGATTTATTGCGTTTTGCTCTGGTGATTTCACAGTTGCATTAGTAGGAAAAAGGGGGAGCGATTTTTTGGGGGAAGAAGCAGACTCTTAGCACACACCCAGCTCCTTTCCATGTATAATCATGCACAGTATTTAGAAGCGAGTAGGGTTTTGAGGTTTCAGTCTGTAATGCAAATACATTCAGCATCACTAAGGCTGGTTGCCCTTGCTGGAGTGTAGGCAGTCACCGAGGATACACATGGTGGTGGTCTGAAAAAGCAGTCTGGACATGTGCAATTTAAAAAATCTAAAAAG
Source organism: Triturus cristatus (assembly GCF_964204655.1). Lineage (NCBI taxonomy): Eukaryota > Metazoa > Chordata > Amphibia > Caudata > Salamandridae > Triturus > Triturus cristatus. The sequence continues at coordinate 1,858,501 of NC_140592.1, forward strand.
TGGATTCATAATGTGTCAGTCTGTAAAAGTGATTTTCACTTGCCAAAAAAAAAGAGCAGTAAGTGTGCATTCAAATTGGCAAAGAAATTTCGTTTTGGGACTAATGTGAAAACATGACTCTGTGTGGAAATAGGAATTACAGGCAGAGATTTATTGCGTTTTGCTCTGGTGATTTCACAGTTGCATTAGTAGGAAAAAGGGGGAGCGATTTTTTGGGGGAAGAAGCAGACTCTTAGCAGACACCCAGCTCCTTTCCATGTATAATCATGCACAGTATTTACAAGCGAGTGGGGTTTTCAGGTTTCAGTCTGTAATGCAAATACATTCAGCATCACTAAGGCTGGTTGCCCTTGCTGGAGTGTAGGCAGTCACCGAGGATACATATGGTGGTGGTCTGAAAAAGCAGTCTGGACATGTGCAATTTAAAAAAATCTAAAAAGTGGATTCATAATGTGTCAGTCTGTAAAAGTGATTTTCACTTGCCAAAAAAAAAGAGCAGTAAGTGTGCATTTAAATTGGCAAAGAAATTTCGTTTTGGGACTAATGTGAAAACATGACTCTGTGTGCAAATAGGAATTACAGGCAGAGATTTATTGCGTTTTGCTCTGGTGATTTCACAGTTGCATTAGTAGGAAAAAGGGGGAGCGATTTTTTGGGGGAAGAAGCAGACTCTTAGCACACACCCAGCTCCTTTCCATGTATAATCATGCACAGTATTTACAAGCGAGTGGGGTTTTGAGGTTTCAGTCTGTAATGCAAATACATTCAGCATCACTAAGGCTGGTTGCCCTTGCTGGAGTGTAGGCAGTCACCGAGGATACACATGGTGGTGGTCTGAAAAAGCAGTCTGGACATGTGCAATTTAAAAAATCTAAAAAGTGGATTCATAATGTGTCAGTCTGTAAAAGTGATTTTCACTTGCCAAAAAAAAAGAGCAGTAAGTGTGCATTCAAATTGGCAAAGAAATTTCGTTTTGGGACTAATGTGAAAACATGACTCTGTGTGGAAATAGGAATTACAGGCAGAGATTTATTGCGTTTTGCTCTGGTGATTTCACAGTTGCATTAGTAGGAAAAAGGGGGAGCGATTTTTTGGGGGAAGAAGCAGACTCTTAGCAGACACCCAGCTCCTTTCCATGTATAATCATGCACAGTATTTACAAGCGAGTGGGGTTTTCAGGTTTCAGTCTGTAATGCAAATACATTCAGCATCACTAAGGCTGGTTGCCCTTGCTGGAGTGTAGGCAGTCACCGAGGATACACATGGTGGTGGTCTGAAAAAGCAGTCTGGACATGGGCTTTTTTAAAAAAATCTGAAAAGTGGTTTCATAATCTGTCAGTCTGTAAAAGTGATTTTCACTTGCCAAAAAAAAAGAGCAGTAAGTGTGCATTCAAATTGGCAAAGAAATTTCGTTTTGGGACTAATGTGAAAACATGACTCTGTGTGGAAATAGGAATTACAGGCAGAGATTTATTGCGTTTTGCTCTGGTGATTTCACAGTTGCATTAGTAGGAAAAAGGGGGAGCGATTTTTTTGGTGCAGAAGCAGACTCTTAGCACACACCCAGCTCCTTTCCATGTATAATCATGCACAGTATTTACAAGCGAGTGGGGTTTTCAGGTTTCAGTCTGTAATGCAAATACATTCAGCATCACTAAGGCTGGTTGCCCTTGCTGGAGTGTAGGCAGTCACCGAGGATACACATGGTGGTGGTCTGAAAAAGCAGTCTGGACATGGGCTTTTTTTAAAAAATCTGAAAAGTGGTTTCATAATCTGTCAGTCTGTAAAAGTGGTTTTCACTTGCCAAAAAAAAAGAGCAGTAAGTGTGCATTCAAATTGGCAAAGAAATTTCGTTTTGGGACTAATGTGAAAACATGACTCTGTGTGGAAATAGGAATTACAGGCAGAGATTTATTGCGTTTTGCTCTGGTGATTTCACAGTTGCATTAGTAGGAAAAAGGGGGAGCGATTTTTTTGGTGCAGAAGCAGACTCTTAGCACACACCCAGCTCCTTTCCATGTATAATCATGCACAGTATTTACAAGCGAGTGGGGTTTTGAGGTTTCAGTCTGTAATGCAAATACATTCAGCATCACTAAGGCTGGTTGCCCTTGCTGGAGTGTAGGCAGTCACCGAGGATACACATGGTGGTGGTCTGAAAAAGCAGTCTGGACATGGGCTTTTTAAAAAAAAATCTGAAAAGTGGTTTCATAATGTGTCAGTCTGTAAAAGTGATTTTCACTTGCCAAAAAAAAAGAGCAGTAAGTGTGCTTTCAAATTGGCAAAGAAATTTCGTTTTGGGACTAATGTGAAAACATGACGCTGTGTGGAAATAGGAATTACAGGCAGAGATTTATTGCGTTTTGCTCTGGTGATTTCACAGTTGCATTAGTAGGAAAAAGGGGGAGCGATTTTTTGGGGGAAGAAGCAGACTCTTAGCACACACCCAGCTCCTTTCCATGTATAATCATGCACAGTATTTAGAAGCGAGTGGGGTTTTCAGGTTTCAGTCTGTAATGCAAATACATTCAGCATCACTAAGGCTGGTTGCCCTTGCTGGAGTGTAGGTAGTCACCGAGGATACACATGGTGGTGGTCTGAAAAAGCAGTCTGGACATGGGCTTTTTTAAAAAACTGAAAAGTGGTTTCATAATGTGTCAGTCTGTAAAAGTGATTTTAACTTGCCAAAAAAAAGAGCAGTAAGTGTGCATTCAAATTGGCAAAGAAATTACGTTTTGTGACTATTGTGAAAAGAAATGTAGTAATATATTTAAATAAAATAAAGGATTTTTTTTTTAGTTTTTTTCAGGTATTGCTGAAGAGCAGTGGACAAAATTTAAGATGCCTACAAAATCCAGAGTTCAAAAAACGCACAAAAAAACCTATATTTGAAGACAACTAGAGGACCAAAGTTAGTAGAAGATGCTCATGTTGGGAAAAAGAAAAAATCTTCTGGTAAGCAGAAAAAACAATTTCTAAAAAATATATTCAAAAGAATGAAAAATGTACAAAATGTCTGTACTCGAAAGGATGTTTTGAACAAAAAAGGAGAGGAAAAAATTGACAATTTAGTTAATGCAAATATACCTTCAGCAACTGAAAAGATTTATATAAATAGAAAAACAGCGTTTAAAGAGATACGTAGAAAAATGTTTCAGAGAAGAGTTATGTCCAATTTGATGAAGGATGTGAAGAAATATAAGAAAAAGACAAAGTTTTATAAAAGAAAAAAAGAAATAGAAGCCATTGCAGCAAAGGCATTAGAATTAAAAAGGAAACTATTCATTTTAATTTTGAATAGGATGCGTACATTAGACAAAATGGTTAATGTACTGAAATCACATAGCAAAAGGAAAAGAGTAGTGAACAGAACAAACTTTTGTAAAGTGTTTTTAGGAAAGTGGATGCATAGTTCAAGTAGTGAACCTTTTTTTAATGAAGAGAGCTATTTTCAAAGTAATAGTTTGCTGCATGCAGTTGACACCAGAGGTCGTTCTTACGAAGTAAAAAATGGTTGCATAATGGAGAAGGAGATAATGGTTCCAAGAGATGAGGTACAAGTGATGGCAGATGAGGCTATGGGGAGACGTCCTAAAGCCCCAGTGTACACTTGGAATTGTAGTAGTATTTGCACTGTGCGTCAGGAATCTATTGACAAATTTCGAGAGTTTCTAAGAGAATATAGTAAAAAAAAGTATAAAACAGAAGATTAAGGTTCTTCAAAGTCTGGATCCATGCAGAGTGAGAGAGAATACTGGTTTGCAGGGTCATTCTCTGGCTTGTCTATCTAGAAAAGTGTGCAATAGTGTTTTCCATCATTTTAGGATGCTGGCTGTTCATCATACTGAAATGAGAAAGTTTGTGAGACGGTTGTATTTTGCCAAAAGTCTAGCAATAAAGTTAAATGAATTGAATAGGGCTCTGTTCTGAGGAACGGTATCAGATGTAGAGAAGGTTGTTGATGAAATTCAGTTTTGTTACTTTGGTCCTGAACAAAACAGTGCAGAGAAGGACACAGTAAATGAGGAAGAAGTGGAAGAGAATGTAGAACCCTCTGTAAGTAACACATTTAATGATCATATAACAAAATTTGCAATAGTCTCTAATGAAAGACCAAATTTTACTTGTATTTGTTGCCGCAGAACTCATTATAGAAAACAAACTAGGAATGTTGATCTCTACAGAAAGAGTGAAAATGAAGATAATTATAAGTGGAAGGATTTTGCCACATATATATTTCTAGAAAATTGTTTTGATTTGGGTGAAGATCAGCGTATTTGTAAATACTGTTACAACAAGTTAGAGGAAAATAGAATGCCGACCAGAGCTGTACATAATAATTTAGAATTGGATGCTATTCCTGCTGAACTTTCTGAATTAAATACATATGAGTCTATACTCATTCAATGTGTTCATCCGTTCCAGACCATAGTACGTATGGAGCCCAAAACTGGTAAATTACCTCCTTCTGATTTACTGAGAGGTTTAAAAGGAAAAGTGGTGTATTTGCCCTTGGATTTGAAAAAAAATATGGAAACTATTGATGCGGATACTTTGGAAACTGAACCATTAATTATTCTGGTTAATGGTGTACCTACAAAGAATAAGAAGATTTGGCAGGAGCTGGTAGATGTACGGAAAGTACAAAGAGCAAATTTGTATTTGAAAAGGAATAACAAATGGTATGAATCAATTTATATAGAAGAAGAAGAAGAAGAAGATTTACAAGAAGACACAGAAACACCAACTGGACAAATTGAAAAAGTGGACAAGTCAAAGGAAGAAGAAATTTATGAACATTTTAGCATACATCCTCTTCATTCAAAAGAAGTTATGGGAGATAATATTGATCTCTTTCAGATGAAGAAAGCAAAAGGAACTCCCGTGAGTGTATGGGAGGAGAGCTTGGAAGCTCGATGTTTTCCCCAGCTGTTTCCTAAAGGAAAAGGAGGACGATACGATGAACGTCCAGAACAGATTCCAGCTTCTGAGTATCGGACTACAAGACTATATGCTGAAGATCCCAGATTTCGACAAAGTATTCCTTATTTGTTCCATCTTTTATTTGAAAGCGACTTGTCTGCACTGTCTTATGCAGTAAATCACATTTTAAAAAGTGGAGTACATTTACAAAATGTGTCTGCTAAGGATTTTATGGACAAAGTGCAGCACCGAGATGATCATTTGGAAACACAACTGATCAATCTGATGGCTTGTCAGCGTGGGACAAATGAATATTGGTACCGACGCCATGGTGAACTAAAATGCATGTTACGGAATTTAGGAACACCAACTTGGTTCGTTACCCTAAGCTGTGCGGAGTACGCTTGGGATGATTTACTGGATTTTCTACGAGAGGCAAATTCAAACATTAAAAACATTGAATACAAGACAGCAGGAGAACTGTGCTCATTGGATCCGGTTAATGTTTGCAGATATTTCAATCATAGATATGAGGCTATGATGTCCTTCATCTGCAATAAAAAAAATCCACCTCTTGGATAAGTAGTAGATTTCTTTTGGAGAAAAGAGTACCAGGCAAGAGGTGCTCCTCATATTCATATGCTGTTGTGGATCAAGGATGCCCCAAAGTTTGGAACAGATGCTGATGAAGCAGTGTTATCTTACATTCAAGAATATGCAACATGTGCTATACCAAAAAGCACAGAAGAGAACAAGTTAAAGGAGCAAGTTTTACGTTTCCAAAGTCATCGGTGTGGAAAATACTGTCGACGGAAATACAAGAGCAAAGATAAATACTACACTAAGTGTCGATTTGGATTTCCTAGACCTGTTCTTTCAAATGGAAGAGTCAACAGTTTTATGTCAGCTGTGAGACATACTATCACAAGGAAATCACCTAAGAATACCTACAACCTAAAAAGAAAAGAAGAATCCAAAAATATAAATGACTACAACCCAGTCATTTTATCCATGTGGAACGCTAACATGGATATACAGTATGTAGCTGACAATTCCATTGCTGTTGCTCGATATGTAACGTCTTACATTACGAAATCAGAAAAAACAGAATTGAAGGAAATGTGGGAAGAGATTTCTCACGAGAAGACTGTCAGTAAGAAGCTGTACAGTTTCAGTTTGAAGATGTTATCGCATCGAGAAATTGGATCCTACGAATGTTCAGATAGGTTATCTTCTGCAAGTCTCTACTCGAAGTCAAGAAGAATAATTTGGGCAAGTTTAGGCCTTGCAGCAATGAGAAATCGGGTACTGAAATCTGTTGGAGAAATTGAATATTTGGCCGAGAATGACCCAGAAAGTACAGATATTTTGAAATCAAACATGTTGGACACATATTATCCCAAGAGAAGTCAACATCTGGAGAACATGTGTCTCTATGAAGTGCTGCAGAACTACATTTATTCACGGAAAGCCGCAGAAGACATCAACAATGGAAAATATAAAGTCGTTGGTGAGGAAGGATGTTTGGTGAAGCAAACAAAAGGAAGTTTGATAAATCACAGGAAGCTGAGTTGCGACACTACTGACAAGAAGGAATTTTACTACTTGGCTCTTTTACAGTTGTTTAAACCATGGCGTACAGAGGATGAACTACTGGGAGAATTTCAAAGCTATGAAGATTCTTTTAATGCTTGCAAAGACAGCATACAATGCAGTACATTCTCAAGTTATCTGCAAATGTTAAATGAAGAAATTGAACAGGAAACTACAATTGCAGCAGAAATAGCTAGAGACAGTTCTCAGGATAGCCAAAGTTCAGGAACACTCAGTCAAGATCCCCTAGGACAACAAATCGTTGAAAATGAAGCATCAATAGCCATGAATGAAGTGGAAACGGCTATGAATCAAGCTCAAGAAGAATGTATAGACTTAGAAAATTTGGAAAGACAACTGAATCAAGAGCAGCAACAAATTTATGAAGAGATCAGAAACAAAATTGATCACGGATTTCTACATGAAAAAAAAGAGTGCTCATGCACATCATTTCATCCAATCAGGATGTATGTAAGCGGACAAGCTGGAACTGGAAAAAGTTTCCTTATAAAAGTCATCAGAAGCTACCTACAGCAAAAAACAGATTCTACTTTGTCTTGTGTGGTTACTGCTCCAACTGGGTTAGCAGCATATAACATAAAAGGAATCACTTTACATCGTTTGCTAATGTTACCAGTGGAGCATGAGAACAAAATACAATACAACAAGCTAACTGGAGAAGCATCCTTGGAAGTTTCAAGAGTATTGAAGAAGATGCAAGTTCTCATTATTGATGAGGTGAGCATGGTATCAAACGTAATGCTTGCCTTTGTGCATTTAAGAATGCAGCAAATTTTGAAGACAGACTATGACATGTTATTTGGTGGAAAACACGTCATAGTTTTTGGAGATCTTTTGCAACTTACTCCAGTTAAAGGACAACCAGTGTTTAGTACTGTCACACATGAAGACACGAAGAAGTCATTGGGAAGCATCGGAAATACAAATATTTGGTCCTTCTTTGAGTACAAGGAACTTACTACTAATATGAGGCAAGCAAGCGATGAAGAATATGGAAGTATTCTGAAAGATATCAGAATTGGACTACTCACAGAAGTTGGCAAAAAAGCATTACAGAGTCGGCTGCTACATAATTTATTTCCAAAGGAAGAAATAGTTGCAGAGAAAATATACAAGAACATTGCAGAAAACAAAAGTGTCATCTGCTTAATGCCAACTCTACGTGAATGCTCAATATTTAATGAGGAGCTTTTGAAATTGGAAAAGGAAGAGATCAGGAAATTGGAAGCAGTGGACAAAATTGAGGATGGAAGAATTACTGTCACAGTAACAGGCAAACTGAAAAATAAATTGGACTCACTAGAGAAGAACATCTCCAAAACAGCTGGATTAGAAAAAAATCTATATGTTTGCATGAACTGTAGAGTATTTTTAAGAAGAAATTTGGATGTTGAAAAAGGTTTAGTTAATGGAGCTATGGGAAGAGTTGTGGGTTTTATTAATTATCAGAAAAAAGATGGAATTGAATGTTTAAAAATAAAATTTGATCAGATAGAAGAAGTTAAAGATATTTGTCGTTGTACAGTTCGTTTCATGCTTGTGAAAGACTTATATGTACGTAGGAAGCAGTTTCCGTTTTCTCTAGCATATGCTGTAACTATTCACAAGTCTCAAGGATTGACTGTAGATTGTGCATTTGTGAACATTGGTTCAACTGTGTTCAAAGAAGGTATGGCATATGTTGCTTTGTCACGAGTGAAAACATTATCAGGTTTATTCATGATAGACTTTGATGATTCAAAAGTTAGTGCTGATACAAACTGTGTAAAGGAGTATAATAGATTAAGAAGAAGCTATGCTCCTCATTTAGGTCAGTATCCTGTGTTGGAGAAACGTGTAGTTTCTCGTAAAAAAAAAATGAGAATATCTGTAATGAAGATGTAGAGAAGAGGAAAAAAAAGAGGAGTGATGTAATTGCAAGCAAAAAGAAAAAGGAAAATGAAGAACAGGTTGTAGGATGTCATTTTGAAAATAGCTCTGGTGTCAACTGCTACGCAAATGTAGTGCTGAATGTTGCATTTTATCTGGAAAGTTTGCAAGAGCAGATAATAGTAAATCAGGGAAAAAGATTCTGTTCTGAGCTGAGTCTCCTTTTTCAAAAGCTGAGTAAAGATAAAACTCAAATAGAAAGTGCTACTGAAATTAGAAAACTTTTAGATATATGTTCAGGACGAACACAGTTTTCTCAAAATGAACAGCAAGATGCACAGGAATTCTTGATGTATTTTCTTCAGGTACTGGAAGAAGAAGGGGTTCCCATTGAAAATGTATTTGGTCTCTCTTATAAATGGGAACATAGTTGTGAAAACTGTTATAATATATGTGGCTCTAATGTTGATAATGAAAGGTTTATTTATTTGACATTGCCAGAGAGTAAAACAGTCACTTTTGCAAAATTAGTTAAAGATGCTAATCATAGCATGAAATGCGGTGAGTGGAAATCTGACATGTTTTCAACATTAATTTTAAAAGAATCCGGACAGTATGTAATTTTAATGATGCAACGATGTAGAGCTGATGGTTAAAAATTGGATACTTTAATAAAGAAGTTTATAGGACAGCAATTATCAATTTCAGGAAAAACTTTTGTAACTGTTGCAATAATTTTCCATGATGGACGTACTGTTACTTCTGGACATTACACAGTTTATCTTAAATGTGAAAAAGGCTGGACACTGTGTAATGATTCCCAATTGATTTTCAAACAACGTTTGCCTTTTGATTTAGCAAACTCCTATCTAATCTTCCTGAAACCTACATTTTAGAGAGACTTGGCAAGATCTGGACAAAATCATTTTACCATTTTACTGGATTACCATTGGAATTTTCTAAAAAAAAGATTTTTAAAATTATCATTTGGCCTAATGGAAAGATAACCAATTGTAATGTGGACTTTTTTAATTTTTAATGAAACTTTCAAAAACCAATAATTTAGAGATAATCGGTAACATCTGCACAATTTAAATTTTGGAATGTTATTGGAGTGCCATTGGAAATTTTTTCAAAAATGATTTTAAAAATTACTATTTGGCCATGCGGAAAAGTAACCAATTCTATTGTGGACTTATTAAATTATTTAAAAAAATTTCTTGAACCAAAATGTTACAGAGAATCGGTGAGATCTGGACAAATTAAACTTTAGAATTTTATTGGATTACCGTTGGAAATTTAATCCCAAAAAAATTTTAAAATTACTATTTGGCCTAAAGGAAATGGAATCAGATGTATTGTGGAGTTATTTGAGATATAATATTGTGATTATACTTCTGAAACAAAAATATCAGACGGTATTTTAAAGAAATAAGTATTGTTTTTTGATGATATTTTTTTAGAATATTATGCATTTCTGTAATGTTAAGTTTAAGTGAGAAGAGATTCTGGGCTTTTTTAATACAATCTTTGAGATTGTTATTTTTTTTTTGCCCGCTGTTAAATGATGAATGCAATTGCTTTCACAATTTAAAGTGAAATGCAATATATTCTGAAAACAGCAAAAATAAGGCAAAAATATTTTTTGGTAAATATGTAAATACGAGTACTGTATTTTAAAATGTTTAAAAAATATTAATACTTTTTTCTTTTTTTTCAGATTGATATAGAAAATTTTCGAAAACTAGAACCATTTTTAAAGCAATTTTTTTAAAAAAAAACAAATGAATAAATATTTTTTTGAGTGGGTATGGTAAGTCAATAATAATAATTGTAGTGTTTCAAAGTCCTTGTAATGTGATTATTGATTTTTAGTGTTTTTTTAAAAAAAAATAAAAAAATTACGCGCACCGTACGCGTACGGTAAAAAAAAAAAAAAAGTTTTTAAAAAAATCTATAAAAAAAGATGAAAGATAAGGTTGGCTGCATGAGCCGTTGTGTTCATGCAGGGAGAGAGGAAAGAAAGAATGGGAAAATTAGTCTCTGTGACAAGTGTGCTGATCTATTTTGAGGTTCACTAGGGAAACACTGGTCTCCCTATGACAAATTAGATCATGACAAGAGGCACATCGAATATCAACCCTCAGAAATCGAGGGTTAATTTCCAGAGGGCCAGCAAAAGGAGATGCTCCCCCCACAGATGAAGGGCTCACCTGACCTGCAGAAGAAGGAGTCAGCCCTGCAGATGATGGTCCAGGCTGAGCTGCTGTGGATGTGCTTGGTTGACTTTCTGAAGGGTTACCTCCAAAAAGTCGAGCATGTGTCCTTCTGTGTACATCCCTGAGGCGCCTCATCATGGTATGATTCCCAAAGGAATACTTCCTGTCAGGATTACCTCTTGAAAGTACACGCTTACACAGCTTACAAGTTACTAAGGGTGCATTTACCTTTTGCTGGCCTTCAAGAAAAGTAAAAAAATCCCATACATAAGAAGTCTTTTGTTTCCTCGCTCTCTGCCTCAAGGTAGTGCTGCTAGTTCTAGCCTCACTCTCAGAAGAGCTCTGCTGTTCTGCCATCGTATCACAAAGACAACCCAGCTCCTTCTCCTAAGGGATCACAAGCAGAAATGAGGGGAATGGGTGTGGTGTAGGAGAGTTCTAGAACTGAAAGTAGTTTCAACCAATCAAAAGTTGTGTTTCATGATCACATGACCTACCGTACGCTTACGGTACGCTTACGGTGCGCTTACGGCAAAAGTGCGCATGCGCGTAAAAAAGACACGCGCTTGCGCGCATGCTCATAACAGTCACTACCCGACACTTCCGCGTAACGTGCGCGTGTAGCGTACACGCGTACGCGTCCCACGCGGAGTACGCGCGGCTACGCAAATTGCGTAACTATACGCAAACAGCGTAGATAAATTACGGACATTGCGTAAACCGTACGCTTACCGTAAGCTTACGGTACGCGTACTAAAAAATAAATAAAAAAAAAAGGAAAAAATGTATTGCTAATAAATTTTACCTGTTTATTTTATAAAATATATTAAAAAAAACATATTATAGAATTTTAAAAATGTAACCATAGTCTTTAAAAAAGGATAGAAAATTAAAATAAAAATATGTTTAAAAAAATAGAAGAAAATAAAAAAAATTAGCATTTAAAAAACCTTGCAAATTCACTGAAAAAACCATGGGTTTCACACACGTTATAGTTAGGAATTAGCATTTACAAAAACCTTGCAAATTCACTGAAAAAACCATAGGTTTCACACACGTTATAGTTAGGAATTAGCATTTAAAAAACCTTAGAAATTCAATGAAAAAACCAAAGGTTTCACACATGTTATAGTTAGCTGGACATTTCACTCGTAAAAAACCATTGAAATTCCCCCGTTATAGTTAGTTCAGCTAACTATAACTCGCGCGCCCGCAATGCACTGCTGATGACGTCACATATTACATCACTCATGACATGGTCAGTGACATCACTCATGACATCACTGATGACATCTCAAATGACATCACTGATGACATCACTGATGACATCATCCTTGTGATAGAGTGGCAGACCTCCTCTTCCCCTAATATAACCTTTGATACACACATTCAAAAATAGAAATTAAAATTTTAAAAACAATGGACATACCAATACCAGTTACAACAACCTATACAGTAATTCTAAGATCCACATACACATCCACTCATTCACCAACAGTCCTATACAGTCACTCATACATGTACTCACTCACCATATGTAATCATACACCTATACATCCTGTTACACAATGCCACTCATCCATAGAGGTACTCACACACATAGTCACTCATGCTAAAAAAGAATCAAACATACATTTACTTGCATATACAGTTATACACACACCACCACACTTACTTCTACGGAAACTTACACATACTTAGTCTTTTAAACAATCACTTATAGAAACACATACTTATTTATACAGGAACTCTTTCAATCTCTCACTCTCACATATACTCGCTTATATACACCAATAGTCACATATACTAGTTTAAAACATATGTAGTTACTCATAAAGACACTATTGAGACAGTCATTCACTCACTAACACACCCATACACTCACTCATCCACCCATAGAGTCCTGCACACATGCTGTCTTCAACACATACAAAGAGTGAGTCATTCATTCATGCACCTATGCACTACATAATACCCCCACCGAACCATGCAGACACTCAGACTGATACTCATAAAACCAACTAATAACCTATATAGACACCCATGTAGCTACTCACCAACCCATGAAGCCACTTATACACAAAGTGAGAGACTGATACAGATATTTACATATTTAAACATTACTCACTAAGCCATGTATTCACTATGATACACTTAATCAGTCAGTTACACAATCAATTTTTCAAAAACAAATCATCCATTTAGACACTTATATACCCATTTATTCTTCCATCGACCTTGAGATATACATATATAAAACATATTTAATTTTCAGAAACACACACATTCACTGGATGATGTCATCAGTGATGTCATCAGTGATGTCATTTGAGATGTCATCAGTGATGTCATGAGTGATGTCACTGACCATGTCATGAGTGATGTAATATGTGACGTCATCAGCAGTGCATTGCGGGCGCGCGAGTTATAGTTAGCTGAACTAACTATAACGGGGGAATTTCAATGGTTTTTTACGAGTGAAATGTCCAGCTAACTATAACATGTGTGAAACCTTTGGTTTTTTCATTGAATATATATATATATATATATATATATATATATATATATATATATATATATATATATATATTATCTACTGGCGGTCGCCCAGTAGATAGTTATAGTTAGGACCGTGTTTCCATAGGAAATGCGCAACATTCTATTTGGAATAACTTTGGCGCCGGTTGACGAATCCTCGCAAACGTTTCAAAATAGGTGGGGCGCTCCGCTCCGCTCCTACCCTGAAAGTCTCGGGGTGATTTGTCAAGCGGGGGCCGAGAAAAAAGGGGGGTCCCAAAACTCGTTTTCCCCATGCATTTTTCCATAGGGACCTTTAGTCCAAGGTATGTTATGTTATGTTATGTTATGTTAATTTAATTTATATAGCGCGGCTGCTACCCGGAGGTGTCCTGGCGCTTTGTCAATACAGAATCCGTGAGGGAACAACAATGGAGCGCTAGAGAGTAAAAAGCCAGGTTTTGAGGGCCTTCCGGAACATAAGATGATTATCAATCGATCTTAAGCGAAGGGGTAAATCCTTCCAAAGTTTGGGGGCTGCAAAGGTGAAGCGCTTGCCGCCCCAAGTAGCCTTACGAATGAAGGGGACCGTAGCCAATTTGGCTTCAGAAGAGCGTAAAGATCTAGCAGGGGAATACCAAGTGATGTTTTGTTGAAGGTGTTGTGGGCCCAGTTTATATAGAGCTCTGTGGACTATGCACAGAGATTTAAATTGAATTCTGCGCCTGACCGGGAGCCAATGAAGCTCTTTGATTTTATCCTTAATGGGCGCAAATTTGGGAGTCTGGGTCAGGAGTCTTGCTGCTGTATTCTGGACCCGCTGTAACTTCCCTAATAGGCCTTCTTGTAGATGCTGTTACAATAATCCAATTTAGGCATAACAAGAGATGTAATGACCGTCTGTTGGCAGGATTTGGGGAGGTAGGGGAGCAACTTCCTGCAAGTCCTAAGCAGATGGGAAGTGGAAGAAACAATGGTATTGATTTGGTCCTTAAAAGACAATTTATCATCAAGATAAATGCCTAAATTTTTTACTTTGGATGTAGGTTCTGGTAGTAAGCCCATGTTATCTGGCCACCAAGATGGATTCCAAAAAACCGGGTTGTTGCCAAAGACAACAACCTCAGTCTTATCAGTGTTTAACTTAAGACTGTTATCAGCCATCCAGGAGCCTACCTCCGCGATGCACTCCTTGAAGCGAAGAGGGGCAGAAGCAACATTCCGGGGTGAGAGAGAAACCACGATCTGTGTATCGTCTGCATATGACGTAAGGGAGAAACCAAATGACTTGATCAGTGGGGCAAGTGAGGTGACATAAACATTAAACAGCGTGGGGCTGATGGAGGAGCCCTGTGGCACCCCACAAGGAAGCCTAAATGGCTTAGACGTAAATTTTCCCAGGGCAACTGAGCTTACTCTCCCCGCTAAAAAGGATGAGAGCAGCTCCAATGCTGAGCCTCCGACACCGATCTCATGCAGTCTAGCAAGAAGAGTGGCATGATTCACGGTGTCGAAGGCTGCAGAGAGGTCAAGCATAATAAGTGCTGCGTGACCACCCTGGTCTAAGGAGGTTTTAATTTCTTCCGTTGATTTTAGCAGGGCCGTTTCTGTACTGTGAGCACTACGAAAGCCGTATTGAGTGGGGTCAAGGAGATTGTTCGTGCCCAAAAAGGTGCTCAATTGGCTGTTAATGGCCTTCTCCAGTATTTTGCCGGTAGGGGAAGACGGGAAATTGGCCTAAAATTGTTGGGATTGCCTGGGTCAAGCGAGGGTTTCTTTAGAAGGGGAACTATGGATGCTATTTTCCATATTGATGGAAAGATACCAGTTTGTAAGCAGTTATTGAAAATATCTGTAAGGGCTACGGCAGTTGGCTGAAGAGCCATTTTAATAAAGGCAACAGGACTGGGGTCCAAAGGGGAGCCAGACTTGGCATTAATGATAAGCTTCATAATTTCTGTGGTGGTCATGGGGGCAAAGGACATAAGTGTAGGGCTGTTTAATTCAGCAGCTGCTGAAAAAGTAGAGCCAAGGGAGACTGGTACGGATATATCATTAGTGAAAGGGGAAAAGGAATTGAAGATGTGGCTAACTTTATTAAAGAAAAACTCGGCTATGTCCTCACAGAGTTCTTGGCTTGCCACAACCGGGGAAAAAGGGGGCGTTGAAAGAGAAGATACGATCTGAAACAGTTCTTTAGATGAATTTTTAGATTTAGTAATCCTGTCCGCAAAGTATTGTTGTTTAGAAGTGTGGAGTAGAAGTTTATATTGAGAAATGGAGGCTCTATAGCTGTATTTGTCCTCCATAGTGTAATGCCGACGCCATTGACGCTCCAATTTCTTACACTCCAGCTTCTTGTTTTTGAGAGCGGCATTGTACCAGGGCGCCGTAGGAGAGCTTCTAGTACAACGGATTTTGGTAAGCGGTGCGAGTTTGTCTCCTGCTTGTTTAATCCAGCCGTGGTAAGACGCCGCAGCTGTATTGGGATCTGGTGAAAGGGAGGGGAAAGTAGCAATAAGGGTAGATATAGCGTTGTACTCATGGATTTTGTTCCATTTCCTAACAAGAGCAGTATGACGAGTGGGATTTGGATTAGTGGAATTGGGACAGGCAAGCTGGAAAAATACAACCTGATGATCTGACCAGGTAAGTGGGAGACAACTGGAAAAGGTCAAATTAGAATTATTAGTGAAAATGCCATCCAGAGTGTTGGCTGCCTTGTGTGTAGGACCCTGCACTACCTGGGAGAGTTCGGCGCAGTCCATAAGGCTAAAAAGTTGGGCCGTGTCCGGATCTAAGATGGCTTCCAGATGGAAATTGAAGTCACCAAGAATGGTGGTATTGGCATTATTAATATCGTGTTCCAGTGCCTTCCCTAAATAGAGAAGGAATTTAGACTTGGGGCCTGGAGGTCTATATAAAAGCGAGCCTTTAAACGCGTGTTTAGGTGAAAACTGAATTTGAAAGTCCAGAGCTTCGCATTCCGGGGATGAAGTATCAGTAGTAGTGACCTTCAGGTGGGAGCGATAAATAATTGCTAAGCCTCCACCCCTTCTGAGTGGACGATTAAGCGTTAGATGATTATAGCCTGGGGGCGAGGCGGCAATAAGGTCAGGTCCGGAAGCGCTATCAGTCCAGGATTCGGTCAGAAAAGCAATGTCAGTGTCACTCTGGTCGATAAGCAGGGCACATTCGGTGCTATGCTTAACTAACGATCTGATGTTAAGCAGGAGACACTTCAGCGGTGGTGTAATAGTCACTTCTGCGGTGGGAAGAGCATGAGGAGGAGAGACCAAACGTTTATAAGGGATGAGCAGGGGAAGAGAAATGTGACAATCTTGACAACGCAGGTGTGCTTGGCAAGCAGTGTGATATGGCATGATGCGACGACATGCTGGGGTGTGCCCAGAGTTATTGAGCTTTCTCAGCAAATCACTAGAGTAACAGATACGGGACCGACTGCCCGGACTGTGAAACAGAAAGGGGTCATAAGTGCTAAGTGCGGCCAAGGCGCGGTCGGGCGCAGACGGGCTTACCTTAGGCGCACCTTCGGCGCGCAAGCGGCGCGCCCGCTGCGCGGCCGGCACATAACTGGTTTATATAGTGTCAGGCTGTCACACCGCCTGGAGCACTAACCCTGACCTTTGCCCTCCCTGGTGGTCACGTGATCCGGGACCCCGGGGGCACGAAAGCGTTCCCTGACTGTCCCTGCTCTGCTGCTGGGATTTGCTGAGTCCGTGAGCCTGCTAGCAAGGTGGTGCAGTCGGCGCAATATAGGTAGGTGAGCTTGTGCACAGAAGTTAAAAACAAGAGCAAATACAATTTTAAAAATAACAATTACAAGTGCCTAGCTCCCGGCTTCCGCCTCAGGAGACCGTATATGTACGGAAGGCAGTGCCTGAGACGCTTTAAATAGTCTCGGCTGCAGTGCTAACCCTGACCTTTGCCCTCCTTGGTGGTCACGTGATCCGGGACCCCGGGGGCATGAAAGCGTTCCCTGACTGTCCCTGCTCTGCTGCTGGGATTTGCTGAGTCCGTGAGCCTGCTAGCAAGGTGGTGCAGTCGGCGCAATATAGGTAGGTGAGCTCGTGCACAGAAGTTAAAAACAAGAGCAAATACAATTTTAAAAATAACAATTACAAGTGCCTAGCTCCCGGCTTCCGCCTCAGGAGACCGTATATGTACGGAAGGCAGCGCCTGAGACGCTTTAAATAGTCTCGGCTGCAGTGCTAACCCTGACCTTTGCCCTCCCTGGTGGTCACGTGATCCGGGACCCCGGGGGCACGAAAGCGTTCCCTGACTGTCCCTGCTCTGCTGCTGGGATTTGCTGAGTCCGTGAGCCTGCTAGCAAGGTGGTGCAGTCGCGCAATATAGGTAGGTGAGCTCGTGCACAGAAGTTAAAAACAAGAGCAAATACAATTTTAAAAATAACAATTACAAGTGCCTAGCTCCCGGCTTCCGCTCAGGAGACCGTATATGTACGGAAGGCAGCGCCTGAGACGCTTTAAATAGTCTCGGCTGCAGTGCTAACCCTGACCTTTGCCCTCCCTGGTGGTCACGTGATCCGGGACCCCGGGGGCACGAAAGCGTTCCCTGACTTTCCCTGCTCTGCTGCTGGGATTTGCTGAGTCCGTGAGCCTGCTAGCAAGGTGGTGCAGTCGGCGCAATATAGGTAGGTGAGCTCGTGCACAGAAGTTAAAAACAAGAGCAAATACAATTTTAAAAATAACAATTACAAGTGCCTAGCTCCCGGCTTCCGCCTCAGGAGACCGTATATGTACGGAAGGCAGCGCCTGAGACGCTTTAAATAGTCTCGGCTGCAGTGCTAACCCTGACCTTTGCACTCCCTGGTGGTCACGTGATCCGGGACCCCGGGGGCACGAAAGCGTTCCCTGACTGTCCCTGCTCTGCTGCTGGGATTTGCTGAGTCCGTGAGCCTGCTAGCAAGGTGGTGCAGTCGGCGCAATATAGGTAGGTGAGCTCGTGCACAGAAGTTAAAAACAAGAGCAAATACAATTTTAAAAATAACAATTACAAGTGCCTAGCTCCCGGCTTCCGCCTCAGGAGACCGTATATAGGTACAGCCCGAACGGCTGAACAGAATTACTTGAAATTTGGCAAAGAGGTAGTCCTCAGGTCAAGGAAGTGCCTTTTGCATGTCTGGTGTCAATTTGTTCAGTAGTTCCTGAGAAAATCAAAAGTAAAATCATATAAATATGTGGGCGGAGCCTAACCACACATCTCATCCTGAGATCTGATTGGCTGTCAGCACTTCATCCAAGAAGTGTTGGCAGCCATCTTGGGACCAATATACATGATAGCACCTCATTAAAAAGCATTGCAGTTAATAGAAGGTTTTAAGACTTTAGTTACATTATAAATCATTTGTTGATGGTACCATACTCATTTTAGGAATTGTGGTATGTTCTAAGGTGATTTCACCATGTGAAAAAGCCTTCTGCTGGGATATCATGATTGAGAGAAAAATATTTTCTCATGCTTTTCCCACAGAGGTTTGGAAGGTGATCTATAAGCTAAACTGAGAGCTTATTTTCTGTAAATTCACATTATCTTTCTCAGTCATGTGAGAATGAAGTCTGACATTCTCAGTAAAACATGTACATCCAACAAGGGCAGAGACTGTCAGTTGATTCCTTTGTGTTCTACTGCAGCTTCCCAGAGTGTTCCAAAGAACAACTAGAGCGCTAACAGTCCTACTTATGATAAACGTATGGCACACCTGAAGCCATCTTGCTTGGATTAAAGTGGTAACTCTTCAAACAGTTCATTTAAAAAGGAACAAAATGAGGGGGTTCATTCTTCCATTAAAAGTATGATTAGTGCTGCAGAAAGAAAAATTAGGGCACATTTTCAGTGACTTCTCAAATCCTCTTCTATTTCATAAAAACATTCTGACATGCAGACTGAAACATGCACTTTCAATACCAGCAGCTGTTTTCCCTGGTGAGCAGTAGCTTTACTACAGTGATCTAATGAGCAAAAAGAGTGCTAACATTCTGAATTTATGGCAAATGTGTGACACATCTGAATGCCTTCTTGATGGAATCAAAGTAAAAAACTGTAAGTATTTCCTATTGAGGAGACTGCAGTAAATGAGGAAATTAGGAAACTTCCTAACAAATAAGTTTCCCAAGATGGCCACCAGAGACAAAAGAGCCCAAATGTAGCCCAAATATCACCCAGATGTAGCCCAAGTATAGCCCAATGACAGAATGTCCCAGAGTGTTCTTAAAAACAACTAAAGCGCTTACTGTCTTCATTATGACACAAGTATGGCACACCTGAAGCCATCTTGATTGGAATAAACTGGTAACACTTAAAACACTTAATTTAAAAAGGAACACAATGAGGGGGTTCATTTTGCCATAGAAATTATGATTAATGCTGAAGAAAAAAAATGAGGGCACATTTTGAGTGACTTCTCAAATCCTCTTCTATTTCATTAAAAAATTCTGACATGCAGACTGAAACATGCACTTTTAATACCAGGAGCAGACTTCCATGGTGAACAGTAGTTTTACTACAGTGATCTAATGAGCAACTAGAGTGCTAACATTCAGAATTTATGGCAAATGTGTGACATATCTGAATACCTTCATGATGGAATCAAAGTAAAAAACTGAAAGCATTTCCTACTGAGGAGACTGCAGTACATGAGGAAATTAGGAAACTTCATAACAAATAAATCTCCCAAGATGGCCACCGGAGACAAAAGAGCCCAAATGTAGCCCAAAATCACCCAGATGTAGCCCAAATATAGCCCAATGACAGAAGTGTGCAAAACACTTATTATTTTGTGTTTTTGCAGTGTTATATAGTGCAGACTTGTCAGGTATTGGAGTGCTTTACATGAGCATTGGTTACATCACACAAGAACAAATTCATTTTGGTTGTAGACATGGGGAGACTAAGTCATTTGACCAGAATCGCAGAATGTCGAGCTGAAGCAGAAACTCCAACCTGGTTCCCCAGTTGCAAATTCTGGAGTTCTGGAAGTAACACCACATCCTCTCCCCTAAGTGCAACATTTAATCAAGTGGTCAACTGGATAAAAAAACATAAAGATAACAAATAATTTAAAAGTGCTTTGTCGCTATTTGAAAACTCAGAAAATATGTCCTTATTTTAGTCTTTTAGAGCACTAACCATAATTTCGATGCCAATAAGACCCTCTCATATATGTAATTTCTACAGGAAATGCTCTAGGTATTACAGTTTTGATTACATCAAGATGACGTCAGGCGTTCCACACTTTTGTAATAAATATAGAATGTTAGCAATCTAGTTGTTCATTAGGATACTGTTGAGAGGCAGAGGCCAGGGCCACGGACTCTGAAAGTTGAAGGCAGGTAGGAGGGTGCAAAGGCAACAATTTAACCACACTGAGCAGGCAGGAAGGGCCGTGGCAGCACAACAGACTATGGAGGGCAGTGGAAAGGGGGGCAGGGGCAACAAACCAACAATACAGGACTTGCAAGAGAGGCTGTGGCAATGTAATAGACCATTGTGGGCAGAAGGAGGAGGCAATGGTAGTACAACCATACATGCCAACAGACCCGATTCAGCCAGGAAACGTCCAATGTTTTTAGGCTCAAATGGGCTTTATATGATCTGTCTCCTGTCTACAATCTCCTCTTTTTCAATGTAACTCAAAGGGGAAAATCAATACCCCAGTTTTTTTCAAAATCTCCCTCTTACCAAGTTCAAAATGTTCGCAAGTATGGTACATTTTATCATGGAAGGAAATGGGGTAGGGACATGGACTTGGATAACAGAGGACAGGAGGGACATGGAGAGGTGCACCAAACTGACCCTGCAGGGCAGGCATCAGGGTTTGAAGCAGCACAATACACCACACAGGGCATGCGGGAAGGGAGTGCAGCACAACAATCCATAGAAAGCAAGAGGGAGGGGACAGGACCATGCACATGGACAACAGAGAACAGAGGGGGAAGAGGCAATGGTAGCTAGCTGACCATAATGGACAGACAGGAGAGAAAGCTGCAGCATAACAGACCATAAAGGGCAGGAGGGACGGATCAGGGGCATTACAATGGAACAGACAAGCCAGGAGGGAGGGAGTAGGGGTCTGCACATGCAAACAGAGGGCTGGGGGCAAGGGGGCAGGGCAGGAGCAGCAAGATAGCCATGGAGGTCAGGCAGGATGGGCACTAGAAGCAAGACACACCATGAAGAGCAACAGTGAGACTGTGATGGCATACACACAGACCATGGAGGGAAGGTGGGATGGGGTCAGGGGCAGCTAACTGACCACACAGGGAAGGTGAGAGGGGCCATGGCAGCAAAGAGGACCATGCATGGCAAGTGGGAGGGTGTCAAGAATTCCTGTCATACGAGGGGAGGAAAACGGTAACCAGCGAAAACGGACTACATCTCCCAGGATGCTTAGCGGTTGAGAGGTTATGTAAACAGGAGAGCTGTTACATAACTCAAGGGAAACACGCCCTTATGTAAACAGGAGAGCTGTTACATAACTCAAGGGAAACACGCCCTTATGTAAACAGGAGAGCTGTTACATAACTCAAGGGAAACACGCCCTTATGTAAACAGGAGAGCTGTTACATAACTCAAGGGAAACACGCCCTATAAAGGGAGGAACCGGGAGGTACAAGGCTGTCGGATATTGTGTTTACACCGACGTACCTGCTTCGTGAAGAGCAGTGTTCCGGAGTGGTGCTCCAGTAAGGCAAGAACGGAGGTAGGTCGAGTCGTTACTCCCTGGGCCGTGTCTTGCCCCATCGTCACCTGTGAAGGACCCGGAAGCTCTACCGGTCAACCATTGAGCTTCGCTTTTTGACTCGGCTGAGTCCAAGCGCAGTGGCGCTTTTGCTGGTTGGAGTCGTAACTCCCAGCCCGACCAGAGACACAGGGACTGCCAGCTGTAACGCACACCAGGAGGTGTTTGCCGCGTTACAGACTCGGAAGTCCACAGGATCGATCGAGCGGCTGCTCTCGGTTCAGTCTTCTTGCTTGTGATTGGGGTATCGGTGACGCATCACCAGGAGGTGACTCCGCGTCCCGGTGCAGTCTGAGGAAGAGGTTGAGCGGCTGCTCCCTTCAGGTAGAGACCCCGGCTGGGTGTTTCCCTGACTCCTCGATTCTCCCCAACACTCTTCGTGCCCCTCACAGCCTACCGATTGGCATTGTCGGCCATTTCATTTCTGCCCTCTGTTGGCATACGCCGGGATCGGCGTATATGCAGAGGACGGTTAGGACCATCCGTGCTGTGGGCTGGTAACGTACTTAGCCTGGAGGATTCCAGTGACTATAACTTTTGTTTGTTCTTTGTATTTTATTTGCCTTCATTAAAAGAACTAACCCTTCACAAGTGGTTGCGTCCTCATTGTCGTGTCTGTTAAACGATCCTGAGACGTTCAGGGCGTTACAGAGGGTTAGTGACAGCACAATGGCTATGATGGGCAAGAAGGAGGGTGCAGGGACATGCACAAAGGACGATGGAGGATAGAAGGGAGGGTCAGGACCTGTGCACAGCCAAGAAATTTCAGGGGAAGGGGCCTCACAACAGACCGCACGGGCAGGCAGGAGGAGCAGTTGCAGCACAACAGACCAGGGAGGGCAGAAGGGTGTGGCAGTACAATGGACCATGTAGGACAGGAGGAAGAGGATAGGGGCATGGCATGTGGACAGGCAGGGTGGAGGTGGCAGGGACAGGTTACAGTCATCTGACAATGCTAGGCAGGTGGGAGGGGAGTGGCAGCTCAACAGAACACTCAGAGTAGATAGGAGTGGCAGATCCATGGAACATGGTGGGCAAAAAGGATGGAGCAGGGGCATGCACAAAGACATTGGAGGGCAGGGGGAAGGAGAATAGGGGCAGCAAGCTAAGCACAGAGTTTAAGCAGGAGGTCAATGATGGGGCATAGAATTGGGCAATGGAGGGCAGGAGGAGTGGACTGGTACATCATACTAAATTGAGGGCAGTGGCAGCACATCAGACCATGCATGGCAGGAGGGAGGAGGCTAGTCCATGGATTCACACAACAGAGGATAGGGTGGAGGGGGATGGGGCAGCAAGCTAACTGTTCAGAGAAGGCGGGTATTAGGAGCTCTATTGTTTTTAAAACGTGTGTCTGTGCGAACTACTTAAAATATGAACAAGTATGCAGCATAATCTCACTTTTATTCAGGAAGAAGAGGACGTTTGTGACTGTGACTCCGGGCTCACTTGGCAGAAACACCCCCTGACCCTCCACCGCCTATTGCAAAATGTAATGCCCGTGAAAAGGGTAGGTGAACACAGTGTTATATAGAACATAGTCCTGAGAGCACGATTGAAAATGAAAACTAGATATAGTGTATGGTATAAACTATGCACCAAAAAGTGTGATATAAGATGAACCGGGCGTGAAATATAATATGCAATACATTGTGCGCAATGACAGATTCATTAGAGAGCGCGAGATAGCACAGGCACTAGCGCGTGCTATGCGATATGCGCCTTGGAGTGTAATATGCACAGGGCAGTGTTGTGTAACCTAACTAGTCTCTAAAGTTGTAATATAAAATATGTGGTGGGGAGTGTAACGTTGCATACGCACTATGACAAAGATATGGATCCAAGATTGTAATATGTATGGTATAGCACTGTGCATTATAACATAGGCATCAAGGAAGGCACGTTAGATGGGGCAATATAACCCGTGCGAAGACAAGTGTGGCATGACATATTCACGGGGTGGTGTTACAGTGCACATGGGCTAGAGAGTGTCATAGCATATGCACTAGCTAGTGGAATACAACACAGAGGTGTGTGGCACTCAGCAGGCAATGGTGGGTGTAACACAGCATTGGGCTCTGCCAGGAGCGCGCTGTGACTCTCAAGTGATGTTCGTCCCCTTTCCAGAGAGTAAAATAAAAAGTATTACACATCCGGGAGTGGATGTGTGATTTATTAACCGTGAGGGGGGTTTCTTGCATAGTTTTGGTCGAATTTTTGTCGAATCCCCTTTGAATGGCTCGGTGTGCATGTGTATTAAAGGTGCCCGTCAATAGCTACCCATGTTTGTATAAATAAACGACAAGGGTGTCTATCGGGATTAGGCACGGTAGGGTATCAGACATGTCAGAGCTTCACTAGTGGTGTAAATACATTCCACGTGGATTCATTGTATGCATAGTCGCCTTTTAATGTATATCACGCAAATTGTCATGGTGATAGGTACGTACGGTTTGTCCAGCATGTCCTAGGTGTGTCTATAAATATATATTTTTTTAAAATAATAAAAAAACGGTGGCCGGCCCTGGGGATTGGGGTCAAAAAAATATAATTAGGAGACAGGCCCTGGGGGATGGGGTCATCAGGGCCAATAAATTAGAATAAGAAGGGGAACCACACAGCCCCCATTCTTAAAAAATTAAAATTAATAAAAGACTGGCATCGTGCCCGAGGCCACGCCCCCTCCTTGCAGCACTCTGCAAACGCGCCCCCTGGCGAGTTGTAAGTTGGGGAATTAATTCCTCTTCAATACTGAGGGTCCCTGAGGGCCAACTAGCCCAACAGGCATCTCCAGTATGTGCCAGGGAGCTGCGCTGCAGACAGGTGTTCTGAGGCCAAGCCCCTTTTTACACCTCTCTGCAACGCAGCTCTGTGGCGCTTACTGGAGGTACCTAGTGGTCTAGTTTGACCCTAGGGACCCTTAGGATTCAAAGGGACTTAATCTCTCAGCTTAGAACAGCCACAGGGCGCGTTTACACAGTGGTGAAGGGAGGGGACGGGGCCTGAGGTGACTTGTGCAAA
Source organism: Triturus cristatus (assembly GCF_964204655.1). Taxonomy (NCBI): domain Eukaryota; kingdom Metazoa; phylum Chordata; class Amphibia; order Caudata; family Salamandridae; genus Triturus; species Triturus cristatus. The sequence continues at coordinate 1,883,446 of NC_140592.1, forward strand.
CACGCACTATGGCACGTTTTAAATTGGGGATATAATTTCCCTTCAATACTGAGGGCCCCTGGGGGCTAACTAGCCCACCAAGTGCTTCCAGTAAGCGCCACTGAGCTGCATTGCAGAGAGGTGGTCCAGGCCGTGCCACTTTTCACACCTCTCTGCAACGCAGCTCTGTGGCACTTACTGGAGGTACCTAGTGGGCTAGTTGGACCCTAGGGACCCTCAGGATTCAAATGAACTTAATCTCCCAACTAAAAACGGACACAGCGCGTGTTTACACAGTGGTGAAGGGAGGGGACGGGGCCTGAGTTAACATGTGCAAAAACACCCTGTGGCCTGTTTTAAGAGGTAGTTATAATCCCCCTGCCCTATTATATACTAGGGGCTTACAGACGAGGTCATGCTAATCACAGGGGGACCCCAACGCATAATGTTCCCTAGTGCATGTAGGTGTTTTCACTGTATTCTAAGTGTCCTTTAACATAGCACTGGCTCTAGGACTGGTTAGTCAGACTCAGTTACCACCAGTATCCGTCTGAAAAAGTTGAGGGTACAGGATGATTTTGCAACAAGGCTTCTTTCTGCTCTTCTTTTTGTTCTTTCTGCACGTTATCCTTCTTCCTGCACTTTTCTTCGTCTTTGAGGACTTCTGTTGCTTCTTTCTGCACTTCTTTTTTTTCTGTCTGTGCATTTTTTCTTCTTTCTTCACATGTCCTATCTCTGTAGGCATAGTTAGAAATTAGCATTTAAAAAACCTTTGAAATTCACAGAAAAAACCATAGGTTTCAGGCACGTTATAGTTAGGAATTAGCATTTAAAAAACCTCAGAAATTCACTGAAAAAACCATAGGTTTCAGGGGTGTTATAGTTAGCTGGACTTTTCACTTGTACAAAACCATTGAAATTCCCCCGTTATAGTTAGTTCAGCTAACTATAACTCGCGCGCCCGCAATGCACTGGTGAACAGTAGTTTTACTACAGTGATCTAATGAGCAACTAGAGTGCTAACATTCAGAATTTATGGCAAATGTGTGACATATCTGAATACCTTCATGATGGAATCAAAGTAAAAAACTGAAAGCATTTCCTACTGAGGAGACTGCAGTACATGAGGAAATTAGGAAACTTCATAACAAATAAATCTCCCAAGATGGCCACCGGAGACAAAAGAGCCCAAATGTAGCCCAAAATCACCCAGATGTAGCCCAAATATAGCCCAATGACAGAAGTGTGCAAAACACTTATTATTTTGTGTTTTTGCAGTGTTATATAGTGCAGACTTGTCAGGTATTGGAGTGCTTTACATGAGCATTGGTTACATCACACAAGAACAAATTCATTTTGGTTGTAGACATGGGGAGACTAAGTCATTTGACCAGAATCACAGAATGTCGAGCTGAAGCAGAAACTCCAACCTGGTTCCCCAGTTGCAAATTCTGGAGTTCTGGAAGTAACACCACATCCTCTCCCCTAAGTGCAACATTTAATCAAGTGGTCAACTGGATAAAAAAACATAAAGATAACAAATAATTTAAAAGTGCTTTGTCGCTATTTGAAAACTCAGAAAATATGTCCTTATTTTAGTCTTTTAGAGCACTAACCATAATTTTGATGCCAATAAGACCCTCTCATATATGTAATTTCTACAGGAAATGCTCTAGGTATTACAGTTTTGATTACATCAAGATGACGTCAGGCGTTCCACACTTTTGTAATAAATATAGAATGTTAGCAATCTAGTTGTTCATTAGGATACTGTTGAGAGGCAGAGGCCAGGGCCACGGACTCTGAAAGTTGAAGGCAGGTAGGAGGGTGCAAAGGCAACAATTTAACCACACTGAGCAGGCAGGAAGGGCCGTGGCAGCACAACAGACTATGGAGGGCAGTGGAAAGGGGGGCGGGGGCAACAAACCAACAATACAGGACTTGCAAGAGAGGCTCTGGCAATGTAATAGACCATTGTGGGCAGAAGGAGGAGGCAATGGTAGTACAACCATACATGCCAAAAGACCCGATTCAGCCAGGAAACGTCCAATGTTTTTAGGCTCAAATGGGCTTTATTTGATCTGTCTCCTGTCTACAATCTCCTCTTTTTCAATGTAACTCAAAGGGGAAAATCAATACCCCAGTTTTTTTCAAAATCTCCCTCTTACCAAGTTCAAAATGTTTGCAAGTATGGTACATTGGATCATGGAAGGAAATGGGGTAGGGACATGGACTTGGATAACAGAGGACAGGAGGGACATGGAGAGGTGCACCAAACTGACCCTGCAGGGCAGGCATCAGGGTTTGCAGCAGCACAATACACCACACAGGGCATGCGGGAAGGGAGTGCAGCACAACAATCCATAGAAAGCAAGAGGGAGGGGACAGGACCATGCACATGGACAACAGAGAACAGAGGGGGAAGAGGCAATGGTAGCTAGCTGACCATAATGGACAGACAGGAGAGAAAGCTGCAGCATAACAGACCATAAAGGGCAGGAGGGACGGATCAGGGGCATTACAATGGAACAGACAAGCCAGGAGGGAGGGAGTAGGGGTCTGCACATGTAAACAGAGGGCTGGGGGCAAGGGGGCAGGGCAGGAGCAGCAAGATAGCCATGGAGGTCAGGCAGGATGGGCACTAGAAGCAAGACACACCATGAAGAGCAACAGTGAGACTGTGATGGCATACACACAGACCATGGAGGGAAGGTGGGATGGGGTCAGGGGCAGCTAACTGACCACACAGGGAAGGTGGGAGGGGCCATGGCAGCAAAGAAGACCATGCATGGCAAGTGGGAGGGTTAGTGACAGCACAATGGCTATGATGGGCAAGAAGGAGGGTGCAGGGACATGCACAAAGGACGATGGAGGATAGAAGGGAGGGTCAGGACCTGTGCACAGCCAAGAAATTTCAGGGGAAGGGGCCTCACAACAGACCGCGCGGGCAGGCAGGAGGAGCAGTTGCAGCACAACAGACCAGGGAGGGCAGAAGGGTGTGGTAGTACAATGGACCATGTAGGACAGGAAGAAGAGGATAGGGGCATGGCATGTGGACAGGCAGGGTGGAGGTGGCAGGGACAGGTTACAGTCATCTGACAATGCTAGGCAGGTGGGAGGGGAGTGGCAGCTCAACAGAACACTCAGAGTAGATAGGAGTGGCAGATCCATGGAACATGGTGGGCAAAAAGGATGGAGCAGGGGCATGCACAAAGACATTGGAGGGCAGGGGGAAGGAGAATAGGGGCAGCAAGCTAAGCACAGAGTTTAAGCAGGAGGTCAATGATGGGGCATAGAATTGGGCAATGGAGGGCAGGAGGAGTGGACGGGTACATCATACTAAATTGAGGGCAGTGGCAGCACATCAGACCATGCATGGCAGAAGGGAGGAGGCTAGTCCATGGATTCACACAACAGAGGATAGGGAGGAGGGGGATGGGGAAGCAAGCTAACTGTTCAGAGAAGGCGGGTATTAGGAGCTCTATTGTTTTTAAAACGTGTGTCTGTGCGAACTACTTAAAATATGAACAAGTATGCAGCATAATCTCACTTTTATTCAGGAAGAAGAGGACGTTTGTGACTGTGACTCCGGGCTCACTTGGCAGAAACACCCCCTGACCCTCCACCGCCTATTGCAAAATGTAATGCCCGTGAAAAGGGTAGGTGAACACAGTGTTATATAGAACATAGTCCTGAGAGCACGATTGAAAATGAAAACTAGATATAGTGTATGGTATAAACTATGCACCAAAAAGTGTGATATAAGATGAACCGGGCGTGAAATATAATATGCAATACATTGTGCGCAATGACAGATTCATTAGAGAGCGCGAGATAGCACAGGCATTAGCGCGTGCTATGCGATATGCGCCTTGGAGTGTAATATGCACAGGGCAGTGTTGTGTAACCTAACTAGTCTCTAAAGTTGTAATATAAAATATGTGGTGGGGAGTGTAACGTTGCATATGCACTATGACAAAGATATGGATCCAAGATTGTAATATGTATGGCATAGCACTGTGCATTATAACATAGGCATCAAGGAAGGCACGTTAGATGGGGCAATATAACCCGTGCGAAGACAAGTGTGGCATGACATATTCACGGGGTGGTGTTACAGTGCACATGGGCTAGAGAGTGTCATAGCATATGCACTAGCTAGTGGAATACAACACAGAGGTGTGTGGCACTCAGCAGGCAATGGTGGGTGTAACACAGCATTGGGCTCTGCCAGGAGCGCGCTGTGACTCTCAAGTGATGTTCGTCCCCTTTCCAGAGAGTAAAATAAAAAGTATTACACATCCGGGAGTGGATGTGTGTTTTATTAACCGTGAGGGGGGTTTCTTGCATAGTTTTGGTCGAATTTTTGTCGAATCCCCTTTGAATGGCTTGGTGTGCATGTGTATTAAAGGTGCCCGTCAATAGCTACCCATGTTTGTATAAATAAACGACAAGGGTGTCTACCGGGATTAGGCACGGTAGGGTATCAGACATGTCAGAGCTTCACTAGTGGTGTAAATACATTCCACGTGGATTCATTGTATGCATAGTCGCCTTTTAATGTATATCACGCAAATTGTCATGGTGATAGGTACGTACGGTTTGTCCAGCATGTCCTAGGTGTGTCTATAAATATATATTTTTTTAAAATAATAAAAAACAGTGGCCGGCCCTGGGGATTGGGGTCAAAAAAATATAATTAGGAGACAGGCCCTGGGGGATGGGGTCATCAGGGCCAATAAATTAGAATAAGAAGGGGAACCACAGAGCCCCCATTCTTAAAAAATTAAAATTAATAAAAGACTGGCATCGTGCCCGAGGCCACGCCCCCTCCTTGCAGCACTCTGCAAACGCGCCCCCTGGCGAGTTGTAAGTTGGGGAATTAATTCCTCTTCAATACTGAGGGTCCCTGAGGGCCAACTAGCCCAACAGGCATCTCCAGTATGTGCCAGGGAGCTGCGCTGCAGACAGGTGTTCTGAGGCCAAGCCCCTTTTTACACCTCTCTGCAACGCAGCTCTCTGGCGCTTACTGGAGGTACCTAGTGGTCTAGTTTGACCCTAGGGACCCTTAGGATTCAAAGGGACTTAATCTCTCAGCTTAGAACAGCCACAGGGCGCGTTTACACAGTGGTGAAGGGAGGGGACGGGGCCTGAGGTGACTTGTGCAAACACGCACTATGGCACGTTTTAAATTGGGGATATAATTTCCCTTCAATACTGAGGGCCCCTGGGGGCTAACTAGCCCACCAAGTGCTTCCAGTAAGCGCCACTGAGCTGCATTGCAGAGAGGTGGTCCAGGCCGTGCCACTTTTTACACCTCTCTGCAACGCAGCTCTGTGGCACTTACTGGAGGTACCTAGTGGGCTAGTTGGACCCTAGGGACCCTCAGGATTCAAATGAACTTAATCTCCCAACTAAAAACGGACACAGCGCGTGTTTACACAGTGGTGAAGGGAGGGGACGGGGCCTGAGTTAACATGTGCAAAAACACCCTGTGGCCTGTTTTAAGAGGTAGTTATAATCCCCCTGCCCTATTATATACTAGGGGCTTACAGACGAGGTCATGCTAATCACAGGGGGACCCCAACGCATAATGTTCCCTAGTGCATGTAGGTGTTTTCACTGTATTCTAAGTGTCCTTTAACATAGCACTGGCTCTAGGACTGGTTAGTCAGACTCAGTTACCACCAGTATCCGTCTGAAAAAGTTGAGGGTACAGGATGATTTTGCAACAAGGCTTCTTTCTGCTCTTCTTTTTGTTCTTTCTGCACGTTATCCTTCTTCCTGCACTTTTCTTCGTCTTTGAGGACTTCTGTTGCTTCTTTCTGCACTTCTTTTTTTTCTGTCTGTGCATTTTTTCTTCTTTCTTCACATGTCCTATCTCTGTAGGCATAGTTAGAAATTAGCATTTAAAAAACCTTTGAAATTCACAGAAAAAAACATAGGTTTCAGGCACGTTATAGTTAGGAATTAGCATTTAAAAAACCTCAGAAATTCACTGAAAAAACCATAGGTTTCAGGGGTGTTATAGTTAGCTGGACTTTTCACTTGTACAAAACCATTGAAATTCCCCCGTTATAGTTAGTTCAGCTAACTATAACTCGCGCGCCCGCAATGCACTGCTGATGGCGTCATATATTACATCACTCATGACATGGTCAGTGACATCACTCATGACATCACTGATGACATCTCAAATGACATCACTGATGACATCATCCTTGTGATAGAGTGGCAGACCTCCTCTCACCCTAATATAACCTTTGATACACACATTCAAAAATAGAGACTAACATTTTCAAAACAATGGACATACCAATACCAGTTACAACAACCTCTTCAGTAATTCTAAGATCCACATACACATCCACTCATTCACCAACAGTCCTATACAGTCACTCATACATGTACTCACTCATCATATGTACTCATACACCTAAACATCCTATTACACAATGCCACTCATCCATAGAGTTACTCACAAACATAGTCACTCATGCTAATAAAGAATAAAACATACATTTACTTGCATATACAGTTATACACACACCACCACACTTACTTCTACGGAAACGTACACATACTTAGTCTTTTAAACAATCACTTATAGAAACACATACTTATTCATACAGGAACTCTTTCAATCTCTCACTCTCACATATACTCACATATATACACCAATAGTCACATATACTAGTTTAAAACATATGTAGTTACTCATAAAGACACTATTGAGACAGTCTATCACTCACTAACACACCCATACACACACTCATACACCCATACAGTCCTGCACACATGCTGTCTTCAACACATACAAACAGTGAGTCACTCATTCATGCACCTATGCACTACGTAATACCCCCCACCGAACCATGCAGACACTCAGACTGATACTCAAAAAACCAACTAATAACCTATATAGACACCCATGTAGCTTCTCACCAACCCATGCAGCCACTTATACACAAAGTGAGAGACTGATACAGATATTTACATATTTAAACATTACTCACTAAGCCATGTATTCACTATGATACACTTAATCAGTCAGTTACACAATCAATTTTTCAAAAACAAATCATTCATTTAGACACTTATATACCCATTTATTCTTCCATCGACCTTGATATATACATATATAAAACATATTTAATTTTCAGAAAAACACACATTCACTGGATGATGTCTTCAGTGATGTCATCAGTGATGTCATTTGAGATGTCATCAGTGAAGTCATGAGTGATGTCACTGACCATGTCATGAGTGATGTAATATGTGACGTCATCAGCAGTGCATTGCGGGCGCGCGAGTTATAGTTAGCTGAACTAACTATAACGGGGGAATTTCAATGGTTTTGTACAAGTGAAAAGTCCAGCTAACTATAACACCCCTGAAACCTATGGTTTTTTCAGTGAATTTCTGAGGTTTTAAATGCTAATTCCTAACTATAACGTGCCTGAAACCTATGGTTTTTTCTGTGAATACATATATATATATATATATATGTATGTATGTATGTATGTATATATATTTAGTTAGGACCAAGTTTCCATAGGAAGAGCATTTTTTGCTTTGCTTATAACTTTGGCGTTGTTTGATGAATCTTCATGAACTTTTCCAGACTAATTCTTTGTTCATATCAGCTCCTATGTGGGAAGTTTGGGGGTGATTCATCAAGGGGGGGACGAGAAAAAAGGAGGGTCCCAAAACGTGTTCTCTCCATGTTCATTTCCATAGGAAACTTTAGACAAGGCTACAGGTCGAACGGGTGAACGGAATTACCCCAAATTTGGCAGGGAGAAGGGTCTTGGTCTAGAACGCACACTTTTGTTTATTTGGTGTAAATCTGTTCAGTAGCTTTTGAGAAATATCAAAATTTACAGATATCGATATTTGGGAATTCTGCCATCTGATTGGCTGAGGCGTTACGAGCACAGGCTTGCTGCTTATTGGTTGGGAGGGCTGCGAGCAGTTGCAACTAGGAAGTGTTGGCCGCCACTTTGTGATTCAGTCGAAGCGAGTAAGGGGAAAAAAGGGCGAAAAAAGTAGGAAAGAGGACAGTAGGAGCACTGTAACCTTTGTGGGGGTGTTTAGGGTGTGCTATAGAGGGGGTGCGAAGCGAACTACTCATAGCCTAAAGCCTTAGTCTGAAAGTGTTGGATACGGAAATTAAGTGAGGTATTGAATAGAGTCTGATGCTGCTAAGGTGAGCCGGTGCGGGAATCGGGGATGAAAGTGTGAGCCTAAACTGTGTGTCTTATGGTGTGAAGTCATGTGCCCTGGCCACTGTGCCACACCTGTCTAAGTAGTATCAGTGATATTTTATACGTAGTAGGAGGAAGTTTTGTTTGGAACTCGGTAATTTGTATATGGTGCTTAGGAGGTGTTATACAGGGAGTGTGAAGGTAAATCAATACGGTATTTGTAAAGTGCAAACTACACAGAAAACGATAATTGGAAGATAAAAAAGCATTGGGTACTAAAAACTAGGGTGCATTTTAGTTGCGTGAAAAAGCATGTTTGGCATTGGTAAATAAAGAGCAGTCTAAACGTGGAGTACATTCGATAGGATGAAATGTGCAAAGCTCAACCAGATGTGCTGCTTGCATTTGGAAGGTACATTTGGAACTTAAAACAATGGTGAACTTTTAACCCGCAGGTGCTGTTAAATGTTCGAGAATATGCTGGGAAAAAAAATGTAACGTTTAAAAAAATCATGAACTTTTAACCTGCAGGTGTCGTAGAATGTTCCAGAAAGTGTGGTGATAAAATAGGTTGCACTTCTGACATGTATGTGGCGCGGAATATTAAGTAGCTTCACACCGGAACCTGGACTTCTATGGGAATTCACAAGGGTATATTATCAAGAATATTAAGTAGGTTCACACCAGAACCTGGGCTTCTATGGGAATTCACAAGGTTATATTATCAAGCCCATTATCGCCGCTTTAGCGGCAGTTTCCTGCCGCTAAAGCGGCGATAATGTTATCGCGGTTTCTTCATAATGTGGCCCTGGGTAGGTTGTTGTACTGTGAGGCCGTCTACAGTGTTTGGAGATTACATGGAGAGGAGATGGAGATAGTAAAAGTGATACGTTCCTTTTATATGTACGCATAGTTTGAATCATTTGAATATAGGTTGAGATATAATATGAACATGGTTTCTGGTTTGCATTTGGGTATAGTTAATAGTTTTAGTAGTTTGTGACTAGTGAATAAAAAGGTAGATATACTAAAATATATGGTAGTAAGCATATAAATTATTGTCTGTTCTTATGAAATAGAAGTGGCTGGGGAGTGTTTATTTAGAAGAGATGTTTTATAATTGTTTGAGAGATAAAAAAGAAATGAAAATGTTCGGTATATTTTCTGTATGACTTTCTTGACATTAGTAAAGTACATGTCATTACAAGTGATAGTAATTGTCAGGCTGTGTTCCTGTGCTGAATGTACGTAGGTGTTTAAGTGGTCCGGGTTTTACCGGTGCTCAGTTTCACTATCTCTTTTGAGACACTCGTCAATTTTTTCATTCCATTTAATGTCCTTAATATACATACAGTAAAGGGACGGTATATGAAAAGTTTGGGAATTACAACTTTGTTTACTCTCCCCATCCTCTGCCATACACTGTACAGAGTGTTTAAACGACTTTATTAACATACAGATGTATAGCTAGTAAAGGTGGTGTAGTGCCACTGGGCCCATTTATAAACCGTACTATGGGATGGTTTATGTTTTACCCGCCAATTTGCATGTTTGAATACTGTTGGATTAAAAGTGTTACGGAAGAAACCTTTAAAAATTAAGCCCAAGTGTGGGTATAGTGCCGCTACTAGGAATGGTGGCGGTTTCGATTTGCTTTCGTACGGTTAAGCAATGGCGGGGGTGGAGTGGGGGAGGTGGGTATGTTGGTGATTAAAACACAGACTTTAGTAACGTGCAGATGTCTAGCTACTAAAGGTGATGTAGTACCACTGGGACCATTTATAAAGCGCCCTATGGCATGGTATCTGTTTTACCTGCAAATTTGCATGTTTTAATACGTTTTGCTGATGAGTGTTTCGGGAGATATCTGTTGAAATTAAGCCTCTGTATGGCTATAGTGGCGCTTCCAGGTTTGCTGGGGCTCTTTGTTTTATTGCGTAAAGTTAAGCAAGGGCGGGTGTGGAGGTGGTGTAGTGGTGGTGGGACTATTTATAAACCGCCTTATGGTATGGTGTATGTTTTACTTGGAAAATTGCAGGTTTCAATACCTTTTGCTGATGAGCGTTCCGGCAGACACCTGTTGAAATTAAGGCTATGTATGGCTATTGTGGCGCTAATGGGAGTGCTGGAGCTTGTTGTTTTCATTTTGTAAGGTTAAGCAAGGGAAGGGGTGGGGGTGGGAGAGGTGGGTATGTTGCTGATTATAACACGGACATTTGTAACGTGCATATGTGTAGCTAGTAAAGTTGATGTAGTGCCACTGGGTCAATTTATAAAGCGCTCTATGGCATGGTACATGTTTTATCCAGAAATTTGCATATTTTAATACCTTTTGTTGCTGGGCGTTCCGGCAGAGACTTGTTCAAATTATGTCCCTGTATTGCTATAGTGGCTCTACCATGTTTGCTGTGGTCTTTCTTTGATTTCGTAAGGTTAAGCAAGAATGGGGATGAGGGTGGTGTAGTGGCACTACGCCCATTTATGAAGCGGTTTATGGTATGGTATACGTTTTTCTCGCAAATTTGCATGTTTTAATACCTTTTGGTGATTAGTGTTCCAGCAGACAGCTACGCAAATCACACAACATTTTTGTGGATAACAAATCTTCGTGCTGATGGACACTCTTGCACTGTGGTAGAAGGCTGCCAGCGTTGATGGCAAATTATGAAACTTGGTGCCATTGCACATTTAAATGGAAGCTTGGATCATTTCTTTGTTACTATGGTGCAGTGAGGGCTTTAAGTGGGAAAAAAACTGGGGGTGCTCTAAAAGGGCCAGGGCAAACCTGTTAAAGGGTGTGGGCTATCCAGTAGGGGCGTGGTCTACATGAAGATAACTAGCATTGTGTGCTTAAGAAAATCCCCTCAAATTACCCTACGTTCGGGAAACACGCTCTTTAAAGGATTGCCCTTCCTCCTACATCATGGCTCACGTAGCATGATGTCTCCACTTCTCAGTAGTGGGCAAAATGAGCATGCGCACATTGATGTGCATGCTCTGACTGCAGTGCAATTAAAAAAAAAAAAGAAAACTGGACTACATTTGCGAGGGCCGAAAATAGAGCCAGATAGAGACCCGTTTTGAGTTTTTCTGAAAATAACTGCCTGTAAGACCTGGGGTCACCAAGCCCTAAGGGGGTAACGTGACTCGAGCGGTAGGGCACCTGAAGGCTTAAGTGTAAAGCGACCATACAACACACTCATCCCCCTGAAGCAGGAAACACACACAATAATGGACGCCACACAGTAGGTTCAATGAAAATCAACCAAGTTTATCTAAGCGGTTAGATGCAACCGCAGTTCATGAGATGGCAATGGGCATTACTTGAATACATTAACAGTAGATTCACCAGCATTTCATTATTGTGCCCTAGGCAGTACCTGAATACATTAGTGTCAGATTCACCAGCAATTCATTATGATGCACCATGCAGTACCTGAATACATTAGCGTCAGATTCATCAGCAACTCATCATAGTTCCATTGGCAATACCTGGCGAACCTCAATACCTGGCGAACCTGGGGGAACGGTGAACACAGCGGTTAACCAGCGCGCTGCGCCCCTCCCACCACTAGCGTTTCAACCTGCCGTGGGTACCTTGCGCTGTATCTAGCGATTATCAGCGCTTTGAAATAGGGCTGGAAAATGTAGTGTCGCACATGGAAGACTACTAGCGCTTACGCGCAGAACTTGAGGACTCAGCGCTACTCGGAATAACCAGGCAATAAGCACTTCAGAGCAGGAGGTGAGAACACAGCGCTACTCGTAATAATTAAGCATCAAGCACTTCAGAGCAGAACTTCAGAATACAGCGCTACTCGTAATAATTAAGCATCAAGCATTTCAGAGCAGAACATCAGAATACAGCGCTCCTCGTAATAATCAGGCCGTAAGCATTTCAGAGCAGAACTTGAGAATAGATCGCTACTCGTAATAATTAAGCATCGAGCACTTCAGAGCAGAACTTCAGAACACAGAGCTACTCGTAATGATCAGGCCTTAAGCACTTGGTCCCCTTGTACGCGGCAGTCTAGCAGCAAGGGGGGCAATCCCACGGAGGGGAATCAGAGTCTCCGATACCAGGGGGGAATGCCACGGAGGGGAACCAGAGTCTCGGAGTGTGGTGCCGCTCCCGATCGACAGGGGGCGCACCGGGTCTTCCGCCAGCCTCCCTGGGAGCAGGGGGGTGTGTCCCAGGCCTCCGCATGGCCACGCTACCTCCCAGCCCCCGGGGGGTTACCTCGATCTCGACGTCCTGGGGGGGATCTTCCCTGCAGCGGCGTCCGTCACGGCTCCGGGCCCCGCAATCAATGCGCTCAGCAGCCGGGGGACAGGTCACAGCCTCTCACGCCTCCGACAGCAGCTGCGACGGCAGCGACGGGGCCCCGGGCTTCTCCGCGGGCCCGACTCGATAATGGGGCACACTTCAGGCCTCCAGGCCGCGGCGGTGAGCACGCTTCAGGTCCCTGCACCAGGGGGGGGTGACAAGTTAAGCAGGGGCGACCGCGGGCTCACCGCTCCGCGCCCGATGCGGGACTGACTCGGGGGATCCCAGGCAAGGTCGGGGAGCGCAGGGGTCACAGCGCTAGTACCTGGTTGATCCCCAGCAGTCCAGCAGTCACTTTCAACTTAGGTTTCACTAGGGAGCTTCAGCATTAGGTTTCAGCATTCAGTTTCAGCATGAAGTTCCAGCGTTTGGTTTCAGCATTCAGTCTCAGCATGCAGTTCTAGCATTTAGTTTCAGCATTCAGTTTCAGCAGGAAGTTCCAGCAATCTTACTGGCGCAGATGTCTCTGGCGCCCTTAGGGATTCTGTTTCTGGGGCGTAGGGATTGAGTTGGTGACTAGTTCCTTCCTAGTCAGGTTTTGTCAGATGGCCCCTGGGTTCTCCTACCGCTGGGCTAGATCAGTGGGCTGTACAGGATCCCTCACTCACTTAAGAGGCAGTACCTAAGTCCTGTCACTCTCAGAGGCATAAGTCCCTGGCTAGGCCCTACCGCTGACACTCCTGCGTGGATCCTCCAGGTCTGCTTTACCCCAACTGGCCAACTAACTAGAAAAAGTTCCCTCCCTCACTTAAGTAGCCCTAGGTCAGGTGACCTCTATCCAAGGCGGCAAAAGTAAAACCACACCTCCCTTCTAGAAGGTTCCAGCACATTCCAGGAGCTTCCCCATTCTACCTATGGGACAAAAAAGGCGGGCTGGTGTCGCAACATTGTTGTGGGGTTCCAGCCAGCTCCTGGCAGCTAGGGTGCTACTAATGAAGACCACTCTGCAGTAGCAGGGGTCTGTGGCAGCCATCTTGGGAGAAGGAAGCACCTGCACCTTAACACTGATTGGCAATGAAAAGGCGCCCGGAGACCTAAGTCCAACCTAAAAATGAGGGTGGAAAAAATGAGGCACGATCAAAAATAGATGGGGAGACCACCCTAGGGCTGACAGGTCTAACACGCGTCCCCCCCAGCCGAAGGAGGGGAGAGCTACCCAACCTCTAGGGAGTTCTCATCGCTAAGGCGGAAAAACCTGGAGAGACCGTCAGCATTGGCGTGGTCAACTCCGGGCCGATGTTCCACCCGAAAGTCCATCCCCTGTAGGGAAATGGACCACCTCAACAACTTGGGGTTCTCGCCTCTCATCTGCATGAGCCAGCGAAGGGGGCGGTGGTCAGTCTGAATTAGGAAGTGAGTTCCAAAGAGGTATGGCCTCAACTTCTTCAGCGCCCAGACCACCGCGAAGGCTTCTCTCTCAATGGTGCTCCATCGCCGTTCCCGAGAGAGGAGTCTTCTGGATATGAAGGCCACTGGTTGATCTTGGCCCTCGGTGTTGAGTTGCGAGAGCACCGCACCTATGCCGTGCTCTGAGGCGTCTGTCTGTACAATGAACTCCTTACTAAAATCTGGAGTTGCGTGTACTGGAGCGGTACACATCGCATGTTTCAGTGTGTCAAATGCCTCCTGGCAAGCAGCTGTCCATATGACCTTGCGAGGTTGCTTCTTAGCTGTCAATTCCGTCAAGGGGGTTACGATAGTACCATATCCCTTGACAAACCGGCGGTAATACCCAGTGAGGCCGAGGAAAGCTCGGACCTCTGTTTGGGTCTTGGGGGGCTCCCAAGCCAAGATGGTCTCTATTTTGGCCTGGAGGGGTTGCACCTTACCTCCGCCGACCAGGTGTCCCAGGTACACGATAGATCCCTGTCCAATCTGGCACTTGCTGGCTTTAATGGTTAGGCCAGCGTGTTGCAGCGCCTGCAATACCTCCTGGAGGTGCTGCAGATGGTCCTCCCAGGTGCTGCTGAAGACAGCTATGTCATCCAGGTAGGCCGCTGAGAAGGACTCCAGGCCAGATAGTACCTGATTCACTAACAGCTGGAATGTGGCCGGAGCATTTTTGAGCCCAAAGGGCATCACTCGGAACTGAAAGTGGCCCTCGGGGGTGGAGAATGCTGTCTTCTCCCTTGCTCCATCGGCCATGGCAATCTGCCAATATCCGGATGTCAGGTCAATGGTGCTGAGGTACCGGGCTGCTCCCAGCCGGTCCACCAGCTCGTCTGCTCGTGGGATGGGGTGAGCATCTGTCTTCGTGACAGAGTTCAACCCCCGGTAGTCCACACAGAACCGAAGTTCCGGTGTGGTACCCGTTGGGGCCGCTTTCGGCACCAACACCACCGGACTTGCCCACGGGCTGTTGGAAGGTTCTATCACCCCCAGCTCCAACATCTTGGCTACCTCACGCTGGATGCTATCCTTCACTCGGTCAGAGAGCCGGTAAGACTTGTTCTTCACCGGGAGGCTGTCCCCTGTGTCCACATCATGGGTACACAGATGTGTGATTCCAGGCGTGAGGGAGAACAACGAGGCGTACTGCCCCAGGACATGGCGGCAGTCCCTCTGTTGCTCCGGGGTCAAGGATGGGGAAAGGACTACACCTTCTACCGAGCCATCCTTCTACTGTACCGCTAGAAGGTCAGGAAGAGCTTCACTCTATTCCTCTTTGCTCCCATCCGTCACCATAAGGAGAGCAAGCTCTGATCGCTCATGGTGCGGCTTCAGGCGGTTGACGTGGAATACCCTCAGGGGCTGTCGGGGGGTCTTTAGATCCACTACGTATGTGGTCTGGCCTCGTCGCTCCACAATGTCATATGGGCCAGTCCACCGATCCTGGAGGGCACAAAGCTCCCCAGGTTCCATGACCCACACCTTCTGTCAAACGTCTAACTCGACCGTCCGAGCGTTGCGGTCGTACCACTCCTTCATAACGGTCTGGCTAGCCTCTAGGTTCTCTGAGGCCGCCTTCCACAGCTTGGCCATCTGGCTGCGGAATGCCAGCATGTAGCTGACAATGTCACGGGGAAGCTTCTGCGAAGTCTTCTCCCACCCCTCCTTCACTAAACTGAGGGGACCCCTAACGGGATGGCCATAGAGCAACTCAAACGGGCTGAACCCGACTCCCTTCTGCGGTACCTCCCGGTAGGAGAACAACAAGCAGGGGAGGAGGACGTCCCATTTACGCCTCAAGCCCTCTGGCAGGCTCCGGATCATCCCCTTCAAGGTTTTGTTGAAGCGCTCTACGAGCCCGTTAGTCTGGGGGTGGTAAGGAGTGGAGAACCGGTAGGTCACTCCGCACTCCTTCCACATGGCCTGCATATAGGCCGACATGAAATTCGTGCCCCTGTCCGACACCACGACCTTGGGAAATCCCACTCGGGTAAAAATCCCCAACAGTGTCCGCGCCACCACCGGTGCAGTGATGGTCCTCAGAGGAATAGCCTCTGGGTACCGAGTGGCGTGGTCCACCAATACTAGAATGAACCGGTGTCCCGCTGAGGTCGGAGGGTCCAACGGCCCAACAATGTCTATTCCAACCCTCTCAAAAGGGGTCCCGACCACTGGGAGCGGTTCCAAAGGGACCTTCAATTTAGTCCCAGTCTTGCCACTTGCCTGGC
This sequence comes from Triturus cristatus, assembly GCF_964204655.1. Lineage (NCBI taxonomy): Eukaryota > Metazoa > Chordata > Amphibia > Caudata > Salamandridae > Triturus > Triturus cristatus. Next base: position 1,899,576 of record NC_140592.1, read on the forward strand.
AAGACTTACAGGTCTTACAAAAGGTGTCTGAGGCAATTCTCATCCTGGGCCAATAAAAATGTGGGACCAACCGCGCAAAGGTTTTGTCCTGGCCCAGATGTCCGGCTAAGGGTATCTCGTGCGCTAACTCCAGCAGGAAGGCCCGGTAACATTGGGGGACCACTATGGCTCTCGAAGATCCATGTACTGGCACCTTAGGCTCACTGTACAGGAGACCATCCTCCCAATACACATGATATCCGCCCGCCTCCTGACTGGCCACTTGGGCTTCGGCCTGTCGCCGCATGCCTTCAAGCATGGGGCACGCCCTTTGCACTTGACAAAATTCCTCCCGGATAGGCCCTCCTTCCACATGCCAGTCGGCAAGGGTTGGCAAGTCCCCCACGGGAACGACATCCACCTCCGCGGACTCCGGGGGCACCTCTGCAGCCTCCCCATCCATCTCACGGGGCGTGTCCTCTACCACCTTCTTCTCTCCACACTTGGCGTTGGGTTGGGCCATGATTCCAGGCTCCAACCCGGGGTGAGTTCCATGTCGGGCAGCCATGGACCGCGTGACTACGCAAGTCCACCCTGGTAATCCCAGCATCTCGGTATGAGCTCGAAACTCTACATCTCTCCATTTGGTGTGCTCCAGGTCGTTCCCTAGCAAGCACCCCACAGGCAAGGCAGGGCTCACCGCAACTCTCAGTAGGCCTTTGACTCCTCCCCACTCAAATGGAACACGAGCCACTGGATAGTGACTCACACTGCCGTCAGCCAATACGGCCGGATGGAACTCCTTGGGGACTACTTGGTCTGGGGACACAAGCCGCCTCACTACGGTGGTCATGCTGGCACCTGTGTCCCTCAGAGCCTCCCCCTCCTCCCCGTTAACTCTCACCCTCTGCTGATATTTAGCAGTGTTCGGGGGCAGGGACACTACGGGGACCACCTCTCTATCCCCGAGTGAAACCAGGGTCAGGCCTGTCCACTCCCCTTCCCTATCCAAGGGCAGCTCCACCCCAAGCGCTACTCTACTCACCCCGGGGCTCTTCCCGCCCGGTGGGGCTGGGGGTCGCTTGCGACACTTGGGATCTCCTTTGTAGTGTCCAATCTCCCCACATTCGTAGCACCTCACAATCCTTGGCTGCTGACTCCTGTCAGGGTAAGTGGGTTTTGTGGAATTGGACGGGGGTGGGGTTCCTACTCCTTTCCCAAACTTATTTTGGGGGCCTTTTGAGAACTCCACCTTTTTATCTCCCCCCTCTTTCTTCTGGGGGAAACCCTGTCCGCCTTTCGAGCCATCTCCCCCGGGGCCCTTGTGAGACACACGTGTGCTCACCCAAATATCTGCCTCCTCCGCAAGCTCACGGGGATCCATTAACTTGCGGTCCACCAGATGTTGGCGCAGCTCCGGAAAGCACTTATCCAAGAGGTGCTCCTGTAAAAAAAGATTGTACACCCCTTGGTAGTAATGCACCTCGCTGCCACGCACCCAACCATCTAGTGCCTTACGGGCATAGTCAGAAAAATCCACCCAAGTCTGTGTGGACAGCTTATGGCTGCCACGGAACTTCTGCCTGTACCTCTCGGGGTTGAGACCAAATTTCTTTAGTAAGGCCTCTTTCATGGGGGCATACCTGACCTGATCCGCCTTAGCTAAGTATAACAGGGTGTCCCTGACATTGGGAGGTATATAGCGATACAGGCAACCTCCCCAATTGCTCTCGGGAACCCCATGGGCTGTCAAGGCCACTTCGTATGCCTCCAACCACTTGGCAATATCGTCCCCCACTGTGTAGCTGGCAAGGACTTCTTTGGGTAAATAACATTTTGACTCATGGGACTCTCTTGGTACGCTGCCACCATTCTCCTTATTGGACGCATTTATCTGGAGGGCGCGCAGCTCCAACTCCTTCAGCTGAAGCTCGTGCGCCAGCTTCTTTTCTTCCATTGCCCATCTCTTGTTTTCTCTCTCATGTTCCAATTTGGCCAGCTCCCACTTTCACTGCCTCTCCTCCCTCCTGTCCTCGTACTCCTCTGGAGACGCGCTCCTCCTAGACCCTGTCCTACTACTGGCCCCAGAACGTCTCCCTGGGGGCACATTTTCGGACATATCCACATTGAGTATGTCTAGTACTTCCTGGGCGCTCTCCTCCTGAGGTGCATCTGGCGCCTCCTGTCCCTCATCCTCTCTCCCTGCTGGGTGGGCCTCTACCCACGCCCTTAAGGCGGTACGGAGTTCTGGTCCTTTGGCCCTCCGCACCCCAGGCACCCCCATCCCCTGCCCGAATTCCCTCAGTTGCCTTACAGTGTACCCCTCGAGGTCGGCTAACCAGAACTCCATCGCGACAGGTGGGGACCTAGATACTAAGGAAGAAAAACTCTAGGATATGGGTGACAGTTGCAAGCTAACCAGGATTCCTACACTCTCAGTCTGGACAGTGGAATGTAATGCAGCAATAAACAGTTGTAGAGCTTAAATACAATAGGTGTTTAATTGTGGCGCCCTCCGCTTCACGGGAGGGTGCTGTATGGTCACAGGTCCTAATCCCACCGCTGCCACCAATGTAAGACCTGGGGTCACCAAGCCCTAAGGGGGTAACGTGACTCGAGCGGTAGGGCACCCGAAGGCTTAAGTGTAAAGCGACCATACAACACACTCATCCCCCTTGAGCAGGAAACACACACAATAATGGACGCCACACAGTAGGTTCAATGAAAATCAACCAAGTTTATCTAAGCGGTTAGATGCAACCGCAGTTCATGAGATGGCAATGGGCATTACTTGAATACATTAACAGTAGATTCACCAGCATTTCATTATTGTGCCCTAGGCAGTACCTGAATACATTAGTGTCAGATTCACCAGCAATTCATTATGATGCACCATGCAGTACCTGAATACATTAGCGTCAGATTCATCAGCAACTCATCATAGTTCCATTGGCAATACCTGGCGAACCTGGGGGAACGGTGAACACAGCGGTTAACCAGCGCGCTGCGCCCCTCCCACCACTAGCGTTTCAACCTGCCGTGGGTACCTTGCACTGTATCTAGCGATTATCAGCGCTTTGAAATAGGGCTGGAAAATGTAGTGCTGCACATGGAAGACTACTAGCGCTTACGCGCAGAACTTGAGGACTCAGCGCTACTCGGAATAAACAGGCACTAAGCACTTCAGAGCAGGACGTGAGAACACAGCGCTACTCGTAATAATTAAGCATCAAGCACTTCAGAGCAGAACTTCAGAATACAGCGCTACTCGTAATAATTAAGCATCAAGCATTTCAGAGCAGAACTTCAGAATACAGCGCTACTCGTAATAATTAGGCATCAAGCACTTCAGAGCAGAACTTCAGAATACAGCGCTACTCGTAATAATCAGGCCGTAAGCATTTCAGAGCAGAACTTGAGAATACATCGATACTCGTAACAATTAAGCATCGAGCACTTCAGAGCAGAACTTCAGAACACAGCGCTACTCGTAATGATCAGGCCTTAAGCACTTGGACCCCTTGTACGCGGCAGTCTAGCAGCAAGGGGGGCAATCCCACGGAGGGGAATCAGAGTCTCCGATACCAGGGAGGAATCCCACGGAGGGGAACCAGAGTCTCGGAGTGCAGTGCCGCTCCCGATCGACAGGGGGCGCACCGGGTCTTCTGCCAGCCTCCCGGGGAGCAGGGGGGTGAGTCCCAGGCCTCCGCACGGCCACGCTACCTCCCAGACCCCGGGGGGTTACCTCGATCTCGGCGTCCTGGGGGGGATCTTCCCTGCAGCGGCGTCCGTCATGGCTCCGGGCCCCACAATCAATGCGCTCAGCAGCCGGGGGACAGGTCACAGCCTCTCACGCCTCTGACAGCAGCTGCGACGTCAGCGACGGGGCCCCGGGCTTCTCCGCGGGTCCCGACTCGATGATGGGGCACACTTCAGGCCTCCAGGCCGCGGCGGTGAGCACGCTTCAGGTCCCCGCACCAGGGGGGTGGTGACAAGTTAAGCAGGGGCGACGGCGGGCTCAGCGCTCCGCGCCCGATGCGGGACTGACTCGGGGGATCCCAGGCAAGGGGAGCGCAGGGGTCACAGCGCTAATACCTGGTTGATCCCCAGCAGTCCAGCAGTCACTTTCAACTTAGGTTTCACTAGGGAGCTTCAGCATTAGGTTTCAGCATTCAGTTTCAGCATGAAGTTCCAGCGTTTGGTTTCAGCATTCAGTCTCAGCATGCAGTTCTAGCATTTAGTTTCAGCATTCAGTTTCAGCAGGAAGTTCCAGCAATCTTACTGGCGCAGATGTCTCTGGCGCCCTTAGGGATTCTGTTTCTGGGGGGTAGGGATTGAGTTGGTGACTAGTTCCTTCCTAGTCAGGTTTGGCAGATGGCCCCTGGGTTCTCCTACCGCTGGGCTAGATCAGTGGGCTGTACAGGATCCCTCACTCACTTAAGAGGCAGTACCTAAGTCCTGTCACTCTCAGAGGCATAAGTCCCTGGCTAGGCCCTACCGCTGACACTCCTGCGTGGATCCTCCAGGTCTGCTTTACCCCAACTGGCCAACTAACTAGAAAAAGTTCCCTCCCTCACTTAAGTAGCCCTAGGTCAGGTGACCTCTATCCAAGGCGGCAAAAGTAAAACCACACCTCCCTTCTAGAAGGTTCCAGCACATTCCAGGAGCTTCCCCATTCTACCTATGGGACAAAAAAGGCGGGCTGGTGTCGCAACATTGTTGTGGGGTTCCAGCCAGCTCCTGGCAGCTAGGGTGCTACTAATGAAGACCACTCTGCAGTAGCAGGGGTCTGTGGCAGCCATCTTGGGAGAAGGGAGCACCTGCACCTTAACACTGATTGGCAATGAAAAGGCGCCCGGAGACCTAAGTCCAACCTAAAAATGAGGGTGGAAAAAATGAGGCACGATCAAAAATAGATGGGGAGACCACCCTAGGGCTGACAGGTCTAACACTGCCGGTGCTCAGAGCCGGCCCACTTAAAGCCCTGTATCCATTCATCCTAAGCACTGCGCCATCCAACCATCTTTCAATTCATTCTCCTATCTACATACATACATACATACATCTGTCCCTACAGTTATTCTAAGTATCTATCAGCCCACTCGCCTATGGTAAGCACTGTGCCATCCATCCAGTTATAGGCCCATATATTCATACATACATCTGTCCCAGAACCAATCCTACGCATCTATCAGCCCACCCGTGTATCCTACGAACTGGTCCATGCATCCATCTATCCTTCCATTCATCCATTCATCCATCTGGCTATCCATCCAGTCGCCCTTTATTCAACTATCCGTCCTTATTTTCCTGCACTCTCCGCCGCCGATCCTAAATACTGCATATTATTCTCATCCACCCAGCCTCTTAAGGGGCCGAAAAGGCTGTCGATAATCATTGAGAGGCAGATGAAGATTCTGATAAAGAACAAGAAAGCTTTGAGTTGCTCTTTGTGGACCAGAATTCACCACCCTTCTCTGGTGGTGTTTTAAACAAAGGTTGATGTAGGGAAAGAAATGTAAAGCAGGTTTTCAGTGTAAGACGTTAATTTAGAAAGATAACGGGCATATTATCAAGAACGGCATTAAAATTATTACCACTTTAGCGGCACGAAACCGCCGCTAAAGTGGCGATAATGGGCTTGATAATATGCCCTTGTCAATTCCCATAGCCGGCCAGGTTGTGGTGTGAAGCTGGGCTTCTATGGGAATTCACAAGGGCATATTATCAAGCTCATTATCGCCGCTTTAGCGGCAGTTTCCTGCCGCTAAAGCGGCGATAATTTTAACGCTGTTCTTGATAATATGCCCCTAAGTGAGCCAGGCAAAGCGTGTGTTTTTGTAGCTCTACAACAACACCCTGTGAAAGGTGAGAGCAGGGTTGTGTTGGAGTTGGCTGCGTGTGGTCGTCTCCAAAGGCGCAACCAGAGCGAAATTTCGGGGGAGGCTAGTTCTTTCAGCAATAGGCAGAGTGGGGATGAAGGGCCTCTAAAAAGGGGTGGAAAAAAACAGAGCATCATTTACAAGCAAATGGTCTTTTGAAGACTTGTGAAGTACTCTGGTGCAGCTCTGAGTGTGCTATTGGGAAGCTGTCTTAGGGAGTCCGGGGCAATGGGCGTTGTGAGCCTACAACGCGACTCACCTGGCATGATGTCTCCACTTTTTAGTAGTGTGCATGGTCTCACTGTCTCACTAAAACAATTAAAAATAAAAAGCAATGGACTACCTTCACGAGGCCCGAAAATAGAGCCGCATTGAGATCCGTTTCAAGGCCCCCAAAAATAAACTGCCGGTGCTCAGACTCCATCCCCTCCAATTAAAGCTTTGGGTGCAGTGTTATGTTTGCGAAGTTGTAGATAAAATTGTTAGGCTAATAATGGTAATTTTTCTGTGTGCCGTTTGGTTGGCAATATCATCCTAAGTATATAGATTACTATTTGTAAAAATATTATCTATAAACTTGTCTGCGGTGGGTTGCAGAGGGAGTGTGTGGGGTGGTGGGGTGCGGTGGAGAGGAGAAAAGTATGAGGTAGTGCAGTTACATGTAAATTGTAAAGGTGTATGGAAATAATTAAATAAATACATGCTGTATGTTCTATGGCACTACCAGTCATCCTACTGCTCCCCTGCCGTGCTCCATCACGTTGCAGCACTGCCTCTGGAAGCCGTCAGTCGAATTTATGTAATTGTATGTTATTATTGTAATATATTGAACTGATGTAAAAAACATAATTGAATTTTTTTTTCCCAAAAATTATTTCGTTTGGATAAAAATTTGAAAATGCCTAGAAGAACTGAGAAAAAAAGACAAGAAAAGAAGCATTACTATTTGCAGAAAAGAAAAGGTTTTGAATTACAAGAAAATGAGATCACTACACAAACAGTTTCTTCTGGTAAAAACACTAGACAATTTCTGAAAAAAATATTACGAACATTCAATGAAAATAACATCACACAAAGGAAAAAGAAGAATTTTTCAAGTAAGGAGAAGGAGACTTCAATTTCAAATACAAGGAAAAGAAAACATGATAAAGAAACAGTATCTGTTACCCGGAGACAAAAACAATTCCAAGAAATTAGTCAGAGACTTTTTCGAACTGGAGTGATTCAGAATGTAATGAGAACATGCTGCAAATATAAAAAGAAAGTGCTGCAATTCAAACAGAAGCAACGTATCGAAAGTATAGTGGATACTGCTTTTACTTTAAAACAGAAGTTAATCATTGTGATTTTGAAGAGGATAAAAGTATTAGATAAAGTAATCAAAGTGTTGAAAGAGAAAAGTAGAAGAAAAAGAACCAACTTTTGCAAAATCTTTAGTGGACATTGGAAACATACTCCTAGTAGTGAGCCTTTTTTTTTATGAGGAAAGTTACTTCCAGGAAAATAGTTTATCATTTGCAGTTGATACTGGAGGTCGTTGCTACGAAGTTCAGGATGGTTGTCCCCTTCCAAAAGAGGAATTGGTTGGTAAAAGTGCAGAAGAGTTAATAGCTGAAGAAGTGCAAGGGAAACGTACACAAGCTCCTGTATATAAGTGGGGTTGTAGCAGTATTTATAGTATTCGACAGGAATCTCTTTATATAATGCGAAATTTGCTACGAGAATATACACAGAAAAGTATTAAACAGAAGATTAAGTTGTTGCAAGGACTAGATCCAGGTAATGTAAGAAAATATACTGAGAAACATGGGCATTCTCTGGCTTGTCTTTCAAGAAGTGTGTAAAAGTGTTTTTCATCACTTGAGGATGTTAGCAGTACACCATTCAGAAATGCGGAAGTTTGTAAGGAAACTGTACTATGTAAAAAGTCCTGCATTTTGTTTAAGTGAACTGAATCCAGCTCGTTTATATGGTTCTTTATCAGATGTTCAAAAAAAGTGTGATGATCTTGAAATGCAAGATTTTGGTTCAGCAGAGCAGTCAATAGAAAGTGAAAGTTTGACAATTACAGATGTTGAAGGAGATGGGAAAGTGATTAGCACTGATCAGTTTGAAGAAGAAATTGGAAGGTTTAATGTAGTGTGCTCTGAAATACTAAACTATGTTTGTGTTTGTTGTCGACGTACTCATTATAAAAGTCAAACTAGGAGTGTTGATTTGTATTTGAAAAGTGAAAAGGAGAACAATAGTAAGTGGGAAGAATTTGCAACTTACTTGTTGGTGGAAGGTCGATTTGAGTTAGGTAGTGATCAATGTACATGTAAATATTGTTACAACCAATTAGAAGAGAACAAAATGCCTGCTAGAGCAGTAAATAATAACTTAGAATTAGTAGCTATTCCGGAGGAACTGGCAGAATTAAATACATATGAGTCGGTTCTAATTCAATCTGTTCATCCTTTTCAAACTGTAATTCGGATGGAGCCTAAAACAGGTAAACTGCCACCAACAGACTTGCAAAGAAAACTGAAAGGAAGAGTGGTGTACTTACCTTTGGATTTTTAGAAAAATATTGAAATTATTGCTGGAGAGAAAGAGGAAAATGAGGCAGTAGTCATTCTAGTAAATGGTGTACCAACAAAGAGTCAGAAAATATGGCAAGTATTTGTGGATGTTAATAAAGTTGAAAAGGCTACCTTATATCTTATAGAGAACAATATTTATTACAAAACTGTAAATGTGGATGAACAGGTAATAAGTTTAGAAGATGAATGTGAAATTTCAAGATGTCAAATAGAGAAAGTGGACAAGTCAAGGACTGAAGAAATTTATGAACATTACACAATATGTCCTTTGCATTCAAAAAAAGAAGTAATAGGAAGCAGCATTGAGTTATTTCAAATGAAATAAGCACAGGGAACTCCAATGAGTGTATGGGAGAAGAGCTTGGAAGCTTGAATTAATCGCCTGACGTGTTTCATGCCGCAAGGCATTTCATCAGAGACAAAGTCTTCCATCAGCGTGTAAGCAATGGCAGTCCAATTGTCTTTTTAACCACCCATCCTAGTGGGCGTCGGCTCTCGCTGAGCCTTGTGGAACTTGTAGTGCCTTGTGTTTGCTGCAGTGAGCTGCTCCACGCTGACAAACATTGAAACACATAGAACACCAGTGGGTCAGGAAAGCGTCCTCCTCTGACAGTGCTGCACTTTAGGATGCCTGTGAAAAATGACCTCCTGACCATATAGTCGGCAGCCATTTGACTCCAACTCGGTCCGCTACACACCGCGTCAGGGCTTCTCCCACGACCGGGACCAGCCGTTTTAAATCCACATCTCACAGTTTCCCATTTAGGATAGCCACATTCAGGTAGGTAAATCTTTCGTTTTTATTCCACAGGAGCTACAGCATTGTTGAGTGAATGCTCACAAAAAAATTAATCGCCTGATGCGTTTCATGCCGCAAGGCATTTCATCAGAGGCAAAGTCTTCCATCAGTGTGTGAGCAATGGCAGTCCAATTGTCTTTTTAACCACCTGCCCTAGTGGGAGTCGGCTCTCGCTGAGCCTTGTGGAACTTGTAGTGCCTTGTGTTTGCTGCAGTGAGCTGCTCCACGCTGACAAACATTGAAACACATAGAACCCCAGTGGGTCAGGAAAGCGTCCTCCTCTGACAGTGCTGCACCTTAGGATGCCTGTGAAAAATTACCTCCTGACCATATAGTCAGCAGCCGTTTGACTCTAACTCGGTCCGCTACACACCGCGGCAGGGCTTCTCCAGGACCGGGACCAGCCGTTTTAAATCCACATCTCACAGTTTCCCATTTAGGATAGCCACATTCAGGTAGGTAAATCTTTTGTTTTTATTCCACAGGAGCTACAGCATTGTTGAGTGAATGCTCACCAAACAATTAATCGCCTGATGCGTTTCATGCCGCAAGGCATTTCATCAGAGGCAAAGTCTTCCATCAGCGTGTGAGCAATGGCAGTCCAATTGTCTTTTTAACCACCCGCCCTAGTGGGCATCGGCTCTCGCTGAGCCTTGTGGAACTTGTAGTGCCTTGTGTTTGCTGCAGTGAGCTGCTCCACGCTGACAAACATTGAAACACATAGAACCCCAGTGGGTCAGGAAAGCGTCCTCCTTTGACAGTGCTGCACTTTAGGATGCCTGTGAAAAACGACCTCCTGACCATATAGTCGGCAGCCGTTTGACTCCAACTCGGTCCGCTACACACCGCGGCAGGGCTTCTCCCACGACCGGGACCAGCCGATTTAAATCCTCATCTCACAGTTTCCCATTTAGGATAGCCACATTCAGGTAGGTAAATCTTTCGTTTTTATTCCACAGGAGCTACAGCATTGTTGAGTCAATGCTCACCAAAAAATTAATCGCCTGACGCGTTTCATGCCGCAAGGCATTTCATCAGAGGCAAAGTCTTCCATCAGCGTGTGAGCAATGGCAGTCCAATTGTCCTTTTAACCACCCGCCCTAGTGGGCGTCGGCTCTCGCTGAGCCTTGTGGAACTTGTAGTGCCTTGTGTTTGCTGCAGTGAGCTGCTCCACGCTGACAAACATTGAAACACATAGAACCCCAGTGGGTCAGGAAAGTGTCCTCCTCTGACAGTGCTGCACTTTAGGATGCCTGTGAAAAACGACCTCCTGACCATATAGTCGGCAGCCATTTGACTCCAACTCGGTCCGCTACACACCGCGGCAGGGCTTCTCCCACGACCGGGACCAGCCGTTTTAAATCCACATCTCACAGTTTCCCATTTCGGATAGCCACATTCAGGTAGGTAAATCTTTCGTTTTTATTCCACAGGAGCTACAGCATTGTTGAGTGAATGCTCACAAAAAAATTAATCGCCTGACGCGTTTCATGCCGCAAGGTCGCCAGTTGGTAGTTATAGTTAGGACCTATTTTCCATAGGAAATCCGCAAAATTCTATTCCCAATAAGTCTGGCGCCGGTTGACGAATCCTCGCGAAATTTTCCAAACTTTTGGCCAGCTCCGCTCCTACCCTGAAAATTTTGTGGTGATTCGTCAAGCGGGGGCCGAGAAAAAAGGGGGGTCCCAAAACGCATTTTCCCCATGCAATTTCCCATAGGATCTGTTGTCGCAGCTACAGCTTGAACCGCTGAACGGAATGACCCCAAATTTGACAAAGAGGTAGTCCTCAGTTCAGACTCGTGCCTCTTGCATAAATGGTGTGAATCCGTTCAGTAGTTCCTGAGAAAATTAGAGTTAAAAGTACATAAATATCTATGGCCGGGGAGGATCCGTGGACCCTACACGCACCGTAAGCGCACCCTCCCGGAACCGAGCGCGCACCCTCCCGATCGAGCACTGAATGCTAATTGGCTGTCGAGTGCCTCTCTACATTCGAAACCAGGAACTCTTGGCGGCCATTTTCTGATTCGGTAGAAGCGAGGCTGAAGAAGCAAGGGGAATAAGTGTGTAAAACATATAAAGGGGGCAGAGTGGAAATACTCTGACCCTCTAGAGGTGCTTAGGGGGTCCCAGAAGGACCCCCTGGGTCCCCCTTTTTTTTTAAACGGCGAAATGCGCGCACGGTGCGCGCATCCTATCGCGTTGGGTGCGCGGATCCACAGATTTTTTTTTTTAAAAGGACAAGAAATCATTGGTTGTATGACTACTTTGTACACTGAAAGGTAGGGTGTATATTTCTGTTTTTTAAAGGTATGATTCTTATTGGTCAACAAAAACAGATTGTAAGGAACATTATATATGATTAGCTGATATGTTGAAAAGTGAAGCACACTTCCTCTCTTGTGTAGGAACATTGTGTGCTGAACTTCTGACCTGTGTGCTTAGTGCAGTGTTTCATGACCTGTTTCTATGGTAACAGGCAGAAGGCAGATTGGGGGAAGGGTTGAAATGCATTTCAGTTGGAAAGGGTTGAAATGTTTAACCAATAGAAATGTGTGTTTGCTTTTGAGTTTATGTGTGAAGGATTGTGATTTGATGTTTACATGTATATGTGTGCAAAATGAAAGGGAAACTTTTCCATTCTTTGTTTTTGCTGAGAGGTGCACAGTGCAGAGATTCTGTAAAAGAAAATATGGTGAGTGACTGATATACTTCTTAATCTACAAAATAACTTGAAAGATGAGTTATTTAATTCTGAGGGGATGTATGTAGACTATTTTGATTTTAATCAGACTAATGTATTTCTCCTGCTAAAGTGTAGGGAGTACTTTTTTCTCTACAATCTTATTGACAGTGTGTGTGCATGTAGAAACCATTCTGTGATAAGCATTTGTGTTTTTCATGTGTTTGCAGACAGATAACTGTGCTGTTTTTATATTTTGGTAGAATTAGAAACCAGTCATTGTTTATGAATTTGTGAAATGAGTTATGTTATGTTTCTATACTAAAATGTACTACTTCTTCTAGATGAAGAAATGTGTTTTGGTATAGTGCAAGGGATAGTGTTGTTTGTCTAGAATCACACAGTGAGTATGTGTGCATTTGGGAACCACTGTGAGAGAAGCATTTGGTAACATTGTGTATTTGCTGACAGATAACTGTTTTAACCTGTCCTGTTGTGAAGTTTTAGTAGCATTAGAAGACAGTTATGGCTTATGATTTGATTAAATGAGTCAGGCTTTGTCAAGGACTCAATTCTCTCGCAACCACACAGGAGTACAATGAAGCCTTTTCCCAACTCTCCCCTCAATATGTTCCCACCAGGTTCTTCCACAATCCTTTGCAGGTAAGTACCAAGGGGGGAAAGGGGAATTGGATAAAGAAGAGACTGCCCTGCTTTCTTCTTTAGATCTGTCACTGCCTCAATCATCTTTCTTCTTGTAGGCTGCAAGTTAAAATGTTACTAAATACAATGGCTTACCATCTTTAGATTTTTATATTTTCTCAAGTCTTATGCATAAACATTAATAAGGAGTTTTTATCTTACCAGATGTCTTCGATGGGCTTGCCTCTCTTCTACTATGAATGTTGATTGAAAGAATTTTTTATTTTAACAGGTTGTACCGGTTGTCTTGATTCTGTTTCTCCAGAAAAGAGAACAAAGGTAAGTGCACGTTCTGCATAAACTAATTTAAGAGTTATTAGTTCCCTTTCTTCTAACTTACTTGTTATTTTCTAACTTTCTCCCAAATTCTTCTGCACTAAGGTAAGTAGATAAGTAATGTAGTTTTAGGACTCTCTGGTTCTTAATGACTGGATCCAACACTAGGGGCCATATGTAGGCAGCCAAATACCGGTCGGTAACGGCCGAATTTAGGTAAATATCCCGTTACCGACCGGTATTTAGGCATTTGCTATGTAGGGGGCTCATTTCTGGATTCGGTATTTACCGAATCGGAAAATAAGAAATCGGTAAAATACCTGAATCCTGAAATGCAATGTAGGGAGCACTCTAAAGAGTGCAAATCAGTATTAAGAATTTGTTATTTACCACCAAATACAGGTTGGTGATAAATAACGAATACCTTGCAAAAAGCAATATTTTGCTGATTTAAGAGTGCCATGTGGCAGACATACATGCCCTTAGGGCATGTATGTGCGCCACATGTGCACACATGCAAGATTCAGGGGTGCAACAGGGTGTCAATGTGACACCCTGCCACCCTTGTACATGCTCCCCCCATTACCGAATCGTTATTTACCGAATCGGTAATGAGGCATACCTTCCCATTGATTCCTATGGGACTCCAGGCCCATAGGAATCAATGGGAAGGTATGCCTCATTACCGAATCGGTAAATACCGATTCATAATTTCCGATTTTTACCGATTCGGTAAACATTACCGAATCATTACCTACATCACATTTACCGATTCATAAATACCGAATCGGTAAAATTCGGTATTTATGAATCAGTAAATATTAGGCTACCTACATATGGCCCTAGGTGATTTGATCTCATTTATTTATGTCACTGAGAAGTTTCTTTTATTTCTTTCCTGCAATTCTGCTCAACCAGCTTTCCTATGGTGTGCCCAACTATTCTTAGATTTGTTCAACTAGTCAGGAGAATTCAGTAGCTGTCAAGTTACAGGAGGAATACAATTATATAGCTAGCGTAATAATTCTTAGCACTGTCCCAGCTTATTTACTGCTTTCTGACTTGAGTAGCTGTAAAGACGACGTGGCAACTCGAAGATATTTTTCAGATAAAGTCTTTATTGTTGAGTACAGAGAGCAGTCCCAGCCGGCACAGCTACAGCACAGAGTCAAACTGCCACTGAGAGAACACTCAGAGCAGAACAAACCTAAACACTCTATATGACATCATGGTATTATCATAAGACCCTGCCAGCATCACACCACAACACCTCCCCCTTTTTAACGAAGAGAGAGAAAAAACACAGTAAGCATAACTAAAACACAATATAACTTATACGTAATCTCGTAGCCTGCTTGGTTTAACATGAGATCTGGTGCTCTTTCTGATACCACCATTCTTTCCTAAAGTATCCTTATCATTCTTGTTAAAATAGCAAGGATCCTTAGCTACTCGAGAGGTATTCCACCAATTTTCATTGGCCAACTTAACAACATTCTGCCTAACTTCCACAACCTGTTGAGAATCTAGAAACTTTGAAAGACCTTTTCTAACTGACACTGGATTCTTTACTCTAACCCAATCCCCAATGCGAATACTGTGAGTTTCCTTCTCAATAGCAGGTTCAATTTTCTTACAAATCTCAGATGATTTTTCATTAGCAGAATCCCACATGCTCCTCATATCACAATTACGATGGAAAGATTTTACCATCCAAAAGGGATACACTTGTGAAGGAGCTCTTCTCCCTCTCATGAGTTCGAATGGACTAAAATTAGTGGCCACATGGGGTGACGTGCGATATGACCAAACAAGATCATTCACTGCTTGGAAAATACAAGTCTTTGATCTAAAAGCTGCTTGGACACATTCTACAACAACTCTGTTAAATCTCTCAGTCTTTCCATTGCTTTGTGGATGGTAAAGAGGGGTTCTAGTGTGTTTAATACCACAAGAGCATAGAAAATAATTAATCTCTTGTGAAATAAACTGTACACCGTTGTCTGTAAGAATTTCTTCGGGAAAACCTTCTCTAAGGAAAATCTTATTGAGACAAGTGATGACACTCTTTGAATTGGGAACACTGATGGACTCAACTTCAACCCATCTAGATAAATGATCAATAAGAACCAAAAAATATTTAGAGTTGGCAGGAAGAACATGGAAAGCCCCAAGAAAATCCATACCTATTTTCTGCCAGGCTCTCTCAGGTGGAGGTACAGGGGAATCAACAGCACCCTCTAATACAAGGACTTTGTCACTAGTATTGCACCGTGCACACTGTTTAACCAACTCATCAACTTGAGAGTCCATCTTTGGCCACCAAAAATCGGATCTCACCTTTCTTTTAGTAATAGTTGCACCCAGATGACCAGCATGAGCAGCCAAGATGATTTTATCTCGGTAGCACACGGGGGGTACAAGTTTGTCACCTCTAACAACTTTCCCACCTTCAAGAGAAAGTTCACTGTTGATTTTCCAGAACACTTGAAGATCTGGAGAAAGAAGTTTCTCTTTTGGCCAACCTTTTTTGATCAATGAAACAACTTCACCAAGCACACTATCTTTATCAACCTCAGTAACCCAATCCTCTTCTGCAAAAGAGAGGTTGTCATGATTGACACATGCCACAAAACATTCCTCTAGATCAGTTTCCCAATCTTGTTCATCTATGTCACGAATAGGAAGCCTAGACAAACAGTCCGCTCTGCCATTCCTCCCTCCAGGAATATACTCTACCACAAATGTATAGTCTAGTAATTTGGTTGACAGTCTGGCTAATCTAGCAGTGGTGCGTTTGATATTCCTCCCAGACAAGATATCAACCAATGGCCGATGGTCAGTTCTGAGGACAAAAGATCTGCCCCACAAATACGACTTGAATTTCTCAACACTCCAAGCACAAGCCAGCAGTTCTTTTTCGATAACCGAGTACTTCCGTTCAATAGGGCGAAGAGTCCTGGATGCAAACCCCACCGTGTACTCTTTCCCCTCAGCAAATTGCGAGAAAACAGCACCAAGACCGTACTCACAAACATCAACTGTAACAATAGTTTGCCTACCTTCAACAAAAGCTTGTAAGGCAGGCGCTTTAACGATATAACTTTTAATGAATTGAAAACCTTTCTCACATTCTTCCGACCAAGTAAATGTTGCTACTTTTTTAAGTAGAGTTCTAAAACATTCTGTAGTTTTAGCAAAATCTTTCATAAATTTTGCATAAAACTCACAGAGTCCAAGAAAAGACATAAGTTGTTCTTTGTTCTGGGGAGCTGGTGCCTCTACAATACTTTTGATTAAACCGGGTCTGGTCTTTTATACCTTGTTCTGATATTATGTGGCCTAGGTATTCAATCTCTTTAACTTTTAAGAAACACTTACTTTTCTGTAAAGTCACCCCTCTCCTTTCCAACACACTAAAAACCTGATTGAGAGCTAAATCATGTTTAGCTTCATTTTTGGTAAAAATAAGAATATCGTCTTGGAAAACTACAACATTTGGATTGTGTTTAAACATATCGGTCATTAGTCTCTGAAAAACTGCAGCTGCAGAGGCTAGACCAAAAGGAAGACGGCAGAATTGGAAAACACCATCGGGAGTAACAAAAGCAGTAAGATGTCGGGACTGAGGATGAAGTTCGACTTGATGATACGCAGCTCTTAGATCCAACTTCGTAAACCATGAAGATGACCCAACTTTCGCAATAAGATCTTCAATACGTGGGAGAGGAAAACCGTCAACCCAGATGGCCTCATTAAGTCTTCTCAAGTCGACACACATCCTCAGGTCCCCAGACCTTTTCTTTGCCAAAACAATCGGAGAAAGCCAAAGAGTGGACTCAACTTTTTCGATAATACCTTGCTCACACAACATTTGTAGGTGTTTTGAATGATCATCTCTGATTCTCAATGGAACGTTACACAACCTGTGTTTGACAGGAGTAGTATTCTCTTTAAGTTTTATAAAGTGCTGAAAATTAGTGACCCTGCCAAGACGATTTTCAAAATCTTTGCTGAACTTGAGTTCCCAATCATTGAGCGACTGTGTGCTAGAAAGTGAGTAGGTATGTTTAGTATGTTTAGTGGGATGAATATAATCTCGATCAAGCTGTTTGTCAATAAAAACGGGATTCTTTAAACCAGGCTTGATGGTTAACCCAAACTCTGCTTGATGGACGAGACCCAGAACATTGATCCCTCTCTTAGCAACATATACTTTTCCTTTAATGGTTTCGCCTAAAACACTAATAGTGGCCCAGAAGTATCCTAACAATTCAATTCTACTACCTTCAAAGGCTACTGTAAGGACATCTGGTGGCAACAAACTTTTATGAAACCAAAATTTTTGATACTTTTCTTGTGCCACAATAGTGATACGAGCTCCTGTATCTACTAGTAGCTGAATTTGCTTTGCTTCAATTGTAACAACAACTTCAGGATCAGGAACAACAACTTCAGGATCAGAAATGCGTAGCTGCTCTTTTTCATTGTGGTTTTTAACCACTACCACATATTCCTGATTGATGACATCTTCATTACAAACATTGTCATCTTCGTTAATTACACATCTAATATTTCTTCTCCTGCTACTCATACAAACTTTCGAAAAATGACCCATTTTACCACATTGTTGATTGATGGCTGGACAATTTTTCAAAGAAGAAACATGTAAGGAAGAACCACACCTAAAGCAATACATTCTAGAACTATATTGTCTATCTTGCATGAAATATCTTCCGCCCCTAAGAGTGCCCGGTCTTCTGATGCCATCTCGAAAAACACCACCCCTAAAGGCATTGTCATGCGTGGAAATAGGGGGTTTGGTAGAGCTAGAACTGGCACCAGGATGTTTGGTGGACACAGCACCTGAGATGGAGGAGTTAGATAGAGCAGTTTCAATCTGTTTGGCATCATCAATTGAACTCTCAATACTTTTAGCAATGTCTAATGTTTTGTCTAGAGTCGGATCTTTACATGTAAGTAGTCTTTGTTGTATCTATTTACAATAACAACGTGCGACCAGTTGGTCTCTCACTAGTTGAGAAGTGAAATTCTCAAACTCACATTTAGAAGCTAAAACTTTTAGAGCGGTAATAAAAGTGTCTATGCTTTCATCAGATTTCTGCGTTCTCGTAAAAAACTTGTATCTATGTACTACAATATTCTTTGTTTTAGTAAAATACTTGTCCAATTGTGCTACTGCCGTTTGAAATTCGTCAGGATCTTCACCTTCAGGTGGTTCGTAGGGGGGTAGATGATCAAATACATTTGATGGTAATACATTAGGTTCTTTTTTCTTTCAGGCCTATATCTTTGACCATCAATTGCACCTAAATATGCTTTGAACGATCTAAACCATAACTTCCATTCCAAAGGAGGTTCTCCAGGTTCTTGTAGAAAAGGCACTGGTGCAACAACACTCTGCATGTTGACAATGTAAACCAAGGGAAAAATTTGTTGTTTAATGAGAATAAGAAATAGGTATAAGAAAGAAGAAGGAGAAGAAAAGAAAAAGAAAAAAAATATCTCTGAAAATTCACTGCTTCTGCAAGAAAGCAGAATATGAAAAAGTTAAACTTTGCTATACACAGAAGAGAAGCAAAGCAAACAATTCTCACAATTAGCAGTGAACACAGATGTATAAAAATATTGCTTTTTTTTTTTAGCCACTAGATGGCAGCGTTACGTTGAGCTGGAATGAAGAACTTAGCTTGAACAAAGTGCGTGTTCAAAGATAACTCGTTAACTTGGTATCTCTTTATAAGTTATAAGCGATCCCTAAAGGCACAAGTGATAGTTTTGTACATCAGCGGTTGTTGGTAATCAGCTGTGCGCACTGTCAGCTATACATATAGAAAATAACGGGTTCACCGTGATGAAAAATGACCGATTTAAAATGTCCGCTGTGAATGTTACGTGCTGACGACAAACCCGGTGCGTCTGCAATGCGAAGAAGCTTCACGCACCAAGTAGCCAGTGACGCGTTTATCTCAATCACCGAGCTCTTCGGGAGGTTCTACGACGTCATCATTCCGAGAGAACAGCAGAAGGGATAACACCTCTAGCTCTGAGCAATAATCGTCGAGAGAGACCGAACATGACATGCAGTAAGACGTTTCCTTAACAAAGCATTCTTCTCTCTCTTCTTTTTTTTTGAATTGGCACGTGTCGGAGATGCGACTTTACTCTCTGTAAATTGAAGCACGGTGACAATCTCAAAGGTCTCGCAGTGTACGGTGATTAATCACAGAAATCTCGCAATATATATATATAAGCTCCGAAATATAACGGGAATGCAAAATGGGCACGGCTCTCTGTACGATGGAAATGAAATTTTAAAAAAATTACTCACGGTTGAGTGGCTAGAACGTTAGCAAGCAAGACGTACTCGTTAGAGCTGAATGTAGACAGGTGGCAGCAGTATCCCATCCTCTGTCGCCACTGTAAAGACGACGTGGCAACTCGAAGATACTTTTCAGATAAAGTCTTTATTGTTGAGTACAGAGAGCCGTCCCAGCCGGCACAGCTACAGCACAGAGTCGAACTGCCACTGAGAGAACACTCAGAGCAGAACAAACCTAAACACTCTATATGACATCATGGTATTATCATAAGACCCTGCCAGCATCACACCACAACAGTAGCGTTGACTTATAATACTACTCTTTTAATTTGCAGCAGCATAGGCATAACCGGAACACTACTCTTTTCTCCCTGCGCCTTTACTAGTTAAACGTACTGGCTGCTCGCTATTCGTTCGTTGGGTAGCGTCGCCTTTCTAAATCGAATACTACTCTTTTGAGTTTGCGCGGTATTTCCCTCATGAATTTCTAGTCACATCACTTTTCTAGTACATGCGCACCGCCTACTTAGTTCTAGGGCATGCGCGGGTTTCGAACACTAACCTGAAGACTTCCAGGAAGACGGGAACCGACGCTGGATGACCGACGGCCTTCGCAACGTTCCCTGACTAAACTATTTTCCGACGACAACAAGGTAGGTCTAACTCGGGTGAAGCTCTTGGTGAAGTGCGCCTTAGAACGTTAGCGCGCGCTTCACCTGAGCTACTCAAAACACGAGGAAAGAACTAGACTGCTAAACAATGAGTGTGCTGGCGGCCATCTTAGATGTCCAACGTTGCCAGCACACTCTCCAGCTCCGGGCACGACCAATCTTTGGGCAAGACCGCTGGGAGAAAGAAGTGTAAGTACTAGCCACAACAGGGCTGCGAGGAGGAAACCTCCCGTGAGCCCTGACAGTACCCCCTCCCAACGGGGTTTCCTCCAATCGTGGTTTAGAATGAAATTTAGCATGGAAGGCTTTGATCAACCGAAGGGCATGAACGTTAGAGCTGAGTTCCCAAGAGCGTTCTTCAGGACCATAACCTTTCCAATCAATGAGGTAAAAGAGATCATTGTGAATCTTTTTAGAGTCTAAGATTCCCTTAACTTCGTATACGATTCCACCATCAAGAACCAGAGGAGGAGGTGGGTGTGTCTGGTCGTAGGTTCGGATGGACCTTTTTGAGTAAAGAGATGTGGAAAACTGGGTGAAATTTGGCAGTGCTTAGGAGGAGTAACCGAAATGTAACTGGATTAATAATCTCTGCTATGGGATAAGGACCGATAAAGCGTGGTTGAAATTTGCGAGTACCTTTCAATCGTAAATGTCGTGTACAGAGCTAGACTTTATCCCCCACCTTGAGGTCCGGGTGTTGTCTACGTTTTAAATCTGCAAAATATTTGTACTTATGTTTAGCTGAGGTCAAATTTTGTGTGACTGTGTGATGAATTCTAGTTAGGTGTCGGGCGAGGTCCTGAACTGCTGGAACATTCACGTTTCCAAAATCTATCTGAGAATTGGGGTGTCCACCATAATTCATAAAGAAAGGAGAATAGCCAGTGGACACATTTTGGGCATTATTATGTGAGCGTGCTCAGCAGTCCAAAGGAAATCAGGCCAATCACCTTCCTCATCCAGAAGATAAAGTCTGAGGTATTGCTCCAACTCTTGGTTGGTTCTCTCAGTTTGACCATCGGTTTGAGGATGGAAACTAGTAGAATAGTGATGGTCGATACCTAGACCCTTAGTGTAGGCTTTCCAGAAATGAGACAGGAATTGCGAACCCCTATCGGTAATCAAAACCTTGGGAATACCATGGAGGCGAATTATGTTATGATTAAAAAGCTGGGAAAGTTGTTTTGCTGTAGGTGTACCTTTTTGGGGTAAGAAATTCGTCATTTTGCTAAAAGTGTCTACACACACCAAGATAGTGTCAAATCCCTGAGAGGAGGGCAGGTCCACTATGAGGTCTAAAGACACTGTGTGCCAAGGGTATGGAGGTGTCGGCAAAGGTTGTAAAAGACCCTTAGGAGCCTGCCTATCGGATTTTCCCCGTGCACAGATCTCGCACCCCAAAACATACTGACGGATGTCTCGGCACATGTTGGGCCACCAAAAACGCCGCTTGAGTTATTCTTCAGTCTTCAATATACCTTTATGACCTACCATCGGATGGTCATGAAATGTTTTCATCGCCAGTATTTGAAGATCTTTCGTAGGCAAAAACAGGGCGGAATCCTGATACGGCAAACCATCCTGAATGGTACATTGTGAGTTTTCTGCAGCCCAAGTTTCCAGTTCAGTGGTAGTCATACTTCTTCGAATTTGAGCTTCGAAGGAATTTTGGGTAATGGCTCCGACAAATTTATCTTGGGGAATTATGGGTTGATTATCAATGATCACTCTGTGGTTGTCTGTATCCAATCTGGAGAGGGCATCCGCTTTTCCGTTTTTTGCACCAGGGCGAAAGGTGATGACAAAATCGATGTCTGCAAAATAAAGCGACCAACGCAATTGACAAGGGGTAAGGGTGCGGGCTGAGCGTAATTTCTTTTAATTACGATGGTCCGTGAAAACTGTCACAGTATGTTTAGAACCCATTTAGTTTTTTTTTATTTTTATTTTTTAATTTTTTTTATTTTTTTTTTTGTGAAAAAGTTTTTATTGAGCAATAATTCGGTTACAAGTACGGGCCTACAACCACCCGGGCCGGCCGCTTGGTACAGAAGGAAATCTACACATATCAAGGCTACAATCAGTTCCCAGGGCACTGCCCCGCAGTGGCTCCAGATAGTTCTCGAGGAACAGGAAGCGTAAGTCCAACAATCACAAAAACAAAAGGACAAACAATAAAAAACATAAGGCGAGTTATGAGGGAAACCAGTGCGGGTCAGGCTCCCCCCGGGAAACTCCAGTCAGGACAATTGAGCAAACCGCTAAAGAGAGGAGTACCGGGAGGCCGGGGACGGAGGGGGGGGGGGGAGGGGGTCAAGGGAGATGAACGTCCATATGTAGTTGTTCCAAAAGGCGCCAGGAGCCATCAAGGGTCAGGGGGACATGGCGATATCAGTATCTACCGGGGGGGGGGGGGGCGTACAGATGCCACCGCGATACGCGTTCCATTGCCCCCAAATTCTACCCCATGCCCCCGGCTTGCCACGGGCCACATACACAGTCTTCTCCCTAAACATACACCAGTCCATATTCTCCTTCCATACTGCCACGGTGGGCGGCCGTTGAGCGCCCCAAAGTTGCGCTATGTCCCTCTTGGCAATCATGTTCCCTAGGGCCGCCCACCGAGTCTGAGCCGCGCTGTAGTCATTGGGCTCCCACACATTCAGGACACAGCGACGCACCTCCGGCAGCAGCACAACCCCAGTGACCTGTCCCATAACCGTGTGGACCCGGCGCCAGTAGTCCGCCACCTCGCGGCACTCCCAAAGGATATGAAGAAAGGTGGCGCTGAGCCCACAGCCTCGCTTACAGAGCCCGTCGCCGGAAAATCCCATCGAGACCAAGCGCGGACCCGTCACATACACCCGGTGGAGAATCTTGAGCTGTACCAACCGGAGACGAGCCGGAATGGCAACCTCCTTGGGGGATGACAGTGCAGACTGCCAGTCTTCGTCGTCCAATTCCACCCCGTCCCCAGTCCAAGCCTCCCGAAGGCGCACAAAAAGGTCCGCCCGGTGATTAATTAATTTTTTATAAATTAAAGAAATAGTACTATCAGGGACATGTCCGTCAAGTATGCGGTCCTCGAGGGGCGAGGAAACAGGGATCTTGGTCCCCTCCCCGAAGACCGAGAGCAGGGCGTGTCGAACCTGGGCGTAGCGGAAGAACTCCCTGTCGGTCAGCTCGTATTCGGCCTGGAGCACCGCGAAAGTCTTTACCGCGCCCTTGTGCCACAGGTCTCCCACTTTGCTGATACCAATCGTGTCCCACTGGCCAAACCCCTTCGTGGTCCACAAGCTGCCCAGGCGGTCGGAGGCAAACAAGGGAGTAGCACATGTTAATCGCTCACTCCAGCCCATGGCCGCAGTGGCAGCCCTCCAGGTCCGCACCGCAATCTTAGTAGGACCCGTAAGGGTCCGGCCAGCCAGGCGGGAATAAAGTGCCCTGTTGTAGTTCCCGCCGGGAAGCAGGAACTTGTCCATCTCATACGCCGGATTCAAGCCGGGCGCATACGTGGCGTGGTTAATGGCAGATAGCTGCGAGGCCCAATAGTACCTGCGAATGTCAGGAAGCGCGATGCCCCCGTCATACCAGGGGAGAGTGAGCTTGGCAAGAGCAATACGCGCCCGCCCGTCCCACACCAGTCTCCTCTGCAGGCTCTCCACCTCCCGAAAGTAGGCCACTGGGATAACGTCAAAGGAGTTCTGGAATGCATAGAGGAACCTGGGAAGGGACATCATTTTAAACAGCGCGACCCGACCCAGCGGGGACAGGGGGAGCCTGCACCACCGGGCCGTGTCCTCCCGCAGTCGCCGAAGTGGACGCAGGAGATTCTGCTCATAGCGAGCCACCGGGTCCAGCGAAACGTATATCCCCAGGTACTTAAAGCCGCTCAGAGATATCTGAATCGGGAGCCGAGGCGGCAGGAGAGGAGGACCACCAGAGATGGGATAAACGCAGGATTTAGACCAATTGATCGTGAGACCCGAATTGTTCCCAAAGGAGGTCAGAACGTCAAAGAGGACGTTGAGTGACTGCCGCGGTGAGGTGAGATACAGGAGAATGTCGTCCGCATACAGCGAGACCCGATCTTCGAAGCCCGGGCCCCACCGGATCCCTCTAAGCGAGGGCTCCCAACGGAGCCAGGCAGCGAGTGGCTCCAGGGCGAGAGCAAAAAGCAACGGGGACAACGGGCACCCCTGCCTCGTGCCCCTGCCGAGGGCAAAGGGCCGAGAGACCCGCCCATTCACCACCACTTGAGCCATGGGTCCCGTGTAAAGGAGCCTCACCCAGCCAATAAATCCCTCTCCAAAGCCGAATTTATCCAAGACGGCCCAGAGGAATGGCCACTCAATAGTATCAAAGGCCATCGTGGCATCCAAAGAAACCAGCACGGCCGGTTCGGAGAGGAACTCCGCCCTGGCAAGAGCACCGTGAAGACGCCGCAAGTTAAGAGCGGTGTTGCGGTGCGGGATAAAGCCGCATTGGTCCGGATGAATAAGGTCGCACACGACACTCAACAATCGATTGGCCAGGACTTTCGCCAGGATTTTAGGCTCCGCATTGAGCAGTGAAATGGGCCGGTAAGAAGTACAGCGGTCTCGCGGCTTGCCCTCCTTGGGGATAACGACTATAGTGGCCAAGCGCTGGTCGGCCGGAAGGGAACCCGCCGCAAGAGAGTCGCGGAACATGCGGCTGAGGAAGGGCGCAAGCTTATCAGGACGCAATTTGTATAGTTCAATGGGCAGACCGTTAGGACCCATAGCCTTGCCCGAGCGAAGGGAACGGATCGCGGTCGCTATTTCATCCGACGACAAGGGAGCGTCCAGCCGCTCCCGGTCATCAACGGACAGGCCGGGCAGAGCAATATCTCTCAGTAGGAGGCGAGAGTCATCCTCATCCCTGTCAGTCACCGGGGAGTACACCGCCCGGAGGTGGTCAGCGAAACATTCCACAATCTCATCCGGCTCAGTCACACACACACCGTCAGCAGCACGCAACTCGGGGACCACACGATTCACTCTCTCCTTTTTGTCCAGCCACGCAATCAACTTTCCCGCCTTGTCCCCCGCGTCATACAATCGGCCCTGCTGCTCCCTATACATAGTTTTGGCCGCGTCAGTGACCAGGGACCTATATTCGAACTGTTTCAGGCTAAGGGCATGTAGCCCGTCCGGAGTAACATTCGCCTCCAAGGCCGACTCCAACCCCGAGATGTCAGTCTCCAGCTTCACCACCGCCTCGCTCCTAACCTTCTTGGCCACCACTATCTGGGCGAGGGCGTGTCCGCGTATCACAGTTTTAAAGGCTTCCCAAAGGGACAACGCAGACGACACCGACCCCTCGTTTTCACTGAAGTATTGGTCCATGGCCTTAACCAGGCTGTCACAAGTCGCAGGGTCCCGCAGGTACCAGGGGTTAATAGGAGCTATCCGCCCTGCGGACCGCGACCCGGTGTCAAAGAGAAGCCACAGCGGAGAATGGTCGGAGATACCACGCGCCAAGTGTCTGACCTCTCGAATCCGACCAGTCTGCGCCGCGGGCATAAGGAAGTAGTCCAGCCTGGAGAGACTCCCATGCGCCCCCGAATGAAAGGTGAACTGACACTGGGTCGGATGCATTAGTCTCCAACTATCCACCAAGCCGAAGGTCTCCAACATCCCACCCAGCCATGACTGGGCAGCGGGGAGGGTCCTCGGTGGGTGACGATCCAGTTCACCCGAAACCACAGAATTAAAGTCCCCGCCCATGAGCAGGAGGCCGTCCGGAAGGTCAAGCAGCATTCGACCCAAGTCAGTAAAGGTGGAGTTCTGGAGGCCCGGGGGGACGTAGACTGAAACCAGGGTAAGGGGCTGCCCCTCCCACCTCCCAATCAAACACACATAGCGCCCTCTGTCATCCGAGACTATCCTCGTGATCTCCACCGGAAGGGAGGTTCGCAGGAGAATGCCCACCCCCCTGGAGCCCGTTGTGAAACCAGAATGGGCTACGAGGCGGTATCCCCCCCTGTTCATCGCATGGCAGACATTGCCGACCAAGTGCGTCTCCTGGAGAAACACCACATCAGGAGTCACACGACGCAAATATTGCAGTACAACACCCCGCTTAATACGATCCCCCAACCCATTGACGTTCCATGACATAAGCCTCAACCCGTCTCCCCCCATCCCCTCCAATAGATCAAGAGGCCCCCAGCCCGCAGCACGGTTCCCAAATATGGACAAAAATCAATACCTCGCCCTGTAAACAAAAAACACACAACAAAACAACCCCTCTTCCCCCCCAACCCCACCCCAAGTCCAACTCCCCCCACCCTGCACCCCTGCGGGCCAATGACCCCCCCCAACTTGCAGTGTGCCTGTCGCCCCCCTAACCCCATTCTACAAAAAGACCCCGGAGGAGGAAAGGGACCCGAACCCGCCCGCACCCCTCACGGGTCCTGGTAAGACACAGTATGCAAAAGAAGTAAGACCCAACTGTACAGTGCAAAACCGCAAAAGCAAGGACCAAATGTCAGTCTAAGGGGACCCGTCACCTGCGGTGCCCCCAGAGGGCCCGGGCCGGCCACTCCCGTCCGGCAGCGAGTCCAGCCAGTCACTTGCGGCCACAGGAGAGTCAAAAAAGGCTGTCCGCTCTCCATGCTCCACTCGGAGTTTCGCCGGGTAGATCATCGAATACTTCAGGCCCAGCTCGCGGAGACGGCGCTTCACCCCTTGGAATCCCATCCGCTGTTTCTGGACCAGTTGCGTGAAGTCCGGATAAAAATTGATGGTCGAGTTCTCGTAGCGGACCGGGCCACGGGTCCGTGAAGCCTGCAGAATAGCGTCGCGGTCCCTGTAGTGGAACAGTTTAGCCACGATAGGCCTCGGGGGGGCCCCCGGCCGCGGCCGGCCGCCCGGAACTCGATGGGCCCGCTCCACGGCGAAGAATTTGCTTAGGCCAACCGGGGACAGCTGTTGCAGGATAAGTTCCTCGACCACGAGGTCCACCGGGCGGCCGTCGGAGGACTCCGGTACACCAATGATGCGGATGTTGTTGCGTCGGGCCCGTCCCTCGAAGTCCTCAAGCCGCCGGGCCATATGGTCGTTGACCACTCTAATGTCCCCAAGCGCGGCCCGCAGATCCGACACCTCCGCACCCAGGGTGGAGGTCCGTGTATCAAGGGCCTGGACCTTCTCGTTGGTTTTGGAGAGGTCGGCCCGAATCAGGGTGACATCGATTGCGACAGTGTCGATCTTACGGGCCAGGGCCTCATATTGCGTCGCAATGGTTTCCCTGATGCCCTCGATGGCGCCCATAATGTCCTGCAGGGAAAGTTCCGCAGAGACGGTCGTGCCTCCCCCTGCAGCATCCGGGGAGAGGCCAGTAGCGCCAGGGGACCCCCTGCCCTGGGTGTAGCGGTCCATGTTGTTGCTCTGGACCGCTCCCCCGCGCAGAGAAGCCTTGGTCTTGCGCCCCTCCGGACCCCCTTTGCCCGCCATGCGAGCGCAGTCTCTCAATGGGACCTCCGATCAAGAGGTGTGCGGGCGCCAGCAAAAGGACCACAAACTGTCGATGTGGGGGTCGGAGGCGTTAGGCCCACCAGTAGCAGATGGAAGCAAGCCTCGGGCAGAGGCCCAGGAGGCACCTCGCCACCTTGAGCACGCACGCCAGCCGATCTCCGGAAGGCCAAAATCGAAACCGAAAGTGCTGACTCGGCAACTGGCACCGCGCTGAGGCCGCTGTTGTTCAATTGCAGCCCGGCCCCACGGGTCACCTTCACCCCGGCCACCTCCGTCGGGTGGGTCCCAAAAGTTCCGACGACGACAACTCAGGATTCCCAGGTCCGATTAGAGTTTTAAAAAGAGATATATGATCAGCTGGTCTTCATCTCCCAGATTCCATAAACCAAATCAGGATAGTCTCAGGATATATTCCGAGGAGCAGAAAGGGTCCGGGGAGCCCTGTGCTCACACGACCATCTTAGATGCGCGCTAGGCTCCTCCCCCCCTAGAACCCATTTAGTAATATCGCCAATCTTTAAAAGCATCCTTAATAGCTAAAAGCTCTTTTTCGGTGATGGTGTAGTTACATTCAGCTGGATTCAATTTACGTGACCTATAGGCTACTGGATGTAATTGTCCAGTATCTTTGTGTCGTTGAGATAGAATACCTCCAATGGCTGAATCCGAAGCATCAGTTACAACATAAAACGGTTCAGTAGGGTCTGCATGTAACAAAACTGGAGCGGAAGTGAAGCGCTTCTTGAGCAATTTGAATGCTGCCTCAGCTTCCTCTGACCATGTGAATGATACTCCTTTTTTCAATAGTCGTGTGAGGAGGAGGATTTTCTGGGAAAAATCATGGATAAACCGTCGATAGAAATTGGAAAACCCAATGAAACTTTGCACCTCTTTTATGGTTGTGGGAGATTTCCAATCCATCACTGCTTGTACTTTCTGTTGATCCATTTTGATTCCAACAGGCGATAGGACAAATCCGAGGAACTCCACTGAATCAGTCTTGAACAGGCATTTCTCCAATTTTACGTAAAGGGAATTTTCTCTTAAACGTTGCAAGACAGCTCGAACCTGTGTTAAATGTTCTTCTTCGTTGTTGGAATAGATCAAGATGTCATCAATGTATACTATTACACATTGGTCAATGAAATCATTCAGTAGATCATTAATAAAGTATTGGAATGCAGCTGGGGCATTACACAGACCATAAGGCATTACTAAATATTCATACAGTCCGTACCTAGTTCTAAACGCGGTTTTCCATTGGTCTCCTTCTCTAAGATGAACTAAGTGATAAGCCCCACGCAAATCCAATCGGGTGTAGACTTTGGCTTCTTTTACTTGATCGATGAGCACCAAAATAAGAGGCAATGGGTAACGGTTTTTAACAGTTATTTTGTTGATTCCTCTGTAGTCTATGCAAGTCCTGAGATCTCCACTCTTCTTAGGAACGAAGAAAAGTGGAGACGACACTGGGGACTGTGATGGCCTAATGAAACCGTTTTCCAAATTTTTCTTTAAATATTCTTTTAGATGGAGGTAATTTCTCCGCTTGAACTTCGTTGAATACGTCTGCGAAAACCTGTAATTCTTCTGGCAACTCATTTGTCTGAATTAAACAAACTGAAACTCCATCTTCACAAAGTCGAGAAGTCACACTAGGTTCAGATTGAAATGTTTTTTCTTCAAAACAATGCTCAATGCAATATTCAGAATTCAACGGAATCGTTCTGGCGGCCCAATCTATTGACGGATTGTGCTCAGTTAGCCAGGGCAATCCAAGGATTAACTGAAATTGTGGCGCATCTATGAGGTTGAATTGCAAGATCTCTTGATATCCATCTAAAGTTCTTAAACATACCGGTTCAGTATGATTAGTGATTGGACCCGAAGTTAGCTCCGTACCATCCACAGCCCTTACTCTTTCACTTTTCTCTTTCTTTTTTTTTTTTTTTTTAAAAACCTTTATTCGGATATTTCAGATACACAGCTATTCAGCCGACAACCCGGAGGTTCGGCAGCTCGTCAATCAACATGTGTAGTCTTCTATAGCTGTCAAGCAGGAGAGGAAAGAAGGTTTCAATTTTTAAAGTAAAACATAACAAGCAAGGCAATACACATCATGTGTTCGCGTCAGTTCCCACCGATGAGGCGGCCCCATATCCAACATCAGATCAGCCCTCAAGTGTGGAGGGGAGGGAGAGGCAGAGGCACTAACTTTCTATCAGATTTCATCAGCAAAACTCAAGTCGGAAGTGGGGCTAGGGGGAAAGGTGCTCCTCTGGTGGGTCAGTGGCAGGAGGCAGGCAGATGTACCCCCTATACTGGTTCCAACCCCCCCACACCTTATGCCATTTCTTGGGCCTCCCCCGTGCACAATACACTGTTTTCTCCCGAAACATGCACCAGTCCATGTTATCCTTCCATGCATCCAGGGTGGGCGGGCTAGGGGATCCCCACAATCGTGCAATATCCCGCTTGGCCACCATATTACCAAGGGTCACCCATTGAGTCTGCGCAGCATCGTAGTCTGTAGGGCCCCACACGTTCAAAAGACAGCGCCGCGCCTCTGAGTGCAACACAATACCCGTGACCTCCTGCATCACAACGTGAATCTGCTTCCACAATTCCGCAATCACACCACACTCCCATATAATGTGCAGAAAGGTGCCCACCATCCCGCAGCCCCTCTTACACAGCCCGTCCTCGGAGAAACCCATGTGGACCAACCGGGGGCCAGTGACATAGACTCTGTGGAGTATCTTAAGCTGGACCAGCCGCAGCCTGGCGGAGATGGCAACCTCTTTCGGGGAGGAGACAGCGTACTGCCAGTCCTCATCGTCCAGCTCAAGACCGTCTCTAGTCCACTGGTCCCGCACCCCCAGGAGGAGATCGACACGGACGTTCACCAGCTTCTTGTAAATGAGAGAGATTGTGCTCTCCGGCACATGGCCGTCCAAGATCCGGTCCTCCAGCGGAGAGGATTCAGGCACCTTCTCCCCCTCAACGAGGACCGACCGCAGCGCATGGCGTACCTGCGCGTACCGGAAGTATTCCGTGCCCTCTAGCGCATATTCCGTCTGCAGCTCTTTAAACGACTTAATCCGCCCCTTGGCCAGCATGTCCCCCACCCTGGAGATACCAATCAGGTCCCATTTGTCGAAACCCTTAGAATGCCAGAGTTTCCCCAGCATGTCCGAGTCAAACAGCGGAGTGGCCAGTGTGAGTCTATCCTTCCACCCCAGGGAGTTCGTGACTGCCTTCCACACGTGCGCCGCCACCCCGGTCGGCCCCGTGAGGGACCCAGCCGGGGCCCTTGAATAAAGTGCTCTATAGTAGCCACCACCCCGCAGCAACCACCGGTCCATAGCGAAGCCGGGGCTAAGCGCAGGACCGTAGACTCCGTGGTTGATCGCGCTCAGTTGGGAGGCCCAATAGTATCTCCGGATGTCGGGAAGCGCGATACCCCCGTCATACCAAGGGAGAGTTAGTTTTGCTATCGCTATACGCGGGCGGCCGTCCCACAGCAGCGAACGCTGTAGACTCTCAACCTCCCGAAAGTAACTGGCCGGAACCAGCTCCTGGGTGTTCTGCAGGGCATAGAGAAAACGGGGAAGCGACATCATTTTAAATAGCGCCGCACGACCGAGGAGGGAAAGCAGCAGCCGCCTCCAGCCTGCCACGTCCCGCCGCAGGCGCGCCAACGGAGGGAGCAGGTTTCGCTCATACCGTACCGTGGGGTCGGCCGAAATATAGATCCCAAGATACAGAAAACCCTCCCGGACGATCTGGATCGGGCAATTCCGCGGGGGAACCGGAGCGTCTCCACACAGGGCGTACAGATATGACTTACCCCAGTTGATGGTGAGCCCCGAGTTCCTCCCGAAGGAAGTCAAGATGTCGCAGACAACTATAAGGGACTTCCGGGGTGAGGTAAGGTAGAGCAGAATGTCGTCGGCATAGAGGGAAATGCGGTCCTCGTGGTCGGGGGACCAGCGAATCCCCCTCACGTCTGGGTGCCACCGTATCCATGCCGCTAGCGGCTCAAGGGCGAGAGCGAACAACAGCGGCGAGAGGGGACAACCCTGCCTGGTACCCCTTCCCAAGTCGAAGGGACTGGAGGCCCTCCCGTTAACTGCAACTTTGGCGAGAGGTCCTTCGTATAAGAGCCTCACCCAGCCCACAAATCCGGGCCCGAAGCCGAACTTCGCGAGCGCGGCCCACAAATATGCCCACTCAACCGTGTCGAATGCCATCGTTGCGTCGAGCGCAGCCACCACGGCCGGTTCCCGCATCGTCCCGACCCTTGCGATCACACCATGAATGCGCCTAAGATTCAACGCAGTATTACGATGTGGGATGAATCCAGATTGGTCGGGGTGGATCAGGTCACCGACCACCCTGACTAGCCGGTTTGCGAGGATTTTAGCAAGGATCTTCGGCTCAGCATTAAGGAGCGAGATCGGCCTGTATGAACTGCACCTGTTTCTAGGCTTGCCATCTTTATGGATGACCACGATCGTTGCCAGGCGCTGGTCGAGCGGGAGGCAACCCATCGCCCGCGCCTCCACAAACATGGCTCGTAAATGCGGAGCGATCTTGTCCGGCTGGAGTTTGTAGAGCTCAATGGGCAGACCATTCGGACCCGAGGCCTTGCCCGGACGCAAAGAACGGATCGCCCCCGCAATCTCATCGACCGTGATGTCGCCATCAAGATCGTCCCTGTCCACGTCGGAGAGGCAAGGCAGGGCGAGATCGCGCAGGAGTGCACATGAGTCCTCCACTGGCCTGTCCGACACGGAGGTATAGACCGTGTGGAAGTAATCCGCAAAGCACTGGACTATGCCATCCGGCTCCGTGACCGTGACGCCATCCTCCGTCACTAGGTCCGGCACCACTCGATTGACCCTCTCCTTCTTATCCAGCCACGCGATCAATTTCCCGGCCTTGTCCCCGACGTCGTACAGACGGCCCCGCTGTTCCCTACTCAGAGCCTTGGCTGCGTCAGTCGCGAGGGCCCTGTACTCCGATTGCTTAAGGCTCAATTTGTGCAGCGCCTCCTCCGCGACCTCCCCTTCCAGGGCCAGCCCTAGGTCTGCGATCTCCGCCTCAAGCTGGGCGACCTCCGCGTCTTTCCGACGCTTGGCCGCTGTAAACAAGGAGAGGGCCTCACCCCTAATCACGGTTTTGAATGCTTCCCACAAGGACACCGCCGACGTGACCGAACCGAGGTTTTCTTGAAAATAACGGTCGATCGCCTTAAGTACCTCACTACGAGTCACAGGGTCTCTAAGATGCCACGGGTTAATTGGGGCCACCCTACCACCCACTCCTCTGGCAACATCCATACAGATCCACACCGGAGAATGGTCAGAAATACCTCGTGCCATGTGCCTGGCCTCAGAGACACGGGAAGCGTGTGCAGCCAGAGTAAGGACATAATCAATTCTGGAGAGACTGCCATGCGCACCTGAGTGGAAAGTGTACTGCCGTTGTGTGGGATGCAACATTCTCCAACAATCAACCAGCCCTAGGGTATCTATGAAATCAGGAAGCCACTTCTGAGCCCCCCCCGAAATCCTCTGCGGGTGCCTGTCAAGCAGGCCTGAGCCGACCGCATTAAAGTCACCACCCACCACCAACACTCCCTCTGGGAGATCCAGTAATGTCCTCTCTAAGTCCGCTAGGGTAGAGGGCTGCAATGCAGGGGGGACATAAACCGACACCAGGACCAGCGTCCTGCCCTCCCACCGTCCCGCTACTGCCGCGAAGCGCCCCCTATCGTCTACAGTAGTGGAGTCAACCTCAAATGGCAGAGAGGACCTGACTAGTATTCCCGCCCCTCTGGAACCCGAGGTGAACCCGGAATGCGCAACAAATTTATAGCCTTTACGATTGAGTGCATGGCACGTGTTGCCAATCAAGTGCGTCTCTTGCAAGAGGACAATATCAGGGGCACATCTCTTCAGAAATTGCAGGACAATCCCACGCTTAATACGATCCCCCAGGCCATTCACATTCCAACTGAGTATTTTGAGGCTCCTACCCCCCATCCCAGCATGTAAGGAGACCACCACCACCCGCGTGGAACCCGACCCGAACCACAGGAGCTTGCATCTTGACGCCTTGCAGAACCAAAAACAACAACAACCCCAACAACAAACCCCACCCACCCCCCACCCTGCACCCCTGCGTAAGCTCTAAAGTGCCCCCCAACTTGCAGTGTGCCTGTCGCCCCTTATAGAACTAGTCTACGGAAAGAACCCCAGAGGAGGAAAAAGCTCCCCTACTGCCCCCGCCACCCCCCGGACTATCAACCTCCCGGAGGGATCGGAGTCATGGTACTTAAGTCCTGGTTCAATGTTCGTCACCAGCACCATCTGCGCCACCAGAGCGTTCCACGCCAGGCCGCCCTTGGGGCAGAGTGTCCAGCCAGTCTCCGACCATGTCGGGTGCCTCAAAAAAGAAAGTTCGCTCTTCAAACACCACCCGCAACCTTGCCGGAAAGAGCATGGCATATTTTAGTCCCATCTCACGCAGTCTTCTCTTGACCGCCATGAAGCCTTGCCGCTGCTTTTGCACCATCTGGGTGAAGTCCGGATAAAAGCTTACAGTAGTGTTCTGGAATGGCAGCGGGCCGGCCATCCGCGATGCTTGTAGTATGGCATCCCGATCCCTGAAATTAAAGATCCGGGCGACAATCGGCCTTGGTGGGGCCCCCACCTTGGGCCTCCCGCCAGGAACTCTATGGGCCCGTTCGACGGTAAAGAACTTGCTAAGGCCTTTGGGTGCCAGATGGTTCACCACCAGGTCCTCCACGAACAGGTCCACCGACTGCTCCTCCGAATTTTCCGGGACCCCAATGATGCGCACGTTGTTGCGCCTTGCACAGCCTTCGAAGTCTTCCAACCGGCGGGCGAAGTGATCATTTGCTGCCCGGAGAGTACGGACTTCCTGCTGGAGGCCGGAGACATCGCCCAGGAGGCCGGCAGTCTTGAGGTCCAAGGACTGAACCCGCTCATTAGTTTTGCTGAGGTCGGCCCGAACCAGATTGACATCAATCGATATGGCATCTACTTTTTGTGCCAGGGTCTCAAATTGCTGCCCAATCGAGGACTTCATCCCTTCGATGGCCCCCATGATGTCCTGCAGGGTTAATTCTGTGGAGGGGGATGCCGCGTCCTTCGAGGCTTCCGACGTCGGGCCTGATCCGCCCGGGGACCCCCTCTGATGGGCATAGCGGTCCATGTTATTAGTCTGGGTGTAGGTGCCCCGCCTGGTGTTCTTGGGCTTCTGTTTTTCGGCGTCCGATCTGGTCGACATCGCAATCTGCCGTGTAGACAATCTCCTGGCCCGTACAGGGTAAATGGGCATGCAACCAGTGGCTGGCGCCGCGCACGCCCCGTCCCGGGCGCCCTGGAGACTGGAAGGCGAAAGCGAAAGTGAAAGTGAAATCCCCTCCCCTCCGCCGACTCTTCCCCAACCAGGCCGCTGTTGTTCAATTAGGGCACGGGCACTGTGCCAACGCAAGTCCCGGGCACCGTGCGGGGAGTAGGCCCCAAACTTCCAGGCGGTATAACTTCGGTCTCCGGTGGGCGATTTCGACCCGGACAGCAGCTCCCGCCTCAGCAGCAGCTCCCCTCCAATAGTCCGGGCATCAAGTACAGGATAATAGACAGGATAGATGCCGGAGGGAGCGAGGGTCTCGGGAGCTCTAGGCTCACGCGGCCATCTTGATCACGCGCTAAGCTCCTCCTCCATTTTCTTCCACTTTTCTCTTTCTTGATTGCTAGTAATCCTATGTGTGTGGCAAATTTCAGATCACAGAAGCTGCCAGTCGCCCCGGAATCTACCATAATCATAACTTCAGTTATTACCACATTTCTGAATTTTAATGTTACTGATAAGGTAAGATGCGGCGAGGAGACCTGCAAAGTGTTAGCTAATTGATGATTCACTGGAGTTGTCTTATTACACGCATCCACCAGCCCAACTCCCATTACTGGTGGTGCTGCAAGTTTTCCTTCTCCTTCATCGGAGTCTTCGGTCTCTTTTGACAGTTTTTAACATAATGTCCGCTTTCACCACAATACATACAGAGCTTATTCTGTCGTCTCTTCTCTTTCTCTTCTTTGGACAAAGGACCACGTATTGCTCCAATTTGCATGGGTTCCACCCCCGCTGATCCTTCTGCAACTCGTGCAGCTTCCGTTTTGATTCTATCGAATCGTGGGACACTTGGTCGGAACTCCCTCTTTCTTTCACCTTTTCGTTCATTCTGTCGGAAATCTATTTCCAGCACTAAGTCCACTAATGCAGATATTTCCGTGGGGCGATTAGGGATCTGTGACAGGGCATCCTTTAACTCTTCACGTAGACCTCTGTAGAATACTGCCGCTCTCTTGTCTTCCGGCCAGTTTGTCTCCACAACTAACTTATTGAACTGGGCAAGATAGGTAACTAATTCTCGACTTCCTTGCTTTAATTCTAATAGTTCATTATCTGTGGCCTGTGAGGCTCTTCTTCTGTCGAATATCCGTAGAAATTCTTTTTTGAAATCTTCTAGATTGTATAAAATTGGATCGTCAGTGGTGATTAAGGGCATGGACCAGGAGGCTGCGTCTCCATTTAGATATGACAGTATAAATGCGACACGAGACTGTGCATCAGGAAAAATTGTTGGTCTACACATGAAGTGCAAGGAACACTGAGTCAAAAAGGTTTGCGCCTTTTGTGGGTCCCCATGAAATTGTTCTGGTGGGGCTAGAGGAATTACAGGAGACAATGAATGAATCACTTGTGTGGGAGCCAAGGTTGGGGAGGTGATGTTTGGGCTGGGATTCTCGAATGTGAAAGGTTTTTCGCTAGTTCTAGAACCTGTTTCTCCCATTTTTAGGTTAATGACTTCCTGTCTAAGAATCTGATTTTCTTCTCTAACTGCGTCTAAACTTCTTTGAATATTTCCTAGAATGTCTCCTAAATTTTTTAAGTCAAATTCTTCAGTCATTCTGCTCGGGTGCTGATGCCTACTTGGGCACTTCACTCTGTCAAGGACTCAATTCTCTCGCAACCACACAGGAGCAGAATGAAGCCTTTTCCCAACTCTCCCCTCAATACGTTCCCGCCAGATTCTTCCATAATCCTTTGCAGGTAAGTACCAAGGGGGGAAAGGGGAATTGGATAAAGAAGAGGCTGCCCTGCTTTCTTCATGAGATCTGTCACTGCCTCAATCTTCTTTCTTCTTGTAGGCTGCAAGTTAAAATGCTACTTAATACAATGGCTTACCTCTTTAGATTTTTATATTTTCTCAAGTCCTATGCATAAACATTAATAAGGAGTTTTTATCTTACCAGATGTCTTCTATGGGCTTGCCTCTCTTCTATTATGAATGTTGATTGAAATAATTTTTTATTTTAACAGGTTGTACCGGTTGTCTTGATTCTGTTTCTCCAGAAAAGAGAACAAAGGTAAGTGCACGTTCTGCATAAACTAATTTAAGAGTTATTAGTTCCCTTTCTTCTAACTTACTTGTTATTTTCTAACTTTCTCCCAAATTCTTCTTCACTAAGGTAAGTAGATAAGTAATGTAGTTTTAGGACTCTCTGGTTCTTAATGACTGGATCCAACACTAGGTGATTTGATCTCATTTATTTATGTCGTTGAGAAGTTTCTTTTATTTCTTTCCTGCAATTATGCTCAAACGGCTTTCCTATGGTGTGTCCAACTATTCTTAGATTTGTTCAACTAGTCAGGAGAATTCAGTAGCTGTCGAGTTACTTCTTAGCACTGTCCCAGCTTATTTACTGCTTTCTGACTTGAGTAGCGTTGACTTATAATACTACTCCTTAAATTTGCAGCAGCATAGGCATAACCGGAACACTACTCTTTTCTCCCTGCGCCTTTACTAGTTAAACGTACTGGCTGCTCGCTAGTTGTTCGTTGGGTAGTGTCGCCTTTCTAAATCGAATACTACTCTTTTGAGTTTGCGCGGTATTTCCCTCATGAATTTCTAGTCACGTCACTTTTCTAGTACATGCACACCGCCTACTTAGCTCTAGGGCATGCGCGGGTTTCGAACACTAACCTGAAGATTCCAAGAAGACGGGAACCGACGCTGGATGACCGACGGCCTTCGCAACGCTCCCTGACTAAACTATTTTCCGTCAACAACAAGGTAGGTCTAACTCGGGGGAAGCTCTCGGTGAAGTGCGCCTTGGAACGTTAGCGCGCGCTTCACCTGAGCTACTCAAAACACGAGGAAAGAACTAGACTGCTAAACAACGAGTGTGCTGGCGGCCATCTTAGAAGTCCAACGTTGCCAGCACACTCTCCAACTCTGGGCATGACCAATCTTTGGGCAAGACCGCTGGGAGAAAGAAGTGGAAGTACTAGCCATAACAGGGCTGCGAGGAGGAAACCTCCCGTGAGCCCTGACAGGCTTTGACAGAAAAGTGCAGTCCTGAAATATGTAGATTGTGTGCACTTCCCTTACCACTTGCACTGTAGTGAATGAGTTTTGGTAAACTCCTAGGGATAGTGGTGCTTGTCTAGAATCACAGTGTGAGTTAGTGTGTATTTGGGATCACTGTGAGAGAAGCATTTGGTGACATCATGTATTTGCTGACAGATAACGTTTTTAAAACCTGTCATGTTGTGAAGTTTTAGTAGCATTAGAATCCAATCTTTGCTTATGCGTTGATTAAATGAGTCATGCTTTGACACTGATGTGCTGTACTTAAATATGTAGACTGTGTGCAGTACCATTAACTCTTCTAGACTAGTGAATGAGTTTTGGTAAACTCCTAGGATAGTGTTGATTGTCTAAAATCACACTGTGAGTCTGTGTGCATTTGGGTAAGGATTGTGAGAGAAGCATTTGGTAACATTGTGTATTTGCTGACAGATAACTGTTTTAAAACCGGTCATGTTGTCAAGTTTTAGTAGCATTAGAAGCCAGTCTTTGTTTATGCTTTGATTAAATGAGTCAGGCTTTGACACAAAAGTGCAGTCCTGAAATATGAAGATTGTGTGCAGTTCCCTTACCACTTCCACAGTAGTGAATGATTTTTGGTAAACTCCTAGGTATAGTGGTTGCTGTCTAGAATCACCACTGTGAGAGAAGCATTTGGTAACATTGTGTATTTTTTAGCAGATAACTCTTTTAAAACCTGTTATGTTGTCACGTTTTAGTAGCATTAGAAGCTAGTCTTTGCTTATGCATTGATAAAATGAGTCAGGGGTTGACACTAAGGTGCAGTACCATGTACTAATCTCTTCACTGTGGCAGAACTGAAAATTTAAAAGTTTTACCTAAGCACTGTCCTAAAAGTAGTCTGATTATTTAGTCAGTTTCTAAGTACCAAATAGATAGCTTCAAATGTCTATGCAGTATGCATGTAGTGTTCTAACATACTATACACTTGTCTTTTACACCTTCAATTCCCTAGTCAGTATCCATACACTTCCAGGAAACACCCTGTCACTCCCTTTGCAGTCCTCTAGTGACCCATTCAACACCATGTACTAATCCATTCACTGTGCCAAAACCCAAACACTTATAAATTCACCAAGACACTCTCTTTCCAGTACTCTAATGATTCAGTCACTGCCTAAGTAATCATGCACTGAGCCAGGCCTTAGCACATGGACTTCTTCAAACCCCTATCCACTATGCATGCAGTCCTCTAACCACCTACACACTTGTCTTTCACACCTTCAATTCCCCAATCAGTATCCATACACTTCCAGCAAACACCCTATCACTCCCCTTGCACTCCTCTAGTGACCTTATTAAGTATCATGTACTAATCCATTCACTGCGCCAAACCCTAATAAATTCACCCAGGCACTCTCCTTGCAGTACTCTAATCATTCAGTCAGTACCCAAGTACTCATCCAGTGACCCAGGCCTTAGTATACGGACTGCTTCAAACCCCTATCCACTATGCATGCAGTCTTCTAACCACCTACACAATTGTCTTTCACACCTTCAATTCCCTAGTCAGTATCCATACACTTCCAGGAAACACCCTGTCACTCCCTTTGCAGTCTTCTAGTGACCCATTCAGCATCATGTACGAATCCATTCACTGTGCGAAAACTCAAACACTTATAAATTCATCAAGATACTAGCTTTGCAGTACTCTAATCATTCAGTCAGTGCCTAAGTATTCATGCACTGAGCCAGGCCTTAGCACATGGACTGCTTCAAACCCCTATCCACTATGCATACAGTCTTCTAACCACCTAGACACTTGTCTTTCACACTTTCAATTTCCTAGTCAGTATCCATACAGTCCTGCAAACATCCTGTCACTCCCTTTGCAGTCCTCTAGTGACCAATTCAACACCATGTACTAATCCATTCACTGTGCCAAAACCCAAACACTTATAAATCCACCAAGACACTCTCTTTCCAGTACTCTAATGATTCAGTCACTGCCTAAGTATTCATGCACTGAGCCAGGCCTTAGCACATGGACTTCTTCAAACCCCTATCCACTATGCATGCAGTCCTCTAACCACCTACACACTTGTCTTTCACACCTTCAATTCCCCAGTCAGTATCCATACACTTCCAGCAAACACCCTGTCACTCCCCTTGCACTCCTTTAGTGACCTTATTAAGCATCATGTACTAATCCATTCACTGCGCCAAACCCTAATAAATTCACCCAGGCACTCTCCTTGCAGTACTCTAAACATTCAGTCAGTAGCCAAGTACTCATCCAGTGACCCAGGCCTTAGTATATGGTCTGCTTCAAACCCAGATCCACTATGCATGCAGTCTTCTAACCACCTACACAATTGTCTTTCACACCTTCAATTCTCTAGTCAGTATCCATACACTTCCAGGAAACACCCTGTCACTGCCTTTGCAGTCTTCTAGTGACCCATTCAGCATCATGTACTAATCCATTCACTGTGCGAAAACTCAAACACTTATAAATTCATCAAGATACTAGCTTTGCAGTACTCTAATCATTCAGTCAGTGCCTAAGTATTCATGCACTGAGCCAGGCCTTAGCACATGGACTGCTTCAAACCCCTATCCACTATGCATGCAGTCTTCTAACCACCTAGACACTTGTCTTTCACACTTTCAATTTCCTTGTCAGTATCCATACAGTCCAGCAAACATCTTGTCACTGCCTTTGCACTCCTCTAGTGACCCATTCAGTACCAAGTACTAATCCATTTCCTGTGGGAAAAGCCTAGCACTTATAAATCCACCTAGGCACTCTCCTTGCTGTACTGTAATCATTCAGTCAGTACCCAAGTAGTCATGCAGTGAGCCAGGCCTTAGCACATGGACTGCTTTAAATGCCTATGCAGTATGGATGCAGTCCTCTCATCACCTACACAGTTGTGTTTCCCACCTTCAATTCCCTAGCTAGTATTCATACTCTTCTAGCAAACACCCTGTCACTCACCCAGTGTGTCTCCTTATAGTACTGTAATCATTTATTCAGTTAGCATGTAGAGTTTTAGTGAGGTAGGCTTTAGGGCATGAACTGCTTCAAAGTAGTATGCACTATGCATGTAGTGTTTTAACCATCGTCACACTTGTGGTTCAGGGACATAGTTTCTTAGTCAGTATTTATATAAAATGTGTTTGTACAGTAATGGAATAGTATAATTTTGAAAGTTATTAATATACATTTATTTGTGATTCTTTTTTACAGATACAGAATAGGAGTGTTTCTCATCTGTTTGCACTCTTCTAGTGCAAGATTGTTTGGATGAAGGGTCCTTAGGTGTTTCATCATACTTGCTGTGCCGCATGAGTATTTTTTGTTAGGATCCCCTCGTAACAGAACTCTTTTGAAAATCTTGTGCATGAGAAAGGTGGGATTGGTCTTTGTTTGCTCCTCGAGAAAAGTAGAACATTTCCACATCACTGAAGAAAAACGTTGTGGGCGTGGTGCATCCTCCAAAAATTCAACTTTAGATTTGGTGACTATTTTATAGCGACATCATTTACAGTTTTTGTAAGTTAAAGTTAAAAAAAATTGTTAGCTGTGTGCATTTTATATTTCTGTGATTTGTACTTTGAGAATGGCATGTTGTTTTTTTTTAACAATCTTTGAGATTGTGTTTTTTTTGCCCGCTGTTAAGTGATGAGTACGATTGAAAGCACTATTTTTAGTGAAATTTAATATATTCTGAGAACAGCAAAAAAGGCAAAAAAATTACTTTGTGGAAATAATGCTGTGTTGTAAAACATTTATTAATACATGTTATAAGTTTTTTTTTCCTTTTCTTTCACAGATCCAAATTTTAAAATAAGCAATTTATATGTATTTATATTTGAATGAAAAACAGAAAAAAATGTATACCATTTTTTATTCCTATTACTGTGAAGG
Organism: Triturus cristatus; assembly: GCF_964204655.1. NCBI lineage: Eukaryota > Metazoa > Chordata > Amphibia > Caudata > Salamandridae > Triturus > Triturus cristatus. The sequence goes on from NC_140592.1 coordinate 1,941,366, forward strand.
TAAGTTTAACTAAGTCTCTATATGCAGAATGAAGAGGCCTGCAAGAAGCTACAAAGTTGAAACACGTTTCTAAAAACATTCTGTTTATGTAGTTTTGAAATCTGACCATAATCAGATATCATGTGACCTGCAAAAAAAGAGATTTGAGGGGTTCATAATATTGCACCTTTTTAGCTTTTGAAGGACCGCAATAATTTCAATCATTCTTCTTTGAACATCTTTGCAGAAAGAACTCTGTGCTTACCTTCTATCATTCACAAGGAAATTTAAAAATGGAAATATGTCACATTTTGTAACATAGTTATTGTGCAAGATACTCTTTTATATTTACAAAGAGAGGAAAAGGCAATCTGTGCACTTTTTATACTCCATGTAAATATAACCTCATCATGCACACCACTTTGTGTTGACAGGGTGTTCTATAAGTGTTGTTGTGCATGATTGCACTTAATACTCATAGAACAAGACACATGTCTAGATTTATCAGAAATCAGAAATCTCGATGTGTGTGAATGCTGCACCATTCTAAAATTGGTGTAGAAAAGCACAACAAGGAGAATTGTTTTAATTTCTCCACATTTTTATATCTTCAATGCATGCTGAAATGTTCAGCATACGTTGAAGAAGAAAAATGCATTTTCTCATTGTTTTTGTGCAGGAAGGTGTGTCTCCCTGCAGAAAAACAAACAGCACATGACACAGATATCCGTGCACTATGGTGCAAGGGTGCCTGGGTGCCAGTGTCACCACATGGCTGCAGTTTAAGCAGCCGTGCAGAGAGAAGCATAGATTTGCAACATATTTATGTACATATGTTGCATCCCTGTGCTTCGGAAGTACTACAGCACACTGCAGTTAAAGAGGTTACTGTGTGATGCTGCAGCACTTCCTCATAGTTCTGCACTTATACATTCACCATACGCTACTAATGCATTCATTCAGTCAATTACATACTACACATACATTCATCTAAACTAACACTAACAAAGAAATTTAGCTCTTTTTTTAAACCAGGAAAGTTAGTTCTTACAAGAACTTTTTTTTTCTTCTTTCTTCTTTTATAATTTTTTTTGGGTTTTCTGAACAATGGAATTTTTTTTTTGGATTTCTGTAAAAAAAAACGAAAAAAAAAACAGGAGAAACCAAACAATGAACAATAAAAAAAACAAACAAAAAAAAAACTAGCAAATGTGACTTTCTTGCCGGCGGCAGATCAGATCGATCGACTGCTCACCATAGCACAAAGTCTTATTGCACTTAGTGCAGAGCACTTTTAAAAATTGAAATTGAGGCTGGATGTCCAAGGTTTGGGCTGATGGATGCACTCTTGATGTGCTCGGCTGCGATGAGGTGGATGGCGCAGGAGCAGGAGTGTTTCTCATCCGTCCGCACTCTTCTTGTGCAAGATTGTTCGGATGAAGGGTCCTCATGTGCTTCATCATACTTGCCGTGCCGCAAGAGTATTTCTTGTTAGGATCCCCTCTCGATAGGACTCTTTTGCAAATCTTGCACGTGACCAAGGAGGCATTGGTCTTATTCTGCCCCTCGGGAAAAGTAAAAAATTTCCACACCACTGAAGAAAAACGTTTTTTGGGTGGTGCCTCCGGCAAAAATTCATCCTCAGAAGTATGAGGTGATGCAGGTGATGCCTGCTGCCCTGAAGCCATTTTTGGTTGAAAGAAGCTAATTGTAAACTTAGTCTAAAAAATCTTCTTCTCTCCAAAGAGATGGTGCTCTAAAGAAGGTCAAAGAAGAATGATTGAAATGGGTGGGGTCTTTCAATAGTTAGAAGAGGAAGTGTAATGAACAAATCAAATCTCTTTTTTTGCAGGTCACATGGGATCCGCGCACCCTGCGCTTACGCAGCACGCACCCAGCGCTCATCCGCGAAATTGAATTAAAAAGAAATATAGAATTTGATGTAAAAATATATTAGTTTTAAGACTAGTTTAGAGTTTGTCTTCAATTAATATTCACATGAAATACATATATATATGTTTTTTTAAATGTTAAATATTTCGCGGGATCCGCACACCTACCGCGGAGGCGCGTAAACGTCGCGTTACGTACATCGAACGTGTCGCGAATAGGCTGGGAGTCGCGTACCTGTCGCATTGCGATCGCACACTAAACACGTACCCAACTCGTACCATGCGCGGATGCTATCACGTAGGGATCAAGAACAGTGCGCATAGGGTGCGCGGATCTAAAAACATTGAAAAAAATATATAAAATACAGTTTTGAACATATAGTTAAAAAAATATTTTGAAAAATATAAAAAAATATGTTTATAAAACCCATTAAGTTCAAATAACATTTTTTAATTTTTAAAAGAATTAATTGAAAAAATAAGCTTAAAAAATGGTGATAAAAAAGTATTTTAAAAAAAAGATAATTAATGAAATTGACACACTGAATTTGAAAAATATAGAAATCCAATCAAAATCATTAAACATGATAGATAGGAATTAGCATTTAAAAAACCTTTGAAATTCACTGAAAAAACCATAGGTTTCATGCACGTTAAAGTTAGGAATTGGCATTTAAAAAACCTTTGAAATTCACTGAAAAAGCCAAAGGTTTCAGGGGCGTTATAGTTAGGTATTGGCATTTTAAAAACCTTAGAAATTCACAAAACAAAACCATAGGTTTTAGGGGCGTTAGACTATACAGCAGTATTCTACCAAAGCAGTGGTTAACCTGTAGCTGTTGCGGTTGTGTGAAAGAGTGTTTTAAGTACTGCCTGCCCTACATTAGCTTGCTGACACATCGACACAATAGTGCTTGGTGAATGTGTGCGGTATAGGCCATGTTGCAGCTTAACAGATGTCAGCTATGGGGATATTTCCTAAGAAAGCCATAGTAGCCCCTAGTTTGCGGATGGAATGCGCTCTAGGGTCTATTGGTGAAGATCGTTTTGCTTTAACATAACATGTTTGAATACATTTGACAATCCACCGAGCAATACCTGATTTAGATATAGGATTGCCTTTGTGTGGTGGAGGAAAAGCCAAAAAGAGTTGTTTTGTTTTACGAAATGGTTTTGTTCTCTCTGCGTAATATAATAACGCTCTTTTAACATCTAAAGTGTGTAGAGCTCATTCTGCTACTGAATCTGGCTGAGGAAAGAACACAGGTAACTCAACAGATTGATTGATGTGAAAGGCAGATACTACTTTAGGTAGGGACTTAGGGTTAGTGCAAAGAACCAATTTGTCTTTGTGGAGTTGGAAAATTGGTACTTCTATGGTTAGTGCCTGAAGCTCACTGACTCTCCTCAGTGATGTAATAGCAATGAGAAAAGCCACTTTCTAAGTGAGGAATTGCAGTTCAGATTTATGAACGGCTTTGATGGGGAACTACTGAGAGCTCCAACAGGGTAGTGAACCAAGGTGGACGGGCCCATGTGGGAGCTACTAGGATCAGTGTAAGGGATGTTTGTCTGAGCTTCTGAACTCCTATTGGAATGAGTGAGAGAGGCAGAAAAGCGTAGGAAAATATCCCTGACCAGTTCATTCATAGTGCATTGCCTTTGGACAATGAGTGTGGATACCTGGAGGCGACGCTTGGGCATTTTGGTGTGTGGCAAACAGATCTATCTGTGGAAAGCCCCACATATGAAAGAATGGCAGGAAAACTTGAGGGTGAAGTTCCCTCTCGTTAGTCAATTGTGCTGAGCAGGTCTGCCATTTCATAGTTTACTCCTGGGAGGTGATCCGCCAGGAGAATTTTATTTTGATGCACGGTCCACGGCCCACCTTGAACTGGCTTGTGCAAGGCGCGACAGCTTGAGAAAGTGTGTACCCCCCTGTTTTTGTATGTTATACATGGCTGTCATGTTGTTGGTGCGGACTAGGACAGCTTTGCCTGTATGGTGAGTCTGGAAGGCTTTGAGCGCTAGAAACACTGCTAGCAGCTCTAGATGATTTAAATGAAGTTGCTTTTGACTACACAAACCTTGTACAGTGTGAGTTTGGAGATGAGCTCCCCAACCAGTGAGCGATGCGTCTGTTCTTAGCAGTGTCTGTGGAACCGGGTCGATGAAGGACTGCCCTTTGGATAAATTCTGTGGATTCCACCACTGCAGAGAGTGATGAGTGCGGCAGTCTACCAACACTAGATCTGACAATTGACCGAGACTGATTCCACTTATGTGCCAACCATTCCTGATGGGGACGAATTTGAAGTCTTGCATGGGGAACTATCATGATGCAAGACGACATCATTCCTAGCAGCTGTATGTGTACTCGAGCTGGAAGTGACCGGTTGGGCTGAACTGTGGGAATAGAGCCTGAATATTGCAGATTCTGGCTGCATTGGGACAGGCTAGAGCTTTTTGAGTATAGAGAGTGGCTCCCAAATAGGTTTGTGTGTTGGAGATGGGAATTCAACACATTCAGTGTGAAACCTAGATCGTGTAGTAATTGCAGCGTTATCTGATTGTGCTGGAGACACTTTGGGTAAGAGCTGGCTTTGATGAGCCAGTTGTCCATGTATGGGAAGACATGAATATGCGGTCTTCGCATGTGAGCAGCAACTGCTCCCAGGCATATGGTGAATACTTTGGGAGCAATGGTGACTCTGAATGGAAGCACTTTGAACTGGTAATGTTGTCCCGCTACCACAAACCGGAGGTATTTGCGATGAGCGGTATGTATTGGACTATGGAACTATGCGTCTTTTAAGTCTAAAGTGGACATAAAGTCGCATTGCTGTAGAAGTGGGAGTACTTGTTGAAGTGCGACCATATGAAAGTGGCCCGATTGAATGTACTGATTTAGTTCTCTCAGGTCTAATATAGGCCTGAGAGAGCCATCCTATTTGGGTTTGAGAAAGTATAGGGAGTACACGCCTGATCTTTGATATTGTAATGGTACGGGCTCTATAACTCCCTTTCGCAGAAGAGTGAACCTCTTGTTTGAGGAGGTGTAAATACTCTGGTGTCATTTTGTGAGAACGTGGAGTAATGTTTGAAGGATTGTTGGTAAGCTCCAGGCAATAACCAGATTGGATAATTCCTAGAACCCATCCGTCTGAAGTTATTGTATGCCAGACAGGGAGGAATTGAGAGAGACGTCCCCCGACCAGTGTGGAATGATCGGGGGAAGGAGAGGAAAGTCACTGTTTGTTTGTTGAGGGGGAGGTACGGGGTGTGGAACCTTTACCTCTTCCTTTGCCACTGTTTCCTCTAAATCTTCCTCGAAAATAACCTCTTGAAGAGGATGACCGAGTATTACCTTTATAGGAGGCAGAGGTGCTGTCCGTAGATATGTTTTTAGAGCCCCCTCTGTAGAAGGAGCAGCAAAAAGCATCCCTATTGGATGGGGACTGTAAGGCCTCCATAGATTTTGCAATGTCTGTGTCCTTCATCTTCTCTAAAGAAGTGTCTACAAGGGGACAAAAAAGATGCTCTTTGTCAAAACGCAAGTTTAAAATAGAAACCTGTACTAGAAGTTTGAACCCTGAAATTCTAACCCAGTCGTGTCTCCGTAGCAAGACACTGGTGTTGATTGCACAAGCCGCTGTGTCAGCTGCATCTAAAGTGCATCTCATAGATGAGTTTGAAATTAACTTCCCTTCCTGGACTAGGTCATGCGCCTTAACCTTGTGTTCATCAGGTAGCAATTGTTCCATTTCTTCATGCTCTGTCGTATCTAGCTAAGTTAGCTTGGGTATTGGCAATATGCCAATGATTGACTGCCTGTGCAGCTGTTCTCTTTATGGAGGCATCTATTAGTTTAGATTCCTTGTCAGGAGGAGGGGCATCTCCTGCTATTTGTGAGTTTGTCTGCTTCCAGGCATTGGAAACCACTAAGGAATCTAATGGTAATTGACCTCTGATGTAAACTGGGTCTGATGGTGTAGATTTATACTTTTTATCTACCCTTGGCTTAAGAATTCTTGCAGGAACTGGAACTTTAAAGATGTCGTCCGCGTGTCTAAGTATACCCTTAAACATAGGCAGTGTGTGAATGGATCCTTGGGACGGGCTTAGTGTCTCAAAGTGAAAATCTTCCTCAATTGATTCTTTATGAAGCTGAACTCCATGATATTCAGCAGCCCTATTTATTAGATCTATGTACCCTATGTTATCATCAGGTGGAGAGAAATTCATAGGGTATAGATCTGGATCGTTATCTGAGTTTGGATCTGTATTATAATACAGAAAGACAAGCACCTGCATAACAGGAGGTATTCTGTGCTGTCGGCGAAAGAATGCAGCCGTTGCTGGTCGTAACCTGCCACCAACCCACTGGGGTAATTTAAATTAAAAAGAACATTGATAAAGAGACGTACCTATTAGTGGTTATTCAAATCAAACTTCAAGGACCAGAGGGCTGTGAGGGCCACGCCCACTGTGGCAAGATACATTTAAATGAAGGACTATGAATTGTCTCAGATGTAATTGAAACGCCATTGAGAAAGGGAAAGAATCCTGAAACGCGTCTGGCGTAAAGACATGTGGGTGGGAAGTGCCGATTGTGCCCGTCTGAAGCCGGCAGTAATCTATGGAGCAAGATTTACCTTTGTGGCACTTCCTTCTTTGGGGCAACCTGTCTTTTGGATGGATGGAGATATTCTATCTATCTATCTATCTATCTATCTATCTATCTATCTATCTATCTATCTATCTATCTATCTATCTATCTATCTATCTATCTATCTATCTATCTATCTATCTATCTATCTATCTATCTATCTATCTATATATATATTCAGTGAAAAAACCATAGGTTTCACACACGTTATAGTTAGGAATTAGCATTTAAAAAACCTTAGAAATTCAATGAAAAAACCAAAGGTTTCACACATGTTATACATGTCACTGACCATGTCATGAGTGATGTAATATGTGACGTCATCCGCAGTGCATTGCGGGCGCGCGAGTTATAGTTAGCTGAACTAACTATAACGGGGCAATTTCAATGGTTTTTTACGAGTAAAATGTCCAGTTAACTATAACATGTGTGAAACCTATGGTTTTTTTCACTGAATTTCTAAGGTTTTTTAAATGCTAATTCCTAACTATAACGTGTGTGAAACCTATGGTTTTTTCACTGAATTTCTAAGGTTTTTTAAATGCTAAGTCCTAACTATAACGTGTGTGAAACCCATGGTTTTTTCAGTGAATGAATATATATATATATATATATATATATTCAGTGAAAAAACCATAGGTTTCACACACGTTATAGTTAGGAATTAGCATTTAAAAAACCTTAGAAATTCAGTGAAAAAACCATAGGTTTCACACATGTTATAGTTAGCTGGACATTTTACTCGTAAAAAACCAATGAAATTACCCCGTTATAGTTAGTTCAGCTAACTATAACTCGCGCGCCCGCAATGCACTGCTGATGACGTCACATATTACATCACTCATGACATGGTCAGTGACATCACTCATGACATCACTGATGACATCTCAAATGACATCACTGATGACATCACTGATGACATCATCCTTGTGATAGAGTGGCAGACCTCCTCTCACCTTAATATAAGCTTTGATACACACATTCAAAAATAGAGACTAAAAATTTCAAAACAATGGACATACCAATACCAGTTACAACAACCTCTTCAGTAATTCTAAGATCCACATACTCATCCACTCATTCACCAACAGTCCTATACAGTCACTCATACATGTACTCACTCATCATATGTACTCATACATCTATACATCCTGTTACACAATGCCACTCATCCATAGAGTTACTCACACACATAGTCACTCATGCTAATAAAGAATAAAACATACATTTACTTGCATATACAGTAATACACACACCACCATACTTACTTCTACGGAAACTTACACATACTTAGTCTTTTAAACAATCACTTATAGAAACACATACTTATTCATACAGGAACTCTTCAATCTCTCCCTCTCATATATACTCACATATATACACCAATACTCACATATACTAGTTTAAAACATATGTAGTTACTCCTGAAGACACTATTGAGACAGTCATTCACTCACTAACACACCCATACACACACTCATCCACCCATACAGTCCTGCACACATGCTGTCTTCAACACATACAAACAGTGAGTCACTCATTCATGCATCTATGCACTACGTAATACCCCCCACCGTACCATACAGACACTCAGACTGATACTCAAAAAAACAACTAATAACCTATATAGACACCCATGTAGCTACTCACCAACCCATGCAGCCACTTATACACAAAGTGAGAGATACACTTAATCAGTCAGTTACACAATCAATTTTTCAAAAACAAATCATCCATTTAGACACTTATATACCCATTTATTCTTCCATCGACCTTGAGATATACATATATAAAACATATGTAATTTTCAGAATAACACACATTCACTGGATGATGTCATCAGTGATGTCATCAGTGATGTCATTTGAGATGTCATCAGTGATGTCATGAGTGATGTCACTGACCATGTCATGAGTGATGTAATATGTGACGTCATCAGCAGTGCATTGCGGGCGCGCGAGTTATAGTTAGCTGAACTAACTATAACGGGGCAATTTCATTGGTTTTTTACGAGTAAAATGTCCAGCTAACTATAACATGTGTGAAACCTATGGTTTTTTCACTGAATTTCTAAGGTTTTTTAAATGCTAATTCCTAACTATAACGTGTGTGAAACCTATGGTTTTTTCACTGAATTTCTAAGGTTTTTTAAATGCTAATTCCTAACTATAACGTGTGTGAAACCTATGGTTTTTTCAGTGAATTTCAAAGGTTTTTTAAATGCTAATTCCTAACTATAACGTGTGTGAAACCCATGGTTTTTTCAGTGAATTTGCAAGGTTTTTTAAATGCTATTTTTTTTTTTTTTTCTTCATTTTTTTCAAACATATTTTTAATTAAATTTTTTACCTTTTATAAAGACTATGCTTAATTTTTTAAAATCATTAAATATTTATTTTAAATAAATTTTTTAAAATAAACAAGTAAAATTTATTTCCAGATTTTTTTTTTTTTTTTTTTTTTTTTTTTTATAGTACGCGTACCGTAAGCTCACGGTAAGCGTACGGTTTACGCAACGTCCGTAAACTATCTACGCTGCTTGCGTATAGTTACGTACTTTGCGTAGCCGCGCGTACTGCGCGCGGGACGCGTGCGCGCTTACGCAACACGCGCACGTTACGCGGAAGTGCCGGGAAATGACTGTTATGCGCATGAGCGCAAGCGCGTGTCTTTTTTACGCGCACGCGTACTTTTTGCCGTAAGCGCACCGTAAGCGTACCGTAAGCGTACGGTTGGTCATGTGATCATGAAACACAACTTTTGATTGGTTGAAACTACTTTCAGTTCTAGAACTCTCCTACACCACACCCATTCCCCTCATTTCTGCTTGTGATCCCTTGGGAGAAGGAGCTGGTTTGTCTTTGGGATACGATGGCAGAACAGCAGAGCTCTTCTGAGAGTGAGGCTAGCACCAGCAGCACTGTCTTGAGGCAGAGAGCGAGGAAAGTAAAACCTTCTTATGTTTGGGATTATTTTACTTTTCCAGAAGGCCAGCAAAAGGTGAATGCACCTTTAGTTACTTGCAAGCTGTGTAAGCGTGTACTTTCTAGAGGTAAACCTGACAAGAAGTATTCCTTTGGGAATCACACCATGATGAGGCACCTCAAGGATGTACACAAAAGGACACATGCACATCTTTTTGGAGGTAACTCTTCAGAAAGACGAGCCAGTACATCCACAGCAGCTCAGCCTGGACCATCACCTGCAGAGCTTACTCCTTCTTCTGCAGCTCAGGTGAGCCCTTCATCTGTGGGGGGAGAATCTCCTTTTGCTGGCCCTCTGGAAATGAACCCTCGATTTCGGAAGGTTGATATTCATTGCACATTTTGTAAAGCTCTAATTTGTTATAGGGAGACCAGTGTTTCCCTAGTGAATAACAAAATAGATCAGCACATTTGTAGCTTTGAATGATTTTCCCATGGTTCCTTTCCTCTGTCCCTGCATGAACACAACGGTTCTTTTAAGAGCCAACCTTATCTTTCATCTTTTTTTTACATTTTTTTTTAAAAACTTTTTTTTTTTTTTTACCGTACGCGTACGGTAAGCGTACCTTTTTTTTTATTTTTTAAAAAAAACACTAAAAATCATTTATCACATTACAAGGTCCTTGAGAGACTACAATTATTACTATTGACTTACCTTACTTACTCAAAAAAATATTTATTCATTTGTTTTTTTTAAAAATAGTTTTTAAAATGGTTGTAGTTTACGAAAATTTTCTATATCGATCTGAAAAAAAAGAAAAAAGTATTAATATTTTTAAACCATTTTATAATACAGTACACATATTTACATTTTAAATTTCTGCCTATAATTCTTCTATGCACACAGAGTCATGTTTTCACATTAGTGCCAAAACGAAATTTCTTTGCCAATTTGAAAGCACACTTACTGCTCTTTTTTTTTCGGGCCAAGTGAAAATCTCTTTTTACACTTTGAAATCACTTTTACAGACTGACACATTCTGAAACCTTTTTTTTAAATTTATTTAAATGCACATGTCCAAGCTGTTTTTTTTTCAGACCACCACCGTGTGTATTCTCTGTGACTGCCTACACTCCAGCAGGGGCAACCAGCCTTAGTGATGCTGAATGTATTTGCATTACAGACTTAAACCTGAAAACCCCACTCGCTTCTAATTACTGTGCATGACTATACATGGCAAGCACATGGGTGTGTGCTAAGCCTCTGCTTCTTCCCCCAAAAATTCGCTCCTCTTTTCCATCTACTGCAACTGTGAAATCACCAGAGCAAGACGCAATAAATTTCTGCCTATAATTCTTCTATGCACACAGAGTCATGTTTTCACTTTATTGCCAAAACGAAATTTCTTTGCAAATTTGAAAGCACACTTACTGCTCTTTTTTTTTTGGGCCAAGTGAAAATGTCTTTTTACACTTTGAAATCACTTTTACAGACTGACACATTCTGAAACCTTTTTTTTAAATTTATTTAAATGCACATGTCCAAGCTGTTTTTTTTTCAGACCACCACCGTGTGTATTCTCTGTGACTGCCTACACTCCAGCAGGGGCAACCAGCCTTAGTGATGCTGAATGTATTTGCATTACAGACTTAAACCTGAAAACCCCACTCGCTTCTAATTACTGTGCATGACTATACATGGCAAGCACATGGGTGTGTGCTAAGCCTCTGCTTCTTCCCCCCAAAAATCGCTCCTCTTTTCCATCTACTGCAACTGTGAAATCACCAGAGCAAGACGCAATAAATTTCTGCCTATAATTCTTCTATGCACACAGAGTCATGTTTTCACATTAGTGCCAAAACGAAATTTCTTTGCCAATTTGAAAGCACACTTACTGCTCTTTTTTTTTTGGGCCAAGTGAAAATCTCTTTTTACACTTTGAAATCACTTTTACAGACTGACACATTCTGAAACCTTTTTTTTAAATTTATTTAAATGCACATGTCCAAGCTGTTTTTTTTTCAGACCACCACCGTGTGTATTCTCTGTGACTGCCTACACTCCAGCAGGGGCAACCAGCCTTAGTGATGCTGAATGTATTTGCATTACAGACTTAAACCTGAAAACCCCACTCGCTTCTAATTACTGTGCATGACTATACATGGCAAGCACATGGGTGTGTGCTAAGCCTCTGCTTCTTCCCCCAAAAATTTGCTCCTCTTTTCCATCTACTGCAACTGTGAAATCACCAGAGCAAGACGCAATAAATTTCTGCCTATAATTCTTCTATGCACACAGAGTCATGTTTTCACATAAGTGCCAAAACGAAATTTCTTTGCCAATTTGAAAGCACACTTACTGCTCTTTTTTTTTTGGGCCAAGTGAAAATCTCTTTTTACACTTTGAAATCACTTTTACAGACTGACACATTCTGAAACCTTTTTTTTAAATTTATTTAAATGCACATGTCCAAGCTGTTTTTTTTTCAGACCACCACCGTGTGTATTCTCTGTGACTGCCTACACTCCAGCAGGGGCAACCAGCCTTAGTGATGCTGAATGTATTTGCATTACAGACTTAAACCTGAAAACCCCACTCGCTTCTAATTACTGTGCATGACTATACATGGCAAGCACATGGGTGTGTGCTAAGCCTCTGCTTCTTCCCCCAAAAATTCGCTCCTCTTTTCCATCTACTGCAACTGTGAAATCACCAGAGCAAGACGCAATAAATTTCTGCCTATAATTCTTCTATGCACACAGAGTCATGTTTTCACTTTATTGCCAAAACGAAATTTCTTTGCCAATTTGAAAGCACACTTACTGCTCTTTTTTTTTTGGGCCAAGTGAAAATCTCTTTTTACACTTTGAAATCACTTTTACAGACTGACACATTCTGAAACCTTTTTTTTAAATTTATTTAAATGCACATGTCCAAGCTGTTTTTTTTTCAGACCACCACCGTGTGTATTCTCTGTGACTGCCTACACTCCAGCAGGGGCAACCAGCCTTAGTGATGCTGAATGTATTTGCATTACAGACTTAAACCTGAAAACCCCACTCGCTTCTAATTACTGTGCATGACTATACATGGCAAGCACATGGGTGTGTGCTAAGCCTCTGCTTCTTCGCCCAAAAAATCGCTCCTCTTTTCCATCTACTGCAACTGTGAAATCACCAGAGCAAGACGCAATAAATTTCTGCCTATAATTCTTCTATGCACACAGAGTCATGTTTTCACATTAGTGCCAAAACGAAATTTCTTTGCCAATTTGAAAGCACACTTACTGCTCTTTTTTTTTTGGGCCAAGTGAAAATCTCTTTTTACACTTTGAAATCACTTTTACAGACTGACACATTCTGAAACCTTTTTTTTAAATTTATTTAAATGCACATGTCCAAGCTGTTTTTTTTTCAGACCACCACCGTGTGTATTCTCTGTGACTGCCTACACTCCAGCAGGGGCAACCAGCCTTAGTGATGCTGAATGTATTTGCATTACAGACTTAAACCTGAAAACCCCACTCGCTTCTAATTACTGTGCATGACTATACATGGCAAGCACATGGGTGTGTGCTAAGCCTCTGCTTCTTCCCCCAAAAATTCGCTCCTCTTTTCCATCTACTGCAACTGTGAAATCACCAGAGCAAGACGCAATAAATTTCTGCCTATAATTCTTCTATGCACACAGAGTCATGTTTTCACATAAGTGCCAAAACGAAATTTCTTTGCCAATTTGAAAGCACACTTACTGCTCTTTTTTTTTTGGGCCAAGTGAAAATCTCTTTTTACACTTTGAAATCACTTTTACAGACTGACACATTCTGAAACCTTTTTTTTAAATTTATTTAAATGCACATGTCCAAGCTGTTTTTTTTTCAGACCACCACCGTGTGTATTCTCTGTGACTGCCTACACTCCAGCAGGGGCAACCAGCCTTAGTGATGCTGAATGTATTTGCATTACAGACTTAAACCTGAAAACCCCACTCGCTTCTAATTACTGTGCATGACTATACATGGCAAGCACATGGGTGTGTGCTAAGCCTCTGCTTCTTCCCCCAAAAATTCGCTCCTCTTTTCCATCTACTGCAACTGTGAAATCACCAGAGCAAGACGCAATAAATTTCTGCCTATAATTCTTCTATGCACACAGAGTCATGTTTTCACATAAGTGCCAAAACGAAATTTCTTTGCCAATTTGAAAGCACACTTACTGCTCTTTTTTTTTTGGGCCAAGTGAAAATCTCTTTTTACACTTTGAAATCACTTTTACAGACTGACACATTCTGAAACCTTTTTTTTAAATTTATTTAAATGCACATGTCCAAGCTGTTTTTTTTTCAGACCACCACCGTGTGTATTCTCTGTGACTGCCTACACTCCAGCAGGAGCAACCAGCCTTAGTGATGCTGAATGTATTTGCATTACAGACTTAAACCTGAAAACCCCACTCGCTTCTAATTACTGTGCATGACTATACATGGCAAGCACATGGGTGTGTGCTAAGCCTCTGCTTCTTCCCCCAAAAATTCGCTCCTCTTTTCCATCTACTGCAACTGTGAAATCACCAGAGCAAGACGCAATAAATTTCTGCCTATAATTCTTCTATGGACACAGAGTCATGTTTTCACATTAGTGCCAAAACGAAATTTCTTTGCCAATTTGAAAGCACACTTACTGCTCTTTTTTTTTTGGGCCAAGTAAAAATCTCTTTTTACACTTTGAAATCACTTTTACAGACTGACACATTCTGAAACCTTTTTTTTAAATTTATTTAAATGCACATGTCCAAGCTGTTTTTTTTTCAGACCACCACCGTGTGTATTCTCTGTGACTGCCTACACTCCAGCAGGGGCAACCAGCCTTAGTGATGCTGAATGTATTTGCATTACAGACTTAAACCTGAAAACCCCACTCGCTTCTAATTACTGTGCATGACTATACATGGCAAGCACATGGGTGTGTGCTAAGCCTCTGCTTCTTCCCCCAAAAATTCGCTCCTCTTTTCCATCTACTGCAACTGTGAAATCACCAGAGCAAGACGCAATAAATTTCTGCCTATAATTCTTCTATGGACACAGAGTCATGTTTTCACATTAGTGCCAAAACGAAATTTCTTTGCCAATTTGAAAGCACACTTACTGCTCTTTTTTTTTTGGGCCAAGTAAAAATCTCTTTTTACACTTTGAAATCACTTTTACAGACTGACACATTCTGAAACCTTTTTTTTAAATGTATTTAAATGCACATGTCCAAGCTGTTTTTTTTTCAGACCACCACCGTGTGTATTCTCTGTGACTGCCTACACTCCAGCAGGGGCAACCAGCCTTAGTGATGCTGAATGTATTTGCATTACAGACTTAAACCTGAAAACCCCACTCGCTTCTAATTACTGTGCATGACTATACATGGCAAGCACATGGGTGTGTGCTAACCCTCTGCTTCTTCCCCCAAAAATTCGCTCCTCTTTTCCATCTACTGCAACTGTGAAATCACCAGAGCAAGACGCAATAAATTTCTGCCTATAATTCTTCTATGGACACAGAGTCATGTTTTCACATTAGTCCCAAAACGAAATTTCTTTGCCAATTTGAAAGCACACTTACTGCTCTTTTTTTTTCGGGCCAAGTGAAAATCTCTTTTACAGACTGACACATTATGAATCCACCATGTGTAACTACAACAAAAACAATTCCCATTTCTATTATTCATTTCTTAAGTTACCACATACATCCCCTCTCAAACTGTAAACTCACCTTTAAATTTAGTTAGTTGTGAAAGAAATGTGTCACTCAAACAGCAGATTATCAGAGCCAGGATCTCTGTTCTGTACACCTCTCTCCTCTCAGCAGAACCAGATAATGGCAAACTTTCCCTCTATTTTTCCACACATATACATGTAAGTTTCAAATCTCAGTGCTTCCCCCTTTTTTTCAAATGTAATGACACATTTCTATTGGTTGAAAACCAACCCTTTTCCAAAAGTACCCTGCCCCCAACTTGACTTCTGCCTAGTACCCTTCCCCCAACTTGACTTCTGCCTGCTACCATAGCAACAGCTCATGGAACACTGCTGTGTGCAGTTAGGTCAGAAGTTCGACACACAATGTTTCAATTCCACAGAGCAAGAGTGCTTGACTTTTCAATCCTAACTGCAAATCCATAGTACTGTTCTTTGGTTACACATTTTTTTGTACCAATACAAAACATGCTTCTATTAATTTTCACATACAGCCTAGTTTTTTTTCTAGAATGGTATGAAACAGCCAATCAGTTCTTTTTGTTTTGTAAAAAATATGTATGCCTCCATTTCCAAACTGTCTTTATTTTCATATTGCCATTCTACTGAAAGACACCTCCTGAGTGCATCCAGTTCTCCTTTGAAGATGTTCACAGTGTGGATTGTAGGGCACAGCTATGTCTTCTGGAGTGAAAAGTTTGCAGAGAAAACAGATATGGTGAGAGACCTTGCTTTGCCAAATGTAGACATTAAATGGATTGGTCAGAGAGGGTTAAAGTGGCACCAATTGATGCCATTGGTGAAATCCTTCATGCAAATCCAACACCCTGACCTCATAATAGTGCACTGTGGTGGCAATGACCTAGGCACTTTGACTGGGGTAGGTCTGGAAATGCTTATGAAGGACACCTTTGCACAACTGTTTACACTTTTCCCTAAAACTGCCTTTGTGTTTTCCAACATATGCCAAAGGCAAAAATGGAACTGGTCCAATCATTTCTGTCCACAGATTGACAAAGCAAGAAAGCACGTCAACAAATCTGTTTCTGCTTTCCTCCGTGACTATGGTATGGGTGCCATTTACCACAACAACTTGCGTTACGACATGCAAGACATTTATAGAGGAGATGGTGTGCACTTCAATGATGAAGGGAACAGAGTCTTCCTCTTGAACCTTAGACTCTGCATCGGTACTTACTTGTAAGTACCACTAAAAAAATGACTCCATAAACACAACAGCTCTTTTTAGAGCTCCCTAATTTCTAAACTCTTAAATCTGATTTTCATTTATTTATTTTTATTTTTTTTACCGTACGCTTACCGTGAGCTTACCGTACGCGTACCCCGTGATTTTTTTTAAAATCAATAAATGTTTTTTTTGTACTTTTCTGTCCTTCTTTGACCCCCTTACAATTGTTAGGGGGTCTGTAACTCTCCTCATTGCCCCCTTTCTTTGTTTTCACTCTTTTTTTTCAGAGTGAAATACACAAAATGGCGGCCGCCGCTTCCTGGTTTCGGCCGATTCGAATGTTTACTAAGATCTAAGAGCCAATCAGAATCGCGCTCGCGCACGCCACCGTACGCTTACCGTAAGCGTACGGTAAGCGTACCGTAAGCTGGCTCAGATATATATATTGATTTAAAGGCTATTTTCTCAGAATCTACTGAACAGATTTACACCAAACCTACAAAAGGCACTTCCTTGACCTAGGGACTACCTCTCTGCCAAATTTCTAGTAATTCTGTTCAGCCGTTCGGGCTGTAGGTCGTTCTAAAGGTCCTATGGAAAAATGCATGGGAAAAACGCGTTTTGGGACCCCCCTTTTATCTCAGCCCCCGCTTGACGGATCCCCCCGAGACTTTCAGGGTAGGAGCGGAGCGTAGCGCCCCACCTATTTTGAGAAATTCGCGAGGATTCGTCGACCGGCGCCAAAGTTATTCAAAATAGAATGTTGAGGTTTTCCTATGGAAACGTGGTCCTAACTATAACTACCTACTGGCGGTCGCCAGTAGGTAGTTATAGTTAGGACCACGTTTCCATAGGAAAACCTCAACATTCTATTTTGAATAACTTTGGCGCCGGTCGACGAATCCTCGCGAATTTCTCAAAATAGGTGGGGCGCTACGCTCCGCTCCTACCCTGAAAGTCTCGGGGGGATCCGTCAAGCGGGGGCTGAGATAAAAGGGGGGTCCCAAAACGCGTTTTTCCCATGCATTTTTCCATAGGACCTTTAGAACGAGCTACAGCCCGAACGGCTGAACAGAATTACTAGAAATTTGGCAGAGAGGTAGTCCCTAGGTCAAGGAAGTGCCTTTTGTAGGTTTGGTGTAAATCTGTTCAGTAGATTCTGAGAAAATAGCCTTTAAATCAATATATATATCTGAGCCCGCTTACGGTACGCTTACCGTACGCTTACGGTAAGCGTACGGTGGCGTGCGCGAGCGCGATTCTGATTGGCTCTTAGATCTTAGTAAACATTCGAATCGGTCGAAACCAGGAAGCGGCGGCCGCCATTTTGTGTATTTCACTCTGAAAAAAAAGAGTGAAAACAAGGAAAGGGGGCAATGAGGAGAGTTACAGACCCCCTAACATTTGTAAGGGGGTCAAAGAAGGACAGAAAAGTACAAAAAAAACATTTATTGATTTTAAAAAAAATCACGGGGTACGCGTACGGTAAGCTTACGGTAAGCGTACGGTAACTGTTGCAATAATTTTCCATGATGGACCTACTGTTACTTCTGGACATTACACAGTTTATCTTAAATGTGAAAAAGGCTGGACACTGTGTAATGATTCCCAATTGATTTTCAAACAACGTTTGCCTTTTGATTTAGCAAATTCCTATCTAATCTTCCTGAAACCTAAATTTTAGAGAGACTTGGCAAGATCTGGATAAAACAATTTTACCATTTTACTGGATTACCATTGCAATTTTGTAAAAAAAAGATTTTTTAAATTATCATTTGGCCTAATGGAAAGATAACCAATTGTAATGTGGACTTTTTTAATTTTTAATGAAACTTTGAAAAACCAATAATTTAGAGATTATCGGTAACTTCTGCACATTTTAAATTTTGGAATGTTATTGGACTGCCATTGGAAATTTTTTCAAAAATGTTTTAAAAAATTACTATTTGGCCATGTGGAAAAGTAACCAATTCTATTGTGGACTTAATAAATTATTCAAAAAATTTTCGTGAACCAAAATGTTACAGAGAATCGGTGAGATCTGGACAAATTAAACTTTAGAATTTTATTGGATTACCGTTGGAAATTTATTCCCAAAAAAAATTTAAAATTACTATTTGGTCTAAAGGAAATGAAATCAGATGTATTTTGGAGTTATTTGAGATATAATATTGTGATTATACTTCTGAAACAAACATATCAGACGGTATTTTAAAGAAATAACTATTGGTATTAGATGATATTTTTTTACAATATTATGCATTTCTATAATGTTAAGTTTAAGTAAAAAAAGAATCAGGGCATTTTTAATACAATCTTTGTGATTGGTATTTTTTTTTGCCCGCTGTAAAATGATGAATGCAATTGCTTTCACAATTTATAGTGAAATGCAATATATTCTGAAAACAGCAAAAATAAGGCAAAAATATTTTTTGGAAAAAAATGTAAATATGTGTACTGTATTATAAAATGTTTTAAAAATATTAATACTTTTTTCTTTTTTTCCAGATAGATATAGAAAATTTTCGAAAACTACAAACATTTTTAAAACTATTTTTTAAAAAAACAAATGAATAAATATTTTTTCAGTGAGTATGGTAAGTCAATAATAATAATTGTAGTCTCTCAAGGACAATGTAATGTGATAAATGATTTTTAGTGTTTTTAAAAAAAAAAAAAAAAAAAGTACGCGCACCGTACGCGTACGGTAAAAAAAAAATAAAAAAAAGTTTTTAAAAACATATGTAAAAAAAAGATGAAAGATAAGGTTGGCTCTTAAAAGAACCGTTGTGTTCATGCAGGGACAGAGGAAAGGAAGCATGGGAAAATTATTCAAAGCGACGCATGTGCTGATCTATTTTGTTGTTCACTAGGGAAACACTGGTCTCCCTATGGCAAATTAGATCTTTACAAAATGTGCAATGAATATCAACCTTCCGAAATCGAGGGTTCATTTCCAGAGGGCCAGCAAAAGGAGATTCTCCCCCCACAGATGAAGGGCTCACCTGACCTGCAGAAGAAGGAGTCAGCCCTGCAGATGATGGTCCAGGCTGAGCTACTGTGGATGTACTGGCTCGTCTTTCTGAAGAGTTACCTCCAAAAAGATGACCATGTGTCCTTCTGTGTACATCCTGGAGGTGTCTCTTCATGGTGTGATTCCCAAAGGAATACTTCCTGTTAGGATTACCTCTAGAAAGTACACGCTTACACAGCTTACAAGTCACTAAGGGTGCATTTACCTTTTGCTGGCCTTCAGGAAAAGTAAAATAATCCCATACATAAGAGGGCTTTTGTTTCCTCGATCTCTGCCTCAAGACAGTGCTGCTAGTGCTAGCCTCACTCTCAGAAGAGCTCTGCTGTTCTGCCATCGTATCCCAAAGACAAACCAGCTCCTTCTCCCAAGGGATCACAAGCAGAAATGAGGGGAATGGGTGTGGTGTAGGAGAGTTCTAGAACTGAAAGTAGTTTCAACCAATCAAAAGTTGTGTTTCATGATCACATGACCTACCGTACGCTTACGGTACGCTTACGGCAAAAAGTACGCATGCGCGTAAAAAAGACACGCGCTTGCGCGCATGCGCATAACAGTCACTACCCGACACTTCCGCGTAACGTGTGCGTGTGGCGTAAGCGCGCACGCGTCCCACGCGCAGTACGCGCGGCTACGCAAAGTGCGTAACTATACGCAAGCAGCGTAGATAGATTACGGACGTTGCGTAAACCGTACGCTTACCGTGAGCTTACGGTACGCGTACTAAAAAAATATTTTTTTTTAAAAAAAAGTACTGCAAATAAATTTTACATGTTTATTTTAAAAAATATATTTAAAAAAACATATTAAAGAATTTTAAAAATGTAATCATAGTCTTTATAAAAGGTAAGATAATTAAATTAAAAATATGTTAGAAAAAAAAATAAAAAAAAATAAAATTAGCATTTAAAAAACCTTGCAAATTCACTGAAAAAACCATGGGTTTCACACACGTTATAGTTAGGAATTAGCATTTAAAAAACCTTAGAAATTCAGTGAAAAAACCATAGGTTTCACACACGTTATAGTTAGGAATTAGCATTTAAAAAACCTTAGAAATTCAGTGAAAAAACCATAGGTTTCACACATGTTATAGTTAGCTGGACATTTTACTCGTAAAAAACCAATGAAATTGCCCCGTTATAGTTAGTTCAGCTAACTATAACTCGCGTGCCCGCAATGCACTGCTGATGACGTCACATATTACATCACTCATGACATGGTCAGTGACATCACTCATGACATCACTGATGACATCTCAAATGACATCACTGATGACATCACTGATGACATCATCCTTGTGATAGAGTGGCAGACCTCCTCTCACCCTTATATAACCTTTGACACACACATTCAAAAATAGAGACTAAAATTTTCAAAACAATGGACATACCAATACCAGTTACAACAACCTCTTCAGTAATTCTAAGATCCACATACACATCCACTCATTCACCAACAGTCCAATACAGTCACTCATACATGTACTCACTCATCATATGTACTCATACACCTATACATCCTGTTACACAATGCCACTCATCCATAGAGTTACTCACACACATAGTCACTCGTGCTAATAAAGAATCAAACATACATTTACTTGCATATACAGTTATACACACACCACCATACTTACTTCTACGGAAACTTACACATACTTAGTCTTTTAAACAATCACTTATAGAAACACATACTTATTCATACAGGAACTCTTCCAATCTCTCACCCTTGCATATACTCACATATATACACCAATAGTCACATATACTAGTTTTAAACATATGTAGTTACTCATAAAGACACTATTGAGACAGTCATTCACTCACTAACACACCCATACACACACTCATCCACCCATGCAGTCCTGCACACATGGTCTGTTCAACACATACAAACAGTGAGTCACTCATTCATGCACCTATGCACTACGTAATACCCCCCACCGAACCATGCAGACACTCAGACTGATACTCAAAAAACCAACTAATAACCTATATAGACACCCATGTAGCTACTCACCAACCCATGCAGCCACTTATACACAAAGTGAGAGACTGATACAGATATATACATATTTAAACATTACTCACTAAAACATGTATTCACTCTGATACACTTAATCAGTCAGTTAAACAATCAATTTTTCAAAAACAAATCATCCATTTAGACACTTATATACCCATTTATTCTTCCATCGACCTTGAGATATACATATATAAAACATATTTAATTTTCAGAAAAACCCACATTCACTGGATGATGTCATCAGTGAGGTCATCAGTGATGTCATTTGAGATGTCATCAGTGATGTCATGAGTGATGTCACTGACCATGTCATGAGTGATGTAATATGTGACGTCATCAGCAGTGCATTGCGGGCACGCGAGTTATAGTTAGCTGAACTAACTATAACGGGGCAATTTCATTGGTTTTTTACGAGTAAAATGTCCAGCTAACTATAACATGTGTGAAACCTATGGTTTTTTCACTGAATTTCTAAGGTTTTTTAAATGCTAATTCCTAACTATAACGTGTGTGAAACCTATGGTTTTTTCACTGAATTTCTAAGGTTTTTTAAATGCTAATTCCTAACTATAACGTGTGTGAAACCCATGGTTTTTTCAGTGAATATATATATATATTCACTGAAAAAACCATAGGTTTCACACATGTTATAGTTAGCGGAAATTTTACTGATAAAAAACCAGTGAAATTGCCCCGTTATAGTTAGTGCTGGCAACTATAACTCACGCGACCGCAATCCTCTGCTGATGCTAATACTGTATTTAGACACTTATTTGCCCATGTCTTCTTCCATACATTTTTAGCTATACATATATTACAAATATTTTTTTTTCATAAAGACACATATGTCATCAGCAGAAGATTGCGGTCGCGTGAGTTATAGTTGCCAGCACTAACTATAACGGGGCAATTTCACTGGTTTTTTATCAGTAAAATTTCCGCTAACTATAACATGTGTGAAACCTATGGTTTTTTCAGTGAATTTGCAAGGTTTTTTAAATGCTAATTCCTAACTATAACGTGTGTGAAACCTATGGTTTTTTCAGTGAATTTCTACGGTTTTTTAAATGCTAAGTTACTTTACGCCATTCGAGGCGTGCGCGCCCACTTAACGCAGTTCGTTCCGTGCACGGTTTTTATCAACTTTAATAAGCCCTGTACATTTGGTGGCCTTCGGCCACCAAAAGCACAGGGGGTGGGGTCAATGTGGATAGTGTTTTTTTTATTTCGATTTTATAATTTCATGTTGCCAAAATTTAGTTTTTTTTACCTATTAATAAGCCCTGTACATTTGGTGGCCTACGGCCACCAAAAGCACAGGGGGTGGGGTAAGTGTGGATAGTGTTTTTTTTTTTTTTTTTTTTTACCGTACGCTTACGGTAAGCGTACGGTAAGCGTACTCGGCGAAATTGCCGAAAAAAAAATAAAACCGTTTTTGCTCTTGGGGGATGTTTGGGGACTCCCTCAACATGACTATGTGGGAGGGAGTTGTCAAAACAGCCCCGTAACATGTTTTTGGCCATCTTGTTTGATATACAACACTCAGTGCGAGAGACAAAATGGCAGCCGCCGCTTCCTGGTTTCGGCCGATTCGAATGTTTACTAAGATCTAAGAGCCAATCAAACGCGTTTTTCCCATGCATTTTTCCGTAGGACCTTTAGACACAGCTACAGCCCGAACGGCTGAACAGAGTTACTTGAAATTTGGCAGAGAGGTAGTCCTAAGGTCAAGGAAGTGCCTTTTGTAGGTCTGGTGTAAATCTGTTCAGTAGTTCCTGAGAAAATAGCATTTAAATCAATATATATATCTGAACCAGCTTACGGTGCGCTTACCGTGCGCTTACGGTAAGCTTACCGTACGCGTACGGTGCCGTGCGCGAGCGCGATTCTGATTGGCTGTTAGATCTTAGTAAACATTCGAATAGGTCGAAACCAGTAATTGTCGGCCGCCATTTTCTCTCTCGCACTCTGAGGGGAGTGGAGGAAAAACAAAGTCCGAAAACAGTAAAAGCGGCTTGATAGACAGCTCCCAACCACCCAGTCATTGTTATGGTGTCCCCAAAGAACCCAAAAGGCAAAAAATGTAAATTTTTTTATTTTCGAAAAATCGCCTATTACGCTTACCGTACGCGTACGGTAAAAAAAAATTTAAAAAAAAAAAAATCCACGTTTTTCTCACCCCGTGTACAAAATGTGCCCGAAGGGCACCTTTTGAGCATGGCATACTGTTTTTTTAAAGACAATCTGTAGATAACCATTAACAACGATGTGCCTAATACGGCCTCCGTGTGCGTACATGGCCCATTTAGCGTAACGTGGGCACGCGGTGCGCGTAGCGCACCGCGTGCCCACCGTGCGTGCACGGCACTAACTGCGTAAAGTGGGCGCGCGGTGCGCGAAGCGCACCGCGTGCTCACTGTGCACGCACGGTGCGCGAAGCGCACCGTGCGCGCACGGAACGAACTGCGTAAAGTGGGCGCGCACGCCACGAACGGCGTAAAGTAACTTAGCATTTAAAAAAACGTACAAATTCACTGAAAAAACCATAGGTTTCACACACGTTATAGTTAGGAATTAGCATTTAAAAAACCTTGCAAATTCACTGAAAAAACCATAGGTTTCACACAAGTTATAGTTAGCGGACATTTTACTGATAAAAAACCATTGCAATTCCACGTTATAGTTAGTGCAGGCAACTATAACTCACGCGACCGCAATCCTCTGCTGATGACATATGTGTCTTTATGAAAAAAAAATATTTGTAATATATGTATAGCTAAAATTTAATGGAAGAAGACATGGGCAAATAAGTGTCTAAATACAGTATTAGCATCAGCAGAGGATTGCGGTCGCGTGAGTTATAGTTGCCTGCACTAACTATAACGTGGAATTTCAATGATTTTTTATCAGTAAAATGTCCGCTAACTATAACTTGTGTGAAACCCATGGTTTTTTCAGTGAATATATATATATATATACATATATATATATATATTCACTTAAAAAACCATAGGTTTCACACATGTTATAGTTAGCTGTACATTTCACTCGTAAAAAACCAATGAAATTCCACGTTATAGTTAGATCAGGTAACTATAACTTGCGCGCCCACAATAAACTGCTCATGACGTCACATATTACATCACTCATGACATGGTTAGTGACATCACTCATGACATCAATGATGACATCTGAAATTACACATTGTGGATTGCGGTCGCGCAAGTTATAGTTACCTGATCTAACTATAACGTGGAATTTCATTGTTTTTTTACGAGTGAAATGTACAGCTAACTATAACATGTGTGAAACCTATGGTTTTTTAAGTGAATTTGCAAGGTTTTGTAAATGATAATTCCTAACTATAACGTGTGTGAAACCTATGGTTTTTTCAGTGAATATATATTACCTACTGGCGGTCGCCAGTAGGTAGTTATAGTTAGGACCACGTTTCCATAGGAAAACCTCAACATTCTATTTTGAATAACTTTGGCGCCGGTCGACGAATCCTCGTGAATTTCTCAAAATAGGTGGGGCGCTACGCTCCGCTCCTACCCTGAAAGTCTCGGGGGGATCCGTCAAGCGGGGGCTGAGATAAAAGGGGGGTCCCAAAACGCGTTTTTCCCATGCATTTTTCCATAGGACCTTTAGAACGAGCTACAGCCCGAACGGCTGAACAGAATTACTCAAAATTTGGCAGAGAGGTAGTCCCTAGGTCAAGGAAGTGCCTTTTGTAGGTCTGGTGTAAATCTGTTCAGTATTTCCAGAGAAAATAGCATTTAAAAGCATATATATATATATATGCGCGCAGGGTGCGCGCACCGTGCGAGCACCGTGCGAGCACCCTAACGTGCGCGAGCGTAATTCTGATTGGTGGTTACATGTTAGTCAACGTTCGAATCGGTCGAAATCAGGAAGTGTCGGCCGCCATTTTGTTTGTTTTCAGTGCGAGAGTGAAAAAGGAAGGTGGCGAACGTGAAAAGGGGGCAGGGTAGAGAGTTCCTGACCCCCTAGCCTTTGTCAGGGGGTCCCTGAAGGACCCCGAAGGCAAAAAAAAAAATTATTTTTTTTTAAAAATCGCGGGGGTGCGCGCACAGTGCGCGCACCCTGAAAAACACAAAAAAAAAATTTTTTTTTTTGCAAAAAAAAAATAATAATTCGCAGGGTGAAAACCAAAAAAAAAAAAAATAATAATTTTTAATACGTAGTTTATTGTAAAATAAATATATAAAAAATAATACATAAATAAATTAGCATTTAAAAAACCGTACAAATTCACTGAAAAAACCATAGGTTTCACACACGTTATAGTTAGGAATTAGCATTTAAAAAACCTTGCTAATTCACTGAAAAAACCATAGGTTTCACACATGTTATAGTTAGCTGGACATTTTACTGATAAAAAACCAATGAAATTCCCCCGTTATAGTTACTGTAGGCAACTATAACTCACGCGACCGTAATCCTCTGCTGATGACATATGTGTCTTTATGAAAAAAAAATATTTGTAATATATGTATAGCTAAAATTTAATGGAAGAAGACATGGGCAAATAAGTGTCTAAATACAGTATTAGCATCAGCAGAGGATTGCGGTTGCGTGAGTTATAGTTGCCTACAGTAACTATAACGGGGGAATTTCATTGGTTTTTTATCAGTAAAATGTCCAGCTAACTATAACATGTGTGAAACCTATGGTTTTTTCAGTGAATTACCTACTGGCGGTCGCCAGTAGGTAGTTATAGTTAGGACCACGTTTCCATAGGAAAACCTCAACATTCTATTTTGAATAACTTTGGCGCCGGTCGACGAATCCTCGCGAATTTCTCAAAATAGGTGGGGCGCTACGCTCCGCTCCTACCCTGAAAGTCTCGGGGGGATCCGTCAAGCGGGGGCTGAGATAAAAGGGGGGTCCCAAAACGCGTTTTTCCCATGCATTTTTCCATAGGACCTTTAGACAGGGCTACAGCCCGAACGGCTGAACAGAATTACTAGAAATTTGGCAGAGAGGTAGTCCGTAGGTCAAGGAAGTGCCTTTTGTAGGTTTGGTGTAAATCAGTTCAGTTGATTTTGAGAAAATAGCCTTTAAATCAATATATATATCTGAGCCAGCTTACGGTACGCTTACCGTACGCTTACGGTAAGCGTACGGTGGCGTGCGCGAGCGCGATTCTGATTGGCTCTTAGATCTTAGTAAACATTCGAATCGGCCGAAACCAGGAAGCGGCGGCCGCCATTTTGTGTATTTCACTCTGAAAAAAAAGAGTGAAAACAAGGAAAGGGGGCAATGAGGAGAGTTACAGACCCCCTAACAATTGTAAGGGGGTCAAAGAAGGACAGAAAAGTACAAAAAAAACATTTATTGATTTTAAAAAAAATCACGGGGTACGCGTACGGTAAGCTCACGGTAAGCGTACGGTAAAAAAAATAAAAATAAATAAATGAAAATCAGATTTAAGAGTTTAGAAATTAGGGAGCTCTAAAAAGAGCTGTTGTGTTTATGGAGTCATTTTTTTAGTGGTACCTACAAGTAAGTACCGATGCAGAGTCTAAGGTTCAAGAGGAAGACTCTGTTCCCTTCATCATTGAAGTGCACACCATCTCCTCTATAAATGTCTTGCATGTCGTAACGCAAGTTGTTGTGGTAAATGGCACCCATACCATAGTCACGGAGGAAAGCAGAAACAGATTTGTTGACGTGCTTTCTTGCTTTGTCAATCTGTGGACAGAAATGATTGGACCAGTTCCATTTTTGCCTTTGGCATATGTTGGAAAACACAAAGGCAGTTTTAGGGAAAAGTGTAAACAGTTGTGCAAAGGTGTCCTTCATAAGCATTTCCAGACCTACCCCAGTCAAAGTGCCTAGGTCATTGCCACCACAGTGCACTATTATGAGGTCAGGGTGTTGGATTTGCATGAAGGATTTCACCAATGGCATCAATTGGTGCCACTTTAACCCTCTCTGACCAATCCATTTAATGTCTACATTTGGCAAAGCAAGGTCTCTCACCATATCTGTTTTCTCTGCAAACTTTTCACTCCAGAAGACATAGCTGTGCCCTACAATCCACACTGTGAACATCTTCAAAGGAGAACTGGATGCACTCAGGAGGTGTCTTTCAGTAGAATGGCAATATGAAAAGAAAGACAGTTTGGAAATGGAGGCATACATATTTTTTACAAAACAAAAAGAACTGATTGGCTGTTTCATACCATTCTAGAAAAAAAACTAGGCTGTATGTGAAAATTAATAGAAGCATGTTTTGTATTGGTACAAAAAAATGTGTAACCAAAGAACAGTACTATGGATTTGCAGTTAGGTTTGAAAAGTCAAGCACTCTTGCTCTGTGGAATTGAAACATTGTGTGTCGAACTTCTGACCTAACTGCACACAGCAGTGTTCCATGAGCTGTTGCTATGGTAGCAGGCAGAAGTCAAGTTGGGGGAAGGGTACTAGGCAGAAGTCAAGTTGGGGGCAGGGTACTTTTGGAAAAGGGTTGGTTTTCAACCAATAGAAATGTGTCATTACATTTGAAAAAAAGGGGGAAGCACTGAGATTTGAAACTTACATGTATATGTGTGGAAAAATAGAGGGAAAGTTTGCCATTATCTGGTTCTGCTGAGAGGAGAGAGGTGTACAGAACAGAGATCCTGGCTCTGATAATCTGCTGTTTGAGTGACACATTTCTTTCACAACTAACTAAATTTAAAGGTGAGTTTACAGTTTGAGAGGGGATGTATGTGGTAACTTAAGAAATGAATAATAGAAATGGGAATTGTTTTTGTTGTAGTTACACATGGTGGATTCATAATGTGTCAGTCTGTAAAAGAGATTTTCACTTGGCCCGAAAAAAAAAGAGCAGTAAGTGTGCTTTCAAATTGGCAAAGAAATTTCGTTTTGGCACTAATGTGAAAACATGACTGTGTGTGCATAGAAGAATTATAGGCAGAAATGTATTGCGTCTTGCTCTGGTGATTTCACAGTTGCAGTAGATGGAAAAGAGGAGCGAATTTTTGGGGGAAGAAGCAGAGGTTTAGCACACACCCATGTGCTTGCCATGTATAGTCATGCACAGTAATTAGAAGCGAGTGGGGTTTTCAGGTTTAAGTCTGTAATGCAAATACATTCAGCATCACTAAGGCTGGTTGCCCCTGCTGGAGTGTAGGCAGTCACAGAGAATGCACACGGTGGTGGTCTGAAAAAAAAACAGCTTGGACATGTGCATTTAAATAAATTTTAAAAAAAAGGTTTCAGAATGTGTCAGTCTGTAAAAGTGATTTCAAAGTGTAAAAAGAGATTTTCACTTGGCCCGAAAAAAAAAGAGCAGTAAGTGTGCTTTCAAATTGGCAAAGAAATTTCGTTTTGGCACTAATGTGAAAACATGACTCTGTGTGCATAGAAGAATTATAGGCAGAAATGTATTGCGTCTTGCTCTGGTGATTTCACAGTTGCAGTAGATGGAAAAGAGGAGCGAATTTTTGGGGGAAGAAGCAGAGGTTTAGCACACACCCATGTGCTTGCCATGTATAGTCATGCACAGTAATTAGAAGCGAGTGGGGTTTTCAGGTTTAAGTCTGTAATGCAAATACATTCAGCATCACTAAGGCTGGTTGCCCCTGCTGGAGTGTAGGCAGTCACAGAGAATACACACGGTGGTGGTCTGAAAAAAAAACAGCTTGGACATGTGCATTTAAATAAATTTAAAAAAAAAGGTTTCAGAATGTGTCAGTCTGTAAAAGTGATTTCAAAGTGTAAAAAGAGATTTTCACTTGGCCCGAAAAAAAAAGAGCAGTAAGTGTGCTTTCAAATTGGCAAAGAAATTTCGTTTTGGCACTAATGTGAAAACATGACTCTGTGTGCATAGAAGAATTATAGGCAGAAATGTATTGCGTCTTGCTCTGGTGATTTCACAGTTGCAGTAGATGGAAAAGTGGAGCGAATTTTTGGGGGAAGAAGCAGAGGTTTAGCACACACCCATGTGCTTGCCATGTATAGTCATGCACAGTAATTAGAAGCGAGTGGGGTTTTCAGGTTTAAGTCTGTAATGCAAATACATTCAGCATCACTAAGGCTGGTTGCCCCTGCTGGAGTGTAGGCAGTCACAGAGAATACACACGGTGGTGGTCTGAAAAAAAAACAGCTTGGACATGTGCATTTAAATAAATTTAAAAAAAAGGTTTCAGAATGTGTCAGTCTGTAAAAGTGATTTCAAAGTGTAAAAAGAGATTTTCACTTGGCCCGAAAAAAAAAGAGCAGTAAGTGTGCTTTCAAATTGGCAAAGAAATTTCGTTTTGGCACTAATGTGAAAACATGACTCTGTGTGCATAGAAGAATTATAGGCAGAAATGTATTGCGTCTTGCTCTGGTGATTTCACAGTTGCAGTAGATGGAAAAGAGGAGCGAATTTTTGGGGGAAGAAGCAGAGGTTTAGCACACACCCATGTGCTTGCCATGTATAGTCATGCACAGTAATTAGAAGCGAGTGGGGTTTTCAGGTTTAAGTCTGTAATGCAAATACATTCAGCATCACTAAGGCTGGTTGCCCCTGCTGGAGTGTAGGCAGTCACAGAGAATACACACGGTGGTGGTCTGAAAAAAAAACAGCTTGGACATGTGCATTTAAATAAATTTAAAAAAAAGGTTTCAGAATGTGTCAGTCTGTAAAAGTGATTTCAAAGTGTAAAAAGAGATTTTCACTTGGCCCGAAAAAAAAAGAGCAGTAAGTGTGCTTTCAAATTGGCAAAGAAATTTCGTTTTGGCACTAATGTGAAAACATGACTCTGTGTGCATAGAAGAATTATAGGCAGAAATGTATTGCGTCTTGCTCTGGTGATTTCACAGTTGCAGTAGATGGAAAAGAGGAGCGAATTTTTGGGGGAAGAAGCAGAGGTTTAGCACACACCCATGTGCTTGCCATGTATAGTCATGCACAGTAATTAGAAGCGAGTGGGGTTTTCAGGTTTAAGTCTGTAATGCAAATACATTCAGCATCACTAAGGCTGGTTGCCCCTGCTGGAGTGTAGGCAGTCACAGAGAATACACACGGTGGTGGTCTGAAAAAAAAACAGCTTGGACATGTGCATTTAAATAAATTTAAAAAAAAAGGTTTCAGAATGTGTCAGTCTGTAAAAGTGATTTCAAATTGAAAAAAGAGATATACACTTGCCCCCGAAAAAAAAAGAGCAGTAAGTGTGCTTTCAAATTGGCAAAGAAATTTCGTTTTGGGACTAATGTGAAAACATGACTCTGTGTGCATAGAAGAATTATAGGCAGAAATGTATTGCGTCTTGCTCTGGTGATTTCACAGTTGCAGTAGATGGAAAAGAGGAGCGAATTTTTGGGGGAAGAAGCAGAGGTTTAGCACACACCCATGTGCTTGCCATGTATAGTCATGCACAGTAATTAGAAGCGAGTGGGGTTTTCAGGTTTAAGTCTGTAATGCAAATA
The DNA here is from genome assembly GCF_964204655.1 of Triturus cristatus. NCBI lineage: Eukaryota > Metazoa > Chordata > Amphibia > Caudata > Salamandridae > Triturus > Triturus cristatus. The sequence goes on from NC_140592.1 coordinate 1,972,267, forward strand.
CATTCAGCATCACTAAGGCTGTTTGCCCCTGCTGGAGTGTAGGCAGTCACAGAGAATGCACACGGTGGTGGTCTGAAAAAAAAACTGCTTGGACATGTGCATTTAAATAAATTAAAAAAAAAGGTTTCAGAATGTGTCAGTCTGTAAAAGTGATTTCAAAGTGTAAAAAGAGATTTTCACTTGGCCCCGAAAAAAAAAGAGCAGTAAGTGTGCTTTCAAATTGGCAAAGAAATTTCGTTTTGGCACTAATGTGAAAACATGACTCTGTGTGCATAGAAGAATTATAGGCAGAAATGTATTGCGTCTTGCTCTGGTGATTTCACAGTTGCAGTAGATGGAAAAGAGGAGCGAATTTTTGGGGGAAGAAGCAGAGGTTTAGCACACACCCATGTGCTTGCCATGTATAGTCATGCACAGTAATTAGAAGCGAGTGGGGTTTTCAGGTTTAAGTCTGTAATGCAAATACATTCAGCATCACTAAGGCTGGTTGCCCCTGCTGGAGTGTAGGCAGTCACAGAGAATGCACACGGTGGTGGTCTGAAAAAAAAACTGCTTGGACATGTGCATTTAAATAAATTAAAAAAAAAGGTTTCAGAATGTGTCAGTCTGTAAAAGTGATTTCAAATTGAAAAAAGAGATATACACTTGCCCCCGAAAAAAAAAGAGCAGTAAGTGTGCTTTCAAATTGGCAAAGAAATTTCGTTTTGGCACTAATGTGAAAACATGACTCTGTGTGCATAGAAGAATTATAGGCAGAAATGTATTGCGTCTTGCTCTGGTGATTTCACAGTTGCAGTAGATGGAAAAGAGGAGCGAATTTTTGGGGGAAGAAGCAGAGGTTTAGCACACACCCATGTGCTTGCCATGTATAGTCATGCACAGTAATTAGAAGCGAGTGGGGTTTTCAGGTTTAAGTCTGTAATGCAAATACATTCAGCATCACTAAGGCTGGTTGCCCCTGCTGGAGTGTAGGCAGTCACAGAGAATACACACGGTGGTGGTCTGAAAAAAAAACAGCTTGGACATGTGCATTTAAATAAATTTAAAAAAAAAGGTTTCAGAATGTGTCAGTCTGTAAAAGTGATTTCAAAGTGTAAAAAGAGATTTTCACTTGGCCCGAAAAAAAAAGAGCAGTAAGTGTGCTTTCAAATTGGCAAAGAAATTTCGTTTTGGCACTAATGTGAAAACATGACTCTGTGTGCATAGAAGAATTATAGGCAGAAATGTATTGCGTCTTGCTCTGGTGATTTCACAGTTGCAGTAGATGGAAAAGAGGAGCGAATTTTTGGGGGAAGAAGCAGAGGTTTAGCACACACCCATGTGCTTGCCATGTATAGTCATGCACAGTAATTAGAAGCGAGTGGGGTTTTCAGGTTTAAGTCTGTAATGCAAATACATTCAGCATCACTAAGGCTGGTTGCCCCTGCTGGAGTGTAGGCAGTCACAGAGAATACACACGGTGGTGGTCTGAAAAAAAAACAGCTTGGTTTCATAATGTGACAGTTTGTTATACAGATTTTCACTTGCCCAAAAAAAAAGAGGAGTTTGTGTGCATTCAAATTGGCAAAGAAATTTCGTTTTGTGACTATTGTGAAAAGAAATGTAGTAATATATTTAAATTCAATAAAGAATTTTTTTTTTAGTTTTTTTGCAGGTATTGCTGAAGAACAGTGAACAAAATTTAAGATGCCTACAAAATCTCGAGTTCAAAAAACGCTAAAAAAAAAACTATATTTGAGGACAACTGGAGGACCAAAGTTAGTAGAAGATGCTGATGTTGGGAAAAAGAAAAAATCTTCTGGTAAGCAAAAAAGACAATTCCTAAACAAAATATTGAAAACAAACAAAAATGTACAAAATGTCTGTTCTCGGAAAAATGTAACAAAACCTACAGAACAGCAAAAAATTGAGGATTTAGTTAATGCAAATATACCTTCTGCAATTGAAAAGTTTAACATAAACAGAAAAACAGCATTTAAAGAGATACGTAGAAAAATGTTTCAGAGAAGAGTTATGTCCAATTTGATAAAGGATATAAAGAAATATAAGCAAAAGGCTAAATATTATAAGAGAAAAAAAGAAATTGAAGCCATTGCAGCAAAGGCATTAGAATTAAAAAGGAAACTATTCATATTAATTTTGAATAGGATGCGTACATTAGATAAAATGGTTAATGTACTGAAATCACAAAGCAAAAGCAAAAGAGTAGTGAACAGAACAAATTTTTGTAAAGTGTTTTTAGGAAAGTGGATGCATAGCTCAAGTAGTGAACCTTTTTTTAATGAAGAGAGCTATTTTCAAAGTAATAGTTTGCTGCATGCAGTTGACACCAGAGGTCGTTCATACGAAGTAAAAAATGGTTGCATAATGGAGAAGGAGATAATGGTTCCAAGAGATGAGGTACAAGTGATGGCAGATGAGGCAATGGGGAGACGTCCTAAAGCCCCAGTGTACACTTGGAATTGTAGTAGTATTTGCACTGTGCGTCAGGAATCTATTGACAGATTTCGAGAGTTTCTAAGAGAATATAGTAAAAAAAGTGTAAAACAAAAGATTAAGGTGCTTCAAAGTCTGGATCCATGCAGAGTGAGAGAGAATACTGGTTTGCAGGGTCATTCTCTTGCTTGTCTATCTAGAAAAGTGTGCAATAGTGTTTTCCATCATTTTAGGATGCTGGCTGTTCATCATACTGAAATGAGAAAGTTTGTGAGACGGTTGTATTTTGCCAAAAGTCCAGCAATAAAGTTAAATGAATTGAATAGGGCTCTGTTCCGAGGAACGGTATCAGATGTAGAGAAGGTTGTTGATGAAATTCAGTTTTGTTACTTTGGTCCTGAACAAAACAGTGCAGAGAAGGACACAGTAAATGAGGCAGAAGTGGAAGAGAATGTAGAACCTTGTGTAAGTAAGACATTTAATGATCACATAACAAAATTTGCAATAGTCTCTAATGAAAGACCAAATGTTACTTGTATTTGTTGCCGCAGAACTCATTATAGAAAACAAACTAGGAATGTTGATCTCTACAGAAAGAGTGAAAATGAAGATAATTATAAGTGGATGGATTTTGCAACATATATATTTCTTGAAAATTGTTTTGAATTGGGTGAAGATCAGCGTATTTGTAAATACTGCTACAACAAGTTAGAGGAAAATAGAATGCCGACCAGAGCTGTACATAATAATTTAGAATTGGATGCTATTCCTGCTGAACTTTCTGAATTAAATACATATGAGTCTATACTCATTCAATGTGTTCATCCGTTCCAGACCATAGTACGTATGGAGCCCAAAACTGGTAAATTACCTCCTTCAGATTTAGTGAGAGGTTTAAAAGGTAGAGTGGTGTATTTGCCCTTGGATTTGAAAAAAAATATGGAAACTATTGATGCGGATACTTTGGAAACTGAACCATTAATTATTCTGGTTAATGGTGTACCTACAAAGAATAAGAAGATTTGGCAGGAGCTGGTAGATGTGCGGAAAGTACAAAGAGCAAATTTGTATTTGAAAAAAAATAACAAATGGTATGAATCAATTTATATAGTAGAAGAAGAAGAAGAAGAAGATTTACAAGGAGATACAGAAACACCAAGTGGACAAATTGAAAAAGTGGACAAGTCAAAGGAAGAAGAAATTTATGAACATTTTAGCATACATCCTCTCCATTCGAAAGAAGTTATGGGAGACAATATTGATCTCTTTCAGATGAAGAAAGCAAAAGGAAATCCCGTGAGTGTATGGGAGGAGAGCTTGGAAGCTCGATGTTTTCCCCAGCTGTTTCCTAAAGGAAAAGGAGGACGATACGATGAACGTCCGGAACAGATTCCAGCTTCTGAGTATCGGACTACAAGACTATATGCTGAAGATCCCAGATTTCGACAAAGTATCCCTTATTTGTTCCATCTTTTATTTGAAAGCGACTTGTCTGCACTGTCTTATGCAGTAAATCACATTTTAAAAAGTGGAGTACATTTACAAAATGTGTCTGCTAAGGATTTTATGGAGAAAGTGCAGCACCGAGATGATCATTTGGAAACACAACTGATCAATCTGATGGCTTGTCAGCGTGGGACAAATGAATATTGGTACCGACGCCATGGTGAACTAAAATGCATGTTACGCAATTTAGGAACACCAACATGGTTCCTTACCCTAAGCTGCGCCGAGTACGCTTGGGATGATTTACTGGATTTTCTACGAGAGGCCAATTCAAACATTGAAAACATCGAATACAAGACAGCAGGAGAACTGTGCTCATTGGATCCGGTTAATGTTTGCAGATATTTCAATCATAGATTTGAGGCTATGATGTCCTTCATCTGCAATAAAAAAAATCCACCCCTTGGAGAAGTAGTGGATTTCTTTTGGAGAAAAGAGTACCAGGCAAGAGGTGCTCCTCATATTCATATGCTGCTGTGGATCAAGGATGCCCCAAAGTTTGGAACAGATACTGATGAAGCAGTGTTATCTTACATTGAAGAATATGCAACATGTGCTATACCTAAAAGCACAGAAGAGTACAAGTTAAAGGAGCAAGTTCTACGTTTCCAAAGTCATCGGTGTGGAAAATACGGTCGACGGAAATACAAGAGCAAAGAAAAATACTACACTAAATGTCGATTTGGATTTCCTAGACCTGTTCTTACAAATGGAAGAGTCAACAGTTTTATGTCAGCTGTGAGACATACTATCACAAGAAAATCACCTAAGAATACCTACAACCTTAAAAGAAAAGAAGAATCAAAAAATATAAATGACTACAACCCAGTCATTTTATCCATGTGGAACGCTAACATGGATATACAGTATGTTGCTGACAATTCCATTGCTGTTGCTCGATATGTAACGTCTTACATTACGAAATCAGAAAAAACAGAATTGAAGGAAATGTGGGAAGAGATTTCTCACGAGAAGACTGTCAGTAAGAAGCTGTACAGTTTCAGTTTGAAGATGTTATCGCATCGAGAAATTGGATCCTACGAATGTTCAGATAGATTATCTTCTGCAAGTCTCTACTCGAAGTCAAGAAGAATAATTTGGGCAAGTTTAGGCCTTGCAGCAATGAGAAATCGGGTACTGAAATCTGTTGGAGAAATTGAATATTTGGCACAGTTCGAACCTGAAAGTACAGATATATTGAAAACAAACATGTTGGACACATATTATCCCAAGAGAAGTCATCATCTGGAGAACATGTGTCTCTATGAAGTGCTGCAGAACTACATTTATTCACGGAAAGCTGCAGAAGACATCAATAATGGAAAATATAAAGTCGTTGGTGAAGAAGGATGTTTGGTGAAGCAAACCAAAGGAAGTTTGATAAATCACCGGAAGCTGAGTTGCGACACTACCGACAAGAAAGAATTTTACTACTTGGCTCTTTTACAGTTGTTTAAACCATGGCGTTCAGAGGATGAACTACTGGGAGAATTCCAGAGCTATGAAGATTCTTTTAATGCTTGCAAAGACAGCATACAATGCAGTACATTCTCAACTTATCTGCAAATGTTAAATGAAGAAATTGAACAGGAAACTACAATTGCAGCAGAAATTGCTAGAGACAGTTCTCAGGACAGCCAAAGTTCAGGAACATACAGTCAAGATCCCCTAGGACAACCAATCGTTGAAAATGAAGCATCAATAGCCATGAATGAAGTGGAAACGGCTATGAATCAAGCTCAAGAAGAATTTATAGACTTAGAAAATTTGGAAAGACAACTGAATCAAGAGCAGCAACAAATTTATGAAGAGATCAAAAACAAAATTGAACACGGATTTCTACATGAAAAAAAAGAGTGCTCATGCACATCATTTCATCCAATCAGGATGTATGTAAGCGGACAAGCTGGCACTGGAAAAAGTTTCCTAATTAAAGTCATCAGAAGCTACCTAAAGCAAAAAACAGATTCTACTTTGTCTTGTGTGGTTACTGCTCCAACTGGGTTAGCAGCATATAACATAAAAGGAATCACCTTACATCGTTTGCTAATGTTACCAGTGGAGCATGAGAACAAAATACAATTCAACAAGCTAACTGGAGAAGCATGCTTGGAAGTTTCAAGAGTATTGAAGAAGATGCAAGTTCTCATTATTGATGAGGTGAGCATGGTATCAAACTTAATGCTTGCCTTTGTGCATTTAAGAATGCAGCAAATTTTGAAGACAGACTATGACGTGTTATTTGGTGGAAAACACGTCATCGTTTTTGGGGATCTTTTGCAACTTACTCCGGTTAAAGGACAACCAGTGTTTAATACTGTGACACATGAAGACACGAAGAAGTCATTGGGAAGCATCGGTAATACAAATATTTGGTCCTTCTTTGAGTACAAGGAACTTACAACTAATATGAGGCAAGCAAACGATGAAGAATATGGAAGTATTCTGAAAGATATCAGGATTGGACTACTCACAGAAGCTGGCAAAAAAGCATTACAGACTCGGCTGCTACATAATTTATTTCCAAAGGAAGAAATAGTTGCAGAGAAGATATACAAGAACATTGCAGAAAACAAAAGTGTCATCTGCTTAATGCCAACTCTACGTGAATGCTCAATATTCAATGAGGAGCTTTTGAAATTGGAAAAGGAAGAGATCATGAAATTGGAAGCAGTGGACAAAATTGAGGATGGAAGAATTACTGTCACAGTAACAGGCAAACTGAAAAATAAATTGGACTCACTAGAGAAGAACATCTCCAAAACAGCAGGATTAGAAAAAAATCTATATGTTTGCATGAACTGTAGAGTGTTTTTAAGGAGAAATTTGGATGTTGAAAAAGGCTTAGTAAATGGAGCGATGGGAAGAGTTGTGGGTTTTATTAATTATCAGAAAAAAGATGGAATTGAATGGTTAAAAATAAAATTTGATCAGATAGAGGAAGTTAAAGACATTTGTCGTTGTTCAGTTCGTTTCATGCTTGTGAAAGACTTATATGTACGTAGGAAGCAGTTTCCGTTTTCTCTAGCATATGCTGTAACTATTCACAAGTCTCAAGGATTGACTGTAGATTGTGCATTTGTGAACATTGGATCTAGTGTGTTCAAAGAAGGTATGGCATATGTTGCTTTGTCACGAGTCAAAACATTATCAGGTTTATTCATGATAGACTTCGATGACTCAAAAGTTAGTGCTGATACAAACTGTGTAAAGGAGTATAATAGATTAAGAAGAAGCTATGCTCCTCATTTAGGTCAGTATCCTGTGTTGGAGAAACGTGTAGTTTCTCGTAAAAGGAGAAATGAGAATATCTGTAATGAAGATGTAGAGAAGAGGAAAAAAAAGAGGAGTGATGTAATTGCAAGCAAAAAGAATAAGGAAAATGAAGAACAGGTTGTAGGATGTCATTTTGAAAATAGCTCTGGTGTCAACTGCTACGCAAATGTAGTGCTGAATGTTGCTTTTTATCTGGAAAGTTTGCAAGAGCAGATAATAATAAATCAGGGAAAAAGATTCTGTTCAGAGCTCAGTCTCCTTTTTCAAAAGCTGAGTAAAGATAAAACTCAAATAGAAAGTGCTACTGATATTAGAAAACTTTTAGATGTATGTTCAGGACGAACACAGTTTTCTCAAAATGAACAGCAAGATGCTCACGAATTTTTGATGTATTTTCTTCAGGTAGTGGAAGAAGAAGGAGTTCCCATTGACATTTTTTTTGGTCTCTCTTATAAATGGGAACATAGTTGTGATAATTGTTATAATATAAGTGGTTCTATTGTTGATAATGAAAGGTTTATTTATTTGACATTGCCAGAGAGTAAAACAGTCACTTTTGCAAACTTAGTTAAAGATGCTAATCATAGCATGAAATGTGGTGAGTGTAATTCTGACATGTTATCAACATTAATTTTAAGGGAATACGGACAGTATGTAATTTTAATGATGCAACGATGTAGAGCTGATGGATCAAAATTGGATACTTTAATAAAGAAGTTTACAGGACAGCAATTATCAATTTCAGGAAAAACTTTTGTAACTGTTGCAATAATTTTCCATGATGGACCTACTGTTACTTCTGGACATTACACAGTTTATCTAAAATGTGAAAAAGGATGGACACTGTGTAATGATTCCCAATTGATTTTCAAACAACGTTTGCCTTTTGATTTAGCAAATTCCTATCTAATCTTCCTGAAACCTAAATTTTAGAGAGACTTGGCAAGATCTGCACAAAATAATTTTACCATTTTACAGGATTACCATTGCAATTTTGTAGAAAAAAGATTTTTAAAATTATCATTTGGCCTAAAGGAAAGATAACCAATTGTAATGTGGACTTTTTAAATTTTTAATGCAATTTTGAAAAACCAATAATTTAGAGATTATCGGTAACTTCTGCACATTTTAAATTTTGGAATGTTATTGGACTGCCACTGGAAATTTTTTCAAAAATAATTTCAAAAATTACTATTTGGCCATGTGGAAAAGTAAGCAATTCTATTGTGGACTAAATAAATTATTCGAAAAATTTTCGTGAACCAAAATGTTACAGAGAATCGGTGAGATCTGGACAGATTAAACTTTAGAATTTTAATGGTTTTCCCTTGGAAATTTATTCCAGGGAAAGAATAAAAAATACTATTTGGCCTAAAGGAAATAAAATCAGATGTATTTTGGAGTTATTTGAGATATATTATTGTGAATGTACTTCTGAAACAAAAATATCAGACGGTATTTTAAAGAAAAAAGTATTGTTTTTAGATGACATTTTTTAAGAATAATATGCATTTCTGTAATGATAAGTTTAAGTGAGAAGAGATTCTGGGCTTTTTTAATACAATCTTTGAGATTGTTATTTTTTTTTGCCCGCTGTAAAATGATGAATGCAATTGCTTTCACAATTTATAGTGAAATGCAATATATTCTGAAAACAGCAAAAATAAGGCAAAAATATTTTTTGGGAAAAAATGTAAATATGTGTACTGTATTATAAAATGTTTTAAAAATATTAATACTTTTTTCTTTTTTTTCAGATCGATATAGAAAATTTTCGTAAACTACAACCATTTTAAAAACTATTTTTTAAAAAAACAAATGAATAAATATTTTTTTCAGTGAGTATGGTAAGTCAATAGTAATAATTGTAGTCTTTCAAGGACCTTGTAATGTGAAAAATGATTTTTAGTGTTTTTTTTAAAAAATAAAAAAAAAGGTACGCTTACCGTACGCGTACGGTAAAAAAAAAAAGTTTTTTAAAAAAAATGTAAAAAAAAGATGAAAGATAAGGTTGGCTCTTAAAAGAACCGTTGTGTTCATGCAGGGACAGAGGAAAGGAACCATGGGAAAATCATTCAAAGCTACAAATGTGCTGATCTATTTTGTTATTCACTAGGGAAACACTGGTCTCCCTATAACAAATTAGAGCTTTACAAAATGTGCAATGAATATCAACCTTCCGAAATCGAGGGTTCATTTCCAGAGGGCCAGCAAAAGGAGATTCTCCCCCCACAGATGAAGGGCTCACCTGAGCTGCAGAAGAAGGAGTAAGCTCTGCAGGTGATGGTCCAGGCTGAGCTGCTGTGGATGTACTGGCTCGTCTTTCTGAAGAGTTACCTCCAAAAAGTTGAGCATGTGTCCTTTTGTGTACATCCTTGAGGTGCCTCATCATGGTGTGATTCCCAAAGGAATACTTCCTGTCAGGATTACCTCTAGAAAGTACACGCTGACACAGCTTGCAAGTAACTAAGGGTGCATTCACCTTTTGCTGGCCTTCTGGAAAAGTAAAATAATCCCAAACATAAGAAGGTTTTACTTTCCTCGCTCTCTGCCTCAAGACAGTGCTGCTGGTGCTAGCCTCACTCTCAGAAGAGCTCTGCTGTTCTGCCATCGTATCCCAAAGACAAACCAGCTCCTTCTCCCAAGGGATCACAAGCAGAAATGAGGGGAATGGGTGTGGTGTAGGAGAGTTCTAGAACTGAAAGTAGTTTCAACCAATCAAAAGTTGTGTTTCAAGATCACATGACCTACCGTACGCTTACGGTACGCTTACGGTGCGCTTACGGCAAAAAGTACGCGTGCGCGTAAAAAAGACACGCGCTTGCGCACATGCGCATAACAGTCATTTCCCGGCACTTCCGCGTAACGTGCGCGTGTTGCGTAAGCGCGCACGCGTCCCACGCGCAGTACGCGCGGCTACGCAAAGTGCGTAACTATACGCAAGCAGCGTAGATAGATTACGGACGTTGCGTAAACCGTACGCTTACCGTGAGCTTACGGTACGCGTACTATAAAAAAAAAAAAAAAAAAATCTGGAAATAAATTTTACATGTTTATTTTACAAAATATATATAAAAAAAATATTTAAGGATTTTAAAAATTAAAGCATAGTCTTTATAAAAGATAAGAAAATTAAAATAAAAATATGTTTGAAAAAAATGAAGAATATAAAAAAAAAATAGCATTTAAAAAACCTTGCAAATTCACTGAAAAAACCATGGGTTTCACACACGTTATAGTTAGGAATTAGCATTTAAAAAACCTTGCAAATTCAATGAAAAAACCATGGGTTTCACACACGTTATAGTTAGGAATTAGCATTTAAAAAACCTTAGAAATTCACTGAAAAAACCATAGGTTTCACACACGTTATAGTTAGGAATTAGCATTTAAAAAACCTTAGAAATTCAGTGAAAAAACCATAGGTTTCACACATGTTATAGTTAGCTGGACATTTTACTCGTAAAAAACCAATGAAATTGCCCCGTTATAGTTAGTTCAGCTAACTATAACTCGCGCGCCCGCAATGCACTGCTGATGACGTCACATATTACATCACTCATGACATGGTCAGTGACATCACTCATGACATCACTGATGACATCTCAAATGACATCACTGATGACATCACTGATGACATCATCTAGTGAATGTGTGTTATTCTGAAAATTAAATATGTTTTATATATGTATATCTCATGGTCGATGGAAGAATAAATGGGTATATAAGTGTCTAAATGGATGATTTGTTTTTGAAAAATTGATTGTGTAACTGACTGATTAAGTGTATCATAGTGAATACATGGCTTAGTGAATAATGTTTAAATATGTAAATATCTGTATCAGTCTCTCACTTTGTGTATAAGTGGCTGCATGGGTTGGTGAGTAGCTACATGGGTGCCTATTTAGGTTATTAGTTGTTTTTTTGAGTATCAGTCTGAGTGTCTGCATGGTTCGGTGGGGGGTATTACGTAGTGCATCGGTGCATGAATGAGTGACTCACTGTTTGTATGTGTTGAACACAGCATGTGTGCAGGACTGTATGGGTGGATGAGTGTGTGTATGGGTGTGTTAGTGAGTGAATGACTGTCTCAATAGTGTCTTCAGGAGTAACTACATACGTTTTAAACTAGTATATGTGACTATTGGTGTATATATGTGAGTATATGTGAAAGTGAGAGATTGAAAGAGTTCCTGTATGAATAAGTATGTGTTTCTATAAGTGATTGTTTAAAAGACTAAGTATGTGTAAGTTTCCGTAGAAGTAAGTGTGGTGGTGTGTGTATAACTGTATATGCAAGTAAATGTATGTTTGATTCTTTATTAGCATGAGTGACTATGTGTGTGAGTAACTCTATGGATGAGTGGCATTGTGTAACAGGATGTATAGATGTATGAGTACATATGATGAGTGAGTACATGTATGAGTGACTGTATAGGACTGTTGGTGAATGAGTGGATGTGTATGTGGATCTTAGAATTACTGAAGAGGTTGTTGTAACTGGTATTGGTATGTCCATTGTTTTGAAATTTTTAGTCTCTATTTTTGAATGTGTGTATCAAAGCTTATATTAAGGTGAGAGGAGGTCTGCCACTCTATCACAAGGATGATGTCATCAGTGATGTCATCAGTGATGTCATTTGAGATGTCATCAGTGATGTCATGAGTGATGTCACTGACCATGTCATGAGTGATGTAATATGTGACGTCATCAGCAGTGCATTGCGGGCACGCGAGTTATAGTTAGCTGAACTAACTATAACGGGGCAATTTCATTGGTTTTTTACGAGTAAAATGTCCAGCTAACTATAACATGTGTGAAACCTATGGTTTTTTCACTGAATTTCTAAGGTTTTTTAAATGCTAATTCCTAACTATAACGTGTGTGAAACCTATGGTTTTTTCACTGAATTTCTAAGGTTTTTTAAATGCTAATTCCTAACTATAACGTGTGTGAAACCCATGGTTTTTTCAGTGAATATATATATATATTCACTGAAAAAACCATAGGTTTCACACATGTTATAGTTAGCGGAAATTTTACTGATAAAAAACCAGTGAAATTGCCCCGTTATAGTTAGTGCTGGCAACTATAACTCACGCGACCGCAATCCTCTGCTGATGCTAATACTGTATTTAGACACTTATTTGCCCATGTCTTCTTCCATACATTTTTAGCTATACATATATTACAAATATTTTTTTTTCATAAAGACACATATGTCATCAGCAGAAGATTGCGGTCGCGTGAGTTATAGTTGCCAGCACTAACTATAACGGGGCAATTTCACTGGTTTTTTATCAGTAAAATTTCCGCTAACTATAACATGTGTGAAACCTATGGTTTTTTCAGTGAATTTGCAAGGTTTTTTAAATGCTAATTCCTAACTATAACGTGTGTGAAACCTATGGTTTTTTCAGTGAATTTCTACGGTTTTTTAAATGCTAAGTTACTTTACGCCATTCGAGGCGTGCGCGCCCACTTAACGCAGTTCGTTCCGTGCACGGTTTTTATCAACTTTAATAAGCCCTGTACATTTGGTGGCCTTCGGCCACCAAAAGCACAGGGGGTGGGGTCAATGTGGATAGTGTTTTTTTTATTTCGATTTTATAATTTCATGTTGCCAAAATTTAGTTTTTTTTACCTATTAATAAGCCCTGTACATTTGGTGGCCTACGGCCACCAAAAGCACAGGGGGTGGGGTAAGTGTGGATAGTGTTTTTTTTTTTTTTTTTTTTTACCGTACGCTTACGGTAAGCGTACGGTAAGCGTACTCGGCGAAATTGCCGAAAAAAAAATAAAACCGTTTTTGCTCTTGGGGGATGTTTGGGGACTCCCTCAACATGACTATGTGGGAGGGAGTTGTCAAAACAGCCCCGTAACATGTTTTTGGCCATCTTGTTTGATATACAACACTCAGTGCGAGAGACAAAATGGCAGCCGCCGCTTCCTGGTTTCGGCCGATTCGAATGTTTACTAAGATCTAAGAGCCAATCAAACGCGTTTTTCCCATGCATTTTTCCGTAGGACCTTTAGACACAGCTACAGCCCGAACGGCTGAACAGAGTTACTTGAAATTTGGCAGAGAGGTAGTCCTAAGGTCAAGGAAGTGCCTTTTGTAGGTCTGGTGTAAATCTGTTCAGTAGTTCCTGAGAAAATAGCATTTAAATCAATATATATATCTGAACCAGCTTACGGTGCGCTTACCGTGCGCTTACGGTAAGCTTACCGTACGCGTACGGTGCCGTGCGCGAGCGCGATTCTGATTGGCTGTTAGATCTTAGTAAACATTCGAATAGGTCGAAACCAGTAATTGTCGGCCGCCATTTTCTCTCTCGCACTCTGAGGGGAGTGGAGGAAAAACAAAGTCCGAAAACAGTAAAAGCGGCTTGATAGACAGCTCCCAACCACCCAGTCATTGTTATGGTGTCCCCAAAGAACCCAAAAGGCAAAAAATGTAAAATTTTTTATTTTCGAAAAATCGCCTATTACGCTTACCGTACGCGTACGGTAAAAAAAAATTTAAAAAAAAAAAAATCCACGTTTTTCTCACCCCGTGTACAAAATGTGCCCGAAGGGCACCTTTTGAGCATGGCATACTGTTTTTTTAAAGACAATCTGTAGATAACCATTAACAACGATGTGCCTAATACGGCCTCCGTGTGCGTACATGGCCCATTTAGCGTAACGTGGGCACGCGGTGCGCGTAGCGCACCGCGTGCCCACCGTGCGTGCACGGCACTAACTGCGTAAAGTGGGCGCGCGGTGCGCGAAGCGCACCGCGTGCTCACTGTGCACGCACGGTGCGCGAAGCGCACCGTGCGCGCACGGAACGAACTGCGTAAAGTGGGCGCGCACGCCACGAACGGCGTAAAGTAACTTAGCATTTAAAAAAACGTACAAATTCACTGAAAAAACCATAGGTTTCACACACGTTATAGTTAGGAATTAGCATTTAAAAAACCTTGCAAATTCACTGAAAAAACCATAGGTTTCACACAAGTTATAGTTAGCGGACATTTTACTGATAAAAAACCATTGCAATTCCACGTTATAGTTAGTGCAGGCAACTATAACTCACGCGACCGCAATCCTCTGCTGATGACATATGTGTCTTTATGAAAAAAAAATATTTGTAATATATGTATAGCTAAAATTTAATGGAAGAAGACATGGGCAAATAAGTGTCTAAATACAGTATTAGCATCAGCAGAGGATTGCGGTCGCGTGAGTTATAGTTGCCTGCACTAACTATAACGTGGAATTTCAATGATTTTTTATCAGTAAAATGTCCGCTAACTATAACTTGTGTGAAACCCATGGTTTTTTCAGTGAATATATATATATATATATATATATATATATATATTCACTTAAAAAACCATAGGTTTCACACATGTTATAGTTAGCTGTACATTTCACTCGTAAAAAACCAATGAAATTCCACGTTATAGTTAGATCAGGTAACTATAACTTGCGCGCCCACAATAAACTGCTCATGACGTCACATATTACATCACTCATGACATGGTTAGTGACATCACTCATGACATCAATGATGACATCTGAAATTACACATTGTGGATTGCGGTCGCGCAAGTTATAGTTACCTGATCTAACTATAACGTGGAATTTCATTGTTTTTTTACGAGTGAAATGTACAGCTAACTATAACATGTGTGAAACCTATGGTTTTTTAAGTGAATTTGCAAGGTTTTGTAAATGATAATTCCTAACTATAACGTGTGTGAAACCTATGGTTTTTTCAGTGAATATATATTACCTACTGGCGGTCGCCAGTAGGTAGTTATAGTTAGGACCACGTTTCCATAGGAAAACCTCAACATTCTATTTTGAATAACTTTGGCGCCGGTCGACGAATCCTCGTGAATTTCTCAAAATAGGTGGGGCGCTACGCTCCGCTCCTACCCTGAAAGTCTCGGGGGGATCCGTCAAGCGGGGGCTGAGATAAAAGGGGGGTCCCAAAACGCGTTTTTCCCATGCATTTTTCCATAGGACCTTTAGAACGAGCTACAGCCCGAACGGCTGAACAGAATTACTCAAAATTTGGCAGAGAGGTAGTCCCTAGGTCAAGGAAGTGCCTTTTGTAGGTCTGGTGTAAATCTGTTCAGTATTTCCAGAGAAAATAGCATTTAAAAGCATATATATATATATATGCGCGCAGGGTGCGCGCACCGTGCGAGCACCGTGCGAGCACCCTAACGTGCGCGAGCGTAATTCTGATTGGTGGTTACATGTTAGTCAACGTTCGAATCGGTCGAAATCAGGAAGTGTCGGCCGCCATTTTGTTTGTTTTCAGTGCGAGAGTGAAAAAGGAAGGTGGCGAACGTGAAAAGGGGGCAGGGTAGAGAGTTCCTGACCCCCTAGCCTTTGTCAGGGGGTCCCTGAAGGACCCCGAAGGCAAAAAAAAAAATTATTTTTTTTTAAAAATCGCGGGGGTGCGCGCACAGTGCGCGCACCCTGAAAAACACAAAAAAAAATTTTTTTTTTTTGCAAAAAAAAAATAATAATTCGCAGGGTGAAAACCAAAAAAAAAAAAAATAATAATTTTTAATACGTAGTTTATTGTAAAATAAATATATAAAAAATAATACATAAATAAATTAGCATTTAAAAAACCGTACAAATTCACTGAAAAAACCATAGGTTTCACACACGTTATAGTTAGGAATTAGCATTTAAAAAACCTTGCTAATTCACTGAAAAAACCATAGGTTTCACACATGTTATAGTTAGCTGGACATTTTACTGATAAAAAACCAATGAAATTCCCCCGTTATAGTTACTGTAGGCAACTATAACTCACGCGACCGTAATCCTCTGCTGATGACATATGTGTCTTTATGAAAAAAAAATATTTGTAATATATGTATAGCTAAAATTTAATGGAAGAAGACATGGGCAAATAAGTGTCTAAATACAGTATTAGCATCAGCAGAGGATTGCGGTTGCGTGAGTTATAGTTGCCTACAGTAACTATAACGGGGGAATTTCATTGGTTTTTTATCAGTAAAATGTCCAGCTAACTATAACATGTGTGAAACCTATGGTTTTTTCAGTGAATATATATATATATACATTCTCCCAAAAAGCTCCGAGCTTTCGAAGATGCACACCACAAGGTAGGTTTGACAAAACCTGTTTATTCATGAAGCGGTATGATGAAACCCAGTTCATTTGTCGCCCTGACGCGTTTCAGTGCTTCCAGCACCTTCATCATAGGGTTGGCTTGTAGGCGAAACGAAAATGGACTGCCTCCTTTATTACCCATATGGCACTCGCTTTCCAGTAAGTGGGATGCCGGGAAAGGTAGTCCCAATTCTTCCTCCTCGGTGAGGTCGTTCCGCTAACAAAGTTAAACTGCCAATTATTGCAAGTAAATTTCTGCCCTCCAGTGGGTCCCAGGCCTCATCTGTCCGCTCCCAATCCGAGATACCTTGTGCTGCAGGGAGGCTGCCAATTGATTTACAGCCCCGCAGGCTCAGTCCAGTTCACAACGGCGGTGCAACCTTCCACGGCCGGAGGCGCCGTGTATTTCATTCTCCCAAAAAGCTCCGAGCTTTCGAAGATGCACACCACAAGGTAGGTTTGACAAAACCTGTTTATTCATGAAGCGGTATGATGAAACCCAGTTCATTTGTCGCCCTGACGCGTTTCAGTGCTTCCAGCACCTTCATCATAGGGTTGGCTTGTAGGCGAAACGAAAATGGACTGCCTCCTTTATTACCCATATGGCACTCGCTTTCCAGTAAGTGGGATGCCGGGAAAGGTAGTCCCAATTCTTCCTCCTCGGTGAGGTCGTTCCGCTAACAAAGTTAAACTGCCAATTATTGCAAGTAAATTTCTGCCCTCCAGTGGGTCCCAGGCCTCATCTGTCCGCTCCCAATCCGAGATACCTTGTGCTGCAGGGAGGCTGCCAATTGATTTACAGCCCCGCAGGCTCAGTCCAGTTCACAACGGCGGTGCAACCTTCCACGGCCGGAGGCGCCGTGTATTTCATTCTCCCAAAAAGCTCCGAGCTTTCGAAGATGCACACCACAAGGTAGGTTTGACAAAACCTGTTTATTCATGAAGCGGTATGATGAAACCCAGTTCATTTGTCGCCCTGACGCGTTTCAGTGCTTCCAGCACCTTCATCATAGGGTTGGCTTGTAGGCGAAACGAAAATGGACTGCCTCCTTTATTACCCATATGGCACTCGCTTTCCAGTAAGTGGGATGCCGGGAAAGGTAGTCCCAATTCTTCCTCCTCGGTGAGGTCGTTCCGCTAACAAAGTTAAACTGCCAATTATTGCAAGTAAATTTCTGCCCTCCAGTGGGTCCCAGGCCTCATCTGTCCGCTCCCAATCCGAGATACCTTGTGCTGCAGGGAGGCTGCCAATTGATTTACAGCCCCGCAGGCTCAGTCCAGTTCACAACGGCGGTGCAACCTTCCACGGCCGGAGGCGCCGTGTATTTCATTCTCCCAAAAAGCTCTGAGCTTTCGAAGATGCACACCACAAGGTAGGTTTGACAAAACCTGTTTATTCATGAAGCGGTATGATGAAACCCAGTTCATTTGTCGCCCTGACGCGTTTCAGTGCTTCCAGCACCTTCATCATAGGGTTGGCTTGTAGGCGAAACGAAAATGGACTGCCTCCTTTATTACCCATATGGCACTCGCTTTCCAGTAAGTGGGATGCCGGGAAAGGTAGTCCCAATTCTTCCTCCTCGGTGAGGTCGTTCCGCTAACAAAGTTAAACTGCCAATTATTGCAAGTAAATTTCTGCCCTCCAGTGGGTCCCAGGCCTCATCTGTCCGCTCCCAATCCGAGATACCTTGTGCTGCAGGGAGGCTGCCAATTGATTTACAGCCCCGCAGGCTCAGTCCAGTTCACAACGGCGGTGCAACCTTCCACGGCCGGAGGCGCCGTGTATTTCATTCTCCCAAAAAGCTCCGAGCTTTCGAAGATGCACACCACAAGGTAGGTTTGACAAAACCTGTTTATTCATGAAGCGGTATGATGAAACCCAGTTCATTTGTCGCCCTGACGCGTTTCAGTGCTTCCAGCACCTTCATCATAGGGTTGGCTTGTAGGCGAAACGAAAATGGACTGCCTCCTTTATTACCCATATGGCACTCGCTTTCCAGTAAGTGGGATGCCGGGAAAGGTAGTCCCAATTCTTCCTCCTCGGTGAGGTCGTTCCGCTAACAAAGTTAAACTGCCAATTATTGCAAGTAAATTTCTGCCCTCCAGTGGGTCCCAGGCCTCATCTGTCCGCTCCCAATCCGAGATACCTTGTGCTGCAGGGAGGCTGCCAATTGATTTACAGCCCCGCAGGCTCAGTCCAGTTCACAACGGCGGTGCAACCTTCCACGGCCGGAGGCGCCGTGTATTTCATTCTCCCAAAAAGCTCCGAGCTTTCGAAGATGCACACCACAAGGTAGGTTTGACAAAACCTGTTTATTCATGAAGCGGTATGATGAAACCCAGTTCATTTGTCGCCCTGACGCGTTTCAGTGCTTCCAGCACCTTCATCATAGGGTTGGCTTGTAGGCGAAACGAAAATGGACTGCCTCCTTTATTACCCATATGGCACTCGCTTTCCAGTAAGTGGGATGCCGGGAAAGGTAGTCCCAATTCTTCCTCCTCGGTGAGGTCGTTCCGCTAACAAAGTTAAACTGCCAATTATTGCAAGTAAATTTCTGCCCTCCAGTGGGTCCCAGGCCTCATCTGTCCGCTCCCAATCCGAGATACCTTGTGCTGCAGGGAGGCTGCCAATTGATTTACAGCCCCGCAGGCTCAGTCCAGTTCACAACGGCGGTGCAACCTTCCACGGCCGGAGGCGCCGTGTATTTCATTCTCCCAAAAAGCTCCGAGCTTTCGAAGATGCACACCACAAGGTAGGTTTGACAAAACCTGTTTATTCATGAAGCGGTATGATGAAACCCAGTTCATTTGTCGCCCTGACGCGTTTCAGTGCTTCCAGCACCTTCATCATAGGGTTGGCTTGTAGGCGAAACGAAAATGGACTGCCTCCTTTATTACCCATATGGCACTCGCTTTCCAGTAAGTGGGATGCCGGGAAAGGTAGTCCCAATTCTTCCTCCTCGGTGAGGTCGTTCCGCTAACAAAGTTAAACTGCCAATTATTGCAAGTAAATTTCTGCCCTCCAGTGGGTCCCAGGCCTCATCTGTCCGCTCCCAATCCGAGATACCTTGTACTGCAGGGAGGCTGCCAATTGATTTACAGCCCCGCAGGCTCAGTCCAGTTCACAACGGCGGTGCAACCTTCCACGGCCGGAGGCGCCGTGTATTTCATTCTCCCAAAAAGCTCCGAGCTTTCGAAGATGCACACCACAAGGTAGGTTTGACAAAACCTGTTTATTCATGAAGCGGAATGATGAAACCCAGTTCATTTGTCGCCCTGACGCGTTTCAGTGCTTCCAGCACCTTCATCATAGGGTTGGCTTGTAGGCGAAACGAAAATGGACTGCCTCCTTTATTACCCATATGGCACTCGCTTTCCAGTAAGTGGGATGCCGGGAAAGGTAGTCCCAATTCTTCCTCCTCGGTGAGGTCGTTCCGCTAACAAAGTTAAACTGCCAATTATTGCAAGTAAATTTCTGCCCTCCAGTGGGTCCCAGGCCTCATCTGTCCGCTCCCAATCCGAGATACCTTGTGCTGCAGGGAGGCTGCCAATTGATTTACAGCCCCGCAGGCTCAGTCCAGTTCACAACGGCGGTGCAACCTTCCACGGCCGGAGGCGCCGTGTATTTCATTCTCCCAAAAAGCTCCGAGCTTTCGAAGATGCACACCACAAGGTAGGTTTGACAAAACCTGTTTATTCATGAAGCGGTATGATGAAACCCAGTTCATTTGTCGCCCTGACGCGTTTCAGTGCTTCCAGCACCTTCATCATAGGGTTGGCTTGTAGGCGAAACGAAAATGGACTGCCTCCTTTATTACCCATATGGCACTCGCTTTCCAGTAAGTGGGATGCCGGGAAAGGTAGTCCCAATTCTTCCTCCTCGGTGAGGTCGTTCCGCTAACAAAGTTAAACTGCCAATTATTGCAAGTAAATTTCTGCCCTCCAGTGGGTCCCAGGCCTCATCTGTCCGCTCCCAATCCGAGATACCTTGTGCTGCAGGGAGGCTGCCAATTGATTTACAGCCCCGCAGGCTCAGTCCAGTTCACAACGGCGGTGCAACCTTCCACGGCCGGAGGCGCCGTGTATTTCATTCTCCCAAAAAGCTCCGAGCTTTCGAAGATGCACACCACAAGGTAGGTTTGACAAAACCTGTTTATTCATGAAGCGGTATGATGAAACCCAGTTCATTTGTCGCCCTGACGCGTTTCAGTGCTTCCAGCACCTTCATCATAGGGTTGGCTTGTAGGCGAAACGAAAATGGACTGCCTCCTTTATTACCCATATGGCACTCGCTTTCCAGTAAGTGGGATGCCGGGAAAGGTAGTCCCAATTCTTCCTCCTCGGTGAGGTCGTTCCGCTAACAAAATTAAACTGCCAATTATTGCAAGTAAATTTCTGCCCTCCAGTGGGTCCCAGGCCTCATCTGTCCGCTCCCAATCCGAGATACCTTGTGCTGCAGGGAGGCTGCCAATTGATTTACAGCCCCGCAGGCTCAGTCCAGTTCACAACGGCGGTGCAACCTTCCACGGCCGGAGGCGCCGTGTATTTCATTCTCCCAAAAAGCTCCGAGCTTTCGAAGATGCACACCACAAGGTAGGTTTGACAAAACCTGTTTATTCATGAAGCGGTATGATGAAACCCAGTTCATTTGTCGCCCTGACGCGTTTCAGTGCTTCCAGCACCTTCATCATAGGGTTGGCTTGTAGGCGAAACGAAAATGGACTGCCTCCTTTATTACCCATATGGCACTCGCTTTCCAGTAAGTGGGATGCCGGGAAAGGTAGTCCCAATTCTTCCTCCTCGGTGAGGTCGTTCCGCTAACAAAGTTAAACTGCCAATTATTGCAAGTAAATTTCTGCCCTCCAGTGGGTCCCAGGCCTCATCTGTCCGCTCCCAATCCGAGATACCTTGTGCTGCAGGGAGGCTGCCAATTGATTTACAGCCCCGCTGTATCTCGGATTGGGAGCGGACAGATGAGGCCTGGGACCCACTGGAGGGCAGAAATTTACTTGCAATAATTGGCAGTTTAACTTTGTTAGCGGAACGACCTCACCGAGGAGGAAGAATTGGGACTACCTTTCCCGGCATCCCACTTACTGGAAAGCGAGTGCCATATGGGTAATAAAGGAGGCAGTCCATTTTCTTTTCGCCTACAAGTCAACCCTATGATGAAGGTGCTGGAAGCACTGAAACGCGTCAGGGCGACAAATGAACTGGGTTTCATCATACCGCTTCATGAATAAACAGGTTTTGTCAAACCTACCTTGTGGTGTGCATCTTCGAAAGCTCGGAGCTTTTTGGGAGAATGAAATACACGGCGCCTCCGGCCGTGGAAGGTTGCATCGCCGTTGTGAACTGGACTGAGCCTGCGGGGCTGTAAATCAATTGGCAGCCTCCCTGCAGCACAAGGTATCTCGGATTGGGAGCGGACAGATGAGGCCTGGGACCCACTGGAGGGCAGAAATTTACTTGCAATAATTGGCAGTTTAACTTTGTTAGCGGAACGACCTCACCGAGGAGGAAGAATTGGGACTACCTTTCCCGGTATCCCACTTACTGGAAAGCGAGTGCCATATGGGTAATAAAGGAGGCAGTCCATTTTCGTTTCGCCTACAAGCCAACCCTATGATGAAGGTGCTGGAAGCACTGAAACGCGTCAGGGCGACAAATGAACTGGGTTTCATCATACCGCTTCATGAATAAACAGGTTTTGTCAAACCTACCTTGTGGTGTGCATCTTCGAAAGCTCGGAGCTTTTTGGGAGAATGAAATACACGGCGCCTCCGGCCGTGGAAGGTTGCACCGCCGTTGTGAACTGGACTGAGCCTGCGGGCTGTAAATCAATTGGCAGCCTCCCTGCAGCACAAGGTATCTCGGATTGGGAGCGGACAGATGAGGCCTGGGACCCACTGGAGGGCAGAAATTTACTTGCAATAATTGGCAGTTTAACTTTGTTAGCGGAACGACCTCACCGAGGAGGAAGAATTGGGACTACCTTTCCCGGCATCCCACTTACTGGAAAGCGAGTGCCATATGGGTAATAAAGGAGGCAGTCCATTTTCGTTTCGCCTACAAGCCAACCCTATGATGAAGGTGCTGGAAGCACTGAAACGCGTCAGGGCGACAAATGAACTGGGTTTCATCATACCGCTTCATGAATAAACAGGTTTTGTCAAACCTACCTTGTGGTGTGCATCTTCGAAAGCTCGGAGCTTTTTGGGAGAATGAAATACACGGCGCCTCCGGCCGTGGAAGGTTGCACCGCCGTTGTGAACTGGACTGAGCCTGCGGGGCTGTAAATCAATTGGCAGCCTCCCTGCAGCACAAGGTATCTCGGATTGGGAGCGGACAGATGAGGCCTGGGACCCACTGGAGGGCAGAAATTTACTTGCAATAATTGGCAGTTTAACTTTGTTAGCGGAACGACCTCACCGAGGAGGAAGAATTGGGACTACCTTTCCCGGCATCCCACTTACTGGAAAGCGAGTGCCATATGGGTAATAAAGGAGGCAGTCCATTTTCGTTTCGCCTACAAGCCAACCCTATGATGAAGGTGCTGGAAGCACTGAAACGCGTCAGGGCGACAAATGAACTGGGTTTCATCATACCGCTTCATGAATAAACAGGTTTTGTCAAACCTACCTTGTGGTGTGCATCTTCGAAAGCTCGGAGCTTTTTGGGAGAATGAAATACACGGCGCCTCCGGCCGTGGAAGGTTGCACCGCCGTTGTGAACTGGACTGAGCCTGCGGGGCTGTAAATCAATTGGCAGCCTCCCTGCAGCACAAGGTATCTCGGATTGGGAGCGGACAGATGAGGCCTGGGACCCACTGGAGGGCAGAAATTTACTTGCAATAATTGGCAGTTTAACTTTGTTAGCGGAACGACCTCACCGAGGAGGAAGAATTGGGACTACCTTTCCCGTCATCCCACTTACTGGAAAGCGAGTGCCATATGGGTAATAAAGGAGGCAGTCCATTTTCGTTTCGCCTACAAGCCAACCCTATGATGAAGGTGCTGGAAGCACTGAAACGCGTCAGGGCGACAAATGAACTGGGTTTCATCATACCGCTTCATGAATAAACAGGTTTTGTCAAACCTACCTTGTGGTGTGCATCTTCGAAAGCTCGGAGCTTTTTGGGAGAATGAAATACACGGCGCCTCCGGCCGTGGAAGGTTGCACCGCCGTTGTGAACTGGACTGAGCCTGCGGGGCTGTAAATCAATTGGCAGCCTCCCTGCAGTACAAGGTATCTCGGATTGGGAGCGGACAGATGAGGCCTGGGACCCACTGGAGGGCAGAAATTTACTTGCAATAATTGGCAGTTTAACTTTTTAGCGGAACGACCTCACCGAGGAGGAAGAATTGGGACTACCTTTCCCGGCATCCCACTTACTGGAAAGCGAGTGCCATATGGGTAATAAAGGAGGCAGTCCATTTTCGTTTCGCCTACAAGCCAACCCTATGATGAAGGTGCTGGAAGCACTGAAACGCGTCAGGGCGACAAATGAACTGGGTTTCATCATACCGCTTCATGAATAAACAGGTTTTGTCAAACCTACCTTGTGGTGTGCATCTTCGAAAGCTCGGAGCTTTTTGGGAGAATGAAATACACGGCGCCTCCGGCCGTGGAAGGTTGCACCGCCGTTGTGAACTGGACTGAGCCTGCGGGGCTGTAAATCAATTGGCAGCCTCCCTGCAGCACAAGGTATCTCGGATTGGGAGCGGACAGATGAGGCCTGGGACCCACTGGAGGGCAGAAATTTACTTGCAATAATTGGCAGTTTAACTTTGTTAGCGGAACGACCTCACCGAGGAGGAAGAATTGGGACTACCTTTCCCGGCATCCCACTTACTGGAAAGCGAGTGCCATATGGGTAATAAAGGAGGCAGTCCATTTTCGTTTCGCCTACAAGCCAACCCTATGATGAAGGTGCTGGAAGCACTGAAACGCGTCAGGGCGACAAATGAACTGGGTTTCATCATACCGCTTCATGAATAAACAGGTTTTGTCAAACCTACCTTGTGGTGTGCATCTTCGAAAGCTCGGAGCTTTTTGGGAGAATGAAATACACGGCGCCTCCGGCCGTGGAAGGTTGCACCGCCGTTGTGAACTGGACTGAGCCTGCGGGGCTGTAAATCAATTGGCAGCCTCCCTGCAGCACAAGGTATCTCGGATTGGGAGCGGACAGATGAGGCCTGGGACCCACTGGAGGGCAGAAATTTACTTGCAATAATTGGCAGTTTAACTTTGTTAGCGGAACGACCTCACCGAGGAGGAAGAATTGGGACTACCTTTCCCGGCATCCCACTTACTGGAAAGCGAGTGCCATATGGGTAATAAAGGAGGCAGTCCATTTTCGTTTCGCCTACAAGCCAACCCTATGATGAAGGTGCTGGAAGCACTGAAACGCGTCAGGGCGACAAATGAACTGGGTTTCATCATACCGCTTCATGAATAAACAGGTTTTGTCAAACCTACCTTGTGGTGTGCATCTTCGAAAGCTCGGAGCTTTTTGGGAGAATGAAATACACGGCGCCTCCGGCCGTGGAAGGTTGCACCGCCGTTGTGAACTGGACTGAGCCTGCGGGGCTGTAAATCAATTGGCAGCCTCCCTGCAGCACAAGGTATCTCGGATTGGGAGCGGACAGATGAGGCCTGGGACCCACTGGAGGGCAGAAATTTACTTGCAATAATTGGCAGTTTAACTTTGTTAGCGGAACGACCTCACCGAGGAGGAAGAATTGGGACTACCTTTCCCGGCATCCCACTTACTGGAAAGCGAGTGCCATATGGGTAATAAAGGAGGCAGTCCATTTTCGTTTCGCCTACAAGCCAACCCTATGATGAAGGTGCTGGAAGCACTGAAACGCGTCAGGGCGACAAATGAACTGGGTTCCATCATACCGCTTCATGAATAAACAGGTTTTGTCAAACCTACCTTGTGGTGTGCATCTTCGAAAGCTCTGAGCTTTTTGGGAGAAAGATATATATATACATATATATATATTCACTGAAAAAACCATAGGTTTCAGGGGTGTTATAGTTAGCTGGACTTTTCACTTGTACAAAACCATTAGAAATTCCCCCGTTATAGTTAGTTCAGCTAACTATAACTCGCGCACCCGCAATGCACTGCTGATGACGTCACATATTACATCACTCATGACATGGTCAGTGACATCACTCATGACATCACTGATGACATCTCAAATGACATCACTGATGACATCATCCAGTGAATGTGTGTTTTTCTGAAAATTAAATATGTTTTATATATGTATATCTCAAGGTCGATGGAAGAATAAATGGGTATATAAGTGTCTAAATGGATGATTTGTTTTTGAAAAATTGATTGTGTAACTGACTGATTAAGTGTATCATAGTGAATACATGGCTTAGTGAGTAATGTTTAAATATGTAAATATCTGTATCAGTCTCTCACTTTGTGTATAAGTGGCTGCATGGGTTGGTGAGTAGCTACATGGGTGTCTATATAGGTTATTAGTTGGTTTTTTGAGTATCAGTATGAGTGTCTGCATGGTTCGGTGGGGGGTATTACGTAGTGCATAGGTGCATGAATGAGTGACTCATTCTTTGTATGTGTTGAAGACAGCATGTGCGCAGGACTGTATGGGTGGATGAGTGTGTGTATGGGTGTGTTAGTGAGTGAATGACTGTCTGAATAGTGTCTTTATGAGTAACTACATATGTTTTAAACTAGTATATGTGACTATTGGTGTATATAAGTGAGTATATGTGAGAGTGAGAGATTGAATGAGTTCCTGTATGAATAAGTATGTGTTTCTATAAGTGATTGTTTAAAAGAATAAGTAGGTGTAAGTTTCCGTAGAAGTAAGTGTGGTGGTGTGTGTATAACTGTATATGTAAATAAATGTATGTTTGATTCTTTATTAGCATGAGTGACTATGTGTGTGAGTAACTCTATGGATGAGTGGCATTTTGTAACAGGATGTATAGGTGTATGAGTACATATGATGAGTGAATACATGTATGAGTGACTGTATAGGACTGTTGGTGAATGAGTGGATGTGTATGTGGATCTTAGAATTACTGAAGAGGTTGTTGTAACTGGTATTGGTATGTCCATTGTTTTGAAAAGTTTAGTCTCTATTTTTGAATGTGTGTATCAAAAGTTATATTAGGGTGAGAGGAGGTCTGCCACTCTATCACAAGGATGATGTCATCAGTGATGTCATCAGTGATGTCAAGTGAGATGTCATCAGTGATGTCATGAGTGATGTCACTGACCATGTCATGAGTGATGTAATATGTGACGTCATCAGCAGTGCATTGCGGGCGCGCGAGTTATAGTTAGCTGAACTAACTATAACGGGGGAATTTCAATGGTTTTGTACAAGTGAAAAGTCCAGCTAACTATAACACCCCTGAAACCTATGGTTTTTTCAGTGAATTTCTGAGGTTTTTTAAATGCTAATTCCTAACTATAACGTGCCTGAAACCTATGGTTTTTTCTGTGAATTTCAAAGATTTTTTAAATGCTAATTTCTAACTATGCCTACAGAGATAGGACATGTGAAGAAAGAAGAAAAAATGCACAGAAAGAAAAAAAAGAAGTGCAGAAAGAAGCAACAGAAGTCCTCAAAGACGAAGAAAAGTGCAGGAAGAAGGATAACGTGCAGAAAGAACAAAAAGAAGAGCAGAAAGAAGCCTTGTTGCAAAATCATCCTGTACCCTCAACTTTTTCAGATGGATACTGGTGGTAACTGAGTCTGACTAACCAGTCCTAGAGCCAGTGCTATGTTAAAAGACACTTAGAATACAGAGAAAACACCTACATACAGTAGGGAACATTATGCGTTGGGGTCCCCCTGTGATTAGCATGACCTCCTCTGTAACCCCTAGTATATAATAGGGCAGGGGGATTAAAACTACCTCTTAAAACAGGCCACAGGGCGTTTTTGCACACGTTAACTCAGGCCCCGTCCCCTCCGTTCACCACTGTGTAAACACGCCCTGTGTCTGTTTTTAGTTGGGAGATTAAGTTCATTTGAATTCTGAGGGTCCCTAGGGTCCAACTAGCCCACTAGGTACCTCCAGTAAGTGCCACAGAGCTGCGTTGCAGAGAGGTGTAAAAAGTGGCACAGCCTGGACCACCTCTCTGCAATGCAGCTCAGTGGCGCTTACTGGAAGCACTTGGTGGGCTAGTTAGCCCCCAGGGGCCCTCAGTGTTGAAGGAAAATTATATCCCCAATTTAAAACGTGCCATAGTGCGTGTTTGCACACGTCACCTCAGGCCCTGTCCCCTCCCTTCACCACTGTGTAAACGCGCCCTGTGGCTGTTCTAAGTTGAGAGATTAAGTCCCCTTGAATCCTAAGGGTCCCTAGGGTCAAACTAGACCACTAGGTACCTCCAGTAAGCGCCACAGAGCTGCGTTGCAGAGAGGTGTAAAAAGGGGCTTGGCCTCAGAACACCTGTCTGCAGCGCAGCTCCCTGGTGCATACTGGAGATGCCAGTTGGGCTAGTTGGCCCTCAGGGACCCTCAGTATTGAAGAGGAATTAATTCCCCAACTTACAACTCGCCAGGGGGCGCGTTTGCAGAGTGCTGCAAGGAGGGGGCGTGGCCTCCGGCACGTTGCCAGTCTTTTATTTATTTAAATTTTTTAAGAAGGGGGGCTGTGTGGTTCCCCTTCTTATTCTAATTTATTGGCCCTGATGACCCCATCCCCCAGGGCCTGTCTCCTAATTATATTTTTTTGACCCCAATCCCCAGGGCCGGCCACTGTTTTTTATTATTTTAAAAAAATATATATTTATAGACACACCTAGGACATGCTGGACAAACCGTACGTACCTATCACCATGACGATTTGCGTGATATTCATTAAAAGGCGACTATGCATACAATGAATCCACGTGGAATGTATTTACACCACTAGTGAAGCTCTGACATGTCTGATGCCCTACCGTGCCTAATCCCGGTAGACACCCTTGTCGTTTATTTATACAGGGGATTCGACACAAATTCAACCAAAACTATGCAAGAAACCCCCCTCACGGTTAATAAAACACACATCCACTGCCGGATGTGTAATACTTTTTATTTTACTCTCTGGAAAGGGGACGAACATCACTTGAGAGTCACAGCGTGCTCCTGGCAGAGCCAAATGCTGTGTTACACCCACCATTGCCTGCTGAGTGCCACACACCTCTGTGTTGTATTCCACTAGCTAGTGCATATGCTATGACACTCTCTAGCCCATGTGCACTGTAACACCACCCCGTGAATATGGCATGCCACACTTGTCTTCGCACGGGTTATATTGCCCCATCTAACGTGCCTTTCTCGATGCCTATGTTATAACGCACAGTGCTATGCCATACATATTACAATCTGGGATCCATATCTTTGTCACAGTGCATATGCAACGTTACACTCCCCAGCACATATTTTATATTACAACTTTAGAGACTAGTTAGGTTACACAACACTGCCCTGTGCATATTACACTCCAAGGCGCATATCGCATAGCACACCCTAGTGCCTGTGCTATCTTGCGCTCTCCAATGAATCTGTCATTGCGCACAATGTATTGCATATTATATTTCACGCCCGGTTCATCTTATATCACACTTTTTGGTGCATAGTTTATACCATACACTATATCTAGTTTTAATTTTCAATCGTGCTCTCAGGACTGTGTTCTATATAACACTGTGTTTACCTACCCTTTTCACGGGCATTACATTTTGCGATAGGGGGTGGAGGGTCAGGGGGTGTTTCCGCCAAGTGAGCACGGAGTCACAGTCACAAACGTCCTCTTCTTCCTGAATAAAAGTGAGATTATGCTGCATACTTGTTCATATTTTAAGTAGTTCGCACAGACACACGTTTTAAAAACAATAAAGTTCCTAATACCCGCCTTCTCTGAACAGTTAGCTTGCTGCCCCATCCCCCTCCTCCCTATCCTCTGTTGTGTGAATCCATGGACTAGCCTCCTCCCTCCTGCCATGCATGGTCTGATGTGCTGCCACTGCCCTCAATTTAGTATGATGTACCAGTCCACTCCTCCTGCCCTCCATTGCCCAATGTTATGCCCCATCATTGACCTCCTGCTTAAACTCTGTGCTTAGCTTGCTGCCCCTATTCTCCTTCCCCCTGCCCTCCGATGTCTTTGTGGATGCCCCTGCTCCATCCTTTTTGCCCACCATGTTCCATGGACCTGCCACTCCTATCTACTCTGAGTGTTCTGTTGAGCTGCCACTCCCCTCCCACCTGCCTAGCATTGTCAGATGACTGTAACCTGTCCCTGCCACCTCCACCCTGCCTGTCCACATGCCATGCCCCTATCCTCTTCCTCCTGTCCTACATGGTCCATTGTACTGCCACACCCTTCTGCCCTCCCTGGTCTGTTGTGCTGCAACTGCTCCTCCTGCCTGCCCCGTGCGGTCTGTTGTGAGGCCCCTTCCCCTGAACTTTCTTGTCTGTGCACAGGTCCTGACCCTCCCTTCTATCCTCCATCGTCCTTTGTGCATGCCCCTGCACCCTCCTTCTTGCCCATCATAGCCATTGTGCTACCACTAACCCTCCCACTTGCCATGCATGGTCTTCTGTGCTGCCATGGCCCCTCCCACCTTCCCTGTGTGGTCAGTTAGCTGCCCCTGAACCCCTCCCACCTTCCCTCCATGGTCTGTGTGTATGCCATCACAGTCTCACTGTTGCTCTTCATGGTGTGTCTTGCTTCTAGTGCCCATCCTGCCTGACCTCCATGGCTATCTTGCTGCTCCTGCCCTGCCCTCTTGCCCCCAGCCCTCTGTTTACATGTGCAGACCCCTACTCCCTCCCTCCTGGCTTGTCTGTTCCATTGTAATGCCCCTGATCCATCCCTCCTGCCCTTTATGGTCTGTTATGCTGCAGCTTTCTTTCCTGTCTGTCCATTATGGTCCTGCCTCTTGCCCCTCTGTTCTCTGTTGTCCATGTGCATGGTCCTGTCCCCTCCCTCTTGCTTTCTATGGATTGTTGTGCTGCACTCCCGTCCCGCATACCCTGTGTGGTGTATTGTGCTGCTGCAAACCCTGATGCCTGCCCTGCAGGGTCAGTTTGTGCACCTCTCCATGTCCCTCCTGTCCTCTGTTATCCAAGTCCATGTCCCTACCCCATTTCCTTACATGATCCAATGTACCATACTTGCGAACATTTTGAACTTGGTAAGAGGGAGATTTTGAAAAAAAACTGGGGTATTGATTTTCCCCTTTGAGTTACATTGAAAAAGAGGAGATTGTAGACAGGAGACAGATAAAATAAAGCCCATTTGAGCTTAAAAACATTGGACGTTTCCTGGCTGAATCGGGTCTGTTGGCATATATGGTTGTACTACCATTGCCTCTTCCTTCTGCCCACAATGGTCTATTACATTGCCACAGCCTCTCTTGCAAGTCCTGTATTGTTGGTTTGTTGCCCCTGCCCCCCTTTCCACTGCCCTCCATAGTCTGTTGTGCTGCCACGGCCCTTCCTGCCTGCTCAGTGTGGTTAAATTGTTGCCTTTGCACCCTCCTACCTGCCTTCAATTTTCAGAGTCCGTGCCCCTGGCCTCTGCCTCTCAACAGTATCCTAATGAACAACTAGATTGCTAACATTCTATATTTATTACAAAAGTGTGGAACGCCTGACATCATCTTGATGTAATCAAAACTGTAATACCTAGAGCATTTCCTTTAGAAATTACATATATGAGAGGGTCTTATTGGCATCAAAATTATGGATAGTGCTCTAAAAGACTAAAATAAGGACATATTTTCTGAGTTTTCAAATAGCGACAAAGCACTTTTAAATTATTTGTTACCTTTATGTTTTTTTATCCAGTTGACCACTTGATTAAATGTTGCACTTAGGGGAGAGGATGTGGTGTTACTTCCAGAACTGCAGACTTTGCAACTGGGGAACCAGGTTGGAGTTTCTGCTTCAGCTCGACATTCTGTGATTCTGGTCAAATCACTTAGTCTCCCCATGTCTGCAACCAAAATGAATTTGTTCTTGTGTGATGTAACCAATGCTCATGTAAAGCCCTCCAATACCTGACAAGTCTGCACTATATAACACTGCAAAAACACAAAATAATAAGTGTTTTGCACACTTCTGTCATTGGGCTATATTTGGGCTACATCTGAGTGATTTTGGGCTACATTTGGGCTCTTTTGTCTCCGGTGGCCATCTTGGGAGATTTATTTGTTATGAAGTTTCCTAATTTCCTCATGTACTGCAGTCTCCTCAGTAGGAAATGCTTTCAGTTTTTTACTTTGATTCCATCATGAAGGTATTCAGATTTGTCACACATTTGCCATAAATTCTGAATGTTCGCACTCTAGTTGCTCATTAGATCACTGTAGTAAAACTACTGTTCACCATGGAAGTCTGCTCCTGGTATTAAAAGTACATGTTTCAGTCTGCATGTCAGAATTTTTTAATGAAATAGAAGAGGATTTGAGAAGTCACTCAAAATGTGCCCTCATTTTCTTTCTTCAGCATTAATCATAATTTCTATGGCAAAATGAACCCCCTCATTGTGTTCTTTTTTAAATTAAATGTTTTAAGTGTTACCAGTTTATTCCAATCAAGATGGCTTCAGGTGTGCCATACTTTTGTCATAATGAAGACAGTAAGCGCTCTAGTTGTTTTTAAGAACACTCTGGGACATTCTGTCATTGGGCTATACTTGGGCTACATCTGGGTGATATTTGGGCTACATTTGGGCTTTTTTGTCTCTGGTGGACATCTTGGCAGACTTATTTGTTATGAAGTTTCCTAATTTCCTCATTTACTGCAGTCTCCTCAGTAGGAAATACTTTCAGTTTTTTACTTTGATTCCATCAAGAAGGCATTCAGATGTGTCCCACATTTG
The DNA here is from genome assembly GCF_964204655.1 of Triturus cristatus. Taxonomy (NCBI): domain Eukaryota; kingdom Metazoa; phylum Chordata; class Amphibia; order Caudata; family Salamandridae; genus Triturus; species Triturus cristatus. The sequence goes on from NC_140592.1 coordinate 2,004,518, forward strand.
CCATAAATTCAGAATGTTAGCACTCTTTTTGCTCATTAGATCACTGTAGTAAAGCTACTGCTCACCAAGGAAAACTGCTGCTGGTATTGAAAGTGCATGTTTCAGTCTGCATGTCAGAATTTTTTAATGAAATAGAAGAGGATTTGAGAAGTCACTCAAAATGTGCCCTAATTTTTCTTTCTGCAGCACTAATCATACTTTTTATGGAAAAATGAACCCCCTCATTTTGTTCCTTTTTAAATTAAATGTTTTAAGAGTTACCACTTTAATCCAAGCAAGATGGCTTCAGGTGTGCCATACGTTTATCATAAGTAGGACTGTTAGCGCTCTAGTTGTTCTTTGGAACACTCTGGGAAGCTGCAGTAGAACACAAAGGAATCAACTGACAGTCTCTGCCCTTGTTGGATGTACATATTTTACTGAGAATGTCAGACTTCATTCTCACATGACTGAGAAAGATAATGTGAATTTACAGAAAATAAGCTCTCAGTTTAGCTTATAGATCACCTTCTAAACCTCTGTGGGAAAAGCATGAGAAAATATTTTTCTCTCAATCATGATATCCCAGCAGAAGGCTTTTTCACATGGTGAAATCACCTTAGAACATACCACAATTCCTACAATGAGTATGGTACCATCAACAAATGATTTATAATGTAACTAAAGTCTTAAAACCTTCTATTAACTGCAATGCTTTTTAATGAGGTGCTATCATGTTTTTTGGTCCCAAGATGGCTGCCAACACTTCTTGGATGAAGTGCTGACAGCCAATCAGATCTCAGGATGAGATGTGTGGTTAGGCTCCGCCCACATATATATATGATTTTACTTTTGATTTTCTCAGGAACTACTGAACAGATTGACACCAGACCTGCAAAAGGCACATCCCTGACCTGAGGACTACCTCTCTGCCAAATTTCAAGTAATTCTGTTCAGCCGTTCGGGCTGTACCTTGGACTAAAGATCCCTATGGAAAATTGCATGGGGAAAACATGTTTTGGGACCCCCCTTTTTTCTCAGCCTCCGCTTGACGTATCCCCTCGAGACTTTCAGGGTAGGAGCGGAGCAGAGCGCCACACCTATTTTAAAACTTTCGCGAGGATTCGTCAACCGGCGCCAAAGTTATTCCAAATAGAATGTTGCGGATTTCCTATGGAAATACGGTCCTAACTATAACTATCTACTGGCGACCGCCAGTAGATAATATATATATATATATATATATATATATATATATTCACTGAAAAAACCATAGGTTTCAGGGGTGTTCTAGTTAGCTGGACTTTTCACTTGTTCAAAACCATTGAAATTCCCCCGTTATAGTTAGTTCAGCTAACTATAACTCGCGCGCCCGCAATGCACTGCTGATGAGGTCACATATTACATCACTCATGACATGGTCAGTGACATCACTGATGACATCTCAAATGACATCACTGATAACATCACTGATGACATCATCCAGTGAATGTGTGTTTTTCTGAAAATTAAATATGTTTTATATATGTATATCTCAAGGTCGATGGAAGAATAAATGGGTATATAAGTGTCTAAATGGATGATTTGTTTTTGAAAAATTGATTGTGTAACTGACTGATTAAGTGTATCATAGTAAATACATGGCTTAGTGAGTAATGTTTAAATATGTAAATATCTGTATCAGTCTCTCACTTTGTGTATAAGTGGCTGCATGGGTTGGTGAGAAGCTACATGGGTGTCTATATAGGTTATTAGTTGGTTTTTTGAGTATCAGTCTGAGTGTCTGCATGGTTCGGTGGGGGGTATTACGTAGTGCATAGGTGCATGAATGAGTGACTCACTGTTTGTATGTGTTGAAGACAGCATGTGTGCAGGACTGTATGGGTGGATGAGTGTGTGTATGGGTGTGTTAGTGAGTGAATGACTGTCTCAATAGTGTCTTTATGAGTAACTACATATGTTTTAAACTAGTATATGTGACTATTGGTGTATATAAGTGAGTATATGTGAGAGTGAGAGATTGAAAGAGATCCTGAATGAATAAGTATGTGTTTCTATAAGTGATTGTTTAAAAGAATAAGTAGGTGTAAGTTTCCGTAGAAGTAAGTGTGGTGGTGTGTGTATAACTGTATATGCAAGTAAATGTATGTTTGATTCTTTATTAGCATGAGTGACTATGTGTGTGAGTAACTCTATGGATGAGTGGCATTGTGTGACAGGATGTATAGGTGTATGAGTACATATGATGAGTGAGTACATGTATGAGTGACTGTATAGGACTGTTGGTGAATGAGTGGATGTGTATGTGGATCTTAGAATTACTGAAGAGGTTGTTGTAACTGGTATTGGTATGTCCATTTTTTGAAAATTTGAGTCTCTATTTTTGAATGTGTGTATCAAAGGTTATATTAGGGTGAGAGGAGGTCTGCCACTCTATCACAAGGATGATGTCATCAGTGATGTCATCAGTGATGTCATCAGTGATGTCATGAGTGATGTCACTGACCATGTTATGAGTGATGTAATATGTGACGTCATCAGCAGTGCATTGCGGGCGCGCGAGTTATAGTTAGCTGAACTAACTATAACGGGGGAATTTCAATGGTTTTGAACAAGTGAAAAGTCCAGCTAACTATAACACCCCTGACACCTATGGTTTTTTCAGTGAATTTCTGAGGTTTTTTAAATGCTAATTCCTAACTATAACGTGCCTGAAACCTATGGTTTTTTCTGTGAATTTCAAAGGTTTTTTAAATGCTAATTTCTAACTATGCCTACAGAGATAGGACATGTGAAGAAAGAAGAAAAAATGCACAGAAAGAAAAAAAAGAAGTGCAGAAAGAAGCAACAGAAGTCCTCAAAGACGAAGAAAAGTGCAGGAAGAAGGATAACGTGCAGAAAGAACAAAAAGAAGAGCAGAAAGAAGCCTTGTTGCAAAATCATCCTGTACCCTCAACTTTTTCAGACGGATACTGGTGGTAACTGAGTCTGACTAACCAGTCCTAGAGCCAGTGCTATGTTAAAAGACACTTAGAATACAGTGAAAACACCTACATACACTAGGGAACATTATGCGTTGGGGTCCCCCTGTGATTAGCATGACCTCCTCTGTAAGCCCCTAGTATATAATAGGGCAGGGGGATTAAAACTACCTCTTAAAACAGGCCACAGGGCGTCTTTGCACACGTTAACTCAGGCCCCGTCCCCTCCCTTCACCACTGTGTAAACACGCCCTGTGTCCGTTTTTAGTTGGGAGATTAAGTTCATTTGAATCCTGAGGGTCCCTAGGGTCCAACTAGCCCACTAGGTACCTCCAGTAAGTGCCACAGAGCTGCGTTGCAGAGAGGTGTAAAAAGTGGCACGGCCTGGACCACCTCTCTGCAATGCAGCTCAGTGGCGCTTACTGGAAGCACTTGGTGGGCTAGTTAGCCCCCAGGGGCCCTCAGTATTGAAGGGAAATTATATCCCCAATTTAAAACGTGCCATAGTGCGTGTTTGCACACGTCACCTCAGGCCCCGTCCCTTCCCTTCACCACTGTGTAAACGCACCCTGTGGCTGTTCTAAGTTGAGAAATTAAGTCCCCTTGAATCCTAAGGGTCCCTAGGGTCAAACTAGACCACTAGGTACCTCCAGTAAGCGCCACAGAGCTACGTTGCAGAGAGGTGTAAAAAGGGGCTTGGCCTCAGAACACCTGTCTGCAGCGCAGCTCCCTGGCGCATACTGGAGATGCCTGTTGGGCTAGTTGGCCCTCAGGGACCCTCAGTATTGAAGAGGAATTAATTCCCCAACTTACAACTCGCCAGGGGGCGCGTTTGCAGAGTGCTACAAGGAGGGGGCGTGGCCTCCTGCACGATGCCAGTCTTTTATTTATTTTAATTTTTTAAGAAGGGGGGGCTGTGTGGTTCCCCTTCTTATTCTAATTTATTGGCCCTGATGACCCCATCCCCCAGGGCCTGTCTCCTAATTATATTTTTTTTACCCCAATCCCCAGGGCCGGCCACTGTTTTTTATTATTTTTAAAAAATACATATTTATAGACATACCTAGGACATGCTGGACAAACCGTACGTACCTATCACCATGACGATTTGCGTGATATTCATTAAAAGGCGACTATGCATACAATGAATCCACGTGGAATGTATTTACACCACTAGTGAAGCTCTGACATGTCTGATGCCCTACCGTGCCTAATCCCGGTAGACACCCTTGTCGTTTATTTATACAAACATGGGTAGCTATTGACGGGCACATTTAATACACATTCACACCAAGCCATTCAAAGGGGATTCGACAAAAATTCGACCAAAACTATGCAAGAAACCCCCCTCACGGTTAATAAAACACACATCCACTGCCGGATGTGTAATACTTTTTATTTTACTCTCTGGAAAGGGGACGAACATCACTTGAGAGTCACAGCGCGCTCCTGGCAGAGCCCAATGCTGTGTTACACCCACCATTGCCTGCTGAGTGCCACACACCTCTGTGTTGTATTCCACTAGCTAGTGCATATGCTAAGACACTCTCTAGCCCATGTGCACTGTAACACCACCCCGTGAATATGTCATGCCACACTTGTCTTCGCACGGGTTATATTGCCCCATCTAACGTGCCTTCCTCGATTCCTATGTTATGACGCACAGTGCTATGCCATACATATTACAATCTGGGATCCATATCTTTGTCACAGTGCATATGCAACGTTACACTCCCCAGCACATATTTTATATTACAACTTTAGAGACTAGTTAGGTTACACAACACTGCCCTGTGCATATTACACTCCAAGGCGCATATCGCATAGCACGCGCTAGTGCCTGTGCTATCTTGCGCTCTCCAATGAATCTGTCATTGCGCACAATGTATTGCATATTATATTTCACGCCCGGTTCATCTCATATCACACTTTTTGGTGCATAGTTTATACCATACACTATATCTAGTTTTCATTTTCAATCGTGCTCTCAGGACTGTGTTCTATATAACACTGTGTTCACCTACCCTTTTCACGGGCATTACATTTTGCGATAGGGGGTGGAGGGTCAGGGGGTGTTTCTGCCAAGTGAGCCCGGAGTCACAGTCACAAACGTCCTCTTCTTCCTGAATAAAAGTGAAATTATGCTGCATACTTGTTCATATTTTAAGTAGTTCGCACAGACACACGTTTTAAAAACAATAAAGTTCCTAATACCCGCCTTCTCTGAACAGTTAGCTTGCTGCCCCATCCCCCTCCTCCCTATCCTCTGTTGTGTGAATCCATGGACTAGCCTCCTCCCTCCTGCCATGCATGGTCTGATGTGCTGCCACTGCCCTCAATTTAGTATGATGTACCAGTCCACTCCTCCTGCCCTCCATTGCCCAATTTTATGCCCCATCATTGACCTCCTGCTTAAACTCTGTGCTTAGCTTGCTGCCCCTATTCTCCTTCCCCCTGCCCTCCGATGTCTTTGTGCATGCCCCTGCTCCATCCTTTTTGCCCACCATGTTCCATGGACCTGCCACTCCTATCTACTCTGAGTGTTCTGTTGAGCTGCCACTCCCCTCCCACCTGCCTAGCATTGTCAGATGACTGTAACCTGTCCCTGCCACCTCCATCCTGCCTGTCCACATGCCATGCCCCTATCCTCTTCCTCCTGTCCTACATGGTCCATTGTACTGCCACACTCTTCTGCCCTCCCTGGTCTGTTGTGCTGCAACTGCTCCTCCTGCCTGCCCGTGCGGTCTGTTGTGAGGCCCCTTCCCCTGAACTTTCTTGTCTGTGCACAGGTCCTGACCCTCCCTTCTATCCTCCATCGTCCTTTGTGCATGCCCCTGCACCCTCCTTCTTGCCCATCATAGCCATTGTGCTACCACTAACCCTCCCACTTGCCATGCATGGTCTTCCGTGCTGCCATGGCCCCTCCCACCTTCCCTGTGTGGTCAGTTAGCTGCCCCTGAACCCCTCCCACCTTCCCTCCATGGTCTGTGTGTATGCCATCACAGTCTCACTGTTGCTCTTCATGGTGTGTCTTGCTTCTAGTGCCCATCCTGCCTGACCTCCATGGCTATCTTGCTGCTCCTGCCCTGCCCTCTTGCCCCCAGCCCTCTGTTTACATGTGCAGACCCCTACTCCCTCCCTCCTGGCTTGTCTGTTCCATTGTAATGCGCCTGATCCATCCCTCCTGCCCTTTATGGTCTGTTATGCTGCAGCTTTCTCTCCTGTCTGTCCATTATGGTCCTGCCTCTTGCCCCTCTGTTCTCTGTTGTCCATGTGCATGGTCCTGTCCCCTCCCTCTTGCTTTCTATGGATTGTTGTGCTGCACTCCCGTCCCGCATACCCTGTGTGGTGTATTGTGCTGCTGCAAACCCTGATGCCTGCCCTGCAGGGTCAGTTTGTGCACCTCTCCATGTCCCTCCTGTCCTCTGTTATCCAAGTCCATGTCCCTACCCCATTTCCTTACATGATCCAATGTACCATACTTGCGAACATTTTGAACTTGGTAAGAGGGAGATTTTGAAAAAAAACTGGGGTATTGATTTTCCCCTTTGAGTTACATTGAAAAAGAGGAGATTGTAGACAGGAGACAGATAAAATAAAGCCCATTTGAGATTAAAAACATTGGACGTTTCCTGGCTGAATCGGGTCTGTTGGCATGTATGGTTGTACTACCATTGCCTCTTCCTTCTGCCCACAATGGTCTATTACATTGCCACAGCCTCTCTTGCAAGTCCTGTATTGTTGGTTTGTTGGCCCTGCCCCCGTTTCCACTGCCCTCCATAGTCTGTCGTGCTGCCACGGCCCTTCCTGCCTGCTCAGTGTGGTTAAATTGTTGCCTTTGCACCCTCCTACCTGCCTTCAATTTTCAAAGTCCGTGCCCCTGGCCTCTGCCTCTCAACAGTATCCTAATGAACAACTAGATTGCTAACATTCTATATTTATTACAAAAGTGTGGAACACCTGACGTCATCTTGATGTAATCAAAACTGTAATACCTAGAGCATTTCCTTTAGAAATTACATATATGAGAGGGTCTTATTGGCATCAAAATTATGGATAGTGCTCTAAAAGACTAAAATAAGGACATATTTTCTGAGTTTTCAAATAGCGACAAAGCACTTTTAAATTATTTGTTACCTTTATGTTTTTTTATCCAGTTGACCACTTGATTAAATGTTGCACTTAAGGGAGAGGATGTGGTGTTACTTCCAGAACTGCAGACTTTGCAACTGGGGAACCAGGTTGGAGTTTCTGCTTCAGCTCGACATTCTGTGATTATGGTCAAATCACTTAGTCTCCCCATGTCTGCAACCAAAATGAATTTGTTCTTGTGTGATGTAACCAATGCTCATGTAAAGCCCTCCAATACCTGACAAGTCTGCACTATATAACACTGCAAAAACACAAAATAATAAGAGTTTTGCACACTTCTGTCATTGGGCTATATTTGGGCTACATCTGGGTGATATTTGGGCTACATTTGGGCTTTTTTGTCTCTGGTGGCCATCTTGGCAGACTTATTTGTTATGAAGTTTCCTAATTTCCTCATTTACTGCAGTCTCCTCAGTAGGAAATACTTTCAGTTTTTTTACTTTGATTCCATCAAGAAGGCATTCAGATGTGTCCCACATTTGCCATAAATTCAGAATGTTAGCACTCTTTTTGCTCATTCGATCACTGTAGTAAAGCTACTGCTCACCAAGGAAAACTGCTGCTGGTATTGAAAGTGCATGTTTCAGTCTGCATGTCAGAATTTTTTAATGAAATAGAAGAGGATTTGAAAAGTCACTCAAAATGTGCCCTAATTTTTCTTTCTGCAGCACTAATCATACTTTTTATGGAAAAATGAACCCCCTCATTTTGTTCCTTTTTAAATTAAATGTTTTAAGAGTTACCACTTTAATCCAAGCAAGATGGCTTCAGGTGTGCCATACGTTTATCATAAGTAGGACTGTTAGCGCTCTAGTTGTTCTTTGGAACACTCTGGGAAGCTGCAGTAGAACACAAAGGAATCAACTGACAGTCTCTGCCCTTGTTGGATGTACATGTTTTACTGAGAATGTCAGACTTCATTCTCACATGACTGAGAAAGATAATGTGAATTTACAGAAAATAAGCTCTCAGTTTAGCTTATAGATCACCTTCCAAACCTCTGTGGGAAAAGCATGAGAAAATATTTTTCTCTCAATCATGATATCCCAGCAGAAGGCTTTTTCACATGGTGAAATCACCTTAGAACATACCACAATTCCTAAAATGAGTATGGTACCATCAACAAATGATTTATAATGTAACTAAAGTCTTAAAACCTTCTATTAACTGCAATGCTTTTTAATGAGGTGCTATCATGTATATTGGTCCCAAGATGGCTGCCAACACTTCTTGGATGAAGTGCTGACAGCCAATCAGATCTCAGGATGAGATGTGTGGTTAGGCTCCGCCCACATATATATATGATTTTACTTTTGATTTTCTCAGGAACTACTGAACAGATTGACACCAGACCTGCAAAAGGCACATCCCTGACCTGAGAACTACCTCTCTGCCAAATTTCAAGTAATTCTGTTCAGCTGTTCGGGCTGTACCTTGGACTAAAGGTCCCTATGGAAAATTGCATAGGGAAAACATGTTTTGGGACCCCCCTTTTTTCTCAGCCCCCGCTTGACGAATCCCCTCGAGACTTTCAGGGTAGGAGCGGAACGGAGCGCCCCACCTATTTTAAAAATTTTGCGAGGATTCGTCAACCGGCACCAAAGTTATTCCAAATAGAATGTTGCGGATTTCCTATGGAAACACGGTCCTAACTATAACTATCTACTGGCGACCACCAGTAGATAATATATATATATATATATTCACTGAAAAAACCATAGGTTTCAGGGGTGTTCTAGTTAGCTGGACTTTTCACTTGTTCAAAACCATTGAAATTCCCCCGTTATAGTTAGTTCAGCTAACTATAACTCGCGCGCCCGCAATGCACTGCTGATGAGGTCACATATTACATCACTCATGACATGGTCAGTGACATCACTGATGACATCTCAAATGACATCACTGATGACATCACTGATGACATCATCCAGTGAATGTGTGTTTTTCTGAAAATTAAATATGTTTTATATATCTATATCTCAAGGTCGATGGAAGAATAAATGGGTATATAAGTGTCTAAATGGATGATTTGTTTTTGAAAAATTGATTGTGTAACTGACTGATTAAGTGTATCATAGTGAATACATGGCTTAGTGAGTAATGTTTAAATATGTAAATATCTGTATCAGTCTCTCACTTTGTGTATAAGTGGCTGCATGGGTTGGTGAGAAGCTACATGGGTGTCTATATAGGTTATTAGTTGGTTTTTTGAGTATCAGTCTGAGTGTCTGCATGGTTCGGTGGGGGGTATGACGTAGTGCATAGGTGCATGAATGAGTGACTCACTGTTTGTATGTGTTGAAGACAGCATGTGTGCAGGACTGTATGGGTGGATGAGTGTGTGTATGGGTGTGTTAGTGAGTGAATGACTGTCTCAATAGTGTCTTTATGAGTAACTACATATGTTTTAAACTAGTATATGTGACTATTGGTGTATATAAGTGAGTATATGTGAGAGTGAGAGATTGAAAGAGATCCTGTATGAATAAGTATGTGTTTCTATAAGTGATTGTTTAAAAGAATAAGTATGTGTAAGTTTCCGTAGAAGTAAGTGTGGTGGTGTGTGTATAACTGTATATGCAAGTAAATGTATGTTTGATTCTTTATTAGCATGAGTGACTATGTGTGTGAGTAACTCTATGGATGAGTGGCATTGTGTAACAGGATGTATAGGTGTATGAGTACATATGATGAGTGAGTACATGTATGAGTGACTGTATAGGACTGTTGGTGAATGAGTGAATGTGTATGTGGATCTTAGAATTACTGAAGAGGTTGTTGTAACTGGTATTGGTATGTCCATTTTTTGGAAAATTTGAGTCTCTATTTTTGAATGTGTGTATCAAAGGTTATATTAGGGTGAGAGGAGGTCTGCCACTCTATCACAAGGATGATGTCATCAGTGATGTCATCAGTGATGTCATTTGAGATGTCATCAGTGATGTCATGAGTGATGTCACTGACCATGTCATGAGTGATGTAATATGTGACGTCATCAGCAGTGCATTGCGGGCGCGCGAGTTATAGTTAGCTGAACTAACTATAACGGCGGAATTTCAATGGTTTTGAACAAGTGAAAAGTCCAGCTAACTATAACACCCCTGACACCTATGGTTTTTTCAGTGAATTTCAAAGGTTTTTTAAATGCTAATTTCTAACTATGCCTACAGAGATAGGACATGTGAAGAAAGAAGAAAAAATGTACAGAAAGAAAAAAAAGAAGTGCAGAAAGAAGCCTTGTTGCAAAATCATCCTGTACCCTCAACTTTTTCAGACGGATACTGGTGGTAACTGAGTCTGACTAACCAGTCCTAGAGCCAGTGCTATGTTAAAAGACACTTAGAATACAGTGAAAACACCTACATACACTAGGGCACATTATGCGTTGGGGTCCCCCTGTGATTAGCATGACCTCCTCTGTAAGCTCCTAGTATATAATAGGGCAGGGGGATTAAAACTACCTCTTAAAACAGGCCACAGGGCGTTTTTGCAGACGTTAACTCAGGCCCCGTCCCCTCCCTTCACCACTGTGTAAACACGCCCTGTGTCCGTTTTTAGTTGGGAGATTAAGTTCATTTGAATCCTGAGGGTCCCTAGGGTCCAACTAGCCCACTAGGTACCTCCAGTAAGTGCCACAGAGCTGCGTTGCAGAGAGGTGTAAAAAGTGGCACGGCCTGGACCACCTCTCTGCAATGCAGCTCAGTGGCGCTTACTGGAAGCACTTGTTGGGCTAGTTAGCCCCCAGGGGCCCTCAGTATTGAAGAGAAATTATTTCCCCAATTTAAAACGTGCCATAGTGCGTGTTTGCACATGTCACCTCAGGCCCCATCCCTTCCCTTCACCACTGTGTAAACACACCCTGTGGCTGTTCTAAGTTGAGAGATTAAGTCCCCTTGAATCCTAAGGGTCCCTAGGGTCAAACTAGACCACTAGGTACCTCCAGTAAGCGCCACAGAGCTGCGTTGCAGAGAGGTGTAAAAAGGGGCTTGGCCTCAGAACACCTGTCTGCAGTGCAGCTCCCTGGCGCATACTGGAGATGCCTGTTGGGCTAGTTGGCCCTCAGGGACCCTCAGTATTGAAGAGGAATTAATTCCCCACTTACAACTCGCCAGGGGGCGCGTTTGCAGAGTGCTGCAAGGAGGGGGCGTGGCCTCCTGCACGATGCCAGTCTTTTATTTATTTTAATTTTTTAAGAAGGGGGGCTGTGTGGTTCCCCTTCTTATTCTAATTTATTGGCCCTGATGACCCCATCCCCCAGGGCCTGTCTCCTAATTATATTTTTTTTACCCCAATCCCCAGGGCCGGCCACTGTTTTTTATTATTTTTAAAAAATATATATTTATAGACACACCTAGGACATGCTGGACAAACCGTACATACCTATCACCATGACGATTTGCGTGATATTCATTAAAAGGCGACTATGCATACAATGAATCCATGTGGAATGTATTTACACCACTAGTGAAGCTCTGACATGTCTGATGCCCTACCGTGCCTAATCCCGGTAGACACCCTTGTCGTTTATTTATACAAACATGGGTAGCTATTGACGGGCACATTTAATACACATGCACACCAAGCCATTCAAAGGGGATTCGACAAAAATTCGACCAAAACTATGCAAGAAACCCCCCTCACGGTTAATAAAACACACATCCACTGCCGGATGTGTAATACTTTTTATTTTACTCTCTGGAAAGGGGACGAACATCACTTGAGAGTCACAGCGCGCTCCTGGCAGAGCCCAATGCTGTGTTACACCCACCATTGCCTGCTGAGTGCCACACACCTCTGTGTTGTATTCCACTAGCTAGTGCATATGCTATGACACTCTCTAGCCCATGTGCACTGTAACACCACCCCGTGAATATGTCATGCCACACTTGTCTTCGCACGGGTTATATTGCCCCATCTAACGTGCCTTCCTCGATTCCTATGTTATAACGCACAGTGCTATGCCATACATATTACAATCTGGGATCCATATCTTTGTCACAGTGCATATGCAACGTTACACTCCCCAGCACATATTTTATATTACAACTTTAGAGACTAGTTAGGTTACACAACACTGCCCTGTGCATATTACACTCCAAGGCGCATATCGCATAGCACGCGCTAGTGCCTGTGCTATCTCGCGCTCTCCAATGAATCTGTCATTGCGCACAATGTATTGCATATTATATTTCACGCCAGGTTCATCTTATATCACACTTTTTGGTGCATAGTTTATACCATACACTATATCTAGTTTTCATTTTCAATCGTGCTCTCAGGACTATGTTCTATATAACACTGTGTTCACCTACCCTTTTCACGGGCATTACATTTTGCGATAGGGGGTGGAGGGTCAGGGGGTGTTTCTGCCAAGTGAGCCTGGAGTCACAGTCACAAACGTCCTCTTCTTCCTGAATAAAAGTGAGATTATGCTGCATACTTGTTCATATTTTAAGTAGTTCGCACAGACACACGTTTTAAAAACAATCAAGTTCCTAATACCCACCTTCTCTGAACAGTTAGCTTGCTGCCCCATCCCCCTCCTCTCTATCCTCTGTTGTGTGAATCCATGGACTAGCCTCCTCCCTCCTGCAATGCATGGTCTGATGTGCTGCCACTGCCCTCAATTTAGTATGATTTACCAGTCCACTCCTCCTGCCCTCCATTGCCCAATTCTATGCCCCATCATTGACCTCCTGCTTAAACTCTGTGCTTAGCTTGCTGCCCCTATTCTCCTTCCCCCTGCCCTCCGATGTCTTTGTGCATGCCCCTGCTCCATCCTTTTTGCCCACCATGTTCCATGGACCTGCCACTCCTATCTACTCTAAGTGTTCTGTTGAGCTGCCACTCCCCTCCCACCTGCCTAGCATTGTCAGATGACTGTAACCTGTCCCTGCCACCTCCACCCTGCCTGTCCACATGCCATGCCCCTATCCTCTTCCTCCTGTCCTACATGGTCCATTGTACTGCCACACCCTTATGCCCTTCCTGGTCTGTTGTGCTGCAACTGCTCCTCCTGCCTGCCCCGTGCGGTCTGTTGTGAGGCCCCTTCCCCTGAACTTTCTTGTCTGTGCACAGGTCCTGACCCTCCCTTCTATCCTCCATCGTCCTTTGTGCATGCCCCTGCACCCTCCTTCTTGCCCATCATAGCCATTGTGCTGCCACTAACCCTCCCACTTGCCATGCATGGTCTTCTGTGCTGCCATGGCCCCTCCCACCTTCCCTGTGTGGTCAGTTAGCTGCCCCTGACCCCCTCCCACCTTCCCTCCATGGTCTGTGTGTATGCCATCACAGTCTCACTGTTGCTCTTCATGGTGTGTCTTGCTTCTAGTGCCCATCCTGCCTGACCTCCATGGCTATCTTGCTGCTCCTGCCCTGCCCCCTTACCTCCAGCCCTCTGTTTACATGTGCAGACCCTACTCCCTCCCTCCTGGCTTGTCTGTTCCATTGTAACGCCCCTGATCCGTCCCTCCTGCCCTTTATGGTCTGTTATGCTGCAGCTTTCTCTCCTGTCTGTCCATTATGGTCAGCTAGCTACCATTGCCTCTTGCCCCTCTGTTCTCTGTTGTCCATGTGCATGGTCCTGTCCCCTCCCTCTTGCTTTCTATGGATTGTTGTGCTGCACTCCCTTCCCGCCTGTCCTGTGTGGTGTATTGTGCTGCTGCAAACCCTGATGCCTGCCCTGTTGGGTCAGTTTGGTGCACCTCTCCATGTCCCTCCTGTCCTCTGTTATCCAAGTCCATGTCCCTACCCCATTTCCTTCCATGATCCAATGTACCATACTTGCTAACATTTTGAACTTGGTAAGAGGGAGATTTTGAAAAAAAACTGGGGTATTGATTCTCCCCTTTGAGTTACATTGAAAAAGAGGAGATTGTAGACAGGAGACAGATCAAATAAAGCCCATTTGAGCTTAAAAACATTGGACGTTTCCTGGCTGAATCGGGTCTGTTGGCATGTATGGTTGCACTACCATTGCCTCTTCCTTCTGCCCACAATGGTCTATTACATTGCCACAGCCTCTCTTGCAAGTCCTGTAATGTTGGTTTGTTGCCCCTGCCCCCCTTTCCACTGCCCTCCATAGTCTGTTGTGCTGTCACGGCCCTTCCTGCCTGCTCAGTGTGGTTAAATTGTTGCCTTTGCACCCTCCTACCTGCCTTCAATTTTCAGAGTCCGTGCCCCTGGCCTCTGCCTCTCAACAGTATCCTAATGAACAACTAGATTGCTAACATTCTATATTTATTACAAAAGTGTGGAACGCCTGACGTCATCTTGATGTAATCAAAACTGTAATACCTAGAGCATTTCCTTTAGAAATTACATATATGAGAGGGTCTTATTGGCATCAAAAATATGGTTAGTGCTCTAAAAGACTAAAATAAGGACATATTTTCTGAGTTTTCAAATAGCGACAAAGCACTTTTAAATTATTTGTTATCTTTTTGTTTTTTTATCCAGTTGACCACTTGATTAAATGTTGCACTTAGGGGAGAGGATGTGGTGTTACTTCCAGAACTGCAGACTTTGCAACTGGGGAACCAGGTTGGAGTTTCTGCTTCAGCTCGACATTCTGTGATTCTGGTCAAATCACTTAGTCTCCCCATGTCCACAACCAAAATGAATTTGTTCTTGTGTGATGTAACCAATGCTCATGTAAAGCACTCCAATACCTGACAAGTCTGCACTATATAACACTGCAAAAACACAAAATAATAAGTGTTTTGCACACTTCTGTCATTGGGCTATATTTGGGCTACATCTGGGTGATTTTGGGCTACATTTGGGCTCTTTTGTCTCCGGTGGCCATCTTGGGAGATTTATTTGTTATGAAGTTTCCTAATTTCCTCATGTACTGCAGTCTCCTCAGTAGGAAATGCTTTCAGTTTTTTACTTTGATTCCATCATGAAGGTATTCAGATATGTCACACATTTGCCATAAATTCTGAATGTTAGCACTCTAGTTGCTCATTAGATCACTGTAGTAAAACTACTGTTCACCATGGAAGTCTGCTCCTGGTATTAAAAGTGCATGTTTCAGTCTGCATGTCAGAATTTTTTAATGAAATAGAAGAGGATTTGAGAAGTCACTCAAAATGTGCCCTCATTTTCTTTCTTCAGCATTAATCATAATTTCTATGGCAAAATGAACCCCCTCATTGTGTTCCTTTTTAAATTAAATGTTTTAAGTGTTACCAGTTTATTCCAATCAAGATGGCTTCAGGTGTGCCATACTTTTGTCATAATGAAGACAGTAAGCGCTCTTGTTGTTTTTAAGAAAACTCTGGGACATTCTGTCATTGGGCTATACTTGGGCTACATCTGGGTGATATTTGGGCTACATCTGGGCTCTTTTGTCTCTGGTGGCCATCTTGGCAGACTTATTTGTTATGAAGTTTCCTAATTTCCTCATTTACCGCAGTCTCCTCAGTAGGAAATACTTTGAGTTTTTTACTTTGATTCCATCAAGAAGGCATTCAGATGTGTCCCACATTTGCCATAAATTCAGAATGTTAGCACTCTTTTTGCTCATTAGATCACTGTAGAAAAGCTACTGCTCACCAAGGAAAACTGCTGCTGGTATTGAAAGTGCATGTTTCAGTCTGCATGTCAGAATTTTTTAATGAAATAGAAGAGGATTTGAGAAGTCACTCAAAATGTGCCCTAATTTTTCTTTCTGCAGCACTATTCATACTTTTTATGGAAAAATGAACCCCCTCATTTTGTTCTTTTTTAAATTAAATGTTTTAAGAGTTACCACTTTAATCCAAGCAAGATGGCTTCAGGTGTGCCATACGTTTATCATAAGTAGGACTGTTAGCGCTCTAGTTGTTCTTTGGAACACTCTGGGAAGCTGCAGTAGAACACAAAGGAATCAACTGACAGTCTCTGCCCTTGTTGGATGGACATGTTTTACTGAGAATGTCAGACTTCATTCTCACATGACTGAGAAAGATAATGTGAAAATAAGCTCTCAGTTTAGCTTATAGATCACTTTCCAAACCTCTGTGGGAAAAGCATGATATCCCAGCAGAAGGCTTTTTCACATGGTGAAATCACCTTAGAACATACCACAATTCCTAAAATGAGTATGGTACCATCAACAAATGATTTCTAATGTAACTAATGTCTTAAAACCTTCTATTAACTGCAATGCTTTTTAATGAGGTGCTATCATGTATATTGGTCCCAAGATGGCTGCCAACACTTCTTGGATGAAGTGCTGACAGCCAATCAGATCTCAGGATGAGATGTGTGGTTAGGCTCTGCCCACATATATATATATGATTTTACTTTTGATTTTCTCAGGAACTACTGAACAGATTGACGCCAGACCTGCAAAAGGCACATCCCTGACCTGAGGACTACCTCTCTGCCAAATTTCAAGTAATTCTGTTCAGCCGTTCGGGCTGTACCTTGGACTAAAGGTCCCTATGGAAAATTGCATGGGAAAAACGTGTTTTGGGACCCCCCTTTTTTCTCGGCCCCCGCTTGACGAAGTACCCCGAGACTTTCAGGGTAGGAGTGGAGTGGAGCGGAGCGCCCCGCCTATTTTAAAAATTTTGCGAGGATTCGTCAACCGGCGCCAAAGTTATTCCAAATAGAATGTTGCGGATTTCCTATGGAAACACGGTCCTAACTATAACTATCTACTGGCGACCGCCAGTAGATAATATATATATATATATTTTTGTAGCAATGGGGTTTAGTGCCGGATCGCACAGCAGCGGGTGCGAGCGTAGGGCCAAACCCAGGCCAAGTTCAATTTTATAACAAGAGACGCCGCACTCTGGAACCAGTTATTTTCAAAGCTTTATTTGTACAAAAAAAGCTTTGAAAATAACTGGTTCCAGAGTGCGGCGTCTCTTGTTATAAAAAAAAAAATATATATATATATATATATATATATTTTATAACCAAAGTGCCCTGAAGCAACGGGAGGTCACTCGACAGCGCTTCAGTAGAATGCAGCCTGTCTTCCTGCATCACCTTATCATTCTTTTGCCGACGCGTTTCGAAGTGCATAACTTCTTCTTCTTGGGCAGCAAACTCGCATTTGAAACTCGCATTGATCCATTTCCGGCTTTATTTATTTATTTAGTATGTTCGCCCCCCAGTGGGCGTTTGCTCAGTGCAGTAATGAATTGCCTCATGGGACTTAGAGTCCCCAATGCGATGAAAACTGTTCTCTTTGGTAAGTTCAAATGTTAGTTTGTATTAAAACCTTTATCATCCTTGGTAGGTAGTGATGCATTGAAGCAGGCTTGAATTAGCATATTGGGCGCTGTGCCGAGCAGTTCTGAAAAGTTCCAAAGCTGCAGCCTCACCAGTTGGTTTCACAATCTCTTCCAACTGGTAATGGTGCTCCTCCCCACGGCCGGGCCGCCGTGTACGAATTTTATAGCCAAAGTGCCCTGAAGCAACGGGATGTCACTCGACAGCGCTTCAGTAGAATGCAGCCTGTCTTCCTGCATCACCTTATCATTCTTTTGCCAACGCGTTTCGAAGTGCATAACTTCTTCTTCTTGGGCAGCAAACTCGCATTTGAAACTCGCATTGATCCATTTCCGGCTTTATTTATTTATTTAGTATGTTCGCCCCCCAGTGGGCGTTTGCTCAGTGCAGTAATGAATTGCCTCATGGGACTTAGAGTCCCCAATGCGATGAAAACTGTTCTCTTTGGTAAGTTCAAATGTTAGTTTGTATTAAAACCTTTATCATCCTTGGTAGGTAGTGATGCATTGAAGCAGGCTTGAATTAGCATATTGTGCGCTGTGCCGAGCAGTTCTGAAAAGTTCCAAAGCTGCAGCCTCACCAGTTGGTTTCACAATCTCTTCCAACTGGTAATGGTGCTCCTCCCCACGGCCGGGCCGCTGTGTACGAATTTTATAGCCAAAGTGCCCTGAAGCAACGGGATGTCACTCGACAGCGCTTCAGTAGAATGCAGCCTGTCTTCCTGCATCACCTTATCATTCTTTTGCAAACGCGTTTCGAAGTGCATAACTTCTTCTTCTTGGGCAGCAAACTCGCATTTGAAACTCGCATTGATCCATTTCCGGCTTTATTTATTTATTTAGTATGTTCGCCCCCCAGTGGGCGTTTGCTCAGTGCAGTAATGAATTGCCTCATGGGACTTAGAGTCCCCAATGCGATGAAAACTGTTCTCTTTGGTAAGTTCAAATGTTAGTTTGTATTAAAACCTTTATCATCCTTGGTAGGTAGTGATGCATTGAAGCAGGCTTGAATTAGCATATTGGGCGCTGTGCCGAGCAGTTCTGAAAAGTTCCAAAGCTGCAGCCTCACCAGTTGGTTTCACAATCCTCTTCCAACTGGCAATGGTGCTCCTCCCCACGGCCGGGCCGCCGTGTACGAATTTTATAACCAAAGTGCCCTGAAGCAACGGGAGGTCACTCGACAGCGCTTCAGTAGAATGCAGCCTGTCTTCCTGCATCACCTTATCATTCTTTTGCCGACGCGTTTCGAAGTGCATAACTTCTTCTTCTTGGGCAGCAAACTCGCATTTGAAACTCGCATTGATCCATTTCCGGCTTTATTTATTTATTTAGTATGTTCGCCCCCCAGTGGGCGTTTGCTCAGTGCAGTAATGAATTGCCTCATGGGACTTAGAGTCCCCAATGCGATGAAAACTGTTCTCTTTGGTAAGTTCAAATGTTAGTTTGTATTAAAACCTTTATCATCCTTGGTAGGTAGTGATGCATTGAAGCAGGCTTGAATTAGCATATTGGGCGCTGTGCCGAGCAGTTCTGAAAAGTTCCAAAGCTGCAGCCTCACCAGTTGGTTTCACAATCCTCTTCCAACTGGCAATGGTGCTCCTCCCCACGGCCGGGCCGCCGTGTACGAATTTTATAACCAAAGTGCCCTGAAGCAACGGGAGGTCACTCGACAGCGCTTCAGTAGAATGCAGCCTGTCTTCCTGCATCACCTTATCATTCTTTTGCTGACGCGTTTCGAAGTGCATAACTTCTTCTTCTTGGGCAGCAAACTCGCATTTGAAACTCGCATTGATCCATTTCCGGCTTTATTTATTTATTTAGTATGTTCGCCCCCCAGTGGGCGTTTGCTCAGTGCAGTAATGAATTGCCTCATGGGACTTAGAGTCCCCAATGCGATGAAAACTGTTCTCTTTGGTAAGTTCAAATGTTAGTTTGTATTAAAACCTTTATCATCCTTGGTAGGTAGTGATGCATTGAAGCAGGCTTGAATTAGCATATTGGGCGCTGTGCCGAGCAGTTCTGAAAAGTTCCAAAGCTGCAGCCTCACCAGTTGGTTTCACAATCCTCTTCCAACTGGCAATGGTGCTCCTCCCCACGGCCGGGCCGCCGTGTACGAATTTTATAACCAAAGTGCCCTGAAGCAACGGGAGGTCACTCGACAGCGCTTCAGTAGAATGCAGCCTGTCTTCCTGCATCTCCTTATCATTCTTTTGCCGACGCGTTTCGAAGTGCATAACTTCTTCTTCTTGGGCAGCAAACTCGCATTTGAAACTCGCATTGATCCATTTCCGGCTTTATTTATTTATTTAGTATGTTCGCCCTCCAGTGGGCGTTTGCTCAGTGCAGTAATGAATTGCCTCATGGGACTTAGAGTCCCCAATGCGATGAAAACTGTTCTATTTGGTAAGTTCAAATGTTAGTTTGTATTAAAACCTTTATCATCCTTGGTAGGTAGTGATGCATTGAAGCAGGCTTGAATTAGCATATTGGGCGCTGTGCCGAGCAGTTCTGAAAAGTTCCAAAGCTGCAGCCTGACCAGTTGGTTTCACAATCCTCTTCCAACTGGCAATGGTGCTCCTCCCCACGGCCGGGCCGCCGTGTACGAATTTTATAACCAAAGTGCCCAGAAGCAACGGGATGTCACTCGACAGTGCTTCAGTAGAATGCAGCCTGTCTTCCTGCATCACCTTATCATTCTTTTGCCGACGCGTTTCGAAGTGCATAACTTCTTCTTGGGCAGCAAACTCGCATTTGAAACTCGCATTGATCCATTTCCGGCTTTATTTATTTATTTAGTATGTTCGCCCCCCAGTGGGCGTTTGCTCAGTGCAGTAATGAATTGCCTCATGGGACTTAGAGTCCCCAATGCGATGAAAACTGTTCTCTTTGGTAAGTTCAAATGTTAGTTTGTATTAAAACCTTTATCATCCTTGGTAGGTAGTGATGCATTGAAGCAGGCTTGAATTAGCATATTGGGCGCTGTGCTGAGCAGTTCTGAAAAGTTCCAAAGCTGCAGCCTCACCAGTTGGTTTCACAATCCTCTTCCAACTGGCAATGGTGCTCCTCCCCACGGCCGGGCCGCCGTGTACGAATTTTATATATATATATATATATATATATTCACCTAAAAAACCATAGGTTTCACACATGTTATAGTTAGGTGGATATTTCACTCGTAAAAAACCAATGAAATTCCCCCCTTATAGTTAGTTCAGATAACTATAACTCGCGCGCCCGCAATCCACTGCTCATGACGTCACATATTACATCACTCATGACATGGTCAGTGGCATCACTCATGACATCACTGATGACATCATCCTTGTGATAGAGTGGCGGTCGTGCAAGTTATAGTTATCTGAACTAACTATAACGGGGGAATTTCATTGGTTTTTTACGAGTGAAATATCCACCTAACTATAACATGTGTGAAACCTATGGTTTTTTAAGTGAATTTGCAAGGTTTTTTAAATGCTAATTCCTAACTATAACGTGTGTGAAACCTATGGTTTTTTCAGTGAATTTGTACGGTTTTTTAAATGCTAATTTATTTATGTATTATTATTTTTTTTATATATTTATTTTACAATAAACTACGTATTAAAAATTCTTTTTTCTTTTTTTTTTTGGTTGTCACGGTGCGAGCACGGTGCGCGCACCCCCGCAATTTAAAAAAAAAAAAAAAAAAATCTGCCTTCGGGGTCCTTCAGGGACCCCCTGACAAAGGCTAGGGGGTCAGGAACTCTCTACCCTGCCCCCTTTTCACGTTCGCCACCTTCCTTTTTCACTCTCGCACTGAAAACAAACAAAATGGCGGCCGACACTTCCTGATTTCGACCGATTGGAATGTTGACTAACATGTAACCACCAATCAGAAGTACGCTCGCGCACGTTAGGGTGCTCGCACGGTGCGCGCACTGTGCGCACACCCTGCGCGCGTATAGATATTGATATGCTTTTAAATGCTATTTTCTCAGGAAATACTGAACAGATTTACACCAGACCTGCAAAAGGCACTTCCTTGACCTTATGGCTACCTCTCTGCCAAATTTCAAGTAATTCTGTTCAGCCGTTCAGGCTGTAGCTGTGTCTAAAGGTCCTATGGGAAAATGCATGGGGAAAACGCGTTTTGGGACCCCCCTTTTTTCTCGGTCCCTACTGGACGAATCACCCCGAGTTCCTGACCCCCTAGCCTTTGTCAGGGGGTCTTAGAAGGACCCCCAAGGGCAAAAAATTAATTTAATTTTTTTTTTTAAAAATCGCCGAATGCGCGCAGCGTACGCGCACGGCGTAAACGGAGAAATTCGCGTAATTACGCGTACCGGTAAAAAAAATTTTTCAAAAAGGAAAGCTTAAAAAAAAAAAAAAAAATTGTGAGGTAAGGTTGGCTCTTAAAAGAGCCGTTGGGTTCATAGAGGGATGGAGGAAAGAAAGAATGGGAATATTATGAGCGTCTACATACGTGCTGGTCTATCTTATTGTTAATAAGGGGAACACTGGTCTCCCCAAAAACAATAAGACCACAACACGTTATACACCTCATTACAACCCTCCCAAATCGAGGGTTAACGTCCAGAGGAGCAGAAGAAGGTGATGCTCCCACCTCAGAGGAAGGGCTCAGCTGAGCTGCCGATGATGTACTCGGCTGAGCTTCTGAGGCTGGGCTCTGGTGACTTACTGAAGAGTTTTCTCCAGTATGTCGAGCAAAGGTCCTGGGATGTTTATCCCTAAGGTGTCTCATCATAGAGTGATTTCCAAAGGAATACTTTTTCCTAGGATTTCCTCTTGATAAAACACGGTCACAAAGTGTGCAAGTGACCAGTGGAGCATTGACCTTTTTCTCCTCCTCTGGAAAAGTAAAATACTCCCATATAAAAGAATTCTTCTGTTTCCTCCTTCTCTGGATGATGGTGGTGCTGCTAGCCTCACTCTCAGAAGAGGTCTGCCATTGTATCCCAAAGACAATTCAGCTCCTGCTCCTAGAGAATCACAAGCAGTAATGAGGGGAATGGGTGTGGTGTGGGAAGTTTCTGGAACTGAAAGTAGTTTCAACCAATGAAAAGTGTTCTTTCAAGCAGTAATGAGGGGAATGGGTGTGGTGTGGGAAGTTTCTGGAACTGAAAGTAATTTCAACCAATGAAAAGTGTTCTTTGTGGATCACATGACCTACCGTGCGCGCTCCGTAAGCTTACGGTACGCGCTCGTAAACAAGTACGCATGCGCAAACGTGACGCTTACGGAGCGCTTACGGAGCGCGTACGTAAGATGCACTCGCGCATGCGCATTACACGCCCCTGCGTAACCGCGAAGTTGCTTCCGCGTGTACGCGTACGTCACGCACGTATCACGTAAGCGCGCTGTACTTATGACGTGCGGAGCGCGTAGCGTCAGCTTACCGTACGCCTATCCTATTACGTACGCGCACCGTACTTATGACGTACGGAGCGCGTACCGTCAGCTTACCGTACGCGCACGGAAAAAAATGCAAAAAAAACCTTTCCATAATGCAGGATATAGTACATATATTATTTTATACATAGGTTTACAAAAAATCTCAAAAAAAATTTGCATTTAAAAAACCTTGCAAATTCACTGAAAAAACCATAGGTTTCACACATGTTATAGTTAGCTGTACATTTCACTCCTAAAAAACCAATGAAATTCCCCCGTTATAGTTAGTGCAGGCAACTATAACTCACGCGACCGCAATCCTCTGTTGATGCTAATACTGTATCTTTAGCTATACATATATTACAAATATTTATTTTTTATAAACACACATATGTCATCAGTGATGTAATATCTGATATCATCAGCAGAGGATTGCGGTCGCGTGAGTTATAGTTGCCTGCACTAACTATAACGGGGGAATTTCATTGTTTTTTTACGAGTGAAATGTACAGCTAACTATAACATGTGTGAAACCTATAGTTTTTTCAGTGAATTTGCAAGGTTTTTTAAATGCTAATTCCTAACTATAACATGTGTAAAACCCATGGTTTTTTCAGTGAATATATATATATATATATATATATATATATATATATATATATATATATTACCTACTGGCGGTTGCCAGTAGGTAGTTATAGTTAGGACCCCTTTTCCATAGGAAAACCTCAACATTCTATTTTGAATAACTTTGGCGCCGGTCGATGAATCCTCGCGAATTTCTCAAAATAGGTGGGGCGCTACGCTCCGCTCCTACCCTGAAAGTCTCGGGGGGATCCGTCAAGCGGGGGCTGAGATAAAAGGGGGGTCCCAAAACGCGTTTTTCCCATGCATTTTTCCATAGGACCTTTAGAACGAGCTACAGCCCGAACGGCTGAACAGAATTACTCAAAATTTGGCAGAGAGGTAGTCCCTAGGTCAAGGAAGTGCCTTTTGTAGGTTTGGTGTAAATCTGTTCAGTAGATTCTGAGAAAATAGCCTTTAAATCAATATATATATCTGAGCCCGCTTACGGTACGCTTACCGTACGCTTACCGTAAGCGTACAGTGGCGTGCGCGAGCGCGATTCTGATTGGCTCTTAGATCTTAGTAAACATTCGAATCGGCCGAAACCAGGAAGCGGCGGCCGCCATTTTGTGTATTTCACTCTGAAAAAAAAGAGTGAAAACAAGAAAAGGGGGCAATGAGGAGAGTTACAGACCCCCTAACATTTGTAAGGGGGTCAAAGAAGGACAGAAAAGTACAAAAAAAACATTTATTGATTTTTAAAAAAATCACGGGGTACGCGTACGGTAAGCTTACGGTAAGCGTACGGTAAAAAAAATAAAAAAAAATAAATGAAAAGCAGATTTAAGAGTTTAGATATTAGGGAGCTCTAAAAAGAGCTGTTGTGTTTATGAAGTCATTTTTTTAGTGGTACCTACAAGTAAGTACCGATGCAGAGTCTAAGGTTCAAAAGGAAGACTCTGTTCCCTTCATCATTGAAGTGCACACCATCTCCTCTATAAATGTCTTGCATGTCATAACGCAAGTTGTTGTGGTAAATGGCACCCATACCATAGTCACGGAGGAAAGCAGAAACAGATTTGTTGACGTGCTTTCTTGCTTTGTCAATCTGTGGACAGAAATGATTGGACCAGTTCCATTTTTGCCTTTGGCATATGTTGGAAAACACAAAGGCAGTTTTAGGGAAAAGTGAAAACAGTTGTGCAAAGGTGTCCTTCATAAGCATTTCCAGACCTACCCCAGTCAAAGTGCCTAGGTCATTGCCACCACAGTGCACTATTATGAGGTCAGGGTGTTGGATTTGCATGAAGGATTTCACCAATGGCATCAATTGGTGCCACTTTAACCCTCTCTGACCAATCCATTTAATGTCTACATTTGGCAAAGCAAGGTCTCTCACCATATCTGTTTTCTCTGCAAACTTTTCACTCCAGAAGACATAGCTGTGCCCTACAATCCACACTGTGAACATCTTCAAAGGAGAACTGGATGCACTCAGGAGGTGTCTTTCAGTAGAATGGCAATATGAAAAGAAAGACAGTTTGGAAATGGAGGCATACATATTTTTTTCAAAACAAAAAGAACTGATTGGCTGTTTCATACCATTCTAGAATAAAAACTAGGCTGTATGTGTAAATTAATAGAAGCATGTTTTGTATTGGTACAAAAAAATGTGTAACCAAAGAACAGTACTATGGATTTGCTGTTAGGTTTGAAAAGTCAAGCACTCTTGCTCTGTGGAATTGAAACATTGTGTGGCGAACTTCTGACCTAACTCAACACAGCAGTGTTCCATGAGCTGTTGCTATGGTAGCAGGCAGAAGTCAAGTTGGGGGAAGGGTACTAGGCAGAAGTCAAGTTGGGGGAAGGGTACTTTTGGAAAAGGGTTGGTTTTCAACCAATAGAAATGTGTGATTACATTTGAAAAAAAGGGGGAAGCACTGAGATTTGAAACTTACATGTATATGTGTGGAAAAATAGAGGGAAAGTTTGCCATTATCTGGTTCTGCTGAGAGGAGAGAGGTGAACACAACAGAGATCCTGGCTCTGATATTCTGCTGTTTGAGTGTCACATTTCTTTCACAACTAACTAATTTTAAAGGTGAGTTTACAGTTTGAGAGGGGATGTATGTGGTAACTTAAGAAATGAATAATAGAAATGGAAATTGTTTTTGTTGTAGTTGCGTTTATCATTTTCTGTTTTGGGAGAAATTTAAATGTGAGGAACATGTAAAATAATATGGAGTATGTTTTCACAATAAATTAAGGTGTACTGGAAAAAAAAAGAATAGTTTAAGGGTTTGAGGTTGGACTCAGTAATGCAAATACATTCAGCATCACTAAGGCTGGTTGCCCTTGCTGGAGTGTAGGCAGTCACCGAGAATACACATGGTGGTGGTCTGAAAAAACAGTTTGGACATGTGCATTTAAATAAATCAAAAAAAGTGGTTTCATAATGTGTCAGTCTGTAAAAGTGATTTTCTCTTGCCCCGAAAAAAAAAGAGCAGTAAGTGTGCTTTCAAATTGGCAAAGAAATTTCGTTTTGGGACTAATGTGAAAACATGACTCTGTGTGCAGAGAGGAATTATAGGCAGAGATTTATTGCGTATTGCTCTGGTGATTTCACAGTTGCATTAGATGGAAAGGGGGAGCGAATTTTTGGGGGAAGAAGCAGACTCTTAGCACACACCCATGTGCTTGCCATGTATAATCATGCACAGTATTTACAAGCGAGTGGGGTTTTCAGGTTTCAGTCTGTAATGCAAATACATTCAGCATCACTAAGGCTGGTTGCCCTTGCTGGAGTGTAGGCAGTCACCGAGAATACACATGGTGGTGGTCTGAAAAAACAGTTTGGACATGTGCATTTAAATAAATCAAAAAAAGTGGTTTCATAATGTGTCAGTCTGTAAAAGTGATTTTCACTTGCCCCGAAAAAAAAAGAGCAGTAAGTGTGCTTTCAAATGCAATTGCTTTCACAATTTATAGTGAAATGCAATATATTCTGAAAACAGCAAAAATAAGGCAAAAATATTTTTTGGAAAAAAATGTAAATATGTGTACTGTATTATAAATTGTTTTTAAAATATTAATACTTTTTTCTTTTTTTTCAGATTGATATAGAAAATTTTCGAAAACTAGAACCATTTTTAAAACTATTTTTTTTAAAAACAAATGAATAAATATTTTTTTGAGTGAGTATGGTAAGTCAATAATAATAATTGTAGTCTCTCAAGGACCTTGTAATGTGTTTATTGATTTTTAGTGTTTTTAAAAAAAAAAATTAAAAAAAAGTACGCGCACCGTACGCGTACGGTAAAAAAAAATAAAAAAAAGTTTTTAAAAACATATGTAAAAAAAAGATGAAAGATAAGGTTGGCTCTTAAAAGAACCGTTGTGTTCATGCAGGGACAGAGGAAAGGAAGCATGGGAAAATTATTCAAAGCGACAAATGTGCTGATCTATTTTGTTGTTCACTAGGGAAACACTGGTCTCCCTATAGCAAATTAGATCTTGACAAAATGTGCATCGAATATCAACCGTCCGAAATCGAGGGTTGATTTCCAGAGGGCCAGCAAAAGGAGATTCTCCCCCCACAGATGAAGGGCTCACCTGACCTGCAGAAGAAGGAGTCAGCCCTGCAGATGATGGTCCAGGCTGAGCTGCTGTGGATGTACTGGCTTGTCTTTCTGAAGAGTTACCTCCAAAAAGATGACCATGTGTCCTTCTGTCTACATCCTGGAGGTGTCTCTTCATGGTGTGATTCCCAAAGGAATACTTCCTGTTAGGATTACCTCTAGAAAGTACACGCTTACACAGCTTACAAGTCACTAAGGGTGCATTTACCTTTTGCTGGCCTTCAGGAAAAGTAAAATAATCCCATACATAAGAGGGCTTTTGTTTCCTCGATCTCTGCCTCAAGACAGTGCTGCTAGTGCTAGCCTCACTCTCAGAAGAGCTCTGCTGTTCTGCCATCGTATCCCAAAGACAAACCAGCTCCTTCTCCCAAGGGATCACAAGCAGAAATGAGGGGAATGGGTGTGGTGTAGGAGAGTTCTAGAACTGAAAGTAGTTTCAACCAATCAAAAGTTGTGTTTCATGATCACATGACCTACCGTACGCTTACGGTACGCTTACGGTGCGCTTACGGCAAAAGTGCGCATGCGCGTAAAAAAGACACGCGCTTGCGCGCATGCGCATAACAGTCACTACCCGACACTTCCGCGTAACGTGCGCGTGTAGCGTACACGCGTACGCGTCCCACGCGGAGTACGCGCGGCTACGCAAATTGCGTAACTATACGCAAGCAGCGTAGGAAAATTACGGACGTTGCGTAAACCGTACGCTTACCGTGAGCTTACGGTACGCGTACTAAAAAAATAAAAAAAAAAATAGAAAAAAAGTCCTGCAAATAAATTTTACATGTTTATTTTAAAAAATATATAAAAAAAACATATTAAAGAATTTTAAAAATTTAATCATAGTCTTTATAAAAGGTAAGAAAATTAAAATAAAAATATGTTAGAAAAAATAGAAGAAAAAAAAAATTAGCATTTAAAAAAACCTTGCAAATTCACTGAAAAAACCATGGGTTTCACACACGTTATAGTTAGGAATTAGCATTTAAAAAACCTTGCAAATTCACTGAAAAAACCATGGGTTTCACACACGTTATAGTTAGGAATTAGCATTTAAAAAACCTTAGAAATTCTGTGAAAAAACCATAGGTTTCACACACGTTATAGTTAGGAATTAGCATTTAAAAAACCTTAGAAATTCAGTGAAAAAACCATAGGTTTCACACATGTTATAGTTAGCTGGACATTTTACTCGTAAAAAACCAATGAAATTCCCCCGTTATAGTTAGTTCAGCTAACTATAACTCGCGCGCCCGCAATGCACTGCTGATGACGTCACATATTACATCACTCATGACATGGTCAGTGACATCACTCATGACATCACTGATGACATCTCAAATGACATCACTGATGACCTCACTGATGACATCATCCTTGTGATAGAGTGGCAGACCTCCTCTTCCCCTAATAAAACCTTTGATACACACATTCAAAAATAGAGACTAAAATTTACAAAACAATGGACATACCAATAACAGTTACAACAACCTCTTCAGTAATTCTAAGATCCACATACACATCCACTCATTCACCAACAGTCCAATACAGTCACTCATACATGTACTCACTTATCATATGTACTCATACACCTATACATCCTGTTACACAATGCCACTCATCCATAGAGCTACTCACACACATAGTCACTCATGCTAATAAAGAATCAAACATACATTTACTTGCATATACAGTTATACACACACCACCACACTTACTTCTACGGAAACTTACACATACTTAGTCTTTTAAACAATTACTTATAGAAATACATACTTATTCATACAGGAACTCGTTCAATCTCTCACTCTCACATATACTCACATATATAAACCAATAGTCACATATACTAGTTTTAAACATATGTAGTTACTCATAAAGACACTATTGAGACAGTCATTCACTCACTAACACACCCATAGACACACTCATCCACCCATGCAGTCCTGCACACATGCTCTGTTCAACACATACAAACAGTGAGTCACTCATTCATGCACCTATGCACTACGTCATACCCCCCACCGAACCATGCAGACACTCATACTGATACTCAAAAAACCAACTAATAACCTATATAGACACCCATGTAGCTACTCTCCAACCCATGCAGCCACTTATACACAAAGTGAGAGACTGATACAGATATTTATATATTTAAACATTACTCACTAAGCCATGTATTCACTATGATACACTTAATCAGTCAGTTACACAATCAATTTTTCAAAAAGAAATCATCCATTTAGACAGTAATATACCCATTTATTCTTCCATCGACCTTGAGATATACATATATAAAACATATTTAATTTTCAGAAAAACACACATTCACTGGATGATGTCATCAGTGAGGTCATCAGTGATGTCATTTGAGATGTCATCAGTGATGTCATGAGTGATGTCACTGACCATGTCATGAGTGATGTAATATGTGACGTCATCAGCAGTGCATTGCGGGCGCGCGAGTTATAGTTAGCTGAACTAACTATAACGGGGGAATTTCATTGGTTTTTTACGAGTAAAATGTCCAGCTAACTATAACATGTGTGAAACCTATGGTTTTTTCACTGAATTTCTAAGGTTTTTTAAATGCTAATTCCTAACTATAACGTGTGTGAAACCTATGGTTTTTTCACTGAATATATATATATATATAATCTACTGGCGGTCGCCAGTAGATAGTTATAGTTAGGACCGTGTTTCCATAGGAAATCCGCAACATTCTATTTGGAATAACTTTGGCGCCGGTTGACGAATCCTCGCGAAATTTTCAAAATAGGTGGGGCGCTCCGCTCCTACCCTGAAAGTCTCGGGGGATTCGTCAAGCGGGGGCTGAGAAAAAAGGGGGTCCCAAAACGCGTTTTCCCCATGCAATTTTCCATAGGGACCTTTAGTCCAAGGTACAGCCCGAACGGCTGAACAGAATTACTTGAAATTTGGCAAAGAGGTAGTCCTCAGGTCAGGCATGTGCCTTTTGCATATATGGTGCCAATCTGTTCAGTAGTTCCTGAGAAAATCAAAAGTAAAATCACATACATATCTGGGCGGAGCCTAACCACACATCTCATCGTGAGATCTGATTGGCTGTCAGTACTTCATCCAAGAAGTGTTGGCAGCCATCTTGGGACCAATATACGTGATAGCACCTCATTAAAAAGCATTGCAGTTAATAGAAGGTTTTAAGACTTTAGTTACATTATAAATCATTTGTTGATGGTACCATACTCATTTTAGGAATTGTGGTGTGTTCTAAGGTGATTTTACCATGTGAAAAAGCCTTCTGCTGTGATATCACAAACCATGTTTGAGAGAAAACTATTTTCTCATACTTTTCCCACAGAGGCAGGGGTGGGGGAATTATATCGCCCTACGCCCGAACCATGTTGTTTATATTGACGGGCAAGAAGATTTATTGTCTATTTATGTCTGAAGGACATGTAGACATTAATCACGTTTTAATCACGTTAAAACAACAGGCTGTGGGCACTCTGGGGCTCACAGCCAATCCGAAGCTTGCAGAGAGCCTTTGGCGGCATCTGATTGGCTAGCAGCTCATGACTGGGCTCTAGCCAGTGATTGGCTGGGGGAGTGAAACGTCACTCAGCCTCTGCAAGCAGTAGTCCGTGGCCGCCACGAGGCTTGCAATAAGCATTCAGGTAAAATAAGCAGTTTTGCCCGCTTGAATTGTGTGATATTGTGACGGAGGTGCTGCGATTTTCTTTTATTTATATTTTTAGCAACCGTGCGTGGGTAAATTAATTAGTACAAAAGCCTGAGCCTGGCCCTCCTCGGCGCCTCAGATGAGGACGTCAAAAAAGCGTATCGCAAGTAGGCGCGCTGCGCTACCACCGCTTCATGGGGGAAACACCCATTACAACGAATTCAGATTCACGCGCTGCCATCGCAACGCGGGTTTAACATCGCGGGTCCGGAGCCTTCATACCGCAGATGGAAACAGATCTGCAGATTAATGCTTTCAAAAGAGACATCCGTTGGTGACTTGCAATTTATAACTTAAAGTCCTAATATAGAATAGTGAACTATTAACTTTCAGCCCAGAACTGCATAAACACACCGGCAAATATACATTACAAAATTGATTAATGTTGCAAAGAGGGTACATTTGGCGAAAAAAACGATTCTTATTATTAAAGGAAGCTCCCAACTTTGCTGTTTCTTTTTCGACTCTGCGTTTGTGCTTCTCCACACTAAGCACTCTTAAACTACTGCCTACCAGTATGGGTGACATGTGACTCCTACACTTTCACTCCTTTGGCTTATGGGCAAAAAAACTTTGTCGCACACGGCGCAGCCAGCACTAAAAGCTTTCGAAGCACCTGCTGCAGCGTTTCTTTCCGCCGGCAATTACCAGGCCTCACAGAAATGTGTAGAAAACTCGTGTGATGAATTACCATCCTGGAAAGAGATCCGTGTTTTGTATAGTTGAGGTTGTGACCTCTGTGAAGTTAGTGCAGAGGGTAAATATGCCTGCTGCAAAGAACATGTACGAAGTGGATTACAGAGTGCATAGGATGGAAACAGATCTGCAGATTAATGCTTTCAAAAGAGACATCCGTTGGTGACTTGCAATTTATAACTTAAAGTCCTAATATAGAATAGTGAGCTATTAACTTTCAGCCCAGAACTACGTAAACACACCGACAAATATACATTACAAAATTGATTAATGTTGCAAAGAGGGTACATTTGGCGAAAAAACGATTCTTATTATTAAAGGAAGCTCCCAACTTTGCTGTTTCTTTTTCGACTCTGCGTTTGTGCTTCTCCACACCAAGCACTCTTAAACTACTGCCTACCAGTATGGGTGACATGTGACTCCTACACTTTCACTACTTTGGCTTATGGGCAAAAAAACATTGTCGCACACGGCGCAGCCAGCACTAAAAGCTTTTGAAGCACCTGCTGCAGCGTTTCTTTCCGCCGGCAATTACCAGGCCTCACAGAAATGTGTAGGAAACTTGTGTGATGAATTACCATCCTGGAAAGAGATCCGTGTTTTGTATAGTTGAGGTTGTGACCTCGGTGAAGTTAGTGCAGAGGGTTAATATGCCTGCTGCAAAGAACATGTACGAAGTCGATTACAGAGTGCATAGGATGGGAACAGGTCTGCAGATTAATGCTTTCAAAAGAGACATCCGTTGGTGACTTGCAATTTATAACTTAAAGTCCTAATATAGAATAGTGAGCTATTGACTTTCAGCCCATAACTGCGTAAACACACCGACAAATATACATTACACAATTGATTAATGTTGCAAAGAGGGTACATTTGGCGAAAAAATGATTCTTATTATTAAAGGAAGCTCCCAACTTTGCTGTTTCTTTTTCGATACAACTTACCGATTCGCAAGGAACGTAGGGCTCACGTCTGGCCAGCTGCAAAAGTGAGGGGGAAATGGCAGGAGGCACGCTGGCTGACACCTTTTATATCCCACCCATACGTTTTTACAAGGGTGACGGTAAATTAGTACATTACATATGGTTTGAAATGTACGTATTTTGTGGGAATAAATACACAGCCAAGGGTGACGGTAAATTAGTACATTACGTATGGTTTGAAATGTACGTATTTTGTGGGAATAAATACACAGCCAAAAAAAATGGAAAAAAAGGGGAATAGAAATAAAAGAATTGCCGTCAGGGTTAAGGGGAGGGGGCGCAGGGGGGCAGGGACGCGATAATATCGCTTGACAAGTTTTCCTTTAGCATTATTATTGCACAGCATTCAATGGTTTACTGATTTTAATAAAGCAAAAATATATTAATGTTTCTCTGTCAGCCGGAGCCCTTAGGTTTGATGTGGGAGAAGTGGATTTTACAGGACATGTAGATCTCAGTGGCATTTTGTCCCTTGGACAACTAGATTATTTGGAAAATTCCACACCCCTGCAGAGGTTTGGAAGGTGATCTATAAGCTAAACTGAGAGCATATTTTCTGTAAATTCACATTATCTTTCTCAGTCATGTAAGAATGAAGTCTGACATTCTCAGTAAAACATGTGCATCCAACAAGGGCAGAGACTGTCAGTTGATTCCTTTGTGTTCTACTGGAGCTTCCCAGAGTGCTCTAAAGAACAACTAGAGCGCTAACAGTCTTACTTATGACAAAAGTATGGCACACCTGCAGCCATCTTGTTTCAAATAAAGTGGTAACACTTAAAACATTTAATTTACAAAGGAACAAAATGAGGGGGTTCATTTTGCCATATAAATTATGATTAGTGCTGCAGAAAGAAAAACTAGGGCACATTTTGACTTCTGAAATCCTCTTTTATTTCATAAAAACATTCTGACATGCCGACTGAAACATGCACTTTGAATACCAGCAGCAGACTTGCCTGGTGAGCAGTAGCTTTACTACAGTGATCTAATGAGCAACTAGAGTGCTAACATTCAGAATTTATGGAAAATGTGTGACACATCTGAATGCCTTCTTGATGGAATCAAAGTAAAAAACTGAAAGTATTTCCTACTGAGGAGACTGCAGTAAATGAGGAAATTAGGAAACTTCATAACAAATAAATCTCCCAAGATGGCCACCAGAGACAAAAGAGCCCAAATGTACCCCAAATATCACCCAGATGTAGCCCAAGTATAGCTCAATGACAGAATGTCCCAGAGTGTTCTTAAGAACAACTAGAGCACTTACTGGCTTACTTATGACAAAAGTATGGCACACCTGAAGCCATCTTGATTGGAATAAACTGGTAACACTTAAAACATTTAATTTTAAAAGGAACACAATGAGGGGGTTCATTTTGCCATAGAAATTATGATTAGTGCTGAAGAAAGAAAAATTAGGGCACATTTTGAGTGACTTTTCAAATCCTCTTCCATTTCATTAAAAAATTCTGATATGCAGACTGAAACATGCACTTCTAATACTAGCAGCAGACTTCCGTGGTGAGCAGTAGCTTTACTACAGTGATCAAAGTAAAAAACTGAAAGCATTTCCTACTGAGGAGACTGCAGTAAATGAGGAAATTAGGAAACTTCATAACAAATAAATCTCCTAAAATGGCCACCAGAGACAAAAGAGCCCAAATGTAGCCCAAATATCACCCAGATGTAGCCCAAATGTAGCCCAATGACAGAAGTGTGCAAAACACTTAGGAGCATATTTATAATAACTGACGCATCCCTGCATATCAGCAGGGATGCGCCAGTTATTTTGCGCCCCAGCTCCGCCATCATGGTTGCGCCGCATTTATAATGCGGCGCACCATGGGGCAAAAATGGCACAGATGCGTCACGCATCTGTGCCGTAAAAGTGGCGCATTGCTGGAGTTGCGTCGCAAGCGCGACGCAGCTCCAGAAATGCTCTGGGGGGCCCTATTTGCACAATGCTGCGTCAATCCTTACGCCTGCTTCAAGCAGGCGCAGGGTTTTGACGCAGCATGGGCTCAAAAGTGACTGAGTGAAATCTTGTAGATTTCACTCAGCCACTTTTAGGAGGCGTTCCTGCGCCGGAACGCCCCCACCTGCCCTGGAACGCCTACATGTGGCGCAGGGCTTTACAACATGACGCATCTCCCAGATGCGTCACGTTGTAAATACCCCGCACCATGGCGCAGGATTTGCGCTGCTGCTGCGTCACAAAAGTGACGCAACGGCGGCGTAAATGCGGCGCAAGTCAAACATAAATCTGCCCCTTATTTTTGTGTATTTGCAGTTTTATATAGTGCAGACAAGTCAGGTATTGGAGTACTTTACATGAACATTGGTTACATCACACAAGATCAAATTCATTTTGGTTGTAGACATGGGGAGATTAAGTGATTTGACCAGAATCACAGAATGTTGAGTTGAAGCAGAAACTCCAACCTGGTTCCCCAGTTGCAAAGTCTGCAGCTCTGGAAGTAACACCACACCCTCTCCCCTTGGATGCAACATTTAATCAAGTGGTCAACTGGATAAAAAAACTAAGATTACAAATAATTTAAAAGTTCTTTGTCGCTATTTCAAAAATCAGAAAATATGTCCTCATTTTAGTTTTTTAGATCACTAACCATAATTTTGTGCAAATAAGACCCTCTCATATATGTAATTTCTAAAGGAAATGCTCTAGGCATTACAGTTTTGATTACATCAAGATGACGTCAGGCATTCCACACTTTTGTAATAAATATAGAATGTTAGCAATCTGGTTGTTCATTGGGATACTGTTGAGAGGCAGAGGCCAGGGGCACGGACTCTGAAAATTGAAGGCAGGTAGGAGAGGGCAGAGGCAACAATTTGACCACACTAGGCAGGCAGGAAGGGCAGTGGCAGCACAACAGACTATGGAGGGCAGTGAAAAGGGGGGCAGGGGCAACAAACCAACAATACAGGACTGGCAAGAGAGGCTGTGGCAATATAATAGACCATTGTGGGCAGAAGGAAGAGGCAGTGGTCATACAACTATACATGCCAACAGACCCGTTTCAGCCTGGAAACCTCCAATGTTTTTAAGCTCAAATGGGCTTTACTTGATCTGTTTCCTGTCTACAATCTTCTCTTTTTCAATGTAACTCAAAGGGGAAAATCAATACCCCAGTTTTATTTCGAAATCTCCCTCTTACCAAGTTCAAAATGTTCAGTATGGTACATTGGATCATGGTAGGCAGGAGGAATTGGGGTAGGGACATGGACTCGGATAACAGAGGACAGGAGGGACATTGAGAGGTGCACCAAACTGACCCTACAGGGCAGGCATCAGGGTTTGCAGCAGCACAATACACCACACAGGGCATGCGGGACGGGAGTGCAGCACAACAATCCATAGAAAGCAATAGGGAGGGGACAGGACCATGCACATGGACAACAGACAACAGAGGGGAAAGAGGCAATGGTAGCTAGCTGACCATAATGGACAGACAGGAGAGAAAGCTGCAGCATAACAGACCATAAAGGGCAGGAGGGACGGATCAGGGGCATTACAATGGAACCGACAAGCCAGGAGGGAGGGAATAAGGGTCTGCACATGGAGGGCTGGGGGCAAGGGGGCAGGGCAGGAGCAGCAAGATGACCATGGAGGTCAGGCAGGATGGGCACTAGAAACAAGACACACCATGGAGAGCAACAGTGAGACTATGATGGTATAAACACAGATCATGGAGGGAAGGTGGGAGAGGGTCAGGAGCAGCTAGCTGACCACACAGGGAAGGTGGGAGGGGCCATGGCAGCACAGAAGACCATGCACGGCAAGCGGGAGGGTTAGTGGCAGCACAATGGCTATGATGGGCAAGAAGGAGGGTGCAGGGGCATGCACAAAGGACCATGGAGGATAGAAGGGAGGGTCAGGAACTGGGCACAGACAAGAGAGTTCAGGGGAAGGGGCCTCACAACAGACCGCGTGGGGCAGGCAGGTGGAGCAGTTGCAGCACAACAGACATGAGAGGGCAGAAGGGTGTGGCAGTAAAATGGACCATGGAGGACAGGAGGAAGGGGATAGGGGCATGGCATGTGGACAGGCAGGGTGGAGGTGGCATGGACAGGTTACAGTCATCTGACAATGCTAGGCAGGTGGTAGGGGAGTGGCAGCTCAACAGAACACTCAGAGTAGATAGGAGTGGCAGGTCCATGGAACATGGTGGTCAAAAAGGATGGAGCAGGGGCATGCACAAAGACATCGGAGGGCAGGAGGAAGGAGAATAGGGGCAGCAAGCAAAGCACAGAGGCTAAGCAGGAGGTCAATGATGAACCATAGAATTGGGCAATGGAGGGTAGGATGAGTGGACTGGTACATCATGCTAAATGCAGGGCAGTGGCAGCACATCAGACCATGCATGGCAGGAGGGAGGAGGCTAGTCCATGGATTCAGACAACAGAGGATAGGGAGGAGGTGGATGGGGCAGCAAGCTAACTGTTCATAGAAGGTGGGCATTAGGAGCTTTATTGTTTTTAAAATGTGTGTCTGTGCGAACTACTTAAAATATGAACAAGTATGCAGCATAATCTCACTTTTATTCAGGAAGAAGAGGACGTTTGAGACTGTGACTCCGGGCTCACTTGGCAGAAACATCCCCTGACCCTCCACCCCCCATCGCAAAATGTAATGCCCGTGAAAAGGGTAGGTGGACGCAGTGTTATATAGAACATAGTCCTGAGAGCACGATTGAAAATGAAAACTAGATATATTATATGGTATAAACTATGCACCAAAAAGTGTGATATAAGATGAACCGGGGCGTGAAATATAATATGCAATACATTGTGCGCAATGACAGATTCATTGGAGAGCGCGAGATAGCACAGGCACTAGAGCTTGCTATGTGATATGCGCCTTGGAGTGTAATATGCACAGGGCAGTGTTGTGTAACCTAAGTAATCTCTAAAGTTGTAATATAAAATATGTGCTGGGTAGTGTAACATTGCATATGCACTGTGACAAAGATATGGATCCCAGATTGTAATATGTATGGCATAGCGCTGTGCTTTGTAACATAGGCATCGAGGAAGGCACGTTAGATGGGGCAATATAACCCGTGCGAAGGCAAGTGTGGCATGCCATATTCACGGCGTGGTGTTACAGTGCACATGGGCTAGAGAGTGTCATAGCATACGCACTAGCTGGAGGAATACAACACAGAGGTGTGTGGCACTCGGCGGGCACTGGTGGGTGTAACACAGCATTGGGCTCAGCCAGGAGCACGCTGTGAATCTCAAGTGAGGTTTGTCTCCTTTCCAGAGAGTAAAATAAAAAGTATTACACATCCGGGAGTGGATGTGTGTTTTATTAACCGTGAGGGGGGTTTCTTGCATAGTTTGGTCGAATTTTTGTCGAATCCCCTTTGAATGGCTTGGTGTGCATGTGTATTAAATGTGCCCGTCAATAGCTACCCATGTTTGTATAAATAAACGACAAGGGTGTCTACTTGGAGAGTACCCACCAGCGGGGGCGCCGGGATTAGGCACGGTAGGGTGTCAGCCATGTCAGAGCTTCACTAGCGGTGTGAATACATTCTACGTGGATTCATTGTATGCATAGTCGCCTTTTAATTAATATCACGCAAATCGTCATGGTGATAGGTACATACGGTTTGTCCAGCATGTCCTAGGTGTTTCTATAAATATATTTAAAAAAAAAAAAAAAACAAAGGCCGGCCGCGGGGGATGGGGTCCCCGGGGCCATAAGTGGCCTGAGGAGGGGGCAACACAGCCCCCCTTCTAAAGAATAAAAAAATAAAAAAAAGGCCATGATCTGGGGGTTGGGGTCCCGGGGCCGATTAAGGCCTTGGGAGGGCCAAATTAATTTTTTTCAACAAAAAAAATTAGGGTGCAGGCCCTGGGGGATGGGGTCCCCAGGGCTAATAAATTTGAAAAAGAAAGGGGGCCACACAGCCCTCCTTTTAAAAAATAAATAAATAGAAGACCGGCATCGCGCTGGAGGCCACGCCCCCTGCTTGCAGCACTCTGCAAATGCGCCCCCTGGCCAGTTGTAAGTTGAGGAATTAATTCCCCTTCAATACTGAGGGTCCCTGAGGGCCAACTAGCCCAACAGGTATCTCCAGTATGCGCCAGGGAGCTGCGTTGCAGACAGGTGTTCTGAGGCCACGCCCCTTTTTACACCTCCATGCAACGCAGCTCTGTGGCGCTTACTGGAGGTACCTAGTGGGCAAGGTTGACCCTAGGGACCATTAGGATTCAAGGGGACTTAATCTCTCAACTCAGGACGCCCACAGGCCCTGTGGCGCGTTTTTAAGTTGGGGAAATAATTCCCTTTCAATCCTGAGGGACCCTGGGGTCCAACTAGCCCACCAGGTGCTTCCAGTAAGCACCACTGCTCTGCGTTGCAGAGAGGTGGTGCAGGCCGTGCCACTTTTTACACCTCTCTGCAACGCAGCTCTGTGGCGCTTACTGGAGGTACCTAGTGGTCTAGTTGGACCCTAGGGACCCTCAGGATTCAAGGGGACTTAATCTCCCAACTTAAAACGGCTACAGGGCGTGTTTACACAGTGGGGAATGGAGGGGACGGGGCATGAGGTGACGTGTTCAAACACGCCCTGTGGTGCGTTTTAAGAGGTAGTTTTAATCCCCTGCCCTATTATATACTAGGGGCTTACAGAGGAGGTCATGCTAATCACAGGGGGACCCCAACACATAGTGTGCCCTAGTGTATGTAGGTGTTTTCACTGTATTCTGAGTGTCTTTTAACATAGCACTGGCTCTAGGACTGGTTAGTCAGACTCAGTTACCACCAGTATCCGTCTGAAAAAGTTGAGGGTACAGGATGATTGTGCAACAAGGCTTCTTTCTGCTCTTCTGTTTGTTCTTTCTGCACGTTATATTTCTTCCTGCACTTTTCTTCGTCTTTGAGGACTTCTGTTGCTTCTTTCTGCACTTCTTTTTTTTCTTTCTGTGCATTTTTTCTTCTTTCTTCACATGTCCTATCTCTGTAGGCATAGTTAGAAATTAGCATTTAAAAAACCTTTGAAATTCACAGAAAAAAACATAGGTTTCAGGCACGTTATAGTTAGGAATTAGCATTTAAAAAACCTCAGAAATTCACTGAAAAAACCATAGGTTTCAGGGGTGTTATAGTTAGCTGGACTTTTCACTCGTACAAAACCATAGAAATTCCCCCGTTATAGTTAGTTCAGTTATAGTTAGTTCAGCTAACTATAACTCGCGCGCCCGTAATGCACTGCTGATGACGTCACATATTAATATTATTTATAGACTTAGAAAATTTGGAAAGACAACTGAATCAAGAGCAGCAACAAATTTATGAAGAGATCAGAAACAAAATTGATCACGGATTTCTACATGAAAAAAAAGAGTGCTCATGCACATCATTTCATCCAATCAGGATGTATGTAAGCGGACAAGCTGGAACTGGAAAAAGTTTCCTAATTAAAGTCATCAGAAGCTACCTACAGCAAAAAACGGATTCTACTTTGTCTTGTGTGGTTACTGCTCCAACTGGGTTAGCAGCATATAACATAAAAGGAATCACTTTACATCGTTTGCTAATGTTACCAGTGGAGCATGAGAACAAAATACAATACAACAAGCTAACTGGAGAAGCATCCTTGGAAGTTTCAAGAGTCTTGAAGAAGATGCAAGTTCTCATTATTGATGAGGTGAGCATGGTTTCAAACTTAATGCTTGCCTTTGTGCATTTAAGAATGCAGCAAATTCTGAAGACAGACTATGACATGTTATTTGGTGGAAAACACGTCATAGTTTTTGGAGATCTTTTGCAACTTACTCCAGTTAAAGGACAACCAGTGTTTAATACTGTCACACATGAAGAC
Organism: Triturus cristatus; assembly: GCF_964204655.1. Taxonomy (NCBI): domain Eukaryota; kingdom Metazoa; phylum Chordata; class Amphibia; order Caudata; family Salamandridae; genus Triturus; species Triturus cristatus. The sequence continues at coordinate 2,044,720 of NC_140592.1, forward strand.
ACGAAGAAGTCATTGGGAAGCATCGGAAATACAAATATTTGGTCCTTCTTTGAGTACAAGGAACTTACTACTAATATGAGGCAAGCAAGCGATGAAGAATATGGAAGTATTCTGAAAGATATCAGAATTGGACTACTCACAGAAGTTGGCAAAAAAGCATTACAGAGTCGGCTGCTACATAATTTATTTCCAAAGGAAGAAATAGTTGCAGAGAAGATATACAAGAACATTGCAGAAAACAAAAGTATCATCTGCTTAATGCCAACTCTACGTGAATGCTCAATATTCAATGAGGAGCTTTTGAAATTGGAAAAGGAAGAGATCAGGAAATTAGAAGCAGTGGACAAAATTGAGGATGGAAGAATTACTGTCACAGTAACAGGCACACTGAAAAATAAATTGGATTCACTAGAGAAGAACATTTCCAAAACAGCTGGATTAGAAAAAAATCTATATGTTTGCATGAACTGTAGAGTATTTTTAAGGAGAAATTTGGATGTTGAAAAAGGTTTAGTTAATGGAGCTATGGGAAGAGTTGTGGGTTTTATTAATTATCAGAAAAAAGATGGAATTGAATGTTTAAAAATAAAATTTGATCAGATAGAAGAAGTTAAAGACATTTGTCGTTGTTCAGTTTGTTTCATGCTTGTGAAAGACTTATATGTACGTAGGAAGCAGTTTCCGTTTTCGCTAGCATAGGCTGTAACTATTCACAAGTCTCAAGGATTGACTGTAGATTGTGCATTTGTGAACATTGGTTCAACTGTGTTCAAAGAAGGTATGGCATATGTTGCTTTGTCACGAGTGAAAACATTATCAGGTTTATTCATGATAGACTTTGATGACTCAAAAGTTAGTGCTGATACAAATTGTGTAAAGGAGTATAATAGATTAAGAAGAAGCTATGCTCCTCATTTAGGTCAGTATCCTGTGTTGGAGAAACGTGTAGTTTCTCGTAAAAGGAGAAATGAGAATATCTGTGATGAAGATGTACAGAGGAGGAAAAAAAAGAGGAGTGATGTAATTGCAAGCAAAAAGAGTAAGGAAAAAGAAGAACAGGTTGTAGGATGTCATTTTGAAAATAGCTCTGGTGTCAACTGCTACGCAAATGTAGTGCTGAATGTTGCATTTTATCTGGAAAGTTTGCAAGAGCAGATAATAGCAAATCAGGGAAAAAGATTCTGTTCAGAGCTGAGTCTCCTTTTTCAAAAGCTGAGTAATGATAAAACTCAAATAGAAAGTGCTACTGAAATTAGAAAACTTTTAGATGTATGTTCAGGACGAACACAGTTTTCTCAAAATGAACAGCAAGATGCACACGAATTTTTGATGTTTTTTCTTCAGGTACTGGAAGAAGAAGAAGTTGCAATTGATAATTTATTTGGTCTATCTTATAAATGGGAACATAGTTGTGAAAACTGTTATAATATATGTGGCTCTAATGTTGATAATGAAAGGTTTATTTTTTTGACATTGCCAGAGACTAAAACAGTCACTTTTGCTAAATTAGTTAAAGATGCTAATCATAGCATGCAATGCGGTGAGTGTCAATCTGACATGTTTTCAACATTAATTTTAAAGGAATACGGACAGTATGTAATTTTAATGATGCAACGATGTAGAGCTGATGGTTCAAAATTGGATACTTTAATAAAGAAGTTTACAGGACAGCAATTATCAATTTCAGGAAAAACTTTTGTAACTGTTGCAATAATTTTCCATGAAGGACCTACTGTTACTTCTGGACATTACACAGTTTATCTTAAATGTGAAAAAGGCTGGACACTGTGTAATGATTCCCAATTGGTTTTTAAGCAACGTTTGCCTTTTGATTTAGCAAATTCCTATCTAATCTTCCTGAAACCTAAATTTTAGAGAGACTTGGCAAGATCTGGACAAAACAATTTTACCATTTTATTGGATTACCATTGGAATTTTCAAAAATAAAGATTTTTTTAAATTATCATTTGGCCTAATGGAAAGATAACCAATTTTTTTTAACTATTTTTTTTAAAAACAAATGAATAAATATTTTTTTGAGTGAGTATGGTAAGTCAATAATAATAATTGTAGTCTCTCAAGGACCTTGTAATGTGTTTATTGATTTTTAGTGTTTTTAAAAAAAAAAAAAAAAAAAGTACGCGCACCGTACGCGTACGGTAAAAAAAAATAAAAAAAAGTTTTTAAAAACATATGTAAAAAAAAGATGAAAGATAAGGTTGGCTCTTAAAAGAACCGTTGTGTTCATGCAGGGACAGAGGAAAGGAAGCATGGGAAAATTATTCAAAGCGACAAATGTGCTGATCTATTTTGTTGTTCACTAGGGAAACACTGGTCTCCCTATAGCAAATTAGATCTTGACAAAATGTGCATCGAATATCAACCTTCCGAAATCGAGGGTTGATTTCCAGAGGGCCAGCAAAAGGAGATTCTCCCCCCACAGATGAAGGGCTCACCTGACCTGCAGAAGAAGGAGTCAGCCCTGCAGATGATGGTCCAGGCTGAGCTGCTGTGGATGTACTGGCTTGTCTTTCTGAAGAGTTACCTCCAAAAAGATGACCATGTGTCCTTCTGTGTACATCCTGGAGGTGTCTCTTCATGGTGTGATTCCCAAAGGAATACTTCCTGTTAGGATTACCTCTAGAAAGTACACGCTTACACAGCTTACAAGTCACTAAGGGTGCATTTACCTTTTGCTGGCCTTCAGGAAAAGTAAAATAATCCCATACATAAGAGGGCTTTTGTTTCCTCGATCTCTGCCTCAAGACAGTGCTGCTAGTGCTAGCCTCACTCTCAGAAGAGCTCTGCTGTTCTGCCATCGTATCCCAAAGACAAACCAGCTCCTTCTCCCAAGGGATCACAAGCAGAAATGAGGGGAATGGGTGTGGTGTAGGAGAGTTCTAGAACTGAAAGTAGTTTCAACCAATCAAAAGTTGTGTTTCATGATCACATGACCTACCGTACGCTTACGGTACGCTTACGGTGCGCTTACGGCAAAAGTGCGCATGCGCGTAAAAAAGACACGCGCTTGCGCGCATGCGCATAACAGTCACTACCCGACACTTCCGCGTAACGTGCGCGTGTAGCGTACACGCGTACGCGTCCCACGCGGAGTACGCGCGGCTACGCAAATTGCGTAACTATACGCAAGCAGCGTAGGAAAATTACGGACGTTGCGTAAACCGTACGCTTACCGTGAGCTTACGGTACGCGTACTAAAAATTTTTTTAAAAAAATAGAAAAAAAGTACTGCAAATAAATTTTACATGTTTATTTTAAAAAATATATAAAAAAAAACATATTAAAGAATTTGAAAAATTTAATCATAGTCTTTATAAAAGGTAAGAAAATTAAAATAAAAATATGTTAGAAAAAATAGAAGAAAAAAAAAAATTTGCATTTAAAAAACCTTGCAAATTCACTGAAAAAACCATGGGTTTCACACACGTTATAGTTAGGAATTAGCATTTAAAAAACCTTGCAAATTCACTGAAAAAACCATGGGTTTCACACACGTTATAGTTAGGAATTAGCATTTAAAAAACCTTAGAAATTCAGTGAAAAAACCATAGGTTTCACACACGTTATAGTTAGGAATTAGCATTTAAAAAACCTTAGAAATTCAGTGAAAAAACCATAGGTTTCACACATGTTATAGTTAGCTGGACATTTTACTCGTAAAAAACCAATGAAATTCCCCCGTTATAGTTAGTTCAGCTAACTATAACTCGCGCGCCCGCAATGCACTGCTGATGACGTCACATATTACATCACTCATGACATGGTCAGTGACATCACTCATGACATCACTGATGACATCTCAAATGACATCACTGATGACCTCACTGATGACATCATCCTTGTGATAGAGTGGCAGACCTCCTCTTCCCCTAATAAAACCTTTGATACACACATTCAAAAATAGAGACTAAAATTTACAAAACAATGGACATACCAATAACAGTTACAACAACCTCTTCAGTAATTCTAAGATCCACATACACATCCACTCATTCACCAACAGTCCAATACAGTCACTCATACATGTACTCACTTATCATATGTACTCATACACCTATACATCCTGTTACACAATGCCACTCATCCATAGAGCTACTCACACACATAGTCACTCATGCTAATAAAGAATCAAACATACATTTACTTGCATATACAGTTATACACACACCACCACACTTACTTCTACGGAAACTTACACATACTTATTCTTTTAAACAATCACTTATAGAAACACATACTTATTCATACAGGATCTCTTTCAATCTCTCACTCTCACATATACTCACTTATATACACCAATAGTCACATATACTAGTTTAAAACATATGTAGTTACTCATAAAGACACTATTGAGACAGTCATTCACTCACTAACACACCCATACACACACTCATCCACCCATACAGTCCTGCACACATGCTGTCTTCAACACATACAAACAGTGAGTCACTCATTCATGCACCTATGCACTACATCATACCCCCCACCGAACCATGCAGACACTCAGACTGATACTCAAAAAACCAACTAATAACCTATATAGACACCCATGTAGCTTCTCACCAACCCATGCAGCCACTTATACACAAAGTGAGAGACTGATACAGATATTTACATATTTAAACATTACTCACTAAGCCATGTATTCACTATGATACACTTAATCAGTCAGTTACACAATCAATTTTTCAAAAACAAATCATCCATTTAGACACTTATATACCCATTTATTCTTCCATCGACCTTGAGATATAGATATATAAAACATATTTAATTTTCAGAAAAACACACATTCACTGGATGATGTCATCAGTGATGTCATCAGTGATGTCATTTGAGAGGTCATCAGTGATGTCACTGACCATGTCATGAGTGATGTAATATGTGACGTCATCAGCAGTGCATTGCGGGCGCGCGAGTTATAGTTAGCTGAACTAACTATAACAGGGGAATTTCTATGGTTTTGTACGAGTGAAAAGTCCAGCTAACTATAACGCCCCTGAAACCTATGGTTTTTTCAGTGAATATATATATTACCTACTGGCGGTCGCCAGTAGGTAGTTATAGTTAGGACCACGTTTCCATAGGAAAACCTCAACATTCTATTTTGAATAACTTTGGCGCCGGTCGACGAATCCTCGCAAATTTCTCAAAATAGGTGGGGCGCTACGCTCCGCTCCTACCCTGAAAGTCTCGGGGGGATCCGTCAAGCGGGGGCTGAGATAAAAGGGGGGTCCCAAAACGCGTTTTTCCCATGCATTTTTCCATAGGACCTTTAGAACGAGCTACAGCCCGAACGGCTGAACAGAATTACTCAAAATTTGGCAGAGAGGTAGTCCCTAGGTCAAGGAAGTGCCTTTTGTAGGTTTGGTGTAAATCTGTTCAGTAGATTCTGAGAAAATAGCCTTTAAATCAATATATATATCTGAGCCCGCTTACGGTACGCTTACCGTACGCTTACGGTAAGCGTACGGTGGCGTGCGCGAGCGCGATTCTGATTGGCTCTTAGATCTTAGTAAACATTCGAATCGGCCGAAACCAGGAAGCGGCGGCCGCCATTTTGTGTATTTCACTCTGAAAAAAAAGAGTGAAAACAAGGAAAGGGGGCAATGAGGAGAGTTACAGACCCCCTAACAATTGTAAGGGGGTCAAAGAAGGACAGAAAAGTACAAAAAAAACATTTATTGATTTTAAAAAAAATCACGGGGTACGCGTACGGTAAGCTTACGGTAAGCGTACGGTAAAAAAAATAAAAAAAAATAAATGAAAAGCAGATTTAAGAGTTTAGAAATTAGGGAGCTCTAAAAAGAGCTGTTATGTTTATGAAGTCATTTTTTTAGTGGTACCTACAAGTAAGTACCGATGCAGAGTCTAAGGTTCAAGAGGAAGACTCTGTTCCCTTCATCATTGAAGTGCACACCATCTCCTCTATAAATGTCTTGCATGTCATAACGCAAGTTGTTGTGGTAAATGGCACCCATACCATAGTCACGGAGGAAAGCAGAAACAGATTTGTTGACGTGCTTTCTTGCTTTGTCAATCTGTGGACAGAAATGATTGGACCAGTTCCATTTTTGCCTTTGGCATATGTTGGAAAACACAAAGGCAGTTTTAGGGAAAAGTGTAAACAGTTGTGCAAAGGTGTCCTTCATAAGCATTTCCAGACCTACCCCAGTCAAAGTGCCTAGGTCATTGCCACCACAGTGCACTATTATGAGGTCAGGGTGTTGGATTTGAATGAAGGATTTCACCAATGGCATCAATTGGTGCCACTTTAACCCTCTCTGACCAATCCATTTAATGTCTACATTTGGCAAAGCAAGGTCTCTCACCATATCTGTTTTCTCTGCAAACTTTTCACTCCAGAAGACATAGCTGTGCCCTACAATCCACACTGTGAACATCTTCAAAGGAGAACTGGATGCACTCAGGAGGTGTCTTTCAGTAGAATGGCAATATGAAAAGAAAGACAGTTTGGAAATGGAGGCATACATATTTTTTTAAAACAAAAAGAACTGATTGGCTGTTTCATACCATTCCAGAATAAAAACTAGGCTGTATGTGAAAATTAATAGAAGCATGTTTTGTATTGGTACAAAAAAATGTGTAACCAAAGAACAGTACTATGGATTTGCTGTTAGGTTTGAAAAGTCAAGCACTCTTGCTCTGTGGAATTGAAACATTGTGTGTCGAACTTCTGACCTAACTGCACACAGCAGTGTTCCATGAGCTGTTGCTATGGTAGCAGGCAGAAGTCAAGTTGGGGGAAGGGTACTAGGCAGAAGTCAAGTTGGGGGAAGGGTACTTTTGGAAAAGGGTTCGTTTTCAACCAATAGAAATGTGTGAATACATGTGAAAAAAAGGGGGAAGCACTGAGATTTGAAACTTACATGTATATGTGTGGAAAAATAGAGGGAAAGTTTGCCATTATCTGGTTCTGCTGAGAGGAGAGAGGTGAACACAACAGAGATCCTGGCTCTGATAATCTGCTGTTTGAGTGTCACATTTCTTTCACAACTAACTAATTTTAAAGGTGAGTTTACAGTTTGAGAGGGGATGTATGTGGTAACTTAAGAAATGAATAATAGAAATGGGAATTGTTTTTGTTGTAGTTACACATGGTGGTTTCATAATGTGTCAGTGTGTAAAAGTGATTTACACTTGCCCCGAAAAAAAAAAAGAGCAGTAAGTGTGCTTTCAAATTGGCAAAGAAATTTCGTTTTGGGACTAATGTGAAAACATGACTCTGTGTGCATAGAAGAATTATAGGCAGAGATTTATTGCGTCTTGCTCTGGTGATTTCACAGTTGCATTAGATGGAAAGGGGGAGCGAATTATTGGGGGAAGAAGCAGAGGCTTAGCACACACCCATGTCCTTGCCGTGTATAGTCATGCACAGTATTTACAAGCCAGTGGGGTTTTCAGGTTTAAGTCTGTAATGCAAATACATTCAGCATCACTAAGGCTGGTTGCCCTTGCTGGAGTGTAGGCAGTCACAGAGAATGCACATGGTGGTGGTCTGAAAAAAACCCAGCTTGGACACGTGCAATTAAATAAATCAAAAATAGTGGTTTCATAATGTGTCAGTCTGTAAAAGTGATTTCAAATTGTAAAAAGAGATTTTCACTTGGCCCGAAAAAAAAAGAGCAGTAAGTGTGCTTTGAAATTGGCAAAGAAATTTCGTTTTGGCACTAATGTGAAAACATGACTCTGTGTGCATAGAAGAATTATAGGCAGAGATTTATTGCGTCTTGCTCTGGTGATTTCACAGTTGCATTAGATGGAAAGGGGGAGCGAATTATTGGGGGAAGAAGCAGAGGCTTAGCACACACCCATGTCCTTGCCGTGTATAGTCATGCACAGTATTTACAAGCCAGTGGGGTTTTCAGGTTTAAGTCTGTAATGCAAATACATTCAGCATCACTAAGGCTGGTTGCCCTTGGTGGAGTGTAGGCAGTCACAGAGAATGCACATGGTGGTGGTCTGAAAAAAAAAACAGCTTGGACACGTGCAATTAAATAAATCAAAACTAGTGGTTTCATAATGTGTCAGTCTGTAAAAGTGATTTCAAATTGTAAAAAGAGATTTTCACTTGGCCCAAAAAAAAAAGAGCAGTAAGTGTGCTTTCAAATTGGCAAAGAAATTTCGTTTTGGCACTAATGTGAAAACATGACTCTCAATCAATCAGTGACACTTATAAAGCGCGCTACATACCCGTAGGGTCTCAAGGCGCTGGGGAGGGGGGGTGCCGCTACTGCTCGAACAGCCAGGTCTTCAGCTTCTTCCTGAAGGAGAGGTGGTCTTGGGTCAGGCGCAGGTCGGACGGGAGGGAGTTCCAGGTCTTGGCGGCCAGGTAGGAGAAGGACCTTCCTCCTGTAGTCGCTCTTCGGATGCGGGGGACGGCGGCGAGGGCGTGGTTGGCTGATCGGAGGTGGCGTTTGGGAGCGTAGAAGTTGACTCGGCTGTTGAGGTAGCTCGGGCCTTGGTCGTGTAGGGCTTTGTGTGCGTGGGTGAGGAGGCGGAAGGTGATTCTCTTGTTGATGGGGAGCCAGTGAAGGTCTCTCAGATGACCGGAGATGTGGCTGGATCGTGGGATGTCGAGGATGAGTCTGGCTGAGGCGTTTTGGATCCGCTGGAGTCTCTTCTGGAGCTTGGCGGTGGTCCCGGCGTAGAGGGCGTTGCCGTAGTCCAGTCGGCTGGTGACGAGGGCCTGGGTGACGGTCTTCCTGGTCTCTGAGGGGATCCACCAAAAGATCTTTCGTAGCATGCGTAGGATGTTGAAGCACGCCGAGGAGACGCTGTTGACTTGCCTGGTCATGGAGAGGGAGGAGTCCAGGATGAAGCCCAGGTTTCGTGCATGGTCTGTCGGTTTGGGCGCGGTGCCCAGGGCGGGAGGCCACCAGGAGTCGTCCCAGGCGGAGGGTGAAGAGCCCAGGATGAGGACCTCCGTCTTGTCCGAGTTCAGTTTCAGGCGGCTGGTCGTCATCCACTCGGCTACCTCTTTCATCCCTTCGTGCAGGTTGGCTCTGGCGGCGGCGGGGTTGTTGGTCAGGGAGAGGATCAGCTGGGTGTCGTCGGCGTAGGAGATGATGCTGAGGTGGTGTTTGCGTACGATGGCCGCGAGGGGGCTCATGTAGACGTTGAAGAGGGTGGGGCTCAGTGATGATCCTTGGGGGACGCCGCAGATGACTTCGGAGGCCTCTGACTTGTACGGTGGTAGGCGGACTCGCTGTGTTCTTCCGTCGAGGAAGGAGATGATCCATTCCAGCGCCTTGTCCTGGATACCGATGTTGCTGAGGCGCCGTGTTAGGGTGCGGTGGCAGACCGTGTCGAATGCCGCGGAGAGGTCTAGGAGGATGAGGGCCGCTGTTTCTCCCTTGTCCATCAGGGCTCGGATGTCATCGGTGGCGGCGATGAGGGCGGTCTCGGTGCTGTGTTTGGCTCGGAAGCCGGACTGTGAGGGGTCGAGGGATCCGTTCGTCTCGAGGAAGGCGGCCATCTGCTTGTTGACGGTCTTCTCGATGACTTTGGCTGGAAACGGTAGAAGCGAGATGGGGCGGTAATTCTTGAGGTCGGTGGGGTCCGCTGTTGGTTTCTTGAGTAGAGCGCTGAGTTCGGCGTGTTTCCAGCTTTCGGGGAAGATGGCGGTGTCGAAGGATGTGTTGATGATGTCTCGCAGGTGGGGTGCGATGACAGCGTCGGCCTTGTTGAAGACGTGGTGAGGGCAGGGGTCGGTTGGTGATCCGGAGTGGATGGAGTTCATCGTGCGGATGGTGTCTTCTGTGCTGATCGGGGTCCAGGCGTGGAGGGTGGTGGTGGGGGGGGGTGGCAGGTCGGTCGTGGTGTGCGTTGGTTGGTTGTTGAAACTGCTGTGTATGTCCGTGATCTTGTTGTGGAAGTATGAGGCGAGGGAGTTGCAGAGGTCTTGCGATGGGGTGATGTCGTTGTTTCCTGCGCTGGGGTTGGAAAGCTCTTTCACGATGTTGAAGAGTTCCTTGCTGTTGTGTGCGTTGTTGTCCAACCGGTCCTTGAATGCTGTTCTCTTGGCGGCGCGGATCAGCTGGTGGTGTTTCCGGGTGGCCAGTTTGTAGGAGGTCCTGTTGTCCGGTGTCGGGTCCTTTTTCCAGACTTTCTCGAGGGCTCGGCAGTTCTTCTTGGAGCTCTTGAGTTCGTCGGTGAACCATGGGGCCTTCTTGCTGGCGGGTCTGCTGGGCGGGGTCCTCAGCGGGGCGAGCTCGTCCGCGCAGGTGGTGATCCACTTCGTGAGGTTGTCGGCGGCCTGGCTGGGGTTCGCTGAGCTGGCAGGAGGGTGTTGGCTCAGGGAGGTGGCGAGCTGGTCTGCTGTGATCTTGTTCCAGCTTCTGCGGGCGGTGTGTTGCTGGTGTTGGTGGGTCGTCGTTCTCTTGAAGGTGAAGTGGACGCAGCTGTGGTCCGTCCATTGAAGCTCTGTGGCGTGGCTGAAGTTGATGTCTGTGCTGGATGAGAAGACGGCGTCGAGTGTGTGTCCGGCGAGGTGGGTGGGGGTGGACACCAGTTGCTTGAGTCCCAGGTTGGCGAGGTTGTCGAGCAGGGTGCTGGTGTTGTGGTCGTTGTTGTTCTCCAGGTGGAAGTTCAGGTCCCCCAGGAGGATGTAGTCGGCGGAGGGGAGGGCATGCGGGCTGACGAAGTCGGCGATGTCCTCGCTGAATTGCGTGCGTGGTCCAGGGGGTCGGTAGATCAGGGTGCCTCTGAGGGTGGTGTTCGGGTTGGTGTGGATCTGGAAGTGCAGGTGTTCGGCGCTGGTCAGGGTGTTGTCGGTGCTGGTCGTGAGACGGATGGTGTTCCTGTGGATGATGGCGATGCCTCCTCCCATCTGGTTGGCGTTGCGGTCCCTCCGGATGATCTTGTAGCCCTCTGGGATGGCGATGGCGATGTCGGGAGCTGAAGAGGCGTTCATCCAGGTCTCCGTGAGGAAGGCAACGTCAGGGGCTGTGGCGTCTAGGAGGTTCCAGAGTTCGATGGCGTGTCTGTGGACGGAGCGGGTGTTGAGCAGGATGCACTTGAGGTGGGCGCTGCTGGAGTTCGACTTGTCGGGTGCTGGTGCGGGGCTGGTCCGGATGCAGGAGAACTTGCAGGCGTGGCAGCTGAAAGGTCCGTGGGTGTGTCGTGGTGTGGCTTGATGGCATTCTGGGAGTCGGCCGGTGTTGAGTGCGATGAGGGTGGCGGCGGAGTACGTCAGGCGGGTCGGTCGGGCTCTACGGGGGCCAGGGGTCCTGGCGCTGGTCGCGATCCGGTCGCGGACGGGCGCAGACGGGCTTACCTTTGGCGCGCCTTCGGCGCACAATCGGCGCGCCCGCTGCGCGTGACCGCTGCGCGTTCGCACGGTCGCCATTTAAGGCGAAGTGCGCGGGTGGGCGGGGCAGCTGGGAGGCGGGAGCGGGGAGGGTTACAGAAGAAAAAGGGGCGGGGACAAGCGGCGGTGGCGGGAAGGGAGGGCGGGGGGTGGCGCGGTAGGCGGGCAACAAGGAAGGAGAGCGCACACTTTAAAATACAAACAGGCAAAAATAAACGACAAAAAACGGGCAAAACAGAGAAAAACACAGATCGGCAAGACAAGCACAAATGCTTGACAAAACCTGGAAAAGCGGCAAAAGCACTCGCAGCGGCGGCAGCCGGCAAACGAGGCTCAACGAGGCAGCAGGGCAGGCAAGGGGCACACGCAGCAGCTGGTGGCCGTGCGGCGCGGGGGTGTCCCACAAGTGGGTCACACTCACCTGCGTCGCACGGTCGCCATTTAAGGCCAAGTGCGCGGGTGGGCGGGGCAGCTGGGAGGCGGGAGCGGGGAGGGTTACAGAAGAAAAAGGGGCGGGGACAAGCGGCGGTGGCGGGAAGGGAGGGCGGGGGGTGGCGCGGTAGGCGGGCAACAAGGAAGGAGAGCGCACACTTTAAAATACAAACAGGCAAAAATAAACGACAAAAAACGGGCAAAACAGAGAAAAACACAGATCGGCAAGACAAGCACAAATGCTTGACAAAACCTGGAAAAAGCGGCAAAAGCACTCGCAGCGGCGGCAGCCGGCAAACGAGGCTCAACGAGGCAGCAGGGCAGGCAAGGGGCACACGCAGCAGCTGGTGGCCGTGCGGCGCGGGGGTGTCCCACAAGTGGGTCACACTCACCTGCGTCGCACGGTCGCCATTTAAGGCCAAGTGCGCGGGTGGGCGGGGCAGCTGGGAGGCGGGAGCGGGGAGGGTTACAGAAGAAAAAGGGGCGGGGACAAGCGGCGGTGGCGGGAAGGGAGGGCGGGGGGTGGCGCGGTAGGCGGGCAACAAGGAAGGAGAGCGCACACTTTAAAATACAAACAGGCAAAAATAAACGACAAAAAACGGGCAAAACAGAGAAAAACACAGATCGGCAAGACAAGCACAAATGCTTGACAAAACCTGGAAAAGCGGCAAAAGCACTCGCAGCGGCGGCAGCCGGCAAACGAGGCTCAACGAGGCAGCAGGGCAGGCAAGGGGCACACGCAGCAGCTGGTGGCCGTGCGGCGCGGGGGTGTCCCACAAGTGGGTCACACTCACCTGCGTCGCACGGTCGCCATTTAAGGCCAAGTGCGCGGGTGGGCGGGGCAGCTGGGAGGCGGGAGCGGGGAGGGTTACAGAAGAAAAAGGGGCGGGGACAAGCGGCGGTGGCGGGAAGGGAGGGCGGGGGGTGGCGCGGTAGGCGGGCAACAAGGAAGGAGAGCGCACACTTTAAAATACAAACAGGCAAAAATAAACGACAAAAAACGGGCAAAACAGAGAAAAACACAGATCGGCAAGACAAGCACAAATGCTTGACAAAACCTGGAAAAAGCGGCAAAAGCACTCGCAGCGGCGGCAGCCGGCAAACGAGGCTCAACGAGGCAGCAGGGCAGGCAAGGGGCACACGCAGCAGCTGGTGGCCGTGCGGCGCGGGGGTGTCCCACAAGTGGGTCACACTCACCTGCGTCGCACGGTCGCCATTTAAGGCCAAGTGCGCGGGTGGGCGGGGCAGCTGGGAGGCATAGAAGAATTATAGGCAGAGATTTATTGCGTCTTGCTCTGGTGATTTCACAGTTGCATTACATGGAAAGGGGGAGCGAATTATTGGGGGAAGAAGCAGAGGCTTAGCACACACCCATGTCCTTGCCGTGTATAGTCATGCACAGTATTTACAAGCCAGTGGGGTTTTCAGGTTTAAGTCTGTAATGCAAATACATTCAGCATCACTAAGGCTGGTTGCCCTTGGTGGAGTGTAGGCAGTCACAGAGAATGCACATGGTGGTGGTCTGAAAAAAAAACAGCTTGGACACGTGCAATTAAATAAATCAAAAAAAGTGGTTTTATAATGTGTCAGTCTGTAAAAGTGATTTCCAATTGTAAAAAGTGATTTTCACTTGGCCCGAAAAAAAAAGAGCAGTAAGTGTGCTTTCAAAATGGCAAAGAAATTTCGTGTACTGTATTATAAAATGGTTTAAAAATATTAATACTTTTTTCTTTATTTTCAGATCGATATAGAAAATTTTCGGAAACTACAACCATTTTAAAAACTATTTTTAAAAAAAACAAATGAATAAATATTTTTTTGAGTGAGTATGGTAAGTCAATAATAATAATTGTAGTCTCTCAAGGACCTTGTAATGTGATAAATGATTTTTAGTGTTTTTTTTTAAAAATAAAAAAAAGGTACGCTTACCGTACGCGTACGGTAAAAAAAAAATAAAAAAAAGTTTTTAAAAACATGTAAAAAAAAGATGAAAGATAAGGTTGGCTCTTAAAAGAACCGTTGTGTTCATGCAGGGACAGAGGAAAGGAAGCATGGGAAAATCATTCATAGCTACAAATGTGCTGATCTATTTTGTTGTTCACTAGGGAAACACTGGTCTCCCTATGACAAATTAGACCTTTACAAAATGTGCAATGAATATCAACCTTCCGAAATCGAAGGTTCATTTCCAGAGGGCCAGCAAAAGGAGATTCTCCCCCCACAGATGAAGGGCTCACCTGACCTGCAGAAGAAGGAGTAAGCTCTGCAGATGATGGTCCAGGCTGAGCTGCTGTGGATGTACTGGCTCGTCTTTCTGAAGAGTTACCTCCAAAAAGATGACCATGTGTCCTTCTGTGTACATCCTTGAGGTGTCTCTTCATGGTGTGATTCCCAAAGGAATACTTCCTGTCAGGATTACCTCTAGAAACTACACGCTGACACAGCCTGCAAGTAACTAAGGGTGCATTCACCTTTTGCTGGCCTTCTGGAAAAGTAAAATAATCCCAAACATAAGAAGGCTTTACTTTCCTCGCTCTCTGCCTCAAGACAGTGCTGCTGGTGCTAGCCTCACTCTCAGAAGGGCTCTGCTGTTCTGCCATCGTATCCCAAAGACAAACCAGCTCCTTCTCCTAAGGGATCACAAGCAGAAATGAGGGGAATGGGTGTGGTGTAGGAGAGTTCTAGAACTGAAAGTACTTTCAACCAATCAAAAGTTGTGTTTCATGATCACATGACCTACCGTACGCTTACGGTACGCTTACGGTACGCTTACGGCAAAAGTGCGCATGCGCGTAAAAAAGACACGCGCTTCCGCGCATGCGCATAACAGTCACTCCCCGGCACTTCCGCGTAACGTGCGCGTGTGGCGTAAGCGCGCACGCGTCCCACGCGCAGTACGCGCGGCTACGCAAAGTACGTAACTATACGCAAGCAGCGTAGATAGATTACGGACGTTGCGTAAACCGTACGCTTACCGTGAGCTTACGGTACGCGTACTATAAAAAAAAAAAAAAAAAAAAAAAAAAATCTGGAAATAAATTTTACATGTTTATTTTAAAAAATATATATAAAAAAAATATTTAAGGATTTTAAAAATTTAAGCATAGTCTTTATAAAAGGTAAGAAAATTAAATTAAAAATATGTTTGAAAAAAATGAAGAATAAAAAAAAAAATAGCATTTAAAAAACCTTGCAAATTCACTGAAAAAACCATGGGTTTCACACACGTTATAGTTAGGAATTAGCATTTAAAAAACCTTGCAAATTCACTGAAAAAACCATGGGTTTCACACACGTTATAGTTAGGAATTAGCATTTAAAAAACCTTAGAAATTCACTGAAAAAACCATAGGTTTCACACACGTTATAGTTAGGAATTAGCATTTAAAAAACCTTAGAAATTCAGTGAAAAAACCATAGGTTTCACACATGTTATAGTTAGCTGGACATTTTACTCGTAAAAAACCAATGAAATTGCCCCGTTATAGTTAGTTCAGCTAACTATAACTCGCGCGCCCGCAATGCACTGCTGATGACGTCACATATTACATCACTCATGACATGGTCAGTGACATCACTCATGACATCACTGATGACATCTCAAATGACATCACTGATGACATCACTGATGACATCATCCTTGTGATAGAGTGGCAGACCTCCTCTCACCTTAATATAAGCTTTGATACACA
Source organism: Triturus cristatus (assembly GCF_964204655.1). Classification (NCBI taxonomy): domain Eukaryota; kingdom Metazoa; phylum Chordata; class Amphibia; order Caudata; family Salamandridae; genus Triturus; species Triturus cristatus. The sequence continues at coordinate 2,060,197 of NC_140592.1, forward strand.
CATTCAAAAATAGAGACTAAAAATTTCAAAACAATGGACATACCAATACCAGTTACAACAACCTCTTCAGTAATTCTAAGATCCACATACACATCCACTCATTCACCAACAGTCCTATACAGTCACTCATACATGTACTCACTCATCATATGTACTCATACACCTATACATCCTGTTACATAATGCCACTCATCCATAGAGTTACTCACACACATAGTCACTCATGCTAATAAAGAATCAAACATACATTCACCTGCATATACAGTTATACACACACCACCACACTTACTTCTACGGAAACTTACACATACTTAGTCTTTTAAACAATCACTTATAGAAACACATACTTATTCATACAGGAACTCTTTCAATCTCTCCCTCTCACATATACTCACATATATACACCAATAGTCACATATACTAGTTTAAAACATATGTAGTTACTCCTGAAGACACTATTGAGACAGTCTTTCACTCACTAACACACCCATACACACACTCATCCACCCATACAGTCCTGCACACATGCTGTCTTCAACACATACAAACAGTGAGTCACTCATTCATGCACCTATGCACTACGTAATACCCCCCACCGAACCATACAGACACTCAGACTGATACTCAAAAAAACAACTAATAACCTATATAGACACCCATGTAGCTACTCACCAACCCATGCAGCCACTTATACACAAAGTGAGAGATACACTTAATCAGTCAGTTACACAATCAATTTTTCAAAAACAAATCATCCATTTAGACACTTATATACCCATTTATTCTTCCATCGACCTTGAGATATACATATATAAAACATATTTAATTTTCAGAAAAACACACATTCACTGGATGATGTCATCAGTGATGTCATCAGTGATGTCATTTGAGATGTCATCAGTGATGTCATGAGTGATGTCACTGACCATGTCATGAGTGATGTAATATGTGACGTCATCAGCAGTGCATTGCGGGCGCGCGAGTTATAGTTAGCTGAACTAACTATAACGGGGCAATTTCATTGGTTTTTTACGAGTAAAATGTCCAGCTAACTATAACATGTGTGAAACCTATGGTTTTTTCACTGAATATATATATATATATATATATATATATATATATATATATATATATATATTTTTTTTTATAACACCACAACAATTGATTTGAAAAGGGATGGCTGATCTGAAATAAGTAAAAAGGTTGAAAGATAACCCTCAACTGTTGCCACAGCTTACGGTACGCGCTTGTAAACAAGTACGCATGCACAAACGTGACGCTTACGGAGCGCTTACGGAGCGCGTACGTAAGACGCACTCGCGCATGCACATTACACGCCCCTGCGTAACCGCGACGTTGCTTCCGCGCAACGCGCATGCGTGTACGCGTACGTCACGTACGTATCACGTAAGCGCACTGTACTTATGACCTACGGAGCGCGTAGCGTCAGCTTACCGTACGCGCACGGAAAAAAATGCATTAAAAAAAAATTAACCATTCCATAATGCAGGATATAGTACATATATTATTTTATACATAGGTTTACCAAAAATCTCAAAAAAAAATTTGCATTTAAAAAACCGTACAAATTCACTGAAAAAGCCATAGGTTTCACACACGTTATAGTTAGGAATTAGCATTTAAAAAACCTTGCAAATTCACTGAAAAAACCATAGGTTTCACACATGTTATAGTTAGCTGGACATTTCACTCGTAAAAAACCAATGAAATTCCCCCGTTATAGTTAGTGCAGGCAACTATAACTCACGCGACCGCAATCCTCTGTTGATGCTAATACTGTATCTTTAGCTATACATATATTACAAATATTTATTTTTCATAAAGACACATATGTCATCAGTGATGTAATATCTGACATCATCAGCAGAGGATTGCGGTCGCGTGAGTTATAGTTGCCTGCACTAACTATAACGGGGGAATTTCATTGGTTTTTTACGAGTGAAATGTCCAGCCAACTATAACATGTGTGAAACCTATGGTTTTTTCAGTGAATATATATATATATATATATATACATATAGTCGAAGTAGATGAGGAGACACAGCGGGGCTTGTGAAGACCATTTATTTAAACAGGCATGACACGTTTCGGTATTACACCTTTCTCAAATGCCTTTCGTTTTAAAAGTGCCTCTGGTGCTATATAACACCACAACAATTGATTTGAAAAGGGATGGCTGATCTGACATAAGTAAAAAGGTTGAAAGATAACCCTCAACTGTTGCCACAGCAAGGTCTTCCTGGGGTAAAGGCAAACCAATAGCTTGTCAATAATTTGGCTTGTAGTGCTTGAATGTCATGGGAGGAACACCAGACAAAAAACGTCTCCCAGCACCCTGCATATAAAATGTTGGTGGTGGGACACCTGGCTGCCAAGGTGCCACCAATCGCTTCGTGAAGAAGATTCAATGGCATCAACTCTTGCTGTTTATTCTCTATGCATGAAGGTGTAAGTTGTGCAAACTGGTGCAGGACCCTGCAGTGCTGCTGCGACATAAGGTTCTCTTACAGGGGCAGATGGATTGGAGAATAGATACTCACGGACAGAAGTTCCAGATACCACACTTTCGTCGCCCAGGCAGGAGCCACTAGGGTGACTTAAGCCTGGTCTTTCCTGATCTTTTTGCGCACCCTGGGCAATAAAGGTAGGGTGGGTGGGAAGGTGTACTAGAGGCCTGACCCCAGTGGAGGCAAACAGTAGTCTTCAAGTGTGAATTCCTTGGGAACTCTCAAGTGCAAAGGCTTTGATGCTGTGCGTTCTCTACAGTGGGAAATAGATTGATACAGGGCTCTCCCACTTGTTGGAAAATCCCCTGCGCCACCTCAGAGTGTAACCGCCATTAATGATCTACTAGGTAAAGTCGGCTGAGTTTGTTCGTCCAAGCGTTTAAAGACCCTGTAAGATGCTGGGCGATAAAGGAAATACTCCGAGCGTTCTGCCACGTCCATAGACAGAGAGACTTCTGGCACATGACCCATGACTCCACACACCCTTCTTTGTTGCAGTACCGCATATCAGTCGTGTTGTTTGTCAAAATCTGTACCCGTTTCCCCCTTGATGGCTGGGAGGAGCACCTTCAATGCCATTCAAATCACTTGCACCTCCAGCAAGTCGACGTGGAGGTGAGTCTCCGCTGGAGTCAAGAGTCATCTGATCCCTACCTCTCCCAGATGACCTCTGCAACACAGCAACGGTGCACCAATCACAACCGTTAGCTCTAGAAGGGTTAAGTAGATAGGTCTGCCGCCAGCCCAATTGTGCTTGAGCAGCCACCACAGCAGGCCTTTTACAGTCTCCTCCAACACTTGGATGGAATCTGACAGGTTCCCTTGGTGCTGAGACTTCAGATCCCAGGGCAAAGCCCATATGTGCCACCCGGCATCATCGTCCACCAGTAGGATACAGGATGCCAAGAAGACTCAGAGCTGTATCTCACTGTGACCCAGGTCAAGAGTTGCAACATCAAAGCCATAGCCCTAATTTCCTGGACTCGGTGAGGTGGAGAGAAGACTCAAAAAAGCACTGTATCCCAGATGGCTCCAAATGACGAGGAGCTATTGTTAGGGAGTCAAGTATAACTTCAGCACGCTGATGTAAAATCTCAATGATGTCAACAGGTCGGTAGTAGTCTGTAGATGGTTTGCAACTGTTTGAGGTGAGTCCACCTTCAGTAGACAGTTGTTGAAACATGGGAAGACAGATATTCCCAGGCTCCGCAGGTAGGCTGTGACCATCCCCTTCATAAACACCTGAGGTGGCATTTATGGGGGGATGTGTCAGGAATGTTAGGGAGTAACTGTGTTCCACAATCTTTAACACCCATTGGTAGGATGTTATGCTCCTCCACCCAGTGACGTAGAAGGTGATACAGCCTTCCACTGGGTGATCGTGTACTGCGGAGGATAACTTAAAGTGGTTTTGCTGCACTTGTGGGCGGGGAAGGCTGGAGTTTGTGTAGATCGCTGCCCCTGGTGGCCTGGATTCTGGCAGCCTGCTGTTGCTGAGGTACATTTTGGCATTGCCTCTGCTGGTTTCCCCAACCGAAAAAAACGAAAAAGGGGTGAGATTGCTAGGGGAACTGCCATACCGATGGGGAATGTGCTGTAGCTTTGCTCGCCGTAAATCTTTCCAGGGCCAAATCCACCGTCACCCCAAAAGCTCTAGAACCATCAAAGTGCATGTCCATTAAGGATTGCTGGACATCCTTTGAGAAACCAGTGAAGCGATTCCATGTGTGGTCCCGACTGCTCTACCCACAATCGGTAGAATCCAGGCCAGAGAGGCTGGAGTACTTCCCTGTGTCCTACTCAACTTGTATTAGATGTTGTGGGGATGGCCGGATATCATTCGGGACAGCAGGAAAGATGTCTGCCATTGTGCCCCACAACGCATGTCGCATGGGAGTACCTCCCCATGAGAACGCGGATGTTGACTGACCTAAGAACAAGGCTGACAGATGAAAACAAACTCTTAGCAACGGTTTCCATGCGCTTTGACTCTGCCTGGCAGGGTGGTTGGAGACGCATTTGTGTTAAGATTACTTGTGGACTCCTGCACCACTGGGCTCCCTAGAACAGGATGTTGCAAGAACCCCGATCCCTGGGGGCAGGCCTGTGCTGCCTTGCCACCTGCCTTTTGACTAGGAAGCATTTTCCTTGCTTTGCAAAGGCGCCCATCATTACACCGAAAAGAGCCTTGTTGAAAGGAAGGAGATGTTCTTGGTTTGTTTGTTCTGGGTGAATGACCTCAGTCAGGACATTAGTTTTGCCCTCTATAGATGGCAAAGTGAAGTCCAAGACTTCTGCTGCCTTCCTGATCACGGTAGCAAAGGAGGCAGGTTCCTCTGTAACTGTGGTAGGTTATAAAGAGGACAGGCCAATGTCTGGAGAGGTATCCAGGCCAATGACACTTTGTAAATCCAAGAAAAGATTTTCATCATCATATGGGGTCTTGTCATCAGCAATATCATAATAGTCTTGATGGTAGGTGGTTTCAGGATCAGAGTTGGGGTAGTGACAAATTGATTGCAACCTTGAAGGGGTACATAGATGTGTTACATATTCTACTAAACTATCGGTCTGCTTCTGGCGAGGGGACTAAGACTGAAGGTGGCGGTGCTGAAACTTGCGTCGAGGCTGGATTCAGTGCAGCAGTGTTCGAAGATAGGGCCAGCCTCAGGTCGAGCGGCACAGACAGTGTCAGGGACGAATCCACTGGCAGTAGCCCGACTGGCGGCCGTTTCTGACACATAAGACCCGAAGGTGTCCAGAGGGATCCGGTGGGTACAAAAAATACATTGTATCAAAAATCGTTTTCCGCTCACAAAGCAGTTGTGTTGTCACCAATTGACAAGGGAAGGCGGGTGTGTCGGGAGCAAGATCGGAATCATTTTTGAAATGGGGTAATAACTTAAGGACCTGGATGTACCTGAGACGTCGTGCGCCTCCAAATAGAGGGAGTGGTGGGATAAGGGAGTCATATTTGGATGTCTTGTGCTTTTTGGACTCCTTTGACTTACCTAAACTTCTGGACATCGAAAATAAGTGGTTGTGAGATCGACCAAGGGAATTAGAGCATGTCCGCTCCCTTTGACCAGGACCAGACCTTTTTCAACTCCCAATGGAGTTCTGTGACTGCAAATTTGGCTTTGAAGTCGGGATGGCCTTTCAGTTAATTTTCATGCATTAAGTGCATGAGGTCAAATCATCCTTGGAGCTGAGACACCTGAGGCAGGCACCGTGCCCAACACCAACATTTGACAATGACACTCCATGCACGGCTTGAACCCTGCAGTCTAGTCTTTTGTGGGGACATGTGAGGGAAAAATACATTCTTTCAAGTTGACAGGATCGTGGCCCTCTGAATCCATGTCAGAAGATGCGGAAAGAAGGGAACAGACATCAGCACACATATGTGGTGCAGATATAGTGGCCAGAGTATAGACTGGAGTCGCATAACGTAATCTACTGATGCCAAGGGAATTGCTACAGAAACCTTTCCAGATCCAGCCTGGCACCTGGGGATAGTCACAAGAGGAGGAATCTGCAGTTGTCTCTGAGAAAGATCCATGTTCACATTGTGCTCTACAATGCTTCATTTGGCCCGTTTGTATCCTATCAAAATACTCTGCAAAGTGTTTGTGGAAGGAGTGATGGAAGGTCCCTGAGACTTTCCAATGTTCTTGAAGGTTACAGGGGACTAGTATTAGATCAGAGTTTGACTGCTGAGGGAAGGGAAAGGTTCAGGATAAACAGCCATAGGTTCTAAGGCAGCATCACTTAAATGATGACATGGCCAACAGGCTGCAAAGAACCTCAAAGTAGGAAAAGGGAAGGCTGGTGACCACTGGATGTAAAAGACGGACGTCTGTAGTAACTGGGACCCTCATCTGATTGGGGGGATACCTTACATACTCCTTGTGGAAGTGAGCAATGCTTCCATGTATTCCAGCCTTTGTGTCATCGCTTAACACACCAAGAATCAGCACAATAGAAAAACACAAAATAAAGAGTACAATACAAATCTCTCAGAGGATGTGGTTCACGCACACACGCTGCATCAACCCTCCCACAATCCACAAGGATAGGTACAGCAGAGTTCACTCACATTTCAGATATTTTTACAGTGTAATATGTGCTCAGTCATGCTAGCAATCACCACCGTCATAGTTTTTGAAACTCTACAAAGGAGAATATTCCTTCTACTTGAATATGTTAGCGGGGGGAGGACAGATGAGCCCCAGCAGGGGAAGGGCTAACCATAGATGCCATTTTAGCCACAAGGCCTGAGGTGAAGTGAGCAAAGTGCTGGAGCAACCATATTCAATGGCGATGTTCATCAGTGCCCAGGCCCTGTAAAGTCGGTAACCGGTGATGATTCCATGATTAACTGTGCCTAGACAAGTATTGAGGAAATATATTATGCTGACACATATTGCATTATATTTAATACCAAAATTGCCTCCTTGTTTACAACGTTGGTCAAATTTGTCATGTGCTCTCAGGATCTGTAGCCAACAGATGGCCCTAAGGACTCAGAGGTCTCGACGCTGGATCATTATCCGAAGTGCTGGCTCTTGATCGGGATGGCCCTGAAGACTCAGAGGGGACTCGGTCTCGATCATTATTTGAAGTGCTGGCTCTTGAGCAGGATAGGGATCTTGATTTTAGGGTCATTCTGAAGAGTTTCAACTATACAAGGCACAGACATCTTTTTCAAATAAAAATATCAAATGTTTTATTTAAACAATATTAATACAGTGCTTTCATGTACTAAATACTTCTAGCTGTGCTGTTTTTAAAACTTTGCTCTCAACATAAAAGTGGATTCTCTGTATTTCATCCTCTACTATACCAGCGCTTCATTGAAGTGGAAAATGATTTAACTCGGGTGGTTTTGGGTCCAAACCACCCTTTTTAACTGCTGCAACACTTTTAAACCTCGCCACGCAGGATGCACTTGCATTCTTATACTCTTAACTACGGTGTGTTAAGCATGCATATTTGCTTTCCTGAAATTACATGAAATTTCGGCAAAATTACAAAAAATTATTTGTAATTACACAAAATGAAAATTTGTCATTTCACCTCCTGTTTTAGTGTGAAAAGTGTTTTTGCGTAAATTTTTGACGAACAGTGTGAAAAATCAAAAACAGTCACTCATTTTCTGTTCTTCCTGCCTGTTTAAAGTAAGGTTTTACAGCAAATTGCATGTTTGCCTGTAAATTTGTACCATAAATATTGTGTAATTAAGCAAAGTTGCATAAGTTGCACAGGGGAGAGAGGATGTAGCCCTACGGCTACAGCGGTCGACCTCGAAGCTGGGGAACCGGGTTCGTGTCTCGGTAATGACGCTCAACATCCTGTGATTCTGGGCAAATCACCTGTGCCTAACAAAAATGAATGTGTCCTTCTGTAACAAAACTGGTGCTATGTAAAGCGCTCGGATACCCTATGTCTCGGGTCTAGTGCGCTATAGAAAACTCTAAACAAAACACACACACATATAATTCTGAGTAGCAAGTTTAAAGTGACATTTCTGAATTTACGTGAATTACTGCATTATTTAAATTTTGCCCAGACCTACTTTCAAAATTGCAAATGGAAAATGGCCTTACACACACGTTTAGGGTAAGGTTTGCGAATTGCACTTAATTAGATCTATAGTAATTAAATATTTTACCTTGAGTTAATAAAGAGTCCTTAGAGAAAGGATATGGCAGAATAACCAAGTGACCACAGTTTCATAAATAACCAAAAAGAGCTAAATTAAGGGAGAACTATCCACAGGCTTCTGATGCCTTTAAGGAGAGAGATAGCACCTGGATTCTGGAGTCTGACATACGTGGTGTGGAATAAGTACCGATTGCGGTTATGTTCCACAAGAACCACACAAAGGTTTTGTTTGCCCTACAATCATATGACTGGAGGCAAGACAGGAAATAGAAATAGTGAAGAAATTAATTGATGGCTCTTTATATTTAGTTATTATGCAAGTAAAAGACACCTCATAGAAAACTCTAAGCCATGATGACTAAATGGCAAGAAGTGGTAAAGTCGGTTTTTGAGAAATCCAATGACAAGACTGAATCCCATTCTTAGCTAGGTCAGTACAGAGTAGTTATCTGTAGTTTAAGAAGCAGAGGAGGGGTTCCTTTCAAGCTTCCTTAAATACATGCGTCGACTGGTGTTTATAGAGGGTTCCTTTCATACTGAAGCGTTTTCCACATGCAAAACATTCATAAGGTCTTTTTCCTGTGTGTTCTCTGATGCAAAATAAGATTATCTTTTCTAAGGAAGGCTTGGTCACAATCCGTACACTGGTATGGTGTCTCTCCTGTATGGATTCTAAAATGCATAGTTAGGTTTGATTTTACGTTGAAGCTTTTATCACACTCACTGCACTTATATGGTCGATCTCCCGTGTGTGTTCTCAGATGCCGATTGAGAGAGCTTTTCATACTGAAGCACTTCTTACATTCAAGGCACTGGTACGGCTTCTCTCCGGTATGTGTTCTCATGTGTAATTTTAGATTTGTGTTCTTTCTGAAGCCTTTCCCACATTCGGTACATGTATACCATGTCCAGTTTAGCTGACCGTCCTGCTGATTCGAATAAAACACTGTATTTCCCGAAGGACTCTCACTTTCGGTACACTCACCGGACACCGCTACTTGGGGAATTTTCTCTTGTGACCCAAGATATGTTGGACTACTTGCAACCTGTTCACAATGGGTATTGTTTACTTGTTCAAGTCCCCAATTCATTTCGGACCAGGTTTGGTGTCCAGAGTTTGCACTGGTTTCAGAGTTCAGGGGGCCAGTCAGTTTGTCCTTTCTACTTAAAGGTTTCAATGGTGTTGCCGTATTAATACATTCTAAAGATTCTCCTGCGATCTTTTCTCTCCTTAAATCTTCATTATCTGTTAAATTAAGAAGTACACAATTAGGAGTATTTACATAATTCCCTTTATTACAAAGAAAATATTATCTGTGGTCTGTCACAGGAGTTGCAGGTAAAACGAGACACAACTTTGTCTAATGTGCCTAGATTGTTTGATCACAGCGAAGGAAGGTACCTTGAGGCATAGCCATAGATAAGTCATCCTTCACTAATACCAATTCTCCTGCAAAGCCTTTCTAGAGTCAGAGGTGCAACTACCCCCATTACTTCTTAGGAGAGACTGTCCTTTTAAGAAATGTGTACCATTTATCTCCAAAAGTTGGTATTTCTAATTTAAAAGATAATAATAACCACTCCCAACACTTTCAAATAATGTGCCCTTCTGCAGCAATGAGCTGATCACTGCTCCTGCTTTCAAAGAGCAAAAGGATGCTACATAATGAAGAGACGGAGATAACGAGGAAGAAAAAGCAGTCACTTACAATGCCTAATACAGACTGTACTTGCCAAACGTGCTCTGAAAGGTCAGATGTGATGAAGGTAGGCGGAGACAAAAGTACAGTTCACTATAGAACATAAAGCGAACACAAAGCTATCGGGAACTTAAAAAGAAAAATTTTACTAACCCAGTAAACATCTGTTCTTGGCATGTACTGCTTTAGATTCACATGCTGTGCATACTGCTGCCTCTAGTGTTGGGCCCAGATGTGTGCAAGTTTTTTTTAACTGAAGAAGCCTTTTGAGTCATGAGGTAGTGTGACTCCTCCACTACTGGTAATGCGCATGGTCGTTGACTCCATGTTAGACTGTTTTACTGCACAGCGGGTGAGGATACACTGCAAAAACAGTGATGAACAGAGAGATGTCAACGCAAAAAGAAAGAATGATTACTGCAACGGAGGAATGGGCAATGTACTCTTAGCTTTAGCATAGCATGTTTAGATGCCCTTTACTATTCATCTTGCAATGCCTGATTTGGATAGGGCCATCCCTTTATGGAGTTTGGAGAAAGCAATAAAGAGCTGTTGTGTGTTTCTTAAAGGTTTAGTCTTGTCAATGTAGCACATGAGGGCTTACTTGACATTCAAAGTATGGAGAGGCCGTAACGCAACCAAATCAAGTTGAGGGGAAAAAAACAGGGAGTTCAATGGATTGGTTATGGTGGAACTGAGAGACCTCCACTGGGGAGGAATTTGTGGTTGGTGCGCAGGACAACCCTATCCCTGTGGACTTGGAATAAAGACCTGAAGCTGAATGACACGCCTTAGTGAAATGATAGCAACCAAAACTGCCACCTTCCAAGACTGAAACTGAAGGACGCTGGAATGGGGGATCCCGCCGTCTTGTAAAGGCAATGTTGAGGTGCCAAGTGGGGGCGTGTGGAACCAGAGGAGGAATGACCCTCTTAAGACACCTCATGAAAGCCTAGGTGACCCACATTCTGAAGAGTGAAATGTGTTGTCTGATCTGATGTAGGGGGGCACATCAGCTAGGTGCAGCCATGTAGAAGTGAAGTTCAAACCCAACAGCTTTAAGTGGAGTAGGTAGCAGACAGTATCCTGCACTTTGACTGCCACAGGGTCAATGTGGTTAGAGTGACATTATTATGTGAATCTCTTTCACTTGATAGCATAACAAGCACAGGTGGTATGCACATACATTCAGGATGAAGATTAGGGTACCCAAACTCTAGGACCGCGAGAGCCAGATCGCAAGATTGAGAGACCTAGAATTCGGGTGCCTGATTTCCCCATGGTTCTACGTGCGAAGGTCCTGCCTGTTGGAAAGTCTCAAGTGTGGAACTACCGAGCATCTGAGTAGAGTTGTGAACTAGGTTGGACAAGCCCAGATAGATGCCACCAAAATAAGTGCGAGAGATGTCTGCCAAAGCCTCTAAAACACAAAAGGGAGTAGTGGAAGAGGAGGAAAAGCATAGGCAAATATCCCTGACCAACTCACCCTTAGTCATTGCCCCTGGACTATGGGTGTGGAAACCTGGAGGAAAAGCTTGGGCATTTGGTGCTTTCTGCCGTGGCAAATGGGTCTATCTCTGGGAAGCCCCATTGGCGTAAGTACTGGAGGAGGACTTGTGGGTGGAGTTTCCACTTGTTGACGCATCCTGTTGAGGAGGTCGGCAAAGTGGTTGTCCACTCCCTAGAGGTACTCCGCTAACAGATGGATCTTGTGTCCAAAAGCCCCCCCCACAAATGATCTGGGCCAGGTGAGAAAGCTGGGGAGATTATGTGCACCCATTGTTTTTGAAGATAATACATGGCTGTCATTTGTCCGTCTTGATGAGGACTACTTTGTCAATCAGGTGGGGAAGGCAAGCTTTCAAGGCAAGGTGATTGATGTGGAGACCTTGGTGGCTGGGTTCCCACTGACCTTGGACAGTTAGATCCTGTAAGTGTGCAACCCATCCTGTAAGGGCGGAGTCCGTTTTAATGGTTCTCTGCTGAACTAGGCCGAGAAAAGGCAATCCCTGCAACAAGTTGTTGGTGTGCCACCACTGCAGTGCAGAGAGCGACAAGTGTGACGGCCGATCAACACTAGATCGTCGCAATGACACTCCTCTTGAGACCACTGGTGCAATGGACACGTATGTAATCTGGCACAGGGTACTATGGCAATACAGGAGGACATTATGCCGAGGAGCACATGACTGCCCTGACCATGGCTTGTCCATCTGGTTTTAAAAGAGGAATAAGTGACTGAAAAGATTGTATCCTGGCAGCCTATGGATAGGCCATGCCAACCTCCCAGTTGAGGACTGCCCCCAGGTAGGGTTGGCGTGGGATTTTGAGGCGTTGATAGTAAAACCTGGGTGCAGTGGTGACTCCAAAGGGGAGCACTTTGAATTTGTAATGCACAGGGTGGAATGGAGCACCCTTCAGTTCGACAGCGGCCATGAAGTCACATTGTTGTAGTAGCAGGATTATATTCTGGGGAGTAACCATGTGGGAGTGCACTGACAGAATGTATAGTTTTTCGGGCCCGAGGTCCAGAATCGGTCTGAGGGTCCTGCCCTTTTTGGGGATTAGGAAGTTCAGAAAGTATACTCCCACACCCTGTTGATGATAGGGGACAGGTTCTATGGCCCCTTTGTGAAGGAGAGTTTGGACCTCTTTCCTGAGTAGACTTTGGTGTTGTGGAGAGGGTTTGTGTTTGCAAGCTGGAATGTTGGGAAGTGTGAAAGTGAGCTCCAAAATATAACCATGTTGGATAGTATCCAACACCCTCTGGTCTCAGGAGATGTCCCGCTAAGCGGGAAAGAACCCTTGGAGGCAGCCCCCGACAGTTGTTGGTGTTATGTGGTCAGGGCGGAGGACAGATTACGTCAGGGTTTTGTGGTGCTGACAGCTTCTTTAGGAGAGCCACTCTTACATGACTTCTGGATTTGGTATCCCAGTAGGAACGTCTGAAGTAACCCCTAGGAGAGGACTGCTGGGCCTGCGGATGGTAGTAGGTCGTGGAGGCAGACTTCGAGTTTCCACGAAAGGGAGTGCGGCAAAAGGAGCCACGATTAGCTGGGATTTGAAGGGCACCCATAGCCTTTGGCGTCTCCTTTTTGATTTTTTTCTAGCATCTGTCCAACTTGTGGGCCGAAAAGATGTGGACCATTTAAAGGCAGGCTGAGTAAAGTTTGCTGGACTTCCGGCTTAAAGACAGAGATGTGATGCCAGGCATGCCTGCACAGGACACTGGAGTTGATTTCCCTTGCAGCAATGTCCGCTGTATCTAGGACATAGTGTATGGTGGTATTAGAGATTTGCTTTCCCTCAGCAATGATATTGTAACCGCAATTTCTATGCTCCACTAAGAGATGTTGGAGGAGCTCCTCCACCTCATCCCAGTGGGCATGGTCCCACCTAGAGAGGAGTATGACAGAACTGGCAATCCACCAGCGGTTGGCAGATTGTGCAGGCGCCCTTTTGCCCACTGCATCGATGACTTTACTCTCCTTGTCTGGTGGAGGGGCATCACCAGTAGCCAGGGAGTTAGCCTACTTACGGGCTTTACATTCGAAGGTGGTGGTCAATACCGACCATGGCCCAAAGGAAGTGGTGGCCCAGCAGCCTGTTTTGGATGCTCCAGGGCGGCGGGACAATCCTTATGCTCAAAAGGGAGGGAAGTCTGTACTTACAACAGGCTGTGCCAGAGGCAAGTCTTTAATCTCCAAATCTGAGCCGGAGCTGTCAGCGGCAGAGAAGGTCCCCTCATCTATCGCCGAAGGTCGTGGGCGATGTTCCCCCTTAAGGTCCTCTGAGTCGAAGAGATCTGGTGTGCTGTCTCTGCCCCTATGCGACATCTAAGGACATCAAGCCTGACACCAACGAAGGGTATTCTTGGAACTTAAGATGCAGCAGGCCTTCCAGGAAACCTCATGTTTGGGAGATAGACACAAATTGCAGACCTGAAGGAGGACAGTCTGAGGGTACTTCACATGGTAGCAATGACAGTGACGAAATGGCACCTGTTCCATTACCATCGAGACATGGTGGCGAGATGCAGACAGGAGACGTAAGGAGGCTCCAAAGGGCAAAGGCCATGTGAGAGGAAGTTGACACGAAAGTTGCCCCATGAAGCTTGAGCTGTCGACCTGAGATGAGCAAGAAATCGAAAACATTTTCAGTAACAATACTGATGGAGGGGAGGAACCATGTAGACTGAACAGAGCACCACAACGGTGTCGAACCAGAGCACGAGAGCACGCGTCCCAACCCTAAGGCGTCAAGTAAACCGTCTAACAATGGAAGTAGATGACACAACAAATTACCAGCAAGAGGAGTCACACTACCTCGTGACCCAAAGGAATTCTTTGAGAAAAAAACAACTTGCACACATCTGGGCCCAATACAATATGGCAGAAGTATGTACAGCCACACATGCCTCGAAAACAGACCAAATGAAGACATGCAGAAATAATATGTTGCTTACCCTGTAAGCATCTGTTCATAGCGTCTAGGACTGTAGATTCACATGCTCTGTATACTCCTGCCATCTTGTTGGGCTTGGACCTTTGCAACTTGTGTTTCTCCGAGGAAGTACTTCGAGTCATGAGGTATGGAGACGCCTCCCTTATATTGAAATGCACATGGACACCAGCTCCATTGTTAGATTTGTTTTGCACTTCTGGTTAGCATACTAATGAAGCAGTAAGTAGAACAGTATGGGGACCATGCATAAGATTATGGATAAATGATTGAGAGTTAAGTGTGAAAAAAATCTGTAACAGCCACTGGCTTTCAGAGAGGCAGGTGGGCGTATTTTAATCTACCGCACTACACGCTACGAACAGATGCTTACAGTATCTGTAAAATATTCCATCTGTAGCATGTGTGGCTGTAGATGCACCAGCCCTTCACAGACTGTACAGCAGTACTCCCCTAAGCTGTGGGCAGCCAGTGGATGGTGCAGATGTTTGAAAACAAAGGGGCAGATTTATGTTTCATGGCGCATCCCTGCAAATCAGCAGGGATGCGCCAGGAAAGATGCGTCACACAAGTTTACCCTTGCGCCACCACTAATGCACCGCATTTACAATGCAGCGCATCATGGCGCAAGGATAAACAGATGAGTGACGCATCTGATGGCATAAGGGCGGCGCATTGCTGGAGTCGTGTCGCAAGCACTACGCAACTCCAGTAATGCTCAGGGGCTGCCCATACCTAACATGCTGCGTCATGCCTTACGCCTGCTTCAAGCAGGCGCAGGGTTTTGACGCAGCAGCGTCGGAAAAGTGACTCAGTGAAATCTTGTAGATTTCACTGCGTCACTTTTCTGAGGATTTTTCCGACGGAACGCCCACCCTGCATACATTAAACCTGACGCAGGTTTAATGTAGCGCAGGGCTTTACAACGTGACGCATCTCCCTAGATGCGTCACGTTGTAAATAAGGCGCAACATGGCGCATGGTTTACGCCGCCGCTGCGTCACATTAGTGACGCAACGGCGGCGTAAATGTTTCGCAAGGGGCTTGTAAATCTGCCCCAAAGTCCTTAGGATGATTTGTCAAACTCAAGCTTGTTGGCCTGCTAGTGTGACACAATAGTGTTTGGTAAAGATGTGGAGTGGACTATGTAGTTGCCTTACAATTGTCAGCTAGATGGATATTTAAAAGGAAAGCCACAATGCCCCCTATTAAATGTGTGAAATGTGCCTTTGGTGGGGGAGCACAGGATTCTTTCGGCTTTCAGGTAGCACATCTGGATGAACTTGACGAACCACCTGGCTTTGCCTGCCTTTGACACAGGACTGCCTTTATACTAAGATTTAGCAAAGACAACACAGAGCTGCTAAGATCTGAAAAAGGGTTTAGTTGTAGACTTTGGTGGTGATTGCATTCTGAAAGGACCCTAGGAAGGTCTGGATATGAAGATGGGATTTGGAGGCATTCATGGTGAATCCCAAGCTGTAGAGAAGTGAAATGGAGGCTTGGGTGTGGGCTAGGCACTGCTGCCTGCGTGTGCTCTTGATAAGCCAATCAACAAGATAGGGAAACAAATGAGTGCCCCCCTCCCCTTTGCGTTTCACATATGTAGTTACTGACACATGTACAACTGAGATATACATTCAATCACTAACACACTCATACATACACTCACCCAACCATACAGTCCATCACAGTTGCACTCTTAAAACCATGCACCATAGAATCACCCACTCACACATCTATGCACAGAGTCACACACACCCTACCCACACAAACGCTAAGGCACCCATACAGATACTGACACAACCAATCAATAACCCATATATACACATTCATATAGGTATTCACAAAACCATGCAGCCACTTATACACCAACACACAGACACATAGACAATCACACAGTTTAGTCACTAGTCTGCAGTAAGATACATTTAATGACTCACTTATAGAGTCAGTTAAGCACCTAGAAAATCATCCATTCACACACTTGTACACCAACTCATTCTTCAACAGGCCTTTCAATATATATATTAAACATATTAAAACTTTACAGAAACACAGACTCACTGGATGACGTCATCAGTGATGTCATTTGAGATGTCATCAATGATGCCATCAGTGATGTCACTGACCATGTCATGAGTGATGTAATATGTGACGTCATCAGCAGTGCATTGCGGGGGCGCGAGTTATCGTTAGCTGAACTATAACAGGGGAATTTCTAGGGTTTTGTACGAGGGAAATGTCCAGCTAACTATAACGCCCCTGAAACCTATGTTTTTTTTAGTGAATTTCTAAGGTTTTTTAAATGCCAATTCCTAACTATAACGCCCCTGAAACCTTTGTTTTTTTCAGTGAATTTCAAAGGTTTTTTAAATGCCAATTGCTAACTTTAACGTGCATGAAACCTATGGTTTTTTCAGTGAATATATATATATATAATGTTACTTACCCAGTGAGCATCTGTTCTTGGCATGTAGAGCTGTATATTCACATGCTTTGCATACTCCTGCTATCTAGTATTGGGTCCGGTTGTTTGAAAGTTGTTTTTCTTCAAAGTCTTTCCAGTCATGAGGTAGGTAACTCCTCCTTTCGCTGATAGTGTGCATGGGCTTCGACTCCATTGTTAGATTGTTTTTCCGCTGAGGGTGAGAATGGAGTTTGTAAGAGTAGAATAGAGATGTCCATGCATATGTATGTAAGTATGTAGAACTGCAAAAGTTATAGGTACCCAGGGAGGTAGGTGGGCGCATGTGAATCTACAGCTCTACATGCCAAGAACAGATGCTTACTAGGTAAGTAACATTATACGTTCGAGGCATGTGAGCTGTAGATCACATGCTTTGCATAGACTATACAGCAGTATTCTACCAAAGCAGTGGTTAACCTGTAGCTGTTGCGGTAGTGTGAAAGAGTGTTTTAAGTACTGCCTGCCCTACATTAGCTTGCTGACACATCGACACAATAGTGCTTGGTGAATGTGTGCGGTGTAGGCCATGTTGCAGCTTAACAGATGTCAGCTATGGGGATATTTCCTAAGAAAGCCATAGTAGCCCCTAGTTTGCGGATGGAATGCGCTCTAGGGTGTATTGGTGAAGATCTTTTTGCTTTAACATGTTTGAATACATTTGACAATCCACCGAGCAATACCTGATTTAGATATAGGATTGCCTTTGTGTGGTGGAGCAAAAGCCAAAAAGAGTTGTTTTGTTTTACGAAATGGTTCTGTTCTCTCTGTGTAATATAAGAACGCTCTTTTAACATCTAAAGTGTGTAGAGCTAATTCTGCTACTGAATCTGGCTAAGGAAAGAACACAGGTAACTCAACAGATTGATTGATGTGAAAGGCAGATACTACTTTAGGTAGGGACTTAGGGTTAGTGCAAAGAACCGATTTGTCTTTGTGGAGTTGGAAAATTGATTCTTCTATGGTTAGTGCCTGAAGCTCACTGACTCTCCTCAGTGATGTAATAGCAATGAGAAAAGCCACTTTCTAAGTGAGGAATTGCAGTTCAGATTTATGAACGGCTTTGATGGGGAACTACTGAGAGCTCCAACAGGGTAGTGAACAAAGGTGGACGGGCCCATGTGGGAGCTACTAGGATCAGTGTAAGGGATGTTTGTCTGAGCTTCTGAACTCCTATTGGAATGAGTGAGAGAGGCAGAAAAGCATAGGAAAATATCCCTGACCAGTTCATTCATAGTGCATTTCCTTTGGACAATGAGTGTGGATACCTGGAGGCGAAGCTTGGGCATTTTGCATTTTGGTGTGTGGCAAACAGATCTAACTGTGGAAAGCCCCACATATGAAAGAATGGCAGGAAAACATTAGGGTGAAGTTCCCTCTCGTGAATCAATTGTGCTGAGCAGGTCTGCCATTTCATTGTTTACTCCTGGGAGGTGATCCGCCAGGAGAATTTTATTTTGATGCACAGTCCACGGCCCACCTTGAACTGGCTTGTGCAAGGCGTGACAGCTTGAGAAAGTGTGTACCCCCTGTTTCTGTATGTTATACATGGCTGTCATGTTGTTGGTGCGGACTAGGACAGCTTTGCCTGTATGGTGAGTCTGGAAGGCTTTGAACGCTAGAAACACTGCTAGCAGCTCTAGATGATTTACATGAAGTTGCTTTTGACTCCACAAACCTTGTACAGTGTGAGTTTGGAGATGAGCTCCCCAACCAGTGAGCGATGCGTCTGTTCTTAGCAGTGTCTGTGGAACCGGGTCGATGAAGGACTGCCCTTTGGATAAATTCTGTGGATTCCACCACTGCAGAGAGTGATGAGTGCGGCTGTCTACCAACACTAGATCTGACAATTGACCGAGACTGATTCCACTTATGTGCCAAGCATTCCTGATGGGGACGAATTTGAAGTCATGCATGGGTAACTATCATGATGCAAGACGACATCATTCCTAGCAGCTGTATGTGTACTCAAGCTGGAAGTGACCGGTTGGGCTGAACTGTGAGAATAGAGCCTGAATATTGCAGATTCTGGCTGCATTGGGGCAGGCTAGAGCTTTTTGAGTATAGAGAGTGGCTCCCAAATAGGTTTGTGTGTTGGAGATGGGAATTCAACACATTCAGTGTGAAACCTAGATCGTGTAGTAATTGCAGCGTTATCTGAGTGTGCTGGAGACACTTTGGGTAAGAGCTGGCTTTGATGAGCCAGTTGTCCATGTATGGGAAGACATGAATATGCGGTCTTCGCATGTGAGCAGCAACTGCTCCCAGGCATATGGTGAATACTTTGGGTGCAATGGTGACTCCGAATCGAAGCACTTTGAACTGGTAATGTTGTCCCGCTACCACAAACCGGAGGTATTTGCGATGAGCGGGATGTATTGGACTATGGAAGTATGCGTCTTTTAAGTCTAAAGTGGACATAAAGTCGCATTGCTGTAGAAGTGGGAGTACTTGTTGAAGTGCGACCATATGAAAGTGGCCCGATTGAATGTACTGATTTAGTTCTCTGATGTCTAATATAGGCCTGAGAGAGCCGTCCTATTTGGGTCTGAGAAAGTATAGGGAGTACACGCCTGATCTTTGATATTGTAATGGTACGGGCTCTATAACTCCCTTTCGCAGAAGAGTGAACCTCTTGTTTGAGGAGGTGTAAATACTCTGGTGACATTTTGTGAGAACGTGGAGTAATGTTTGAAGGATTGTTGGTAAACTCCAGGCAATAACCAGATTGGATAATTTCTAGAACCCATCCGTCTGAAGTTATTGTATGCCAGACGGGGAGGAATTGAGAGAGACGTCCCCCGACCGGTGTGGAATGATCGGGGGAAGGAGAGGAAAGTCACTGTTTGTTTGTTGAGGGGGAGGGAACCTTTACCTCTTCCTTTGCCACGGTTTCCTCTAAATCCGCCTCGAAAGTAACCTCTTGAAGAGGATGACCGAGTATTACCTTTATAGGAGGTAGAGGTGTTGTCCGTAGATATGTTTTTAGAGCCCCCTCTGTAGAAGGAGCAGCAAAAAGCCCCCCTATTGGATGGGGACTGTAAGGCCCCCATAGATTTTGCAATGTCTGTGTCCTTCATCTTCTCTAAAGAAGTGTCTACAAGGGGACAAAAAAGATGCTCTTAGTCAAAAAGCAAGTTTAAAATAGAAACCTGTACTAGAAGTTTGAACCCTGAAATTCTAACCCAGTCGTGTCTCCGTAGCAAGACACTGGTGTTGATTGCACAAGCCGCTGTGTCAGCTGCATCTAAAGTGCATCTAATAGATGAGTTTGAAATTAACTTCCCTTCCTGGACTAGGTCATGCGCCTTAACCTTGTGTTCATCAGGTAGCAATTGTTCCATTTCTTCATGCTCTGTCGTATCTAGCTAGGAGAGCTTGGGTATTGGCAACATGCCAATGATTGACTGCCTGTGCAGCTGTCCTCTTTATGGAGGCATCTATTAGTTTAGATTCCTTGTCAGGAGGAGGGGCATCTCCTGCTATTTGTGAGTTTGGCTGCTTCCAGGCATTGGAAACCACTAAGAAATCTAATGGTAATTGACCTCTGATGTAAACTGGGTCTGATGGTGTAGATTTATACTTTTTATCTACCCTTGGCTTAAGAATTCTTGCAGGAATTGGAACTTTACAAAAAGAAAAGCACCTGCATAACGGGAGGTATTCTGTGCTGTCGGCGAAAGAATGCAGCCGTTGCTGGTCTTAACCTGCCACCAACCCACTGGGGTCATTTAAATTAAAAAGAACATTGATAAAGAGACGTACCTATTAGTGGTTATTCAAATCAAAACCACGCCCACTGTGGCAAGATACATTTAAATGAAGGACTATGAATTGTCTCAGATGTAATTGAAACGCCGTTGAGAAAGGGAAAGAATCCTGAAACGCGTCTGGCGTAAAGACATGTGGGTGGGAAGTGTCGATTGTGCCCGTCTGAAGCCGGCAGTAAACTATGGAGCAAGATTTACCTGTGTGGCACTTCCTTCTTTGGGGCCACCTGTCTTTTGGATGGATGGAGCTATTATATCTATCTATCTATCTATCTATCTATCTATCTATCTATCTATCTATCTATCTATATATATATATATATTCACTTAAAAAACCATAGGTTTCACACATGTTATAGTTAGCTGGACATTTCCCTCGTAAAAAAACAATGAAATTCCCCCGTTATAGTTAGTGCAGGCAACTATAACTCACGCGACCGCAATCCTCTGCTGATGACGTCAGATATTACATCACTGATTACATATGTGTCTTTCTGAAAAATAAATATATGTATAGCTAAAGATTAATGGAAGAAGACATGGGTAAATAGGTGTCTAAATATAGTGATGTATTATCTGACGTAATCAGCAGAGGATTGCGGTCGCGTGAGTTATAGTTGCCTGCACTAACTATAACGGGGGAATTTCATTGGTTTTTTACGAGGGAAATGTCCAGCTAACTATAACATGTGTGAAACCTATGTTTTTTTAAGTGAATTTGCAAGGTTTTTTAAATGCTAATTCCTAACTATAACGTGTGTGAAACCTATGGTTTTTTAAGTGAATTTGTACGGTTTTTTAAATGCTAAGTTATGTATTTATTAATATTTTTTTTTCAGGTTTTTCACCGTGTGCGCACCGTGCGTGCACCTTGCGCTTCGCGCACCGTGCGCGCTCTGTGGGCACTCGGTGCGCTTCGCGCACCGAGCGCCCACGATGCGTTGTGCGTGCCGTGCGCGCACGGTGCGCGCACCCCGCGCTTTTTCGTAAAAAAAAAAGTTTTTTTCATCCTTGGGGGTCCTTCAGTGACCCCCTGACAAAGGCTAGGGGGTCAGGAACTGTCCACCCTGCCCCCTTTTCACGTTCTCCACCTTTGTTTTTCACTGCCTCAGACTGCGAGAGACAAAATGGCGGACGACACTTCCTGATTTCGACCGATTCGAATGTTTACCGACATCTAACAACCAATCAGAATTGCGCTCGCGCACGTCACCGTGCGCGCACGGTGCGCGCTTATAGATATATATGTACTTTTAACTGAAATTTTCTCAGGAACTACTGAACAGATTGCCTCTTGATATTCAAAAGGCACATCCATGACCTGAGGACTACCTCTATGCCAAATTTCAAGTAATTCTGTTCAGCCGTTCGGGCTGTACCTTGGACTAAAGGTCCCTATGGAAAAATGCATGGGGAAAACGCGTTTTGGGACCCCCCTTTTTTCTCGGCCCCCGCTTGACTAATCACCCCGAGACTTTCAGGGTAGGAGCGGAGCGGAGCGCCCCACCTAGCAGCACAACAATCCATAGAAAGCAATAGGGAGGGGACAGGACCAAGCACATGGACAACAGACAACAGAGGGGAAAGAGGCAATGGTAGCTAGCTGACCATAATGGACAGACAGGAGAGAAAGCTGCAGCATAACAGACCATAAAGGGCAGGAGGGACGGATCAGGGGCATTACAATGGAACCGACAAGCCAGGAAGGAGGGAATAGGGGTCTGCACATGGAAACAGAGGGCTGGGGGCAGGGCAGGAGCAGCAAGATGACCATGGAGGTCAGGCAGGATGGGCACTAGAAACAAGACACACCATGGAGAGCAACAGTGAGACTGATGGCATACACACAGACCATGGAGGGAAGGTGGGAGGGGGTCAGGAGCAGCTAGCTGACCACACAGGGAAGGTGGGAGGGGCCATGGCAGCACAGAACACCATGCATGGCAAGCGGAAGGGTTAGTGGCAGCACAATGGCTATGATGGGCAAGAAGGAGGGTGCAGGGGCATGCACAAAGGACCATGGAGGATAGAAGGGAGGGTCACAGACAAGAGAGTTCAGGGGAAGGGGCCTCACAACAGACCGCGCGGGGCAGGCAGGAGGAGCAGTTGCAGCACAACAGACCAGGGAGGGCAGAAGTGTGTGGCAGTAAAATGGACCATGAAGGACAGGAGGAAGAGGATAGGGGCATGGCATGTGGACAGGCAGGGTGGAGGTGGCAGGGACAGGTTACAGTCATCTGACAATGCTAGGCAGGTGGGAGGGGAGTGGCAGCTCAACAGAACACTCAGAGTAGATAGGAGTGGCAGGTCCATGGAACATGGTGGTCAAAAAGGATGGAGCAGGGGCATGCACAAAGACATCGTAGGGCAGGGGGAAGGAGAATAGGGGCAGCAAGCTAAGCACAGAGGCCAAGCAGGAGGTCAATGATGGGGCATAGAATTGGGCAACGGAGGGAAGGAGGAGTGGACTGGTACATCATGCTAAATGGAGGGCAGTGGCAGCACATCAGACCATGCATGGCAGGAGGGAGGAGGCTAGTCCATGGATTCAGACAACAGAGGATAGGGAGGAGGTGGATGGGGCAGCAAGCTAACTGTTCATAGAAGGTGGGTATTAGGAACTTTATTGTTTTTAAAATGTGTGTCTGTGCGAAATACTTAAAATATGAACAAGTATGCAGCATAATCTCACTTTTATTCAGGAAGAAGAGGACGTTTGGGACTGTGACTCCGGGCTCACTTGGCAGAAACATCCCCTGACCCTCCACCCCCCATCGCAAAATGTAATGCCCGTGAAAAGGGTAGGTGGACGCAGTGTTATATAGAACATAGTCCTGAGAGCACGATTGAAAATGAAAAGTAGATATAGTATATGGTATAAACTATGCACCAAAAAGTGTGATATAAGATGAACCGGGGCGTGAAATATAATAAGCAATACATTGTGCGCAATGACAGATTCATTAAAGAGCGCGAGATAGCACAGGCACTAGCGCTTGCTATGTGATATGCGCCTTGGAGTGTAATATGCACAGGGCAGTGTTGTGTAACCTAAGTAGTCTCTAAAGTTGTAATATAAAATATGTGCTGGGTAGTGTAACATTGCATATGCACTGTGACAAAGATATGGATCCCAGATTGTAATATGTATGGCATAGCGCTGTGCTTTATAACATAGGCATTGAGGAAGGCACGTTAGATGGGGCAATATAACCCGTGCGAAGGCAAGTGTGGCATGACATATTCACGGGGTGGTGTTACAGTGCACATGGGCTAGAGAGTGTCATAGCATAAGCACTAGATGGTGGAATACAACACAGAGGTGTGTGGCACTCGGCAGGCAATGGTGGGTGTAACACAGCATTGGGCCCAGCCAGGAGCACGCTGTGACTCTCAAGTGAGGTTTGTCTCCTTTCCAGAGAGTAAAATAAAAAGTATTACACATCCGGCGGTGGATGTGTGTTTTATTAACCGTGAGGGGGTTTCTTGCACAGTTTGATCAAATTTTTGTCGAATCCCCTTTGAATGGCTTGGTGTG
Organism: Triturus cristatus; assembly: GCF_964204655.1. Taxonomy (NCBI): domain Eukaryota; kingdom Metazoa; phylum Chordata; class Amphibia; order Caudata; family Salamandridae; genus Triturus; species Triturus cristatus. Next base: position 2,084,328 of record NC_140592.1, read on the forward strand.
CATGTGTATTAAATGTGCCCGTCAATAGCTACCCATGTTTGTATAAATAAACGACAAGGGTGTCTACTTGGAGAGTACCCACCAGCGGGGGCGCCGGGATTAGGCACGGTAGCGTGTCAGACATGTCAGCGCTTCACTAGCGGTGTGAATACATTCTACGTGGATTCATTGTATGCATAGTCGCCTTTTAATGAATATCACGCAAATCGTCATGGTGATAGGTACATACGGTTTGTCCAGCAACACAGCCCCCCTCCTAAAGAATAAAAAAAAAAAAAAAAAAAAGCCATGACCCAGGGGTTGGGGTCCCCGGGGCCGATTAAGGCCTTGGGAGGGCCAAATTAATTTTTTTCAACAAAAAAAATTAGGGTGCAGGCCCTGGGGGATGGGGTCCCCAGGGCTAATAAATTAGAAAAAGAAAGGGGGGCCACACAGCCCTCCTTCTTAAAAATAAATAAATAAAAGACCGGCATCGCGCCGGAGGCCATGCCCCCTCCTTGCAGCACTCTGCAAACGCGCCCCCTGGCCAGTTGTAAGTTGAGGAATTAATTCTCCTTCAATACTGAGGGTCCCTGAGGGCCAACTAGCCCAACAGGTATCTCCAGTATGAGCCAGGGAGCTGCGTTATAGACGGGTGTTCTGAGGCCACACCACTTTTTACACCTCCATGCAACGCAGCTCTGTGGCGCTTACTGGGGGTACCTAGTGGGCTAGTTTGACCCTAGGGACCCTTAGGATTCAAGGGGACTTAATCTCTCAACTCAGAACGGCCACAGGGCGCGTTTACACAGTGGTGAAGGGAGGGGACGGGGTCTGAGGTGACGTGTGCAAACACGCCCTGTTGCGTGTTTTTAAGTTGGGGAAATAATTCCCTTTCAATCCTGAGGGACCCTGGGGTCCAACTAGCCCACCAGGTGCTTCCAGTAAGCACCACTGCTCTGCGTTGCAGAGAGGTGGTGCAGGCCGTGCCACTTTTTACACCTCTCTGCAATGCAGCTTTGTGGCGCTTACTGGAGGTACCTAGTGGTCTAGTTGGACCCTAGGGACCCTCAGGATTCAAGGGGACTTAATCTCCCAACTTAAATTGGCTACAGGGTGTGTTTACACAGTGGGGAATGGAGGGGACGGGGCATGAGGTGACGTGTTCAAACACGCCCTGTGGTGCGTTTTAAGAGGTAGTTTTAATCCCCTGCCCTATTATATACTAGGGGATTACAGAGGAGGTCATGCTAATCACAGGGGGACCCCAACGCATAGTGTGCCCTAGTGTATGTAGGTGTTTTCACTGTATTCTGAGTGTCTTTTAACATAGCACTGGCTCTAGGACTGCTTAGGCAGACTCAGTTACCACCAGTATCCGTCTGAAAAAGTTGAGGGTACAGGATGATTTTGCAACAAGGCTTCTTTCTGCTCTTCTGTTTGTTCTTTCTGCACGTTATATTTCTTCCTGCACTTTTCTTCGTCTTTGAGGACTTCTGTTGCTTCTTTCTGCATTTCTTTTTTTTCTTTCTGTGCGTTTTTCCTTCTTTCTTCACATGTCCTATCTCTCTAGGCATAGTTAAAAATTAGCATTTAAAAAACCTTTGAAATTCACTGAAAAAAACATAGGTTTCAGGCACGTTATAGCTAGGAATTAGCATTTAAAAAACCTTAGAAATTCACTGAAAAAACCATAGGTTTCAGGGACGATATAGTTAGCTGGACTTTTCACTCGTACAAAACCATAGAAATTCCCCCGTTATAGTTAGTTCAGCTAACTATAACTCGCGCACCCGTAATGCACTGCTGATGACGTCACATATTACATCACTCATGACATGGTCAGTGACATCACTGATGACATCATCCTTGTGATAGAGTGGCAGACCTCCTCTCCCCCTAATATAACCTTTCATACACACATTCAAAAATAGAAATAAAAATTTTCAAAACAATGGACATACCAATACCAGTTACAACAACCTATTCAGAAATTGTAAGATCCACATACACATCCACTCATTCACCAACAGTCCTATACAGTCACTCATACATGCACTCACTCATCATATGTATTCATACACCTATACATTCTGTTACACAACGCCACTCATCCATAAAATTACTCACACACGTAGTCACTCATGCTAATAAAGAATCAAACATCCGTTTACCTGCATATTCAGTTATACACACACCACCACACTTACTTCTACAGAAACTTACACATACTTAGTCTTTTAAACAATCACTTATAGAAACACATACTTATTCATACAGGAACTCTTTCAATCTCTCACTCTCACATATACTCACTTATATACACCAATAGTCACATATACTAGTTTAAAACATATGTAGTTACTCATAGAGACACTATTGAGACAGTCATTCACTCACTAACACACCCATGCACACACTCATCCACCTATACAGTCCTGCACACATGCTGTCTTCAACACATACAAACAGTGAGTCACTCATTCATGCACCTATGCACTACGTAATACCCCCCACCGAACCATACAGACATCAGACACTCATACTGATACTCAAAAAATCAACTAATAACCTATATAGACACTCATGTAGCTACTCACCAACCCATGCAGCCACTTATACACAAAGTGAGAGACTGATACAGATATTTACATATTTAAACATTACTCACTAAGATACACTTAATCAGTCAGTAATACAATCAATTTTTCAAAAACAAATCATCCATTTAGACATTTATATACCCATTTATTCTTCCATCGACCTTGAGATATACATATATAAAACATATATAATTTTCAGAAAAACACACATTCACTGGATGATGTCATCAGTGATGTCATGAGTGATGTCACTGACCATGTCATGAGTGATGTAATATGTGACGTCATCAGCAGTGCATTGCGGGTGCACCAGTTATAGTTAGCTGAACTAACTATAACGGGGGAATTTCTATGGTTTTGTACGAGTGAAAAGTCCAGCTAACTATATCGCCCCTGAAACCTATGGTTTTTTCAGTGAATTTCTAAGGTTTTTTAAATGCTAATTCCTAGCTATAACGTGCCTGAAGATTCAATGGCATCAACTCTTGCTGTTTATTCTCTATGCATGAAGGTGTAAGTTGTGCAAACTGGTGCAGGACCCTGCACTGCTGCTGCGACATAAGGTTCTCTTACAGGGGCAGATGGATTGGAGAATAGATACTCACGGACAGAAGTTCCAATTACCACACTATTGTCGCCCAGGCAGGAGCCACTAGGGTGACTTAAGCCTGGTCTTTCCTGATCTTTTTGCGCACCCTGGGCAATAAAGGTAGGGTGTGGTGGGAAGGTGTACTAGAGGCCTGACCCCAGTGGAGGCAAACGGTAGTCTTCAAGTGTGAATTCCTTGGGAACTCTCAAGTGCAAAAGCTTTGATGCTGTGCGTTCTCTACAGTGGGAAATAGATTGATACAGGGTTCTCCCACTTGTTGGAAAATCCCCTGCACCACCTCAGAGTGTAACCGCCATTAATGATCTACTAGGTAAAGTCGGCTGAGTTTGTTCGTCCAAGCGTTTAAAGACCCTGTAAGATGTTGGGCGATAAAGGAAATGCTCCGAGCGTTCTGCCACGTCCATAGACAGAGAGACTTATGGCACATGACCCATGACTCCACACACCCTTCTTTGTTGCAGTACCAGTCGTGTTGTTTGTCAAAATCTGTACCCGTTTCCCCCTTGATGGTTGGGAGGAGCACCTTCAATGTCATTCAAATCACTTGCACCTCCAGCAAGTCGACGTGGAGGTGAGTCTCCGCTGGAGTCCAGAGTCATCTGATCCCTACCTCTCCCAGATGACCTCTGCAACACAGCAACGGTGCACCAATCACAACCGTTAGCTCTAGGAGGGTTAAGTAGATAGGTCTGCCGCCAGCCCAATTGTGCTTGAGCAGCCACCACAGCAGGCCTTTTACAGTCTCCTCCAACACTTGGATGGAATCTGACAGGTTCCCTTGGTGCTGAGACTTCAGATCCCAGGGCAAAGCCCATATGTGCCACCCGGTATCATCGTTCACCAGTAGGATACAGGTTGCCAAGAAGACTCAGAGCTGTATCTCACTGTGACCCAGGTCAAGAGTTGCAACATCAAAACCATAGCCTAATTTCCTGGACTCGGTGAGGTGGAGAGAAGACTCAAAAAAGCACTGTATCCCAGATGGCTCCAAATGACGAGGAGCTATTGTTAGGGAGTCAAGTATAACTTCAGCACGCTGATGTAAAATCTCAATGATGTCAACAGGTCGGTAGTCGTCTGTAGATGGTTTGCAACTGTTTGAGGTGAGTCCACCTTCAGTAGACAGTTGTTGAAACATGGGAAGACAGGTATTCCCAGGCTCCGCAGGTAGGCTGTGACCATCACCTTCATAAACACCTGAGGTGGCATTTATGGGGGGATGTGTCAGGAATGTTAGGGAGTAACTGTGTTCCACAATCTTTAACACCCATTGGTAGGATATTATGCTCCTCCACCCAGTGACGTAGAAGGTGATACAGCCTTCCACTGGGTGATCGTGTACTGCGGAGGATAACTTAAAGTGGTTTTGCTGCACTAGTGGGCGGGGAAGGCTGGAGTTTGTGTAGATCGCTGCCCCTGGTGGCCTGGATGCTGGCAGCCTGCTGTTGCTGAGGTATATTTTGGCATTGCCTCTGCTGGTTTCCCCAACCGGAAAAAACGAAAAAGGGGTGAGATTGCTAGGTGAACTGCCATACCGATGGGGAATGTGCTGTAGCTTTGCTCGCCGTAAATCTTTCCAGGGCCAAATCCACCTTCACCCCAAAAGCTCTAGAACCATCAAAGTGCATGTCCATTAAGGATTGCTGGACATCCTTTGAGAAACCAGTGAAGCGATTCCATGCGTCGTCCCGACTGCTCTACCCACAATCGGTAGAATCCAGGCCAGAGAGGCTGGAGTACTTCCCTGTGTCCTACTCAAATTGTATTAGATGTTGTGGGGATGGCCGGATATCATTCGGGACAGCAGGGAAGATGTCTGCCATTGTGCCCCACAACGCATGCCGCATGGGAGTACCTCCCCATGAGAACGCGGATGTTGACTGACCTAACAACAAAGCTGACAGATTAAAACAAACTCTTAGCAACGGTTTCCATGCGCTTTGACTCTGCCTGGCAGGGTGGTTGGAGACGCATTTGTGTTAAGATTGCTTGTGGACTCCTGCACCACCGGGCTCCCTAGAACAGGATGTTGCAAGAACCCCGATCCCTGGGGGCAGGCCTGTGCTGCCTTGCAACCTGCCTTTTGACTAGGAAGCATTTTCCTTGCTTTGCAAAGGCGCCCATCATTACACCGAAAAGAGCCTTGTTGAAAGGAAGGAGATGTTCTTGGTTTGTTTGTTCTGGGTGAATGACCTCAGTCAGGACATTAGTTTTGCCCTCTATAGATGGCAAAGTGAAGTCCAAGACTTCTGCTGCCTTCCTGATCACGGTAGCAAAGGAGGCAGGTTCCTCTGTAACTGTGGTAGGTTATAAAGAGGACAGGCCAATGTCTGGAGAGGTATCCAGGCCAATGACACTTTGTAAATCCAAGAAAAGATTTTCATCATCATATGGGGTCTTGTCATCAGCAATATCATAATAGTCTTGATGGTAGGTGGTTTCAGGATCAGAGTTGGGGTAGTGACAAATTGATTGCAACCTTGAAGGGGTACATAGATGTGTTACATATTCTACTAAACTATCGGTCTGCTTCTGGCGAGGGGACTAAGACTGAAGGTGGCGGTGCTGAAACTTGCGTCGAGGCGGGATTCAGTGCAGCAGTGTTCGAAGATAGGGCCAGCCTCAGGTCGAGCGGCACAGACAGTGTCAGGGACGAATCCACTGGCAGTAGCCCGACTGGCGGCCGTTTCTGACACATAAGACCCGAAGGTGTCCAGAGGGATCCGGTGGGTACAAAAAATACATTGTATCAAAAATCGTTTTCCGCTCACAAAGCAGTTGTGTTGTCACCAATTGACAAGGGAAGGCGGGTGTGTCGGGAGCAAGATCGGAATCATTTTTGAAATGGGGTAATAACTCAAGGACCTGGATGTACCTGAGACGTCGTGCGCCTCCAAATTGAGGGAGTGGTGGGATAAGGGAGTCATATTTGGATGTCTTGTGCTTTTTGGACTCCTTTGACTCACCTAAACTTCTGGACATCGAAAATAAGTGGTTGTGAGATCGACCAAGGGAATTAGAGCATGTCCGCTCCCTTTGACCAGGACCAGACCTTTTTCAACTCCCAATGGAGTTCTGTGACTGCAAATTTGGCTTTGCAGTCGGGATGGTCTTTGAGTTAATTTTCACGCATTAAGTGCATGAGGTCAAATCATCCTTGGAGCTGAGACACCTGAGGCAGGCACCGTTGGTGCCCAACACCAACATTTGGCAATGACACTCCATGCACAGTTTGAACCCTGCAGTCTAGTCTTTCGTGGGGACATGTGAGGGGAAAAATACATTCTTTCAAGTTGACAGGATCGTGGCCCTCTGAATCCATGTCAGAAGATGCGGAAAGAAGGGAACAGACATCAGCACACATATGTGGTGCAGATATAGTGGCCAGAGTATAGACTGGAGTCGCATAACGTAATCTACTGATGCCAAGGGAATTGCTACATAAACCTTTCCAGATCCAGCCTGGCACCTGGGGATAGTCACAAGAGGAGGAATCTGCAGTTGTGTCTGAGAAAGATCCATGTTCACATTGTGCTCTACAATGCTTCATTTGGCCCGTTTGTATCCTATCAAAATACTCTGCAAAGTGTTTGTGGAAGGAGTGATGGAAGGTCCCGGAGACTTTCCAATGTTCTTGAAGGTTACAGGGGACTAGTATTAGATCAGAGTTTGACTGCTGAGGGAAGGGAAAGGTTCAGGATAAACAGCCATAGGTTCTAAGGCAGCATCACTTAAATGATGACATGGCCAACAGGCTGCAAAGAACCTCAAAGTAGGCACAGGGAAGGCTGGTGACCACTGGATGTGAAAGACGGACGTCTGTAGTAACTGGGACCCTCATCTGATTGGGGGGATACCTTCCATACTCCTTGTGGAAGTGAGCAATGCTTCCATGTATTCCAGCCTTTGTGTCATCGCTTAACACACCAAGAATCAGCACAATAGAAAAACACAAAATAAAGAGTACAATACAAATCTCTCAGAGGATGTGGTTCACGCACACACGCTGCATCAACCCTCCCACAATCCACAAGGATAGGTACAGCAGAGTTCACTCACATTTCAGTTATTTTTACAGTGTAATATGTGCTCAGTCATGCTAGCAATCACCACCGTCATAGTTTTTGAAATTCTACAAAGGAGAATATTCCTTCTATTTGAATATGTTAGCGGGGGGAGGACAGATGAGCCCCAGCAGGGGAAGGGCTAACCATAGATGCCATTTTAGCCACAAGGCCTGAGGTGAAGTGAGCAAAGTGCTGGAGCAACCATATTCAACGGCGATGTTCATCAGTGCCCAGGCCCTGTAAAGTCGGTAACCGGTGATGATTCCATGATTAACTGTGCCTAGACAAGTATTGAGGAAATATATTATGGTGACACATATTGCATTATATTTAATACCAAAATTGCCTCTTTGTTTACAACGTTGGTCAAATTTGTCATGTGCTCTCAGGATCTGTAGCCAACAGATGGCCCTAAAGACTCAGAGTGATCTCGGTCTCAACGCTGGATCATTATCCGAAGTGCTGGCTCTTGATCGGGATGGCCCTGAAGACTCAGAGGGATCTCGGTCTTGACTCTGGATCATTATTTGAAGTTCTGGCTCTTGAGCAGGATAGGGATCTTGATTTTAGGGTCATTCTGAAGAGTTTCAACTATACAAGGCACAGACATCTTTTTCAAATAAAAATATCAAATGTTTTATTTAAACAATATTAATACATTGTTTTTATGTACTAAATACTTCTAGCTGTGCTGTTTTTAAAACTGTGCTCTCAACATAAAAGTGGATTCTCTGTATTTCATCCTCTACTAAACCAGCGCTTCTTTTAAGTGGAAAATGATTTAACTCGGTTGGTTTTGGGTCCAAACCACCCTTTTTAACTGCTGCAACATTTTTAAACCTCGCCACGCAGGATGCACTTGCATTCTTATACTCTTAACTACGGTGTGTTAAGCATGCATATTTGCTTTCCTGAAATTACATGAAATTTTGGCAAAATTACAAAAAATTATTTGTAATTACACAAAATGCAAATTTGTCATTTCACCTCCTGTTTTAGTGTGAAAAGTGTTTTTGCGTAAATTTTTTGACGAACAGTGTGAAAAATCAAAAACAGTCACTCAGTTTCTGTTCTTCCTAGTAAAACTGGTGCTATGTAAAGCGCTCGGATACCCTATGTCTCGGGTCTAGTGCGCTATAGAAAACTCTAAACAAAACACACACACATATAATTCTGAGTAGCAAGTTTAAAGTGACATTTCTGAATTTACGTGAATTACCCCAGCATTATTTAAATTTTGCCTAGACCTACTTTCAAAATTGCAAATGTAAAATGGCCTTACACACACGTTTAGGGTAAGGTTTGCGAATTGCACTTAATTAGATCTAGAGTAATTAAATATTTTACCTTGAGTTAATAAAGAGTCCTTAGAGAAAGGATATGGAAGAATAACCAAGTGGACACAGTTTCATAAATAACCAAAAAGAGATAAATTAAGGGAGAACTATCCACAGGCTTCTGATGCCTTTAAGGAGAGAGATAGCACCTGGATTCAGGAGTCTGACATACGTGGTGTGGAATAAGTACCGATTGCGGTTATGTTCCACAAGAACCACACAAAGGTTTAGTTTGCCCTACAATCATATGACTGGAGGCAAGACAGGAAATAGAAATAGTGAAGAAATTAATTGATGGCTCTTTATATTTAGTTATTATGCAAGTAAAAGACACCTCATGGAAAACTCTAAGCCATGATGACTAAATGGCAAGAAGTGGTAAAGTCGGTTTTTGAGAAATGCAATGACAAGACTGAATCCCATTCTTAGCTAGGGCAGTAAAGTGTAGTTATCTGTAGTTTAAGAAGCAGAGGAGGGGTTCCTTTCAAGCTTCCTTAAATACATGCGTCGACTGGTGTTTATTAAGGGTTCCTTTCATACTGAAGCGTTTCCCACATGCAAAACATTCATAAGGTCTTTTTCCAGTGTGTGTTCTCTGATGCAAAATAAGATTATCTTTTCTAAGGAAGGCTTGGTCACAATCCGTACACTGGTATGGTCTCTCTCCTGTATGGATTCTAAAATGCATAGTTAGGTTTGATTTTACGTTGAAGCTTTTATCACACTCACTGCACTTATATGGTCGATCTCCCGTGTGTGTTCTCAGATGCCGATTGAGAGAGCTTTTCATACTGAAGCACTTCTTACATTCAAGGCACTGGTACGGCTTCTCTCCGGTATGTGTTCTCATGTGTAATTTTAGATTTGTGTTCTTTCTGAAGCCTTTCCCACATTCGGTACATGTATACCATGTCCAGTTTAGCTGACCGTCCTGCTGATTCGAATAAAACACTGTATTTCCCAAAGGACTCTCACTTTCGGTACACTCACCGGACACCGCTACTTGGGGAATTTTCTCTTGTGACCCAAGATATGTTGGACTACTTGCAACCTGTTCACAATGGGTATTGTTTACTTGTTCAAGTCCCCAATTCATTTCGGACCAGGTTTGGTGTCCAGAGTTTGCACTGGTTTCAGAGTTCAGGGGGCCAGTCAGTTTGTCCTTCCTAATTAAAGGTTTCAATGGTGTTGCCGTATTAATACATTCTAAAGATTCTCCTGCGATCTTTTCTCTCCTTAAATCTTCATTATCTGTTAAATTAAGAAGTACACAATTAGGAGTATTTACATAATTCCCTTTATTACAAAGACAATATTATCTGTGGTCTGTCACAGGAGTTGCAGGTAAAACGAGACACAACTTTGCCTAATGTGCCTAGATTGTTTGATCACAGCGAAGGAAGGTACCTTGAGGCATAGCCATAGATAAGTCATCCTTCACTAATACCAATCCTCCTGCAAAGCCTTTCTAGAGTCAGAGGTGCAACTACCCCCATTACTTCTTAGGAGAGACTGTCCTTTTAAGAAATGTGTACCATTTATCTCCAAAAGTTGGTATTTCTAATTTAAAAGATAATAATAACCACTCCCAACACTTTCAAATAATGTGCCCTTCTGAAGCAATGAGCTGATCACTGCTCCTGCTTTCAAAGAGCAAAAGGATGCTACATAATGAAGAGACGGAGATAACGAGGAAGAAAAAGCAGTCACTTACAATGCCTAATACAGACTGTACTTGCCAAACGTGCTCTGAAAGGTCAGATGTGATGAAGGTAGGCGGAGACAAAAGTACAGTTCACTATAGAACATAAGCGAACACAAAGCTATCGGGAACTTAAAAAGAAAATTTTTACTAACCCAGTAAACATCTGTTCTTGGCATGTACTGCTTTAGATTCACATGCTGTGCATACTGCTGCCTCTAGTGTTGGGCCCAGATGTGTGCAAGTTTTTTTTAACTGAAGAAGCCTTTTGAGTCATGAGGTAGTGTGACTCCTCCACTCACTTACTTACTGGTAACGAGCATGGTCGTTGACTCCATGTTAGACTGTTTTACTGCACAGCGGGTGAGGATACACTGCAAAAACAGTGATGAACAGAGAGATGTCAATGCAAAAAGAAAGAATGATTACTGCAACGGAGGAATGGGCCGTACTCTTAGCATAGCATGTTTAGATGCCCTTTACTATTCATCTTGCAATGCCCGATTTGGATAGGGCCATCCCTTTATGGAGTTTGGAGAAAGCAACAAAGAGCTGTTGTGTGTTTCTTAAAGGTTTAGTCTTGTCAATGTAGCACATGAGGGCTTACTTGACATTCAAAGTATGGAGAGGCCGTTACGCAACCAAATCAAGTTGAGGGGAAAAAAAACAGGGAGTTCAATGGATTGGTTATGGTGGAACTGAGAGACCTCCACTGGGGAGGAATTTGTGGTTGGTGCGCAGGACAACCCTATCCCTGTGGACTTGGAATAAAGACCTGAAGCTCAATGACACGCCTTAGTGAAATGATAGCAACCAAAACTGCCACCTTCCAAGACTGAAACTGAAGGACGCTGGAATGGGGGATCCCGCCGTCTTGTAAAGGCAATGTTGAGGTGCCAAGTGGGGGCGTGTGGAACCAGAGGAGGAATGACCCTCTTAAGACACCTCATGAAAGCCTAGGTGACCCACATTCTGAAGAGTGAAATGTGTTGTCTGATCTGATGTAGGGGGGCACAGCAGCTAGGTGCAGCCATGTAGAAGTGAAGTTCAAACCCAACAACTTTAAGTGGAGTAGGTAGCAGACAGTATCCTGCACTTTGACTGATACAGGGTCAATGTGGTTAGAGTGACATTATTATGTGAATCTCTTTCACTTGATAGCATAACAAGCACAGGTGGTATGCACATACATTCAGGATGAAGATTAGGGTACCCAAACTCTAGGACCTCGAGAGCCAGATCGCAAGATTGAGAGACCTAGGATTTTTGGTGCCTGATTTCTCCATGGTTCTACGTGCGAAGGTCCTGCCTGTTGGAAAGCCTCAAGTGTGGAACTACCGAGCATCTGAGTAGAGTTGTGAACTAGGTTGGACAAGCCCAGATAGATGCCACCAAAATAAGTGCGAGAGATGTCTGCTAAAGCCTCTAAAAAACAAAAGGGAGTAGTGGAAGAGGAGGAAAAGCATAGGCAAATATCCCTGACCAACTCACCCTTAGTCATTGCCCCTGGACTATGGGTGTGGAAACCTGGAGGAAAAGCTTGGGCATTTGGTGCTTTCTGCCGTGGCAAATGGGTCTATCTCTGGGAAGCCCCATTGGCGTAAGTACTGGAGGAGGACTTGTGGGTGGAGTTCCCACTTGTTGACGCATCCTGTTGAGGAGGTCGGCAAAGTGGTTGTCCACTCCCTAGAGGTACTCCGCTAACAGATGGATCTTGTGTCCAAAAGCCCCCCGACAAATGATCTGGGCCAGGTGAGAAAGCTGGGGAGATTATGTGCACCCTTGTTTTTGAAGAGAATACATGGCTGTCATTTGTCCGTCTTGATGAGGACTACTTCGTCAATCAGGTGGGGAAGGCAAGCTTTCAAGGCAAGGTAATTGATGTGGAGACCTTGGTGGCTGGGTTCCCACTGACATTGGATAGTTAGATCTTGTAAGTGTGCAACCCATCCTGTAAGGGCGGAGTCCGTTTTAATGGTTCTCTGCAGAACTAGGCCGAGAAAAGGCAATCCCTGCAACAAGTTGTTGGTGTGCCACCACTGCAGTGCAGAGAGCGACAAGTGTGACGGCCGATCAACACTAGATCGTCGCAATGACACTCCTCTTGAGACCACTGGTGCAATGGACACGTATGTAATCTGGCACAGGGTACTATGGCAATACAGGAGGACATTATGCCGAGGAGCACATGACTGCCCTGACCATGGCTTGACCGTCTGGTTTAAAAAGCGGAATGAGTGACTGAAAAGACTGTATCCTGGCAGCCTATGGATAGGCCATGCCAACCTCCCAGTTGAGGACTGCCCCCAGGTAGGGTTGGCGTGGGATTTTGAGGCGTTGATAGTAAAACCTGGGTGCAGTGGTGACTCCAAAGGGGAGCACTTTGTATTTGTAATGCACAGGGTGGAATGGAGCACCCTTCAGTTCGAGAGCGGCCATGAAGTCACATTGTTGTAGTAGCAGGATTATATTCTGGGGAGTAACCATGTGTGAGTGCACTGACTGAATGTATAGTTTTTCGGGCCCAAAGTCCAGAATCGGTCTGAGGGTCCTGCCCTTTTTGGGGATTAGGAAGTTCAGAAAGTATGCTCCCACACCCTGTTGATGATAGGGGACAGGTTCTATGGCCCTTTTGTGAAGGAGAGTTTGGACCTCTTTCCTGAGTAGACTTTGGTGTTGTGGAGCGGGTTTGTGTTTGCAAGCTGGAATGTTGGGAAGTGTGAAAGTGAGCTCCAAAATATAACCATGTTGGATAGTATCCAACACCCTCTGGTCTCAGGAGATGTCCCGCTAAGCGGGAAAGAACCTTTGGAGGCAGCCCCCGACAGTTGTTGGTGTTATGTGGTCAGGGCGGAGGACAGATTACGTCAGGGTTTTGTGGTGCTGACGAACAAGTTACTTACCTTCGGTAACGCTTTTTCTGGTGGATACAGTATCTGCCAGTGGATTCCTCACCTTGTGAATATCCCCTGCACCAGCAACATTCGGAAACTTTTGTAGCAGTCCACGCCGATGAGGTCAAAGACGACGTCACAGAGACACGGCTCCGCTCGCGACTCCGCTGACGTCACCGGCTCCATAAGAAGACCTCGTCGGCGTGATGACGTCAGTTCCGCCCCTTTTTTCCGTGCCTTCGAGGCACACGGACGGACTGACAGCAATATATATACACAGTATACACAGTACACAATATGCAGATCAACACACACAGAGTGGAAAATAAATAGCAAAGCACAAGAAATAACATAATGCCGTTGACAGTAATAAACACATTTGAAACACCATCAATAGAATTACAGGCATAGAATTACAGGTATAGAAGGATGGACAACGGGGAGGCGGGTGGGTCAGTGAGGAATCCACAGGCAGATACTGTATCCACCAGAAAAAGCGCTACCGAAGGTAAGTAACTTGTTCTTCTGATGGATACATCTGCCAGTGGATTCCTCACCTTTTGAATAGATTCCACAGCAGTCCCCACTCCCGGAGGAGGGTGTCCACCCTTCTATACCAGAAAGTCCTGAAGGACGGATCGCGCTAAATGTCCATCCCTCCTCACCTCAGTGTCCAAGCAATAATGTTTTGCGAAGGTGTGGAGGGAGGCCCAAGTTGCCGCCCTACAAATGTCCTCCACAGGAACACCCCTAGACAAAGCAGACGTGGAAGACTTTGCTCTAGTGGAATGAGCCCTCAAACCCTCTGGAGGTTCCTTACCAGCCAGGGAGTAGCAAATCTTGATGCACAAGACAATCCACCTGGAAAGGGTGCGCTTGTGCACCGCTCGACCTTTCCTGCAGCCAGCAAAGCCCACGAAGAGCTGGTCATCAACTCTGATGTCCTTTGTTCTGTCCAGGTAAAAGCTCACCGCCCTCTTAGGGTCCAAACGGTGAAGTCTCTCCTCCTCCTTGGAAGGGTGAGGGGAGGATAAAAAGTAGGGAGGGTAATGGATTGCCCCAGATGGAAAGGAGTTACCACCTTAGGCAAAAACGCAGCCCTGGTCCTGAGTACCATTCGCTCAGCATGCACAGTCAAGAATGGGGGTTTTGAACTAAGAGCTTGAAGCTCACTTACCCTCCTTGCCGAGGTGATTGCAATAAGAAATACCGTCTTAAAGGACAACAGCCTCAAGGGACATTTGTGTAAGGGCTCGAAGGGAGAACCCATAAGATAAGTAAATACAAGGTTTAAGTCCCATTGAGGCGTAATAAAGGGAGTTGGAGGAAACTTGTTTGTAAGGCCCTTTATAAAACGAAGAACAATAGGTGACTTGAATAATGACGGCTGATCCGGCAAACAAAGGAAAGCCGACAAAGCCGATAAGTATCCTTTCACAGTAGCCACAGCAAAGCCTTGCTGAGCAAGTGAAAGGGCAAACTGTAGAATGTTAGACAAACGAGCCTTCAAGGGATCAATGGACCTCTCTCCGCACCAAAGCACAAATTTAGACCACCTATATGAGTATATAGATTTGGTGGAGAGTCGCCTGGCCGATAAAATAACATCCACCACATCCGGCGGGAGAGAGAAAGAATTCAGATTGCCCCGTTCAATCTCCAGGCATGAAGGTGTAAGCTCTGGAGGTGGGGGTGTAGAACCTGCCCCTCCGACTGCTAGAGGAGGTCTGCCCTCAGAGGGAGACGGAGCGGAGGTCACGAGGAGAGGTGGAGAAGATCTGTATACCACACCCTTCTTGGCCAATCCGGGGCGATCAATATGACTTGGGCCCGGTCTTGGCGAATCTTCCTCAGAACCCGAGGAATCAAGGGTATGGGAGGAAACGCGTAAAGTAGTTGTGAGCCCCAACTCAACTGAAACGCATCCCCCAACGCTCCCTGCATCGGATACTGGAGACTGCAGAATGACGGGCAGTGAGCATTCTCGTGAGTGGCGAACAGGTCCACCCGAGGAGTCCCCCACGTCCGAAAGACGCGACGAACCACCTCCGGATGGAGCCTCCACTCGTAGTCGGCGGAGAACTGCCGACTGAGACTGTCCGCACCTACGTTCAGAACCCCGGCCAGATGATTTGCCATTGGACAAATCTGATGGTCCTGAGCCCAGGACCATAGACGCAGGGCCTCTCTGCAGAGACAAAGAGACCCCACCCCTCCCGTTTGTTTATATACCACATCGCGGTCGTGTTGTCCGTCAGGACTTGAACAGACTGACCACGAAGGGAAGGGGGGGAAGGCCTTGAGCGCCAAACGTATCGCTCGTAACTCCAGAAGGTTGATGTGAAGCAACCTTTCCTCTGGAGACCAAAGACCCTTGATCTCCAGATCCCCCAGATGAGCACCCCACCCTAAGGTGGATGCATCCGTTATCACCGTGGCCACCGATGGAGATAGATGGAAGGGCTTTCCTTGGGACAGATTGCCCTCCACGCTCCACCAAGATAGATCCGCTGCAGCTTCTCTGGAGATCCTCACAGACTCCCTGAGATCTCCCTTGTGCTGATACCACTGCTTGCGGAGACACCACTGGAGCGCCCTCATGTGCCAGCGTGCATGGTTGACCAACAGGATGCAGGAGGCGAACAGACCGAGCAGGCGAAGGACCTTCAGAACTGGAACGACCGCTCCGTTGTAAAATAAAGGAATAATTTCCTGTATGTCGAGAATCCTTTGAGGAGGAGGGAATGCTCGACACACAGTAGTGTCCAGTACCGCACCTATGAACAGGTTGCGCTGAGAGGGCACCAGGTGAGATTTGGGCACATTTATCAAAAAACCCAATTTGTACAAGAGCTGAGTTGTATCCTGCAGATGACGTAGCACCTTCTCCGGCGACTCCGCCTTGATCAGCCAGTCGTCTAAATAAGGGAAAACCGAGACCCCCGACCTTCTGAGATGGGCTGCCACCACTGCCATCACCTTCCTGAAGACTCGAGGTGCCGAAGTAAGACCAAACGGGAAGACCGCAAACTGATAATGTTGCGACCCTACCGTAAACCGGAGATACTTCCTGTGCGACTTCAGGATGGGGATGTGAAAATACGCATCCTGCAAGTCGAGCGACACCATCCAGTCCTCCTGATTCAGCGCTTGAAGAACCTGCGCAAGGGTGAGCATCTTGAACTTCTCCTGTTTCAGGTAAAAGTTCAGTATTCTGAGGTCCAGTATCGGACGCAATCTGCCGTCCTTTTTCGGAATCAGAAAATACCGGGAGTAGCATCCCTGACCCCTCTCCTGCTCTGGAACCACCTCTATCGCAACTTTCTGTAGTAACTTCAGGACTTCCTCCTGCAGGAGAAGACGGTGGCCCCCCGAGCAAACCCCTTGACAAGGAGGGTAGTTTGGAGGGAATTCCCGAAAGGGAAGGGCGTACCCATTTTTACAAGATCTAGAACCCAGAGATCCGTAGTTATAGATTCCCAATCTTGTAGAAAATGGGCAAGCCGGCCCCCCACAGGACCAACATGATCCGGAATGGCGAATCTAGGGCTGCTTTGCGGTGGTAGGAGGGGCTGAGGAGGAGGAAGAAGAGGAGGAGAGCCGACGGCCATGTGTGCAACCCCTGATTCTCCCCCTGAAACCTCTAGACGAGGAACCTTGCTGCTGCTGGGTCTGTCTATAGGATCGAAAGGATGTCCTACCGAACCCTCTATATCTTTTTAAAAAAAAACCTCGACTGAGTCTGCAGGCCCAGGGACTTAGCCGTCGCCTTGCTTTCTTTGAACCGCTCCAGAGCAGCATCTGCCTTCTTGCCAAACAGGCCAGATCCATCAAATGGCAGGTCCAAAAGAGTTGACTGCACATCCTGTGAAAACTCCGACGACCTTAACCATGCACTCCTTCTGGTGGCGACAGAAGATCTCATGACCCTCGCCACCGAATCCGCCGTGTCCAGCCCACTCTGGATCACCTAACGTGCAGCCGCCTGGGCATCTGACAAGATTTCATTGAATCCAGCCCTATCCACATCAGACAGTTTAGGCGCCAGCTTCTTAGCCGAATCCATAAGCGCATGCACATATCGTCCCAAGAGGCAAGTTGCATTTGTAGACTTAAGAGCCATGCTGGCCGATGAAAAGACCTTCTTGGCCGATTGATCCTGCTTTTATGCCTCCCTGTCACCAGGCACCTGAGGAAAAGCCCCCTTAGACTTCCCCCGAACAAGCCACCTGAATCACCAGGCTCTCAGGCGAAGGATGAGAAGATAAAAAGTCAGGGTCCCCTGGAGCCGCTCTATATCTCCTGTCAACAGTCTTTGAAACCGCAGGAGCTGAAAAAGGCTTACGCCAGACCTCCAGCACAGGCTCAATTATAGCCTCATTGAAAGGAAGCAAAGGCTCCGACACTGCCGTAGGAGAATGTAACACCTCAGTCAGAATATTTGACTTAAACTCTGTGGATGGCAACTGGAGATCAAGCAGTTCCGCAGCCTTTCTAATAACCGCATGATACGGTGCTGCATCCTTTGAGGGCTCATCAGATGGAGGAGTGATCTCCCACTCAGGAGACAAATCCAGACCACTTGCGTCCTTTAGCTCCTCATAAACATCATCAGACTCAATCAACTCCCCCTCTTCAGGCTCAGCTTCTTCCAACAAATACCACCAGCGGCGTCGGCGGCGCCGTGTTCGAATCCAACGGCGCCGGCAGCGGCTTCGAGCGTGGATCCACAGGAGCAACCGGCGTCGAACGAGGTCGAGCCGGCGCCGGTGAAGTGGGAAGCGGAGTCGACGTCCTCGGCGCCGGTAGATTCCACGACGGCGCCGCTTGAAAGAACGGCATGAATGGGGCCTGAGGATAGACCTGCGGCACTCCCAAGTTAAAAGCCATCGGACCAATCGGACCCGCAGGTGCACCAGTGGTATACATGGCCCTCGAAAACACCCCATACATCGCATTCAAATAATGCGAGGGGTCCTGACCTGGTCCAGTGAAAGCAGGGTACTGGTCAGGCATCACCGGACTCGGGCCTGCCGGCACGGATGGTGGAATCAACGGCATCGCAGGCTCACCCGGGACTGGAAGATCCTCAACCGGGGCCGGAGACGAATACGGAGCCAGAGATGAAGCCGGAGACGGGGATACCACCGGAACCGGAGATGAAGCTGGGACCAGCGAAGCCACAGGAGACGAAGGAGCTGGAGGTGAGGCCGGGACTGGAGAAGGTGACACGGACTCCTTCCGACGTCGAGCCGGCAACTTCGTCTTCGGAGCCGAACTCTTATCGGAGTGATGCCCTGAAGAATGTCTCCTCTTCTTCTTATGCTTCTTACCTCTCGAAGCATGCCCCGAAGTCGATTTGGACGTCGACCTCGACCTCGATCTTGACTTTCCCCTTCCTCTCTTTACCTTCTTCATCTTGGCGATGAAAAGCTTCGCCTCCCTTTCTTTAAGAGCCTTAGAGCTCATCTTGCGGCAACAAGAACAGTCATCCACATCATGGTCGGAAGAGAGACACCAAACACAGTCTTCATGTGGATCAGTAATGAACATATGTTTGCCACATTCTCGACAGGGCTTGAAGCCCGACTTCCTAGCCGACATATTTCTCGAAAGAGAAAACAGAGAAAAACACAAAGTATCAGTGAAGCTACCAACAGCGATTCGCGAAATCCGTTGGCGTCGACGGCGCAGAAAAAAGGGAACTGACGTCATCACGCCGACGAGGTCTTCTTATGGAGCCGGTGACGTCAGCAGAGTCGCGAGCGGAGCCGTGTCTCTGTGACGTCTTCTTCGACCTCATCGGCGTGGACTGCTACAAAAGTTTCTGAATGTTGCTGGCGCAGGGGATATTCACAAGGTGAGGAATCCACTGGCAGATGTATCCATCAGAAAGCTTCTTTAGGAGAGCCACTCTTACATGACTTCTGGATTTGGTATCCCAGTAGGAACCTCTGAAGTAACCCCTAGGAGAGGACTGCTGGGCCTGCGGATGGTAGTAGGTCGTGGAGGCAGACTTCGAGCTTCCACGAAAGGGAGTGCGGCAAAAGGAGCCACGATTAGCTGGGATTTGAAGGGCACCCATAGCCATTGGCGTCTCCTTTTTGATTTTTTTCTAGCATCTGTCCAACTTGTGGGCCGAAAAGATGTGGACCATTTAAAGGCAGGCTGAGTAAAGTTTGCTGGACTTCCGGCTTAAAGACAGATGTGATGCCAGGCATGCCTGCACAGGACACTGGAGTTGATTTCTGTCAAGAATTCCTGTCATGCGAGGGGAGGAAAACGGTAACCAGCGAAAACGGACTACATCTCCCAGGATGCTTAGCGGTTGAGAGGTTATGTAAACAGGAGAGCTGTTACATAACTCAAGGAAAACACGCCCTTATGTAAAACAGGAGAGCTGTTACATAACTCAAGGAAAACACGCCCTTATGTAAAACAAGAGAGCTGTTACATAACTCAAGGAAAACACGCCCTTATGTAAACAGGAGAGCTGTTACATAACTCAAGGAAAACAACGCCCTATAAAGGGAGGAACCGGGAGGTACAACGCTGTCGGATATTGTGTTTACAACCGACGTACCTGATAAGTGAAGAGCAGTGTTCCGGAGTGGTGCTCCAGTAAGGCAAGAACGGAGGTAGGTCGAGTCGTTACTCCCTGGGCCGTGTCTTGCCCCATCGTCACCTGTGAAGGACCCGGAAGCTCTACCGGATAACCATTGAGCTTCGCTTTTTGACTCGGCTGAGTCAAAGCGCAGTGGCGCTTTTGCTGGTTGGAGTCGTAACTCCCAGCCCGACCAGAGATACAGGGACTGCCAGCTGTAACGCACACCAGGAGGTGTTTGCCGCGTTACAGACTCGGAAGTCCACAGGATCGATCGGCGGCTGCTCTCGGTTCAGTCTTCTTTGCTTGTGATTGGGGTATCGGTGACGCATCACCAGGAGGTGACTCCGCGTCCCGGTGCAGTCTGAGGAAGAGGTTGAGCGGCTGCTCCCTTCAGGTAGAGACCCCGGCTGGGTGTTTCCCTGACTCCTCGATTCTCCCCAACACTCTTCATGCCCCTCACAGCCTACCGATTGGCATTGTCGGCCATTTCATTTCTGCCCTCTGTTGGCATACGCCGGGATCGGCGTATATGCAGAGGACGGTTAGGACCATCCGTGCTGTGGGCTGGTAACGTACTTAGCCTGGAGGATTCCAGTGACTTTAACCTTTGTTTATTCCTTGTGTTATTTTTGCCTTCATTAAAATAACTAAACCTTCACAAGTGGTTGCGTTCTCATTATCGTGTCTGTTAAACGATCCTGAGACGTTCAGGGCGTTACAAAATATCCGAACTTAATAACACTAACTGTCTCCCGGTCGATAACAGACATGGCAACACTTGATGATGTGCTGGCTGCTTTAGCGACCGTGCAAATTGAATTGGCTGCCTCCAGGCAAGAAACAGCCGATGTAAAAGCCAGACTGGATGCTATCCAATTGGACCCGCTCACGCCCAGCACCTCCCTCACGAACCAGACCCCTGCGGTAGTAGTGGAAATGCCGGTAGCCGTCCCCTTGGCAACACCAGAGAGGTACAGTGGGGATCCTAACACAGTGCAGGTATTCCTCACACAAGTGGCGCTACATCTATCGTGCAAACCAAGGGCGTTCCCCACGAGTCAGGCTCGTGTGGCTTTCCTTATATCCTATTTGGCTGGAAACGCGGCACAATGGGCCGTACCTCTGGTGAGCAGGGACGACCCCATCTTATGTGATTGGGGTGCTTTTCGCGAGGAATTCCTGAAGGTCTTCGACAGAAGGGCTGACTCGTACACGGCGGACCGTGAAATGCTTGAGTTGAGACAGGGATCCAACGACCAGGTGCAGTATCTCAACGCGTTCCGAAGGCTGGTTGCGGAAACCAAGTGGCCTGTTGCTAAACAGACGGCGCTCTTCCATCACGGGCTGTGCGATGAGCTCAAGGACGCCGTGGCTCATATTGACCCACAACCCAAGACATGTGAGGGCCTTATCAACCTGGTATTACGGCTGGACCATAGGCTAAGTGAAAGAAAGGGGGATCATGGGAGAAAAGGAAAATCCCTTCCATCCTATGTGACAGTGGGAAGTCCTGAAACTTCCACCGCATCCAAGGGAGAACCCATGGACATCGGCGCAATACGAGCGAGCCTCACAGCCACGGAGAAAGAGTCACGCCGTAAACAAGGATTGTGCCTATATTGTGGCAAAAAAGGCCACTACGTACGTGAATGCCCTGCCAAACCGAAGACGTCACGTTATCGGGCCAACCGGTCGGTAACAGCCGTGGTGGACGTACCGGCGGAAAACTAGAGGACTCCCAGACCAAAGAAGGGGCATCTCGGAGTCACTCATCCATCCCTTCACTTTCCAACTCGGTCACTAAGGGACAACGACACCTGTTTCTCACGGTGCACGTGGGAGTGCATGACCAGTGGATACCCGTTGTGGCCATGGTGGATTCAGGGGCCACTGGCATGTTTATGGACCACAACGAGGCATGCAGGCTAGGGCTAGTGCTTCTTCCCAAAACTGTACCCGAAGACGTCTATGCTGTAGACGGAAGGCGATTGGTGACGGGGCCCATCGGGCAGCACACGGGGGTCCTTCCGATGAGATGTGGGAGGAACCATTTGGAACAAATCGATTTTAACATCATCCGAGCGCCCCAATATGGCGTCATATTGGGATTGCCGTGGCTACAGAAACACAACCCCTCTGTGGATTGGCCAACACATCGCATCGAACTGATGTCACCGTATTGCATCCTGCATTGTGGAATAGGAACGGAATCCCTTGACGCAGATGAGAGCGGGAGTCAGACGGTGGCTACAGCGGTAGAAAAAGATGTGGCTCTCCCCCAGGCTTATCACAGTTTTGAGGATGTATTTGATGCGGTGAAGGCGGAAGTGCTACCACCACATAGACAGTTTGACTGCCAGATAGTCCTGGTGCCAGGGGCCAGCGTTCCCAGCGGCCGGCTGTATGCCCTGACGGAGCCTGAAAACGTGCATCTCCGGGGGTACCTGGATAAACTCCTCAAGCTAGGATTCATCCGCCCGTCCAAGTCTCCGGCCACCTCGCCACTCTTCTTCATCCCGAAGGCTAATGGGGAGCTGAGAGCCTGTGTGGACTTTAGGGCATTGAATGCGATAACCGTAAAGAATCGGTACCCCTTGCCTCTCATCAGTGTACTCCTGGAACAGGTCAAGAAAGCTCGTATCTACACCAAGTTGGATTTGAAAGGGGCATACCATCTGGTGCGCATGAGGGACGGAGACGAGTGGAAGACCGCCTTTAAGACCAGGTTCGGCCTTTTTGAGTACCTCGTCATGCCGTTCGGTCTGTGCAACGCCCCGGCAGCCTTTCAGTACTTTTTGAATGAGGTATTCAGAGAGGAGTTGGATATCTACGTGGTCGTATATATCGACGACATCCTCATCTATTCGTCCAGTGTGGAGGAGCACGTACACCACGTCAAAGCCGTGCTCCAAAAGCTGAGGGAAAACATGCTGTTTTGTAAACTCAGCAAGTGTGACTTCCACGTCACATCCGTGGAATTCCTCGGAGTGATGCTGAGTCCAGAGGGACAGGAGATGGCAGAACGAAAGATCAAGGCGGTGAAAGAATGGCCGGTGCCCCAAAGCGTGAAGGACGTCCAAAGTTTCATTGGCTTCGCCAACTTTTACAGGCGGTGTATAGATGGATTTTCAGGATTGGTGGCCCCAATCACACAGCTACTGAGGAAGTCCAAGGAGTTTGTCTGGTCCCCTGAAGCGAACAAAGCCTTTGAGGCCCTGAAAAGCGCCTTTGGTAAGGCACCGGTGTTGGCTCACCCCGATCCGGATCTCCCCTACGTAGTGGAAGCGGACGCATCGGATGTGGCGCTGGGGGCTATCTTGTCCCAACGCAACCACGACACAGGGGTGCTTCATCCCGTTGCGTACATGTCCCGCAAACTCAACGACGCCGAACGTAACTACCATATTGCGGAGAAGGAGCTTCTCGCAATCAAGGACGCCTTCACCGAATGGAGGCATTGGTTGATGGGGGCAAGACATGTGGTATCGGTGTACACGGACCATCGGAACCTACAGTTCATGACGGCCACAAGACACCTTTCTCCCAGACAGCTGCGGTGGATGATCTTCTTTGCGGGGTTCAACTTCCGCATCACATATCGGCCGGGGACGGAAAACCGGAAGGCGGACGCCCTGTCCCGTCAATCTGCAGTTAAGGAACCATTGCCTGCGACCGAGCATTCCATCATTTCCCCGAGGATGGTATTGGGGGTTATCCAACCGGATACTTTCCTGAGGGGAATAAAGAGAGGGATCAGGTCATTCGCATGGCGGAGGTGGCTCCTCAGTCACAGAGAATGGCAGCTGAAGGACGGGATACTCCTGAAGGGCAGGTGCCTATTGATACCCACGCCTAGGCTAAGGAAACAAGCATTCATCTGGTGCCATGACTCTCCATGCGCAGGTCATTTGGGCTTTGAAAAAACGGTGGCTAGCATGGGACGGCATTTCTGGTGGCCAACCATGAGAGTGGATGTCAGGAGGTGGGGACAGGAGTGTCCTACGTGTGCTACCATGAAGGCCGACCATGGCCGAACCCAAGGGCTCTTACATCCACTTCCGACCCCGGATAGACCATGGGATAGCATATCACTGGACTTCGTGGTGGGCCTACCGGTAGACCAGGGGATGACGGCAATACTGGTGGTGGTGGATTACTTGACGAAAATGGGGCACTTCATTCCCTGCAAGAGAGTCCCTACGGCCGGGGAATTGGCGTCACTACTCCTAAAGAATGTGGTACGACTGCATGGATTACCTGGGGTGATCGTGTCGGACCGGGGGTCGCAGTTTACTGCGCAATTCTGGAAGACTTGGTGCACTGCACTGCATGTTAAGACCGCCCTGTCCACCAGCTACCACCCTCAAACGGACGGCCAAACCGAGCACCTGAACCAAACGCTCAAACAGTATCTGCGATGTTTTGTGGACCAGGGCAGGGAAGAATGGGTCGACTTGCTATGGGTTGCAGAGATCGCCTATAACAACGCCACTCACAGCTCCACACAGTCATCTCCGTTCTATAGCAACTATGGCCAACATCCCAGGTTCTTGCCATTTCTACATCCGTTCAGAGAGGACAGGATTCCCGCCACAGCGGACAGGGTGGCACACATAAAAGACACGTTGACGCGCTCAAGGGCTGTCCTAATAGAGGCCAAGAGAAGATAGAAGGCTGCGGCAGACAGGAAGAGAAGGCCCGGGCCACTGTACCGCACTGGAGACTACGTCTGGATATCCACAAGAAACATGAGGTTTCGAAAGAACAGTGTGTTCCATCCCAAGTACATGGGCCCCTATCGAATTACCAAGTGTATGGGTCCCGTGAACGTGAAGGTGTGCTTGCCCCAGTCATTGCGGATACACCCTGTCTTTCATGTATCATTGCTCAAACCAGCACCCTCCAAGCCGTCTGGGACACCTAGGCCGGTATGCGTGGAGTCGGAGGTGGAGTATGAAGTGTCGGGCATACGGGCGTCCCAATGGCGCAGGGGGAAGCTGTGGTACCTGGTTGCGTGGAAAGGCTATGGCCCGGAGGAGCAGTCATGGGAACCGGCTGAAGGGGTTCATGCTCCGCGCTTGGTCTCCTTGTTCCATCGGCGTTTTCCTGCCAACGCTGGACCCGTGGGGAGCCGCTGAGAGGGAGGATGTACTGTCAAGAATTCCTGTCATGCGAGGGGAGGAAAACGGTAACCAGCGAAAACGGACTACATCTCCCAGGATGCTTAGCGGTTGAGAGGTTATGTAAACAGGAGAGCTGTTACATAACTCAAGGAAAACACGCCCTTATGTAAAACAGGAGAGCTGTTACATAACTCAAGGAAAACACGCCCTTATGTAAAACAAGAGAGCTGTTACATAACTCAAGGAAAACACGCCCTTATGTAAACAGGAGAGCTGTTACATAACTCAAGGAAAACAACGCCCTATAAAAGGGAGGAACCGGGAGGTACAACGCTGTCGGATATTGTGTTTACAACCGACGTACCTGCTTAGTGAAGAGCAGTGTTCCGGAGTGGTGTTCCAGTAAGGCAAGAACGGAGGTAGGTCGAGTCGTTACTCCCTGGGCCGTGTCTTGCCCCATCGTCACCTGTGAAGGACCCGGAAGCTCTACCGGATAACCATTGAGCTTCGCTTTTTGACTCGGCTGAGTCAAAGCGCAGTGGCGCTTTTGCTGGTTGGAGTCGTAACTCCCAGCCCGACCAGAGATACAGGGACTGCCAGCTGTAACGCACACCAGGAGGTGTTTGCCGCGTTACAGACTCGGAAGTCCACAGGATCGATCGAGCGGCTGCTCTCGGTTCAGTCTTCTTTGCTTGTGATTGGGGTATCGGTGACGCATCACCAGGAGGTGACTCCGCGTCCCGGTGCAGTCTGAGGAAGAGGTTGAGCGGCTGCTCCCTTCAGGTAGAGACCCCGGCTGGGTGTTTCCCTGACTCCTCGATTCTCCCCAACACTCTTCGTGCCCCTCACAGCCTACCGTTTGTCATTGTCGGCCATTTCATTTCTGCCCTCTATTGGCATACGCCGGGATCGGCGTATATGCAGAGGACGGTTAGGACCATCCGTGCTGTGGGCTGGTAACGTACTTAGCCTGGAGGATTCCAGTGACTATAACCTTTGTTTATTCCTTGTGTTATTTTTGCCTTCATTAAAATAACTAAACCTTCACAAGTGGTTGCGTTCTCATTATCGTGTCTGTTAAACGATCCTGAGACGTTCAGGGCGTTACAATTTCCCTTGCAGCAATGTCCGCTGTATCTAGGACATAGTGTATGGTGGTATTAGAGATTTGCTTTCCCTCAGCAATGATATTGTAACCGCAATTTCTATGCTCCACTAAGAGATGTTGGAGGAGCTCCTCCACCTCATCCCAGTGGGCATGGTCCCACCTAGAGAGGAGTATGACAGAACTGGCAATCCACCAGCGGTTGGCAGATTGTGCAGGCGCCCTTTTGCCCACTGCATCGATGAGTTTACTCTCCTTGTCTGGTGGAGGGGCATTACCAGTAGCCAGGGAGTTAGCCTACTAACGAGCTTTACATTCGAAGGTGGTGGTCAATACTGACCATGGCCCAAAGGCAGTGGTGGCCCAGCAGCCTGTTTTGGAGGCTCCAGGGCGGCAGGACAATCCTTATGCTCAAAGAGCGAGCTGTTTCAAAAGGGAGGAAAGTCTGTACTTACAACAGGCTGTGCCAGAGGCAAGTCTTTAATCTCCAAATCTGAGCCGGAGCTGTCAGCGGCAGAGAAGGTCCCCTCATCTATCGCCAAAGGTCGTTGGCGATGTTCCCCCTTAAGGTCCTCTGAGTCGAAGAGATCTGGTGTGCTGTCTCTGCCCCTATGCGACATCTAAGGACATCAAGCCTGACACCCACGAAGGGTATTCTTGGAACGGAAGATGCAGCAGGCCTTCCAGGAAAACTCATGTTTGGGAGATAGACACAAATTGCAGACCTGAAGGAGGACAGTCTGAGGGTATTTCACATGGTAGCAATGACAGTGACGAAATGGCACCTGTTCCATTACCATCGAGACATGGTGGCGAGATGCAGACAGGAGACGTAAGGAGGCTCCAAAGGGCAAGGCCATGTGAGAGGAAGTTGACCCGAAAGTTGCCCCATGAAGCTTGAGCTGTCGACCTGAGATGAGCAAGAAACGGAAAACATTTTCAGTAACAATACCGATGGAGGGGAGGAACCATGTAGACTGAACAGAGCACCACAACAGTGTCGAACCAGAGCACGAGAGCACACGTCCCAACCCTAAGGCCTCAAGTAAACAATCTAACAATGGAAGTAGATGACACAACAAATTACCAGCAAGAGGAGTCACACTACCTCGTGACTCAAAGGAATTCTTTGAGAAAAAACAACTTGCACACATCTGGGCCCAATACTAGATGGCAGGAGTATGTACAGTCACACATGACTCGAACACAGACCAAATGAACACATGCAGAAATAATATGTTGCTTACCCTGTAAGCATCTGTTCATAGCGTCTAGGACTGTAGATTCACATGCTCTGTATACTCCTGCCATCTTGTTGGGCTTGGACCTTTGCAACTTGTGTTTCTCCGAGGAAGTACTTCGAGTCATGAGGTATGGAGACGCCTCCCTTATATTGAAATGCACACGGACACCAGCTCCATTGTTATATTTGTTTTGCACTTCTGGTTAGCATACTAATGAAGCAGTAAGTAGAACAGTATGGGGACCATGCATAAAATTATGGATAAATGATTGAGAGTTAAGTGTGAAAAAAATCTGTAACAGCCACTGGCTTCCAGAGAGGCAGGTGGGCGTATTTTAATCTACCGCACTACACGCTACGAACAGATGCTTACAGTATCTGTAAAATATTCCATCTGTAGCATGTGTGGCTGTAGATGCACCAGCCCTGCACAGACTGTACAGCAGTACTCCCCTAAGGTGTGTGCAGCCAGTGGATGGTGCAGATGTTTGAAAACAAAGTCCTTAGGATGATTTGGCAAACCCAAGCTTGTTGGCCTGCTAGTGTGACACAATAGTGTTTGGTAAAGATGTGGAGTGGACTATGTAGTTGCCTTACAATTGTCAGCTAGATGGATATTTAAAAGGAAAGCCACAATGCCCCCTATTAAATGTGTGAAATGTGCCTTCGGTGGGGGAGCACAGGATTCTTTCGGCTTTCAGGTAGCACATCTGGATGAACTTGACGAACCACCTGGCTTTGCCTGCCTTTGACACAGGACTGCCTTGATACTATGATTTAGCAAAGACAACAAAGAGCTGCTAAGATCTGAAAAAGGGTTTAGTTGTAGACTTTGGTGGTGATTGCATTCTGAAAGGACCCTAGGAAGGTCTGGATCTGAAGATGGGATTTGGAGGCATTCATGGTGAATCCCAAGCTGTAGAGAAGTGAAATGGAGGCTTGGGTGTGGGCAGGGCACTGCTGCCTGCGTGTACTCTTGATAAGCCAATCAACAAGATAGGGAAACAAATGAGTGCCCCCCTCCCCTTTGCGTTTCACATATGTAGTTACTGATACATGTACAACTCAGATATACATTTTAGGGGCGTTATAGTTAGCTGGACATTTCCCTCGTACAAAAACCTAGAAATTCCCCCATTATAGTTAGTTCAGCTAACTATAACTCGCGCCCCCGCAATGCACTGCTGATGACGTCACATATTACATCACTGATGACAAACCTGTTTTTTTAGTGAATTTCTAAGGTTTTTTAAATGCCAATTCCTAACTTTAACGTGCATGAAACCTATGGTTTTTTCAGTGTATATATATATATATATATATATATATATATATATATACATACACACATATATATATATATATATATATATATAATGTTACTTACCCAGTGAGCATCTGTTCTTGGCATGTAGAGCTGTATATTCACATGCTTTGCATACTCCTGCTATCTAGTATTGGGTCCGGTTGTTTGAAAGTTGTTTTTCTTCAAAGTCTTTCCAGTCATGAGGTAGGTAACTCCTCCTTTCGGTGATAGTGTGCGTGGGCTTCGACTCCATTGTTAGATTGTTTTTCCGCTGAGGGTGAGAATGGAGTTTGTAAGAGTAGAATAGGGATGTCCATGCATATGTATGTAAGTATGTAGAACTGCAAAAGGTATAGGTACCCAGGGAGGTAGGTGGGCGCATGTGAATCTACAGCTCTACATGCAAAGAACACATGCTTACTAGGTAAGTAACATTATACGTTCGAGGCATGTGAGCTGTAGATCACATGCTTTGCATAGACTATACAGCAGTATTCTACCAAAGCAGTGGTTAACCTGTAGCTGTTGCGGTAGTGTGAAAGAGTGTTTTAAGTACTGCCTGCCCTACATTAGCTTGCTGACACATCGACACAATAGTGCTTGGTGAATGTGTGCGGTGTAGGCCATGTTGCAGCTTAACAGATGTCAGCTATGGGGATATTTCCTAAGAAAGCCATAGTAGCCCCTAGTTTGCGGATGGAATGCGCTCTAGGGTGTATTGGTGAAGATCTTTTTGCTTTAACATAACATGTTTGAATACATTTGACAATCCACCGAGCAATACCTGATTTAGATATAGGATTGCCTTTGTGTGGTGGAGCAAAAGCCAAAAAGAGTTGTTTTGTTTTACGAAATGGTTTTGTTCTCTCTGTGTAATATAAGAACGCTCTTTTAACATCTAAAGTGTGTAGAGCTAATTCTGCTACTGAATCTGGCTGAGGAAAGAACACAGGTAACTCAACAGATTGATTGATGTGAAAGGGAGATAATACTTTAGGTGGGGACTTAGGGTTAGTGCAAAGAACCGGTTTGTCTTTGTGGAGTTGGAAAATTGATTCTTCTATGGTTAGTGCCTGAAGCTCACTGACTCTCCTCAGTGATGTAATAGCAATGAGAAAAGCCACTTTCTAAGTGAGGAATTGCAGTTCAGATTTATGAACGGCTTTGATGGGGAACTACTGAGAGCTCCAACAGGGTAGTGAACAAAGGTGGACGGGCCCATGTGGGAGCTACTAGGATCAGTGTAAGGGATGTTTGTCTGAGCTTCTGAACTCCTATTGGAATGAGTGAGAGAGGCAGAAAAGCATAGGAAAATATCCCTGACCAGTTCATTCATAGTGCATTTCCTTTGGACAATGAGTGTGGATACCTGGAGGCGAAGCTTGGGCATTTTGCATTTTGGTGTGTGGCAAACAGATCTAACTGAGGAAAGCCCCACATATGAAAGAATGGCAGGAAAACATTAGGGTGAAGTTCCCTCTCGTGAATCAATTGTGCTGAGCAGGTCTGCCATTTCATTGTTTACTCCTGGGAGATGATCCGCCAGGAGAATTTTATTTTGATGCACGGTCCACGGCCCACCTTGAACTGGCTTGTGCAAGGCGCGACAGCTTGAGAAAGTGTGTACCCCCTGTTTCTGTATGTTATACATGGCTGTCATGTTGTTGGTGCGGACTAGGACAGCTTTGCCTGTATGGTGAGTCTGGAAGGCTTTGAGCGCTAGAAACACTGCTAGCAGCTCTAGATGATTTACATGAAGTTGCTTTTGACTCCACAAACCTTGTACATTGTGAGTTTGGAGATGAGCTCCCCAACCAGTGAGTGATGCGTCTGTTCTTAGCAGTGTCTGTGGAACCGGGTCGATGAAGGACTGCCCTTTGGATAAATTCTGTGGATTCAACCACTGCAGAGAGTGATGAGTGGGGCTGACTACCAACACTAGATCTGACAATTGACCGAGACTGATTCCACTTATGTGCCAAGCATTCCTGAAGGGGACGAATTTGAAGTCATGCATGGGGAACTATCATGATGCAAGACGACATCATTCCTAGCAGCTGTATGTGTACTCGAGCTGGAAGTGACCGGTTGGGCTGAACTGTGAGAATAGAGCCTGAATATTGCAGATTCTGGCTGCATTGGGGCAGGCTCGAGCTTTTTGAGTATAGAGAGTGGCTCCCAAATAGGTTTGTGTGTTGGAGATGGGAATTCAACACATTCAGTGTGAAACCTAGATCGTGTAGTAATTGCAGCATTATCTGAGTGTGCTGGAGACACTTTCGGTAAGAGCTGGCTTTGATGAGCCAGTTGTCCATGTATGGGAAGACATGAATATGCGGTCTTCGCATGTGAGCAGCAACTGCTCCCAGGCATATGGTGAATACTTTGGGAGCAATGGTGACTCCGAATCGAAGCACTTTGAACTGGTAATGTTGTCCCGCTACCACAAACCGGAGGCATTTGCGATGAGCGGGATGTATTGGACTATGGAAGTATGCGTCTTAAGTCTAAAGTGGACATAAAGTCGCACTGCTGTAGAAGTGGGAGTACTTGTTGAAGTGCGACCATATGAAAGTGGCCCGATTGAATGTACTGATTTAGTTCTCTGAGGTCTAATATAGGCCTGAGAGAGCCGTCCTATTTGGGTTTGAGAAAGTATAGGGAGTACACGCCTGATCTTTGATATTGTAATAGTACGGGCTCTATAACTCCCTTTCGCAGAAGAGTGAACCTCTTGTTTGAGGAGGTGTAAATACTCTGGTGACATTTTGTGAGAACGTGGAGTAATGTTTGAAGGATTGTTGGTAAGCTCCAGGCAATAACCAGACTGGATAATTCCTAGAACCCATCCGTCTGAAGTTATTGTATGCCAGACGGGGAGGAATTGAGAGAGACGTCCCCCGACCGGTGTGGAATGATCGGGGGAAGGAGAGGAAAGTCACTGTTTGTTTGTTGAGGGGGAGGTACGGGATGTGGAACCTTTACCTCTTCCTTTGCCACGGTTTCCTTTAAATCCGCCTCGAAAGTAACCTCTTGAAGAGGATGACCGAGTATTACCTTTATAGGAGGTAGAGGTGTTGTCCGTAGATATGTTTTTAGAGCCCCCTCTGTAGAAGGAGCAGCAAAAAGCACCCCTATTGGATGGGGACTGTAAGACCCCCATAGATTTTGCAATGTCTGTGTCCTTCATCTTCTCTAAAGAAGTGTCTACAAGGGGACAAAAAAGATGCTCTTTGTCAAAAAGCAAGTTTAAAATAGAAACCTGTACTAGAAGTTTGAACCCTGAAATTCTAACCCAGTCGTGTCTCCGTAGCAAGACACTGGTGTTGATTGCACAAGCCGCTGTGTCAGCTGCATCTAAAGTGCATCTAATAGAGGAGTTTGAAATTAACTTCCCTTCCTGGACTAGGTCATGCGCCTTAACCTTGTGTTCATCAGGTAGCAATTGTTCCATTTCTTCATGCTCTGTCGTATCTAGCTAAGAGAGCTTTGGTATTGGCAATATGGCAATGATTGACTGCCTGTGCAGCTGTTCTCTTTATGGAGGCATCTATTAGTTTAGATTCCTTGTCAGGAGGAGGGGCATCTCCTGCTATTTGTGAGTCTGGCTGCTTCCAGGCATTGGAAACCACTAAGGAATCTAATGGTAATTGACCTCTGATGTAAACTGGGTCTGATGGTGTAGATTTATACTTTTTATCTACCCTTGGCTTAAGAATTCTTGCAGGAATTGGAACTTTACAGAGAGACAAGCACCTGCATAACGGGAGGTATTCCGCGCTGTCGGCGAAAGAATGCAGCCGTTGCTGGTCGTAACCTGCCACCAACCCACTGGGGTCATTTAAATTAAAAAGAACATTGATAAAGAGACGTACCTATTAGTGGTTATTCAAATCAAAACCACGCCCACTGTGGCAAGATACATTTCAATGAAGGACTATGAATTGTCTCAGATGTAATTGAAACACCATTGAGAAAGGGAAAGAATCCTGAAACACGTCTGGCGTAAAGACATGTGGGTGGAAAGTGTCGATTGAGCCCGTCTGAAGCCGGCAGTACACTATGGAGCAAGAGATCTCTCGAGATATATATATATATATATATCTATCTCTCTCTCTCTCTCTCTCTATATATATATATATATTATCTACTGGCGGTCGCCAGTAGATAGTTATAGTTAGGACCGTGTTTCCATAGGAAATCCGCAACATTCTATTTGGAATAACTTTGGCGCCGATTGACGAATCCTCGCGAAATTCTCAAAATAGGTGGGGCGCTCCGCTCCTACCCTACCCTGAAAGTCTCGGGGGGATTCGTCAAGCGGGGGCTGAGAAAAAGGGGGGGTCCCAAAACGCGTTTTCCCCATGCATTTTTCCATAGGACCTTTAGTCCGAGCTACAGCCCGAACGGCTGAACAAAATTACTTGAAATTTGGCAGAGAGGTAGCCCTCAGGTCAGGGATGTGCCTTTTGAAGGTCTCGTGTAAATCTGTTCAGTATTTCCTGAGAAAATAGCATTTAAATCAATATATATATATCTATGGGCGCGCTCCGAGCGCGTACCGTAAGCTTACCGTACGCGCACGCCGCCGTGCACGAGCGCGATTCTGATTGGTTGTTAGATCTCAGTAAACATTCGAATCGGTCGAAACCAGGAAGTGTCGGCCGCCATTTTGTCTCTCGCAGTCTGAGGGGGTGAAAAACAAAGGTGGATAACGTGAAAAGGGGGCAGGCTGGACAGTTCCTGACCCCCTAGCCTTTGTCAGGGGGTCCCAGAAGGACCCCCAAGGGCAAAAATTAATTTTAATTTTTTTTCAAAAAATCGTCGAATGCGCGTAGCGTACGCGCACGGCGTAAACGGAGAAATTCCGCGAGGAGAAATTCCGCGAACTTCGCGTAACTATTACGCGTACCGTGCGCGCACGGCAAAACATTTTTTTCAAAAAGGAAAGCTTAAAAAAAAAAAAAAAAAATTGTGAGGTAAGGTTGGCTCTTAAAAGAGCCGTTGGGTTAATACAGGGATGGAGGAAAGAAAGAATGGGAATATTATGAGCGTCTACAAAGGTGCTGGTCTATCTTATTGTTAATAAGGGAAACACTGGTCTCCCCAAAAACAATAAGACCACAACACGTTGTACACCTCATTGCAACCCTCCCAAATCGAGGGTTAATGTCCAGAGGAGCAGAAGAAGGTGATGCTCCCACCTCAGAGGAAGGGCTCAGCTGAGCTGCCGATGATGTACTCGGCTGAGCTTCTGAGGTTGGGCTCAGGTGACTTACTGAAGAGTTTTCTCCAGTATGTCGAGCAAAGGTCCTGGGATGTCTATCCCTAAGGTGTCTCTTCATAGAGTGATTTCCAAAGGAATACTTCTTCCTTGGATCTCCTCTAGATAAAACACGGTCACAAAGTGTGCAAGTGACCAATGGAGCATTGACCTTTTTCTGCCCCTCTGGAAAAGTAAAATACTCCCACACAAAAGAATCCTTTTGTTTCCTCCTTCTCTGTCTGATGATGGTGCTGCTAGGCTCACTCTCAGAAGAGGTCTGCTGCTCTGCCATTGTATCTCAATGTCAATTCAGCTCCTTCTCCTAGGGGATCTCAAGCAGTAATGAGGGGAATGGGTGTGGTGTGGGAAGTTTCTAAAACTGAAAGTAGTTTCAACCAATGAAAAGTGTTCTTTGTGGATCACATGACCTACCGTGCGCGCTCCTCAAGCTTACGGTACGCGCTTGTAAACAAGTACGCATGCACAAACGTGACGCTTACGGAGCGCTTACGGAGCGCGTACGTAAGACGCACTCGCGCAGGCACATTACACGCCCCTGCGTAACCGCGACGTTGCTTCCGCGCAACGCGCATGCGTGTACGCGTACGTCACGTACGTATCACGTAAGCGCACTGTACTTATGACCTACGGAGCGCGTAGCGTCAGCTTACCGTACGCGCACGGAAAAAAATGCATTAAAAAAAAATTAACCATTCCATAATGCAGGATATAGTACATATATTATTTTATACATAGGTTTACCAAAAATCTCAAAAAAAAATTTGCATTTAAAAAACCGTACAAATTCACTGAAAAAGCCATAGGTTTCACACACGTTATAGTTAGGAATTAGCATTTAAAAAACCTTGCAAATTCACTGAAAAAACATAGGTTTCACACATGTTATAGTTAGCTGGACATTTCACTCGTAAAAAACCAATGAAATTCCCCCGTTATAGTTAGTGCAGGCAACTATAACTCACGCGACCGCAATCCTCTGTTGATGCTAATACTGTATCTTTAGCTATACATATATTACAAATATTTATTTTTCATAAAGACACATATGTCATCAGTGATGTAATATCTGACATCATCAGCAGAGGATTGCGGTCGCGTGAGTTATAGTTGCCTGCACTAACTATAACGGGGGAATTTCATTGGTTTTTTACGAGTGAAATGTCCAGCTAACTATAACATGTGTGAAACCTATGGTTTTTTCAGTGAATATATATATATATATATATATATATATATATATATATACATATAGTCGAAGTAGATGAGGAGACACATCGGGGCTTGTGAAGACCATTTATTTAAACAGGCATGACACGTTTCGGTATTACACCTTTCTCAAATGCCTTTCGTTTTAAAAGTGCCTCTGGTGCTATATAACACCACAACAATTGATTTGAAAAGGGATGGCTGATCTGACATAAGTAAAAAGGTTGAAAGATAACCCTCAACTGTTGCCACAGCAAGGTCTTCCTGGGGTAAAGGCAAACCAATAGCTTGTCAATAATTTGGCTCGTAGTGCTTGAATGTCATGGGAGGAACACCAGACAAAAAACGTCTCCCAGCACCCTGCATATAAAATGTTGGTGGTGGGACACCTGGCTGCCAAGATGCCACCAATTTCTTCAACTCTTGCTGTTTATTCTCTATGCATGAAGGTGTAAGTTGTGCAAACTGGTGCAGGACCCTGCACTGCTGCTGCGACATAAGGTTCTCTTACAGGGGCAGATGGATTGGAGAATAGATACTCACGGACAGAAGTTCCAATTACCACACTATCGTCGCCCAGGCAGGAGCCACTAGGGTGACTTAAGCCTGGTCTTTCCTGATCTTTTTGCGCACCCTGGGCAATAAAGGTAGGGTAGGGTGGGAAGGTGTACTAGAGGCCTGACCCCAGTGGAGGCAAACGGTAGTCTTCAAGTGTGAATTCCTTGGGAACTCTCAAGTGCAAAAGCTTTGATGCTGTGCGTTCTCTACAGTGGGAAATAGATTGATACAGGGTTCTCCCACTTGTTGGAAAGTCCGCTGCGCCACCTCAGAGTGTAACCGCCATTAATGATCTACTAGGTAAAGTCGGCTGAGTTTGTTCGTCCAAGCGTTTAAAGACCCTGTAAGATGTTGGGCGATAAAGGAAATGCTCCGAGCGTTCTGCCACGTCCATAGACAGAGAGACTTCTGGCACATGACCCATGACTCCACACACCCTTCTTTGTTGCAGTACCGCATACCAGTCGTGTTGTTTGTCAAAATCTGTACCCGTTTCCCCCTTGATGGCTGGGAGGAGCACCTTCAATGCCATTCAAATCACTTGCACCTCCAGCAAGTCGACGTGGAGGTGAGTCTCCGCTGGAGTCAAGAGTCATCTGATCCCTACCTCTCCCAGATGACCTCTGCAACACAGCAACGGTGCACCAATCACAACCGTTAGCTCTAGACGGGTTAAGTAGATAGGTCTGCCGCCAGCCCAATTGTGCTTGAGCAGCCACCACAGCAGGCCTTTTACAGTCTCCTCCAACACTTGGATGGAATCTGACAGGTTCCCTTGGTGCTGAGACTTCAGATCCCAGGGCAAAGCCCATATGTGCCACCCGGCATCATCGTCCACCAGTAGGATACAGGATGCCAAGAAGACTCAGAGCTGTATCTCACTGTGACCCAGGACAAGAGTTGCAACATCAAAACCATAGCCCTATTTTCCTGGACTCGGTGAGGTGGAGAGAAGACTCAAAAAAGCACTGTATCCCAGATGGCTCCAAATGACGAGGAGCTATTGTTAGGGAGTCAAGTATGACTTCAGCACGCTGATGTAAAATCTCAATGATGTCAACAGGTCGGTAGTTGTCTGTAGATGGTTTGCAACTGTTTGAGGTGAGTCCACCTTCAGTAGACAGTTGTTGAAACATGGGAAGACAGGTATTCCCAGGCTCCGCAGGTAGGCTGTGACAATCACCTTCATAAACACCTGAGGTGGCATTTATGGGGGGATGTGTCAGGAATGTTAGGGAGTAACTGTGTTCCACAATCTTTAACACCCATTGGTAGGATGTTATGCTCCTCCACCCAGTGACGTAGAAGGTGATACAGCCTTCCACTGGGTGATCGTGTACTGCGGAGGATAACTTAAAGTGGTTTTGCTGCAGTTGTGTGCGGGGAAGGCTGGAGTTTGTGTAGATCGCTGCCCCTGGTGGCCTGGATGCTGGCAGCCTGCTGTTGCTGAGGTATATTTTGACATTGTCTCTGCTGGTTTCCCCAGCCGAAAAAAACAAAAAAGGGGTGTGATTGCTAGGTCAACTGCCATACCGATGGGGAATGTGCTGTAGCTTTGCTCGCCGTAAATCTTTTCAGGGCCAAATTCACCTTCACCCCAAAAGCTCTAGAACCATCAAAGTGCATGTCCATTAAGGATTGCTGGACATCCTTTGAGAAACCAGTGAAGCGATTCCATACGTGGTCCCGACTGCTCTACCCACAATCGGTAGAATCCAGGCCAGAGAGGCTGGAGTACTTCCCTGTGTACTACTCAACTTGTATTAGATGTTGTGGGGATGGCCGGATATCATTCGGGACAGCAGGGAAGATGTCTGCCATTGTGCCCCACAACGCATGTGAGTATCTCCCCATGAGAAAGCGGATGTTGACTGACCTAAGAACAAGGCCGGCAGATTAAAACAAACTCTTAGCAACGGTTTCCATGCGCTTTGACTCTGCCTGGCAGGGTGGTTGGAGACGCATTTGTGTTAAGATTACTTGTGGACTCCTGCACCACAGGGCTCCCTAGATGGTAGGTGGTTTCAGGATCAGAGTTGGGGTAGTGACGAATTGATTGCAACCTTGAAGGGGTACATAGATGTGTTACATATTCTACTAAACTATCGGTCTGCTTCTGGCGAGGGGACTCAGACTGAATTCAGTGCAGCAGTGTTCGAAGATAGGGCCAGCCTCAGGTCGAGCGGCACAGACAGTGTCAGGGACGAATCCACTGGCAGTAGCCCGACTGGCGGCCGTTTCTGACACATAAGACCCAAAGGTGTCCCGAGGGATCCAGTGGGTACAAAAAACTA
This sequence comes from Triturus cristatus, assembly GCF_964204655.1. Classification (NCBI taxonomy): domain Eukaryota; kingdom Metazoa; phylum Chordata; class Amphibia; order Caudata; family Salamandridae; genus Triturus; species Triturus cristatus. The sequence goes on from NC_140592.1 coordinate 2,122,249, forward strand.
AATTGTATCAAAAATAGTTTTCCGCTCACAAAGCAGTTGTGTTGTCACCAATTGACAAGGGAAGGCGGGTGTGTCGGGAGCAAGATCGGAATCATTTTTGAAATGGGGTAATAACTTAAGGACCTGGATGTACCCGAGACGTCGTGCACCTCCAAATAGAGGGAGTGGTGGGATAAGAGAGTCATATTTGGATGTCTTGTGCTTTTTGGACTCCTTTGACTTACCTGAACTTCTGGACATCGAAAATAAGTGGCTGTGAGATCGACCAAGGGAATGAGAGCATGTCCGCTCCCTTTGACCAGGACCAGACCTTTTTCAACTCCCAATGGAGTTCTGTGACTGCAAATTTGGCTTTGCAGTCGGGATGGCCTTTCAGTTCATTTTCGCGCATTAAGTGCATGAGGTCAAATCATCCTTGGAGCTGAGACACCTGAGGCAGGCACCGTTGGTGCCCAACACCAACATTTGGCAATGACACTCCATGCACGGTTTGAACCCTGCAGTCTAGTCTTTCGTGGGGACATGTGAGGGAAAAATACATTCTTTCAAGTTGACAGGATCGTGGCCCTCTGAATCCATGTCAGAAGTTGCGGAAAGAAGGGAACAGACACCAGCACACATATGTGGTGCAGATATAGTGGCCAGAGAATAGACTGGAGTCGCATGACGTAATCTACTGATGCCAAGGGAATTGCTACAGAAACCTTTCCAGATCCAGCTTGGCACCTGGGGATAGTCACAAGAGGAGGAATCTGCAGTTGTCTCTGAGAAAGATCCATGTTCACATTGTGCTCTACAATGCTTCATTTGGCCCGTTTGTATCCTATCAAAATACTCTGCAAAGTGTTTGTGGAAGGAGTAATGGAAGGTCCCTGAGACTTTCCAATGTTCTTGAAGGTTACAGGGGACTAGTATTAGATCAGAGTTTGACTGCTGAGAGAAGGGAAAGGTTCAGGATAAACAGCCATAGGTTCTAAGGCAGCGTCACTTAAATGATGACATGGCCAACAGGCTGCAATGAACCTCAAAGTAGGCACAGGGAAGGCTGGTGACCACTGGATGTAAAAGACGGACGTCTGTAGTAACTGGGACCCTTATCTGATTGGGGGGATACCTTACATACTCCTTGTGGAAGTGAGCAATGCTTCCATGTATTCCAGCCTTTGTGTCATCGCTTAACACACCAAGAATCAGCACAATAGAAAAACACAAAATAAAGAGTACAATACAAATCTCTCAGAGGATGTGGTTCACGCACACATGCTGCATCAACCCTCCCACAATCCACAAGGATAGGTACAGCAGAGTTCACCCACATTTCAGATATTTTTACAGTGTAATATGTGCTCAGTCATGCTAGCAATCACCACCGTCATAGTTTTTGAAATTCTACAAAGGAGAATATTCCTTCTACTTGAATATGTTAGCAGGGGGAGGACAGATGAGCCCCAGCAGGGGAAGGGCTAACCATAGATGCCATTTTAGCCACAAGGCCTGAGGTGAAGTGAGCAAAGTGCTGGAGCAACCATATTCAACGGCGATGTTCATCAGTGCCCAGGCCCTGTAAAGTCGGTAACCGGTGATGATTCCATGATTAACTGTGCCTAGACAAGTATTGAGGAAATATATTATGGTGACACATATTGCATTATATTTAATACCAAAATTGCCTCTTTGTTTACAACGTTGGTCAAATTTGTCATGTGCTCTCAGGATCTGGAGCCAACAGATGGCCCTAAAGACTCAGAAGGATCTCGGTCTCGATGCTGGATCATTATCCGAAGTGCTGGCTCTTGATCGGGATGGCCCTGAAGACTCAGAGGGGTCTCGGTCTCGACTCTGGATCATTATTTGAAGTTCTGGCTCTTGAGCAGGATTGGGATCTTGATTTTAGGGTCATTCTGAAGAGTTTCAACTATACAAGGCACGGACATCTTTTTCAAATAAAAATATCAAATGTTTTATTTAAACAATATTAATACAGTGCTTTCATGTACTAAATACTTCTAGCTGTGCTGTTTTTAAAACTGTGCTCTCAACATAAAAGTGGATTCTCTGTATTTCATCCTCTACTATACCAGCGCTTCATTGAAGTGGAAAATGATTTAACTCGGGTGGTTTTGGGTCCAAACCACCCTTTTTAACTGCTGCAACATTTTTAAACCTCGCCACGCAGGATGCACTTGCATTCTTATACTCTTAACTACGGTGTGTTGAGCATGCATAATTTGCTTTCCTGAAATTACATGAAATTTCGGCAAAATTACAAAAAATTATTTGTAATTACACAAAATGCAAATTTGGCATTTCACCCCCTGTTTTAGTGTGAAAACTGTTTTTGCGTAATTTTTTTACGAACAGTGTGAAAAATCAAAAACAGTCACTCATTTTCTGTTCTTCCTGCCTGTTTAAAGTAAGGTTTTACAGCAAATTGCATGTTTGGCTGTAAATTTGTACCATAAATATTGTGTAATTAAGCAAAGTTGCATAAGTTGCACAGGGGAGAGAGGATGTAGCCCTATGGCTACAGCGGTCGCCCTCGAAGCTGGGGAACCGGGTTCGTGTCTCAGTAACGACGCTCAACATCCTGTGATTCTGGGCAAATCACTTAATCTCCCCGTGCCTAACAAAAATGAATGTGTCCTTCTGTAACGAAACTGGTGCTATGTAAAGCGCTCGGATACCCTATGTCTCGGGTCTAGAAAATTCTAAACAACAAACAAAACACACACACATATAATTCTGAGTAGCAAGTTTAAAGTGACATTTCTGAATTTACGTGAATTACCCCAGCATTATTTAAATTTTGCCCAGACCTACTTTCATCATTGCAAATGCAAAATGGCCTTACACACACGTTTAGGGTAAGGTTTGCGGATTGCACTTAATTAGATCTAGAGTAATTAAATAATTTACCTTGAGTTAATAAAGAGTCCTTAGAGAAAGGATATGGCAGAATAACCAAGTGGCCACAGTTTCATAAATAACCAAAAAGAGGTAAATTAAGGGAGAACTATCCACAGGCTTCTGATGCCTTTAAGGAGAGAGATAGCACCTAGATTCTGGAGTTTGACATACGTGGTGTGGAATAAGTACCGATTGCGGTTATGTTCCACAAGAACCACACAAAGGTTTTGTTTGCCCTACAATCATATGACTGGAGGCAAGACAGGAAATAGAAATAGTGAAGAAATTAATTGATGGCTCATTATATTTAGTTATTATGCAAGTAAAAGACACCTCATGGAAAACTAAGCCATGATGACTAAATGGCAAGAAGTGGTAAAGTCGGTTTTTGAGAAATGCAATGACAAGACTGAATCCCATTCTTAGCTAGGGCAGTACATTGTAGTTGTCTGTAGTTTAAGAAGCAGAGGAGGGGTTCCTTTCAAGCTTCCTTAAATACATGCGTCGACTGGTGTTTATAGAGGGTTCCTTTCATACTGAAGCGTTTCCCACATGCAAAACATTCATAAGGTCTTTTTCCTGTGTGTGTTCTCTGATGCAAAATAAGATGATCTTTTCTAAGGAAGGCTTGGTCACAATCCGTACACTGGTATGGTCTCTCTCCTGTATGGATTCTAAAATGCATAGTTAGGTTTGATTTTACGTTGAAGCTTTTATCACACTCACTGCACTTATATGGTCGATCTCCTGTGTGTGTTCTCAGATGCCGATCGAGAGAGCTTTTCATACTGAAGAACTTCTTACATTCAAGGCACTGGTACGGCTTCTCTCCGGTATGTGTTCTCATGTGTAATTTTAGATTTGTGTTCTTTCTGAAGCCTTTCCCACATTCGGTACATGTATACCATGTCCAGTTTAGCTGACCGTCCTGCTGATTCGAATGAAACACTGTATTTCTCAAAGGACTCTCACTTTCGGTACACACACTGGACACCGCTACTTGGGGAATTTTCTCTTGTAACCCAAGATATGTTGGACTACTTGCAACCTGTTCACAATGGGTATTGTTTACTTGTTCAAGTCCCCAATTCATTTCGGACCAGGTTTGGTGTCCAGAGTTTGCACTGGTTTCAGAGTTCAGGGGGCCAGTCAGTTTGTCCTTTCTACTTAAAGGTTTAAATGGTGTTGCCGTATTAATACATTCTAAAGATTCTCCTGCGATCTTTTCTCTCCTTAAATCTTCATTATCTGTTAAATTAAGAAGTACACAATTAGGAGTATTTACATAATCCCCTTTATTACAAAGAAAATATTATCTGTGGTCTGTCACAGGAGTTGCACGTAAAACGAGACACAACTTTGCCTAATGTGCCTAGATTGTTTGATCACAGCGAAGGAAGGTACCTTGAGGCATAGCCATAGATAAGTCATCCTTCACTAATACCAATCCTCCTGCAAAGCCTTTCTAGTCAGAGGAGCAACTACCCCCATTACTTCTTAGGAGAGACTGTCCTTTTAAGAAATGTGTACCTTTTATCTCCAAAAGTTGGTATTTCTAATTTAAAAGATAATAATAACCACTCCCAACACTTTCAAATAATGTGCCCTTCTGAAGCAATGAGCTGATCACTGCTCCTGCTTTCAAAGAGCAAAAGGATGCTACATAATGAAGAGACGGAGATAACGAGGAAGAAAAAGCAGTCACTTACAATGCCTAATACAGACTGTACTTGCCAAACGTGCTCTGAAAGGTCAGATTTGCTGAAGGTAGGCGGAGACAAAAGTACAGTTCACTATAGAACATGAAGCGAACACAAAGCTATCGGGAACTTAAAAAGAAAAATGTTACTAACCCAGTAAACATCTGTTCTTGGCATGTACTGCTTTAGATTCACATGCTGTGCATACTGCTGCCTCTAGTGTTGGGCCCAGATGTGTGCAAGTTTTTTTTAACTGAAGAAGCCTTTTGAGTCACGAGGTAGTGTGACTCATCCACTCACTTACTGGTAATGCGCATGGTCGTCGACTCCGTGTTAGACTTTTACTGCACAGCGGGTGAGGATACACTGCAAAAACAGTGATGAACAGAGAGATGGCAACGCAAAAAGAAAGAATGATTACTGCAACGGAGGAATGGGCCGTACTCTTAGCTTTAGCATAGCATGTTTAGATGCCCTTTACTATTCATCTTGCAATGCCCGATTTGGATAGGGCCATCCCTTTATGGAGTTTGGAGAAAGCAACAAAGTGCTGTTGTGTGTTTCTTATAGGTTTAGTCTTGTCAATGTAGCACATGAGGGCTTACTTGACATTCAAAGTATGGAGAGGCCGTTACGCAACCAAATCAAGTTGAGGGGAAAAAAAACAGGGAGTTCAATGGATTGGTTATGGTGGAACTGAGAGACCTCCATTGGGGAGGAATTTGTGGTTGGTGCGCAGGACAACCCTATTCCTGTGGACTTGGAATAAAGACCTGAAGCTCAATGACACGCCTTAGTGAAATGATAGCAACCAAAACTGCCACCTTCCAAGACTGAAACTGAAGGACGCTGGAATGGGGGATCCCGCCGTCTTGTAAAGGCAATGTTGAGGTGCCAAGTGGGGGCATGTGGAACCAGAGGAGGAATGACCCTCTTAAGACACCTCATGAAAGCCTAGGTGACCCACATTCTGAAGAGTGAAATTTGTTGTCTGATCTGATGTAGGGGGACACAGCAGCTAGGTGCAGCCATGTAGAAGTGAAGTTCAAACCCAACAGCTTTAAGTGGAGTAGGTAGCAGACAGTATCCTGCACTTTGACTGCCACAGGGTCAATGTGGTTAGAGTGACATTATTATGTGAATCTCTTTCACTTGACAGCATAACAAGCACAGGTGGTATGCACATACATTCAGGATGAAGATTAAGGTACCCAAACTCTAGGACCTCGAGAGCCAGATCGCAAGATTGAGAGACCTAGGATTTGGGTGCCTGATTTCTCCATGGTTCTACGTGCGAAGGTCCTGCCTGTTGGAAAGCCTCAAGTGTGGAACTACCGAGCATCTGAGTAGAGTTGTGAACTAGGTTGGACAAGCCCAGATAGATGCCACCAAAATAAGTGCGAGAGATGTCTGCCAAAGCCTCTAAAACACAAAAGGGAGTAGTGGAAGAGGAGGAAAAGCATAGGCAAAAATCCCTGACCAACTCACCCTTAGTCATTGCCCCTGGACTATGGGTGTGGAAACCTGGAGGAAAAGCTTGGGCATTTGGTGCTTTCTGCCGTGGCAAATGGGTCTATCTCTGGGAAGCCCCATTGGCATAAATAGTAGAGGAGGACTTGTGGGTGGAGTTCCCACTTGTTGACGCATCCTGTTGAGGAGGTCGGCAAAGTGGTTGTCCAATCCCTAGAGGTACTCCGCTAACAGATGGATCTTGTGTCCAAAAGCCCCCCGACAAATGATCTGGGCCAGATGAGAAAGCTGGGGAGATTATGTGCACCCTTGTTTTTTAACATAATACATGGCTGTCATTTGTCCGTCTTGATGAGGACTACTTTGTCAATCAGGTGGGGAAGGCAAGCTTTCAAGGCAAGGTGATTGATGTGGAGACCTTGGTGGCTGGGTTCCCACTGACCTTGGACAGTTAGATCCTGTAAGTGCGCAACCCATCCTGTAAGGGCGGAGTCCGTTTTAATGGTTCTCTGCTGAACTAGGCCGAGAAAAGGCAATCCCTGCAACAAGTTGTTGGTGTGCCACCACTGAAGTGCAGGGAGCGACAAGTGTGACGGACGATCAACACTAGATCGTCGCAATGACACTCCTCTTGAGACCACTGGTGCAATGGACACGTATGTAATCTGGCACAGGGTACTATGACAATACAGGAGGACATTATGCCGAGGAGCACATGACTGCCCTGACCATGGCTTGTCCGTCTGGTTTTAAAAGAGGAATAAGTGACTGAAAAGATTGTATCCTGGCAGCCTATGGATAGGCCATGCCAACCTCCCAGTTGAGGACTGCCCCCAGGTAGGGTTGGCGTGGGATTTTGAGGCGTTGATAGTAAAACCTGGGTGCAGTGGTGACTCCGAAGGGGAGCACTTTGAATTTGTAATGCACAGGGTGGAATGGAGCACCCTTCAGTTCGAGAGCGGCCATGAAGTCACATTGTTGTAGTAGCAGGATTATATTCTGGGGAGTAACCATGTGGGAGTGCACTGACAGAATGTATAGTTTTTCGGGCCCGAGGTCCAGAATCGGTCTGAGGATCCTGCCCTTTTTGGGGATTAGGAAGTTCAGAAAGTATACTCCCACACCCTGTTGATGATAGGGGACAGGTTCTATGGCCCCTTTGTGAAGGAGAGTTTGGACCTCTTTCCTGAGTAGACTTTGGTGTTGTGGGGAGGGTTTGTGTTTGCAAACTGGAATGCTGGGAAGTGTGAAAGTGAGCTCCAAAATATAACCATGTTGGATAGTATCCAACACCCTCTGGTCTCAGGAGATGTCCCGCTAAGCGGGAAAGAACCTTTGGAGGCAGCCCCCGACAGTTGTTGGTGTTATGTGGTCAGGGCGGAAGACAGATTACGTCAGGGTTTTGTGGTGCTGACAGCTTCTTTAGGAGAGCCACTCTTACATGACTTCTGGATTTGGTATCCCAGCAGGAACCTCTGAAGTAACCCCTAGGAGAGGACTGCTGGGCCTGCGGATGGTAGTAGGTCGTGGAGGCAGACTTCGAGCTTCCACAAAAGGGAGTGCGGCAAAAGGAGCCACGATTAGCTGGGATTTGAAGGGCACCCATAGCCTTTGGCGTCTCCTTTTTGATTTTTTTCTAGCATCTGTCCAACTTGTGGGCCGAAAAATGTGGACCATTTAAAGGCAGGCTGAGTAAAGTTTGCTGGATTCCGGCTTAAAGACAGAGATGTGATGCCAGGCATGCCTGCACAGGACACTGGAGTTGATTTCCCTTGCAGCAATGTCCACTGTATCTAGGGCATAGTGTATGGTGGTATTAGAGATTTGCTTTCCCTCAGCAATGATATTGTAACCGCAATTTCTATGCTCCACTAAGAGATGTTGGAGGAGCTCCTCCACCTCATCCCAGTGGGCATGATCCCATCTAGAGAGGAGTATGACAGAACTGGCAATCCACCAGCGGTTGGCAGATTGTGCAGGCGCCCTTTTGCCCACTGCATCGATGAGTTTACTCTCCTTGTCTGGTGGAGGGGCGTCACCAGTAGCCAGGGAGTTAGCCTACTTACGGGCTTTACATTCGAAGGTGGTGGTCAATACCGACCATGGCCCAAAGGCAGTGGTGGCCCAGCAGCCTGTCTTGGAGGCTCCAGGGCAGCAGGACAATCCTTATGATTAAAGAGCGAGCTGTTTCAAAAGGGAGGGAAGTCTGTACTTACAACAGGCTGTGCCAGAGGCAAGTCTTTAATCTCCAAATCTGAGCCGGAGCTGTCAGCGGCAGAGAAGGTCCCCTCATCTATCGCGGAAGGTCGTGGGCGATGTTCCCCCTTAAGGTCCTCCCAGTCGAAGAGATCTGGTGTGCTGTCTCTGCCTCTACGCGACATCTAAGGACATCAAGCCTGACTCCCACGAAAGGTATTCTTGGAACGGAAGATGCAGCAGGCCTTCCAGGAAACCTCAAGTTTGGGAGATAGACACAAATTGCAGACCTGAAGGAGGACAGTCTGACGGTACTTCACATGGTAGCAATGACAGTGACGAAATGGCACCTGTTCCATTACCATCGAGACATGGTGGCGAGATGCAGACAGGAGACGTAAGGAGGCTCCAAAGGGCAAAGGCCATGTGAGAGGAAGTTGACCCAAAAGTTGCCCCATGAAGCTTGAGCTGTCGACCTGAGATGAGCAAGAAACGGAAAACATTTTCAGTAACAATACCGATGGAGGGGAGGAACCATGTAGACTGAACAGAGCACCACAACGGTGTCGAACCAGAGCAGGAGAGCACACGTCCCAACCCTAAGGCGTCAAGTAAACAATCTAACAATGGAAGTAGATGACACAACAAATTACCAGCAAGAGGAGTCACACTACCTCGTGACTCAAAGGAATTCTTTGAGAAAAAACAACTTGCACACATCTGGGCCCAATACTAGATGGCAGAAGTATGTACAGCCACACATGCCTCGAACACAGACCAAATGAAGACATGCAGAAATAATATGTTGCTTACCCTGTAAGCATCTGTTCATAGCGTCTAGGACTGTAGATTCACATGCTCTGTATACTCCTGCCATCTTGTTGGGCTTGGACCTTTGCAACTTGTGTTTCTCCGAGGAAGTACTTCGAGTCATGAGGTATGGAGACGCCTCCCTTATATTGAAATGCACACGGACACCAGCTCCATTGTTAGATTTGTTTTGCACTTCCGGTTAGCATACTAATGAAGCAGTAAGTAGAACAGTATGGGGACCATGCATAAGATTATGGATAAATGATTGAGAGTTAAGTGTGAAAAAAATCTGTAACAGCCACTGGCTTCCAGAGAGGCAGGTGGGCGTATTTTAATCTACCGCACTACACGCTACGAACAGATGCTTACAGTATCTGTAAAATATTCCATCTGTAGCATGTGTGGCTGTGGATGCACCAGCCCTTCACAGACTGTACAGCAGTACTCCCCTAAGCTGTGGGCAGCCAGTGGATGGTGCAGATGTTTGAAAACAAAGTCCTTAGAATGATTTGGCAAACCCAAGCTTGTTGGCCTGCTAGTGTGACACAATAGTGTTTGGTAAAGATGTGGAGTGGACTATGTAGTTGCCTTACAATTGTCAGCTAGATGGATATTTAAAAGGAAAGCCACAATGCCCCCTATTAAATGTGTGAAATGTGCCTTTGGTGGGGGAGCACAGGATTCTTTCAGCTTTCAGGTAGCACATCTGGATGAACTTGGCAAACCACCTGGCTCTGCCTGCCTTTGACACAGGACTGCCTTTATACTAAGATTTAGCAAAGACAACAAAGAGCTGCTAAGATCTGAAAAAGGGTTTAGTTGTAGACTTTGGTGGTGATTGCATTCTGAAAGGACCCTAGGAAGGGCTGGATCTGAAGATGGGATTTGGAGGCATTCATGGTGAATCCCAAGCTGTAGAGAAGTGAAATGGAGGCTTGGGTATGGGCTAGGCACTGCTGCCTGCGTGTGCTCTTGATAAGCCAATCAACAAGATAGGGAAACAAATGAGTGCCCCCTCCCCTTCTCAGGTGGGGGGCTACCATGGCCAGGCATTTGGGTAGGCATTCCCTTGGTGGTGTAGTGACCCCAAATTGCACCATTTCGGATTGGTAATATTGGCCCACTTGCCACGAAGCGAACGTAGCAGCGATGAGTGGGGTGGATGATTATGAGAAGGTAGGCGTCCTTCAGATCTAGTGAGTTGACACCCTGTAGGGTGGTCATGTGGAAATGTTCCGAGAGGATGTACTTGTTGAGGGACCGGAGGTGTAGTATTGCTCAGAGAGAACTGTTCCTTTTGGGAATGAGGAAATATAGGGAGTACATTCCTCTACCTTGGTGCTGTGGGGGTGCTGGTTCTATTGCCCCTTTGAGGATAAGCATCTTCCTTTAGCAGGTGAAGATGTTCTGGGCTGAGGGTGAATGCAGGGTGGGATGATTGGTGGGGAGCTCAAGACAGTAGCTGTGCTCCATGATGGCTAGAACAATCTGATCTGAGGTGATCCCCAACAGGGAAGAAAACCCAGAAGCCTCCCCCCAACAGGTGTTGTGTGTGGGGGGTATACGGGTTCAGCCACTGCTTCGAGGTGGAGGTTCCTTCGGGCGGAGTTCCTCTAACTCCTCCCTTGGAGTTATTGCCCTGAAAGGTACCCCGCACACACCCTCTATCCCCTTCTGGTAGAGGCCTGACTGGGACTGGTCAGGGGAAGTGGATTTATATCCTCTGCATTGCTATCTGCGAAAGGAGCCCCTACCTGTTTGGGTTTGAAAGGCACCCGTGACTTTGGCAGTGCGTCTTTTATCTTTTACAACATCTCATCAACCTGCGGTCAAAGAGGTGTTCTATGTCAAAGGGCAGGTTGATGAGGTGTTACTGGGCTTCTGGCTTGAAGTTAGCTATACAAATCCAGGAGTGGTGGTGTAAAATGACAGAGGTATTTACTCCATCGGCCACCGTATCAGCAGCGTCTAGGGCACAAGGTATAGTGGCATTGTAGATCAGCTTGTCCTCCTGTACAATTTCTTCCCACTCTTTTTGTATTTGTGAGGGAGATGCTGAAATAGTCTCTCCGTTTCCTCCCACTGGGCCCCATCATAGCATGAGAGAAGGCCAACTGCACTGGCGATGTGGCAGTATGTGGCAGCCCTACATCCCACCCTTTTACCAGCAGTCAATGTGTTTGCTCTACTTGTGTGGCGGGGAGCAGCTCCTGTAGTTTGAGCAGTGGGCGGTAGAGACCACTAAGGAGTCAAGGGGTATATGGGCTATGATGTACAAGGAATCTGAGGGAGAAAGCTCAATTTTTTTCTACACTGGGTGTGACAACCCGGGATGCTTAGAGTTTCTGAGTCCTCTTGAGCGCAGAGTGTATCTGTTTTGCCGAAGATGTCTGGTGTCCCCTCCATGGATTACTATATCTTCAGTTGGGCCAGTATCTACCTCTCTGCTGCTGAAGGGTCTTCTTGAACCGGACGACAAGGCAGAAGGAGCACAAAGTGTTGTGGTGTTCCAGGAAGAGACCAGGTTACAAAGCATGTGGAGGTCAGCCCAAGCACACTGCACGTTGCACTGAGGGCATTTCCTCAAGGGCGTCAGTTTCATCACCCTCTACCCCTCTTCATTGTCTGGAGTTGGAACGGGAGGTAGCGAAGCTCAGAGGGGCAGGGTATTTGTGGGGATGATGAAGTTTACAAAGGGTCAGGGACCCGGTCTTGATTACAGTCTCCAAAGCACGTTGTGGGAGAAGAGAGAGCAAATGTTGATGTAGAAATCTTCTCTGCAACGGGAGTGGAGAAAACAGACTTGGAGCAATGACCGTTGAACACGTCAAGTCAGGGACCTGCGTGGATACATGTCTCAGCCTGATGACGGTGAAATACAATCTAACAATGGAGCCAGAGCCCATGCGCATTGCTTACAAAGGGAAGAGTCGCCATTGCTTGTGACTCAAAAGGCTTTTTCAGAGAAAAACACGTTGCAAACGCCGGCGCCCACTAGATGGTAATAGGATACAGAGCATGTGTATCTACAGCAAAACATGCCACAAATATAGCTTTTTAAACTGAATGATTGTAAAGGCATTTAGTGGTGTATTGTAGCCGCTCAGAAAAACAGGGCATTTGTACTGATGTTTTTTAACAGACTGCAATCAAATGGGTGAACAATGTGAAAGATGGTGTCTGTTATGTTCCAGTTAGGCTGCACTGTAAGCTTCCACCCACAGATACACAGCTGTCCCTCACCATAAGGTGGTAATGTTCAATCTCGTCACCACTGGGTCTAGTTATTATATCATAGAGAAGCCTGTCCATTCTCTCTTGATTTCGATAGCACAGTTTCAGTGGTTTTTTAAATAGATTTAAGAAAAGGAATTATGGAATGACAAATGTATGGCATTTTAACTGGATCGGGAGGGGCTGCCTGGATGGCTCTGGTTTTCTGCACAATTTGCCAGCTCAATTGAAGGGCAAAGTGGTTCCACAAGTTTAGCAACAACATCTGCAGTGATCTAGAGCTGACGAGTTTAAATTCAGGCAAGGCCAACTTAGGCTTGCAACCTTCAGAGGTCAGTGAATTGAGTAGCATGAAAACAGATAATAGCCCATATTACTTTAAGTGCTTAGAACCTGAAACAACTGGTCATTTATGAATGAATTTTGCCTAGAGAGAGAAAGTTTCTGCACAAGGTAAGGAGCTGCCGCAGCTCCACCTCAAGGGATGTTCCATCAGACAAAGGTTTGAATGGAAGTACCTGCACGCTGCCACAACTTGGTATTGTTTTAGGGCATCCAAGACATGGACAAGGAAGCAATCCGACAGAAGAAAGCCGAGGGCTGCACTCCTACCTTTTCAGAAGGACTGAGTTACTCTGAGAGGCCTCACGCCCACCACCGAAGTAGGAACATGTGATCCTGGGAAGTCTGGCTCTTCCCACCACCCCATTAGGACTGAATCACAGTGGGAGGCCTTCCCCACTCCACCCCAGAAAGACTGAGTGACCCTGGATTTGAATGTGGCAGCACGGAGTGACAGAGGGGAAGTTGGTGAGCTGCAGGTCAGGATCTTCACATGGTGTTGGGCTAGCAACCCTCTGGGTGCACTAGGACATCTGTTACAGCAAGTGTCACCATCCTGTGAGGACTCTCACCACATGGGGACAGGTAGCTAACCAATATTGCCATCAAGAGACTTCCAGCTGTGGCTTGTGACAGCACAAGCATGTTTAACCCCTGGTAGGAGGTAAATGAAATGTTCAGTTTAATCCACATATTTGAATCCTGTAGCATGCAAACTTCCTCTAATCCCTAAGGAGACAAACTATGATTTAGTAACTACTAGGCAGTGCAAGAGAATCTGGGACCTAGACCAGAGGGTTTGTAGAGATGCTCACATTACCCAGAAGTGAGATACACTAAGGGGTCCTGCTTTAGCACTGAGACATCAGTAGGGTATGTAGGGTAAAGATATGGTTATAAAATACTTCAAGATTTTTGACATGCTTTAAATCATGTCTGGAGAAGCAAGTGAAATCAGAATGCGACCGGAACGACATCACCTTTTCATAATGTGGAGATTAGGTACATTACTGTATTACATTTACCCACAATAAATGTCATGGTACTCAAAGAAAGTCAGCTATGGACATGATATTGTGCCAGTTCAGTCTTAAAAACATAATGAGACGCTACATGTAATGCACGTCTGTTCTACAATATGGAGGCACTGGATAGTGTAGGAAAACTTTGCCAAACACACACTTTGAAGATTCCAAAACACAGGCACTTGAAGGCCTATTCCGGCTACTAGTACAGGTTGTGTCATCTGTGTGTGTATCTTCTGGGACTGGAAATTACCCCCTACTTTGTGGTTAAAATATCTACTAAAGAGGGCCAGGAGGTACAAAGGGCTATTTATTTTCCTGGAGTGACTGATGAGATTATGAAAGATGAAGGAAAGGAGGTGCTGTCAAGAAAAAGAGGTAAAAAGAAGGTTATGTTACGTGTATTTCTAAAGCGCACTTTCACCCGCAAGATAGAAAATGAGAGAGCAAGAAACAGAGGAGAAATAGTGAGAGAAAGAGAAGAAAAATCAAGAGAATGCACGAAGAGCAAGAAACAGAAAGTAAGGGTAACACAGTGAAAAAGTAGAAAATGAGACGTGTGATGTGAGAGAGCAGATAGAAAGAGCATGAGAGAGAACAAGAGTGTGCTTGGGTGTTAGTTGAGGGGTAACTACGCCAGGTGAGCTGAACCTCTGACTGAAACGTGACGTGCAGACGTAGGTGTGAGTCATCCAAATGAGGATGAGTTCAACCAGTTCTAAGTACAATGGTGACATTTTTTAGCAAGTTGAAAGTTCCACCAAACACACCTAGGTTGCTTGACTTGCTTCAATCATCACTTTACCATTATACTGTGGTAAATGGTGAGGAAGATGAGATTGGTTCAGATAAAACAATTGCTAACCTGGGCACAACAGAGATTAGCCCAAAGTGGGGAACTCAAAGGTCCTTCCCCGGTCATTGTCAACCCATGAGATCATAAATGTTTTACATTTGTAGTCCAGCGCACATACATTGGCCATGAATTTGTCATTGTAAAAGTTAATGGTGAGACAAGTGAGCCAAAGAGATGCCCACTATGGATTACTCAAACCACCTATCGGTTATACCAAATAACCCAAGACGTATTGCAGCTGCAATCAGTAGAATATGTTAATTATTATGATCAAAATGCTCTCATTAATGTCTCATTATTCCTACCTGTTCTTTTCCCCACAGGCTCTTGCTGCTCTCGATGGGGTGATTCTCTTTCATTGCTAATAGTCACTGATGAAGCAGATGTGACATGTGAATTATCCGTTGCTTTAAAGAAAAAAAACTGAAGAAATGAGCATGTCTATCCCACGAGCTATTCATTTATTAATCTCTCATTTCTCTGCATGCTAATCTCTTATCCTCTATTTCACACTCTCATATTCGCTCTCCCTTTCTCTCTCTCTCCCTGCCTCTATCACTTTCACCCTTTCTACTGAAACTTCTACCTCTCGCACCCTCTCACCAGCTTTCTCTACATCTCTCTACCTATCATGTATTTCATCACCCTCTCATTTTGAACGTTAATCACTCAGCAACGCCTAACTCTAACCAAATCTCTTTTGAACAAAATATATCAATGGATCTAAAGTTAAACTATTTTCAAAAAGATAAAACACCGTACCCTCACCTTACCACGACTGGTAACCTGAACTCTCCACAAGGTATAAAAAATTGTAGAATTATATATTGTATATTTATAGTTACTTATATTTATTCTAATTAAATTCATGATCTTTCTCTTGTCCCCGACACTAACACCTACAGTATTGCTTCTTTAAGAAAAATCTATAATTTGGTATAAATCCATAAATGAAATCATTTTACATTGATTTAAACTAATTAAGGAGCTCATACTGAACCCCAACTAATGTTAAATATAAAAGACAAATTAAAATACAGTTAAAGTACAATTCATCATGTGGCA
This sequence comes from Triturus cristatus, assembly GCF_964204655.1. Lineage (NCBI taxonomy): Eukaryota > Metazoa > Chordata > Amphibia > Caudata > Salamandridae > Triturus > Triturus cristatus. The sequence continues at coordinate 2,137,857 of NC_140592.1, forward strand.
CCGCTAAACATGATCCTAAAGCTAACACTAACTCTGGTAATTGTTTATTATTTGTATTTACTTTATTGAATCAATTTAAACAAAATGTCATTATGTTGTTTAAAAAAAAAAAAGAAAGAACAAGGACATATTCATTTACGTCTAATAATAACCCTATCTCAACCCCTAGCACCTTCCCCAAACAATGTTAAATATATTTGCTTCTATTTAGTTTATTCATTTAAGATGTGATGTGTTAAACTAAAAACCAACGATTCCCTAGTTTTAACATAAGCAGTACAACTGTATTTTTTATATATTAACTTTTATTATTTTTTTTATTATTTTAATTAAGTTAAAACATTGATGTCAGATATTTAATTATTTACACCTTGAAAATGTAATGGAGCACAGGGCAATGACGAATGAGGTTGAAGAGGTCATTTTGTCAAGATAATGGTCAGTATAAGTAATCTCCCTGCTCTTCTCTCTGCCTCACCAACCCACTGGCAGCCATAATGGCGTCAAAGCTGCATGTTCCTGCTCACCTGAGGCTTTGGTCTTAGATTTGCTGCTCTTTATTACCCGCTTCTCTTCCTCCGGCCTGATGTTCAGTGAAAAGACTGAAGCGATAACTGGATAACCTGAAATAAAGGCAGCACCACATAGAATTGTCTTGTTTGATAAGAAATGGTCTGGAAACAAGGGACAATGTAAATGGCAGGGAGACTGAAAATCAACTGTAGAAAACAGTGTGAGAGGAATGCACTATTGGATCTGGGAGCAAACTAAAAACTATTGGATAAAATGCACGCAAACATAGTGTGTCTCCATCCTTTCCAAATCTGGGTTTAGGCAGCCCACTGCTGAAATAAAGGCAAATGCAGCCAGTTTCTGTGACAGTCCACCATGCTGTTACTAAAGAGACTGAAATGGAAGTCATGGGATGGGTTGTGAGCCCCATGTTCAAGGGCTGAGTGGTACATCACAGTGCTTCAAATAACCCTTCTCAATCACCACAAATTCATCTGAGTAGCATTACCTTCCATTGTCTTTTAGCCACTATTCTAGAAGAGGAGCGGCCATAAGTAAATCCATTTTGTACGTGGCTCTAAAACGAATAGCCCACTCCATTTTCTCAGCAATGCAAAATTCTATACCCAGATGGCATTGTTGACAGATCTTAAATCAATGCATAATCATAACTTTTCAGATTTGTTGTAGTCAGCACAGCTGGAGAAAGCCACAAAGTGACGTCAACGGGTTAAATAATTCCATTGTCTTTGATTTGTGTTAAAATTGTAGAAAGTTCACACTATGTGGTACATTGCGTAACACCCTCTTTGACCTTGATTTTCTTGTACAAAAGTTTTGCTTTTGTCCCCCTTGCGTTGAAAAACCCCTTTAGATATTTTTTCCAATCCACATCAGAGACAGAGTTAACCAGAATTACTGGGTGCTTATGTCCAGGTCTAATCATTCTTGTTGCCAATTTTGTAGTGTGCAAATAAACTCCCGTAAATGAAATTGGCATGAAGGGTTTATTGAAGTACAGCAGACAGAGCTTCTATAGTACATCAGGGCCTTGAGGATCCCACCAACTGACCTAAGATTCAAACCAAAGTACAAATAGATTCCAAAAGAGAATGAATACATAACCAATATTATGGCAATAACAGCAACAGAAAAAAACATAGGTGAAACACGCCATTTACAATGCCAATAGCTCTAACACACACAAATGTGAGACCTATTCCATTGCAAAAGCAATAGGTCTCGCATTTGTGTGTGTTAGAGCTATTGGCGTTGTAAAGGACTTCCACTTTGTTCCCTGCAATTGTTCTTTCAGGATGGCTCCACAAAAAAAAAAAAAAAAAAAAAACTTTGTCATTTACAGAACCTGTGAGAAGTTGGCCTGGCATATGCTGTCCTCTAGTTATAGGTGACACCTTGTACCAGTCCAATTCGACTCTTAAGGTGATAGGTTAAAGACAACCTTTAAAGAAAGCTATCCTAGTGGTAGCTGTGGAGAGCAGCCTTCAGGCTAAGTCTTGAAGGAGTTTACCGTAGATAACCTCTTGAATAACCAAATGAAAGAGTAGTCCACACAGGTATATATATAAAATATATGTATTTATTCTAGGAATAACCCCACTAGTCTCTTTATGAGGCTAGAGGTGAGGATACAATTCAAACAAGCATTGATAGTTACAATAAATAGCACTGGAATCACAAGGTCCCAGGGGGGGACCAAACCATATATTAAAAAAGTGGTATAAGAACCATGACAATTCTACAGACAATGCGCAGGGCATTTAGGGTCCCTTGTGAAACCACCCAAGGTAGTGAGGAAGGGGACCCACGGGAGACGCGTGCAGTGACTGAAGTTACTGTCGGGATCTCTATTATAGCCTATGGAGAATGTCGCGGTTTGATTTTACAAGTTTAAAAACACTTCTAGCAGGAGTTCAAGTTCAACACTTTAGAGTTAAACTTTTGAAGGGCCCACACCCACGAGAGTACCGAGGTACCACTGTTACCTGCCCCAGGGAAGCCGGGTGCATAGGTCGTTTTCGATGTCGGGTCGCGGGCTGATTTTCAATGGCAAAACGCGAAGAACTGCTGCTAGCCACAAGCGTCGTCGTGAAGAATGAAAATGTAGATCTTGTAGAGAGGAACCTGAAAGCAGAAGGGACAGAGTCTGGGTCACGGCACAGTGACCAGGGGGCTCACGAGAAGGAGCCCTTCAATGTCGGGTGCTTCCAGGTCGAAGAGGTGTAGCTTGGATCGTCAGCCACGGGGTCCAGGAGGCTTCAAGGAAGGCCAGCTTCTGGAGGGCGACTGTCCCACGAAGGATGATGGTCGCTGCGGTGTTTGTGTCCGGATTGGATCCACTAAGCCTTGGCAACCTCAACCCATGCAAGAAACACAAAGCAGCTACTGGTGCAGACCCACGAGGTCTGAGAGAGGTCTCCAGCGAGGAGACTGAAGAGCAGGCCTGGAGCAACCAGGGGAACTCTTGGAATCGAAGATTGTCCTCCGCTAGGGCCCACAAGTTGAGAGACAAGGGACCGCGGAAGGCAGCAATTTGGCGTGCGTAAAGGTGCGCCCACGGGTCGCCGGAGCGGGCTAGGGCGTTGATCTTTGGCACAGATGCTGCAGAGAGGTTGGCTCAATAATGGGCCAAAGCACAACTTCCCTTGGAAACCCACCTCAAGGTAGGAAAGAGTCGATGTCCGAAGTAGCAGCGAGGCTACAACCGGGTCACTTGCAGTGTTTCCGGTGCCAGCCAAGCAGGGGGGTAACTCCTTTACCCCAAGGGAGATTTCTTCAGGCAGCTGTGCGGCAGCAAGTCGAAGGTCAAGACTGTGAAGTTCAAGAATAATCTGAGGCTCTGGGGACCCAGTATTCACCTTTATCCAAAGGTTAGGGGAGTGTCCAGATCAGGGTCCACCAATGAGAGGTCAGGCGGGAAAGGGTGGCTACACCCTCTCCCCTTTGTGTGTTTCCCGCCTGGGCAGGGGACAGGATGCCCCTAAACCGGTTCCAGGCGGTGTATGCAGAATGTAGGCACTGGAGAAGCATGCGTGCAACTCTGAAAGGCATCCTATGGTGCACCCACCCAGTTCCAATCCACATAGTCTGGGGAGCTGGGAACACCTCCCTGCAACAGGATCCCTATTGTCCAGCTGCCGTGGCTGGAGTTCTGCCCAGCAACAGGCAGCCAGAGTCGTGTGGGTGGCGGGTAGCATCCATTTTGTACTTCGCGTGCACTTTTAAATTGGTGTCTAAATTCTGCCGCTTTTCCCATATCGCCCCTCTAGCAGGGGGGAATCATGCCCTCGGTCCCATGGCTGGATTGGGGGTATGATTCCTACATGTTTGACACCAAACACGATATGGTTCTGTGTAGCCATTCTCAAGTTATCACGCTATCGCGATAGACTTATAATGCGGTTAAGAGTATATGGTATGGCTACACTACAAATAAACCAGTAATGATTTTACGAAGGTTGCAGAGGGGCCCTACTCAGGTAGGGGGTCCCCCTCTCACACATATCTCAGCACCCTGCCTTGTAGGATTAGCAAGGCCTGCTCTAGGGGTGACCTATGAGGATATATGTGTTGTATTAAGTGAGATACAGGCTACCTATATCCCTGTAAGGGGTGCAAGCACCACCTTACCCAGACTACAGTAGTGGTCTGGTGGTGTCATTTGGTATGGCTGTCCCAGGGGTGGCACAATATGTGCTGCAGCCCCTGGTAGGCCTCTGAGGTACCCATGCCCTGGGTACCTAGGGTACCATCTACAAGGGGCTGGTAGGGTGTCCTCAGTATCCAATTGGAAGGTACCTAGGGTACTCACATCAGTTTAGAGAAGAAGCAGATAGGCTGGGGTCCTGGATAGCAGGGCCACAGCCTGGCTAGGGTCATAAAACATCAGCAAAAAGTTGGTGGCAACTATGCAGTCGATGCCACTCTCCTACAGAACCACTAGCTCTAACTTTCACAAATGCAAGACCTATTGCATTGCAAATGCTTGGTATTAAAATGCCCATGGGACCTGGCCCACTTGGGTTGAGATTACTGCGGGGGAACCCCAAAACGTTCGAGACAGCAGCTGAATTGAGCATTGAACTAGTTTTGAAAATTTCACGAGGATTCGCCAAAGTGTTTGGCAAATGGAAAAAAACTCTTCCTATGGAAACGACATCCTAACTATAACTACTGGCGTCCGCCAGTAGGTAGTAAAGTTAGAATCATGTTTCCATAGGAAAAGCGTTTTTTGACTTGCCTATAACTTCGGCACGGATTGATGAATTTTCATGAAATGTTCCCAATAAATAGTCTGCTGGTGATAGTTGTTGCATATTGAAAGTTTCGGGGCGATCCGTCAAGCAGGGGACGAGAAAAAGGAGGGGTGATAAAAAGTGCATTTCCCAAATTCATTCCCATAGAGATTTTAGACCCTACTTCAGCTCAAATTGCTAAACGGAACTACACCAAATTTGCCACAAAGCTAGGTCTAGGTCCAGAAAGAGTGCTGTTAGGTCTCGCCTGAAACAGCGCACATGCGCTGCCCTGCGAGGCATTTAGTAAGGGCTTTTAAACCCTGAACACGTGCTTTTTTTTTTTTATCACCCACAATTGGCCTTTGCGTGCATCTTTCTACGAAAGACAGCACGCAATTTTTCCCAGGCAGGTGCATGTCCCGATTCTGTCCCCTGGCCTAGGCTGCTCGGGAGTGGGCAGCAGCGCCATCTGTTTCCAATTATCTAATTGGAAACAGATGGCGGTCAGCGCTAGTCCCGCAGAAAGTACTCCATTTGAGTAGATAGTTTGTGCAAAACTGTGGACTCTTGTTGGATAAAGGGGCAGGTGTGGTTCCGTTGTAGCCCAGTCACTCACACAGCTACTGACACACCCAAACAAACCCCCACTCATACACTCAAGCACTCACACAGCCACTGAGACCCACTCAGACACTGATACACCCACTCACAAACCTACTAAGAAACTCACAGACCCAGACACTCATGCACCCACTCACTCACAGCCACATTTAGACACTCATGCACCCACTTACAGAACCACTCATACTCACACCCACTCACAGACCTACTTGGAGACACACACTGACCAGACCCCCCAGGATGTTGCGGCATAGATTTGCAAATTTTGTGGCACAAAAATGGAAATTTTGCAGCATTATTGTGGCACTTCTTTTTTACTCATTATCATTCCTTTTCAGCCTTAAATTAACGGAAACTGTTTTAGAAGAGTATTCCACTTTGAAATAGGCATGTAAAGTGTTGGAGAGTGTTTGTTTGCTATATTCTCCTTTGTTTTAACATTTTGGAGCATAGGTTTCAGCAAAGGAGCACCTTCTTCAGGAAAGCCATGATAAAAATGATGGGGGTACCTGCGAAATATATATAACAAAAAAAATATGCCCTGCTACAATATATTACAGGATGAAAAGTAAAAATTTACATGGTTTGTGTCTGTTAGCGGACCATGTTAAAAAGACACCAAGTGAGTGATTAGTGATGAAAATAAACAAGTGAGAAAAGAACAAGAATCCAAGACAGGCATAGTTACCACAAAGAGACATGCAAACATCCAAGTTGTGCCATGTGCCCCAATACCTTAAGTGCGTCAAAGAGTAAAAAAGACAAATAGTGAAAGACCCTCTATCGGGCTGGAAGCGCACACTAGTGGCCATCCTAGTAGTTGTAGGAGGGCCTTGTGGCGATAGAAACAAATTGAGCTAAATTAAGCTCTTATACATTGGTAACGAGTAAGTAGTACAACCATAAAACAGACTACTGATGAAAGAGACAATCGGCAGAAAAGCCCATGTTTTGCCAAGTATACTCCGCATGTTAACAAACAATAAGAGTGGCCCTGCATAAGTGAGCTGCTGGCTAATAATTTACCGTAGCGGACATAAGCCACTTAATCAAGATGGGTGGTATTGTTCAAAATGCCTACTGTAATTAATAACGGGACACCAGCAGAATGTCTGTGAACATGAACATTATATGAACAGAACTAAATATGAGAGGACAGACTAAATACAGTTATTTAAAGCCGAAAAAAGACTCACCGATTTACCAATAAGATCGCCACTCTATAGGGAACAAATGGCACAACGCACTTCGTGGAGTTCAGTTCAGTTCATAAGGCTTTATTCGGAGCTTAAAAACAAAGTCCATAAAAGCACAAAACATACATAAAAACTTCATCATTATAACAATACAATAAATAGATGCATTAAAAACAATTTAAAATGACAGATTAGGCCTTGCTTTAATAGCCCGCAAAAGGAAGGTGGCAGTATAGAAACATACATCAGGTGGCATATTAAATAGCAAGATCATAGTGTCTTTTACGGTCCTGACTCCATGTTTCTTAAAAATAGGTTTTAAAAAAACTGATCGGAGGTTTCCATAAAAAGAGCAGAACAATAAGAAGTGTACGGTACTTTGCGCGGTAATATGGTCACATGGGCAAGGACCTGTTGGGTGTTTCTTGATGCTTGGAAATGCGACCAGATGATGGACAATACCAAAACGGAGCCTTGTCAAAACAAATCGATGGGAAGGTCTAGAAACAAAACTCAAATATGGTTGAGACCCTATCGTTTCACTAAAACTTCCATAAAAACGACAGGTGATTAAGTTGTCACTAGACCTCCCACGCTTCTCATTTCTGTGATTCATAAAAGTAACTTTCAGCTCATTTTTGGTAAAACAAGAGGCTGCATGACGATCCTCTAATATATTGAGATCAAAAATATTAGAAAAACTTTCAGAAACAAATTTTACCCATGGGATCAATAGATGCTTATCAGTGGTGAGACAATCCTCGATAATAGCTCTATTTAGAGATGTCTCTTCCTTAATCCATATTGCGCGCCAAAGCAAAAGCGGTCTAAGGGCTACATGGTCAGAGAGATGTTGGATCCCAAACTCCCTGTGCACCAGATCAGTGGAGGCTGAAGTAGGTAGACTTAAAAGCCTTTTGAGAAAGGTGTTTTCTTCCACCTGGAGACTGCTACTTGATACATGCCCCCAGATACCGGCACCATAGAGAGTAATAGCAAGACACCTCATTTGATAAATTTTTAACATATCCATGAGCCGTTTATCCCCTAATTTAGAGGCGAATTGAAATACCCCATGGGCACTTTTCGCCATTCTACCCCTTACATAATGAATCTCGTTCGACCAACTACCAGATTTAGAGAAGGTAATACCTAGGTAGTTGAAGGTGTCCACCGTTAAAACCTTTTGCCCTTCGATGAAAAAGGAATGTGGCTTTTTACAACTATTGCCACACTCCATGACAAAGGTTTTAGATTTATTAATCTTTAACTTCCTGTCCTTAATGAACAGAGAAAATCTGTCCATTAAACGTTGCAGCCCGATGGGGGTCCTAGATAAAATAACGGCATCGTCTGCGTAAAGTAGGACTGGAATATCAAAATCGGGGGTTTTAGGGGTATCGGCCGCAACTGTCTTTAAGACCGAATCAACCTCGTTAATAAAGAGTGTAAAAAGCAGGGGAGCCAGTACACAGCCCTGCCTGATACCACGTCTTGTGGGGAACTTAGGAGTACATTCCCCAGCCGAGCCGTAACGTACGCTCGACCTAAGGTTGGCATAAAGCCGGGCCAGGAAGTGAACAATACCCTCGGGTGCACCCATTTCCAGGAGTTTCTCCCATAAGATCTTATGGTTCACCATATCGAAGGCGCTGCTCAGATCTGCAAAGCAGAGATAAAGAGATCCTTTCTTTGCCCTCGTGTATTTCCCTATTAAAAGTTCAAGATTAAGACACTGTTCTACCGTTCCCCGTCCTTTCCTAAAACCGTATTGAGAATTGGCCAGGATATTATTAGAATCAGCCCATTCTTCAAGTCTAACCAAGAGCACCCTACTCATGATTTTCACGGAGGAGTCAAGAAGGGAGATAGGGCGGTAGTTCTTAGCATCACTTCTATCCCCCTTCTTATATATCGGAACTATGATAGATTCCTCCCATGAGGGTGGGACGCCGAGACAGACTGCTGCATTAAACACAGTCGTTAATAACGGGCCCCAGATCTCTGGCTCTTTTTTGTAGACATCAATGGGTACCCCGTCTGGCCCCTGGGCCTTGCCTCCCTTGCTGGCAAAGATACTATTCGTAACCTCACTAATGGAGATATCTAAGGGAATGGCAGGCCAGTCGTCTCGGACCACAACCAAATTAGTGTTAGACTCAAAAATCATTGAAAAATGGGAGACCCAGCTTTCCACGCTGACGTTAGCAGTCAGCTCTGGCATTTCCTCGTTTTTGAGGAATGGACTGTTAACAGTAGCCCAGAATAGGGAAGAATCTGAGGTTTCAGCAGCTTGTTCTAAATTATCCCATGCCTCTAATCTTAATTCGGCCTTCCTTTTGTTGATTGCAGACCGATAGCAGGCTCTGAGTTCTCTTATCAAATTAGTGTCCCTAGGCTTAGCAGCGAGTGCCTCCTTGAGACCCTTGAGTGCACTGGTACTAGCATGATCGAACCATCCTCTAGACCTGCATTATTTTCCCTTAAGATACACTGTAAATTTGGCATCTATGACAGTGTTAATGTTAATAAACATAGGGATGATTACATCCGGTACTTCCTTGTTCTCTAAAATAGCAATAATGTCGTTTAAACAGCTATTAATAATGGAGCTCGACAGAATATCTGCTTTACCCCCTTTCCACCTGATTCTAATGCCATTAGGACGATGGGGTTCAATATTAGTAATGATGTTGGGTTTAGGGCCCCTATTCGCCTTCCATAGTACAGCTTCCATAGTTAAACAATTATGATCGCTGATAAGATTTTCCACTATCAGAGGGGCTGTACACCACTGGTTAAGGCTGGATGAAATGCAAATAAAATCAATCACAGTGTTTGCATTCCAGCCCGTGAAAGTGGGGATAGTTTCACCGGAGTCCCCTGTCAAATTCTCCAATGGTTCCATGTCGTATGTCATCAGGATTTTGTTAAGTGATTCTCCGTATGTATTGTGGGGGAAATGACAAACACCTTCCCCACAACAATTAACAAAACCACATGCCCTTTGGACTAGAGGTGGAGAAACAACAGTGTTAAAATCCCCTAACCAAATAAAATCAAACATAACATTATTACCCGTTACTATGTCCGCCAGAGCGGATTCTAAAGCAGAAGCCACCTCCTGTCTGGTGTTATTGAACACATTATTATAAAAATTGATTAAAAGGATATTTCTACCCAGCTCCTCAGAAAGCCATAAAACCTGGGAGTGGGCCCCAATGGTTACGTGTTTCTTTACGAGAAGTGGCACATCTACAGAAATCAGAGTCAGAAGCCCACCCTTAGCTCTGCCTGAAGTGGATGCCACAGCCGGCAAATTATAGGAAACGAAACCAGAATAATTAATGGGTACCAAACTCCAGGTTTCCTGAAAACAGATAACACTAAAATTATTAATAAAATCAAGCCATCCTAAACAAGTATCCTTTTGTGAGAGACCGGCAACATTCCAACATGCAATAGTGCACCGGCCTCTATCATCAAATGCGGTAGGCATAATTTGGTCAGTCCTGTCCGCAGCACCATTGGCAGGCCTTACAATTCTACTGTCCACTAGGGCGTCATTTAGTTTTACATCAGAGTCTATTATACAGATGGTGTCAGCTGGTTCAAGGGCCCCCTTGATCGGGCTACAATTTCCAATTCCCAAGGAAACAATAGCAGGCTCTGAAACCACCAAAGGTAACCCCAGTCAGTCATTACAGTCAAGGCCACTCAGGGGCTGGAACCTATTAAACAAAGAGATACTAGGGCCATCACACATATTCAGGCCACTAGACCTCCCTTGAAAGCGCTCAACATCGGGTTGAATTCCAAAATCCCTGTAAAAAAACCCCAAAGGGCGCAAGGATATTCCTCCATCCTGGGCCGGAAGAGAAGCAGCTTTAATCAGCACTGTAGATGTAAGTTGGGGGTTCCGAAAATTAATGACGACACAATCCCCTCCACAGGTCTTGGATGATTTCCCCACCCAGTTCGTTCTTCTAGTACTTAGAATATCCCCCGATAGTGCAACTGGGAAACCACAGTGTCTATGGAGCCAATCCACGGTTCTGTTCTTTAAAGATGAATGTGATTCAACAAACGCGTGGTTGCTACCAGAGGTGTTAATAGGGGGGACGTTTGTTAAAACTGCTACAAATGGTGCACAGGACGGTGGTAAATCCGGCTGGGGTCTGCTAGAACTGTTATGACTTAAATTGGGGTCCATATTTTTCCTCGATATTGGATTAAGAGTGGATTTAGTCTGGGCCGGCAGCTGCAAAGGAGGGTTAGGTATGGCCGATACAGCAAGGGAAGCGGCCCGAACGTTCTCAGAACTAACATTATTACGATCAATCATCGTTGTGTCAGATGTGTGGTTATCGGAGGACACCACGGCAGATACTTTCTCTTTGTCAGCTACAGATACAGCCTTAATGGTATTTACTGAGCTTATAAGGGTATCCACTAAACCACCCAGTCTAGCTACTTCATTAGTGATTGTAGCAAGTTTAGTCAATAGGGGTTTAACAAGGAGGTCAAGCTTAGCCTCTAGAGCGTTCAGCAAAAAGTCTAGTTGCCCCTTATCCAAACTGATCGTGGACCCTTCCTGTGACTTAGTTGGGTCATGCTGGATATTAGACGTTGAGGGGTCAGTTCTTTTCACAGGTCGACTCCCCCCTCGTTTAGGCTGATTGGTTTTACTGTTAGTCCTACAAGAACGTAGTGACCTTTGTGTCCTGGGGGCCTGCGCATTTGGGGTTGGGTCTAGAGACAGATCCACGACTGATGTTAATTCGGCTGTGGGCGTGGTAGTGTCTGTAATCTCATTTATAGAATCATTGAGATCTCCCAAATTGGGGCTATTTGATAAATTCGTATGGACACTGCCATTAAGAGGGGAAGATGGCTGAGAAGCTGACCCAGTAGGAGGACAATGATTTAAACTAGTTGGCCCTGGTCGGCCTAAGGATTTTCTCCTTTCCTGGTTAATTTTGTCCACCATTTTTACTAGGTAATTGTCCATAGTGGACGACGCAGCTGCTGATTTAGCTTTGGGCATTGTGAATATCGGCTGATGCACAATCAGTAACAGCAAACACGAACTGGCACACTAATTAACAGCATACGAATATTAACCAGCATTGAATCAGGGATAGTAACCCACTCCTACCCGCTCCTGTCTCAGACTGTCCGCCCTTAGTCCGGGCTTCGTCCAGGGCGTCCCGCGTCGCGTCCCGCTCCGCCTGTAATGGAGCTATTTAGCCACAATAACAGCCAATGGGAAATGAGGGTGGATCGTTATCCGGTTGGTGGGCGGGATAGCGGGAGGCGTGCCGCTACACAGCTGAGGCGCTGCGGCGCTCAGGGCTCCTGGGACCTGCAGTCCCGTCCGGCTACTCCTTCAGGCTGCCACAAGGTAAAGCGAACCTCCACCTTCTTCTCCTGGACGATGCGGGACCCGCGCCAGCGGGTTCCGCGAGGAATTTTATCCGGTTGGTGGGCGGGATAGCGGGAGGCGTGCCGCTACACAGCTGAGGCGCTGCGGCGCTCAGGGCTCCTGGGACCTGCAGTCCCGTCCGGCTACTCCTTCAGGCTGCCACAAGGTAAAGCGAACCTCCACCTTCTTCTCCTGGACGATGCGTGGAGTTAAATTGTCTATAATGTCTGGTATTTGTAGAAATATCCCAAATGCCTATTATTTTGAATAACTGTGCCAGCAAAAAGACTGTGAAAATGAACATTGTATAAGAGAAGCAGAATGCATGGGAACAGACTGATTTAAGCCTATGGAGATGGACATTGAATAAAAGGAAACACGAAGGTAAACTTTTTGAAATGACAAAGTCGGAAAGGAGGTCAACGGGTCAACAAGATCATACATCATTCTGAGAGAGATAATTGCTAAGAGTCGCAAAAAACATTCCGAGTGAATTAGGTCCAATCATGTGAAGACTCACCAGCCCTTCAATAATTCTGTACTGAATGAGACAAATGTTTGGTGTCAAATATGCCAAATGTCCAGAACGTAACCACGATGTAAGTATGTTGCAGAAAAGTGAAAAATGATTAATCCCCAATATTATTTAACTAAACATGTATAAGGTCTGTACAATGCTCACTAGGGGGCGTAAACGTGGGGGCATAAACTTACCAGGTCATAATGTTTGCAGAAAATTCAGAACCACTCCATGAGGCAACAACACGCTGTCTGCAGGGAGGAAGGGAATATCTTAATTTCAGTGCAGGCACCAAGCTTTCGGTGCTGTAAATCACTGTTGATGAGTGTGCGAAAGATGGTTGATTTGCTGAATGCACTGCTAAACTCTAATGATTTCTGTAAAGACTGAATGTCTTTCTAACATGCCACAATGAAAGCAGACACATAGCAAGGAGCAAAAAAAATAAAATAATAACTTTAGAGAAAGTAAAAAACACCACTTTCCCATCTCAGAATATTATGAAAGCCGCATCCAACCAGACCTAAGAAGGAATGGATGGGCCCCTACCACGTGTCTGGATTGCGTCCACAATGCCACATGCTAGTTAAGAGCGGTTTAAAACTATCGGGATCTAAATCCTTCCTGCTCCCGGTGACTCCCGCAGTCCTCCTATCACAGTGCTCTACCTCTTTTATGTGAACTGGAGGAGCTGGGTCTGCGGTATGTTAACAATTTACGCCGATAACCACTAATCAGCCCCTGCGGAGCTAGCAACACCTGATTTCATGATCACTTCAAGTAACACGCATTTACAATGCAATAGTTCTCGCATTTACGCGAGTTTGAGCTATTCACATTGCAAATAACAATGGCTTTTATTTGCGTTTTCGTTTTTCAAACATAAATAAAAGGCATCGTCATTTACAATGCCAATAGCTTAAACTCGCGTAAATGCGAGACCTATTGCATTGCAAATGGTTGTTTACTTTTGTTTTTCTGTTTGCAGTGGAGTGATCACATTTTCATAGCACTGTTGCCATTCGTATACTCTTGTGGGGCTGTAGAAACAGGACAATAGCGATAGGTCACGAGGGAGAGGAGCTGGAAAATAACACAAATGACAGGAGAAAGCGTGATATTGGAGCAGGATATGTGTGTGAGAGACAGAGAGAGTGAAAGAGGGTTTAGAGCAAGTGTGCATGAGTGACAGGGAGAAAGGAATGGCTAGAGAAGAATGGGGCAGGGGAGAAGGAATATGAGCCGGAAAGGGAACCAGGGGGCGGTTGTGAGTTTGTGAGGAAAAGATTAGAGCAGAACGGCTCAGGCCCCCCATCTACTTGTGAGTCAATTTTTCCAGCTCTTGGAAGGAAAAGGGTAAACGAAAACCGCACTAGAGTTATGACCATATCCGCCCAGGTCCTTGGAAGCAAGCACTATCACATCTTGCTGTTGGTGATGCATTCATTATACCCATGACTTACTCCTGCTAACCTCGGTCCTCAAAAGGATAACTGGAAACAACAAAGGAGTTACAACCACATTCGCACAGGTCCTTAGGAGCAAGCACTGTTACATCTTTATGCTGATGAAGCGTGCATTATATCCAGGACTTACTCCTGCTAACCTGAGTCTACAAAAGGTTCGATGGAAACAACAAGGGAGTTATGACCACATCCGCCCAGGTCCTTGGGAGCAACCACAGTAACATCTTGATGTTGGGGACTGATCCTGCAGACCAGAGAACAGCCTAAAGGAAGCAATGGAGGAGCAGTATGTATTTTTTAATACATATATTACATGAGGCTTGCAAGACAATAAAGTTGTGGTTGAGAGAGGCCTAAAAGAAAACAATTAAAAACAATACAGTTCTCTGCCTTCTGATACCAGCCAAGCTGTGACAGAGCAACGGGAGTGTAGATACAAACTCTGATGTGGTCGGTAAAACCAGACAAATAGACATTAACATAGACTGGATTTAAAATCAATTCAAACGTTATCTCCTGGTGTACAATACACAGCAAAAATAAACAGTTTTCTCAAGATTTAGACCAATATTAGGGGCAGAATGGAGAGTTTTTTTAACTTAATTTTATCGGAGCAAATTATTTTGCAGCAAGGGCGTTATTTATATTGCTCGGTGATATATACTCATAATCATGGAAGACACAGTATGGCGGTTAAGGTAACTGTGATATAACATCCCATGCCAAGCTCAACAGAGATACATTTCCAGACGCCCAATACAGTTGATTGCTATCAAGTCTTACACTTACGCCCGCCTTTAAAGTGTAAAGTTAAATTCCTGTCCCTGGGCAAAAAAAGGGATTGGAATTAAGAGATATGTGATAATGGTACTTTCCACGTGTGGTAAATCCCATTCCATAGTCCATCTAACTTTTGGTGAGTGTTTAAGTGTTGAAATAGAATTATACGTGGCTCTAGCATTCATTTGTGCCTCAGGATGCACGGTCTCAAAACAAAATAAGAAGCGACACAAAACATACAAGTTAAAGGCATTGCAACATTAATTGTAGCGAGCGTAACTACATATGCACTCACCAAACCGGAACCAGCCTATACAGGAAATCTGTGCATGCAGACACACACAATGTGCAAAGTGATTTCACCCCAAGTGCGCATATGCTTTTAAATAACAAGCATTTGCAATGCGTTGTTTTGTGGTTACAGGATTTAAAGCAAAGAGCACAAATGTGTGCATGCGCCTAACAGTATCACACACATTTAAAAGACTGGAGTAAAGAAGGGGCATACTTCTCTGCACAGTCTCGATCGTCGCAAACACCTCGTACATCTAGGGTGCCTCGCAGGCATTATGAGGGTTGGACGCCAACTCCACTTGTCAGTCCAGTGCAACCCACGGACTGCCAAACACAACAAACTAACATCTGTAAGTTAAAACAGTCCACGTGCTAGCTGTAATACTTTTTTGTGGGCGTGTGTCTGATTGCAGTAACACACAGAACTTTCTCTGGTCCTTGGTCCCGGAGCGCTAAGTGAGGGGGTGAATTAAAAAGAATTGGCGCCCGCCATGTTAAAAGATGAAGCTCACTGTGTCGACAACAACCAGATGGTAAACAAGACAAGCCCGGCGGAGCGTGGCGCGCGCTTGGAAGCGGGGGAGCGCATTCCAGGCGGGTGAGCGGAACCTTTGAAGTGCTCCCAAAAGGCGGATTGCATGGCGGCACGATGCGCGTGATTGTGCGCATGCTAGCCATGCAATCCGCTTTTTGGGAGCACTTTTCAAAACCCGCTTTCTATAGTCACGCTTTGCGATCGCTTTCGCGATAGCAAGGTCGAGACCTAAAAAGGGTGGCCTTTTTACAAAAGTGCAGTGCAGTTTTCGCAATTGTTTTGAAAATCGTGAAATCCTGGGAGGGTCTGACTTACTCACAGACCCACTCAGATTCACACACCCATTCACCCATTCAGACACTAATTCACTCACAGACTGGCTCGCACACCTCATGGAGGCACTCAAACCCACTCAGACACTCTCACACCCAATCAGACACTTACTCATGCACCCACTCAGATGCCAACTCAGACACTCAAGTACCAAGTCACAGACCCACTCATGCACTCACTCCCAAACCTAATCACACACCCATACAGCCACTCACACATCCAGTCACCGACATATACAGCCACTTTCACATACACGCACACACTCACTGAAAGGTGACAGGTTACAGATAGGAATTTACAATTTTAAAAAAACTTTCAAAATTCCCACAAAAAAACCAAAATTTACAGGGACGTTATACTTGGGAACTGACATTAAAGAAAAAAAACTTAAAAATTCACTGGGAAATAAGCAAACCTTACAGGGACGTTATAGTTAGGAAATATAATTTTTTGTAACTCAGAAGTTCACTGAAAAAAACAACCCACTCACTCACTCATCCATGCAATCACTCACATACCCACTCACTCACCCATTCAGCCACTCACACAATCACTCACTCATACAACAACTTAAACAGCTATACAATCACCCATGCAGCTACTCACACACCCACAATCATACAATCGCTTACATAGCCAGTCACTCACCCATACAGCATCTTAACAAACCTATTGACACACCCGTACAACTACTCACAAACCTACTCACAGTCACACACATACTAATTCACTCATCCCTACAAGCACTCAGACGACCTCTCACTCATACATCATCTCACACACTCACTCAGTTACCTAAACACCCACTCACTCACCCATACAGCCACTTACACATCCACTCACTCACACAGCCACTCAACCACCCATACAGCCACTCAAACAGGACACTTTATTTGGTTTCAAACCATCCAAGGAACATAAAAACGATCATATAATACATACAACAAATGTTGCTTCATTCAATAAATGGATATACACATATAATATAATGAATAAGACAATAAAATGCAATCATTAAACGTGTCTCCAACAGCCACCCACAATATGATTTCATTAACGATGTTGCTCTCAAACTATCAAAATAATCGATCACGTTATAATCCGGTTTCTGCAAAAAATGTAAATTCTCCCTTGTTCCTAATGGATCAAATTTGCTATGTATTAAAAAGTGCAATGTTCATAAAAATGTTTTTAGAGAGAAATAGCCAATAGTAAAAACTATTAAACAAATACACGACGTATAAATACTTAAAAAATAGTTTTCTCAAACCAACACATGCACTGAGAATACTTGAATTTACAATACTTTCAAAAACTGCTCCCGCATAATCCAGATATTAAACAAGAAGCAGCTCACAGAAAATACACCTGGACCAGATGTATCAGTCATTAATATTCTTTTAGCCTCAATAAAATGAAGTACCCCTAAGAACAAACAGATTGGACGCAGCCATTTTCTGCATGCACCACAGTATTCAGGACATACAAACATCACATGAACAAGGGTCTCATTATTCATGCCACAAACTGGGCATGAAAAAGGGGACGAGTGGTTATTCCAGTTTTGGCTGAATGATCGAATGGGCAAGCGACCTACTTTAAATCTGATAAACAAGCTCTTGACCAGTGGTTTGGTAATAATTTCCATGTAGTTTCCAAAAGCCACAATAGGTTTAAATGCCAAGAACTGCTCTGTAAGGTTGCCCAGAGAGCCCCAACTGGGCTCATGCCACTATAGGGACCAATAGGTCGATCTTAAAATCTGCTTATCTGCCATATAAAGAACTTCAGGAAAACCCCACATTCTGAATAAACCAGATTTTTTGCACCAGTCACGTATAAACCTTAACCAAGGGCTCTCCTTGGCGCGATCCAAATTGATTACATGGCGCAAAAAAATCTCTGTATTCGCCTAATTTTGGAGTAATCCAAACACAAATCCAGAACAGTAATGGTTTTAAGTGCGCCTGGTCAGATACTCTTTCCATCCCTGTGTCAAAATAAAGCAGGACCAAGGGGGCGCATTTAGGGATCGAGAGCAATGTTCGGACAAATGAGTTCTCCATCACTGAGAGTATCGAGGTGTCAGTGTACCCCCAAACTTCAGAGCCATATAGTGCAGCGCTTTGGGTCTTCGCTTGATAAGACTTCCAAGACCAGGGAGATAGAAAGTAAGGAATATGCTACTTACCAGTATGCATCTGTTCTTGGCATGTAGAGCTGCAGATCTACACACTTTTGCATAGATCGCCATCTGGTGTTGGGCCCCGATGTTTGCAGTTTGAGCAGCAGTGTACTGTTTGTTTTATTGTGTAAATCCTAAAATTTTGACTCTGCTTTTAAAACTTACCCTCCTGTCTGCTACACGATTACTGTGCACAGGCACCCATTGCAACCCAAAAACGAGCGCTGGGGAGGGCGAAATCGACGGTCCCACCAGCTGGATCCCTCACGCTAGGACGGGGACACGCCCACTCGAGGCCACGCCCCTTTTTTCGTCAATTTCAGCTAAATAGCGCGCTCTAACACAGGCGCCTTGATAGCCAGTCAGCTCCTGAGGCACAGCCGGGAGCAGCAGTGTACTGTTTGTTTTATTGTGTAAATCCTAAAATTTTGACTCTGCTTTTAAAACTTACCCTCCTGTCTGCTACACGATTACTGTGCACAGGCACCCATTGCAACCCAAAAACGAGCGCTGGGGAGGGTGAAATCGACGGTCCCACCAGCTGGATCCCTCACGCTAGGACGGGGACACGCCCACTCGAGGCCACGCCCTCTTCACTGCCCCCTTGCTATAAACATGTGCATGTGCCGGAAGCGCAGCGGACGAGCGCAGCGGGCGCGACGAATGCGCGCCGAAGGCGCGCATAAGGCAAGCTCGTCTGCGCTCGTCCGCGCCGAGTCCGGGCCTAGGGCCACCCCCCTAACACCCTTTACTACGAAACCCAGGCAGTACAGCTCCGAAAAACTCTTAGAGCTAAGACTCCTACAAATGAACTGTATCCAGCATCCTTACCACGTTGAATGTCTTCCGTATATATGCAACCTCTGCAAATGCACCCTCAAGCCCCCCCCACCCTCGGACCAGTGCCACGAGTACCGCATGTTCTTGCTTAACTGTAGGTCTCTGCCCAAGCATAAGAACGAATTTGCACTCTTGATGGAGGTGCACAAGCCCGACATTGTTTTCCTAACGGAAACCTGGCTCACCTTAGACTCGGACCCAGCCTTGGTTACAGCCATTCCCCCTGGCTTTAAAATCTCCCGCCAAGACCGCCCAAAAGGCAGAGGAGGAGGATTAGCAATTGTTCACAAAGAGCAGTTCCTCTGCCGAATCATCGCAGAAAGCATCCCAGACTGCGAAAGCCTAGCGTTTAGTCTGGAGCTCTCGCCGAACAACTGCTTCTCAGGCACCCTCATATACAGATCTCCCGGCCCCCCAACACAATTCCACATCCAACTAGCACGGATTGTGGCAGATCGTGTCAGCAGTTCCGCCAATTTCACATTGTTGGGTGACCTTAACTTTCACTTCGATGCCAAACCAGATCACACAGCAGCTCTTCTTATCGACGACCTTGCCGCGTTACAATTACACCAACTGGTCAGCTCCCCTACCCACGATCAAGGACACCTGCTTGACCCAGTTTTCAGTAATTGTACTAATTTGACAACTAGTCCACCCCTCCCTCTCCCCTGGACTGACCATCTACTGGTCCCTTTTCTATGGCACACCACCAGACCCCCAGCCACCAAACCCACTATAAGAATAGCTAGACCGTGGTCCCGCCTCCCTATCGAGACATGGACCAAACAACTGTCCAGTAACACACCCCCGCTTAATGAGGACCCATGCCTCGCAAACCTTTCTTATGAGGAATGGATCACCAAGTCACTCGACCTTTCCCTACCTAAACGGAAAACCACCACAAAACGCTGCCACAAATCAGCTCCATGGTACTCTGAATCCCTCAGAACTACAAAACGTCAGTGTAGACAAGCAGAAAGGAAATGGCGCCTGGACTCTCTGCCAGAAAACAAAATCCAATACCAAAAACTACTCAAAATATATAAAGAACAAATCAAGGCCAGCAAAACAGCCTATTTCGCCAACAAAATTATCCTGGCGAAATCTAAACCCAGGGAAATTTTCCGCATCGTGAAAAGCCTCACCAAATTACCACCCAGTCTAGATGAGTCTAAGACCGCAGAACACTGCAACAACATGGCAGATTTTTTCCTGCAAAAAATTACTACCATTTATGAATCATTCCCTGCTCCTCCCAGCACCCCCTCTATCGCAAGCCATTCTGACCTGAACTCCACCCCCACCTTGGACCACTTTGCTCTTCTTAACCTCTCGACTCTTGAGTCCTTGGCAAAAAAAGTCAAATCCGGGTCTCCGGGGGACCCAGCCCCGCCAGACATCATTATGTCAGCCTCGGCTATCACCCTGCCCGTCATCATGGACCTTCTTAACTCCTCCATTATTACTGGCGTAGTCCCGCCACAATGGAAACAAGCCATGGTCCGAGCACTATTAAAGAAGCCCACTTTGGATCCCTCGAACCTCAGCAACTACCGGCCAATCTCTCTCCTTCCCTGGCTTGGTAAAATCCTAGAGAGACACATCAACAGCCAGTTGATCAAATATCTCGAAAACCACCAGCTTCTTGATCCTACTCAAACGGGCTTCAGACCAAGACATGGCACCGAAACCGCGCTCCTCATGGTCACCGAGGAATCCAGAAACATCCTGGACCAGGGAGGATCAGTGGCAGTGATCCTCCTTGACTTAAGCGCGGCTTTCGACACGGTCAGCCATGACACTCTGCTGGACCGCATGGCAAACATCGGCATAAAGGACAAAGCCTTGTCTTGGTTTGAATCCTTCTTACAGGACAGATCCTTTCGGGTATTTGATGGAACTTCCTCCTCTACCAGCAGACCATCAAAATGTGGAGTCCCGCAGGGCTCCTCATTGAGCCCGGCGCTCTTCAACATATATATGAGGCCACTGGCTGAAGTTGTTCGTCAGTATGGAATTAAGATCATTTCATATGCTGACGACACTCAGCTAGTGGTCTCACTGGCACAGGAAGTTAACCAGACCTCAAAAGGAGGGCTGAGGAAATGCCTAGAGGAAGTCAAGGACTGGATGTCCTCCTCCTCATTGAAAATGAATGGAGACAAGACAGAGCTTATGCTCCTGGGCCCTGCCAACCCTAACTCCCTCAGCACTCTATGGCCACCCTGCCTGGGCACCCCTCCGGCCCCAAAGGACAGCATCAAGAGCCTTGGGGTGTGGCTAGACAGATCTCTGTCCTTCGGCACCCAATCCACTAAACTGGCAGCCACCTGCTTCGGCCTCCTCAGAGTGCTAAGGAAGGTACTCCATCTTCTACCGATGGAGGCAAAACAAGTAGCCATTCAGGGCCTTATCCAGTCACGACTGGATTATAACAACGCCCTCTACCTCGCCGCCCCTGAGTACACGATACGGAGATTACAGACGGTGCAGAACTGTGCCGCGCGCACTTTGCTTCAGATCCCTCGACGTCAATCAGTCAAAAATGGACTGAAAAAACTGCATTGGCTACCCATTCCCCAAAGAATACAATTCAAAGCCTTATGCATTGCGCACCAGGCGTTCTGGAAAACGGGTCCTCTCATCACTCGCAACCTAGTGTCACACTACCTCCCCACTAGGAATTTGCGATCCAACCAGACCTTCACGGCCACAATTCCCAAAATAAAAAAGTCCAGAACTGGCGGTAGGACTTTCACCTACAACGCTTCCAAGCTATGGAACAACCTACCCCCCCACCTAAGGAAAAATTCCAATCTCACCTCATTCAGGAAACAGCTAAAAACATTCCTCTTCACTGCTGCCCAATAACACCGGGCTACCTCCTCTTGTTCTGTTGGTTTCTTAGCGCTTGGACGCCCCCGGGCAGCAATCGCGCTCTACAAATCGACATACAAATACAAATACAAATACAAAATACAAAATTCCTGCAATCCTGGCCGGATTGGGGTAGGCTATTGCTTTTGAGGTGTCTATGGTGGCACCGAGGTATTGTTTTATGTGGGATGGTGTTAGCTGGGACTTTTGGTGGTTCACTGTGAAGCCTAGTTGGTGAAGTAGTTGGATTGTGGTGGCAGTGTGGTGTACACATTGGTTGTATGAAGTAGCTTTTATCCAATTGTCCAAGTATGGGAAGACGTGAATGTGCTGTCTTCTGAGGTGTGTTGCCACCACTACTAGGCACTTGGTGAATACCCGTGGTGCTGTTGTGACTCCGAACGGGAGCACTTTGAATTGGTAGTGTTGTCCGTCCACTACAAATCTGAGGTACTTTCTGTGAGCATGATGTACTGGAATGTGGAAATATGAGTCTTTCAAGTCCAGTGTGGTGAGAAAGTCGTTCTGGGAGAGGAGCGCAAGTACCTGCTGAAGCGTTACCATGTGAAAATGGTCTGAGTGTATGTATGTGTTTAGGGGCCGGAGATCTAGAATAGGTCGTAGAGTCTCGTCCCTTTTTGGTATTAGAAAATATAGGGAGTAAACCCCCAAATTTTGTTGATTGACAGGAACGTGTTCTATTGCGTGTTTTTGTAGGAGGGAGATTACCTCCTGCTTTAGCAATGTGGAATGTTCTTGTGACATTGGGCGTTGCCTGGGTGGAATGTTTGGGGGGGGTAGATGTTTATTCCAGGCAGTATCCTGACTGAATTATTTGGGTCACCCATTTGTCTGGGGAGATGGTCTCCCAGACATGAAGGACACTTGTGAGTCTGCCCCCGACTGGAGTGGAATGGTCTGGGGAGTGCGGGGGGAAGCCATTGGGTAGTAGGTGTGGCAGAACGGGCGTGGTTTGTTTTTCCTCTGCCCTTGTTGTTGTTATCCCTGTAGCCGCCTCTTTTGTAACCTTTTGTAAAGGTGGTCTGAGTAGGGGACTTGTACGATGTGGGCGCTGTATCTGAGGAGTAGCCTCTGGATGCACTCCGAAAGGATGAGCGGCGAAAGGAGCGTCTGGGCGGGTGAGACTGTAAGGCTCCCATGGATTTTGCTGTATCCGTGTCCTTTTTCATCTTTTCTAAGGCCTCATCCACCTTTGGCCCGAATAGATGTTCCTGGTCAAAGGGATGGTTAAGGATAGAGGCTTGTACTTCTGGTTTAAACCCAGACACTCTTAACCAAGCATGACGACGGAGAAGGACGCTGGTGTTAATGGCCCTGGAGGCTGTGTCTGCTGCATCTAGGGCACAACGTATAGAGTTGTTTGTGATTGTTTTACCCTCTTGAATGAACTTGTTGGCTTTACTTTTATATTTTTCAGGGAGATGTTGCATTATGCTCTCTAATTCGTCATAATGAGCCCTGTCATATGTGGCCAGCAGTGCCTGAGTGTTTGCTATACGCCATATGTTGGCGGCCTGGGATGCTGTGCGTTTGCCTGAAGCATCTAGTAATTTTCATTCCTTGTCAGGTGGTGGTGCATCACCTGACGCTTGTGAGTTTGCCCTTTCACGTGCCCTAGTGACCACTAAGGAATCTAGTGGCGCTGGTCCTCTGATGTAAGAGGGATCTGAGGGAGCAGGTTTGTACTTTTTTCTCGATACGTGGGTTAAGGACCCTGGCTCTCACTGGGTCTTTAAAAACTTCTGCCGCATGCTTTACCACCGATTTGTGCATGATTAGTATGGAGGTGGACCTCTGTGTAGTATCGAATGTGTCTAGGAGGAAATCTTCCTCCACAGAGTCATTATGCATGTCCACCCCATGATAATGTGCTGCTCTTTGCAGAAGATGGTTAAACCCTAGTGAATCTTCAGGTGGAGATGGTCTAGAGGGGTAAATATTGTCTTGTGGGACATTGGGAATATCTGGTATATGGTAATCGTCCCATGGATCTGGAGATCCTGTAGGGGTGGGGTCTTGTGGCACATCCCCTGTATCATAATATGGGTCCCCATGATCATCATCGTCTGGAGATGGAGTAGGAGAACGATGAGGTGGGGGTGGAGAGGGTGGTGGGGTGGAGAGGGTGGAGGGGGTGGAGGTGGGAAAGGAGGAGGAGGTGGAGGAGGAGGGGAAGGTATTCTGAATGGAGAGAACGTCAAATGTCTAGTTTTTGGATCCTTGGTAAGAGTTTTTTGCAAGGGATCCGGTGTAAATAACTCTGGTGAGTTAATTTGGTCCGTCGGCGTCGAAGGTGTCGGACCAATAATTTTTTAGGTTTTTCCGTGCCGGTTTGTTTAGAACCCGGCTTGGGACCCTCCGGTCTCTTGGTCGGTGCCAAGATGTGCTTCGGCTTGTAAGTGTCGGTGCCGGTGGCCTTGTGTGGTTTGGTCGGCACTGAAAGTGGCTTCGGTGCCGAAGAGCTGGATTTTGACACTGAGGGCTTCGGTGCGGAGCTCGGTGTCGAGGTGGAGGCCATCTTCTTTTTCGGTGCCGAAGTGTGTTTCTCGGCACCGCTGGCAGGCTGGCTCGAGCCCGAGCCGCTGGAAGGCTTACTTGGCTTCTTCACCGGGCCCGAAGGTGGGGTGTGTGAAGCAGTGTCTCTGGTCTTGCCTAGGCATGGAGGCGAAGGCGTGACCGAAACCTTTTTGGGTGTCGGCGCGGGTGTGGGAGGGGGTAGATTGGTACTCACGACCCTCTGCGCCGGGGTGATGTCCTCCACATCTGACTCGTCGGCCTCGGAAGCGCTGATGAGGTCCTCTTCGGTACGATGATGTTCCGGATCGTCGATGTCGTCTCCGAAGATGTCGACTGGAATGGATGTCGAGGAGTGTGCCATGTTCCTTCTGGCTCTTCGGTCCCGAATAGTCTTTTTGGATCGGAAAGACTTACAGGCCGGACAGTCTCGAGCCTCGTGTTCCGGGGAGAGGCAAAGGTTGCATACCTCATGAAGATCGGTGTGGGGTAATTTGGACCCACATTGAGGGCACTTTTTGAATGGAGTTCTTTCCATGAGCCGGGACCAGAGCCTGGGTAGGCCCGAAGGCCGCCGTCGACGACTGGAACCGAAGGTTTGTGTCGATGAGAAAGCGCGTTGATTGAAGAGATCATGATCGAAACAATACAGCGATTAGGGTGAGGATTGCGCATCGATCGTCAAACTGGAAGCTGTCCGGCACCGGAGCGCGAAGATCACATCCGAGCCCGATGGGGGAAAAAAACAATCTGAGGATGGAGCCGAAGCCCATGCGCAATACGATCTATAGGAGGAGTCACCGGCCTCATGACTTCCAAAGACTTTCCAAGAGGAAAAACAAACTGCAAACATCCGGGCCCAACACCAGATGGCGATCTATGCAAAAGTGTGTAATCTGCAGCTCATATGCCTCGAACATATGTTTTTTTTTTTAACGTAGGATGGCCTTTGATCTATGTGATATCGTGAGGGCTTCTTTATTTGGTGGGCCCACCTAAATTTGTCTGACAGGGTCACCCCCAAATAACCAAAGCTGAAGACCCTTTCCAGATGGTCCTTCTCCACCATAACCGGACAGCTCTTGCTAACAGTCTTGCCAAAGACCATACATTTGTTTTTTGCAGCATTTAGTTCTAAACCTCTATGGCCAGAGAACTCCAAGAATTAATTTAGCAGGTTCTGTAATCCCATCGGGACTTGACTCGCAGATCAAAAAATGTTACAAAGTTTCTGGTTGCCCAATATTGGACATATTTCCAATAAAGGAGGGCAAATTTAAATACCTGATCTATAGTACTAACTTTAGCACAAACTCCTGCCTTAAAGGGAGTTAAAATCCTCTGATATTCCATGCACTACTGTAACCTATTTAAGACTTGCCTGGCAAATAGTTTTTGGGGATTATCTAATATGCTAATGGGCCTATAATTTGACAGTTAGTGTCTCCTTTTTGTAATATCGGGATTATTTCTGCCCCTCTCCAAGTGTCCGGGATCTCTCCACCCCTTGTTATTGCATTAGAGAGGATGTTCACATAGCACTAGCCCACAGCCCAGGTTCTGATTTATATAAGTCCCCTGGAATATGATCATGACCATTGGCCTTTAAACTATTAATAGCCGAGGGAGTGTCCTCTAGGCTGAAGAAGATCTCATCTGTCTTCTCAGTTCCCTGCATAGTAGTAACACCCACTGAGCACTCCTTACCCACATTGGGGGGGCAGTTTTGTGGGCAGAGCCTCAGCATATAGTTTTGCAAAATGTTCTTCCCATCTCTCTGGCGGGATATTATTCCTTCTGGAGATAAAGCTTCCAATTGCCCATGGGCAATAATGTGCCAAAATGTCCTGCCATCATTGATTTAAAGGGCCTGAAGCATGCCTTTCCAGTTAGCGTCCTCCCACTTTCTTTTTGCCAAATTAATGGCGCGTTTATATTCCTGACAGGCTGTGCAAATCTCAAGTTGGTTATAGCCCCTAATAGCGCTTTTCAGTGCTTTGTCTGCTCACAATCAGGCGAATATCATTTCAGGTCTTTGGGGTGGGCCTGTCTGATGATGGTAGATTTTTTTTTTTTTATAAAAGATGCTCTTCAGTTTGTTAAAAAACCTACTATGAATATCTAGGATTGGTATGTCTCCTCAGGGGAGTTCTCATAAATAGATAAGAAAATGTGTAAACCATGTGTAAACCAATGATATATCTCGCTGCCACTCACACACCCAGTGACTCACCAATACAGCCACTCACTCACCGATACAGCTACTCACTCAACCATTTATTGACCCATACAGCCCCTATAGGAAGCTACCTCTGCATATGGTATGCCACTAGGTGGTTATACCGTGCACATAGTTCAGAGGTTCCCAAAAAGTGTACAGGGCTCAATGTAAAATCCGAAGTGCTCTATCAGTGGGAAGTGTGGGCAAGCAGCATTAGGCCTAACACAGAGGAGTGTAAGATATTTATTGCACAACACTGACCAACAATGGACACACGACTCAAAAAGGAGATCCAGACCCATTTTAGAGAAATACGCTTTGTGAGTACGTTATTTTAAGACCAAGATTTTCGCA
This sequence comes from Triturus cristatus, assembly GCF_964204655.1. NCBI lineage: Eukaryota > Metazoa > Chordata > Amphibia > Caudata > Salamandridae > Triturus > Triturus cristatus. The sequence goes on from NC_140592.1 coordinate 2,164,814, forward strand.
ACAAGGCAAGTCATTTTTAAATAGAAACACTTTTTACTTTCAGAAATCAACACTTCGAACAATTTCAGAGCAGTTCAATGTTACCCAATGGAGGAAACAATAAAGCGGTAGTTCGAGTATCACACTTATAGTACCTGTTTTCGGGACCAACGGTCGGCAAGGGGCAGGGGTCAGGTGAGTACCAAAACTGCATCACCAGCAGCACAGGGGTGGCCGGGTTCAGAGGTCAAAATCGGAGTTCGGCCCAATGCGTTTTAATTGAGACTGGGAGTGCTTGAAGCCACACTGCTTGAAGGTAAGTGAATCAGTTGCAGGGGCCAAGCTTTGGGGGTTAGAGCAAGCACAGGGGGGTCACAAAGCAGCACCAAAAATACACCACCGGTGGCAAAGGGGCGACTGGATGCAGGGTGCAAATTCAGCATTGGGCGCTCAATGCTTTTCAATGAGGATTCTGCTTTGCAGGTGTCGCACCAGAGGTTGCAGGAGACCAACCACAGCAGAGGTAAATAGAGATAAAGAGAGTCGTTAAGGCACTGTCGCTCCAGCTCACTAAGGCACGAGCGCTTCGGGTGCGGGGTGCATTTAGATGTCGGAGTCGTCTTACCGAAGCCAGTCGCTGTCAGGGGGAGCCACTGGATTCAGATGGCAGGCGTTGTCGAGGGGTAAAGGAGAGGTCAAGATCACTGGGGAGACTTGACTGGACAGGTGAGCTAGTCAGGCTCATGCCGTTGGCGTCGGGAGCAGAGTGGGCAGAAATGGCGGTTCCTGCTGGATCTACTGCCCTAGCAGCTGTTTTCTTCTAGACAGGTCCGCTGTCCTTGGGCGATCTGGTCTTTGTTGAAGAGCAGGCAGTCTTCCTTGCAGAGTCTTTAAACTGGAGACAGGCCAGTATCACTGGGGCCAAGTCAGTAGTAGTATTCAGGCTTTGCTGCACGGCGTCTTCTTCCTCTTTGTAAGTTGCAGGAGTCTAGTTTCTAGGTCTGGGGGAGCCACCTAAATACTAAGTTTATGGGGCTTTTTAGGGGAGAAGCATAGGGCTAATTGACATCTTACCTGGGGTGACTACACCCACTATTGTGCCACCCTCCTGCGGCAGAGGGCATAGACCCAGGCCTGACTGGAGGAGTACCCACTCTTCATGATGGAGGGGACTGAAAAGTGTGCTTAACGTCGACTCTTCCACCTGAGGGTGGGGGAGTTGGCAAAGGTGGGCACACCACCTAGCTTTCTTAAGTTTTCCAGCCCAAAGTGGGGGTGTAATCCGGGGGCTGCCATCTGCTTCTAGCAGCAGAGTCTGGGGGGTCACATTACAAAGGCATCAGGCCTTTGAAGCTTCCCCTTCGAGCACATACCAATCCTGGGGGAGGAGGAGTGACACTTCTGCCCCAGATCTGCATTGTTTCTGGCCTCCGAGAGCGGGGCTCTCCACCCAGGGGTCCAGAAATATGTCTGTGTGTGACAAGCTGCCTAAAGCCAGTTAGTGTCTACACTAGGTTTGGTAGGTTTCCAGGGTGCACCTCTGAGGTGCTCTCATAGTACATGTTTTCATAAATCTCACAGAGGCATCAGTGTGGATTTATTACAAGTAGCTGTTTGGTACCAAACACTGCTAGTTTCAGTGAAGTCATAATGGTGCTGGGGAATTAGAGTTGAGTTTCCAGCCAATGTACTCCTTATGGCTTCCCTGGCACTTACAATATTTAGGATCTGACTTTAGTACTGTAGAGGCATATCTACTTATACAGATATGGCCTCACCTGTGGTATAGTGCATCCTGCCGTTGGGCTGTAAGGCCTGCTAGAGGGGAGGCTTACCTATACCTACAGGCAGTGTTGACAAGAATGGCACCCAGGCAAGGTGCCATGACTATTTTGTGGTTTGTCCCCTCACAAGGGCATGCATGCTGCAAGGGCAGTGACATGGTCCTAGCGAGGGGGATACCAGAGGACCCTCTTCAGCTCCCAGGCCCTAGGTACCCAGGGCACCCCTTACTAGGAACTTAGAGGGGCCAGACATGCCAATTGTGGATATTTTTTAGGAAAGAAGCACTGGCACAGGGGACCTGGTTGACATGGACCCTGTGCACTACAATCAAAACCACATCCAATACCAGGCAAAAAGTGAGGGCTAACCATGTCAAAAGAGGCCCTTTCTCACAGCCACTCGCACACCAAAACACAGTGATACAGTCACAAAGCCACTAATGTTAGACACAGCATCACACATTAGAAGTACAGAAAGAATAGTCATTTAACTTATGGTGTAGCTTAGTATATATTTTTTAGTCTCAGAAACATTTACGAAACACACTCAACAGATGATGTCATCAGTGATGTCACTGACCAGGTCATGAGTGATGTAACATGTGAGGTCATAAGCAATGCATTGCGGGAGTGTAAGTTACAGTTAGCTCAGGTAACAATTCCTGCTGAATTTTTCTTTGGTTTTGTTCGAGTGAAATCTGAGCCTCACTAGAACGTCCCTGTAACCTTTGTTTTTTCCATTGAACGTCGGAACTCAGGGAGACCACACCTAAATAAAAAAGTTATATATATATATATATATATATATATATATATACACATATATATATATATATATATTAGATATCTATCTATATATAGTAATAAAGCTTTCAGGCAGCAATAAAAATGTCAAGATAACTCTTGTGATTATGTTCCTGCTAGAGAGAGAGCTCGGACGTTTGTCCAGTGGCAGTTTTGACGACATAACGTAACTGGTGCTATGTAAAGCGCTCCGATACCAGATTCAGGTCAAGTTTGTGCTATATAAAACGCTGCAAAAATAAATAAATAAAAGTAGTGCAGAGGGTTAATGTGCCTGCTGCAAAAAACAGATCTGTATTTTATGTGGGTAGCTGAGTAGACTAATAAATCCAAGCGTTACCAACACTTTAAAACAAATGAAATGTATGTGAGAGTGGGACTATGGAGAGATGAGGGGCACTTTTGCTGGGTGGTAGTTGGGGAATCCAAGAAGGATATCTTGGGAGGGGCGGGCGCCAAGAATGATTGTCGCACTGGATGCCACCAGCCCTAAAGGCTGTGATGATGGGTATGTGGCAAGGTGAAGTAAAGCGGAGCCTTTTTTGGGTCTTTTTTAGTCTCTTTTCAGAACCTGCTGATTTAGTAAAGAAGACCAGGAAAATTGACCTTGTTGTTATTTACTGCTGCACACATCACTAACACACACACCCATCAACTGTTTCAGAACAACCTATCTGCTTTCTACGTAGGATAGTGTATTAGGAGGACGGATTTAGGCAGTAGCAGAGATGACGTCTCGGTGGATGGCTACTTCGTAAGTCCTAACTCAGGTTATTAAGGACAGCTCTGAGTCTGGATCAGAGACTGAGACATCAGAAAATGAGACAGAGGACAATGGAGCAGAATCTGGAAGTGATTTTTTTAGTCGGCACAGTTCCATCCAATGACTCATCTTTCAGCGATTCGCAGGGACACAATGATAACAGTTGTGCTGTCCCTTCGCTGGCACAGTCTGTGCAGCGGGACAAAAGTAGCAGGTTAGACCAACCCAGAGAGCAGGCACATGCGGCTGCAAGCACAGATGGAGAGCTCTCTTGGCAGGTCCCCAATTTAGTTTAGCCCCAAATTCCACCTTTCACTGGCGATACTGGATGTAGAGTTGATATGTCCACTTTTATGCCAATTGACTATGTCCATCTCTTTTTGAATGATGACTTCCTTGAGCAACTTGTGCAGCAAACAAATCTGCATGTCAAACAATTTCTGAGGCATGCCACATTGCCTCAGGACCATCCAGACCATGACAGGTTGTTCAAAATTGGGCCTGTCATGGAACATTTGTTTGCAAGGTTTCCAGAGGATAATACTCTGGGAAAGAATATAGCCATCGATGAGAACTTGATTCTGTACAAAGGGCAGCTGCTGTTCAGGCAGTACACTGCGAGCAAAAGAGCTATGTCATCAAAATGTACATGATGAATGAGAGTTCCACTCGCTATGTGTACAGCTTGAGAGTGTATACAGGGAAGGGCTCCACTCTAAACACTGTAGGTTGCCCTCCAATGCTAGGAGTCACAGGGAAAATTGTATGGGAGCTTGTCTAGCCTCTCCTTCACAAAGGTTATAACTGTATGTGGACAATTTCTATACAGGACTAGAGCTGTTCAGTGAGCTGTATAAAGCTGGCACTGTGGCCTGCGGTAAAGTTAGTTATCGCTGCAAAGGATTAGTACAGGAGCTTGTTTGTAAGACGCTCCAGAAATCCCAGAGCAACTGCTCAGAGTCAAGTTCTCAGATAGGCGTCATGTGTACCTGCTCACTACAATTCATGAGAGCATTTCACCCATCATGGTTAGGGGTCAAATGGCTGAAGTTGACAAGCCCACCTTTATACCGGATTACAAGAACATGGGCGAAGTGGATAAGAAAAGACCATGTTTTTCAGCCATACAATGCGAGTCGTAAATCTCACACTTGGTACAAAATTCTAGTCACCCACCTGATCGAGATGGCAACATACAATGTGTATGTTGTTTATTGTGAGACAACCCCAGAAAGACTCATGTATTTCCTTGAGATCTGTTGTCCGTTATTGAAAGTCTTACTGCTACAGAAGCAGCAGTCACTTGTTCATATGCTCTGGAGGATGTGGCAAGGCTGAAGGAGCGATACTTTGCTAATCACATTCCTGCAACACCTAAAAAGGATCGACCATGTTTTCGTCGTAAAGTCTGCTCTAAGCTTGGAAAGAGGCAGGAGAGTCTTATTTGCTGTCCCCGGTGCCCATCTCCCCCAGCCCTATGCTTTCCTGATTGCTTTACATTGTACCATACAAAAGTGAACTATTGGGAAACTGGCTGAGGAGCTGCTGTTACGTAAACCTTTCAATGGCTGTGCATGCCTCTGGTTCAGAACGCGTTTCCGGTAGTTTGTGGAGTTGACAGCGTACTCGCTACAGATCTCTCGTGGCTCACATCGGCCTTCATGTTAATTTCTCCCTTCACACACATCGGCACTAAATTGAATTACTAAAGGATCCACGTCGGATACTATAACTTTGAAGATTCACGGCACAGAGTTAATTGGATTTGTGATACTGGAATGTTTAATGACCAGCCGGGTCGGAATTATAAACGGTAATAAGGTGTCGAATTCCTTATCTGAAATGTTACAGCCCTGATGAAGTCGAGGGTTAATACCCTAACGACGAAACACGAATTGACTGGTCTTTGCGTTGTTTTCTTGAATAAAGACAAAGAAAGACGTCAAGAGACATTACTTGCCTCCCTCTACTCACCTACATTTGATGAACTTTCATTCCACACAGAAGCGTGTGCATAGGACTGGACATTCACTTCGGACCCTCGGGTCCCATCTTTGAGTGTTTTAGAAGTTTTTCCCTCACCTGTTGCACCACAAGATTTACATTTGTTTGTTTATACTACGTTATATTGGCAGGTGCCGTTATTCCTGAGTGAATTAACACCCCCATATTGCTAACAACCAGCCAGTGCATGGATACCTTCCTTCCATAGGCCACTACTTCACTAGGCAAGCAGCGGCAGAATGTTTGTGCCTATACTGGAGGAATTCAAGAAGTTGCATATGGCCTGCTCAATACCTTCACCATCAGAACGTGGTTGGTGTTGTGTTCGCCGATTGAAAAGTGCATTATAGTCCCCAGACTGCAAATAATGGTGGACGGAACATAAACCATGTTGTCATGGAGAACCCTGTGTGGCAAAATTTTAAAGACTTGACTAGATTGTGAATTGATTTTTAGGGAACTTATGTATACAAGACAAGGACCACCCTGATTGGTAAGAGTAAGTGTAATAAGTCAAATAAATGTCCCATGGGACTTATAAGCCAACACTTCTTCTTGCTTTGAAAGTGTGCAAACTCAATTAGTAACTTGTACCATACCCAAGGTTATTGAAAAAGGGTACAGTCCACAATGTATGACGCTCGTTTTCACATCTTTAGTACTGCTTATGATACAAGTTAGTAATGGAGTTTTCACACTTTCAAAGCAAAAGTAGAAGTGTTGGTGAATGAGCCCCACAAGAAAGTTGTTTGGCTTATTACTTTATGGAAGTTAGGCAGTATTCCAAAGCATGTTTGCCTTTAGTTTCAATGGTAGATATTCTTGCTCAGTTTGAGGAATAAGCTCTCAGAGGAAGGCATACTCTGACACCCCCAACTTGCAACCACAAACTGAAAGAAGTTGGATTTAGCAGAGCAAGTGCTCTGAAGATGCATAAAAGACACGTTTTCTTGAGCTTCAAGTTGCTAGGGATGGAAGGCATTAGTATAGGTTCACTTGGAGATTATACAGGATTAGTCAGGACTCTGATGAGGACAGAGACATGAACGGGTAAGAAAGGCTTACGGTAGGTGTGCTTTCCCACGGATACTGCATAGGTAGAAGGCAGATAGTAAAGGTAGAAGAGATACACATGACATGTTTTCATCTTCACCTATGGATGCAAATCCATTTGTGCCGCACTCGCCCGACAGTGACTTACTATGGCACATATGGGTAAATGCTTTACATGTTCATCCTTTGTCAGAACTTAGTGGCGGTTCAGTTTGCTACATGATAATTGCATTACAGTCACAGCACTTCACATAATGATGAATGGGACATATGCCATGTTCTCATGTACTAACCTGTGTTTCAAAAACTACCATTCTTCATAGTTTATGACGGTCTCTTTAGGAAACTTTGGAAAAATCCCCAGCATGTTTGCCTTCGTTTTAAAGGTAGATATGCTCGCTCCGTTTGGGGAATAGGCCTTGGTGTATACTCTGAAACCCCCAACCTGTACCCACGAGCTGGAAGGAGTTGGATTAAGCACAGCGAGTGCGCTAAAGGCACATGAAATACATGTCTTCCTGAGCCTCATTTGGCTGTCATAGGAACCATTACAAAAGGTTCATTAGTCATGTATTCGGTAATGTTCAGAAAGAAGGAAGCGGTTACTTGACAGGTGGTAAAATGTAGTTAAACTGATAACGTCCTGTGGCGTATGAATGTGATGGGCCATTGCATGGGAGCAGTATGCTGATGTGACTACGCTGATCTGTTGAATTGGTCCCGTAGCCGATGCTATAAAAGTCTTGTGTGTGGTGCGTAAATGGACCATAAAGCAGTTGGTGCCTTGAAGTGGCTTTATGGCTCACGCTCAGAAGGCTTGGCTTCAATATTTAAATACCTTAATAAGTATTTGTGCTTTGAAGCTTGTATTTCTGGAGGTGCTTAAACTAACCAGTTTAAGTGGTGGATTAACTTTAACAAATTAGTGTAGGATAGTTGGGTCTGCTTCTTATAGTGACCCCCACTTTTTTGCTGTTTCCCTGTTTTTTTACTTTAGTCTGGCTGGGGCCCTGCTATCCAGGACCCTAGCCTAGCTGCTTCCTCTCTAAATTGATTACCAGTACTTTAGGTACACTCCAGATTGGATTCTGGTGTACCCTTATAAGTCCCTAGTATATGGTATACTATGTACCCAGGGCATAGGTAGACCAGAGGCCTACCAGGGGCTGCAGCACGTATTGTGCCACCCCTGGGAAGCCTTCCAAAATAACACCACAGGTCTGCTACTGCAGCCTGGGTAAGGTGGTGTATGCACCCCTTACTGAGATATAGGTTACCTATATCTCTCCATATCACTGCACATGTAAACCTATCAGTCACCCCTATGGCAGGCCTTAACAATCCTGAAAGCAGGGTGCTGGGTTTCGTGTGAGAGGGTGCCCATGCATGAGCAGAGCCCCTCTGCAGCTTTCGGAACCTTTATTCCGGGGTTGTCTGTGATGCAGCCAAACCATATACTCTTAAGTGCATTATAACCTCGCGGTAAATGCTAACTTTGGAACGGATGCATGGAAACATGTTGTGTTTGGTGTCAAACACCTTGGAATCATTCCAATACACCAGTAACTGGTGTGGGAGGTATGGTTCCATCCTACTAGAGGGAGAAACATGGCACCACCGGTATACCCGGTACCAGCTTAACAGAACCCTGGCATCACAAAATGGATGCTGCCAGCCAAAGACACAAGTCTGCTGTCCTGCAGCTGGACGAAACTCCGGCAGGGGAGGCCTGGACAATAGGTTTCACAGGGAGGTGTGGCCACCTCCCAGACAGGCTTTAGAGTATTGGGGCTGGGTGGGTGCACTCCAAGAGTGCTTTGATGTCTGAACTGAGGGCACATTTGGTGTCCCTGTGTATAGTCCAGCTCAATCCGGTTGCAGGGGCACTGAGCCCCTTCCCCGGAGCGAAACTGGACAAAGGACATGGGTGTAGCCACCCCTCTGTCCTGACACTCCCATAGGTGGGTCCCCAGAGTTTGTCCCACCCCTTCTTTGGGTATAAAGTAGGAACCCCTGGCTACAGGACTTTAGATTACACCTGGACGAAACTCTGCAACATAAACCAAGAACTTCAATGATCTACATGACGCTGGATGACAGAAGAATCTCCTTTGGAGTAAAGGAGTTACTCCCCTGCAAGGCAGGCACCGGAAGCGCATTTGAGCAGTTTGCATCTACGAAGCTCCCGATGGACTCCGAAGAATTTGCAATCCAGGAGGTGGGTTCCCAGACTTCCCAGAGGCCGACCTGTGCTCTCAGCAAACCTGAGACCCGTAGCCCTCGTGGGGACCTTGGAACCAGAACCCCTGGACACCGTGCACATTTGCAGCAGCATATGCTTTTTGGCGATCCCGGAGGCTGCACTTTGGGTTACTTGTAGTCCAAGCCCCGAGCAATGTTTCCACCAAAGATTATTGGCCTACACTCACCGAGTGTCCCGTAGGCTGGTATTGTGTGATTCCTCTCGAGGTCCCTTCGCGATCCCTGGTCCGTCGATTGGTGGGTCCCTGTGAAGCCAACTCTATGATTGGGCTTACCTGGTTGCTCCAGACGTGCCCTGACTCTCCATCGCTTGGGGAGTCCCCTGGACCTTGATGGTCCTCAACAAAGCATCTTTTCTCTGACCGCGTGGGTTGCAGTTGCCAAGGCTTGTTGGTGTTCAATCCGGACAGTGACCCCCCCAGTACTCAACATCCTTCATGGGACAGCTCACCCCGGAATTTGGTTGTCCTTGACATCTCCTGGTCCCCGTGGCTGCAGAGTCAAGCCTTACCTTTTCGCACCTGAAGCACCCGACATCGGTGGGCAGTCGCCTATCGTGCCCCTGGTCACTGGCAAGCGACCCAGACTCTGTCCCCTCTACTTTCAGGTTCTTCACATCTTCGATCCAGGCTTGGATCACACCGGACACTTTTCTTCTTCACAGCAGCAGCACTTTTTAGCTCATCACCATAGGTAACGACGACGATTCCTGACACCATTTGACACCTATGCACCCGGCTTCCCTGGGTGAGGTAATACGAGTACTCTGGTGCTCACATGGGTGCTGGCCTTAGAACCTTCCAAGTCTAGAAGGGTTTGCTCAAAGTCCTCTCCTAAGTGTCCTTAATCTTTAAAATTCCAACCGCGACTTTCCCATAGAGTTGTACGGAGCTCGTCTCTGTGTTCTCACACTGCACGCGTCCCCCGTCGGTCCCTTGTGTCACTGCCTTGAGTGGTTCCTTGGGGTCCCAGTGATTCTACGTGCTCTAGGCACTGTGGCTAGTCAAGCCGTGGCTCTTATACCACTTTCTTAATATATGGTTTGGTACCCCCTGGGGCCCATTGTATATTGTGCTATTTACTGTCGTTTTAGAACAGTATTATTGTGTATCTTGGGTTCTAATCTCATAAAGAGATTAGTAGTGAGTGTTTAGAAATAAAAACATATATTTTATATATACCTTGTGTGGTTCTCCTTTCATTTGGTCATTCAAGATGTTATAATCTGGTAAACCAAGCTGCTTTACACTCCTTCAAGACTTAGCCTGAAGGCTGCTCTCCATAGCTACCACTAGGATAGCTTTCAATAAAGGTTGTCTTAAACCTAATCATCAATAAGGGTTGTTTGGACTGGTGCAAGATGCCCACTTTAACTAGTGGACAGCATATGCCAGGCCATCTTCTCACATTTAGTACCAGATTTACTTCTGTAGCGGTAAGATGACCCTTAATAAGAACTCCTTGATTTTTAGGTCTCGCCTACGCAGCGCGCATGTGCTGCATAGGAGGGCCTTTAGCCGTCGCTCTGGTCATTTTCAAGCACACACTCGTGCTTGTGGCGGCATCCACCTTGCGGGAGCGAGCAGGGGCGCGCCACAAGCAAGAGTGCAGTGCTTGAAAATGAGCAGACTGCGCGCGAGCGCACCACTCCTGGGCTCTCTCTCTCTCTTTCTCTCTCCTCTCGCTTTCTCTCTCGGTCTCTCCTTCTCTGTTTTTTTTTATGTATCTATTTATTAAAGCTCATGTTTAACATACTTTTCTTACGTATAGTTGAGAAACATGTCCCATGTTATAAATTGTTTATAACGGACGAATTCAAACTATAACCCAGAACATTTGGCACTCGTCGTGCGTCAATATGGGCATAGGCTATTTTCCCATACTGGGTTCCATTTCCTAGAAAAAAACACCAGAATGTAGAACGTGCACTAGTACAGTGATGACGTAATAGCAAATTTTCCCATTTGGGTTTGATCTATCGGAAGCAAATGTCCAGGAACATTGAATAAACAGTTGCAAAGTGATGACGTGCATTTTGTCTTCCTATGAGTCTTTTTATTTATTTCAAAGACGTTTTTATTAGCAAGTGCACGTCAGGTCGCTAACAAGGCATCGCGAGTGCACATCAAATGTGGAGTCTGCATCCTATGGCATAGACCCAGTGGGTACCCGCTTGAATACCACTATCATCGTAGGGGTTACTTCGGTGTCTGACTCTGTAGTCCGTTTAGGTGCGCCATGTCTCCGGCAGCCATGTGTGTGACGGCGTTGGTTACTATGGGAACAAACGGCCATTTATACCACATACGCATACTCTGCCCAGCCGCTACCAGCTAACAAGCATAGGCATAGCCAATAGGTCTCACCTTTGGGACCTTATAAGTATTAAGCAGCACAATATCCTTACTGCAACAACATTAATTGTTGTATGGCTAAACACTTATAAGGTCCCAAAGGCGAGACCTATTGGCTATGCCAATGCTTGTTTGTTTTCTTTTTGTCATGGGCAGCTGTGGATGTTGTGCCCTAGCTCAGCATTCACCCAGGCAAACCTGCACATTTTTTAAAACTAGACAACAAGGGGAATATAGGGGTGCATGACTTGCATGCTTCCCACAAGGTTTTGATTCACCCAGAATCCCCTGCAAAGCTTAAACTTTGCCTAAAAAAACTTTTTCCTAGCATTTCTGTGAGGAAAGTCTTGGAATCTACAGCCAGCCACAAATTTCCAATCATCCAGCATTCCCCCAAGTCTCCAGAGAAAAATGATGAAGCACTTGTGTTTGTGGGAAAGTTTTCTTCCCAAGAATCCCTTGCAAATTTCTGTGAGAGAAAGTTGTTGGATCACCAGGCCGGCACAAATTTCCTATCAGCCAGCGTTCCTCCACGTCTCCCGATAAAAATGGTACCTCACTTGTGTGGGTGGGCCAAGTGCCCGCGACAGGGAAGGGTGAAAACATTCTGGAGACATCAAAATGATCCATCACAAACAGACTTGTTTTTGCAAGGGGGACACCTGTGTTTTTGGTCCCGGGCTCAGCAGCCATCTAGGGAAACCTACCAAACCTAGAAATTTCTGAAAACGTGACACCCGGGGCAGTCCAGGGAGGTGTCACATTTTCCTAACAATTCTGTGGGAAAATTGTGGGATCACCAGGCCGGCACAAATTTCCTACCACCCAGCTCTCCCTCAGTTCTCTCGATAAAAATGCTACCTTACTTGACTGCGTAGGACAAGTGCCCGTGACAGGGCAGGGCCCAAAATGTATTGTGGAGACATGAAAACTACCTATCACAAAACAACCTAGTTTTGCAAGGGGGCACCTGCGTTTTTGGTCCTGGGCTAGTCGGCCATCTAGGGAAACCTACCAAACCTTGACATTTCTGAAAACTTGACACCCGGGGGAGACTATGGAGGTGTAGCTTGCAAGGATTACCCAACTTTTTTTTACCCAGAATCTGCTGCAAACCTCAAATTTAGTTAAACAGTCAAATTTCCCTCACAATTCTGTGTGAGAAAGTTGTGGGATCACCGGGCCGGCACAAATTTCCTACCACCCAGTGTTTCCTTTGGTCTCCCGATAAAAATTATACCTCACTTGTGTGGGTGGGGCCAAGTGCCTGTGACTTGGGCGAATATCAGGTGGACGGACGTTTGTGGCTCTCTGCAGATTCCAGATCTTTCCATCACAGAAATGTGTGGAAAGTGTGTTTTTATAGTCAAAGTTTGAGGTTTACAAGGGATTCTGGGTAAAGAAAGGTGTTTAGAAACATGCAAGTCCGCCCACCCTGGATACCCCCTTGGTGTCTAGTTTAAAAAAATGTACAGGTTGGTTGGCTAGGTTTCCCTAGGTGCCAGCTGAGCTACGGTCTAAAATCTAGAGCTATCCTTGGGGAAAAAGGTCCGTTTTTGGTGGAAAAATGTGATACGTCTGTGTTTTGCATTTTGGGCCATTTCCTGTCGCAGGCACTAGGCCTACCCACAGAAGTGAGGCACCATTTTTATCAGGAGACTTGTGGGAGCATAGAATAGTAGAATATTTTGTATTACCAATTGGATTACGCTGCATTTGTGCCTTTCAAATGTAAGCCAGTGTATAAAAAAGATGACATTTAGAAAAATACCCTGTAAATCATACGCTAGAATGGGAACCCACAAATTCAGAGATGTACCAGTTACCGCTGCTCCTAAACACCATATCTTGCGCATTTTCAGAAACACACAGGTTTCCTGGATACCAATTTTTCACTCTGCTATTTCGCTATATAAATTAGTCTATACTAGGTACTCAATGAAAACCACTGTACGGTGCAGCCCAGTTGTTGGCTCTCGGTACTTTGGGAACTTCAACAGCTTACAAACTCAATATATCACCACTACCAGAAGGGTCTAGCAAACGCAATGTTATATTGTTGCTACAGATGAAAATGTTGTCAAATGCCAGTTTTTTCCTACTTTCAATATTTCAACAGTTATTTTCCTTGGAAAAACCTTGAGGTATCTACACATATGACCTCATGCTAAATTCGGAATTTTGTCTACTTTTCAGAAATCAATAGCTTTCCTGGATCACCCATGGGTTTCACACTGGTTTCCACTACAAACTGGAAGAAGGTCGAGAGCACAAAAAATAGGGAAAATCAGCTATATTTTAGAAAAATGCAAAAACTGTGGTACAAAATTAGGTTTTCGGATTCAGCTCTGCATGTTCCCGAAAGCTAGGAAGATGGTGACTTTAGAACAGTAAAACGATCGTGGATGCCATTTTGCATTTGAGAACGATTATCAATGTCAATGTGTTTTAGCCAGGTGCTATGGAGTGGATGTATGTGGTGTTATTTGGAATTATGTGGGTTGGACTGGAATTATTTGTTGTGGAATTGTATGGCGTGGAATTGTGTGGTGATGAATGGTGTTGTGTGTAATGAAATTATGTGGCATGGTTTGCAGTGGAATTATGTGGCTAGTAATTATGTGGAATCAAGTGTACTGAATTATGTGGAGTGGGATTGTAGGTTATGGAGTGCAATTATGTGGAGTGGTATTGTGTGTCTTGGAGTGGCATGTAGTAGAGTTTAATTATGTGGTGTTGAATTTGGTAGCATGATGTGGAATTCTGTGCTGTGAATTGGTTATATGTGGTGTGTAGTGGAATTACGTTGTGTGGAATGATATTTTGTGGAGTGGAACTGTGTGATGTTGAGTGAAATTATGTTGCGTGTTATGTGGCATGGTGTAGAGTGTATTTATGTGGATTGTTATGTGGCATAGAGTGGATTTATGTGTGGTATATTTGTGTGGTATTGAGTAGAGTGTAGAGTTGAATTGTGTTGTTGAGTGGGATTAAGTGGAGTGTAAATATGCTGCAGATTGTTATACGTTGGGCAGGTTGAATCATGGTTGTATTGTCGCGTCGCCGGCATCTATGTCAATACCACAGTGTTGAAGGCTGTAAGAAAGGTAGGAGTACCAGTGGTTCTGCTCGCTCTGTCTGCAGTACACAAGTAGTTGGCCACCATTTTAAGCAGAGCCATTCCTGAACTGAAGATGGACCAAATGCTCCACGGGTGTGGCCCACGGTGTTCCTTTTATCTAGATATTTTTGAAGCTGCAGGGTGAAAGAGACCGCTAAACTTATAGCATTTCAACCTAGTTATAATCAGAATTTCGCCCTCCTGCTGCCCTTACTTTATCTGTCCTCTGTATGGGACGGCTGCCTAGCTGCTGTCTCTGTTCAGTGTGGAAGGAGGCCTTCCATAGGTACTGCACTTACAGCTGTGTCTGTGCTCTATCCATCCATTACGGTTCCAGAATAACATCTGACAAATATTGTGGTGCTTACAAAACTATCGCCACATTGGCGTTAATAAATACAAATCAACACCTTAAGAGACATTAGACAGACTGAAGTGGAGGATTTACATGAGAGGCAAGCTTGCATTGTAGCTGCATGCGCTGTACCTGTTCCACAACATATTAATGACTTATATTCACTTACCTCACATTCCAGTCTCCAGTTGGTGGCACTTATTGTCCTAAACAACCCTGGCCTGCTTGCCTTCTTCGTATTAAACCCTTCATTCGAACACACTCCTTTTAAATTGCCTGCATACCAAACTGCTGGATTCCATAAATATGGCATTTGCCAGCCACCAATATCTGAGCTTCTGCTTAGTTTCAGTTTTATGTTTGCAATAAAGAAAAAATAGAGTGAGTGGGAGGGCGCCGAGGGACGGTGGGCGTGTTAAATGGAATGCAGAACGTTTTGTCTTTTGATAAAAAATATGTGTAAAGTATCACAGGTGGCCGTCAAGCTGTGCCGAGCGCTCAAAATCTGGTTTTAAGACTTGGGGCACACCCAGGAACTGAAAATGGGGGTCTCAGAGTAAAGAGGGGCACGGACTAGAGTAAAGAAGGGTCTTACATCCCAGTGGAAGAACAGTCCGCTTCACAGGGGGGGGGAAGGGGGGGGGGGTGGGGGGAAGGGGGTCCTTGCAGAGTGCCCGTAAGCAGTACTGTCAGTACCGACCACAGCATCCATCGTCGCAAACAGCTCATGCTTCTAGGGTGCCGCACACGCATTAAGAGCATTTGGACGCCAACTTGACTTGTCAGCCCTGTTCGACCCGCAAACGGCCAAACGCAACAAACCAATGTCTCTTACTTAAACCAGTCCGTATGTTGAGCTGTAATACTTCTTTGTGGGCATTTGTCTGACCGCAATAACGCACATAACTTTCTCCGGTCCTTGGTCCCAAAGTGGCAAGTGAGGGGGTGAATTGAAAAAAAAAAGCGAGGCCACCAGGATAAAAGATGAAGCACGGCGTGCATCGACTGGATGAGAACCGCAGAAGTGAAAAGTGAAGTTAGATTTATGCATCGGTTTAAGCTAGCAAAGCTGTCCCACTCTCCCCCACAGCCTCCTTTGAGGGCTCTCTGCTGCCCAGGCGGGAGGGAGCTCTTGAGGCAAACAAAAAAGAAAATAGTGCCACAAACTAACATAAATTAAAAGAAAAGGAAGAACACATGTAACAGAGGCAGTCTGCTGGAAGGGCTAGTAACAGCAAAAGGTGGGAATTTAACCATATTAACCAATCAGAAGCAGCCATTTACAAAAGGGCATTAACAGGAGCAGACAGAAAACATGGAAGGTGCTTCAAGCCCATGTTCTAGATACAGCATGTCTCGAAGATACAGCATGTCTCGAAGAGACAGCGCATGCACTGCCTAGGAGAGACCTAGAAAGGGGCTCAGTGCTGGGGGGAGTGTTGGGGGAGGGGGATCCGGCTCGTTATGGCTTGTCTAAAGCAAATATGAAGTTAGAGCCCCATAGTTGAGAAAACGGAGCATCCTGTCAGGGGCGACTCGCTCACTCTAGTTAGTCATTGAGCGTCTTGAACCAAGGGGACAGAAAAAGCTGATGTACCCAGGTGGAATTTGGAGCTGGGTCTCACCATTATGTAGATATTCCGATTCTAAACAGCCACGCCCCATTCACTCACCTGAGGGTCTGCGGACACCGTCCCTGCTATCAGTCTCTTTCTCCTCTTTTACACGGAGTGCAGTAATCTTATGTCCTGTCATACAAAGACAACCTAATTACATACTTAAAATATGTTTGCTAATAAACACCACAGGTGCGTTAGAGATAAGGCTCACATTTTATGGTGTTTATTCTTTGACATTTTGTTTACTAGTATATTTCCACATTTGTTTAACCAATAAAACATACACATACTTGAATGCCTGACAGGTTTCAAATATATGAATACCCATAGATGAGAAATGAATACACTTAAATGAAAAGACACACATTCTCGTATCAACCTTGGACACATCTACACCGGTTTATAGCTCACTAGGAAAGCTTCTCTCTTTTTTAAGTCCAGTGCCTGTCAGTCCGCCTAGCTGTTGGCATGGCAGTCCTGACTGAGGTTTGTATCCATATTTAAAAAGAAACACAGGCTGGATAATAGATGGTTTCTGTCCATATTTACTTATAAAAATATTTAAAAATCAGAGCATTGGGAGCCTTAATAAATCAATTTCTAATGTCCAAGAGCATGATGTTTATGGATTAAAGTAGAACATGGAGACCGTGTTTACAAAATGACGCAAGATATTCCTGAAAAAAGGAGGGAGGTTGACTAACTGAAACCATTTTTGATATGGGAGGGAGAGAAAGAAAAAGCAGGCACTACCCCTATTCCTGTCCATCTATGACTTTGGGTCATTAGCCATGACAGATCAATCTGAATGAGTCAAGTACAACTTTTTTCAGACATGGCTAAAGAACGCTTAAAATGATCTCATCTGGAGGCTAATTTTAGCAGTTAATCCCCTCGATTCTACAAAACACTAAACACCTTGTTTGTTTGGCAAGAAGTATAAATTAGTCTTAAGAGAGAGGTTTTGTCTGTTGGCTAAGGTGCTAAGAGCACCATAAGCTTTACAAATCACATAACACGATCAAAGCATAAACAGAAGACAAATTGTACACGTGTTTACTGCAAGACTCAGCGAGTACAGCAAATCAGCTTACATTTGATATGGGTCACGGATTAAAGTCAACAGGGTTAAATAAGTATAATGTCCAGTTTTTTCTGTCTTGATTTACACTTTGCGAAGACCTTAGCCTACATATGGAATACACAGATACTCTATTGTAGATTCTGCACCACTGGTCATGTTTTGTATGAAAAAAAAGATTCTCAAAAAGGTTCACATGTACACCAGGTTAATCTGCAAATACAAAACATAACACCACTTATCATCTAACCACCTTACCACAAGAAACCCATAGGACACTCTGCTTTCTCAGTACAAGCCACCAAGTTCTGGAACTTACTACCAGCAAGCATTAAAAGCACCCGGGACCACATACACTGCTGAACACAGCTGAAAGCTTGATTATTTCCTAGATAACTGCACCATCCACACCCCAGCAAGAGAGCCCAGTAAACAGACACACCCTGAGGAGCAATACTCAGCTTACAAGCCAAGAACTGCAAACAAATTAAACCACAATGGCCAAGTATGGCCCACAATAATACTAAAACCATAGTATGCAGCGGTCAGCAACAAATTGTAACTTATAACTATTAATTTATATAATAAATATCCGCTACAAGGGTTGTCCATCACCAGCACTGTACAGCCAAAAAAACACAACCTTCTCAAATCAACAGGCATGGAATAACTGACGATATCTGGATATCTGTCATGGATTACTAGACAATTTGGAGGACTGTAATACAGTTCATTCACTGCAGGTCCCAAATATTAATACATCTCACTTCTTCACATCTCTCAAATCATGCGAGTTCAGCACCACCACTATTCACAAAATCTCAGACTGGACAACTGAATGCAATATCCAGCTAAGCAGACAATATCATAAGAAAGACCATAGGAGACCAGCAGAGATGTTCAAAACCTCCAGTATGCTGAAAAACACAAAACTACGCATCTGTCTCTTACACTTCATCATCCAACATACTGCTACGTGCTATGTCCCATTACACGATAACTGCACCTCAGTGGTCATCACACAAGACATGTAAACACTTCCCACATAGGATCAAAACTAAGACAACATCCTTCCAACCACACACCATACATGTGTAGCGTGCTAGTCATGTAGGCAAGTGCTTCAGGGCCCCACATAGGGGTATAAGTGCTACACAAAGCTGCAATATAATACTAGAAG
The DNA here is from genome assembly GCF_964204655.1 of Triturus cristatus. Lineage (NCBI taxonomy): Eukaryota > Metazoa > Chordata > Amphibia > Caudata > Salamandridae > Triturus > Triturus cristatus. Next base: position 2,183,173 of record NC_140592.1, read on the forward strand.
CAGAAAAGACAATGGTAACTTGTCTATATTTGAAAGAAAGGGCAAAGCACTTGTACTGTCCCTTGTGTGTGGAGTGTGGTCTCACCTATATATATATATATATATATATATATATATATATATATATATATATATATATATATATATATATATATATATATATATATATATATATATATATATATATATATATATATATATATATATATATATATATATATATATATATATATATATATATATATATATATATATATATATATATATATATATATATATATATATATATATATATATAGTTTCCAATTCCAAGCAAATAAGTCCCTTTCACTCACCTGAGGGATTGCAGACACTTTTGCCGCTAATGTCAAAGCAGTTAGTTACTTCCTCATCTTTTATTCGAAATGAAGTAATTTCATTCCCTGTCACACAAAAACAACTCGAGGATATTATTACAAAGCATGTCAATATATGGTTTTTCAACAGAGGACACACAGTGCGTATCCATTTTCAATTTCCAACTTTATATTGTTCATTGATCAAAGTAGAACTTTCAACAGTGGCTTCAACATGACATGTGAATACAAATAAAGCACAAATTATAACGCATAAAAAACAGGTACAGGTTTGTCAGAGTCCAAGGAACACATTAGTTTAAAGTTTAAACTATGGCTTCAAGTGTTTAATTTGCTTCTTCGCTGGATATACTAATTACTAATACTATACTCAAGAAAGCCAGAGACTAAAATATATTTCCTCTACATTTTAACTGTTATCAGGATTCACCACAGGAATATACAAACCAGGATAGTCTGCAAGACATCTTGCCTCCTTAACCCCTAAAGGTCAGCAAGAAAGAATCAGAACCAACCCACGAGGAACAAAACAAGTAAAGGGAGTGTGTAGTTAACAGACTATTGAGGAAGAAGGACATGCAGGTTCGAAGGTACAAAGGACACAATGGACAACAACCAAGCCTTGTATTTTAAAGAACATGGGGTAACTATCAATTATCATACCATCCGGGAGAAGAAGAAGTCACCCTTCTTGGTTCACAAGGAAGGATCAGACTGGAAGAACCTCCAGGGGAAAGAGCGAAGCACAAACGTCACCATAAAGATGAGCCAAAAGGACGCATAAGAAGAACGGAGGGAAAACCAAAGCAACAAATAAAACGATAAGTGTGCTCCACAAAAGAAGGCCAGATGTGAACTAGTGTGACCATCAAGGGAAACCCAACAACAGGCTGCTGCAGTGCGATGCCTCGGTGAGCCTCTGGAATTCTTTGTCCTCGACAAGCTCCAGAGCTTTCAGTGGGACAAACCAGCATAGTCAGGCCAATGACGACAGTGGCTTGACTTTCGGGGTCGAGATGGTCTCCTTGAGGAGCCTTTCAGCAAAACTTTGTAGAAAGTTCCCAAACTTTCAGATATTGTTCCTTGTTGGTTCCATTGGGGAGAGAAGTGTCCTGTAGCACCAGCCAAGGGTTCAGAGATTCTTGTGGCTCGGACTCAATCTCCCACAATGCACTTGCACAGTGCAGGAAAAGCCAGCTGCAACTGGTCAGCTAGGGTGATCCTCTTTTTGGGTTTACAGGCGACTCCTTCCAGCTCTGTTGTACCTGCTGCTGATCTAGGAGTTCATTCCTTTTCTTTTGAGTCAGACACAGTTCTTTCTTTCTGGAGTCTTGAGAGTGCAGCAGGTGCAGTTCTTTTGAGTGCAAGCCTTCTGTGGTGCAGTCCAAGGGTCCAGCAGGGAAGTCCTCCTTCTCTTGTTCAGGCAGTGTTCTGAGGAGCTCCTTCAGTTCTCCCATATTTATCCTGCAATCTGGGCTGGCAAGAGGAGGGGTCGGTGGTGTGACACCACAACCAATTGGGGTAAAGGTATCTTCCTCAGCTACGACCACTTTCTGGGAAGTGTGGCATATTTTTGACCCATAATGCACGGTTCACACAAAAATCAAACTGGAGAAAATCTCTCCTTGGTGTGTGCGCGTGTGTCTGTGTAATTTAACCCAAAGGTCTATCCCACTTCTAGTCTACTTAGGGGGCTGCCATTTGACGGGGTTCAAGGACATGGGGGCTGGCCTGTGTAATGCAACATTTGTCCTCCTGCCTTTGAAGTCCAGCTTATCTCCCCAGACCCCTTCCTCTTCCAGGCTTCTCCAGGAAGCAAACCTCCTCTCACCATATGGCTGTATTGTTTCAGCACCAGGCCTCTTCACACCTACTTTAGGAGCAGCTTGGATCAGGCTGTCCAACCAGAAGAGGCTGCTACAGGACTTCTTTAGTTAGCTTCAGGACAGTAAGTTCTAAAACTACTTTCCTGTATTAGTTATAATAAATCCAACTGTAGTATTCTGTACTTTGTATCCCATGCTTACACTGGTTTGCCTTCACATTCAGTACTTTGTATTTCATGCAAGAGCTGTGTTTATTTTCACACTATGTTCCAGGTTCCTTAGAGTCACAATGTAGAATGCAGGGGATGCTCCAGTTGCATCTAGAGCTGTCCTGACTGTGGATACTGTGCTGAAAGAATAACATCTTAAAACCTCTGCGTGGACTGGAATACTTTACTACAATGGCGGCGAGGATGGGAATTCTATTGATGAGGATTGTAAGGAACCTAACTTTAAGTGTGGCAACTTTATTTTTTTGGCTGAGTTTTGTCTTCTACACGGCCTGCTCACATTTACAGTTTGCATCCATCAGTTTTTGGTCACATTGGCTACGCATATCCTTCTTAGAATACTTGCTTTCAATGCATGATCTCCAGTAAGTGGCTCAAGTTGTTAAATTGACAGCAGTTGCCCCTATTTGCGAAGGGAAAATGCTACTTACCAGTATGCATCTGTTCTTGGCATGTAGAGCTGTAGATCCACACACTTATGCATAGATCGCCATCTGGTGTTGGGCCCGGATGTTTGAACTTTGTTGTTGTCCTAGAAAGTCTTTGGAAGTCACAGGATAGGTGGCTCCTCCTTTGGACAATAGTGCGCATGGGCATCGACTCCATCGCCAGATTGTTTTTCGCCAAGAAGGGAAATGGAGTTTTGTAAGAAACACAAAAGATGTCCATGTATGTTGTATCTAAATAACATAATACTGGAACAGATAAAGGTAGCCGGGGAGGTGGGTGGGCATGTGCGGATCTGCAGCTCTACAAGCCAAGAACAGATGCATACAGGTAAGTAGCATTTTCCGTTCGAGGCATATGAGCTGTAGATCACACACTTATGCATAGATTGCATAGCTGTACTCCTCCTTAGAGGCGACCACCAGTGTCTGTTGCAGTAGTTTGAAATAGTGTTTCAAGTACAGCCTCGCCCACACTAGCTTGTTGTTTTGCCTGCACATCTACACAACAATGTTTTTTGAATATGTGCGGTCTTGACCATGTAGCTGCTTTGCAGATGTCATCTAGGGGAATGTTCCCTAAAAATGCCATTGAAGCCCCTATCTTTCGGGTAGAGTGGGCTTTAGGGGGAATAGATAGTGTTCTTTTTGCCGTGTGGTAGCAAATTTGTATGCATTTGACAATCCACCTTGCAATACCAGATTTTGATATGGGATTGCCTTTATGTGGCGGTGAGAAGGATACAGAAAGTTGTTTTGTTTTACGAAAAAGGTTTTGCTCTGTCTATATAGTAAAGGAGTGCTCTCTTTACGTCTAGCGTATGACCAGCCCTTTCTGCTACTGTTTGTGGTTGCGAGAAGAACTGGTTCAGATGGAAGGAAGAGATAACTTTAGGACGAAATTTGGGATTTGTTCTGAGAACCACTTTGTTATGATGGAGTTGTAAAAATGGTTCTTGAATGGTTAGTGCCTGTAGCTCACTGACTCTTCTAAGAGATGTAATGGCCACAAACAAGGAAAGCGACTTTCCATGTGAGGAATTGTAGTTCGCATTTATGCAGAGGTTCGAATGGAGGACCCATTAGTCTTGTGAGGACAATGATTAGGATCCACACTGGGGAAGGATGTACCCTGGGAGGAATTAGTCTTTTGAGGCCTTCCATAAATGCCTTAATGGGAGGCACCCTAAACAGTGATAGTTGCTGTCTATTTTGTAAGTAAGCTGCAATGGCAGCGAGATATAACCTAATTGATGTGTATATGTGTATGCCAAGTTACATTTCTGAAGATGCAGAACATAACATATGATGTGCTGAGTGGAGGCATCTAGAGGGTTGATGTTGTTATTGTTACAGTATATAACAAACCTTTTCCACTTGGCTGCATAGCAGGCCGTAGTGGTGGGGCATCTAGCCTCTTTGATAATGTTCATCCAATCAGGGAGAAGATTGAGGTAACCAAACTCTAGGACCTCAGGAGCCAGATCGCTAGGTGGAGCTGTGCTGGATCTGGGGGGTCTGATCTCTCCACGGTTCTGTGTTAAGAGTTGTGGGGAGAGTCGTAGTTTTTGGTGCGGGACTACTGATAGTTCCAGTAATGTTGTGTACCAGGGTTGTCTGGCCCATTTTGGAGCAACTAGGATCAGTGTGAGCGACTGTTGTTACAGCTTACGTACCACTAATGGAATGAGTGGGAGAAGCGGAAAAGCGTACGCAAATCTGCCTGACCAATTCATCCATATCGCATTACCTTTGGACAATGGGTGTGGATATCTGGAGGCGAAGCTTGGGCATTTTGTGTTGTAATGTGTGGCGAAGAGATCTATCTCTGGCTGCCCCCATATTTGGAAGAATGGTTGAAGAACTTGTGGGTGAAGTTCCCACTCGTGAATCTGTTGTGTTTGTAGACTTAACAGATCTGCCATGTGATTTTGAGTTCCTGGGAGATGATGTGCTAATAGGAAAATGTTTTGAGGAATGGCCCATCTTCATATGCTCTGTGCTAGCTGAGAGAGCTGGGGAGAGTGCGTCCCCCCCCCCCTGTTTTTGCAAATAGTACATTGCTGTCATATTGTCCATGCGGACTAAGACAGCTTTGCCTGATATCTGTTTCTGAAATGATTTTAATGTCAGAAAGATTGTTAGTAACTCCAAATGGTTGATGTGGAATAGCCTTTGCTGAGTTGTCCATGTGCCCTGTATGGTGTGATGAAGTAGATGAGCTCCCCAGCCGGTGAACGATGCGTCTGCTGTTAGCACGATCTGTGGAACCGGCTCTATGAATGGTCGCCCTTTGGAAAGGTTTTGGGTGTTCCACCACTGCAGAGAGCGATGCGTGCGACCGTCCACCAACACCAGATCTGTTAGATGACCTTGAGCTTGGTTCCACTGACGTGCTAAGCATTCCTGTAAAGGGCGCATCTGAAGTCTTGCATGAGGTACTATGAATATGCAAGAGGCCATCATCCCTATTAGTTGCATAAACACTCGAGCTGGAAGTGAGTGTTGCGGTTGGAATCTTGCTATAAGAGCTTGCATGCTTGCTATCCTGGCTGGACTGGGATATGTAAGGCTTTCTGAGGTGTCTATTGTTGCATCAGATATTGTTGGATGTGGGATGGTTGGAGGTGAGACTTTGGGAGGTTTATGGTAAACCCCAAGTCGTGAAGTAGATGTATTGTGGCGTGTGTGTGATTTACACACTGGATATGTGACTTTGCTTTTATGAGCCAGTCGTCTAAATATGGGAAGTCATGAATCTGTTGTCTTCTTAAGTGGGCTGCTACCACTGCTAGACATTTTGTGAAGACCCTGGGTGCCGTGGTGACTCCGAACGGGAGGACCTTGAACTGGTAATGCTGCCCGTCTACCACAAACCAAAGATATTTCCTGTGAGCAGGGTGAATGGGAATGTGGAAGTAGGCATCCTTGAGATATAATGTGGTAAGGAAGTCACCTTGTTTGAGTAACGGGAGAACCTGCTGAAGAGTGACCATAGGGAAATGGTCCGATTGCATGTAGAGGTTTAATGGTCTGAGATCCAAGATGGGTCTCAGGGTTCCGTCCTTCTTTGGAATGAGGAAATACAGGGAGTAAACCCCTGTGTTCTGGTGGTGAAGGGGAACTGGCTCTATGGCATGTTTTTGTAGGAGGGAAAGTACCTCCTGTTTTAGAAGCGTTGAGTGCGGGGGAGTTGAAGTGCGGGGGAGTTGAAGTGAGCTCTAGGCAATAACCGGATTGGATGATTTGCCTCACCCACCTGTCTGTGGAAATGGTGTTCCAGACAGGTAGGAACTGTAGCAATCATCCCCCGACCGGAGTAGAGTGGTCCGGGGGGAGTGGAGGGAAGTAATTGTTTAGGGGTGTAGGCGGTACGAGTGTTGGTAGTTTTGCCTCTACCCTTATTGTTGTTGCCACTGTAGCCACCTCTGAAATAGCCTCTTGTAGATGAGGTCTGTGTTGGACTTTTGTACGAAGTGGAGGGGTTTCCTGGGGAAAAGCCTCTAGAGGCACTTCTGTAAGAGGATGTGAGAAAGTGCCATCTTTCTTGCATGGTATGCGCCCACTTTTTGCTGAATTGCTGAATGTACCTTGACTGAGTGTGCCCTGGACTCCTGCCAATCAGGTGCCCAAGGCCTATGTTCCTTCTCGAAAACCTAAAACCCAAATTGGCAAACCCTGGCCACATGTCAGCCCCAGGTAAATGGTACCCTAGGTACCCAGGGCCTTGTGACCAGGGAAGGCCCCTAAGGGCTGCAGCACTTACTGTGCCACCCTTAGAGGCCCTGTACCCTGACACAAACACACTGCCCTTGCAGGCTGAGTGTCTGGGTACATGACAAAGAGTCGACATGGCACACATCCCTGTGTGCCATTCCCACAACCTACACTGCCCTGGCATACATCAGCCACCCCTCTAGCTGGGTGCCCTATGCCAGTGGTGTGGGCACAGGAGCATGAGCCCTCTGCCCCTACAGTACCCAGGCCCATTCCTGGGCACTGTAAGTGCAGTGTTGCCATTTAAGAGTATATGGTGCTGGGAGCTCATCAGACACGAACTCCACAGCACCATAATGGCAACACTGAAGACTGAGAAGTTTGGTATCACACTTCTCAGCACATTAAACCCGCACTGATGCCAGTGTGGGATTTAATGTACAAAGCACTACAGAGGGCATCTTAGAGATGCCCCCTGAAACCTAACCTACAATCCACGTCTTGTCTGAGAGGCTGCCTAGGCTGCCACATAGCAGACATGTTGCTGGAACCCTGGGTGGAGAGTCCCCGCTCTCCTGGGCCTGCAACAATGCATATCCTGGGCGAGGTGCTAGGTCTCCTCCCCAGGATGGGCAGGTGGAAGCTTCAAAGGCATGCTGCCTTTGTGAGCTTCTCCAGGCCACTTGCTGTACTCAGCAACTGGCCCCTACCGGTTCTGACCCCCACTCTGGCAGGAAGACTGGGCGGAACCCCAAGTAAGGACAGGGGATGTGCCAGCCTCTGCCAAACCCACCAGTCAGGTGGGGGAGGCGAGGTGAAGCACATCTCCGGGCTCTCGCCATCTTAAAGATGGGAAGCCCTGCCCAATCAGGACTAGGCTACTGCCCCCCTCCCACAGGAGAGTGGCAAGATAGGGGGTGTACCCACCCCAGGGCAGGGACCCATTGGTCCCTGCCCTTTATCTACCTGTAACGCCCCTAAATCTAGTATTTAGGGGCACCCTGAACCTTCCTTCCTTCCTTAGATTCCAGATTCTAAAACAGCAAAGAAGATCAAGAAGAAAGAAGACCTGCCGTGCAGATGCTAATAAGAGGAAGACACCAACTGCTTTGGCCCCAGCCCTACAGGCCTGTCGACCCTCGAACCTGCTCCTGCTAAATCCCGGCACCCCCTGTGGCCAGCAACCTCACAAACCCCGGATGACCTGGCTACCTTGTGACTGAGCATGTCAGGACTTCCAAGGATCTAGACCTCTCTGTCTGTTCAACATGTCTACAATCAGCAATTTCATGTTTACCAAAGGTGAAGGCTATTACCTGGAAAGAAGCCTGGAGATTAAACTACTCCAAGATGGCCGACAATGCACGGAGAGTGCAGTTCTAGTCTTCCTCTGCAAGCTGAGTTACGTGAGGCCCTCGCAATGGAACGTTGATGCACTTCACCTGAACTCTTGACGGAAGCGCACGCACCTCAAGTATCTCGTGTTTAGTTAGTTAGTTTAGTCAGGTTATCGCCGAGTCCGTCGGGCATTCGGTTGTGAGTTCTACAGTGTTTCCTAGTTGAAACAACTACGAGTTCAGAGCAGTTATTTCCTTTTCGTGTGAACGCCTTCCTTCAGAACTCATGCGCACATCACTACTGTGGAGAACGCTACTTCTTGAATCTTGCGTTATTGAAGGAAGACGCTACCTCGTCGGGTGTATAGTGTCTGAGCAGGCGGAAAACTCACAAGGCTTCTTCATCCACTCAGTTCAACGGAAATGAATGCGGAGACACCTCAGGCTGAGTACTAGAACCAGATACCTCCTTGGAAAACTAGAAACCAACGGCAGCCAGAGCTAAGTACCCAGATAATGTTTGTGCATTTAGAAGAACAGAACTATAATTTAGTTATTCCAGTAAAGTCTGCATGAGTTAATACTTACCAACTGATTCCACTCGATGTTCACCTGTGGAGATAAGAAAATGAGAAAAAGATCATAATAAGAATAAGGGTCAGTACACTTAATAACCAGAAATTATAAACAAACAGGGTAGGTGGAAATAAAGATTAACTCAGTGAATGTTTCTTGATTGTAACAGAAATTCATCACACAATAAGAAAAGGCTACTTAACGGTAGCAGAACACATGAAGACATTTGAAGAGAAGCAAGGCCTAAGGTTATCTTGGTACGTGGGTTGGATACTAGAAGGGAATTAGAGTTTATATGACACTTGTGTTAAATTACTGTTTTGGGTTACAGAGGAAACGGCCGAGCTGGGAACATTAGGCGAAGAAGAAACAGAAGGCTGGACGCAGATAACCGCAGGCAGTCTCTTGGTCTTCTTATTTATTTTATCCACTCCCCTTTCCCCCCCTTGGGAGATTCTGCTTGGTATTTATAAAACAGTACCTGGAGATCTCCTTGGAGGGGCATTGGGAAAAGGCATCTCTGTTCCTGCGCAAGTACTGGAAGCACCTGACAGAGCACCTGGGACTCCCACGAGCAGTGGCTCTGCTCAAAGCAAGTATCTAACCCCTGGCATCAGCCCGGAACCGCGAACCCTGCACACTCTGCACCCACCAAGCCCGGCCTGTGCCGGAGTGGACAAAGACCTCCGAGCACGTCCCCCGGCGACTGTGACCCCGAATCCGGCACCCAAGGACCCACCTTGACGCTTCTGGCGACGCCTGCAGCCTCAGAACCAGGGGCTTCCCCAACCGCGATCAACAGAGGGTAAGATTTCCCGACACCAAAAGGCACCCCTGCACCCGGCGCCCAGCGGCCCCCTGTGCCCGACTCCTGGGTACCTACCTATCCTCCAACTACCCAACTTACCTCTCGAAGTGGTGGGGGAACATGAAGAATCTTCGTCCCCGAGTTTGCAGCCTTTGTTCGTCCTTGAGCTTCTCCATAGCAATCCATTGAGCGCCCGAAGGCTCAAAAGCACCCTGCACCCAGCTGCCCGAGTGGCCCTGGCAGTGTAACTTCTACTCCTACCTACTTCCCCATTTGCCTTGAGCAAGTGACCAGGAGACCAGCTCCCACAGCCGCGTGGCCTGCTAGTCAGCAGCCACCAACCAAGGGCCCCCTGCCTCCGATAGGATAACATTGGGCCTAACTCACTCTGCACCTGGCCGCCCCAGTGCCGCTGTGGTTGTAACAACTGTACTTACCTGACCTTGGGAGACCCCAGAGTCTGTGCCCAGAACCTTAACTCTGCCAGTCGAGTACTTACCCAAAAGCCGATAACTCACTTTTCTTCCATAGGGTAACATTGACTGTTTCTTCTGAAATTTCTCCTAAGTGTGTAGTTTCTAAACTATAAAATATTCACCTAAAATCAACCGAGTAACGAAAACGGAAATACTCACCTGCTATTAGGAGAGATCCCAGTGCAGGATCTTGGTGCCCAGCACTGACCCTGAAAAGTACTCACAACCGTACTTATCACTTACCCAATTTTCTTCCATAGGAAATCATTGACTGTTTTTCTGTGAAATTTCTTCTTTGTCAATTTTTGCAAACTACAAATATTCTTTAAAAATCGTACCAACTGTGAAAACGTAATTACTTACCTGTTTTAGATAGAGGTCTCAGTACTGAGCCTAGGAGCCCAGCACTGGATTACAAGAGTAACGAGAACATACTTTACCCGTAACTTGAATTTTCTTCCATAGGAAACCATTGACTGTTTTTCTATGAAATTTCTTCTAAGTGTCAATTTTGCAAACTTATAAATATTCTTCAAAAACCGCCTGTATAACGTAAACGCTGTTTCTCAACTGCTTACAGGTGGTACACTAGTGCTGAATCAAGGATCCAACACTGCACTAGAAAAAGTAACCATAACCCCACTTACCTGCTAAGTGAATTTCCTTCCATACGATAACATTGGTAATTTGATCAGAAAAAGTTTCTAAGTGTCAACTTTTAAAATAGAAAAATATTGCTTAAAATCACAACAGTAACTAAAACGAATGTGCTCACTTGTTTCCAAGAACTGTCCCAGGACTGAATCTAGGATCCAGTCCTGGAGTTAGAAAAGTAATCCTGAAAGTAATCAATTGCATACAACTTAAAATTCCCATTGAGCTCAATGTATTATTGTGTTTGAAATTGTGTTGCCTATAGCAACAAACTGTAACTATTATCTACAAAAGTCAATTGCAGTATTTAACTAAAGCATCTCATTCTGAGAAAGTATATTTTAATACCTATTGTTGGTTCTAAAATAAAAGAACCATATATTTTTATACAAACCATTGGCCTAGAGTTAAGTTCTTGAGTGTGTGAGACCATTTGCTGACTGAGTGTGTACATCAAATGCTTTACACTGTCCTCTGATACTGCCTTACTGCTCGACCAAGCTACCACTTTAGAGAGTAAGGTTATATCTAACTTTAGCCTCTGCCAAACCTCTGGGGACTGTGGACTCTATACACCCTGTAACTATATCGGGAACAGTATATATAGAGCCACTTTCCTACAGAGGAGCGACGAAAAGAACTTCTGGGAGCTTGCGATTGCAAGGCTCCCATTGATTTGGCAGTGCCTGTGTCCTTTTTCATCTTTTCTAAAGAGGAGTCTACGTTGGGTCCAAAAAGATGTTCCTGATCAAATGGCTGATTTAATATAGTGGTTTGGACCTCCGGCTTGAAGCCGGAAATGCATAGCCATGCATGCCTGCATAAAAGGACACTGGTGTTAATATAGTGGTTTGGACCTCCGGCTTGAAGCCGGAAATGCATAGCCATGCATGCCTGCATAAAAGGACACTGGTGTTAATAGCCCGGGAGGCTGTGTCTGCAGCATCGAGAGCACAACGAATGGAGGTGTTTGTTATGACCTTGCCTTCCTCGATGAGATCATTAGCTTGTGACTTGTATTGATCTGGAAGGTGTTGCATTAGGGTCTCTAGCTCATCATAATGTGCCCTATCATATCTTGCGAGCAAAGCCTGTGTGTTGGCAATCCTCTACATGTTAGCTGCTTGGGACGCTGTTCTTTTTCCGGACACGTCCAGCAGTTTTGATTCTTTGTCAGGAGGTGGGGCATCTCCTGTGGTTTGCGAATTAGCCCTTTTCCTGGCATTGGAGACCACTAAATAATCTAAGGGTATATGCCCTTTAATATAAACAGGGTCAGATGGGGCAGCTTTGTATTTCTTTTGTACCCTGAGGTTAAGGACTCCGGACCGTACAGGATCCTTGAACACCTCGGGAGCGTGTTTGATTACCCCTTTTAACATGGGGAGAATGGCACTGGACCATTAGGATGGTTCAAAAGTGTCCATGAGGAAATTTTCCTCTATAAAGTCTGTATGTAGGTTTACCCCATGGTATTCTGCTGCCCTGTGTATATGTTGAGTGAACCCTATAGTGTCCTCAGGAGGGGATGGCCTAGATGGGTAGATGTCGTCCTGAGGTGTGTCTGGGACATCTGGTGTGTCGTAATCGTCCCATGGATCCTTTGGGGGACCAGGAGGACTGGGTCCCCTAAAGGGCGATCATCCCCCATGTCGTCAGAGGTGTCATTATCATCTGAAGGTGGAGAAGATGGGGTGGGAGGTGAATATGGAATAGGAGAGTGGTGTGGAGGGGGAGGAGGAGAAGGAATCCTTAATGGAGAATTAGCAATGTCTCTCTTTTTCAAGGGAAGTGGAGCTGGTATAGGTTTGTCCATCTTCCGTTTTATTGAAGGGCTGAGTATAAGTTGACCTATTTTAGGGTCTCTTTGAAGTGTTTTTGGGTAGGATCCGGTCGAAAAAGTTCCTCCTCAAACGTGTGCTCTTTCGGCGATGACTTTTTGGGTGTAGGTTGTGTATTTGGAGGCTTTTTGTGTTCTTTAGGCCTGGAATCAGGAATTTTCTTTGATCTCGATAGTAGATCAGTACCGACTGTTTTTTCGGATCCGGTGATTTTTTCGGATCCGTAGGCTTGTGCTCCAAAGGCTGAGAGCCCAAGGTTTTTGGAGCCAGGTGTTTGCTCGGTTCCGAGGATTTTTACGGAACCGGGGCGTCCTTGCCTGTGGGTTTGGGCGCCGAAGACATCGATGCAGAGGTAGGCTTCGGCACGGAGGAAGGCATCGGCTTCTTTTTCGGAGCTGGGGATGGAGTTACTTATTTTAAGGAAACAATGGTCCCATTCAATTAGAGTAAGAATAAATATCACAATTACTAAAATACGAAATTGGAGTTTGTTAGACCCGGCCCTCGTAACATAGTCAGACCTGACCCCTGCACCTCACACCAGCCCCGAGCCCCTGGCCTAGCCGATCCTTCCCACCAGAACACACACACCCGACCCGGACTTCCCCCGTCCGTGGCCTCCTCCTTCGGCCACCCCGGGCCCGCGTGCCCACTTCATGCACCAAGATGGCCGCCCGGCCCCAGCGTGACCCTAGCCTATAGGCGCCACTCTGGCTGGAGGACATCGCGCTCCCCTTGGGATGAGAAAGGGAGGAGCAGTTTCCATCACACCTCTGCGCTTCCCTGGGAAGGTGGGTTTCGATCGACCCGCCGGCCTCCCCGAGGGCTGGCTCCACGCCTGCTGGGTGTCTGGGGCTCCTCCCGACCCGGCCCTGAAAGGATCAAAGGACAATGGCAGGAAACCCCCAACAAGTGACCCCCAGGTGACAAGACCCCTGCCTGCACAGACTCCGGACATCAAAGAGGAGTCGCCCTATAACAAGGGGTGCTCTGGGACTGTCCGGCAGATTCGCCTTGGAAACACCGGAGCCCTGCTGAGTGACTCGCGGCTCCCTGAAGATCGTAAGACCTCCGAACTTGTGCTTGAGCCATGCTGAGTGACTCGCGGCTCCCTGAAGATCGTAAGACCTCCGAACTTGTGCTTGAGCCCTGCTGAGTGACTCGCGGCTCCCTGAAGATCGTAAGACCTCCGACTTTGTGCTTGAGCCCTGCTGAGTGACTCGCGGCTCCCTGAAGATCGTAAGACCTCCGAACTTGTGCTTGAGCCCTGCTGAGTGACTCGCGGCTCCCCGAAGATCGTAAGACCTCCGAACTTATACTCGAGCCTGCTGAGTGACTCGCAGCTCCCACAGACTTTCTTGTGTGCGCCGGGTACGCTCCTGCATTTGATTCTTATCCCCAAAAGACTGTCCCGCTACCTCCTAACCCCCCTACGAGACTTTGTGAGCCCGCGCTCTACTTGTATATATTTTGCCTTGCTGATCATAAAGATCCTATCCCTCCGATCTGATAAAGATTTGCTCTTAAGAACTCCTCATGTAGTGTCTCTCTGTCGTGTGGTGCCGAGTGTACAATCCTAGATACGAGGTTCCTCCCCTGAGGAGTCTCCCGCCAGCGCCCGGCTACGATACCTCGAGGGTGGGTCTCAGGGCAGTCAGGGCCCCCTCCGGGCCCCACTGAGGTCGCCTTCTAACAGAGTTCAAACGAGTGATCAATGCAGAAGATGAAGACATTTTTAGTATTGATTAGGAACAAGTAATAAACAATTCAATGAGTGAGCTAGCCGTGAGGAGGTAAGAGGGAAATCAGCCGATTTCCTTAACCCAGGCTGGTGACTTAAAAAGTGACTTTTTTAGTGAGCAGTTGCCAATCCGAAAAAGTCAGATCAACATCTCATACTCAATTAACAAATATACAATAAAGCATGGAGTTTAGAGACTTAAGTCGACGATGATTCGATCCCCATGCGAACAGTGGGATCACTTCAGGACAGTTATAATTTTGAATCCCAACTGTAGAGAAGCAGTTTTGTTGAGCGGTGAAGCTTGTGATAAACAGGTTGGGAATAATGAAGGAGAAATGCTTGTGAGAGAACGATTTAAGGATAAGAGAAATTGAAAGATTACGTGAACCAGTTCAAACTGAAGAACAATGCAGTACCGGTTAAATAGAATTTGCGGGGGGTTCCCATCAACGTGAGGGATGAATTAAGGGACATGCTTGACGAGTTGGTCAGCGACGGTATAATTGCGGCTACTGAGTCAGCCGAATGGGTTTCTCCCATTGTTTTGGTGAGCAAACCTGATCAAAAAATGAGGGTGTGGGGAGGAGCCAAGATGGCGACCGGGACGGCAGCGTAGATTCCCGGCTCCGTGAACCTCCGCATACCGCACGGATATCCTGCATGAGATCCTTATTCTGCGCTACGAGATCGTGTTCGTAAACGAAAGTGGCAACCGATCGTGTGACTCTGAGGTTTCTGACTGCCGTACCGCCAGAGAAATCAGCGGTTGAACTTTGCGGCCCGTGCGGTCCCGAAGCCGGGACCTCGAGTGGACGCCTTGGCCGGGCGGCAGTTTAACAACAGCGGCCTGTGGTGACTGGGTGGAGTCGGTCCGCCGGAGTGGTGCTCCCCTCGGCCTGCATTTTGCTGTGGTCGCTCCCCCCTGCTGAGCGCTGCGGACCGAGGACATGCCCGGGTGTGCAATTCTCGGATTCTGTGGTGTTTGCCCCTGCCTTTGACGGTGAGCTGCCCGGACGCCGTCCCCGGCTCGCTCTGATCCTTGCGGGCTGCTCCCGGCTTTTCGCGGGAGCTGGTCCGTGGCGGAGACGACTGTTGCCCGTGACCGCGCAACGGCTGAATCTGTGCCTGCCCCGGGATCCCTGTCTTCAGCGACGTGGACCTTGAGGCGTTGGTCCCGGGGTCCTGGCCCCAATACGAGTCGGGCCTTCCCAGCGGCCATTTTGTCACTATGCAGCCTACCATCCTGTCCGCTGGGACGCAGCGGGACTGGGGGTGTGTGACGGTCGGGAGTGTGGCAGAGCGATCGGAGAGAGCTGCTCTGGGGTACGGCGACCTCCTGGAGGCCCTTGGTGCCCTTCATTACTCCTTGACTCATGGCGCCGGGGTCCTGGGGAGGAAGCTAGATGGTGTGGTATCAGCGTTGGGACAGTGGCGGCATGCTGGTCCACAAGTACACAGTGGCTTTCCACACTGCACACAGGAGGAAGATGTTGCGGCCCCCCCACCGATTAGTGTACAGCCGGACACTCCGGACAGTATGCTACCGTGTGGTCGGCTAACTGTGGGCTTGATCTGCTCCGGAGGTATTGGACCTGAGCGGAAGATGGTGGCCTTGTCCCGTGCGCGGTCTCCGGCGGCCCAGGGACGACTCCAGCAACGTGTGTCTCATTTGACTGCTTCAGCCTGTCTGGACCTTGTGTGCAGTGCAGATCCTGGGGCAGCACTGGAAAAGACGCCCCTCCATGGAGCGGTCCGTGCTGATGCTCAGAGACTTCCACCCCACCTGTGTGCGTCGCTTCCCGACTGTCTTTGGACACTCCTGTACCTTGGGACATCGGACATGGTGCTGGGTCGAGGGGCAGGCATGGGCAGAATCGCAAAGAGCGGTCAAGGCTGAGGCTGATCCTTCGGGAGTGGTCACCTAGTAGACAGGCGGACTCATGGTTGCGTGCTCTCATGGTTATTCGCATAGTTGGTGCATAATGCTCCCCACTCCCCCCCCCTTTTTTTGATATGATCAACTTGGTGCTGCTAATTGTTTGCTGTGGGGAGACTTCACCGTGCGGGAGGGAGAAGCCGGGGGTATGTTTTGAAGGCCCTCCTCCAGTTTATTACATTCTCTCCGCCCCCCCGTCTGGGGGGGCTCTTTCTTACTCCTTTTTTCCCTGTCTCTTCTATATTTCGGGTCTAGTTCCAGGGCGACAGGCACACTGCTGGGGGGTGGGGCCATACTCATTCGCAGAGGTGCAGGGTGGGGGGATGGGGGAGGGGACTCTTTAGTCTTTATCTCTTTTTCCATGGCCTCCTTTTTCTTCTCTGTTTCTTTCTGCTTGTTTTTCTGGGATCAGCGCGGTACACCTCTCTTATTGTGAATCGTTTGCTCTTAATGTGTGCCACAGTTTCCGGGGGGTTCGCTGGGCTTTAGGTACGGGGACCTGTAGGCGCAACTATCTTTGATATTTCTCCCCATCCGTACTTTCCCGTGTCTGCGCCATTGATTCAATGTATTGCTGCTTACTGCTTACGTCTCTTATCCTTGCCCCTTATCGCTGTTGGGAAATTGTTTGGCACCTGATCCTACTGTTTTGTTTTATTATAAAATGAAAAACCCTTTCTCTCCTGGTGTCCTACCTGTGCGGCTCATTGGCCGGACTATATTGTATTGTAGACTTTGCTCTCCGAGGTGCCGCCTGTGTTTACATTTGCCTTTATTGTTCTGATTGCTTGGCGGCCGGCCCCGGGGGGTTGTAGGCCCATACGTGTAAATGATTGAAACGTCAATAAAGGTTTTTCAAAAAAAAAAAAAAAAAAAATGAGGGTGTGCGCAGACTTGACAGCATTGAATGCAAATGTAATAACTGACAGCCGCCCTTTACCCAACATCAATGAGGTTGTTTCTATGTTGGAAGGAGCCAACGTTTTCTTCACTTTTGACACGCGGTCCGCGTATCATCAGATCGAGTTGTCTGAAGAATCAAGACATTTAACCACTTTCATTTCTCCTCATGGTTTTTATCTATACACCAGGATGCCATTTGGGTTGGCTTCAGAGAGCGATGTTTCACATAATTAGAGATGTCGATCAGTACGTAAAATGTTTCCAGGATGACACCTTGATATTTTCTAGGAATAAAGAGGAACATATGAAGCATCTGATTGACACGCAGAATAGGCTGGCGAAACATGGGCTGACAATTAAGGGACAGAATTGTAAAATGTTTAAGAAATCTATAGATTATCTTGGGCACACCTTGCCTGGTGATGGGGTGATTCTGAAGAAATCTAATGTTGAGGCTATTGTGAAAACCTCAGCTCCCATCAACAAGGAGCAAATATTATCATTTGCTGGTATGTAAGAATACTATAGCGAATTTATTGACAATTTTGCCACCAAAATGGAACCACTTAGAAGGTTGTTGAGACAAAATGTCCCTTGAGTGTGGTTGGATCAGCAGCAGGTGGCATTTGAGAGTACAGAACGTGAAACTGTAAAGGAACCCACCTTGAAACCATTTTGCATGAAAGAGTGTCTAATTACTGTAGATGCGAGTTTGCATGGTGTTGGAGGGGTACAATTACAGAGCAGTGTCAAGGAAGAGTGGAATATTGCTTTTGCATCTAGCACTCTTGATGCAGGTGTACAGTCATTGAGAGGGAATTGCTCGCTGGTATGTGGACTTTTGAACATTACAGGAATTATGTACAGGCCAGAAAATTTGCATTGGGAACAGATCACAAGCCATTGGTGAACATATTGTCTCCGGGGGGGGGGGGGTGGGGGGGGGGGGGTGGTAGGAATTCTACGGCACGTATTGCTAGACTGGCGTCAAAACTTCAAGAGTACAGTTTTAGGAGTGAATACGTGCCGGGGCGGAAAAAATGTGACTGCTGATTTCTTATTACAACTTCCGTGTCATCAGAATGATTCCAAAATGATTGTGTGTGAAATGGTTGCCCCCATTAAAGATATAGCGTATGGAGAGGTTGTAGAAATTTCTGAATAATTTTGGAAAGAATGTGAAGGTGCAGATGCCATGTGGCAAGCTACCAAGAAAAGTGTGTTAGAAGGGTGGCCCAAAAAGAAGGATATCTGCCCTGAATTGTTATCTATGTTCAATGTAGCAAAGGAACTTGAGATGGAAGGGAGCTTATTGTTCAAAGGAAGTAGGTGTGTTCCTCCTCAAGGGATACAAGAAATGATTGTTAAACTTGCACATAAAGGACATCCCGGTATGTCCGTCATATGCAGATTTATTTTTGGTGGCCTGGTAAGGATAGGGTCCTTGATCGGACAGTAAGAGAATGCGATGTGTGCGCCTCTAGTAAAAAGGATGCTGAAAGTGACTACCCCTCCTTTGAAGAGTGCGGAGTGGCCTGAGATGCCGCTGCAAAAAGGAATATGCTACTTACCAGTATGCATCTGTTCTTGGCATGTAGAGCTGCAGATCTATACACTGTGCATAGATCGCCATCTGGTGTTGGGCCCGGATGTTTGCAGTTTGTTTTTCCTCTTGGAAAGTCTTTGGAAGTCACGAGGTCGGTGACTCCTCCTTTGGTTCGTATTGCGCATGGGCTTCAGCTCCATCCTCAGATTGTTTTTCGCCAGCAGGGAAAGATGGAGCGTAGTAATAACAGTAAAGAAACCCATGTGTGTTGTATCTAAATAAGATAGACTGGAACGGATACAGGTAGCCGGGGAGGCGTGTGGGCGTGTATAGATCTGCAGCTCTACATGCCAAGAACAGATGCATACTGGTAAGTAGCATATTCCGTTCGAGGCATATGAGCTGCAGATTATACACTGTGCATAGACTATATAGCAGTACCCAACCCTAGCGGCGACCACCGGCATCCGTTGCAGTTGTTTGGAACAGTGTTTTTAGTACAGCCTGGCCCACACTAGCTTGTTGCTTGGTTTGCACATCTACACAGTAATGTTTTGTGAAAGTGTGCGGTGTTGACCATGTCGCTGCTTTGCAGATGTCATCTAGTGGTATGTTTCCTAGAAAAGCCATAGAAGCCCCTATCTTCCTTGTAGAGTGGGCTTTAGGGGGAACAGATAGCGTTCGTTTTGCTTTGTGGTAGCAAATCTGTATGCATTTTACAATCCACCTAGCAATCCCCGATTTAGAAATAGGGTTGCCTTTATGTGGTGGAGAGAAAGAGACAAATAGCGGTTTGGTTTTTCTGAAAGGTTGTGTTCTTTGGATGTAGTAAAGTCAATCAATCAAGCATTTTGTATAGCGCACTACTCACCCGGAGGGTCTCAAGGCGCTTGGGGAGGGGGGGTCCACTACTGCTCGAACAGCCAGGTCTTGAGCTGCTTCCTGAAGGCGAGGTGGTCTTGGGTCAGACGGAGGTGGGTTGGGAGGGAGTTCCAGGTCTTGGCGGCCAGGTAGGAGAAGGACCTTCCTCCTGTAGTGGCTCTTCGGATGCGGGGGACGGCGGCGAGGGCGTGGTTGGTCGATCGGAGCTGGCGTGTCGGAGTGTAGAAGTTGAGGCGGCTGTTGAGGTATCTTGGGCCTTGGTTGTGGAGAGCTTTGTGTGCGTGGGTGAGGAGACGGAAGGTGATTCTTTTGTTGACCGGGAGCCAGTGCAGGTCCCTCAGGTGGCCGGAGATGTGGCTCTGTCGGGGGATATCGAGGATGAGTCTTGCTGAGGCGTTCTGGATCCGCTGGAGTCTCCTCTGGAGTTTGGCGGTGGTTCCGGCATAGAGGGAGTTGCCGTAGTCCAGTCGGCTGGTGACGAGGGCCTGGGTGACCGTCTTCCTGGTCTCGGTGGGGATCCACCGGAAGATCTTACGTAGCATGCGCAGGATGTTGAAGCACGACGAGGAGACGGCGTTGACTTGTCTGGTCATGGAGAGGGAAGAGTCCAGGATGAAGCCCAGGTTGCGTGCGTGGTCTGTGGGTTTGGGTGCGCTGCCCAAGGCGGTGGGCCACCAGGAGTCGTCCCAGGCGGAGGGTGAAGAGCCCAGGATGAGGACTTCCGTTTTGTCTGAGTTCAGTTTCAGGCGGCTGTTCATCATCCACTCGGCTACGTCTGTCATCCCTTCGTGTAGGTTGGCTCTGGCGGTGGCGGGGTCGTTGGTGAGGTAGAGGATCAGCTGGGTGTCGTCGGCGTAGGAGATGATGTTGAGGTTGTGTTGGCGTGCGATGGCCGCGAGGGGGCTCATGTAGACATTGAAGAGGGTGGGGCTGAGCGAGGAGCCTTGAGGAACGCCGCAGATGACTTCGGTGGCTTCTGATCTGAACGGGGGGGAGGCGGACTCTCTGTGTCCTTCCGGCGAGGAAGGAGATGATCCATTCTAGTGCCTTCTCTTGGATTCCGACGTTGCTGAGGCGCTGCACTAGGGTGCGGTGGCAGACAGTGTCGGATGCCGCGGAGAGGTCCAGGAGGATGAGGGCCGCAGTTTCTCCGTTGTCGAGCAGGGCTCGGATGTCATCGGTGGATGCGATGAGGGCGGTCTCGGTGCTGTGGTTGGCCCGGAAGCCGGACTGCGAGAGGTCGAGGGATCCGTTCATCTCGAGGAAGGCGGCAAGCTGCTTGTTGACGGTCTTCTCGGTGACTTTGGCCGGAAACGGGAGTAGCGAGATGGGGCGGTAGTTTTTTAGTTCGGTGGGATCCGCTGATGGTTTCTTCAGTAGAGCGCTGAGTTCGGCGTGCTTCCAGCTCTCTGGGAAGGTAGCGGTGTTGAAGGAGGTGTTGATGATGTCCCGCAGGTGGGGTGCGATGATGGCGTCGGCCTTGTTGTAGACGTGGTGAGGGCAGGGGTCGGTTGGGGATCCGGAGTGGATGGAGTTCATCGTGCGGATGGTGTCTTCGGTGGTGATCAGGGTCCAGGCGCGGCGGGTGGTGGTGGGGATCGTTGGTGTGGTCATAGGGTGCGTCGGTTGTGTGCTGAAGCTGTTGTGTATGTCTGCGATCTTGCTGTGGAAGTAGGAGGCGAGGGAGTTGCAGAGGTCTTGTGATGGGGTGATGTCGTTGTTTCCGGCGTTGGGATTGGAGAGCTCTTTGACGATGTTGAAGAGTTCCTTGCTGTTGTGTGCGTTGTTGTCCAGTCGATCCTTGAATGCGGTTTTCTTGGTGGTGTGGATCAGTTAGTGGTGTTTTCGGGTTGCGAGCTTGAGGGCGGTTATGTTGTCTGGTGTAGGGTCTTTGCGCCCGGTTCGCTCGAGGGCCCGGCAGTTCTTCTTGGAGCTCTTGAGTTCGTCGGTGAACCAGGGCGCTTTCTTACTGCCGGGTCTGCTGGGCGGGGTCCTCAGTGGGGCGAGGTCGTCTGCGCAGTTGCTGATCCACTTCGTGAGGATGTTGGCGGCCTGGCTGGGGTTCGCGGAGCCGGCGGGGGGGGGTCTTGGCTCAGGGCTGCGGCGAGTTGGTCGGCGGTGATCTTGTTCCAGTTTCTGCGTGCGACCTGTTGCTGGTGGTGGTGGGTCGTGTTCTTTTTGAAGCTGAAGTTGACGCAGCTGTGGTCCGTCCAGTGGAGTCCGGTGGCGTGGCTGAAGGCGATGTGCTGGCTGGATGAGAAGACGGGGTCGAGTGTGTGTCCGGCGTAGTGGGTGGGGGAGGTCACCAGCTGCTTGAGACCGAGGTTGTCCAGCAGGGTGGTGGTGCTGCAGTCGTTGGTGTTCTCCAGGTGAAAGTTGAGGTCCCCGAGGAGGATGTAGTCAGCGGAGGGGAGGGCGTGCAGGCTGATGAAGTCGGCGATGTCTTCGCTGAATTGTGTGCGTGGTCCCGGGGGTCTGTAGATGAGGGTGCCTCTGAGGGTGGTCTTGGGGTCAGTGTGGATCTGGAAGTGCAGGTGTTCGGCGGCTGTGAGGGTGTCTGTGTTGGTCGTGATGCGGATGGTGTTCTTGTGGACGATGGCGATGCCTCCTCCGGTCTGGTTGACGCGGTCACTCCGGGTGATCTTGTATCCGTCTGGGATGGCGATGGCGATGTCGGGCGCTGAGGAGGCGTTCATCCAGGTTTCCGTGAGGAAGGCGACGTCTGGGGATGCGGTGTCGATCAGGTTCCAGAGTTGGACGGCGTGTCTGTGGATGGAGCGGGTGTTGAGCAGGATGCACTTTGGGTGGTTGCTGCTGGTGCTCGATTTGGCGGGTGTTGGTGCAGTGCAGGTCCGGATGCTGGTGAACTTGCAGGAGTGGCAGCTGAAGGGTCCGTGGGTGCGTCTCGGTGGCATCCGGGGATCCGGCCGGTGTTGAGTGCGTTGAGGTCGGTGGCGTCGTAAGTCCGGCGGGTGGTCTGGTGTCTGCGGGGGCCAGGCGCTGGGCGCGGACGGGCGCAGACGGGCTTACCTTTGGCGCACCTTCGGCGCTCATTCGGTGCTCCCGCTGCGCGCGTCCGCTGCGCGGTGACTCAGGGGGCGTCATAAGTGAGGAGCCGGGAGGGCGGGTCAGCTGGGTGGCGGGAGCGGGGCGGCCAATGGGCAGGAGGGGGGCGGAGACGCCGGAGGGCAGTGGCGGGAAGGAGGACCGAGGGCGGCTCAGCGGCAGCTGGGTCGTCCGGCGGCTGGAGGCAGCTCACAGGTGGGGGAGGGCAGCAGAAGGGGGGAAGAGGGGTACAGAGGCAAGAGGGCAAAGGGGAACAAATGCAAAATACACAGGCGGAGGACAAGGGGAAACAAAAGGCACACAGCAGATTACAGAAGGCAAAAGGGGAAACAAATGCAAAATACACCAGGCGAAAGACAAAGGGGAAACAAAAGGCACGCAGCAGATGGCAAACAGCGGCAAAAAACGATGGCAGTAGCAGGAAGTGCACAGCAGTCAGCAGGGCAGAGTACTGGCAGCAGCGGGCAGGAGCAGCGGTGTGTGGGGGCGACCTCGCCTGGAGCAGGCTCAGCGGTCGCTCTTAACATCCAGTGTGTGTAAAGCCCTTTCCGCAACGGTTTGAGGTTGTGAGAAAAAGACTGGTAATTCTACCGACTGGTTTAGATGGAAGGGAGAAATGACTTTGGGTAGAAAGTTTGGGTTGGTGCGGAGTACAACCTTGTTCTGATGCATTTGGAGAAAAGGTTCCTGTATAGTGAGTGCTTGTATTTCACTAACCCTTCTAAGGGAAGTGATGGCCACTAGAAATGCTGTTTTCCATGTGAGAAATTGCAGCTCACATTTATGTAATGGTTCGAAAGGGGGTCCCATTAGCCTTGTGAGAACTATATTCAAGTTCCAGACAGGTGAGGGTGGTACTCTGTGTGGAATTACTCTTTTGAGGCCTTCCATAAAGGCCTTGATGGCAGGCACCCTGAAAAGTGATAGGTGCTGCCTGTTCTGTAAGTAAGCAGCAATTGCTGCGAGGTGTAACCGAATGGATGTATATGCTAGGTTACACCTTTGTAGATGGAGCAAGTAACATATGATGTGCTGTATGGACACATTTAGAGGGTTGATTGTGTTGTTGTGGCAGTAAACAACAAATCTTTTCCACTTTGCAGCATAGCATGCCCTAGTAGTAGGGCGTCTAGCTTCCCTGATAATATTCATGCAATCAGGGGGAAGGTTAAGGTATCCGAATTCTAGGACCTCAGGAGCCAGATCGCAAGATTGAGCTGAGCTGGGTCCGGGTGCCTGATCTCTCCATGGTTCTAGGTTAGGAGGCATGGTGAGAGGTGCAGCTTTTGGTGTGGTACTACCGAGAGTTCCAGCAGTGTGATGTACCACGGTTGTCTGGCCCATGTTGGAGCTACTAGGATCAGTGTTAGGGAATGCTGTTGTAGCTTTCGCACCACTAATGTGTGGGAGAGGTGGAAAAGCGTATGCAAATGTGTTTGACCAGTTCATCCATATCGCATTGCCTTTGGACAATGGGTGTGGATATCTGGCGGCGAAGCTTGGGCATTTTTTGTTTTCGTGGGTGGCGAATAGGTCTATGTGTGGATGCCCCCACTTCTGAAAGAACGGGTGAAGAACCTGTGGGTGAAGTTCCGATTCGTGAATCTGTTGCGTTTGTCTGCTGAGCAGATCTGCCACGGTGTTTTGGACTCCTGGGACGTGTTGGGCCAGGAGAAAGATTTTCTGTGGAATTGCCCATCTCCCTATGCTCTGTCCTAATTGAGAGAGCTGTGGAGAGTGTGTGCCCCCCTGTTTTTGAATATAGTACATGGCAGTCATGTTGTCTGTGCGATTGAGGACTGCCTTGCCTGAAATCTGCGTCTGGAAGGATTTTAGGGCTAGGAAGATTGCCAGTAACTCCAGATGGTTGATGTGGAGTAACTTCTGTTGCGGCGTCCATGTGCCCTGTACTGTGAGATGTAACAGATGAGCTCCCCAGCCGGAGAGCGATGCGTCTGTTAGGATTATTTGTGGAACCGGGTCCAGGAACGGTCGACCTCTGGAAAGGTTTGTGGTGTTCCACCACTGCAGAGAGCGATGGGTGCGACCGTCCACCAACACCAGATCTGTCAGTTGCCCCTGGGCCTGGTTCCACTGGCGCGCTAAACACTCTTGGAGTGGACGCATCTGGAGTCTTGCATGGGGCACTATGAAAATGCAAGAGGCCATCATCCCTATCAGTTGCATAAACACCCTTGCTGGGAGAGAGTGTTGAAATATGAATTTTTGACGCAGAGCCTGTATATTTGCAATCCTGGCAGGATTGGGATAGGCTATGGCTTTTGTGGGGTCTATGGTGGCACCAAGGTATTGTTGTGTGTGTGATGGTACCAGGTGGGACTTTTGGTGGTTCGCCGTGAAACCTAGCTGGTGAAGTAGTTGGATTGTAGCGGCGGTGTGTTGCACACATTGTTCGTAGGACGTGGTTTTTATTAGCCAGTCGTCCAAATACGGGAAGACGTGAATGTGCTGTCTTCTGAGGTGTGCCGCCACTACTGCTAGGCACTTGGTGAATACCCTTGGTGCTGTTGTTACCCCGAACGGGAGCACCTTGAACTGGTAGTGTTGCCCGTCCACTACAAATCTGAGGTACTTTCTGTGAGCATGGTGTACTGGGACGTGAAAGTATGCGTCTTTCAAGTCCAGAGTGGTGAGAAAGTAGTTCTGGGAGAGGAGTGGAAGAACCTGTTGAAGGGTTACCATGTGAAAGCGGTCTGAATGTATGTAAGTATTTAGAGGTCTGAGATCTAGGATAGGTCGTAGAGTCTCGTCTCTCTTTGGAATCAGAAAGTACAGGGAGTAGACCCCTAAATTTTGTTGATTGATGGGGACCTGCTCTATGGCTTGTTTTTGCAGGAGGGAGATTACCTCCTGTTTTAGTAACGTGGCATGCTCTAGAGACATTGGACGTTGCCTGGGTGGAATGTTTGGGGGGGTAGATGTTAATTCTAGGCAATACCCTGAATGAATAATTTGGGTCACCCATCTGTCTGAGGTGATTGTCTCCCAGACGTGAAGGAAATGTTGTATTCTGCCCCCGACCGGAGTGGAATGGTCTGGAGGGAGCGGGGGAAAGTCATTGGGTAGGCGGTGTGGCAGAGCGGGCAGTATTTGTCTTGCCTCTGCCTTTATTATTATTGCCTGTGTATCCGCCTCTTTGATAACCCTTTGTGAAGGTAGACTGAGGATGGGATTTGTAGGACGCGGATGCACTATCTGAGGAGTAGCCTCTGCCCGTGCCATGAAAGGAAGAGCGGCGAAAGGAGCGCCTAGGAGTGTGTGAGACTGTAGGGCTCCCATGGATTTCGCCGTATCAGTATCTTTCTTCATCTTCTCGAGGGCTTCATCAACTTTTGGGCCAAATTAATGTTGTTGGTCGAATGGGTGATTCAATATGGAGGCTTGTACCTCAGGTTTAAAACCTGAAACTCTTAGCCAGGCGTGGCGACGGAGAAGGACACTGGTGTTTACGGCCCTGGAGGCTGTATCTGCCGCATCTAGGGCACAGCGTATAGAGGTATTAGTTATAGTTTTTCCCTCTTGGATCAAATCATTAGCCCTATTTCTGTATTTTTCAGGGAGATGGTGCATGATGGTCTCTAACTCATCATAATGCGCCCTGTCGTATCTGGCCAATAGCGCTTGCGTGTTGGCAATACGCCATAAATTGGCGGCTTGTGACGCAGTGCGCTTCCCTGACGCATCTAGGAGCTTGGACTCTTTGTCAGGTGGTGGTGCTTCGCCTGACGCCTGAGAATTTGAACGCTTCCTAGCTGTAGATACCACTAAAGAATGCAGTGGTGCAGGGCCTTTAATGTATGAAGGATTTGTGGGGGCGGCTTTGTATTTTTTCTCTATACGGGGTTTAGGAC
This sequence comes from Triturus cristatus, assembly GCF_964204655.1. NCBI lineage: Eukaryota > Metazoa > Chordata > Amphibia > Caudata > Salamandridae > Triturus > Triturus cristatus. The sequence goes on from NC_140592.1 coordinate 2,209,389, forward strand.
CCTAGCCCTGACTGGGTCTTTAAAAACCTCCGGTGCATGTTTGATTACTCCTTTTAACATAGGTAGAATGGCAGTAGACCTATGTGCATTATCGAAGGTGTCTAGGAGAAAATCTTCCTCCACTGGGTCAGTATGTAACTCCACACCGTGATAATGTGCCGCCCTCTGTAGTAGGTGGTGAAAGCCTAACGAATCTTCTGGTGGGGATGGCCTAGATGGGTAAAGGTCATCCTGTGGGACATCTGGGATGTCCGGATTGTTATAGTCATTCCATGGGTCTGGAGATCCAGTAGGGGTGGAGTCTTGTGGCACATCTGCTGGATCATAGTAAGGGACCCCTAGATCATCTTGGTCTGGAGACAGGGTTGGAGAGCGATGAGGCAGGGGTGGAGAAGGTGGAGGTGGGGAGGGTGGAGGAGGTCGAGGAGGTGGGGAAGGCACTCTGAAAGGGGAGGTAGCAGTGTCCTTCCTCTGTGGAGGTGGAGGTGGAGCTGGTTTGTCCAAGTGTCTCTTTTTTGAAGACAGTGTCAAATGTCCAGTTTTTGGATCCTTGGTAAGTGTCTTTTGCAGAGGATCCGGTGTGAAAACTTCTTGCGACACTGGTTGTTCGGTCGGCGCTGAGGTTTTCGGGGCCGACGGCTTTTTAGGCTTGTCTAAGCCGTGCTTCTTCGGGACCTCCGATTTTTTGTTCGGTGCCGAAAAAGGCTTCGGCACGGGAGTGTCGGTGCCGAGGGCCTTATGATGTTTGGTCGGCACCAAGAGGGCAGGTTTCGACACCGAGGGCTTTGGTGCTGGGCTCGGTGTGGAGGTGGAGGCCGATTTTTTCTTCGGTGCCGAAGGGTGTCTTTCGGTACCGCTGGTAGGCTGGCTCGAGCCCGAGCTGCCGGAAGGCTTAACAGGCTTCTTTACCGGGCCCGAAGGTGGGGTGTGAGAAGCAGTATCCTTGGTCTTGCCTAGGCTCGAAGGCGAAGGCGTGACCGAAGCCTTTTTGGGTATCGACGTGGGTGTGGGAGGGGGTATAGTACTCACGACCCTCTGCGCCGGGGTGATGTCCTCCACATCTGAGTCGTCGGCCTCGGAAGCACTGACAAGGTAGTCGTCCTCTTCTTCGATGTTCTGCTGTCCTGGAGCTTCGACGTCGTCCCCGAAGATGTACTGGAGCGGAGGTCGAGGAGTGCGCCATGTTGCGTCTGGCCCTTCGATCTCGAATAGTCTTTTTAGATCTAAAAGACTTGCAGGCGGGACAGTCTCGGGCCTCGTGTTCAGGGGAGAGGCAGAGGTTGCACACCTCATGAAGATCGGTGTGGGGGAATTTGGACCCACATCGAGGGCACTTCTTGAAGGGAGTTCTTTCCATCAGCCGAGACCGGAGCCGGAATAGGCCCGAAGGCCGCCGTCGACCGGAATCCAAGAAGTGCTGAAGAGAAGGTGATTAAGATGATTTATTATCTGAAGGATCTCGATGAGCGAGGATTTTTGCGTCGACCGCTGAACTGGAAAAGTTCGGAACCGGAGCGCGAAGTATTACATCCGAGCCCGATGGCGGAAAAATACAATCTGTGGATGGAGCCGAAGCCCATGCGCAATACGAGCCAAAGGAGGAGTCACCGACCTCGTGACTTCCAAAGACTTTCCAAGAGGAAAAACAAACTGCAAACATCCGGGCCCAACACCAGATGGCGATCTATGCACAGTGTATAATCTGCAGCTCATATGCCTCGAACATTGCTTTTGATATTTCAGGACTGGTTAATTTTTTTTAACAGTGGATGCTTGTGTGCTTTGGTAATGGATGATTATCATTCCAAATAGACAGAGGTGAAATTGCTCTCTTAATCCACCACTGGGGCAGCCATAGAATTCTTCAAGGAAGTATTTGCACAAAAGGGGTGCCCCTCCAAGTTAGTCACCGACAATGGTGTGCAGCTCACATCGCTAGAAATGGAAGCTTTTGTTAGACATTGTGGTATTGAACATGTGACAACTTCACTGTACGAAACTCACAAAAATGGTGAAGTTGAGAGATTCAACAGAATGTCGAAGGAGAATGTGGTGGAAGCATAAAAGCATGGAGGTGACTGGAAGAGTTACCTTAGAGAAAGGTTGTGGCTGTACCGTATAACTCCACACACTATCACCGAAGTTAACCCTTTTAGATTGTCAAAAGGAAGGGATCCGGCATCTAATTTGTGCCCCTGGTGGTTGAAGGAAAAGTGGAGGAGAGAAGAAGGTTGTGGTGTCAAAGAAACTGCTTTGCGAGTGAGGAGAAAGAAAAGTAAAGTCAAAGACTGGTATTATAGTAAATGGAAAGCAAGACTACATGAGCTCAAAGTGGGAGACTGGGTGAGGATCTTAAGAACGGGGTTCATCAGTAAAGCGGCCGCCAAGTTTGGGAAAGCCATGAAAATACAGACGGTTTTAACTAATAGTGTAATTACCCAGAATGGTAGAGTTTGGAATGGTAGGAGAGTAGACAAATGCCCCGAGAGGTACAACCCAAGAGCCAGAGTGGAGAACACTAAAGAGGATTTTCTTTTAAGTTCTGACAACCCTGTCCAAAGGTATGATCAAAATGGTGATTATGAGAATCGCTCTGATTCGCCAAACAATGGCAAAGGTACAGTGTCCTCCAGAGGTAAAGGTACACAACATTATGGAAGATTCCTTGACTTGATAATGTGCATAATGTGAATGTACAGCCATTGGTCTACATTTTCTGATGTGCTTTTTTTTATTTTTACTTAGGTTTCTTTCATTCTGCTTGTTTTGTTTAATGAGGGATGTGTAGTATTCTGTACTTTGTATTCTATGCATGAACTGTGTTTATTTTCATACTATTTTCCAGGTTCCCTTTAGTGTGTCAATGTAGAATGCAAAAGATGCTTCAGTTGCATCTCGAGCTGTCCTGACAGTGGATGCTTTGCTGTGATGCAGGAATAAGATCTTAAAACCTGTGTGGACTGGAATACTTTTTTTCACCAACCATGGCAAACTGTTGGATTTGTTGTAAGCATTATTTTGGTACTCTGAATGATATTGCTAACTAGTTCCAATCAAAAGTTGGACTTTATTATGTTTAATAAAGCCATCCAATGTTAGCCTAAGGTGTTAGCAGCGTTACAATGGGAAAAACATCTTTGGCTATTTTTTCCTACCAGGGCATATAAAACATACTTAAAATTGCCCATGCTTTTTATAACAATGGCCTCTACCCTTGGGGCACCTAGGGCAGACCTTAAGGGGGACCTATAAGTTATAAAAAGGTAGTTCTGGACCGAAGTACTTTTAATTCTAGAAACCGCTTTCTTTTTTAAACCAGCCTGCAAGGCAGGTCTGTCTTTAAAATGACCCAGGACACCACAGCAGTGCACACTTAGATGCATTACGTCCACTGGGGCCTCTAAACCTACCTGCTCTACCATATACTTGGGACATACAGGAAGACTGTCTTGGCCAATTAGAATTATACTAATTACCATATACCTTAAGAGGTCAGAGCACTGGCCGTGGGCCGCAGAGCCCAGGGCTATTTGTGAGTCAGGAACCACCAGCATCAGTTGAAAGAATGGGGCTGATCATGACAAAAAGGATGACTTTCTGACACGTTCCAGAACCTGGGTGAATAAGTATTTGGCTTGTTTTTCTTGTCTGCACTTCGTTGTCTCCTGTCTGATGGTGTCCTGGCTGCAGGTGTGCAGAGAGCCACAGGAGGTAGTGAGCTTTCCAGTCAAAAAAGCAGTGGTGCTGTTTATAAAGTAGATGATGCAGCTGGTTTTGAAGATGATGCGGACTGGCAAGGGGAGCAAGTGGACTGCCATCAGGGTGTGGGTGGTCATATTTCTTTAGGACCTGGATGAGACATGCAGTAATGTCCTCAATGGGGATAAGTATGGAGTCTGGGAGGTCATGGCACTGGGCTTTACCGTCATCCAGATGCACAGGTTTGGGGGCTTAATGGCTGTTAGTAGAAGGGATTTATAAAAGAAAGGTGTCAAAAATATTGAATTGAACTCAAAACACCTTATCAGTGGTGGTTCAAGACTGTCTGTTTCCAAACTCAAGCAAACCTAAAGTCTTTAAATTCTGAAACAACCAGACAACCTAGCTAAATACCTGCAGTGTAACGGCCACATGTGAGAACTGTAATCTATCTGGGCAGAGGAGAGAGTGCTGCATGTAAAAACCTAACACATGCTACCTCCCGGAAGCCTCTGGAATGAAATGAGAAGAGAACACACTGCATCCATTGTGTTCAATTATGCCACAGATCTGGCTCAGCGGGAATACTGGTTTTAATTCAGTTAGAGGAAGTTAGGGTGTCATGATGTTTTAAAATTAAAAAGAGAAGCTGCTGAGTGCGAAGCCCTCCGATTCTGAATTCTGGATTATGACTGAGCGTTAATCCATTTGCTGTTATTCTCATGATATGTCAGACACAAATTCTTAAGATCATGTTCCAAAATGTCACTCATGCACCAAATTACAATTAGATTTATCTGTGCTGCCACAAGCCTTTTTTTGATGAATTGAAGGACTCAATATTGTTATATAAATTGACTGCTGAATATACTTGTTTCTGGCTTAGATAACCAACTTGACTGATTTTTGAAAATAACAAGCATTGGCATAGCCAATAGGTCTCGCCTTTGGGACCTTATAAGTGTTTAGTTATCCAGCACAATATCCTTGGTGCAACAACATCAACTGTTGCATGGCTAAACACTTATACGGTCCCAAAGGCGAGACCTATTGGCTATGCCAATGCATGTTGGTTCTGTTACAGTCTATTACCTGATGATACCCAAACCTTGACTTTCTTGCGTTCCTTCATGCGTCACCTGTATGAAAGCACATTCTATCTCTTTTTTTTTTTTTTTTTATGTTTCAAAAACCTTTATTACCATCTCACAGCAATTTTACAACATCACGCCTACAACCTCTCGGGCCGGCTATCATCTACAATACCAACTTTTTACCAATATGCATATACACAGCCATTTGCCCGACAACCCGGAGGTCCGGAGGCGAAGCACTGCAACCTATTCCGCATATCATCACTGCACATTGCCCATCAGTCTAAGGTCCACATAAATATACTGAATTCACTTTCACGCTGCTACAGTGTGCAACCTCTACAAAGTCAAATTTGAGGAATGAGTGCCCAACCCTCTAACACTGACAAAACGTCTCAATCATTCGCTCTTTTACGACTGTAACATCTCTTGTGAGTAACACAACTCTTACCATGTCCCCTAGCATCAGCCAGCCACATAGATCAGTACAGCATATCCCCAGCCTACTGTTCCGAACTGCCTGGTGCAGCTGTGGAACCAGTACCACTTGTCTCCAGAGTTCCGTCTCCCTCCGAAACTGCCTGAGCTGCTAAGTATGCTCTGAACCGCTCCCATATATCCTTGGCTCTACTACTCAATGGTTGTGTGTCTGCGTATATTGTGTTCTGTTCCTGACAGTATAGTAAATCCACTATCCATTCCTTAAATTTCGGCGCACGGCCCCTCCCCCACCTACATGCCACCCTCCTTTTCGCCATCAAAAGAGCAATATTCCCAAATTTCCGATGTACCTTGGATATTCCCATAGTGTACCCCAGGAGCATCACTAGTGGATCCCGGTCAATCGTGGCGCCCAACATAGCCACCAGCGCAGTGTGAACTTGCGCCCAGTAGTCAGACACATCCGGACATAACCATGCCAGGTGTAAAAACCCAGCCCCTTCCGAGTGACACCGCTCACACCTGTCATTATCCGTCAGGCGAAATCGCAACTTCCGCACGGGCGTGCAGTATAAACGCTGCAGAAACTTATAGTGAATAATTCGTAATCTGCAGCTGGCCGATATCTGCGAGGTCAGCTCACAACAATACGCCCATTGCGCCTCCGTTATGTCTTTCTATGTCCCCACTCCACTGTCTGAGCGCTCTGCATTATCCACTCCCACTTTGCTCTCGAATGCTACGATACAAGTGCGATACTAAATGTCTGCCATCTGCAGAAGTAAGTAAGACTCGCAGAGGCAGTACTACGCCAGGTTCCTCTGGGAAATGTGGTATGATAGCTCTGAGCCCCTGCCTCAACCTGAGATAATAAAAGACCTCTAGCGGTGTAGGCTGACCCCCCTGAAACCACTGTTCTTTCGTTTTGAACCGCCCATTCAGGAATAAATCGCCCCAGCTGCGGATCCGCCACCTAGCGTACATCTCCTGGAACCCTCCTTCTTGCAACAATGACAACCCTGGGTGGTAAACTAGTGGCAAGGTCGGTGCATATAGGAACAGAAGTGCGACCTTACGGAGAATCCGCTGCCACGCATCTATCGTGCAAGTCACTGTAGTAGCCGGCGTCTCAATCACACTTACCGGGCCTTGAATAATGCCTCGCAGTGGCAGCGGCCTAACTATCCAGTCCTCCACAGCCAGCTGCGGCATGAATGGTGTAGGCACAAACCAGTGGTACGCAAACTGGGCTTGAGCACTCAAATAATAGGCTAAAAAATCGGGGACATCAAAGCCACCTTTACCATAGGGCTGAGTTATAATCGACCACGCCAGTCTAGGCTGCTTCCCGGCCCAAAACAGTCTTATTAACTCTGAGCGGAGCGTCCGGAAAAAATAAGCACCTGGATAGTACGGGACATTTTGGAACAGATATAGAAAACGGGGCAACACGACCATTTTAATTAGTGAGGCCCTACCCGCCATAGTGAAAGGTAAAGAAATCCATCTTGTGACATCATCGGTTAATTTAGCAATGGCAGCGCCGTAATTTAGTCGCACCGTCTCCTCCTTAAGCTTTGATATCTGGATCCCTAAATAACGAAGGTCCGAATCACACCATTCAAGCGGATAATCCAATGCGGACCGGGTCACCGCAGGAGTCAGAGGGAAAAACTGCGACTTCTTCCAATTAATTTGTATACCAGACAACCGGCCAAACACCAAAAATTCCCTAAGCAGCGGATTGAGATTGGTCTGTGGATCCACCACATATAACGTAAAGTCATCCACATACAGCGACACATCTATTTGACGTTGGACACATTGAAAGGCGCTTCGCTTGTGTAGCTGCCGGATACGGCACGCCAATGGCTCAATTGAGACAATGGAGACAATGGGCAACCCTGTCTAGTGCCTCTGGTTAATGAAATTGGGCTCGACATCTCACCATTGATTAGAATTCTCGCCTTCGGATCAGTATACAGCAACCGTATCCACGCAACAAATATCTTTGGAAACCCCATCCTATACAAAATAGCAAACAGATAGTTCCACTCAACCGAATCGAATGCTTTAGTGGCATCAAGAAATATAGCAGCCACTGGCATTTCCGGCGCAATGGTATGCATCAGAGAGAAAAGGGTACGCAAATTATTGGCAGTGGATCTCCCAGGAACCAACCCGGACTGGTCCGGAAGGGCTATCTTAGTCATTAATACCGAAAGCCTATTGGCCAGCACCTTCGCCAAGATCTTAGCATCGCAATTGATCAAAGAGAGCGGCCTATATGCATCACAGTCAGCAGAATCCTTGCCCGGCTTCAACAGCGAGGTAATCAACACCTCCCTCATCGATCCCGGCAACACTCCTACCTCCAAAGACTCCTCATAGACCTCCTTGAGGACTGGGGCCAGTATATCAATGTAACATTTGTAAAATCCCACCGGCAGCCCATCCAAGCCCGTCGCCTTGCCATTGTTCAGAGACATAATTGCTTCTCGGATTTCGTCTAATTCAAACGGCGCACCAAGGAACTGCCTGTGGTCGTCACTCAGTCAACACAGCGCCACATCATCCAGAAAATCCCCCCAGACTACCTCGCCATCATTATGAGCAGTATACAGCTCAGCATAATGTGTAGTGAAGAGTTCCAAAATACCCTTCGTATCTCGCCGTAGAACCCCTTCCGATGTGCGCAGCTCCAATATGTGTGTCATGCAACGCGGTGGCCGCGTAACCTCTGCCAAGGCTCGTCCCGGCCTCTCACCCTCACAATATCTTCGAGCCCGCCAGTATTTACCCCGGAATTGAGCCTCCCTATCCGCTTCCTTTTCAAACTGCATGAGCCGTTCTCTGAATTCTTTCTGAATGGGGCCCATCGGTTCTCTGTTCATCCTAGACTCCAGGTCCTTAAGTTCTCCCTCTAACTTTGCTAGCGTCCCTCTTATGTCCTTCAGGACTCCAAAGCTCTTTGAAATGTAGTAGCCTCTAACCGTTACCTTAAATGCCTCCCAGATGGTGTCCACACTCTCTACCGAGCCCTTATTGCGGGGAAAAAACTATCTCCTCTCCCAACTCTGTTTTAAACAATGAATCCAAAAGGGCCGTGGCTTGCATCCGCCACCGTGTAACAGCGCTCCCACATCCCGGGATCGCTATCTGAACCAGAACCGGGCAATGATCCGAATATGACCGCGGTAAGTGCGCAACCCTTCCTAAATCCGACGCTATACCCCGAGACAAAAAACAGTAATCCAGTCGAGCCCATGTGTTAGCATACGCTGTAAAGTGTGTACCCTCTCGAAGTCCATCATGTACCAATCTCCAACTATCAATCAATCCCCCTTCCTCCAATATACCCGCTAAAACATCCCACGCCCTTTTGTTGTATTGAGGACTGTTATCTGACCTGTCCATTCCCGGGACCAGCGCTACATTAAAATCTCCACCCCATAAAATATGCAAGGAGACAGTGTCTAGTATCTTGCCCCATAAGTGTGTGAAGAAGGCTGGCGAATCCACATTAGGACCATAACAGTTTACTATAGTGACCGTGTCAGTGCCCAGCCTACCCCACAACACCACAAATCTCCCCTCAGCATCCGCATGCTCACCCAGCTTCACAAAGGGCAACGTCTTTCTGATTAAAATCGCCACTCCCCTAGCATACCCTGAATACGACGAAAAGCTGAGTACTGCCGCCCACTTACCCGCCAGTGTGTAATGTGGTCTGGGACTAAGGTGTGTTTCCTGTAGTAATGCAATGTGTACCTGATGCTGCTCTAAATAAGCCATCACCTTTCTGCATTTTCTAGCATCATTTAATCCACGAACATTCCATGATAAGACTGTGATTCTTGCCCTCCTCCTCAATTCAGTCATTTCTCATCAATTTCCCTCACTCCTAGCAACCATATGGCATCCGGCACTATCCCTTGCATATTCAGCAGCGCATTGACTAATGTAAGCCACAGCAACCACATCTTCGGACCTCCATGAATAAGCATTGCAAACGCCCCATAACCCACCATCCCCATTCTCTGCTTGAGACAAACACCCATCCCAATCCCAATACCCCCTCCCCCCATCCCCAAACTCCACCCCCCCAACCATTCCATAATGCCTACCCATCCTCCCCCCTCCCACTGAAGCAAACCCCAACTTGCCAGCCAAGGATCCCCCCCGCCCCTCCCGCAATTGCCCCAAGAACAAGGGCTAATCGTGCCTCCAAACCACCCCATATACTCTAGGGTATTTCCCTTTAGGGATCATATCTAGGTGGCACCACTATTTCCCCCCTCATCTATTCCAGACCCACAAGAGACTTGTAGTCTGACTCGTTGACCCAGAGGGGTTGTCCGGCGTTATATCCATCAGCAACTGAGAGTCCTCATTAACACACAACGAAGTTTACAACCTATAGAAGATAAGCATCTATCATACTCTCTGAGCCATATTCAATACCATAATGTGCTCATCTCTCCCACCCATGTCTCTTTACTCATCAGCATTTAAGGACTATGCAGCATGCTTAGACCAATGTACCGTCTGAAGCAATCAAGTTCCCCTGTTATATTGCTCACACCAAGTGTTCGCTCACCCCTATGTTGTCAGTGCACGATCAGTATCAACCCCACTCACTGTTCACCGTCCATCCCCTCCTCGTGCTGTGGTGCCTGTTCTTCTTCTGCCGCAGCCCCGGGCTTGTTAGCTCGTCTGTAGTGCATGAGGAAATCCTCCACTTGCTGAGGAGCCGTGAAAAACTTTTGTCTGCCCTGGTACGTGACTCGCAGCCGAGCCGGATAGAGTAAGGCATAGTCCAATTGCAAGTTCCGTAGTTTGGCCTTCACAGCTAAAAATTTCCTGCGCTCCTCCTGGACCATTGGAGTGAAATCCGGGAACAACGTGAAGGAATTACCTTCATAGGATAAGGAGCGCGTGCCGCGCGCCGCCCTTAGAGCCGCATCACAATCCCGATAGTTCAACAGCCGGGCAATGATGGGCCTGGGGGTCGCACCCGGCTTCGGTCTGGGGCCCAGAGCACGGTGTGCCCGCTCTACGATAAATTGGGGAGAAAACGCGTCCGACCCAATCGCTGCCAGCAGCATCCTTTCCACATATTCCTCCATTTTGCCTATATTGGTCGTCTCCGGAATGGCTACGATGCGGACATTATTGCGCCGGCTTCTCGCTTCAAAATCCTCGTTTTTGGATGCAATATCTCGCAGCAGGTTGTCCATTCTAGAGATCTGCGAGGTATGGTGTGTCGCTGTGTCTTCTGCGTCCGATATCCGTTGTTCCGCACCTTTCAGGTGCTCCTCGTGCGCATCCAATTTATGCACCACTGCATTCATACGCGACGATATCCGGTCCACTTTATCAGCAATCGTCGCAAACCCTTGGCGCAGCACCTCGTGTAGACTGGTCGCCGTAGCCGACGAATCCCCCGCACCGCCTTCCGTTACATCCGGGCCATGCAACACTTCCCCAGTTTTAGTCGCCTTCTTTCCGGAGTCAAACGTGAGCTTAGCTTGTCGCGTATCCGTCTTGCCCATCTCTGTCTGCTGTCTATGCAATATTTCTCACCGTTTGCGGGACCGTGTTGCAATCCCCAAGCCAGCAGCGCCAACCGCGCTGCAAGCCGCAGGTGGTAGAGATGGGGAGCAGAGTGTACTCCACCGTCACCACAATAGTTCCAGCCAGTACGGTCTCACCGACAGTCCTCAGGCCTCCTGTACAGCCAGCAGCCTCGATGCCAGATCCAGTGTATGTTTTCACTACCACCTATCACTTCTGAGGAGGCGTGCTTGGTGCACAACAGGGAAGGCCGCCCAAGTTCACCAGTAGCAACCACTCATCGCCAATGCACAGCGCCTGCCAACTAGTGTGCGCCACCGAAAGGAAGGGTCCATGTACAGCTCCCCCTGGCCTTCAGTATCCCTGCCGCGGGTGACAGTCCTCAGTACCCATCGGCACACTCAGGGCCCAAGGCAACAGGTGCTCCGCCCGGCCCAGCCTTACACTCCGCTCCGGCAGCTGTAAAGGATCCAGAATGGGCCACGACAATCCCCCGTGTGCTGTTTGGGTCTCTCAGGCCCTCTCCCACCAGTGCCACCGCAACCCAGGCATCAGAGGTGCAGTCCGCTAGTCCTATTCCGGCTCACCCTTCGAATGTAGACTCAACCCCCGCGTCTCCAGCACCCGGGGCCCCCCCCCGCGCTACTCCAGGTCCGCAGACGATAGGGATGGGAGGAAGCTCCAACTCACCACACCAATCCCATCGGCAGCTCTCCGCACCGTCTCCTTGCAGCAGGCAGAGCACGGCAGCACCCGGGCATCCAAGGCCCTCTCCGCTGCAGCGCCAGGCGAATCGATCGTTTCAGACCTCCCGGGGGGAGGGGGGGTGGGGAGGCTCCTCCACCCCACACGTCCAGCAATAGCACCGCTCAAGTGGGCTCACAGCGTCCACCACTCCCGCTTCTCGCCACAGGGCTTGGCTCTCTCCGTCTGCGCTCCTGAGGCCTACGGCCGTTATCGCAGCCGCGACCTCTCCCAGGATTCACCACCGGCTAAACGCTCCATAGACACCAGCCGCACAGTCCGTCGGAGCATCCGGGGCGGCTATCGACACCAGCGATGCACCGATTTTCTTCAAACTCAGCACGAGATCAGCAGACCTCCCAGGCAATCGTTGTGCGCAATTTCAGCCTCTCCAGCCACCGTTAAATGATAATTTAGGCGGATAAATGTCGCCGGACTGCGGGAGCCTTACTCAAAGGCAACCATGAGCTAGCGCGCCACCTAGCGTCCCCCTATGAAAGCACATTCTATCTCACAACCATCTGTAACTTTCATTGTCTACTGCAAAATCCCACAAACACATTGTGCTTCCCCTCATTCACTGGACCAACACCATTACCTATGATTGAACTCTTTTGGTTATCCAGGTCTCCTTTATCCTCAGCCATGAATATCCGAATGCACTTTAAAACCTAAGTGTGAGTGGACTTTATTGCTGTCTGTGCGCCTAAGATGTACTATCGTCACCCCTGCCAGCCGAGACTAATTAACACACTAGATTGGAGCACCTTTGATAACAATAACAGATGGCAACAAAACTTTACTATCTACAGTTATGAACTTGGTCACAGCTATCAACCTTACCCAGTCACCTCCCATTAACAGTAACAAGGAGGCTGGCTTTAGTACAAACCAGGACATATTGAAGTTTCTCTGTCTCGTCTTTAATAGAATTCATCACTATACTTTGCAATCAATCATGAGCATCATCCCACGTGAGCCTCTTTTAAATAAATGAACTTCAATAATGATTGTTGTTTTGCTTTTAAATTAAAAATGAAAAAGGTTTGTAAAAATGCATCCAATGTAGGCTGGAGACGAAGAATAACAAACCGAAGCTCGTCACACAAAACACCATGCGTAAAGTTTGCCCCGGATCGAAATTAAGAAAACGCTGCACTTGACCCACACATTCTTCAAAAGCTTGGAGAGTGGCAACAATTACTTGCCTGGGGGGAATCAAGGGGCAGAGAAAACGAGGTGCCGCCACCACACTCACCTCTAACTCCAGGGTCTGGCAGCCCCCAGCCCCTCGGTATCCATGTCTAAGCAGGGAAGAGACACTGGGTAACTGTGGACAGAAGCATAGTGTCCTGCTTTTAAACTTAACCACTGCGAGGAAGTGCCGGCCGAAAGTCTGTGGTATAGCATCCAGTACAGCCTTGAAGAGAGGAGCTTGACAGGACCGGAGCAGCTCGACCATAGCAAAAGAGAATCCATCACAGTCGGGGAAGCAGGAGAGCATGCCATTCAGGGTCCGATAATAAAGTCACCGTACACAGTAAATAAAAATAAATAAAACAAATTACGGTCATGAAAGCGGGACAGCGTGTCATCCCGGGTCCGGTTGAAAGCCACCGCACACATGAAATAAAAATAAATAAAAAACATTACTGTCGGTGAAGAGGGAGAATGTGTCACACCGGGTCCCATGAAAAGCCACTGCACACACAAAATAAATAAAACAAGCGGTCTTCACTTTTCAAGCACTCAGTACTTTACTTGTGCATGCATTCCATTCCTGATCTTTGTATTTATTCTAACCGTTTCCAAACCTTTGGAAATAAGGTGACTATTCGGAATCTGATTCCAGTAGATATGCCTTTTTAGGTCTTGCCTAGCCAGCGCGCATGCGCTGGTCTAGGAGAGGGCCTTTAGCAATCAATCTTCACTTTTCAAACACTCGTGCTTGTGGCGGCATCCACCTTGCGTGAGCGAGTAGCGGCGTGCAGGGGACATGTGTTTGTAATTAACGTGGCCACGCCGCTGCTCGCTCCCACAAGGTGGATGCCGCCACAAGCACGAGTGTTTGAAAAGTGAAGATTGATTGCTAAAGGCCCTCTCCTAGACCAGCGCATGCGCGCTGGCTAGGCAAGACCCAAAAAGGCATATCTACTGGAATCAGATTCCGAATAGTCACCTTATTTCCAAAGGTTTGGAAACGGTTAGAATAAATACAAAGATCAGGAATGGAATGCATGCACAAGTAAAGTACTGGGTCTTTTGGCAAATATATTCCAGAGGGTACAAGAGGCATGTACATCCCAGGAACCAGAAGGCCCTCAAATTCAAGATGGATTCAGAGAATAGAAAGGCTGCTTGCAGAATTCTACAGGTGTGAAGATAGAAAGCTTATTTGATTTTAAGAACTCTGTTCTGGCACTCTCAGCCGTGATTTAGAGGTCTTCTGCAACTTTAGGGTTGATTTCAAATTTAGCACCATCATTTGTAGGATTTTCTGCATTGTGCGACACACAGACTGATCATTAAGAATAATTTGACAGTGAACCGTATAACTAGCCACAGAGAAGGGCAAACAACAGTCAACAGCACTAAAAACACCTTTGTGTGAGCACGAGTATTGTTTCTTTAATAATATGCCCATGTTTTAATGTCAGGCTGCCTCTAATAGTTTTGGAACGTTAAAAAGCATACCATGTCTTTTCTCAGATTCCTGGCTATTCAAGGGACACTGATCTTGCTTTTCTTTCGCTCTTAAGGAAGACACCGTGGTAGCAATAAGTGGACCTAAAAAGGAAAAACAAACATTTGCAATTCTTCTAGTTGGTCTCTGTGATAACAACAAATTATTCTGTCTTAAACCACGTGGCATACATTTGTTTACAGACCTAGGGCACCATTTTGCGTTTGAAGGATGAAGAGCACCGCTGGAGATCGGCGGTACTCCTGTCCCACATAACTTGCAGATCATTCGTACTAACTGGATTCAGGCGACACACAAGCATTACACCGGTGAGCCTCCTTGCCCTCTGATAGAAAAACCTCTGACTGGGTGGTCTGTTCGCCAGAGGGTTGCCAGGCCACAGTGACGGTCATCAACCTTGGTCAGAAGGACTTCCAAGTGCTGAGAGAAAGCTTCCTGCATGTCAGGGGTGAAAACTGGACGCCAAGGGTCAGTAGGCTGACCTGGGCAGCTACAGGGACACAAGCTGCTGAAGGCTTTTCTTGGAAGTTACCAGTTACAAGTGAACCCTGACTGGATCCAAAGAAAGCAATACGAACAGAAGAACTGCATATTTTTTGTTTCCCTCTATATAACAGCAGCTTCTGCAGGATGCGCTCACTGGGCACGGTTGACACATGATAGTGTTCCAACTTTATGATCAACTACAGCGTTTGCAATACAGTTCCAGACCTATTCTGCCGAGCACAAGTATGCTACGCCTACAAGCTCTGGAACTTGGTGTGTTTCTGAGCTGGACTGTCCTGCTTTTTAGTTACACTGGACCCTGCATGTTCCTGTGGAATGTGACATACACAGGCAGAAGTTGGAGAATTAATTGTTGGGATTTTCCAGTCAGTAAACTCTAGTCTGTTGTTCCAGCATGCAGAATTTGATGAGGGAGCTGTGCTATGCTCAGCTCATAACCAAGGCCTTACTGAAGGTGTGAGAAGTTGTGATTATAAGGATCACACACCTTCATGCAGAACTGTGGCTGTTACATGAATTGAAAAGGTTACAAAGATTTTTTTAAATGCACAAGGGAAGAAAAAGAGAGCTTCTGCAACAGTGAGAGACATTCTTGCGGCCTGTGGGCCAACCAATAGTCCTCTGTTGCCACTTAGCCACCACACACGCCTGTTTAGCTGCAGCTGGAAATCGCACCCTAAGAGCAGGACTTCTGATGGATGGGAATACCCAATGAGTTGCTTTTCAGCAGCCTTTATTTTACATAGGGTCAAAAACAGATAATGAAAGGTCAAGTAATAGTGGTCGCCCTTCCTCGAGCCAGATGTCTCACTGATCCGATACACAATGTTTAACTCTCCACAGATTTGATTACATTTTATACAATTAATTGAGGATCCGAATCAACACCAGGAGACATGGGAGATTACGGGAGACTACTGTGAGGGAATTGGATGTTAATACTCAGGTATTAGCCACATGGTAACTTGCAATGCAGTTTTTACAATGCATTGCACCTTTACAACATGTTGTTTAACATGATTTACTTTACCACGCAAAACTGCTGGCAAATATTGCTGGAGAAATTCACTGGAAAAAAAACAAAGTTTAACTTGGTGTTATAGTTAAGTGCTGAAATGGGTTCAATCAATCAATCAATCAAGAAATTTGTATAGCGCGCTACTCACCCGGGGGGGTCTCAAGGCGCTTTGGTGGGGGGGGGGCGTCCGCTACTGCTTGAACAGCCAGGTCTTGAGTTGCTTCCTGAAGGAGAGGTGGTCCTGGGTGATCCGGAGGTGGATGGGGAGGGAATTCCAGGTCTTGGCTGCCAGGTAGGAGAAGGATCTTCCTCCCATGGTGGCTCTTCGGATGCGTGGGACGGCGGCGAGGGCGTGGCTGGTCGATCGTAGTTGGCGGGTGGGAGTGTAGAAGGTCAGGCGGTTGTTGAGGTACCTGGGGCCCAGGTCGTGGAGGGCTTTGTGTGCGTGGGTGAGGAGGCGGAACGTGATTCTTTTGTTGACGGGGAGCCAGTGCAGGTCTTTCAGGGGTCCGGAGATGTGGCTGTGGCGGGGGATGTCCAGGATGAGTCGTGCGGAGGCGTTCTGGATGCGTTGGAGTCTTTTCTGCAGTTTGGCTGTGGTTCCGGTGTAGAGGGTGTTTCCGTAGTCCAGTCGGCTGGTGACAAGTGCCTGGTTGACAGTCTTCCTGGTTTCGGTGGGGATCCATCGGAAGATCTTTCGGAGCATGCGAAGGATGTTGAAACATTAAGACGAGACGGCGTTGACTTGTCTGGTCATTGACAGGGAGGAGTCCAGGATGAAGCCCAGGTTGCGTGCATGGTCCGTTGGTTTGGGTGCGCTGCCTAGGGCCGGGGGCCACCAGGAGTCGTCCCAGGCAGATGGTGATGATCCGAGGACGAGGACTTCCGTCTTGTGTGAGTTCAGTTTCAGGCGGCTGTTCTTCATCCACTCGGCTACTTCTCTCATCCCTTCGTGTAGGTTGGTTCTGGCGGTGGCGGGGTCGTTGGTGAGGGAGAGGATCAGCTGGGTATCGTCGGTGTAGGAGATGATGTTGAGGCTGTGTTGGCGTGCGATGGCTGCGAGGGGGCTCATATACACGTTGAAGAGGGTGGGGCTGAGTGATGATCCTTGTGGTACGCCGCAGATGACTTCGGTGGCCTCAGATCTGAACGGGGGGAGGCGGACTCTCTGGGTTCTTCCGGCGAGGAACGAGATGATCCACTCCAGTGCCTTCTCTTGGATTCCGACGTTGCTGAGGCGTTGGACTAGGGTGCGGTGGCAGACAGTATCGAACGCTGCGGAGAGGTCCAGGAGGATGAGGGCCGCTGTTTCCCCGTTGTCGAGAAGGGTTCGGATGTCGTAGGTGGCTGCAATGAGGGCGGTCTCGGTGCTGTGATTGGCTCGGAAGCCGGACTGTGAGTGGTCGAGGGATCCGTTCGTCTCGAGGAAGGCGGCCAGCTGTCTGTTGACGGTCTTCTCGATGACTTTGGCAGGAAACGGGAGGAGCGAGATGGGGCGGTAGTTCTTGAGGTCGGTGGGGTCTGCTGATGGTTTCTTCAGGAGGGCGCTGAGTTTGGCGTGTTTCCTGCTCTCCGGGAAGGTGGCGGTGTTGAAGGAGCAGTTGATGATGTCCCGGAGATGGGGTGGATGACGGAGTCGGCCTTGTTGAAGACGTGGTGAGGGCATGGGTCGGTTGGCGATCCGGAGTGGATGGTGTTCCTCGTGCGGATGGTGTCTTCGGTGTTGACTGGGGTCCAGTCGCGGAGGGTGGTGGTGGGGGGCGTTGGTTCAGTGGTGGGGTGCGTGATCTGTTCGCCGAAGCTGTTGTGTAGGTCTGCGATCTTGCTGTGGAAGAACGTGGCGAGTGAGTCGCAGAGGTCTTGTGAGGGAGTGATGTTGTTGTTTCCGGCGCTGGGGTTGGAGAGCTCTTTGACGATACTGAAGAGCTCCTTGCTGTTGTGTGCGTTGTTGTCTAGACGTTCCTTGAATGCTGTCTTCTTGGTGGTGTGGATCAGCTGGTGGTGTTTGCGGGTGGCGTGCTTGAGGGCGATCATGTTGTCTGTGGTCGGGTTAGAAACGTACGCTTCTAAAATAAAACACCAAAGTTCGCCAGTTGTAGTTCAGTGAACCAACTATAACGTGCACCCCTGCCATGCACAGATAGGCCCTCACATATTACATCACTTACCCACAACCTAATCCAGAATAACAGGATGACCTCCCAAATCACATCACTGATGACATCTTTCAAGCTACTGCTCCTCAAATTACTCTATAAACCACAAGATCATTTTAGCACACAAAGTAGGTACTAAAGGGCCCACAAAGATATATAGCCTAGATTGAATATATGTAGGTGTCCATGTCTGAAATAGGAGTACTGAAAACTGAGCGTATCCGTCGTTTTCAAAATAAAATTGGTGTTTTTGAGACACTATACATAACCAGACAAAACTAGTGCGATGCAAAAGAATTCAACTCAGTTCACATGTTCACGATAAGCAGCGTTTGTTATAACACTTTGAGACATAAATAGCAAGGCATCGTATTAGAATTGTGGGGTCATGTGTTGTAAGTCGTAAACAAATCAGGGTCAAGGGTGTGAAACTATAGACATGGCCTTCACACGTTCTGCGAAAGATAGCAAAGTGTTGACTGTAGACACAAGTAAAAACAAGCTAATTTAGCACTCAAAAGAAAGTTTGTCACAGGGTTTCAGACAATAGAATTTGAATTGAATTGAATTGGTTCATTTCCATACATTAGCCGATAGTAAGGCAGGCTCAAACGGGCCCTATGTACAACCCTGCACAGTTTATAAAACTACCCTACACGTATTCATGAAATGAGCAGCACATTTAATGTGACATGAACTGTCTGTGAATTAACCGTAGATTATATATTCTTCAATAATGTATGTCTCAGAATTTTCAATGATCTTCTGGAAATAAATATCTACACATCTTCACTTAATAAATCTGCAGTTTATTTAGAAATTATCAAAAGCAAAACTGTTTCCATTAATATACTCTCCCTGTCCAGGCTTGGGGGTGGCATTCTGGGAAATACAGTTCTTAAAACAATTATTACTATTGTGTTTGTTTCTGCAATGCTATCAGTTCACGTTAAAGGCTGTTGAAATAGTCACAAGATTGTGACATTTGACTATTGCAAATGTTGTGTTTTTACAGTCATCGTGTTTCTATTCCTTTTTGTATGTGTTTCACGCTCTGATGCATTAGTTCCCAAAGTGGGAAAGAACTGTCCTTGTTTACATAGTTACATCTCATGTTAATAAGGCACATCAGTTTATTCTTTTTCGCAACATATTCGCAAATGCTTAATCTAATTTCATTCAGTGCAAGTCTTTGGATCTTGTATTTCCACACTCCTAATTTTTAGGTCGCACCTAGCGACGCAGCGCATGAGCGGCTTGCCTTGGCGAGATCTATTGTCGTCAGTTTCTTGGCCAAAGGGGGACAGGAGATGTGCACGCGTACGGGTCATGTGTACGCGTGCACATCTCCTGTCCCTCCCTGTCTCCTGCTCGCTGTGCCTGCGCAGACAGGAGATGTGCATGCGGAGACAGCTTCTCATTCCCCTTTGGCAAGGGCGGCCGCGTGTTTATTTTTGCATCGCGCTTTCACTTAAAGTGAAAGCGCGATGCAAATTTAAACAAGCGTCGCAAGCTTGTGCTGCTTTTGCCTCTGCTGTATGGTCCCCCACAGCCGGTCCGCCAGCAGCAGGCACTACGCGCAAGCGCAGCGCCACCTCACTCAAGCCACGGCTGCAGCCTCCTTCTCTGGCTTAATGGCGGCCGCCGTCCCAGACCTCACGGGCCAGCTGCTCACAAGTATTCTCTTGCATTCTTTCTAGCGGCTTGACACTTCACTCGTTTGAAGTGTGCCTTCGCAAGGCAGCTCACGGGTCAGTCGCTCAAAACAACGTGATCTGCCCCTCAAGGATACAGATTGTCAGGTACAAAGAATACTGCCGCCTTCAAGTTCCGAACAACCTGATTGCATGAAGAGAACATAAACACTAAGGTCTAACCAATCCAAATTCAGGCATTCGAGAATAATG
The DNA here is from genome assembly GCF_964204655.1 of Triturus cristatus. NCBI lineage: Eukaryota > Metazoa > Chordata > Amphibia > Caudata > Salamandridae > Triturus > Triturus cristatus. The sequence continues at coordinate 2,229,236 of NC_140592.1, forward strand.
ACTGTGGAAAGAGCAACTGTCATTTTGTGCGATCTTCGAGCTGTCTGCTGGTGAAGATTGTGGCACCCTTGTAGGTAAAGGGCGTTGGGGGGCTGGAGAAACCGTGGACACTCTGTCCGGTAGAGAGAGCGAGTAGAAAGTAGTTGAAGGATTCGTCTGAAAAGGGGACTTCAAACAAACTTAAAGTGTTTAATAGGGCATGACTTGTAAACGGAAGCACAATTCCATCCGTCTGAAAAGCACTGCCTGCCAGAGAAAGAGTAGTCTTGAGAGGGCTCTCTCTAAGAGATCTCCCACAAGAACGTCTCTTGCCAAGAGACGTCTTATCAGATCTTCCATCAGAAGACATGGCCAGAGAAGGTGCAGCTTGAGGGCTGACAACAGTGATGGCATCCGAGAGCCTTACAGCAGCGAGTGTACCTGTGAATGCACAATGGCGGATGACAGTAGCGGGTGTAGCTGGTGGACTGATAACATACACTGCAGTATGGTGACTGACAGCAGGGATTGTAGTCTGAGGTCTGACAATATGGACTCTACCGACAGGCCTGAAACCGTAAGGTCGAACAGTGGTGAGCACAGCATGGGGCATGACAGTAGGGTCTTGTGTGTGGCGCCTAATAGCGAGCTCAGCAAGGGTGCTGACAAAAATGGTTGTAGCACGAGGCATGGTGGCCATTCCAGCGTCAGCAGGCCTAACAACACTATCATTGCCAATAGGTCTGAAATCGGTGCCATTATCTGTAGTGGTGGTAGGAAGAGACCTGACAACAGTGGCTACAACTGCCTGTCTGATGAAAACAACTTACTGAAATGCCTGGCAATAGTGACTGTAGCTACAGTGGCTCTCGTAGGACACTTGACGACACTACACGAGGAGCTAGGTCTTACAAAACGGATTCTATGGGGAGCCCTGCCAATATCGGCTGTGGCTGGAAGCCTGAGAAAAACAAAGCCATAGAGTGGTCTGAATGCAACGTGTGCAGCGAGAGCAGCAACAGCCCTGGCAGGAGTGAGCGCAGCACGAGGCCTTACAGCAGCAAATACCCTAATGGGACTGAGCATAGTGAACATTGTGAGAAGGCAGCCAACATTGAGTGCACTGTGAGACTCAGCCATAATGATTCGAAAGGTAAAACTGACACCAAGGACACTGAGGGGAGTCTCAATAGAAGCGACCACAAGGAATGTGCTGACAACAGTGACTCTAGCGGACAATGTGACAACCGCAGCGCTATAGAGGGGGCGGAGAAGAGGGGTTCTAGCAGGAGGGCTGACATTAATGATCACAGCCAGAGGCCTGGCACCACTGACTGTAGTGAGAGTGGGGGCAGTAAAGATCACTGCCAGAGGCCTAACGCCACTGACTGTATCGAAAGGCCGGACTGCAATGTCTTATACTGAAGGCCTGAAAGCACTGTCCGTGCCAGGTGTCACGATGACAGTTACTCCAGGAGGAACCACAACAATGACTCTACTGGTTGGGCTGATGACAGCGACTCCAGCGATAAACAGGACAAGAATGGCACTAGTGGTAGACCTAATGATAGGAGCTGTAGCACAATACAAGATAAGAATGACTCCAGCGGTAGACCAGGCAATGAAGACTCCAGTGAGGAACAAGACATAAATGACTATAACTGTAGGCCGAACAACAGTTACCCCAGCGACAAAGATAACAAGAATGACTAGGCTTAATGACAGAGGATCTATTGAAATGCAGGATAACAATGACTCTAGTAATAGGCGTAATAACAGGGGCTGTAAATAAAAATTGTAAATGAGATGCAATTAGACAGAGTTGTTGCAAAGGCTCATAAATCAGTGGGAGACCGGTCACATGGTTAAAGACATTGCCATTTACAATCCTAATATCTCTAACTCAAGCAAACGCGAGACCTTTTGCATTTCCAATGCTTGTTTCTTTTCGTGCAAATCCAATTTATGAACTGATATATAAATCACACAATGATAAGAGTTATATTCAAATAAACAATCAAAAACAGCAACTCACACAATGCATTATTCTGGGACAGGAAGAGTAAATTAATGAAAACATTAGAAGTGACCGTGCACTGGTCGAAACAAGTACATGATTTTATATTCTGTCATAAGAAGAAATAAATAACTTGAGCACTAACTCTCTGTGTGCTGCTTAAGTTCTTTTATATATTCACTGGAAAAAAAAACAAAGGTTACAGGGATATTATAGCTAGGCTCACATTTCACTCGTACAAAACCATCGAAATTCAGCAGTTATAGTTACCTGAACTAAGTACACCTTACGCCCCCGCAATGCACTGCTTATGACCTCAGACATTACATCACTCATGACATAGTCAGTGACCTCACCGATGACCTTATCCAGTGAGCGTGTTTTGTAAAAGATTCTGAGAGTAAGAAACATATACTAAATTACTATTCTTTTTGTAATTCTGAGTGACACGGTTTCTCATATATGTCATCTGCACAGCACCGTGACACTATCAGTGTGGGAGTGGGTGTCTGATTGGCTGTTTTGGTGTAAGTGGGTGTGTGAGTGGCTGTATGGGTGAACATGTTGGTGTGTGATTAGCTGTATGGGGGGTCGTGAGTGACTGAGTGGCTGTATGGGTTGGCGAGTGAGAGTGGCTGTATCGGTGACTGATGGTTGAGTGAGAGGCTCAATGAGTGGATGAGTGTGTGAAAGCGCATGAATGGATAAGTGAGCAGCTGTTTGACTGGGTGTATGGATAAGTGAGTGGGTGTGTGAATGACTGTTTTCACAGTATTTGTGTGAGTGGCTGTATAGATGAGTGAGTGGGAGCGTGAGTAACTGTACTGACGTGTGAATGGGTATGTGCGAGAAACTGGGAGCTTGAAGTCCGCCCCACACTTTTTGATGCAAGTTTGACTGAGGTGTACTGGGTCCCTGCTAACCAGGTTCCCAGTACCAATGTTCTTTTCTTGAAACTGTACCACAATTGGCACAACTTCAGCAAACCCTGTAAGTCACTAGAAAATAGTACTCCTGGCACCTAGGGCATTGGGATTGAAGAGGGTCCACTAAGGCTGCAGCACAAATTGTGCCACTATAGGGACCCCTCACCTTGACCATGCAAACTAGAGTCAAAGAGTCAAAGAACTTTATTTGCATAATTAATTAAAACTATTACAAAATACACATAGTGAATACAATTATAATAAGTAAAATCCCTTTTTTTCCATTTTAAAAGGTAATTTATACTGGAAATAAATAATTAGTCTTACTATCAGAAGATGTACTTATAATGTCCAGAATTTAAGAGAGGAGTTTCATTACTTCTTCGAAGAATTTAACTCCACGGCAAGCTAAAATAATCGAGGAGCCACTTAGCCAACAAGTGACTGCCTGTCTGCAAGATCGAATATTAAGCACCTTTAAAATTTGTTTCAAAAATTGGCGTCTCTGTTTTATCAGGGCCGGGCATATACAGAAAAGATGATCCAAGGTTTCTGTATAATACCCGCAGAGACGGCATTGTTTCGTCTGGTGCGGAGGTTTCCAAGACGGTAATAGGTCTTTTGAGACATGCATCCCCATCCTATAAGCAATAAATACGTTTTTAAGATGGGCATTGAAGTGGGAAGCTAGGTAGGGCAAAGGTTTTGAGGGTCTGAAAGAGTTCATGATTGTCCAACCATGCCGACGTTTTGCCAATGTCTCTTTGTCTTCCATAAAAGATTTCTTTTTGGCCGCCGCATTAGCTAGTTTACTAAACAGTGCCTTTTCAGACCCAGATTTCCAGACTGAATCCAACTCATGCAAACTACTATTGCAGGCTGTGTGTCTTGGAACAGGGAAAACCGAAGAGGCAACATGGCACACAGCCCTGTGTGCCTTGCTCCCATACACTGCATGAGGTATAGGACTGGAAAATTAGGAGGTAGGTCCCCATTCAGCCAGCACAACCCCTAAGGTTGGGCTGGTGATGTGACGCCCACTTTTCATTTGCCTCGAACTTGGTATGTGAGGTAATTAGCCAATTAGGGTCATGGTGGTGCCACTTTCCACAGGAGGTGGTCACTCAGAGGGTGTAGATACCCTAATGTAGGTAGCCAATTGGCTACTACCTGTTGCCCCCTTTAACGCCCCTAAATTTAGTATTTAGGTGGCATCCTTGGACACTGAACCGAGATTCAACAGATACAAAGAAGAAAAGGACAAAGAGGAGCCGCTGAGCCGTGGACTGAAGCCCTCTGTAGAAAACGGGCGCCAAACCCTACCTGTTGCCTTAAGGACTCGACAAATCATGGTGTGCTGTCTCATCCTGCAACTGTGAGGCCTCCAAGAACCCCAAAGCTCCTCTAGTCTTCTACAAATCACCAAAGAACTCCCTTGGAGTGGAGATACTGCTCCCCTGCAGCCGCAGGCAACGAACTGCAGAATCCAGGTTTACCAACTTGCTGCTCCCCCCGGAGACTCCAAAGCAGCGCATGAACCAAAAGTGGTACATCTGCTCCGAAAGTTCAGATCTGTCTCCCCACCAAGTTTGGGGACAACAAGACCCACCGAAGCTGTGCCGCGCCAATACCAGGATACCAGACCCTCTGCAGCATTCACTGAGACACAGAGTACAAATCAGATTTCAACTCCCCAGGAAGCAAGCACCCACTGTGGGACGTCGAGACCCACTTCATGAGTGGCTCAGCTGTCATGGAATCGCCTCTTCAAGCTGCCTGCTCCTGAATGCGAGTATATCTTGACATGCGTTGCCAGGCTGACCTATATGCTCTGCACCCAGCCTGGGTACCGACAAACAAGATGTGCTCTCGCTGTCCCGAGGCCCTTGCGACCTGCTCCCTTGAGTGGGACCTCTCGGACTTACCTTTAAGTCCTCTTGTATTGTGTGTTTTCAGGCGGCCCCTTTTTCACAGCACAACAGCTACCAACTACCGCAGCACCCTGCTCCCGGCCAAATCTGGGACGCTCCCGAGAAACCGCTGGTGTAACATTGGGTCTGTCCTGGCTACCTACTTAAAGTCCAAAGGTGAACCTTGAAATCCAACTTTGTAATTTTATATGCGCTATTCTCCCATTAACTTCAATTGGGCATAATTGCGCAACAAAGTAATTCATTTTGCGCACTTGAAAAATTCATAACCTACAAAGAATTACTTGGTCGGATTTATTCTCGAGTGTGTGTCTCATTTATTGACTCTGCTTAGCACTACCCTCTGATAAGCCTAACTATATATTTTTTTCTCTCTCTCTCTCTCTCTCTCTCTCTCTCTCTCTCTCAAATACGAATCTGGGCCTTGCTGCACTGTCTGCAAAGTGTACTTCATTTTAGCACACTATATGGAGAAACAGCATCTTAAAGTATGTAAGTAGTTTTGTGGATGGGTGAATGGATGTGTGAGTGGCTGTATCAGTGAGGAGTAGCTCTTTTATTAGCTGTATGGCTTATTGAGTGGCTATATGGGTGAGTGAATGGGTATGTGAGTGACTGTGTGGGTGTGTTAGTGGCTGAATGGGTGTGAGTAGCTGTGTAGGAGTGGTTTTGTGTGAGTAGCTGTATGGGACTGAGTGGCTGTATAGGTGAGTGAGTGGTTGTGCGAGTGGCTGTATGAGTGAATGTGTGTCAGTTGTACAGGTCTTTCAATGGGTATGTGAGTGGGTGTGGAAGAGGGTGTATGAGAGGTTGTATGGGTGTGTGAGTGGGTCTGTGGATGATGTAATCAGTGATGTCATCAATGATATCATCAGCGATGTTACTGACCAAATCATCAGTGATGTAATATGTGCGGTCCTAAGCAGTGCATTGCGGGGGCATACGTTATAGTTAGCTTAGGTAACTATAACTGCTGAATTTCAATGGTTTTGTATGAGTGAAATCTGAACCTAACTATAACGTCCCTGTAGCCTTTGTTTTTTTCACTGAATTTCAAAGTTTTTAAACATTGTATTTCCTAACTGTAACATGTAACCTATGAGAATGGGTGTGTGAGTGACTGTATAGGTAGGTGAGTGGGTGTATGAGTGAGAGGGTATGTGTGTGTGTCTGAGTGGGTCTGTGAGTGGTTACGCATCAGAGAGGGTCCGTAAGTGTCTGAGTAGATCTGTGAGGGGGTGTGTTTGTGAGTGGGTGTGTGTGTAGATACATCAGTGGGCCTATGAAAGGGAACATGAGTGTCTGAGTGGGTTTCTGAGGGGGTGGATGAGTGTCTGAGTGGGTCTCTGATAGCGTGCAAGAGTGAGTGGATCTATGAGTGGGTCTGTGAGTGTGTTTCTGAGTGGGTGTGTAAGTCTGAGTGGGTCTGTGTGTAGGTACATGCGGGTATGCGTGAGTCTATGAATGGGTGCGCAGTAAAAAAAAAAAAAAGTAGGGAGTACACGAGAGCAGGTCCTCATGTCAGCTACCCCGGTGAGGGTTCTCCTGTAGTCCGCTACTCTCCGCTGTCTTAGGTTTTGTGCCTCCTCTGCTTATTTTCTCCTAGTTTTTCTGCCTCTTCTTTACTCGCTCCTGTCATCCAAGTTGTTTCTTTCTGCTTGCTCCTGACCTGTATTCTATATCTTGCTGCTCTTTTCTGACCTCCATTTCGCTTCTTGCTGCTGATTTCTAACCTATATTTTGCCTCTTACTGCTCATTCTGCCCATTATTTTGCCTCTTTCTGCACGCTCCTGACCTTTATTCTGCCTCCTTCTGCTAGTTTCTGACCTTTATTTTGCCCCTTTGTGCTCCTTTCTGACATTTATTTTGCCTATTTCTCCTTTATTCTGCCTCCTTCTGCTAATTTTTCACCTTTATTTTGCTGCTTTCTACTAATTTCTGACCTTTCTCTTGCTTCTTTCTGATCTCTATTTTTCTCATACTGCTCGTTTTAGACCTTTATTTTGCCTCCTTCTGCTAGTTTGACCTTTTCCCGGCCTCTTTATGCCTATTGCCGACCTTTATTCTCCTTCTTTCTGACCTTTATTCTGCTGCCTTGTGCTTGTTTCTGGTTTCCATTTTGCCTCTTACTGCCCATTTCTGATCTTTATTTTGCCTCTTTCTGTTCATTTCTGACGTCTCTTGCCTCTTTCTGCTGGTTTCTGCCCTTTATTTTGCCTCTTTCTGCTAATTTCTGACCTTTCTCTTGCCTCTTTCCGCTTGCTGCTGCCGTTATTCTGCCTCTTTCTGCAGTTCTCACCTATATCTTGCTTCTTTCTGTTTTAATTCTGCCTCTTTCTGCTCCCTTCTATCCATTCCTCTGGGACCACTGGAAGAGCCTCAAGATGCCCACGATCCCAGCCAGCTTCCCACCTCCTGCGGGATATGGCATTGCTGCTGCACGCAGGGAGCTGCTGGAAATGAAGCTCCCTGTGTGGAGGAGCAATACTTTATGCTCTATCCCTGCCCACGTCTGCGGGTAGGGAAAATGATTAAACCTCCGCTTCCAGCACTTTGACAGCTCCCGCCCACTGAAACATTTTTTTCTATATTTATTTATTTAGAGAGAGAGACAGACATACACACCTTAAAAAACAGAAATGATAAAGGTATGGGACTTGTTAAATACACTACTACAAACATTGTAAACAAATAAAAAGTATACAAACATATTAATAAACTTATCTGAAAAGCTGTGAGGTAAGCGTTCTTCCGATGTAGTGGCGGCAATGTATTAACTTCTGATTTACTGACCTGTAATGAAGTGATCTGGGCTACAACCTTTGGTCTTGCCTACTTGTGCTGATCGGGTCCAAGGTGTTGTTGTTGCTGCTGGGCGTTTGGCTGTTTCGTGGACCAGGAGGCTGCTAGCAGTGTTCTACTGTGTAGGGTGGTGGGGGAAGGGGAGCGACTGGGTTGGGGGTTCGATGCCTGGCATGGATGTGGGGGCAAGGTGAAAAAGTTGTTTTGGGGGGATGCGCAACATGGGAGTGGAACGGATAGATACTTTTAGGTGGTGGAGCATGCTATGGGTTGTGATCTTTGGGGCACCTTCTCAAACCCCATGAGGCCGCTTGGATCCATTTCAAGCACTCTTAATAACTTGTTTTTCCCTGCGGATGACGCACAAAAATCCAGACGACATGGACATATAAGCTCTGGTTGCCCCAGCACATCGGAAACACTCTAATACTTGTAAGTAAATTGAAGTCACTGTAATTTTGAACTGTATCTACCATAATTTATCTGACAGAACTAGTGCTGTTATGCCAAGGAGAGACTCCCCTGAGAGTGGAGCTTCCCTTCGGAAGTGCAACAATTTGTGGCTCTGCTGGTTTCGCCCTCTTTTCCCACAAGACATTTTTTTTTTTTTTTAAATACCGTCCAAGCATCCAACACAGCGCATCTATGCCATCGTGCTGGGAATTAGTATCGCCACAACAGAGCTCCACACTATAAAACAACAAACATAGAACCATTCAGAACAGGGGTCTCCAACCTTTTGTGTAATAAGAGTTATTTGTGTTCGGTGAAGATCATTGAGAGCTACTAATACTAGTTTTGAAATAGTCACCACATCAGACAAGATGACATTAGTGTCCGCCATATTTAAAATTCCTAGCAGCGATTACTCCATGCATCAGATATGATCGACAGCAGTAATGTAAAAAAGACGTTTGTCAGTTTGAAATGCCACTTCATGAATACAACAAAGCAACCACAGGTGCAATGCCTCTGGCAGTCAAGTAAAGATAAAAGAAACGCCTCCCCACATGATTTATTACTCAAAATTCAGCTTTATAAATATTTTGGAGATTCAGCTATTTTTCTCCAAACATCAGCAAAGAATTCGGAAAATACACACATTTTTGTGTTGAATACACAATTTTGCCATACATACATGTGTTCAACCAAGACAAAGGTTCCTGTTTGTGGGCTGGGATGGATGCAGGAGAGCGAATTACAGGCAGCTGGAGAGCTACCAGTAGTTCACGAGCTACTCGTTGCAGAACCGGATTCAGAACAACACAATCCTTTATGGGTTCCGGAGTAGCGTGCTACTCGCCAAAAAAAGCGCTTTAACACCCCATCAGGGGAAACAAGCGCTATATAAATGCATACTTTGTTCCCTCCGCTATCCTTCTGAATCCAAATAACTGACTAACCTATCCACCGCTCAAATTACTTTCATATTTCACTATACTAACTCAACACTAATCCTTTATGGGTTTCGAAGTAGCGTACTACTCTCCCGAAAAAGTAAGCGCTATATAAATGCAATTACAATACAACAGTATGCAATCTACCTGATGCTTCAAACACCAACCAATCAAAAGCCAGAGTACAGAATCCTTACCAGACCTAATCAGTCCAGAAGGGCCAGTGTACAGATATCATAGCTCATCAACAGCACTAGACCTCCAGTCAATGCACTCACACATGCTGTGCAATGGAGAAGATGGCAACGGACAAGCTAATTATCTCTTACTGCAACTAGCCAGATCTACAGCGACACCAGTGAACTCTTAAAGATCAAGTTAGTGATTAATAAAACAACCCCATTGCAAACAGTAACAACCACAAATACAATACAAATATTTCTGCTCATTAACCCAACCAAACTCTGGCCGAACTTGAAATCAAGGCCAGAGTATCCTGTACACCACTGGTCTGCATGGCCATATGAACGGCAGATGGTGGGATATAGGAATGTGTCTAAGAGAACAATGATATTGAGCGCGAGGAAGGCACCCGTCCTTCGACTGCGGAGCCTTGCTAGCCAACAAATCTAGGCTCTCCGATGAGTCCAGTTCCCAGCGCAGGGTTTCTGTGTCCGCTCCACACTATGGTGTGTTTTTCGGCGTTAAACTGTCTCTCAACAAATCTAAAATGTAAAATGACAATTAAACCTCATCTCTTCCTTCAGCGCATCCCTTCTGCTGTCCTGCGGCACTTCCCTAATTCAGACGTCAGCCCTTCATGCTCACTGCTTTTCCCTGATCCTTTTATTATTTGTGTTGTATTACCGTCTGTCATTTCTGTTCACTAGGCATGTATTTGTGATTTTATTTTCATTATGTTTAATTGTACTTGTAAGACGGTGCAGCAGCCTCCCACTCAGAGTTAGGAAACGCTTTTATCGTTTTTTAAAATGATGTCAATACCTAGCGAGATCAAGGCCTGGTGAATTTCTTTCATCACGTTCCTGTAAAGTTCCTTCTGCCAGTCCTGCAGAAGTTTCCATTCCTGTTCGGAGAAGTAGGCTGTGGCATTGTGGGAGGAAGGCTGGACCTGGAACAGAAAGATAAATCGCTTAGGACCGCCCCCCAGTTTGGGAAATAGAGTATTTGTCCCGAATTATCACTACACCACCCCCTTCAATGCCATTGTCGTCTATTAATAGACATTTACAACTTACACAAGTTTTCATCAACTTGAAATGAGAGGTCTGACGGTGACTACCAAGAGGAAGGCCTTTGTGGCTTTTGCTGCCCTGTGCGACTGAATGCGTACGAAACACTCAAACTGGGAAAAATCCACATAATAATGTTGCCAGCACTTACATGAGCGTGCACCTGGGTCAGCTTGTACACACCCTGAAATAAATATTAGTTTCAGTCCCCCTCCGCTGGACGCCACTTTGGATGCACAATCACGAGCCAGGTATAACTGAAATGCAGATGAATAAGACTGGACACAGAGGTTCTGGGTGGACGTATACCTGACAATATCTACGTAATGTTTACTCTTTTACAGAAAAAAAAGGTTATCTGGAAGACATCTGAGAAATATTCGGATCCAAGCACAATGGGGATGTCAGACGTAAAGAGATGCTAAAAATACTGAAAGCATGTGTCCTGACAAAAGCTGTATCCATATGTAAGAAAGCACATGCAGCCATCACATGGAACAAGAGCAGACGTTCATCACCGCAGTAGCATCAGGTGAAGGTACTGCGGTCCACCCCATGGGGCGGAGGCCTGGCACTTTTCTGTGACCTCTCAACAATCATAAGCCTCATACGAACACTATCCAAAATGGGGCAGAGGAGCTAAGACAGACCAGCAGTGATCTTAGGAGTAAGAGGGGCACCTCAGGCACAAGGACTGAGGGAATCCATTTGTCACCAAGTGCCTGCACACCTAGGGCCCCTGGCAGGGAGTGCTTAAAGTTCCTGTGTGAAAAGGGGAACCACTGCAGTTTGCAGTTCTAGGCTGCGGTGAACTTCCGTGTCCTCGCAGACGAGAATCACTTTAGCAAAATCTCTGCTACCTCTGGGTCCATTTCAGCATGGCCTATGGGGTTATGGTCCTTGATGGCTGGCCATCCTGAGGATATTATTTTAAGCCAACCGTGGATCGAGCAGGGCTCTGTGGTCCTGCTGGGGCAACCAGGAGTTAGGGTAAATGGGGGGGGGGGGGGGCTTACGTCAGCGCCAGGTAGGTCCAATCTCCCTTGGGCCCCACATAGTACTGGAAGGTGTCAGTTTATAATCCATCCAGGAACCCCCGTCCTATTTGCAGCTGCACATGTTCCGGTCAGGGAATGAACAAGCATTTACAATGCAATGGTCTCGGCATTGGTAAAGTTAGAGCTATTGGCATTGCTCATGACATTATTTTTGTTTATGTTTTTGTTTTTAAAACATTTAAAGAAACGGCATTGTCATGAGCAATGCCAATAGCTCTAACTTTACCAATGCCGAGACCATTGCATTGTAAATGCTTGTTAAATCTCGGATTGAGACTGCGCAAGCCCAGCCTTCGAGCCGAGACCTAAAAACAGGCACTAAATCGCAAACATGGATTAACTTAACTTTTTGCACTCATAGTTCGAAAATCAGTTAGTGCTTTTACCAGTAGAGTTAAGGACCATGATATAGGTCCCGCTGTTTCAATGCTAATTTTTCATTACTACTGGGTTTATGACCTCCCCTGCCACGGACTTGCTTAGACCTCTGCCTTCTTCACGTCTGGGCCCCATTTATCACTTGCTGATTCGATCTGTGAAATGCATGTTCCACGAACTTCATATAGAAAGATGCCTTACTTAAAATAAAAACAACAACAAAACACGAGCTCAGCATAATAAAAAACAGTGGTCGGGAATGCTGTGAACCCTCTCTTCAAGTATGGAAACGACCGGTGGCGTTGTTTCAATGTTTGGAATCGAAGTTTAAAATTCGTTGCACGCATAGGAATCTTTCCAAATATCTTCATGGCTAATTAGCGCTTTATAAATTCAATTTCAATATCACTAGGTGCTTTGTACCCGTGGGCTCTGACGACGGATTAAGCCTTCCCGGTTGCCTCGGTGTGTGACACATACCAAGACGTAAGATCTGCCCGCCCCATGCCCTAGGCCATTGCTCCTGGAAGAAAAGGGTGAAAGGTGAAGAGCACCACCGCCCCTCCTCCCCTCTCTAGCCCCTGCTGGCTCGGTGGAGCCGGAGCTCTGCTGCTGCATTGTCCAGACAGAAGGCTCTTTACTTCGGAGCGCCTGGGAATAGCTCGGGAGGGGCTCGGAAGGAGCGGCGTGTGGGGGAGGGTATACCTCCATGATGTTTGGAGGAAATGGCTCATCCCCTCCTGCCCGGGAGCACTGGGACCCAGATGCTATCGGCCTCTCACAATGCCTCCCTCCCCCGCCAGCTTCCTGTGCAGCCAGAGGTGTGTGCAGAGGTGATAAGTGGCCTGGCAGATGTGCCGGTGGAGGCTGCACCCGGCGCTGGCCGGCTGGAAAGTACCAGGGGGTGCCATAGAAACAGTATCAGGCGGCTCAGCTCGCATGTGTGCAGTGTGCAGTTACGCAGACGTGTCCTTCCCCAGGCTTACCAGTGGAAGCGGCTTTCCTGGAAGAAGACAGCGCACACCTCGTGGTTTGCATTAATTCAAGCCCGCCGCTTCCGTGCCCACGTGTGCACCTTTCATTTAGAAGCTGGCAGCTGCCACTCTGTTGTTCCCCCTGGACCGCACCAGCCCGCTATGGCATGCATGGAAAGCACAATATTTGTAGTGCGATCGTTATAACTCACAATAATTAAACGAAGGTGTATCAGTTATGTATGTAGTAAGAATTCTGAAGTGCATAAAAAAAACCAAGGCAGAGCAAAAGGCACACCACCGCCTTTCTCCGAGGAAGAGCAGAAATGCCTCGGAGAAAGGCAGCGGCATTTTCGGATTCGGGAGCGTGTTTGTCTTTTCTCTCCTCCAGCCATTGGCTGGAGGAGAGAATGAGACTTCTTGCAAAAAACACGCCCCCCCGATCCGAAAAGGACGGGGCCTAATCGGAATGACTGACCTCTTCTCCAATGGCTGGCCAGCATTCAAGAGGCCAGCCAATGGAGAACAGGGGAGAAGAGGGGCGGGTTCAAGCCCCTCTTCTCCAAGTCATTAAATCTCGGAGCTAGACTGCGCAAGCACAGCTTTCGCAGCCGAGACCTAAAAAGGAGGGCCAAATTGTAAAGGGGTTGTCCATACCTTTCTACTACACACTGCAGCACACAACCCAGGGAAGAATGAAGCAAGGAAAGAGGAGGAGCGGATATTCTCTTTTAAAGAGGGTTTTTGTCTCCCCACCCCTCACGAATCATATGAGAATGTCACAATTCAACAGGCCTGGGAAAGTTCCCTGGCATTCTTCTAAACCACATCCCTGTCTGGGAGGCTCATACACACACAGTCTTGTATACAGTAATGTACAAAAGGCAAACTAACTGCCATCTCTTCCCCATGCATACACAGCAAATACACGAGCCAACCATGTCTGACCGGATGGAGGGAAGGTTCCTCCTGAAAGAAGCCGGCAGGCATGTTTGAAACTGCCAGGCCAGCAGACACCGCTCGCACCTGAAGACAGAAGTAAAAAGCCTATTCCTACTCCAGTCGCTTCCTGCAACCGTTGCCACTCTTTCCGAGTCTGATGGGATGGCAGTAGTAAGGCAGTACATTCACATTATTTCAGTTGACAATAACCATAAAGGTTCACAGAAATACATCACAGAAAGAAGAATTAGTACATATCCACAAAAAAAGAAGATTAAAAATATTGTTTTGCACAGCCAAATAAACTGTATAAAGCTCACACTGGTCAACAAAGACCTAAGCTCACCGCGAGTACCTAAGAAGTCTTAGCGGTTGTGCTCCGAAGTTTTGTTAAATATAAATCTAAAAATCAGCCTATACTATGAGCTGATATAATATCATACTAAGCTCTTTAAGGTAGAAGGTTTAGTGTGTCCTTGTGTTAGGTGTAGGCAGTCATAAACTGTCAGAGACACTCTTTTGCATTTGCTTAAGACACCAGATTATTTCAGAAGTACAATCTATAAAATCATAACACAGTCTCGGTTGACCTGTGTTGTTGCTAAGCCTGGAAACCAATTCAGTACCTAAAGATTGTTATAAATGTACAGTACAAGAATCGTCTGTGTCCCACTGAAACCTGTGGTGTTCCTAATCTACAATGTGCACTTCTGAGGGAAGCGGTGCTCTGGACTGTGAGATGTTCAGTGTTCTGATTCATGTTGTCAGCAATGGGTTATATGGGGAGGCACAAGCTGCACTTAAGGTGAACAGCATCTAATAAACAGAGTACACGGAGTGCAATGAAAAACGTCTCCTATGCGCTCGGGCAAGATGGCCGCGGACGGGCTGGGCTGAACAGTCGCTGTTTCATACCTCTCCCAGTGGTAGTAATCTAGTGCCCTGAGACATGTACTGGTGACGGTAATACTTCCCCCCAATGGCTTTGATCAGTTTCTGGCACACAAATCTGCTGGCGCCGACTCAATATTCAACTAAAGCGTTGAAATTACCTGTGACACTTAAGCGGACTTGGCTGAAGGTAGCCTTTGAGAGGGCTTGGAGAACCTGGGAGAGCACACTGAAAACGCTGAGTATCCTGACACTGCGTTGCAATCGACCTCACAAGATGCCTCCGCGTCCTGTCAAGATGGACAAAACGAAGGAGAAACACAAGGAGATTCGCCAGCTCGAGAAAACTCCTTTGGAGGAACTAGCTATGGAGACGCCGCTGACCTCAAGGGATCTGGGAGCGATTCGGAAGACAGCGGCAACACAAAGGCCTAAGAAGGCTGAGTCACGGAGGGGAGAAAAATCTGCCGCAAATACTTCCACGGGCTCAGCCAGCCGGGCAGATGGAGCCGCCGATGCGAAGACTTCAAGATTAACACAGCAGGAGGATGGAGTCGAGAAGAAGTCGGGGCAAGGAAGGGGTGAGGAAAAAAGCAGAGCGACCCCCCTCAGGCAACCTACTTTATCAGAAGTCTTCTCCACACAATCCGCTGCAAGTCGTAGCGAAACCGGCAGAGAGGAAACCAGCGGCAGCCTCAGCCTTAGCGTCCTCGAGGACGCGGGAAGCGCGTCAAACACAGACGCCCGGGTTGCTCAGCAACAGTTGGACCAGCAGGCCAGCAACACCGCTGGAATCCCGAAGCAGCCTGCACCGCAATCTGGTTCGCTATTGACATTCGAGAGCACTGAGAGCACTGAGGACCCCCAGGCAAGCAAAACTAGCTCACTGGCGAAACAGGGTGCAAACGCAGAGATGATGGAGGCAATTTTGTTGCTTGAGGCGGAGCTAGGAGCCCCTAAGGCCCTTGAATCAGTACAAAAGACTAAGGGACTCAGGCCCGCAGTGGATAAATATATCAACCCAGCGGGGGAGGCAGGACGGCTTGGGTACTGTGAGCCGGTGTTGACAGAGAAAAGCAGTATTGGTGAGGCAGATGGGGAGAAATTCTTTTCTCTAAATGAAGATTCGGACTCTCTCTCTTTGCAGCATAGCGAGGCGAGCATAAAGGAGAGTACAGAGGGAGAAGAGGAGATGGTAATATCAGGGGAGGATGAGCTGACGGATTCCAGCTCGACAGGGGGCGACTGCAACGATGTATGTATAGGAAACAACTCAACCTTAAGAAAAAGGCAGATTAAATTAAAGCCAAGCAGCCAACAGGCTGGGCTCATGGGAAGCACTGGGAGAGGATTAGCATGGGATTACCTGGGAACTTCCCAAACATATCAGGAGGAGGAACCCGCCGGTTCACCGAGTCAAAGCATACCCTCCAGCATCTTGCTTAATACGCTTAAGCAGATGCAGGCGGAAGCTAGGGTTGCAAATCGGAAAGCAAGACAAGATGCAAAAAAAATACAAGTCTCACTTAGAAAAACAAATAAGCTCTATGAAGATCTGGTCGGCAGAGTGGCGGAGGTGGAGGAGCGCACGAATAAACTTGAAGATGACTTTGGAAATTGGCAGACCTCTAGAATGGAGCAAGTAAAAGTCGCAGAAGACTTGCAATGGAAGCTGGAGGATTTAGAAAACCGCGGAGGGGATTGAAGGACAGGATATAAGGCGCTTCATTGTCAATTTACTAAAAGGGGCTTTCCCAGAGTCTCAGTGGCAGTGGGATAACGAGATTCAGAGAGTGCACAGGTTTCCTTTTACGCTAAAAGGGGGCTCCGTGGCAGAGGGGGGTAGGAAGGCCTCCTTTCCGCGAGCGATCTTAGTCTATTTTGGCAATTACCTTATTAGACAGGAAATCATTGAGAAAGCTAGACCTATAAGTAAGAGATCATTTGAAGGCATCTCCTTTTTCGCAAGACCGGACTTCTGCCATGTTACCGTTGAACGGAGGTGGAGGATGAGGCAGTTGATCCCGAAATTCCAGGAGTTAGGCTCAGAGGCTTACTTAATGTTTCCTGCAAAATTGAAAACGATCACTCAGGGAAGAGTTAAGATGTTCTTCTCCGAGATTAAGGCTCAGCAGTATCTAGATGAGGTGAAAAAATAATAGGCGCAGGGAGGGAAGGTACTTTACTACTTTGTTGGGGGACAGAAATCTTTGCGGTAAAACAGGGGGGGCGCTAGATGATTGAAGATGGAAATATAGTGTCTGTGATAAAGGAGGGAGAGGGGTGTGACTTTAGCGACTTTAGCAGCCCGAAACCGGCTACATATAGGTCTGACCGACCTATTTGCCTGTGTAGGGGAGGGTGGGGGTCAAGGGGAAGGTGGGGAGGGCATTTGGACGGGGGGGGGGTCACTGGGGGGTCCAACAGGGGTAAAATTTTGTGTTTTTTTCGGTTTAATAATGCACATTTTTATGCACAGATTTGCTAATTCTTTATTGATGCTCATGATCATGTCTATGCTCATGCTTAATATTTGGTTGATCAGATGTAAGAATTTCAACGACCTCCTGTAATGCCATGTAAGATTGCCTCGATTAATGTGTGTGGTTTGAACAATCAAGCGAAGAGAGCGAATGTAGCAGGGTTGCTAAGAACTTTGAAATTGGATTTAGTCTGTCTTCAAGAAACCCATATTCAAGCATCACAGATTTACTTGTTAAAACAGCTCAATTTCGATGTATTAGCTGCTAGCAAACAGGGGACTAGAACTAGGGGGGTTGCAATATTAGGGAGGAAACACGAGGTGGTGATACACCGAAAAAAGGAGGATCAATGGGGGAGATGGGCTATTGTCGAACTGAGTATAAAAGGGGCTAAATTTACAGTAGGTACAATATATGGCTCCACTGAAGACGACCCAGATGTCTGGCAGTTCATGGATTTGGAATTAGCACATTGGCCGGAGCCCATTGTGCTATGTGGGGATTTTAACATCCATGATCATACGAGCTCCTTCACAGAACCTGGGGGGAGCTATGTAGGGAGGAAGAGGAAGACATTTAAAGCACTGGCTAGTATGGCTCAACATAACTCCCTTGTGGACCCATGGATTAAGCTACATCCCTTTGTGGATGGTAGTACTTATTTTTCGGCTCCACATAAAATTTTAGTGAGATTGGATTATTTTTTGGTGTCTAGTTCTATTATTTCCCACACAAAAATAGAAAAACAGCCCAGAATCCTTTCTGATCATAGTCCTCTTGTCTTAACATTAAATACTAGGGATATAAAAGCTAATAAGCCCCAGTGGACGTTTGAGCGTACATTATTAAGCGATAGGGCATATCAGAAGCATATGAAATCTTGGATATTGTTTTTTTGGGATATTAACAGAGGTACTGCGCCCCCGGGGGTGGTATGGGATTGTTTTAAGGCGGGAGTGAGGGGAGAAACCATGAGCTACGTATTGGCTAAACAAAAAAAAGACCGAAGACATTTAGAAGATATAAGACAAGGACTGCTTGCTGCAGAGGAAAATCTTGCTAGAGCTATAATGCAAGGCCTACCACTCGAACCCTTCTTGATCAATTTAACTGCCCTCAAAGGGGATGCTACCGAGGGGATTAGCGCGAAAGCAGCTGAAAAATATATGGGGCATAAACAAGATTCTTATGAATTAAGTGAGAGGATCGGGCACTTTTTGGCTGTCAGAACTAGGCAAAGAACTGCTATGGCAGATATTAAGGAAATTCAGGATAGCCAGGGGAATTTAGTTTCAGACCCCGATCTTATCCGGGAGGTATTTCGGGAATTTTATGCTAAATTATATACTTGTGAGGAAGGGAGTATTCTAACAGAGGAAGAGGTGGATAGTTATTTAGGAGATATCCTAGCTCCCTCTTTGTCTGTACAACATAAAGCTGGGCTTGATGCTCCTTTCCATTTGGATGAGTTTAAGAACGCGATCAAGTGCCTCCCTTCAGGGAAAGCGGCAGGGCCAGACCAAATTCCGGTAGAATTTTATAAAGTTTTCCAAGACAGCTTAGGCGAGGATATGTTTAATATCATGCTATTAACACAACAAGGGGGCTCTCCTCCCGAGTCTTGGGGAGCGGCGGACATCATAGTTATCCCAAAAAAAGGTAAACCTCCGACACTCCCGGGCTCATATAGACCCATAACTCTTATGAATGCCGATATTAAACTCTACTCTAAAATGCTGGCAACAAGGTTAGCAGGCGATATAGAGCAGTTGGTAAGCGTATCCCAGCACGGCTTCATACCAGGCAAGGGAACTACTCAGCACGTTAGGACACTCATAACGGTGTTTGACGCCGCGGAATCCCTGGGCGACCCTGCGGCAGCGCTGTTGTTGGATGCCGAGAAGGCTTTCGACAGGGTTGCCTGGGGCTTCCTGTGGGCAGTTTTGAGATGGAGCGGTATTGGGGAAGGCTTCATAACAGCTGTCCGAGCCTTATACCAATGCCCAATAGCTAAAATCAGGGTAAATAGAGGATATTCAGAACCAATTGCAATTTCTAGGGGGACGAGACAAGGCTGTCCCTCATCCCCATTACTATTTGCGTTATTTTTGGAGCCTTTTTTGCGGAAACTGGACAGAAATAGAGAGATTTTACCAATTGTTTTAAACGGTCGGTCAATTAAAATCTTGGCGTACGCAGACGACGTTGCGATACTTACTCCGAATCCAGACTTAGCTATTACAGAGATTGAAAGGGAAGCTAATAAGTTTGGTAAAATATCAGGCTACAAGCTAAATAGATCTAAGACGCAGATAGTTCTGAATGAAGCCATTTCTTACACTGACTCCAGGGTGACTACCTCGGCGACATACTTAGGGATAGTAATATCTGCAAAATTAGATACCCTTGTAGAGAACAATATAGCCCCTCTCCTTGAGAAAGTAAAAACAGATCTAAATAGGATTAACAACTTACATCTTTCTCTAGTAGGCTGTACCAACGTGTTAAAAATGAGTATATTGCCGAAGTTCCTGTATTTATTTAGAACAATTCCGTTAATTTTTGAAACCAAATGGTTTAATATATTGGAGGGCATTCTCAACAAGTTTATATGGGCACATGGGAAAACTCGTAGGGCATATAAATTTATGACATTGCCGAGAGACAGAAGGGGGTGGGGAGCCCCGGATTTTAGACTATACTATCTGGCAACTGCCCTTCAATATATGCAAGGTTTAATCGGAGGAGGGGGGATGCTTCAAAGAATAACTTCCGAATCTACAGATATATACGCAATTTTGTTAGGACAAGATGCAGAAAATTGTTTGTTATGTTTTACTGATTTTGGGTACCTCAGAAGGAAGCAATTTAAGACACTAAATGCGGCCTTAAATGTATGGAAGACTTTTATGAGGAAGATGGGCCTTGGACGGTATAACAGATATCTTAAACTATATAAGAACAAGTCACTCCCCTCAGAAATTTTCTCGGATATAGTAATGGCCGAATGGAATAGAAAAGGTGTTAACCAAGTAGGGGATCTAATAGAGGATGTGGGAGTGGTACAGTTTGAGATATTGGTAAACAAGTTTAAGCTAAGTAGGAGAGATTTTTTTAAGTACTTACAACTAAGAAGCTTCTTGGGACAGAAATGTGGTGGCTCAGCAGGATATAATACAAATGACTTCCTGGAGATTTTAACCACGGGCGGCTATCACAGCATTAGGTCAGCTTACGCGATACTAGTTCAAACTAAAGTGGACGACCTAGAAAAACATAAGCGTAAGTGGGCAGAGAAGTTGGGAGGAGAAATGGAGGATTTCCAGGAGTCGCTGGACCTGGGGTGTAATATTCTATGTTCCGGCCCCCTACAATCACAACATTATAAAACCCTTTTTTCCTTATATCATACGCCTGCAAGAATTGCTAAATGGGGGGGGGGTACAACTGGGATAAACTGCCCTCGATGCAGCGCATTAGACGCAGATTTACTCCATATGTTGGCCATTTGCCCACAATTATATACTTTAATCAGTGACATCAAGGCTTTTTTTGATAAGACTCTAGGGCTACAGATCTCCATGTCACCTTTATGTATTTTGCTAGGTATAGACCGTGATGGAAGCAGAAACGTAGAGAGGGAATTTATTTTTGTGGCAATGGCGGTGTATAGACTAATTCTAGCCAGGGCTTGGCTAGACAAATCCCCTCCGTCTATGCAAGTATGGTTAGCAAACTTAATATCTATATTTAATTTGGAAAAACCAATCTATGCAAGAAAAGGTAGAGCGGGGAGAGCTCTAGGCATAAGAATCTGGGGGCCCTTAGCGCGGTGGAGGGTCGGGATAGGGTAAACTGGTAAATTGGTAATTTGGTAAATTTGGTAATTTGGGAATATCTGATCTAGGGATTGGTGAGAGCTATATTGGTTTGTTTATATGACATTTGTTTTTCTCTTTTTTAGTTGGTTTCTCGTCTTTGAAATTATCTAAAGGTTTAGGTTGCGAAAATGAATAAATGAATGTATTAAATGTATTAAATGTGCATTGCTGAAAGTACAAAATAAAAAATATACTTTAAAAAAAAAAAAAAAGAAAAACGTCTCCTATGAAGGGAGGCGAAGCCTCCACATAGAGACCGGGCCAGAACCACCGCTGCTGGCATCGCGGGTTCAGCAGCACCACCGAGACAGAAATCCACTTCAACTCTGAAAACCAACTGAATGACTTTCCTTCTGTGGTACTTAATACTACATTACATGCATCAGACGGTGCAAACCACAACTCGAATTGCCTATTGAATACTGGCAGGAAGCCCTGGGCTGATGCAAATCTGCAATCTCTGGTCATTCCTCACCGTTCCATGACCCAGACTCACTTCATCCACCA
The DNA here is from genome assembly GCF_964204655.1 of Triturus cristatus. NCBI lineage: Eukaryota > Metazoa > Chordata > Amphibia > Caudata > Salamandridae > Triturus > Triturus cristatus. The sequence continues at coordinate 2,250,656 of NC_140592.1, forward strand.
CCAAATCACTCACAATGTCCATCAAGATGGATTCAAGTCATGTAAGATTATATATCCGCCGAATCTCCTACAAAATGGCAGAAAGATTGAAACATAACACTTGCAAAGAATTACGAGACACACGCTTCACTGATCAATACAATAGTGGCTGATATGGAAAGCTTAAAACAGGCCTCATCTTTACCTGTAGCGCTATGTCTTAGACCAACATTTCCTACACTAAACTCAATGTTACATCATCAACTAATAACCCTCATGGCTGCAACCTTCACATGTCTCCCTCGTCACTATTTAGTGCATCAATTGCCATCTTCAGCTACAATAATGGACCAATGCTGATCCAGTCCACAGATGTATGCCTTTCGTTATTTGACCATATATTCCCAATCATGCTCAATGCCCTGTCGTGAGCTTCTGCGGCCTCTCCCCCTAACAAATTACTTGATCCCCACACTGAACTCACAAAACCCCCTACTAAACCCCACACAGGGTTTTAAGACCGATCCTCAACAGGGTGCTCTAACCTTTTCAAGCATACCTCCTAACATCTACTCCATTCTCCCAAACATACTTCTATTTCTCTACTTCCTCTTTCTTCCCCAACAATGCACAACCACTCAACTCTTCGTCATGATTAGCTGGCACTGATCCCCCGCCCCCATCTACCATTCCAGAATATCGTTGAAACTGCAAACCTCCCCCCCAACCAGACCCTACTGACATATCACCCTCCTACCAGATCACACACAGACCAACTAATCTTACCATACCCCAACATATCTCACACACACACACACACACCCACCCCCCCCTTCATTACAAACACCTACACATATCACTGATCTACTGTGGGTAGGTACCTTCATCACCATCACCCCCTCATCCACTCCTGCTACAATCCCTTTCATTACACACCACCATGTGATGATCCCTTCTCATACCAACTTGCATCTTTCCCCCCCCTTGATCTACTACACAAGAACCATCCTTCCATACCGAATCCCCACATGTACAACCACACCCCTGCATCTGCTATGGCATCCGCACACCAGAACAATCACCCTCACCGAAAGCTACCTGGCCCCGACTGCACACATCCCCCTCATTCACTCATATTATAAGTCCCCTTTTATGGCTTAGTTTACTACTTCTACCCACACGACATCAGTGCACACCAACTTCCACCCATTTACATTTCATTCAACTTCCACCACTAAGACACCCTTCTGCACCCCATTGAGGTCACATGACAGATCACCTCAGTTTACTAGATTAGACTGCGACTCATACTCCTCTCCCACAGTGTAATCTCCTTCCACACACCAACACTGCACACCACTCATCTTCTTGACCACCCTTCAAAATCCACTCCCCCATACCTTGACTTCCATAACCCATCCCCTAGAAAGCAAACTAGGGGCCTCAATTATGGGATTTTAGCTCAGGGTAGTGCAAGGTGCCTTGCTGCGCTGCCCTACGCCAAAGTGAAAGGGCAGGAATGCACCACATTTAAGCAATACGGTGCATTCCTATCCTTTCTTCCTGAGCAGGTGCCATTTCGACAGCCTAGCGCCAACGTACACACACTTGCACCATGGTGCAAGGATGCCTCCATTGCCCCCCCCCCCACCCTGTACCTCAAGAACAGTGAAGTACCTGTCGGGGCAGGCAGAGCAGGCTGACCCAACAGGAGGGAATGAAAGAGTATTGGTCCTTGACTCCTTTAAAGAAAACTAAATTCAAATCTATCTAGTGTGTGTTGCATTCACATTCAACACTAGTATTTAATACCATGTGGAAAGCCACTACGTTCCATAGACATACAATGAATGTGAAACGAGAGCGCCAGAACAGTTATAATCAAATAAAGTCTGTTTATTCTATATATTAGTATTAAATCACAATTTTGTATTCGATATAAGGTTGCAAAAGGAAAGAAGGAAGGGGGATTGGGCGTGCTCGTGATAGCTAGGTGTAAGTGAAGGTCACTGGTTAAAGAGTACACGATTCAGATAGTTTCAAAAACAAACTGGTAAATAAGTCTAGTATAGACAGACCTGTACATTATGAAACATTTTTACAATACTTTTTTATATACAAATTTTTATGCATCAATGCAACGTCGGAAAATGGGCTGGGGGAAGCGGTACAGGTCTCGTGTTAGAGTAGAGCATCGACGTTTCGACTCGACTAATGCAATGAGGATAATTTGGACCTCAGCTGCGAGTCTTCTTCAGGACACGGTGGGGCAACCCAAACCTGGTGCCGTGATGGCATCACAGGTGTGTCAAGGATCCAAGCTGGGCCGGTAATATTCCCTGGTTGAGGTGTCCTCCGCTTAAAGGCCAGTCTTGTGAAGTCCTCAATGAAAGCCAATGCCCTAGAGTTGGGCATCCAAAATTATCCAACCCCGAGTCAATCGAGAATTCTTAATTGAAGAAAGGGCGCAGCGCGCCTCGCAGTTGCCGTCCTGCCAAGTTCAGAACAAGGAACGCCTCCAGTGGACTATCCAACATCACCACCCTGTAAAGGCCCCAGGTAGGTCAATGGCCTTCTCAACAAGTCTCCATACACTCTGACAGACTCTGGAACATCATAGGACAGTGCTGCTGCAAAACAATAACCCCCAAACACAACACAACGGTCCCCCTACCCTGTACCTCAAGAACAGTGAAGTACCCGTTGCGGCAGGCAGAGCAGGCTGACCCAACAGGAGGCCCCACCCGCCAATGGATCCCCAGTTCACAGCCCATTGTCAGCCGGGCAAGTACCGTTTTTAACCTATTTCACTGTGGGCTGGTGGAGATCAGGTCTATAGAAAGCCCCCTGGTAAAACCCCTTCCTCGACCTCAAGTGCACAATCCTTCCCTACCGAAATTCAAGGCACAACCCTGTTTGTGGGTGACGGTGGCGGTGAAGTAACCAACCCAAACCCTGTGTTGCTGACCTTATTGTTATTTTTTTTCTTTGAGGATACGGGCCACAAACAAACCCCCCCCTGGCGTCCCGGCAGTAAGGAGAAGCTTGTCAGGACGAGAAGACCACAGAAGATGTCCTCCCCATAACACTCTGACTGGACTGGCACACAAGGAGCCCTTTTTAGGTCTCGCCTGACCCAGCGCATGCGCTTGTCTGGCAAGACTTTTTGTGAGGGCTCAAAAAAGTGCTACCATGGCCAGCCTAGAGCTACAGTGCATGTGCGCGGGCGCGCGCCGTTCTCGATCACTTTCACGGCCGCTTTGATGTTTGATCACAATACCAAATGGCTCTTCGACCACGTTCCAATCCCTCACACTGGACCTACACACTCAACACAATACTCCTTTCAGAAAAAATGCAATCTACCACCCACCAGGTGAGAACACAGCTTTTGTTGAGGAATGCATGGACCTTGTAATTAACCAAACAACCCAAAGTGACAGAGTGATCTTCCTGGAAGATATTGGTCTTCACAGGGGTACCATGGAAGACTCTGTATTGACCCACTTTGCCTCCACTCTTTCTAGCAATGATCTGATCCAACATAACCTAAATCCAACATACATAAAAGGCTCCATGCTCGACCATATATTCTCGACTGAATACCTACTCTTAGTGAATTAACCCATGTCGGTCTGATCATTTCCTTAGATCCTTCAACTTACTACTCTCATACCATGACAATGGGTCAGGTGAAAAGAGCCACTAACTAGAATTAGGCAACTCCTGCCTTCTGATTCTTCTCAACATAACATCAGCTTTCAACACAGTTAACTGCCACACGCCTCTAAACATACTCAAAATTCGAACGGGTATTCATCTTTGTTGGTTCAAATCATTCCTTATGGACAGGTTGTGGAAGATCAAAAATGATGACTGACTCAACGCGGATGGTGGTTGAGCCAGGGCCGCCCACATACGTCTATCTTTACCCTGATCCTATTTAATCTATTACACTGAGACACTCGGAGGTCTCCTCATGAAAGAAGGAATATTGTATCATCAAAAGGCAAATGACTCAACTGCATCTAAAGATCTCCTCGCCAAACAACATCTTGCACCTCATCATGACCCTAAACATTGTTCAAGACTGGATGACTTCTCATCACCTAAAACTGAACCCTTCAAAAGCTGAATTCCTGATCTTCACTTTGAAATCTACAATTCTGGGACAGATGCACACAATATCCTTAACAATAAACCCACCATATTTGACGCTGCCAAATCCCTAAAAGTCATCTTAGACAAAAGGAATAACTTACAAATCAGCACCCTGGCTGGAAATGCGCACTGTCAACTATGTCTTCTTTAGGAAATATGCCATTACATTCCAGAGCAAGATCTGAATCCTTTGCTCATACACTGGTACTTTCCACAATCGACTATTGTAACTCTTTCTTGACTGGTATCCCGAAAGCCCATCTCACCCCCAAAATAGATCCTACACTCTGCAGCATGTTTTGTCTATGGGGCCAAAGAGAAAGATCACATCACACCTATGAGGGCCACTCTCCACTGGTTGCCAATTGAAGCCAGGGCTATATACATGACTGCTTGCATCATCAATAAGGCTCTACACACATCTACTCTCTGTTACTTGGGAGAAAAACTAAAGCTATATGGAGTTTTAGACCATTGCAAAACGCAGAAGCAATGATGCTAAAATCCCTTAAAAAAACAAAACAAATCCCGACACGTTGCTTTTCGGGCAGTGCAACCAGAATTTGAGATTTATTACTTCCAAACCTACACACAACCACTTTGCTGGGGATTAGGCAAGATTTTAGACATTTTTCACAGAGCAAAAAACATGAATTTGGAGAATTTACACCTTGCACACAGAGTGAATTTCATTGAAAAAGGTCTTTAGTGTAGCAGAAGCACTGTAAAAGTATGTTTTTATAAAAATAAAGGGAAGTGTACATGCAAATTTACACACTTACATATAAATTGTCGAGAAAAAACCGACACGGCCTAGAGTCATAATAAGCTATGAGAAAATAACATGGGTGAAGAAATCAGAGATGGTCTTGATACTAAAATACATGTTAGAAGCTTGAAATTTTATGTAGAGGTACTAGAAGTGATATATATTATGAATAACTGAAAACGATATTGAAATTCTAAAAGGATAATGTGAAGACTCGAGAACAATTTTTTGCAGTAATAGGGTATATTTAGGTATGAATAACGTAGTAATGAAATACGTGAATTAACAATGATCTATGAAAGTAATTTGATTTTAAAGTGAATTTATTAACTGTATGAAATAGAAATATGATTCTAAAAATAGTACAAAGTTTCATAACTGACTAGTTTAAATTTGTTTTGAACTAAACATTGGCCTACTGAAATTAGAAATTGTTATATTTTCCCCATGGTTGCAGAGCACAATATGTGATTTAGTTCTCATAAGAATATTAAGACATAAAATCTAAGCTAACTTTAGGATGTATGTTACTCATATGTATCTTTTCAGCACTTTATATGGACTAAACGTTTTCTGTTCTCATGGAGAGCATGAGAATCTTTACTGATGTATCTACTTTCTAAATGAGCTAACTCTACATCCTAAACTGGTGAGGTCGTATGATGGTAGATTGACACCACCTTACACAAACTTTTGCAAGAAATATTATATAAGATGACACCCTGAATGAGGGGCATGCATTGAACTCCATTCCTAATGGATTTGCTTTCCAATTCTTGCTTTGGAGAGATGCACTCTGGCTTTTGATGCTGACTAACTTTTGAGGATTTCAATTTCCTTTTTGGGTGTATGGCTCTATGCCACATTCAGTGGCAGATGAACTGAGCTTTGCCGAACCAAGATTTGATTTTAAGATAGTCTCTCTCTTTAGATAATAAAGAATGCCCATAGAGACTTTGATTTTCAAATCCCTGGATTACTGTAGTACTTCCTTGTTAAACCTGGAGAACATTCCTCTACCTATCGGTAGACGGATTCTGTAACTCTGTAATTGACTTCGACTTTACGCAAAAATGCTAAAAGCTTCGATTAAAGTGATTGTATTTCTAACTGAATTATTGAAAAGATTTCTGATAATAATAGATTTTGGATCTTTAATACAATTACAACTAAAATCTGGCCTGCAACTTTTATTTGATGTCAATGTTATTTCATTGAACAGTGCAAGTGTAAATGAGAAGGAGGGGCTATTTGAGCAGATAAGAAACAGTTCTAAGTGAGTAAGTGGGAATTCACCATTCCGATCGTCTAAGAAAGGGTAATATAGGTGAGTAGTCTAAATTGCAGAGTAAGAAAAAATTAAACAAGATACTCTGTCCGTGGGAGGGCCCAGTGTGGTCAGAGTAGTGGAGATTAGGAAAACCTTTACGCTTCAGCATAAAGAGATGGTAATATTTAAGAAAGAATGTGTTCTAACAAAACGGACCTGGAAGCCCTCCTTGAAGCCCTCCTCCTTCAAAAATACTTTAGCTAAGACACTGCAGCTAACCCCTCCATGGAGGAATTGAGCAGAAAGGTAGTAGTGTTCCCAAGCTGGGAATGGACCGCACATCAAACAATTGTCACAACAATCAAGTAAAGGCATATATTATAAAACATAACTATAGGTATCAAGGGGTGCTTAATTAGCCAAAAGCACTTACTACCTTAAAGTGCTGTAAGCAAAGTGAGATCACAAAATGACGGAAAATTCTCTAGAAAAATTGGCTTGGACAGCACTCCCATATATAAAAAGCTAGGTCATGCACACTACATATATTACACAGACCAGTAGCAGTATGATAGCTATTATATCCAAAGTTCTTGTGCAACTTGCAGGATATCCGAAAAGTTCAAGGATGATGAAATGATGATCCAACAAAATTCTGGGTATATTTGATGATTTTAATGTTCTTCAATACATGTTGAAAAAAGGGAAACAGCCAACACGTGTTTCGTCTGTACAAGGTAAGTACAACGACTTTTTCAAGGCAATGTGCAGGAACGGAGAATATGCAAAGTAAACTAGTATCCAATAAGTGTTACTAATGATTCAAAGATCCATAAAAGCGTATCCAATAAGTAAGTCTTCCGTTTAGGCAAGTCGTGCCAATAATAGATCCGTTAGGCTTGTAATATAACCCAATCGTAATTTGTGAAAGCTGAAGAGCAAGACAAGTCCGTTTAGATGCACACAGCTTGCTCAAAAAACCCCTGAAGCCAAAATAGAACTCAACGGGTGTTCACGTAATGTAGGGCAGGCACAACACAAGGTGACATAGTCAAGTCTACAAGCTACTGCCGTGAGAAAGGATGCCGCGCCTGATAACGCTTGTGCATGACCTAGCTTTTTATATATGGGAGTGCTGTCCAAGCCAATTTTTCTAGAGAACCCTCCATGGAGGACATGTTCAGTCACATCCTGGCACAGAACCACAGTACACACATTTTATCCGGCGCTTACACTCTTTTTTCTGCTGCGTTTACTTCTTGTTTACTTTTTTTTCTATGTTGTCATCTTCAGCCCTATGTAGCCACATTTGGTCATGTTGAACCCTCTGTAACCACCCTTATAACAACATGCCGTGCACTGTAAGGCCTTCTGGGTCCTTGGGTAATGTCCCTGCGATATAAAAATGCACAAATCAGTAAACAAGCTTGTGGTGCAATCACCCGCCAAGAGGAGAGGTGCAGGTGGGGTGAGAGGGCAAACAAGGGCAGCCACTCACCCACCCACCGCCTGCAGACACACATTTAGGCAATCACTCACTCACCCACCGCCTGCAGACACACATTTAGGCAATCACTCACTCACCCACCGCCTGCAGACACACACAGGGCAGCACTCACTCACCCACCGCCTGCAGGTACACAGTGTGGCACTCACTCACCCACTGCCTGCAGACACACAGGGTGGCACTCACTCACCCACTGCCTGCAGACACATGGTGGCACTCGCTCACCCACCGCCTGCAGACACACAAGATGGCACTCACCGCCTGCAGACACACAGGGCAGCGCTCACTCACTGCCTGCAGACACACAGGACAGCGCTCACTCACTGCCTGCAGACACACAGGACAGCGCTCACTCACTGCCTGCAGACACAAAGGGCTGCACTCAGTCACCCACCGCCTGCAGACACACAGGGTGGCACTCACTCACTCACCCACTGCCTGCAGACACACAGGGTGGCACTCACTCACCCACTGCCTGCAGACACACAGGGTGGCACTCACTCACCCACCGCCTGCAGACACACAGGGTGGCACTCACTCACCCACTGCCTGCAGACACACAGGGTGGCACTCACTCACCCACCGCCTGCAGACACACAGGGTAGGACTAACTCACCCACCCACCGCCTGCAAATGCACAAGGCGACACTCACTCACCCACCGCCTGCAGACACACAGGGCAGGGCTCACTTACTGCCTGCAGAAACACAGGGTGGCACTCACTCACCCACTGCCTGCAGTCACACAGGGTAGCACTCACTCACCGCCTGCATACACACAGGATGGCACTCAGTCACCCACCGCCTGCAGACACACAGGGCGGCACTCACTCACTGCCTGCAGACACACAGGGCGGCACTCACACACTCACCGCCTGCAGACACACAGGGTGGCACTCACTCACCCACTGCCTGCAGACACACAGGGTGGCACTCACTCACCCACCGCCTGCAGACACACAGGGCGGCACTAACTCACCTCGTCTGGGCCCCGCCGGGACATTACCACTGGTCAGCTGCGGCTTCTTCCCAGTAATGTTTGTCAGTGACCATGCAGGGCCGACGAGGGACGGGAAGGAGGCAGAGTCGGACCCCAAGACCTCACGGCAGAACCCCAAGACAGAACCCCTCCTGTGGACGAGAAGTCGCGATGAGCAGTGCGCACGCGCAAGACAACAGAAAGTTAGTACAGCGCACGGTGCATGCGCAGGAAACCGGAGCTGTCGTTACAACAGCGGCATGAGGATAGGGTCAGTACACCGCGCATTTGCAGGGCACCGGGTTTCAGCTTGGCAGCACACTGCGCATGTGCCGAGCACCTGCGCGTGAACTGCCTCAGGACACCCTGGGCGGCAAAGTGTCAGCACACTGCGCATGTGCCGAGCACCTGCGCGTGAACTGCCTCAGGACACCCTGGGCGGCAAAGTGTCAGCACACTGCGCATGTGCCGAGCACCTGCGCATGAACTGCCTCAGGACACCCTGGGCGAGTCAGCACATGCTCTGGACGCCAGCAGGATAGTATGGGCACAATGCGCGTGCGCAAAACGCCAGAGATTACCCTATTGGTGCACTATGCGTGCTCGAAACACCGGCATAAGGACGTGTCAGCACACTGCGCATGCTGGGATCACTAACTTTGCGTGTCAAACGCGCATGCTCGAAACACCAACATTAGAGCTCTATCAGCTCACACGGAGGCTGCGTCAGACACCGGAGCGGGGTCCGGTGTGTTTACGAGGAGAAAAGAAAGGAACACACCCAGAAACAGAGAAACGCTACCTTAAAAAACGTGTTTATTGTTTTTAACAACAGAACTGGACATTTGGTCAGGGTAGACTATTGTGCTTCCACTGTTCATCCTCATACCACACGGGCAGTAACTAGATGGCATGCCCGATATTCAATGTCCTCTTCGGTAGAACATAAAAAAAAAATCACCATAGATTTTTCCTCCTGCCAGCACATACTTTAACGAGTAAATGTGAGAAAACACTAACGTGTTCTACAGCTGCCCTAGTGACCCAGGACTGATCATTAAAGAAATACTGAAAGGCAGTTGGTAGACACGGGGTCTCTGGCTGACAGTGGTGTGCACCCTGTGCAAGTAGGGACCCTCACTCTCATCAGGGTAAGGGAGTCACACAGATAAGATAACCCCCTACTAACCAGCTTGGCACGAGCAGTCAGGCTTATCTCAGAGGCAATGTGTAAAGCATAGTATTTACACACACATTAAAAACTCCACATGATAAGTTCACACCAGTTTAGAAAAATAGCCAATATTTATCTGGATACAACAAGACCAAAACTACAAAAATCCAACATATGCAAGTAAAGATATCACTTTTCAAATGTTAAATGCGTTCAGTCCATAGATATCTATGGATGTGTTTTTATGTGGCAGAGTATATTGGATGCGTCGAAATTCAAAGACAAAACAGGCACAGGGGACGTGAGGTGCCAGAATAGCAAAGCAATGCGTCCGTTTCGTACTCCCAGAGGAGATCATGTGTTGTTTCCTTACAGCCATGGGAGGTGATGCATCAGTTCCTTACGCAGAGGAGGTGATGCATCAGTTCCTTACCACTAGGCAGAGGAGGTGATGCATTGGTTCCATACTGTCAGGGAAGGTGATGCGTCGGTTCCTTACTATAAGGGAAGATGATGCATCGACCTCTAGACACGTGGCCCTGGTTTCTTACTGCTGGGCAAGGTCGATGAGAAAAAACAGGAGAAAAAACAGTTCCCAGGGTCGATGCGTTGAAAATCTAGTATCATTGCTCAATTCTACAGGGATGAGGCAGGTGCTGCATTGGAGTTGGAGCAGTGCGTCACAGACTATGTTGACGCGGGTGCTCGAAACTCACAATGCAGCGGTTGTTCTGACGTGCTGCAACGGAAACCTGGGGCCTGCGGTGAAAGCCATGGTTGATGTGCCAAAACAGGAACCATGCTCTGGTGCTGGCAGCAACAATGCATCAAAATTCAAAGTCATGCACCGATTAAAACAGATACTGGGAGTTGATGCGTGAAATTTCTCCTTCAGTTCACCAGATATACACTTCCAAAGGCCCAGGAACTGGATATGGCTCCACTTGGCAAGTCAAGACTCTCAGCAGAAGAGCCCAGGCACTCACAGGTAAAGTTTTTGATGGCCCGAGACTTCTTAACAGGAGGCAAGCATACACAAGCCCTTGGAAAACCTTGGAAGCAGGATACAGAAAGCAAAGTTGAGTCCTTTCACTCTCTGCACAGAAGCAGCAAGAAGCAGGGCAGCAAAACGAAGCAACAGGCAGAGTATCAGTTCCTCCTACAGCATCCAGATCTTCTTCCTGGCAGAATGTCCTCAGTCCAGAAGTGTTCTGATTTGAGTGTGCCAGAGGTCCAATATTTTTACCCCTTTCTGCCTTTGAAGTGGGCAAACGTCAAAGGATAGTCTTTGTAGTGCACAAGACACAGCCTTTCCCTGAACAGGCTCCAGACACACTACAGGGGGGTGGAGACAGCTTAGTGTGAGGACAGGCACAGCCCTGTTCAAGTGTCAGTGACAACTCCTACCACTTCAGCTCAGGAAGGCCCGCCATCCTTTGTATGACTGTCTAGAGTGAATGCGCAAGAGCCCAACTGTCATTCTTACCCAGACGTGGATTCTACAGACAGGCAGGGGCACAGAATGGTTAAGCAAGAAAATGTCCACTTTCTAAAAGTGGCATTTTCAAACACGCAATTTAAAAATCAACTTCACCAAACGACTTACTTTTAAATTGTGAGTTCAGAGACCCCAAACTCCAAATCTCTATCAGCTCCCAATGGGAAATTACACTTAAAAGATATTTAAAGGCAATCCCCATATTACTCTATGGGAGAGGTAGTCCTTGCAATAGTGAAACAACAAATTAGCAGTATTTCACTATTAGGACGTGTAAAACCCACCAGTACATAGCCTACCGTATAAATGCACTGTACCCTGCCCATGGGACTGCCTAAGGCTTACTTTAGGGTTGTCTTACATGTAGTAAAACGGGAGGTTTGGGCTTGGCAACTGGATGCACTTGCCAGTTCGAAACGGCAGATCAAAACTGCACACACACACTGCAGTGGCAGATCTGAGACAGGTTTACAGGGCTACTCATGTGGGTGGCACAATCAGTGCTGCAGGCCCACGAGTAGAATTTGATTTACAGGCCCTGGGCACACCTGGCGCACTTTACTTGGGACTTACTAGTAAATCAAATATGCCAATCATGGATAAACCAATTCATAATACAATTTATACGGGGAGCATTTGCACTTTAGCACTGGTCAGCACTGGTAAAGTGTACAGAGTCCTAAAATCAGCAAAAACGAACAGCAGCAGAGAGTCAAAAACATGAGGTCAGAAGCAAAAAGACTGGAAAAATCATGCCAAAAGATGCCAAGTCCAAAAGCCATGTTAACAAGCATTTCCAAAGCCAATAGGCTTTGCTTATGCATAATCTATTTGGTTTGTCTATGTTGTTTTACATGTTGCACAGCAACACATACACACGAACAAAGCCATATAGCTCTGCACAAGTTATTTGTCTTTTTTAATAGTTTTTTTTTCAACGATGGCTTATCATAAATAAAAACAAAGCATTATGTGCATTTTCTAGTGCTCAGTTTGTGTGGGGATCTGAACACATGAATATTTTATAAATAGGTGGTTTTGCTGCATTATCTGGTGTATAGGTGCTAATGGGTTCAGGAAGCAACTGCTCTGGTGACATGTTTGTTCTCTGCCTTAATTACCTTACCTGACTTAATCTAAGGGCTTGTGTCTTTGTCTTTACTGGAATATCTGTTGCATGTTAGAACTGTAATACAAAAAAAAGCACGAGCTGCTGTTTCCTAAAAAACAGAGAACATGAGCATTGAAGCCTGATTCTGTAGTAACGTAGGAATTGCAGCACTGTTATGACTGAAGCTGCACTGTAAGAAAAAACAGCTGGCATTATTACTGTTTGATTGAGAGCGCCTCAGCAAGATGGGGAAGAGATTCATTTTAAAAAAGTACCTCCAGAAGCATGTATCTACTGTAAGGACACTGACCAGCAGAAGCAGTACTTTGTCCATGGCCCGACATCAGAGGCGAGAAGGAGGTGCTGACCAGCAAGGAGACGAGTGATGTGGGAGCCAGCCTACAGCAAGTGCAGCAACGTGGACCCACATGGGAGCCAGCCAATGGTAAATACAGGGATGCAGGAGCCAGCCAATGGTAAGTAAAGGACAGGTTTTAAATCCTTTTTAGATTGTTTTTTAATACAATAGATTTGGCCTTCACAGTGTAGAAGAAATCTAAAAATGAATACAGTTTTATATAAAGTTCTACTAAAGAATTATGGCTGGGACTTTGTAGGGTGATAAAACATGAATAGATGCCCAGTATTTTCCCCATGCGAAGGTGGCAATCCTAAGTAACATAGATCATTTAAAAACGTTGTAGGCCGCCGCTTACCACATTCTCTCAGCAGAACATACCCAGCAGACTGTGTTCTAAGATCTCCTCTTATGGTGCCACCTTTGTTAAGCAGTGTCTGTTGTTTATAAATATGGTGCACTTCCCCTTAGACACTTGGTAGCTAAATGGGAAGGTGGATCTTGTGATAGCTGCCCTGTATGTGGCATTACTAAAGAAACAATTGGTCATTTTCTATTTGCTTGCAAAGCCTATTTGGTCCCGAGACGCATTTGGTTATCTCCGATGTGTAAAAATCTGGGGACCGCCAGTAGTATTGTCGCCCTGCGTATCATACACACTAGCTCTTTGACATGGATTTCAATAGCTACTGCAAAATATCTTGGATGGGCGTGGTCGATCAGACAGAGACTGCTAGTCTCTTGACTATTCTCTGTTATGACATTCTGCCTTAACTTTTAATCTGTACTTTCCTATTTTTACCAAATATTTTTAACCAAGTCAATTTTAAACTTTTTACTATTTTTAACTGTCTAATTGATATAGTATGTTAGTTTCAAATTAGCACTGTTAATTAAGTTAGAAATTCTAAAAAGTATGTCTTGTATTCTGACACCACATAGTCGTAAAATTTAATTCTATTTTAAACTGTTGTCTGAGCTTTAGCTTTTTTTTTGTTTTTTGTTATATGTACCTGCTTTTATGATGAAATTTCGAATAAAGCATACTTTGACTTGACTTGACTTGAAAAATATGGTAATGGTAAACCATTTAGTATACAGTTGTTAGAAGTCGGGCCTCTAGTTGGCAGTGGTATGCACCCTGTCCAAGTAATGGCCCTCACTCTAGTCAGGATGAGTAAGTTACACACCTAAGATAACTCCTGCTCACCCCCTTGATAGCCTGGCACAGAGCAGTCAGGCTTATCCCAGAGGCAATGTGTAAAGTGTTTTTTCTTCTCTCTCTCTCACTCCAGAAGGCCAGCAGATAACTGAATACATCTTAGGGTGGCTTCCTAGAAGCTTGTTCCCATTCCCCCTTGACCAGCCTGAGTGGTCCCCTCACAGGGTGCCCATACAGAAGTTCAAAATGGCTGAGGTCAACCCCCCCGTCTGTGGTAATACCTCCCTATAGGCGAATAAAAAGCATGGTAAGAGGACATCCAAAGCATGGTAAGAGGACATCCCACTTACGCCTCATGGGTTCTGAAAGACTCATATTCATGCCCTTCAGGGTACTGCTGAACCTTTCAACTTACCCATTGCTTTGGGGGTGGTAAGGGGAGGTGAACTTGTAGGTAACACCACATGCCTTCCACATGGCCTTTATGCATTTAGACATGAAGTTGGTACTCCAGTCGGATACCACCACTTTGTGGAAGCCCTCACAAGTAAAGATCCCATCAGTGCCCTGGCCACAGTGGGTGTTGACACAGTCCTCAGAGGGACAGCCATGTGTTTCAGTGGCATGGTCCACCAAGACAAGGATGAACCCATGGCTGTCTTGGGTCCAGAGGCCCAACAATGTTAATGCTCACCCGGTTGAAAGGGGTGCCTACGACAGGGAACGGTTGCTGGGGTCCTTGTATCTCCCCCCTTGTCCTGCCACTCACCTGACTGGTGAGAGCAAGATCTGCAGTGAGAATCTGAATGCATCCTCATTTGGGGCCAGTAAAAGTGGGTGAAAAGCCTGTCAAAGTTCTTGTCCTGCCTCTAATGATCTGCCAATGGCACATCATGAGCCAGACCCAGTAGGAAGGCTCTAAAGCGCTGAGGTACCAGCAACACACGGGCTGCCCTAGGCTCAGCAACTTTAGGCTCACTATAAAGGAGACCATTATCCCAACAGATCAGGTGAGATCCAGAGTGGTTACCAGCTGCCTGGGTTTCGGTCTGTCTCCCAAGACTCTCAAGAGGGGCAGTCCTGCACTGCGCAGGATTCCTCCTTGGTGAGACCCCCTTCCTGCTGCCAATGAGGCAGCCCAGACAGGTGCCCCATTTCAACCACCTCTTCCCCTGTAGGCTCCGGAGCATCCCCCTCGGGATCAGCTTCCTCCCAGACCATGGGAATTTCAGAAGTGGGGTTCCGTGCCCCTTGCTCCTCCTCGTCCTGGCAGGTACTGGGGCCACCCCTTTCAGGCTCCAGGTCGTTCTGATCACCCTCCCAGGCTGCCATGGACCATGTGGTCAGGCACGCCCACTCAGGCAGACCCAACATCTCCAAGTGTGACCTGAGCTCCACCTCCTTCCAGGCAGTATGTTCCAGGTTGTTTCCCAGCATACAGTCAACAGGCATGGATGGACTCATAGCTACCGTCAATGAACTCGAGAACCCCCCAACCACACTCAAAGGGAACCTGAGCCACCAGAAACTGGCGCTCGCTGTTGTCTACAGCAACAACGTGGTGGACTACATTAAGAATGACCCGCTCTTCAGACTCCAGATGACAGTGGACAGTTGTCATATTGGCTCCTGTGTCTCTCAGAGCCTACACCCTCCACCCATTGATGGTCACCCACTGCCTGTACTTCCTAGTATTGTTGGGCATGAGGGTTTTCTAGACCATCTCGCTGTCACCAAGAAAAACTAGGGTCCTCTCAGCTGGCTCCCTAACTGGGACCAACTCCTCCCCAAGCTTTACACTCGCCATCCCCAGTGACAGCCCACCGGTGGAGGCCTGTGCCCACTTGGGACTACCCTTGAAGTGCCCTTCCTGATTACACTCAAAGCACTTCAAAGGTCCCTTCCCTCCAGGCTTTCCTGGTGAGAACCATTTCTTTTCTGCAGTTTGTTGGGAACCCTTACCCTTGGAACTAGTTTGGGGGCCTTGAGAGAACTCCTTACTTTTGTTTTTATCTGCCCCCTTCTTGGGGACCCTGCCCATCATTTGTTAATTTCCCGTAAATAACTTCTTTCGTACCCCGGTGCTGAGCCAGCGGCCTGCCTCCTGAGCAAGCTTCATAGGATCATTCAGTTTTCTCTCAATCAAGTGCTGGTGCAGCTCTGGAAAACAACTACTAGACAAGTGCTCACATGCAATCACATTTTTCAGCCTCTGATAGTCACCTCACTGCCCTTCACCCAACCATTCAGTGCTCTGCAGTGGGAATCAACATACTCAATCCAGGTTTGAGAACCAAGTTTAGTACTCTTGCTGAACTTCACCCTGTAATTCTCTGGTGTGAGACCATACCTCCTAACTATGACTTCCTTCATGGTGGGGTACCCCATTACGTCTTCTGGTGATAGTGCCAACAAGGTGTGTCTCTCCCTCCACTGTGAAGTACTTCCACAAACCTGTCCCCCAATCTTTCTCAGGGACCCTGTGCATACTTAAAGCTACTTCATAGCTCTCAAACTACTGATCAATATCATCTCTCACCACAAAATCCGTAAGCACATCCTTGGGTATGTGTACCTTTACTTCTGAATGCACCAAATAAATGCTGCTACCATCTGTGCTGAACTTGGCCTTTAAATCCTGCTACTTCAAGCTCAGCTCTTGAGCTAAAAATAATTAGTTTCTACTCCATGGCCAATTTATTCTTTCTCTGCTTCCCTTCTGAGTTTGGCAAGTTCCAACCTGAACTTCCTTTCTTCCCACCTGCCCTCCAGCTCCTCTGGTGACAGACCTTTAGAGGAAACACTGCTGCTTGCCCTGGAGGGTGCTCTCAACTTAGGCAGATCCACATTTTCCACAAAATCCCCATGCAGGCTTTATTCCTCCATGTCATCCACAGCCACCCCTCACTCTAGTCAGGATGAGCAAGATACACACCTAGGATAACCTCTGCTCACCTCCTTGGTAGCTTGGCCCGGAAGAGGACAAGGGAGGGAGAGGGAGGACGAGAGAGAGAGAGACCCCCCACCCACAAAGGGCTTCACACCAGTTTAGGAAAAAAAACCTATTTATCTGTTTAAAACAAGACCAAAGTGACACTAATCCAACATACACATGTACAGATATGAATTTTTAAAGTTTAAATAAAGTTTAGCTCTTAGAACTCAATGGTTGTACTTAACCAGCCCAAAGTACCTTAGATGCATCAAAACTCAAAGACTATGTGCGGTGCAGGGGAGGTGAAGAGTCGAAAAAGCAGGTGATGCGTCGGTTCCTTACTGCTATGCAGGGGAGGTGATGCGTCGTTTGCGGGCACGATACCTCGGTTCCTTACTGTAGTGGGTGTCAATGAACAAACTGGCGCTCAAGGACAATGATGTGTCAAAAGTTAAGCCGCGATGAGTTGATTCCCAGCACACACAGGTGCAGTTCTTGGGGTTGCTGCGATGAAAAGCTGGGGCCTGCATTGCAAGTTGCGTCGAGCGAGGACCAGGCACTGGTGGAGGCAACGGCAATGCGTTGAGTTTTGCGATGATGGCTGGTTCTGAACGATGCCTAGAGTCAATGAGTGGATTTGCTCCTATGTTTCACCAGAACTCCCTTCCAAGGGCCCAGTAACTGGATTTGGCACCACTTGACAGAATAGGACTCAACACCAGCAGAGTCCAGGTGATTGAAGGTGAAGTCTTTGATGGCCCGGAAACTTCCAACAGGGGGCAAGCTCAAATAAAGCTCTTGTAGAACCTTGGGAAGGAGGATGTAGAAGGCAAAGTCCAGTACTTTCACTCCCAGGACAGAAGCCGAAACCAGCAGGCCAGCACAGTATAGCAAATAGGCAAACTAGCAGTCCCTCCTGACAGAAACTTCTTAGTCCAGATGTGTCCTGAGTACATGGTGTCAGAAGTCCAATACTTATACCCATTTCAGCCTTTAAAGTAGGCACACTTCTAAGGAAAGTCTTTGTAGTGCACAAGACCTTGCCCTTCCCTAACTACAGGGTGTGAGGACAGGCTCACCTCTATTCAGGTGTCAGTGTCAACTACTCCCACCACTCTAGTCCAGGAAGCGCCATCAGCCTGGTGATGGGCCACCAGGATATGCAGGGCACACCTCAGCTCCCTTTATGCAACTGTCCAGAGTGAATGCACAAGAGCCCAACTTGTCACCCTGACCCAGATGTGTATTCAGACAGGCAAAGGCACTGAATGGTTAAAGTAAGACAATGCCCATTTCCAAAAGTGGCATTTTCAGACCTACAATTTAAAAATCAACTTAACTAAAAGATGTATTTTTAAATTGTGAGTTCAAAAAACCAAACTCCAAATTTCTATCTGCTCCCAACAGGAAATTACACTTAAAAGATATTTCAACGCAATCCCCATCTCACCCTATGGGTGGAATATGCCTTGCAGTAGTGAAAAACGAATTTAGCAGTTTTGTACTACCATGACATGTAAAACACCACAGTACATGTCTTGCCTTTTAAATACACTGCATCCTGTCCATGGGTCTGCCTTGGGACTACCTTAGGGGTGACTTAAATGTAATAAAAGGGAAGGTTTGAGCCTTGCAGTGTGTGCACCTGCAAGGTCAAAATGGCAATTTAAAACTGCACAGACAGTGCAGTGGCAGGCAGGAGACAGGGTTGCAAGGCTACTTATGTGGGTGGCACAATCAGTGCTGCAGGCCCAGCAGCAGAACTTCATTTACAGACCTTGGCACACACAGTGCACTTTATTGGGGGCTTACAAGTAAACTAAATATGCCAATCATGGAAAAAACAATTGCCAATACAGTTT
The DNA here is from genome assembly GCF_964204655.1 of Triturus cristatus. Taxonomy (NCBI): domain Eukaryota; kingdom Metazoa; phylum Chordata; class Amphibia; order Caudata; family Salamandridae; genus Triturus; species Triturus cristatus. The sequence goes on from NC_140592.1 coordinate 2,269,420, forward strand.
AGACACAGGGCACTTGCACTTTAGCACTGGTCAGCAGTAGTAAAGTGCCCAGAGTCCTAAAGCCAGCAAAAGCGAAATCCAGCACACATTCCAAAAACAGGAGGTCAGAAGCAAAAAGACGGGGGAAACCACAGCAAGAGCTGCCAGGTTTAACAGTGAACTATTTTATGCTTAGAAGCTTCATTTAAGTACAAATTTTTCTTTTTAAAATCGCTTGCTGGAAAATGTCAGTTAAAATGAAATTTCCATTCTGGTTCTTCAATTTCTACTGTCTGTTTGGGCTGTTCTTCTCAGTTTTATTTTTATATTGGGAGGTCAGTCTCTTAAGATGCTGTTTTTAAAGCTTTCAGTATGTTTTCTTTGATGATAAACAAGATGACTTTTTTGTATGAAGCTTTTTTCACATTCTGTACATTTATAGGGTCTCTCCCCCGTGTGAATTCTTATGTGTTCGCTCAAATAATCTTTCCGATTAAATCTTTTGTGACAGAAGGTGCACATGTATGGCTTTTCACCTGAGTGAACTCGACAGTGTACGATAAGACGGGTTTTCTGAAAAAATCTTTTCTTACATTCAGGACATGCAAAACGTCTCTCTCTTGAATGTGATTTTAATTGTTTTTTTAAATCCCCCTTCACAGAGGAATTTTTATCAGAAGACATGCATGTTTTCTGATCTTGCTCAGTGTTTTGTAGATCTTTACACAAGTGTGAGTTCCGCAGATTGCTGTTGCAGTTAATATATTGCTCTGACCCGCCTGTTCCTTGGTCTGATCCGCCTGTTCCATGCTCAGATCCGCCTGTTCCTTGCTTTGATCTGCCTGTTCCTTGGTGTATATTGGCATGCCCTGGATAGCTGAGACTACTTTCACAGTGAGAAGTTTTCTCTTCGATGCTTTCTGGATAGGTTTCTGCCCATATAAGATTTCTAGGGTGTGCTTCCTTATCACAGCTTGGAAAACCCATCATATTGATTCTCTCTGAAATCGCTTTACGAGGCAGTCTTTTTGCAGGATATTTTAAAGCGTCTTCATCTTTCTTTTTTCTGGTCATCCTTTGATCATCTGTTAAATTGGAATGAGTTATTCTTTAGATGTGAACTCAAGAAAACACTATAGCGCACATTTTCAAAAGATGCAGTGTAAAAATAACAGCACAGTAAGAATTTTACTAAACAGAGGAAAAATGGGAATGTTGCAGCGCCAATAGATCTACAGGTAACAATAAAACAGAGATTAATACACACAATACTGCAGGTATCCCAGATACCCCTAAAGGTGACAGTGTTGCGCTTTACACATGCTTTTTGATTGACTGATCGTTATAGAAAAACAACAAACAAAATTCACCTCTAAGCTAAAATAACATTGTACAGGAGTAGCTTTAGAGCAAAGGTCTCACAAAACAAATGAATACATCTTGAAAAAAACAATAATTTTGGTTCATCCTATGAATTACTGGAACCCCTAAGTACACAAAACTTTTCCCACTTGATACCTAAGGCCCCTAATGTACAGGATCACATGGGCACAGATTTAGACATACACAGAAAGTATGTAGGTCTAAACCACTACCACTTTAACAATGAATGCCTTAACCACAAATGCTCAATCACTACCTAAGTCAAACCACTATGTTCTTTACAACGACTTACTAAACCTCGAAACATTTTCATTTTCTATATTACCTAATTCTAAGACTACATTCTCTCAAATGCATGTTTTAAACACGGCACAATTTTTTACATTTTTATTAATCTTGTCTTTTTTATAATACTTTTTTATCTTTTTAATCTTTAAATTTTCATTCTTTAAAATCGCTTTTTACAAATATTGACGTACTTACAAATTCACACTAATCTACGCTAAATAACAATAACATATAAATCCATCATCTTTTTTTTCGATTTTGACTAGAATGCTAACTAAAATTAAATTAAAATAACTCCAAATGCACACATTTTAACTAGTCGCATTTTGCACAGATCAAGATCGTATCTTTGAATAGCAAACCAACAGTGCCATCTACTGTCCTAATACAGTATTTTATAATAAAGACTAATACATTTTCAAACCTGATTAAAATTAAACACCTTACATCCCTTTCCTAACTTCAATTATTTTAATCTAATTACACATGCATGTAAGATTAATTATTTAATTATTGATACTTACCTCTTGTTTATTAATTCGTGGTTCATGTACAGTAGTGGTTAATGAATTCGCGGTTCGGGTAAAGGTCGTTGTTGAGGATTCGTTGTTTAGTACACTCGTTCTTATTGATTCGTTGTTGAGGCCGTTTCCCACTCAGAATACCAGCAGAGAGCCCATTCACCCATCCTGATTGTGGCAGTTCAGGGATTCCTGAAGGCTGGTCACCACCACAGAGCAAGAAAAGGCAAAACCTCTCTTTGTATGAGACTTTAAAAAAGGCAGAATTTCGAGGAATTTCGTGAGCCATCCTGGCAGTGGCTGGTTTTAGGCCGAATGTTTATAGAAGCCTTGCCTTGCTTAAGATGCTTTCTGATGAGTTTAGGCTTTGAGCAAAATATTGACTTTTTTTGCTTGGACTGCCTTACCTGGCTCAAGATTCTGGACCGTATCTACGACCTTTCTAGTAACTCCTTTCTTGTACTGTGGCAACACAGTACCTGAAAAGGAAATAAAAAAAGAAGACAAAATGAAACAAGGAAAAGACTATAAGTAAATGGAGCCTACATGTCTGGCTTTGGTAGCCAACTGTTGGGTCTGTGACTGTTACTGTACAAGGAGACTTTTTTGGGTGTAGTATAGCATGCAAGAGCAGAATGCCACCACTCACAGAGAGGTGATTCAACGACTGAAGTTGGCGGACCCGGTGTCCTATGCTGTGGTGAGCGGAACAAAAATGTGAACAACATATTGGCAGGGCAATGGATGAAAAGAGCTAAAAAGGGGTTTGGGGAGTGTTCCCCATGTTAATTCCCATAGGACCTTTACACACGTCTACAGCCGGAACTGCTGAATGGAACGACACCACATTTGGCAGAAAGGCAGATGTCAGTTCAGGAAAGTGCCTTTTAGTGATTCGGTATAAATCCGTTCAGAGATATTAACCAACATCAAAATTTGTATATAAAGAGAAGTGAAAGCTCCGCGACCCCTCCAGATCTCATACTGAACGTAAAGAAAAAAAAACAGGGAGCATTATAGAAATACCCTGGACCCCTAGGACTCTTGGGGGGTGGGTGGCGTGGTCCAGTAAGGACCCGGCTGCCCAAAAAAGCCCATTTTACTTCCCCCGGGTGGGACAGGTCCTGGACGCATTCTGATAAGGGAGGGGGCACATGCCCCCCACCTCCAGGGACTTTGTATTGCCCCGGGGACCACCACCTTCCCAGGGCTTAGTTCTTTATAAACAGGGATGCCTCTCGGACCCCCCCAAGGCCCAGGGTACCACAACCTCCTCGGGCCACATGCCCGAATGTAATTAGGGAGAGGTCTCTTAGACCGCCGTGGCCCCAGGCACCACCCTCTCCCGTGGCAAAAAATATTTGTATTGGGGGGCCTCAGGGACCCGGCCCCGAGGACCACAACCTTGCTGAGACCATAGTCTTTTAAAATAATTGAGGAGGGCAGCACAGCCCCCCTCTGGGGCTGCCTTCTCCCACGGGGACCACAACCTTCCTGCAGCAGGCCCTATACAGAGAAAAGGAGGGGGGCCATGCAGTCCCCCTTCTGGAGCCATAGATGGCCCTCGGGACCATCACTCTCTAGGGCTAGCTCCTGATATGTTCCGGGGTGCCCACCCCTGGGACACAGCTGTTTGCTGTGTATTAGCGGGAGCTTTACCGCTCCTGCCAAGCCACAGCAAGCGCTCCGCATTCAGCAAGGGAGAGTATTAAAAATGCTCTTGTTTGCTGACAGCGGAGCAGAATTGCTTTCACACAGAGGGAGCTCCCTGTATGTGAAAGCAATGCTGGCTCCCGCAGGTGGTGAGAAGCTGGAAGGGACCGCGGGGGCCTTAGGCCCCCCCCATGATCCCCAACAGTTGTGGGTGGGTGTCCTGGGTGGAACCAGGGCACCAAGAATAGAGGCCGGGGCCCGGGGTATGGTGTCTCTGGAGCTGAAATCAGCCAGGGGGGGTCAGTCCCCCTCCCCTAATTTAATAAAAAATAAAAAAGCTGGGGCCACACCCGGGATTTGGGGTCCCTCTGTCGCATTTTCGCGGCAAAAGCTAAAAGCTAAAAAAAAAAAAAAAAAGACTTCGCCCTGTCGGGGCATGCAAGGACCACAGTTAGGGGGCCAGTGTATTCCTACTCTGCCCTCTAATCTTTTTGTAAATGTTTTTTGTAGGTCTCGGCTGAAGCTGAGATTCAATATGGCTGCCAACACTTCCTGGTTTAAGGGTTAGCAGCAAATCACATTTCAGCATTGGGGCTGTCGGATCCTCAGTGGTTCTAATCTATCTATCTATCTATCTATCTATCTATCTATCTATCTATCTATCTATCTATCTATCTATCTATCCAAAACCTGTTCATAAAATAAAAACAGGCACCGACACAGCACAGGACACCAGTTGTTAATCCACTCCGTTTTTTTCAGTAAATCTAGCAATGTGACGCACTTCAGCCGAGACACCTGCCTTTCTCACACTTAATGGGCGCCGCACTGAGCTCACCATTTGTAAAGTTCAACAAAGCACGTGATGCATAGACACTGAAGAGCCCTGCAGATGCAGCTATCTTATGTTTCAATACAAAATATTTACATTGTCAATACAAACCCTGATAATAATGTCATTCCACAACTACTGCATCAAATAATTGCAATACAACCTGTGACTGCACAATTTGATGTTTTAAACTAAAAATACCTCTGGTTAAATACCTAAGACCAGTGTCGAGTCTTCACAGTAAAACCCCAACTTTTGCAAACAACTGGGCAGTACACAAGGGTGATGCAAAAAGTCACAAAAATCCAGGTAAAACATGTCTTTTTAAGCTCATTGTTGTTAGTACCAACACCATTGTAAGAACCAAGTCCAGTTTGAGAAAGCTTCTTTCTTGCCTCCAAGATCTGCCCAGACTACTATAAAAAATATTTATTCCGTGCAACATCTTATTCGAAAAGTCTCAAGTTCCATGTAACGATTTATGGGGCTGTATACATTTGAAAATAGATGGTCCTCGTAAATTGCGCACTAAAGCGCTGGTTGTATTTACCCGTGTTACTGCTGTGCTTATTCATCTCTAGTAACCCTGTACTTCCAAGTGCCCAACAAAATAAAAGTGTGTAATAGAAACCTCAAAGTTCACAGCTATGTGCACCCCAATCCTCAGAACTAAAAATGTAAAACACATTGTCATTTCTCCACAGATATCTCAAATTGTAGTAGGGCAGCACATACCATTTGTTCCTTCTGTCATGGCGCTAAATCAAAACACTGTCTCTAATGCCCCAAGTCCTTCCGTTCTTTCCTAATTCCTGATATATATATTTCAAGAAAGCTTCTGAAGAGAGCCCTGCTTTTACCACACCATCACCAGGACCAACAGAAGGACGGCACACAGGAATACTTTTATTTGGCTTCAAATGCTTCCATACGTAATGGAGCAAGTAACCAGCAAAGTGCAAGGTACATATTAACCCACAAAACATGTAACATATAACATATATATATAATGTTACTTGCCCAGTAAGCATCTGTTCTTGGCATGTAGAGCTGTAGATTCTCATGCTTTGCATACTCCTGGCATGAGAAGGTGATTCCTTCTTTCGGTGATAGTGCGCATAGACATCAATTCCATTGTCCATGCATATGTATATTGTAGGAAGGTGGATATCTGACTATGGTTACCCCCAACTTTTTGCCTAGTGTCTAGCTGGTTTTTCGACTTATTTGGCCTGAGATCCTGCCATTCAGGGTCTCAGGCTGTCTGCTCTCTCTTTAAAATGGACTCCATGTACCCTAGGTACATAACCAATTGGTAAGGATCACCTTATTGGACCCTGTACAGTGTACCCTAGGTACCCAGGGCATAGGTGTACCCTAGGCCTCCCAGGGGCTGCAGCATGTATTATGCCACCCCTGGTCTGGCCTTCCAATCAGACACAACTGGCTGATCACTCAGCTGGGGCAAGGTCGTGTAATCACCCCTTGCTTAGATATAGTATGCCTATATCTACCCTTATATATAGACACATGTGTACCTATCAGTCACTCCTATGGCAGGCCTTAACAATCCTGGAGGCAGAGTGCTTGGTAACATGTGAGATGGTGCTCTAGCATGAGCTGAGCCTGTCTGCAGCTTTCGGAACCATGTCCTTATAGCTGTTCTATGATATAGCCTACCATATACTCTTAAAGTGCCTTATAATCTTAAACGGTTATGGTAACTATGGTTTGGCTTTATCGAAACATGTCGTGTAAGGTGTCTAACACTGTGGAATAATACCCCCATACCATTTCTGGACATGAGGATATTATTCCCCCCTTCTAGAGGGGAAGACATGTTAAAATCATACTTTACTGTTAGCCTCTGACCAAAGCCTCAGCATCACAAAATGGATGCTGCTGCCACGACACAAGTCTGACCTCCTGCTGCTGGGAGTGATCCCAGCCAGGGAGGCCTGGACAATAGGTTTTCTGCTTGGGGAGGTGCTAGCACCTCCCCAGACAACCTTTAGTGTATTGGGGCAGGGAGGGCTGAAAGGAATGAGACATGCCTGGGGCACACAAGGTGTCCCATGCATAGTCCAGTTCAAACCGGTGTTGGGGCACTCCAGCCCCAGTCCTGGCGCGAAACTGGACAAAGGGAAGGGGGTGTAACCACCCCCTCCCAGGTCCCACCCATAAGGCGTGACCTAGCAGGTAACCCAGCCCCCCAGATTAGTATAAGAGTGGGAGTTGGGCCTCAAGACTTTAGATTATCCTGAACCTGCAACTTGAACAGAAACTCTGGACCTTCGACATTCGACGAAAGAAGAAGACTGAAGAATCTCCCTTGTGGCCAAGGAGTGGCTACCCTGTGCAAACAGGCACCATCAAGGGACTACCCTTTGCTTTGCTAAAGTTCTACGAGGGACCGACTGCAGAGCCCGACCAGAGCCTTGACTTCCAGACTTCTCCGACCCTGATCCACATCCACAGCAGAGCTGAGATCCGTGGAGGCGACGAGAGACGTGGGACCGGCTACTTGGGAAAAGTGGCTAGTATCTTCAAGCGCAGCTTCTGAGGCACCCTCGAAGTTGTGCACCGGGGATTGAGAAGCCCCAACCCCAAGCACCATCTGCACCGAAGATCAGCCCCCCACACTCCACGAGTCCTGCGTGGGGCCCTTCTGCATTTTCCTGCTTGCCGCGTATGTCCGGTTGCTTGCCCGCTGGCTAGTGGCCTTTGTGACGACGCATCCTGTAATCTTCACCGCTGGTTTGGCTCCTCCAGACTGGCTCCTGCTTCTTTGAAAAAGAGAAGCGCCCCAGACCTTCCTGGTCTGCACCAGAAGCAAGTCCTCCGTTCTTCGTGGGTTCCGCTTGCCAAGGCTTGGTGAGTCCTAGTCCAACTTCGACGCCGCCGACAGCAAGAGCCTTCGTGGGACAACTCGCCTCCTGGTCCTGGTCGTCCTCGACGTTCCCTGGTCCTCGTGGCTGCAGCGACAAGCTTCACCTTCACCTGCAATCTTCACGACATCGCCTGGTTCCTTCCTGGTTCCACGTGGTCACTGGCTAGTGACCTTGACTCTGTCCCTTCTGCTTGCAGGTCTCCTCTCTTCTTGATCCCAGCCTTGGGATCCACCGGACACTCTTCACTGACTGCCTGTCAGCATCTTTCTTCAGGCATCCATAGGAGTCGACGACGAAACCCGACGCAACTTCACCCCTATGCACCCGCAGCCTGTGGGCTAGGTAACTTGGGTACTCCGGTGCTCATCAGGATAGTGACTCTCCTAGTGTCTAGTTTTCCAGTCTCGACTTCCTAGCTACTCCGGAAGTGTCCTAAATCTATCTATTTCTAAACTGTACTATTGCTAGTGACTTTTACGCATTACGCGTGAGTGTTTCCACTCTGCACCTGAATCCCGTGGGCCTCCCACTTCCTAACCTTTGGTAGTATAGTGTAGCCCCAGCGATTCCCTAGGCCTAGGCCTATCCTATTTCCGTGACAGTGGTCCTTATACCACTTACTTAGTATATGGTTTGCGTGGCCCCTAGGGCCTAACTGTATTACTTACCTGTGTGACTTAATGTATGCTTAAATAAGACTGTGTTGTACTTACCTCTAATCTCATAAAGAGTGCTGAGGGTTTGACTAGAATAAATACACTTTATTTTATATATATATCTGTTGTGGTGTCCTTTCATTTGGTATTCAAGGGATTATATATGGTATCACAGCTGGCTTCACATGCCATTCAGAGTTTAGCCTAAGACTGCTCTTGTCCATGCTACCACTAGGATAGCTGGTCTATAAGGTTGACTTTACAACCAATCACCATAAGGGTATTTGGACTGATATAAGGTATACACTAGAACTAGTGACATCATACATCAGGCCAACTTCTCACATATATAAAGTAAGAAAACTGCAACAGGTATAGGTACCCGTGGAGGCGGGTGGGCAAATGTGAATCTACAGCTTTACATGCCAAGAACAGATGCTTATTGGGTAAGTAACATTACCCGTTCGAGGCTTGTGAGCTGTAGATCACATGCTTTACATAGACTATACAGCAGTAAACTCCCAAAGCAGTGGCTAAGCTGGAGCTGTTATAGTTGTTTGAAAAGGTGTTTCAAGTACTGCTTGGCCCACATTAGCTTGTTGACTCGCTAACACATCTACACAATAGTGTTTGGTGAATGTGTACAGTGTAGACCATGTTGCTGCCTTACAGATGTCAGCTAGGGGAATATTCCCTAAGAAGACCATAGTAGCCCCTATTTTGTGGGTGGAAAACGCTCTAGGGGTACTGTCAAGGTTCTTTTTGCTTTCACATAACATGTTTGGATACATTTCACGATCCATCTTGCAATGCTTTATTTAGATAGAGATTGCCTTTGTGTGGTTGCGAAAAAGCAACAAAGAACTGTTTGGTCCTAACGAAAATCTTTTGTTCTTTCTACATAATATAGTAGAGCTCTTCTAGCATCTAGTGTGGGTAGAGCCCGTTCTGCTACAGAATCAGGATGAGGAAAAAATACGGGTAAGAACTGAGTGATTGATGTGAAAAGCAGAAACCACTTTAGGAAAAAATTTGGGATTAGTTAGAAGAACAACTTTACATGAGAGAAATTGTGGTTGACACTTGTGCATTGCTTCAAAGGGTGGACCCATTAGCCTTGTAAGTACTATGTTCAAGTTCCAAACTGGTGCAGGTGGAGCTCTTGGTTGTATTACTTCTTTTTAGTCCTTCCATAAAGGTCTTTATTACTGGTACTCTGAATAGAGGATACGTGTTGTCTGTTTTGTAAGTATGCAGCTACTGCTGCTAAATGCAATCAAATGGATGTGTAGGTTAATCCAGACTGCTGTAAGTGTAAGAGGTAACAGATGATGATCGTTTCCACTTCGCTGCATAACACACCCTAGTAGTAGGTTTCCTAGCCTCTTTTAGGCTATTCATACAGTCTGGTGGCTATTGTAAATAACAAAACTCTATGACTTCAGGAGCTAAATCGCTAGGTTGAGTTCCTCGGGATTTGGTTGCCTGATTTCTCCATGGCGCTGAGTGAGGAGACTGGAGTTGAGATGCAGCTTTTGGTGTGAACTATTGAGAGCTCTAACAGGGTGGTGAACCAAGGTTGAGGTGCCCATGTGGGAGCGATGAGAATGAGTTTGAGGGATGATTGCTTGAGCTTCTGAACTACCAGCGGAATGAGAGGGAGAGGCGGAAAAGCGTAGGCAAATATCCCCGACTAGTTAATCCATAGGGCAGCGCTTTTGGAGAGCAGGTGTGGGATTCTGGAGGCGAAGCTTGGGCATTTTGCGTTTTGAGCTGTGGCGAAAAGGTCTATGTGAGGAAATCCCCATTACTGAAAGTAGGGAAGAAGAATCTGGGGATGAAGTTCCCACTCGTGGATTTGCTCTCTGTCTGCTGAGAAGGTCTGCAATCTGATTGTTTACTCCAGGAAGATGTTCTGCTAGGAGATACATTTTGCGATGTATGACCCATTTCCAAATGGCTTGTGCTTGGTGTGACAGTTGGAGAGCGTATGTCCCCTTACTATTGTTGTTGGTTTGGTGCGCGAATGGAGACAAACCATGTGCGCGCCTTGACAGGCGATGTGCACGCGCATGGCGTCTCCTCTCTGCCTCACACGCTCCCACCGCGTGCTGCAACTATACAAGGCAGACACGTGCTTCTTGACTTTTGTTGCTCTGATTGGAAAAGTTATGAAGCAGTTGGAGTCTTATTCATACAAAACAAACATGTACAAAGTGTGCTCCATTGGGAAAGAATTATTATGCATATATTCCGTATCTGCAGGGTCTTAAATCACAAATGGCATTTTTAACAATGTTGGGGGAAATAAAATAACAAAATAAGTGATTGCTTTCTTTAGAGAATACATAGAGGAGACTCAATGCGAGAAACCACGTGATTGTGTGCACTGTTCAGATGTAGGACAGTCCATTATGTAGTCCATGTCAAGCACTTCCCGAAAGGTGAAAGGATACATTAAACAGCCAATGGCCTGTGGGGAGAGAGAATCACTCTGACTAGAGCCAGAGCCCGCTCTACGCGAGTATGCATACCATAGAACTACTGCCCTATCAGGCTCCCACCAAATTCTGGCTAAGAATGTATCACATACCATCACTAACCTTCAGAATGCAGTGCATTACCTAAAAAGGATTACAGACTATTGTGTCTATTCTAAAGAGGACTAGAGAACAGACAATGCCCCCTCATCAATATGTTATTAAAGCCTTTTGGTTACTGTAATAAAGGTTTCCTTTATAAATGCAGGTTGAAGTTGCTGGTCATTCCAGCTCAATTAAACATCTATTGCCCAAGATGCAGCACGGAAATCTAGGATATTGCCACTGCTCATATATTCTTAGCAACGCAGCACAACCAGTGACATTTCCCGGTTAAATGTGCCTTGTGTTCCCTTTAAGCCTCGCTCTGCACCTCGTTTATGCAATTCAATTCTTACACCAAGGATGCGAAGCTTGAGGTAAATTACATATGTGTTTAGTTGCCCAGCCAGGTGGCATCAGTAGATAATTGGAGCAGAGTCAAAGTCTGATCATCAACGTCCTGGGCATCTGGGTGAGAACTCGCCAGTGGGCGCGCGGAGCAAAAGGCCTTCCATACTGTAGAATAACTGAACTCAATAACTCGTTATAAGGGTTAGTGCAACATTTATCAACCTTGAAATTATTGTGCACGAAATCTTCATTCCAACAACTGGTGTCATTTGCACTAGTAATCAAAAATATTGCATCTTTTTATGATCGATGTCACGTTTTAACGTGTTAAGCTGACTCTTATGGAGTGCTGTGTACACTGGTATGAGTCACTGTATTTTCAGCATTAGTCGTCAAAGTAATTTATTAAATCCTACAATTATACTTTGCACTGCTGGGTTGCAGTAAGCCGTAAAGGGTTTCAAAGGATTTTTGGCACATGGCTGACTCTGAGCATCAGGAACATTGGCCATTCACTTAAGAGGGATACAGGTGATATTGTGACTCAAGTCATGTGAACTAGATGCCTTGCCTTAATGGGATGACGTTCTCTTGCGAAGGAGCCATGTGCTGCTCCAAAATTCACACTCATTTTTGGCCCTGTATTGCTGCTTCCTCTTGGGCTCCTAGAAGTGTTTTCGTCACCCTTGTCTTTGGTGTTCCAAACTCTGCAACAATAAAGTGGGGTGCATTGCCTCCTAGCTAGACTGAGCCAGGGTAAGCTATTTTATGGGAACACACCAACTGGTGCCCTGATCTACATAAAGCCTGTTGCTCTTTTTTTAGGTCTGACGTTAGCCAAGATCTTTCGATTTTACTCTAATTATAAATATATGCTGCTTATTTATAGCGGCCTTGAGTGGCCCTCTCTATCCATAGGTCTGCTATGGAGTCGTTCACATTTTTCTTCTGCCCACAGCAGCATAGCGCACAGGGGAGCCGGCCAGCCCACTTCAGTCAGTTCCTAAATTCACTCTGAGTTGTGCATACGGCTGTTTCAGACGAAGCAAATCCACGCACAAAGTAGTTCCACTGAGTGACAGACACTACTATGGCAATGAGACTTCGCGAGACCCCTAAAATAACTTTTTGCTTTTAACATTTTTGTAGATTGATGAGGGCCCAGCAGCTTCACAAAGTGTTTCAAAAACTGTAACAAAACAAAATAAACACTGTCAAAGACTGGCAGCTAAGATAACGCCCGACCTATTGGCTTTGCTAATGCTTCTTTAAACTGTGCCCTGAAGGAACTAGCAGCAGTTCTGTGTTCAGACAAATGAGAACCTCTACACCTCACCCATCCCCCAATTATGCAGCTCGGAAGCAATTTTTAAACCAAATAATACTTTGTCAAGGGACAGTTCGTGTAAAATAGTGGTACACAACACATTCACCGATTTTAGTCATTATGAAAATTACTAAATTTGCAATTAGGGAAACAGCAAAGAGAGCTCGAGTTACAGGTTGAAGCAATCGCACGCCTGGGTGTGTTAAGCTTTCGCTCCAGGCCTACTCTCAACCCATGCGCCGCGTGTCTTATCCGTTACAAAGATTCAATAAATTCAATGTTGAATCATGTCTTTTTCTGCACAGAAGTTTGCCAAAGCGGCTGGAGGATAAGTTACCCTAGCTACTGTTTCGAGATATGCTGCAATAACGCAACCATATTATTTTTTTACCAAAGCAAGGGTTAGATCAGTAACAAAGAGGAGCTGTATTGCTGTTTCATGAAGGTAATGATGAGGCAACAGTTATTCAATTCAATGCATCACAATGCAAAGCAACACGTTAACGAGGTTGTGTACCCTGGGCAGCGCTTTCAGGTCTCGCCTTTGAGACAGCTTTAGCTGTTACGCCAGACTACTTTTAAAAAAAGCATTTGCGATGCAATAGGTCTTGCATTTGTGAGAGTTTGAGCTAATGGCTTTGAAAATTACAATGCCTTTTATGTATGTGTTTTAAAAACTTGCAAGCGGTCGTAAACACGCACTTTTCTACTTCTAGTCGTTGCTTAAGAGAACCAAGGCTGGCAGTAACTGCACCTCGTTTACTGCCAGACCTGCTTGTCGTAAGTAAGCAAGGACTACAAGTACACAGTGCTTATTTACGCACCGCTTTCAGGTTTTCAAAACACATAAATAAAAGGTATTGTTATTTACAATACCAATAGCTCAAACTCTCGCAAATGCGAGACCTATTGCATTGCAAATGCTTGTTGTATAAAGTACATAGCTGTCATGTTGTCAGTGCGGACTAGGACAGTTTTGCCTATTAGGTGAGCTTGAAAGGCTTTGAGCACCAGAAACACTGCTAGTAGCTCTAGGTGATTTATATGGAGGCTCTTGTACTTTAGACTCCACAATCCTTGGATTGTGTGATACTGCATGTGAACACGCCAACCAGTGAGCGATGTGTCTGCTGTTAGCACCGTCTTTGGAACAGGGTCAATGAAGGGCGGTCCTTTGGATACATTTTGTGGGTTCCACCACTGCAGAGAGCTATGGGTGTGGCCGTCTACCAACACTAGATCCATTAATTGACCCTACGACTGGTTGCACTGACTTGCTAAGCATTCTTGAAGGGGACGCATGTGAAGTCTTGCATGGGGTACGATTGTGATGTAAGAGGCCATCATTCCCATCAGTTGCATGAAGACTCTGGCTGGTAATGAGTGGTTGGTCTGAAACTGAGTAAGAAGAGACTGAATACTGTGAATTCTGGCTGCATTGGGAGAGGTTAGAGATTTTGGAGAGTCTATCATGGCTCCCAAGTAAATTTGTGTGTTGGAAAGCTGTAGATGAGTCTTCAACGCATTTACTGTAAACCCTAGTTGGTAAAGTAATTGAATAGTGATTTGCGTGTGTTGGAGACACATTTGGTAAGTGCTGGCTTTGATTAGCCAGTCATCCAGGTATGGGAAGTGGTGTATATGCGGTCTTCTCAGATGTGCTGCGACTACTGCCAGACATTTGGTAAATACCCTGGGAGCAGTGGTTACCCCAAACAGTAGTACTCTGAATTGGTAATGATGAACCGCTATCATAAATCTGAGGTAATTGCGATGAGCAGGGTGAACTGGAATGTGGAAATATGCGTCTTTTAAGTCTAATGTGGACATAAAACCGCCCTACTGTAGAAGTGGGAGCACTTGTTGAAGTGTTACCATGTGGAAGTGCTCTGAAAGTATGTAGAGGTTTAGTTCTCTGAGGTCTAGAATACGTCTTAGGGAGCCGTCCTTTTTGAGCATCAGAAAGTACAGGGAGTTAACATCTGTTCCTTGATGTTGTAACGGCACAGGTTCTATGGCTCCTTTGGACGGGAGCGATTGGACCTCTTGCTGAAGTAGATGTAAATGTTCTGGTGACCTTTGTTGTTGTTGCCTCAATATCCTCCCCTAAAGAATCCCCCTGTAGAGGAGGAGTGATTGTTACCTTTGTAGGAGCTGGTAGTATTGTCTGAGGACATGGTTTTCACCCTCCACGGTAGAAGGAGCGACGAAAGGAGCCCCGATTAGAGGGAGACTGCAGAGCTCCCATAGACTTGGCTAATTCTGAGTATTTTTTCATTTTTCTAATGATTTATCGACTTTGGCCCGAAGAGATATTCCTTGTCAAAGGGAGTATTTAAAATAGATCGTTGGACTTCAGGTTTGAAACCTGGAATCCTTAACTATGCATGTCTCCTTAAAAACAGACTAGTGTTGATCGCTCTAGCTGCGGTGTCTGCAGCTTCTAAAGCGCATCTAACTGAGGAATCGGATATGAGCTTCCCTTCCTGGACTAAATCTTGGGCTTTTGATTTTATTTATCTGGGAGGTGTTTCAGCAATTGCTCCATTTCGTCCCAGTGTGCCCTATCATACCTGGCTAGCAGGGCCTGGGTGTTGGCAATGCACCAATGAGTGTGGCTAGCCCTTTGTGTGCTACTGAGCGTTTCAAATAGGAAATCTTCCTCTAGAGATTCCTTGTGTAACTGTACCCCATGATATTCCGCAACTCTAGCAAGTAATTCTAAATATCCTATATTGTTGTCAGGAGGGGAATGCTTTGCAGGGTAAAGATCTGGGTCGTTATCTGTAGGTGAATCCGTGTTATAATCTTTATAGGGGGTCTATTGGTAAAATATTGTCCCTCCCATCTCCATCATCATCATCATCATCATCATTAGGTGGTGGTGGTGGAGAGTTAGTTGGTGTAATCAGCAAATGCTGCAAGGGTGCAGATGTTGGTGTAGGGGAACGTGGTGGAGGAGGAGGAGGAGGGGATGGGTTAGTACCTACATTCTTCCTCTTCAAAAGAATATGGTAAGGGGAAAGCAGCAGAAACCTACCGTGATCCTCATTCTGCCGCCACCGGCAGGAGTCATAAGGGGCCAAAACCGTTGGGAGCAGCAGCGGGTGCAATCCATCGCGTCGCCGCCCCGGGACTCTAAATCCCGGCAGCCCCAGCGGCGGCGCGTCGAGGTGACGCCGTGAACGTGCCAGGTGGCGCCTACAAACACCGCGGAGGCCGGCGGAGCTGCGGGAAAGCAGCAGAAACCTACCGTGATCCTCATTCTGCCGCCACCGCCAGGAGTCATAAGGGGCCAAAACAGTTGGGAGCAGCAGCGGGTGCAATCCATCGCGTCGCCGCCCCGGGACTCTAAATCCCGGCAGCCCCAGTGGCGGCGCGTCGAGGTGACGCCGTGAACGCGCCAGGTGGCGCCTACAAACACCGCCGAGGTCAGCTGCGCGGGACGCGCGCGAGACGTGCCGGGCGAAGCCCGGGCCAAGGGCGGGCCCGTTTTAGCCCGTTCGAGACCGGAGGAGGCCGGGTCGGGCCCACCCTCTGTCAACCACGACATCAAACACCACTCTGAAGGTCAGTGAAAAGATCATTTCAAGTCCAAGTCCAGGGAAGAAGTCCTAAAGCTTGCCGGGGGGAAAGACCACTATAGTCTCGTTGTGTAATGACTGCCAACTATCTTTGAAATACAAGCGAGTACGGAGTTATCTGGCTATTGTTGACTGTACCTCCAGGAGGCGCCTACAAACATCCCTGAGGCCCGCCTCGCGGGACGCGCCGGACGAAGCCCGGACAAAGGGCGGCCCCTTTGTGGGCCTCAGAGGCCTAAGGAGACTGGACTGGGTCAGGAAGTTTATATTGTCTCTTCTGGACCTCTAACGTGCTATGAGCATGCAAGACATTTTATATATTATTACTATGTTATTTTTGTTTGTTTACTTTTTTGTGAGTGTTTAGACATAAGGGTACTTGCGTGGAAGATTAATATCACTGACTGCTCATAATGTCTAAATACAAAACAGACAAAGTGATGGTGGGCCCTGCTACCCTAGACAATTTCCTGGTTAAGAAAGTAACTCGGATTAATAATGATAGACTTGTATCTCTGGGGAAGGGCACTGTGATAGGGGAAACACTATCTGAAAATGTCCCTATTAGTCTGACCCAAGACTGTGAAATTAACACGAGTGATGTCATTTCTACTGACCCTCCAGCACCCATTTCAGTGACTGTGGAGGTTCATTCTGACTCACGGGCGCTGTCAAGTTCAGGCATTGGTGTGCTGAATGAGACCCAACCTGAAATCAGGCATTTGAGAACTTGTAGAACACAGTCTCAAAGGGAGAATGGGAAACATAATAATTCTAAGTCTAAAAAAAAGGATGGTAAGGCAATTATCAGTCCTGCTATAACAACCCCTTTTGTATTCACGGGCACTAATGGTAATGGTAATGGTAATGGAGTAAATTTTAATCCTGATTTGCTTGCTTCGCTTATAAACAACTTAGAAGTTTCTTTAACAGCTTCTTTAACAGCAAAAATGGAGGAGCTTATTAAACCATTAACCATTAAGATAGATAACCTAGTCAAGGAAGTGACAAGGCTGGGTGGTTTGTTACTGTCACAGAAGACTGTAACATCCAGTGGAAATGTATACTCTGGGGGGAAAGGGAGAGAAATTGCTGAAGCTAATGATACACGAAACAAGGGGAGGGGGGATATTGTTGTTGCAGTGGCCGCAGGATCTGAAACATCTATTCGACCGGATATCCCTGTGGCAACTGCTTTGCAGCAACAACCATCTATAAACCCCCAAAGCAGTAGAGCTCCCAGACCCCCGAGGTACAACCGCTATCTTAATTTACCACCAGACTGTGCTCCGTTTGTGGCAGTACTGACCAATGTGCCCCCCTGTGGCACCCATCCCGCATCTCCTTTTGATGAATCCCAAACCTCTTTGAAAAATAAGACAGTATCATGGCTTAACAAAAACTGTGGTTTCCCCATCTCTTATTTTGACCAGATAATGACAGTAAGGCGTGTAAACTGGGTGGGGCCGTCTAAAAAGTCTGGGACTGGGGACTGTATAGTTGTAAATTTCAAACACCCCCAGCATGTGGCAACTGTTCTTTTGAGAGCTTCTGCATTGGTATATAATATGAACAGTATTCGTGTACGCCCCCTGGGTTACTTTTATGCGCATTTGTGCAAACCTCCACCACAACAAAGTTTAACCAGGCGGGGGCTTGAACCTTATACTCCTGTGCAAGAGACTCAATTCCTTTACAATATCACTAATCCCTGCGGGTCAGGTGGACCCATTGGAACTTATAACAGGAGCCCCAGTGCTGGACACTATCAATATGGATCGAACTTAAACACACAGAACAGGTATGAAGTGTTATCCGGTCTTGAGCTGTGTGATTGACGGGGTGCACCTGCGGCTCAGGATACTAGGGCTACAGGTGAACCTATAAACTCAGATAACCCGGTGGGCAAAATGCCAGGATGTCTTGCTGTCTCTTGGCATATTGCTGGTCTTGCGGCCAAAATGTCTGATGTAAATTGGGTGACTTACATCAAGCAATTTTCGATTGTCTGTTTACAAGAGACCTGGGAGCTGGGCTGTAACCTCTTCTTAGAAGGGTATAAGGCCTTCTTTGTGCCAGCCTTGCCATCTTTGCGGGGTAGGCCCAAGGGGGGTCTTGTAATTTTTGTGTCCATACTAATACCCTGTGAAGTACGGAGAATTGGAGTACAACATACAGGTGTAATGGGCTTAATTCTAACTGGAGGTAATGTCCTTGTGGGCCTGGTGAATTTTTACAATGCTGCTTATGATAGTGCAGGCAGGAATCACATTCATATATTAAATTCTTTTGTCTCTAATTTTATGAAAAATGTGGGCCATAACCTCATGATTATGGGGGATTTTAATCTGCATCCTTGTATAGATCCATTGCACAAGTGCTTACCAGAAATGACTAGTGAACTTGCGGACTGTCTCCATATGGAGCACACTAAGGAGGGGGAAATGTGTAATGATCTACTGAATGACTATGGCCTCTCTCTGGCTATGTCATTAAAGGATCCGCTATATTGCTTTCACACCCCTACCTTTAAGGGGCATGGAAGGGGTACCTTTATAGACCACATACTTGTTTCGCGGACGATGCAAACTTTTTTAGATTCTTTTTGCATTGTTCCTAGCGAATTCAGTGACCATAACCCCCTAACAATCTGTTTAAAATGTCCCTGGTTAAAAAAAGGTAATAAGATCATTAATCAAGGCAGATTGGGCACAACTGATGGGAGGAGGCGGTTAAAATGGTCTATGGTCTCTGCAGATATCCTCTATAAGAACATCTCTGTAGGATGTGCAGAGGATATTAAAGTCTGTACTAATGGGCGGATGAACCTAGGCTGGTTCTAGAGGCTTATCAAAGTATTGCGGAGAAGGTGTCAGCGTTTCTATCGGTCCCTAAAAAAACTCAGGTTAATATAGGCCCGAGATGGTTTAGCCACGACTGCACTATAGCTGCTCGCAAACTGAGGCTTGCATTGTCAGCCTCCCCGAGGAATCGGGAGGTCGTAAAACTCTGTAGAAAGGAATATAAGGCTATTACTGTCGCCCGCAAGGAGTTTCCGAGGAAAGAGGCCTGGGAGGAACTGCTTGATCCCTCCACCCTGAATAGCAGCACCAAATTCTGGGCCCTTGTTAAAAAACCTTTTTGACCGAGGACCCAGGAGATGGACTTGTCTGTTGCATAACCAAAGAGGAATGGGAAAGTCATTTTGAAAGTCTGTACTATTCTGAGCGTTCTGGAACCATGGCTGCTGCCCCCCATGAGAGGGACAGCACCATTATTTTTGACATAAGTGAGGTCTTGGCTGCTATAATGGGTGTTAGACCAGGCCTCGTAGCATGGCTCTTCCTGTCCTCGCATTACCTAACCTGGTACCAGGGACCCCAAGCACACGGCCCAGCCGATCCTTCCCACCAGAACACACACACGCAGCCCGGGCCTCCCCGTCCATGGCCTCTCTCCTTTCGGCCACCCCGGGCACGCATGCCCACTTCGTGCACCAAGATGGCCGCCCGGCCCCAGCACAACCCGGGCCTAGAGGCGCCACTCCGGCTGGGGGACATCACGCTTCCAGGGGATGAGAGAGGGAGGAGCAGTTTCTATCGCACCTCTGAACTCCCCGGGGACGATGGGTTTCGATCGGCCCTCCGGCCTCCCTGAGGGCTGGCTCCACGCCTGCTGGGTGTCTGGGACTCCTCCCGACCCGGCCCTGAAAGGATCAAAAGACAATAGCAGGAAACCTCGACAAGCGACCCCCAGGTGACAAGACCCCTGCCTGCACAGACTCCGGACATCAAAGAGGGGTCGACCTATAACAAGGGGTGCTCTGGGACTGTCCGGCAGATTCGCCTTGGAACATCTGAGCCCTGCTGAGTGACTCGCGGCTCCCCGAAGAACGTAAGACCTCCGAACTTGTGCTTGAGCCCTGCTGAGTGACTCGCGGCTCCCTGAAGATCGTAAGACCTCCGAACTTGTGCTTGAGCCCTGCTGAGTGACTCGCGGCTCCCCGAAGAACGTAAGACCCCCGAACTTGTGCTTGAGCCTTGCTGAGTGACGCGCGGCTCCCTGAAGATCGTAAGACCTCCGAACTTGTGCTTGAGCCTGCTGAGTGACTCGCGGCTCCCCCTGACTCTCTTTGGTCCCGCCGGACCCCACGACGACAAGCGTATCCCCCAGCTCGAGGATTGTGAGCTGTGCGCCGGGTACGCTCCTGCATTTGATCCAATCCCCCCCCCAAAGACTGTCCCGCTACCTCCTACCCCCGCCAAGACTCTGTGAGCCCACGCTCTGCTTGTAAATATCTGCCTTGCTGATCATAAAGATCCTACCACTTCGATTTGATAAAGCTTGAATCCTAAGAACCCTCGGTGTGGTGTCTCTTTGTCGTGTGGTGCCAAGTGTACGATCCTAGGTACGAGATTCCTCCCCTGCGGAATCTCCCGCCAGTGCCCGGCTACGATACCTTGAGGGTGGGTCTCAGGACGGTCAGGGCCCCCTCCGGGCTCCCCTGAGGTCGCCTTCTAACAATGGGTCTCACTGCAAATAAAGCACCAGGTCCTGACGGAATACCACCGGATCTTTACAAATCTGATCCAGCTTTCTGGGCTCCCATTCTGGCTGCTGTATTTAATGCTGCGCCCATAGTGGGCTGTCCGGGAACGTGGGGTCTGTCAACTATAGTTCCTGTCTTCAAGAAGGGAGATAGGGGAAGTGCTCTTTGTTACCGTCCAATATCCCTAATTGATTCAATGGTTAAGATCATGGGGAGAGTTATACTTCAACGCCTAACAAGCTGGTCGAATGAAAATAATACCATGTCGATTTCTCAATATGGCTTTTGTGAAGGGCGCTCTACCATAACTCAGTGTCTCAACCTGTTTCTTATTCTGAACAAATATACTGTTGTACAGAAAGGAGTAATTCACCTTGCCTTCATGGATCTGTCCTCAGCCTTCGACTGTGTTAACAGAGGGAGGCTGTGGCAGACCATGAAGGATAAAGGTATTGACAGGGGGATCGTGGAGTTCCTAGTGGATCTTCATAATGACACAAGAGCCAACGTGAGGTTCGCATCGACCGGGGAAACCACAGGAAGTTTTAGTGTTAATAAAGGAGTACGACAGGGGTGTATCCTGGCCCCTTTTCTTTTTAATTTTTATATAAATGACTTAGAGGCTGAACTACAAAAGGTAAAATCAGATTGTCCTAGAGCTGGTGCGAGGGGTATTCCTTTACTTTTATATGCCGACGATGCGGTTTTAATTTCACGAACAGAATTAGGTCTCCAGGCACTTTTGAATGTTTTTAATAATTTTATGTCTGATAGGGACCTTATGGTCAACAATTCTAAATCTTACATAATGCATGTTGGCCGTCAACCTAAAAAGAAGTTCAATTTTAAATTGAATGATGTCCTGATCCCCATCACCCAGACGTTCTCATATGTGGGTGTTTTATTTGATACGAAGCTTAGTTGGGCCCCACATTTGGCCAAGAAGAAGGGGGAAATGACTAGAGTAAATGCCTCCATCTTCAACTTTGCCTCTAAATTGGGGAAAAAGCCAAATGTGGCTATGATGAAATTATATAACACTAAATCCATTGCCACCGCAGTATACGGAAGCGAGATATGGGGCTACATAAATGGCGAACAACTACAAATAGTTGAAAACAATTTCCTAAAGCGTCTGTTATGTGTCCCAGGTAGCACATCGAATTTAGCTGTACATGAAGAACTTGGTTGCCTGCATTTATCCGACATTGTTGGATTGAAACCATTGTTATGCTGGGTAAAATTATGGTTAAATGATGAAATTCCTTTAACACACCAGATTGTGGAAGATTTTGTATCACTCGATAATGCAACGTGTGTACCTTGGCTTAAATATTTGAAGTCCCAATTTTTGAAGCTTGGCCGCCTGAACTTGTTTGATAGCCCGAGGGATATAGTTAAGGGTGATGTTGCAGCAATTAAGAGAGCTTTCTTTTTGGATTGGAATGCCCTAAGAGATGAAGTTGATCTTTCGAAACCCAATGTTAGAAAGTATATCATGTTGAGAACTTGTGATTCTATGGAAATGTACCTAACATGCTCCTTTACCTCCCATGAGAAATTTTTGCTGACCCGTTTCAGGTTTAACATCTTTCATCATCTTTTAATTAGACCCAAGTCGGACATTTTTAAGAAACCTGCAGCTCCCTGGGGCTGCGACGAGAAGTCTCCACAGGATATGCTGCATTTTATATTTTTATGTACATTTTATGAATATCCCCGCCGGCGGTATCTTGTTACTCTTTTAAAAAAAAAATTAAATTTTAAACAAATTAGACCCGCCCTTATGTACTTACAGCTGCTGCACTCTGATAGTGTCCTCCAGCTGCTAGAATTTTTAAAATTAACCATGAGACTAAGAAAATGTTTAGATGAGTAACTGTGAATCACCTGCAGCCTAATGCACTAATGCACTTTTTAGGTCTCGCCTGACCCAGCGCATGCGCTGGTCTGGCGAGACTTATTGAGAGGGCTCCAAAAAGTGCTACCAGGCCAGCCTAGAGCTACAGTGCATGTGCGCGGGCGCGCGCGCCGCGCTTTACCGCGATTACTTTCACTTTAGCGGCCGAACTGCCGCTTTGCATAGCCAATAGGTCTCGCTTTTGGGACCTTATAAGTATTTAGTTATGCAACTTTTGCATGGCTAAACACTTATAAGGTCCCAAAGGCGAGACCTATTGGCTATGCCAATGCTTGTTCTGTATGTGGGCGCTACTTGCACTTTTCACGTACTGATTTTGTCTACGCACTCTCCTAAGAAATATATGTGTTGTATGTAATTTAGATTGACTTTGTAATTATTGTGACGTTTTTTAATATGAATTGTTTAATGTTGTATACTTTTATGGATTGCAATATATCCGAAATAAAGTCAATTTTGAATTTGAATTTGAATATGGTAAGGAGTGTCCTCTGACTCAGGTTTGCGTTCTGGAAGTGGTTTAGTAAGAACACGTCCTGAATCTGGGTTTATATAGAGTTCCTTCTGTTTTGGGTCCGATTTAGGTGTTGGGGCGTAAATAAAATCGGGTCCTGCAGCTTCGGAGGTCCAGTTTTAGGTTTCGTGCCGAGGTGGAATCCGTTTTCGGCGCAGAAGGTTTCAGTGCCAAAGAAGGTTTGGATTTTGGTGTCAATGATTTCGGCCCCGAAGTGGTCTTCAGCTTCGAGTCAGAAGCTTTCGGCTCGGTGCCAGACTTTGGCCGGCTCGATCCCGAGCCGGAGGGCTTAGTGCCGTATTTCGGTGCCGAGCCAGAGGGCGGGGCATCTGAAACCTCTTCTCGGTGCCGACCATGGCCAAAAGGCAGGAGTGGGACCGGAGCCTTTTATTTCAGCTGGATTGGCGTTTGGGTCAAGGGACACTCGGTACTCATGGGACGTTGACCTTGTGGCAAGTTTTCTTCTATCTCGGATTCCAATTCCGGAATGGAGACAAGTTCCTTTTGTTCTTCCTCGGCCCCCTGAACATCCAATTCGTGCTCGGATTCTTTGCCGAAGACGTCTGGCGTGTATTCGACGTTTTGACTCTGCATCTCGCAAGATCGAGCCAGACGATCACGGAGCGTTTTCTTCGATTGGAACGATCTGCACGTGTCGAAGTACTGTTCGTTGTGCTCCGGAGACAAGCAAAAGTTGCAGTCTTTATGCGACATGGTGCGCTGATACTTGGCGTGGCACCGAGGGCAGAATTTGAACGGAGTCCGTTCCATCGACTGCGAACTGGACCGAAGCAAGGGAAACCTGAAGAAACGTTTTCGAAGTGGAGCGCAGTAATATACGTCCGAACCCGATGGCGGAAAAAAACAATTTAACAATGGAGTCGATGCCCATGCGCACTATCACCGAAAAGGAGTCACCTTACCTCGTGACTGAAAAGACTTCTTCGAAGAAAAACAACTTACAAGCATCCTGACCCATCATTAGATGACAGGAGTATGCAAAGCATGTGATCTACAGCTCACTTGCCTCGAACATCTATATATCTATATATAGATATACATATATGTCTATATTTAGATATATTACCTACTGGCAGTCGCCAGTAGGTAGTTATAGTTAGGACCTATTTTCCATAGGAAATCCCCAAGATTCTATTTGGAATAACGTTGGCGCCGATTGACGAATCTTCGCGAAATTTTCCATACTTTTGGCAAGCTCCGGTCCGCTCCTATCCTGAAAATGTCACGGTGATTAGTCAAGCGGGGGCCGAGAAAAAAGGGGGGTCCCAAAACGCGTTTTCCCATGCATTTTCCCATAGGACCTGTTGACGCAGCTACAGCCCGAACTGCTGAACGAAATTACACCAAATTTGGCAAAGAGGTAGTCCTCAGTTCAGACTCGTGCCTTTTGCTTAAATGGTGTAAATCCGTTCAGTAGTTCCTGAGAAAATTAGAGTTAAAAAGATAGATTTATCTGGGCGGAGCCTAACCACACATCTCATCGTGAGATCTGATTGGCTGTCAGTACTTCATCCAAGAAGTGTTGGCAGCCATCTTGGGACCAATATACATGATAGCACCTCATTAAAAAGCATTGCAGTTAATAGAAGCTTTTAAGACTTTAGTTACATTATAAATCATTTGTTTAGGAATTGTGGTGTGTTCGAAGGTGATTTTACCATGTGAAAAAACCTTCTGCTGTGATATCATGAACCATGTTTGAGAGAAAACTATTTTCTCATGCTTTTCCCACAAAGGTTTGGAAGGTGATCTATAAACTAAACTGAGAGCCGTTTTTCTGTAAATTCACATTATCTTTCTCAGTCATGTGAGAATGAAGTCTGCCATTCTCAGTAACCCTTAAAACATTTAATTTTCAAAAAGGAACAAAATGAGGGGGTTCATTTTGCCATAGAAAGTATGATTAGTGCTGCAGAAAGTAAAATTAGGGCACATTTTAAGTGACTTCTCAAATCCTCTTCTATCTCATTAAAAAATTCTGACATGAAGACTGAAACATGCACTTTCAATACCAGCAGCATACTTCCCTGGTGAGCAGTAGCTTTACTACAGTGATGTAATAAGCAACTAGAGTGCTAACATTCTGAATTTATGGCAAATGTGTGACACATCTGAATGCCTTCTTGATGGAATCAAAGTAAAAAACTGAAAGTATTTCCTACTGAGGAGACTGCAGTAAATGAGGAAATTAGAAAACTTCATAACAAATAAATCACCCAAGATGGCCACCAGAGACAAAAGAGCCCAAATGTAGCCCAAATATCACCCGGATGTAGCCCACATGTAGCCCAATGACAGAAGTGTGCAAAACACTTATTTGTTGTGCATTTGCAGTTTTATATTGTGCAGACTTGTCAGGTATTGGAGTGCTTTACATGAGCATTGGTTACATCACACAAGATCAAATTCATTTTGGTTGTAGACATAGGGAGATTAAGTGGTTTGACCAGAATCACAGAATGTTGAGCTGAAGCAGAAACTCCAACCTGGTTCCCCAGTTGCAAAGTCTGCAGCTCTGGAAGTAACACCACATCCTCTCCCCTAGGTGCAACATTTAATCAAGTGGTCAACTGGATAAAAAAACATTAAGATTACAAATAATTTAAAAGTTCTTTGTCGCTATTTGAAAACTCAGAAAATATGTCCTCATTTTAGTTTTTTAGAGCACTAACCATAATTTTGATGCAAATAAGACCCTCTCATATATTTCTAATGGAAATGCTCTAGGTATTACAGTTTTGATTACATCAAGATGACGTCAGGCGTTCCACACTTTTGTAATAAATATAGAATGTTAGCAATCTAGTTGTTCATTGGGATACTGTTGAGAGGCAGAGGCCAGGGGCACGGACTCTGAAAATTGAAGGCAGGTAGGAGAGTGCAGAGGCAACAATTTGACCACACTGGGCAGGCAGGAGGGCAGTGGCAGCACAACAGACTATGGAGGGCAGGGGAAAGGGGGGCAGGGGCAACAAACCAACAATACAGGACTGGCAAGAGAGGCTGTGGCAATATAATAGACCATTGTGGGCAGAAGGAAGAGGCAGTGGTAGTACAACCATACATTCCAACAGACCCGTTTCAGCCAGGAAGCGTCCAATGCTTTTAAGCTCAAATGGGCTTTATTTGATCTGTCTCCTGTCTACAATCTCCTCTTTTTCAATGTAACTCAAAGGGGAAAATCAATACCCCAGTTTTTTTTCAAAATCTCCCTCTTACCAAGTTCACATTTTTCGCAAGTATGGTACATATGGTAGGCAGGAGGAATTGGGGTAGGACATGGACTCGGATAACAGAGGACAGGAGGGACATGGAGAGGTGCAACAAACTGACCCTACAGGGCAGGCATCAGGGTTTGCAGCAGCACAATACACCACACAGGGCATGCGGGACGGGAGTGCAGCACAACAATCCATTGAAAGCAATAGGGAGGAGACAGGACCATGCACATGGACAACAGAGAACAGAGGGGAAAGAGGCAATGGTAGCTAGCTGACCATAATGGACAGACAGGGAGAAAGCTGCAGCATAACAGACCATAAAGGGCAGGAGGGACGGATCAGGGGCATTACAATGGAACAGACAAGCCAGGAGGGAGGGAATAGGTGTCTGCACATGGAAACAGAGGGCTGGGGGCAAGAGGGCACGACAGGAGCAGCAAGATGACCATGGGGGTCAGGCAGGATGGGCACTAGAAACAAGACACACCATGGAGAGCAATAGTGAGACTATAATGGCATACACAAAGACCATGGAGGGAAGGTGGGAGGGGCCATGGCAGCACAGAAGACCATGCATGGCAAGCAGGAGGGTTAGTGGCAGCACAATGGCTATGATGGGCAAGAAGGAGGGTGCAGGGGCATGCACAAAGGACCATGGAGGATAGAAGGGAGGGTCAGGACCTGGGCACAGACAAGAGAGTTCAGGGGAAGGGGCCTCACAACAGACCACGCGTGGCAGGCAGGAGGAGCAGTTGCAACACAACAGACCAGGGAGGGCAGAAGGGTGTGGCAGTAAAATGGACCACGGGGCATGGCATGTGGACAGGCAGGGTGGAGGTGGCAGGGACTGGTTACAGTCATCTGACAATGCTAGGCAGGTGGGAGGGGAGTGTCAGCTCAGAATAGATAGTGGCACGTCCGCGGAACATGGTGGGCTAAAAGGATGGAGCAGGGGCATGCACAAAGACATCGGAGAGCAAAGAGAAGGAGAATAGGGGCAGCAAGCTAAGCACAGAGGCTAAGCAGGAGGTCAATGATGGGCCATAGAATTGGGCAATGGAGGGCAGGAGAAGTGGACTGGTACGTCATGCTAAATGGAGGGCAGTGGCAGCACATCAGACCATGCATGGCAGGAGGGAGGAGGCTAGTCCATGGATTCAGACAACAGAGGATAGGGAGGAGGTGGATGGGGCAGCAAACTAACTGTTCAGAGAAGGTGGGTATTAGGAACTTTATTGTTTTTAAAATGTGTGTCTGTGCGAACTACTTAAAATATGAACAAATATGCAGCATAATCTCACTTTTATTCAGGAAGAAGAGGACGTTTGTGACTGTGACTCCGGGCTCACTTGGCAGAAACACCCCCTGACCCTCAACCCCCCCATCGCAAAATGTAATGCCCGTGAAAAGGGTAGGTGGACGCAGTGTTATATAGAACATAGTCCTGAGAGCACGATTGAAAATGAAAACTAGATATAGTATATGGTATAAACTATGCACCAAAAAGTGTGATACAAGATGAACCGGGGCGTGAAATATAATATGCAATACATTGTGCGCAATGACAGATTCATTGGAGAGCGCGAGATAGCACAGGCACTAGCCCGTGCTATGCGATATGCGCCTTGGAGTGTAATATGCACGGGGCAGTGTTGTGTAACCTAACTAGTCTCTAAGGTTGTAATATAAAATATGTGCTGGGGAGTGTAACGTTGCATATGCACTGTGACAAAGATATGGATCCCAGATTGTAATATGTATGGCATAGCGCTGTGCGTTATAACATAGGCATCGAGGAAGGCATGTTAGATGGGGCAATATAACCCGTGCTAAGACAAGTGTGGCATGACATATTCACGGGGTGGTGTTACAGTGCACATGGGCTAGAGAGTGTCATAGCATACGCACTAGCTGGTGGAATACAACACAGAGGTGTGAGGCACTCGGCGGGCACTGGTGGGTGCAACACAGCACTGGGCTCAGCCGGAGCACGCTGTGACTCTCAAGTGAGGTTCGTCTCCTTTCCAGAGAGTAAAATAAAAGGTATTACACATCCGGCGGTGGATGTGTGTTTTATTAACTGTGAGGGGGGTTTCTTGCATAGTTTGGTCGAATTTTTGTAGAATCCCCTTTGAATGGCTTGGTGAGCGTGTGTAATAAATGTGCCCGTCATAGCTACCCATGTTTGTATAAATAAACGACAAGGGTGTCTACTTGGAGAGTACCCACCGGCGGGGGCGCCGGGATCAGGCACGGTAGGGCGTCAGACACGTCAGAGCTTCACTAGCAGTGTAAATACATTCCACGTAGATTCATTGTAGGCATAGTCGCCTTTTAATGAATATCACGCAAATCGTCATGGTGATAGGTACATACGGTTTGTCCAGCATGTCCTAGGTGTTTCTATAAATATATATTTTTTAAAAATAATCAAAAACAAAGGCCGGCCCCGGGGGATGGTGTCCCTGGGGCCATAAGTGGCCTGAGGAGGGGGGCAACGCAGCCCCCTTCTAAAGATTTTTTTTTTTTTAAAAGGTCATGACCCGGGGGTTAGGGTCCCCGGGGTCGATTAGGGCCTTGGGAGGGGGGCCACGCGGCCCCCTTCCAAATTTATTTTTTTCAACAAAAAAAATTAGGGTGCAGGCCCTGGGGGGTGGGGTCCCCAGGGCCAATAAATTAGAAAAAGAAGGGGGGCCACACAGCCCTCCTTCTTAAAAAAATAAAATAAATAATAGACCGGCATTGCGCTGGAGGCCACGCCCCCTCCTTGCAGCACTCTAGAAATGCGCCCCCTGGCCAGTTGTAAGTTGGGGAATTAATTCCCCTTCAATACTGAGGGTCCCTGAGGGCCAACTAGCCCAACAGGTATCTCCAGTATGTGCCAGAGAGCTGCGTTGCGGACAGGTGTTCTGGGGCCACGCCCCTTTTTACACCTCTATGCAACGCAGCTCTCTGGCGCTTACTGGAGGTACCTAGTGGGCTAGTTTGACCCTAAGGACCCTTAGGATTCAAGGGGACTTGACGAATCCTCACAAAATTTTCAAAACTAATGGGGCGCTCCGCTCAGCTCCTACCCTGAAAGTCTCGGGGCGATTCGTCAAGTGGGGGCCGAGAAAAAAGGGGGGTCCCAAAACGCGTTTTCCCCATGCATTTTCCCATAGGACCTTTAGTCGAAGGTACAGCCCGAACGGCTGAACAGAATTACTTGAAATTTGGCAAAGAGGTAGTCCTCAGGTCAGGCATGTGCCTTTTGCATATATGGTGTCAATCTGTTCAGTAGTTCCTGAGAAAATCAAAAGTAAAATCACATACATATCTGGGCGGAGCCTAACCACACATCTTATCGTGAGATCGGATTGGCTGTCAGCACTTCATTCAAGAAGTGTTGGCAGCCATCTTGGGACCAATATACATGATAGCACCTCATTAAAAAGCATTGCAGTTAATGGAAGGTTATAAGACTTTAGTTACATTATAAATCATTTGCTGATGGTACCATACTCATTTTAGGAATTGTGGTGTGTTCTAAGGTGATTTTACCATGTGAAAAAGCCTTCTGCTGTGATATCATGAATCATGTTTGAGAGAAAACTATTTTCTCATGCTTTTCCCACAGAGGTTTGGAAGGTGATCTATAAGCTAAACTGAGAGCATATTTTCTGTAAATTCACATTATCTTTCTCAGTTATGTGAGAATGAAGTCTGACATTCTCAGTAAAACATGTACATCCAACAAGGGCAGAGACTGTCAGTTGATTCCTTTGTGTTCTACTGCAGCTTCCCAGAGTGTTCTAAAGAACAACTAGAGCGCTAACAGTCCTACTTATGATAAACGTGTGGCACACCTGAAGCCATCTTGGTTGGAATAAAGTGGTAACTCTTAAAACATTTAATTTACAAAGGAACAAAATGAGGGGGTTCATTTTGCCATAGAAAGTATGATTAGTGGTGCAGAAAGAAAAATTAGGGCACATTTTGAGTGACTTCTCAAATCCTCTTCTATTTCATTAAAATATTCTGACATGCAGACTGAAACATGCACTTTCAATACCAGCAGCAAACTTCCCTGGTGAGCAGTAGCTTTACTACAGTGATCTAATAAGCAACTAGAGTGCTAACATTCTGAATTTATGGCAAATGTGTGACACATCTGAATGCCTTCTTGATGGAATCAAAGTAAAAAAACGAAAGTATTTCCTACTGAGGAGACTGTAGTAAATGAGGAAATTAGGAAACTTCATAACAAATAAATCTCCCAAGATGGCCACTAGACACAAAAGAGCCCAAATGTAGCCCAAATATCACCCAGATGTAGCCCAAGTATAGCCCAATGACAGAATGTCCCAGAGTGTTCTTAAGAACAACTAGAGCGCTTACTGTCTTACTTATGACAAAAGTATGGCAAACCTGAAGCCATCTTGATTGGAATAAAGTGGTAACACTTAAAACATTTAATTTACAAAGGAACAAAATGAGGGGGTTCATTTTGCCATAGAAATTATGATTAGTTCTGCAGAAAGAAAAATTAGGGCACATTTTGACTTCTCAAATCCTCTTCTATTTCATAAAAAGATTCTGACATGCAGACTGAAACATGCACTTTTAATACCAGCAGCAGGCTTCCGTGGTGAGCATTAGCTTTACTACAGTGATCTAATGAGCAACTAGAGTGCTAACATTCAGAATTTATGGCAAATGTGTGACACATCTGAATACCTTCTTGATGGAATCAAAGTAAAAAACTGAAAGCATTTCCTACTGAGGAGACTGCAGTACATGAGGAAATTAGGAAATGTCATAACAAATAAATCTCCCAAGATGGCCACCAGAGACAAAAGTGCCCAAATGCAGCACAAATATCACCCAGATGTAGCCCACATGTAGCCCAATGACAGAAGTGTGCAAAACACTTATTTTTTGTGTATTTGCAGTTTTATATAGAGCAGACTTGTCAAGTATTGGAGTGCTTTACATGAGCATTGGTTACATCACACAAGATCAAATTCATTTTGGTTGCAGACATGGGGAGACTAAGTGATTTGACCAGAATCACAGAATGTTGAGCTGAAGCAGAAACTCCAAACTGGTTCCCCAGTTGCAAAGTCTGCAGCTCTGGAAGTAACACCACATCGTCTTGCCAAGGTGCAACATTTAATCAAGTGGTCAACTGGATAAAAAAACATAAAGATTACAAATAATTTAAAAGTTCTTTGTCACTATTTGAAAACTCAGAAAATATGTCCTCATTTTAGTTTTTTTAGAGCACTAACCATAATTTTGATGCAAATAAGACCCTCTCATATATGTAATTTCTAAAGGAAATACTCTAGGTATTACAGTTTTGATTACATCAAGATTGTTGTAAATTGAAACCACGATGTGATTAAGCATTTACTGAAGACATGAATTCTCTTGCCTTACACATGTCTCTTTCGTTATGTTGACTGAAGTTTGGACTCCATTTTGTATTGTTATGTCTCCACGTGCTCAACACGAGAAGAGTCCTATCTTCGTGTTAGTTGCTCTTGTAATCTGCCTAGTAACAGTCTATAAATAGTTCCTTTGTCCGCCTGGCGCATGCCCAGGCTTGACCACATCTGTTATCAGTTAGTCCTTGCTTGACCATGTTTTCGCGGGCTCAAGGAGTATGTCAGCTCCGCCCACATATTGATCTTGTATCGAAAATGTCCATAAAAGGTAACATTCCTTGCCTCATGCTGTATCCACCCACTTATGAGCCCCTCTGTTGTGTATAAAAGGGGACTGTGTACGCAAGTTCTGTGTGCTACTCTATGCAATACTGAAGGGTATTGTATGGATTGTAGGACCACCCTTAAGGGTTAATAAACCTTGTCTTTGTACTTTGCAGTTTCCGTGCCAACTTCCTTATAGATTCCATTGCAGGAGAGCGAACCCTTGTGTCCTGCGGGCCTAGCTGGGGCCTGTATTCATCAATTGGCGCCCGTCACGTGGGGCTCATCGGCGACTCGGATGCTCGAAGGATTGGTCGCGACGAAGGTGAGGAATCTGGCCGGGGATGTGATCACTGCCAGAGGCACTTTAGTCCTGGCATCCCGAGGTTTTTCTTCCTTCCCTTCCGAGCTGACCATCTGGGTGGCGCCGGTCCTCGACTGAGACCTCTTCTGTCGGTCCTGCCGTGACAGCCGTTTGGGCGAATTTTGGAGCTTGGCAGTTGGAATCTGGACTCTTGATTGGTAAGAACCGTTGTACGGTACTTGCTCCGAGTTTTTGAAGCCTGGTTTGGCTATTTGAGTTTGATTTGTGATGACCGGTCATATCTTGTATTGATTATTGTGAGAATATATGCGTTGCAACACATATAGGCAGGTAATGTGGAGATATTTCTCCGGAACTGTGTAACTTTGAACGGCACAACGTTTAAGTGCCATTTTTTTGATAATACTGCATATTCTGCATTATTTTTGAGCATGCCTGCTTTTAGCGCACTCCGTAAGTGGTGCTGCTGCTTTGGAAACCGGTTAAACCTCGAGGAATCTGCTCCAGCTCCCCCAGAGGGGACTCCTAATAGGGATATGTATGTGAAGCATGGTCTTTCTTCCATAATGTACAGCACAGTATGGAGGAAATATACCAGAAAAGATCCTGAGTTACGGTGGCCGTTGTATGGGTCGTTTGATATGCGTAAGATTGAGTATGTGGAACAGTGTATGTGTAAACGGCGTGCTCGTCAAGACATGTTTGAATGTGTGCGATTATGGGTGAAGGAAGTGCGTGAGCGAGAGAAACGTGAGAAAGCGCTGTTTGATAAAGAGCAACGGAAGAATGATCATGCGAGAGCACAGGAAGCAAAGCGTCGGGAGGAAAAAGAACAGACGGAGAGGCAAGAGAAAGAGCGTAGGTTTGAGGTTCCGTATAAGACGGGACCGCACTTTTGAGTGGTAGCGAATATGGATGAGTTTGGTATCTACGAACCGCAAATGACGAGTATAATGGGTGTACGCAGTTTCGCTATGCAGCCACGTATGGTTCGTCTCATTTTTGGGTTCGTTCATCTGAACCCTCGGGTTCCATTTTAGATACAGCATCCATTTTGTTTCTTGCCCTCAGGTAGCCAGCGAACGGGCTTCTTGTCCGCTCCGTGACCCTGGGACTCTCAAGCTTACACGAAGGACACGTGTTTCTTTGAGGTGACTTTTACGACGAGGGAAACGACACGACTAAGGCAGATGGCCCCGCTCGAGGCTCATCTTGCCGCGCCGGTCTATTGTTTCAGCCATGCATACATTAGACACGAGGTCTTTGACCCCTCTATCAAGTTTCCTTTATTGCCCCCAACACTCTTTTCTAACCTGTTGTGCATCTTTGTCCTTTCCTTGCATCTGTTTTTCGTCCTTCCTCTTAATGTGTTTATGGTTAGGATGGAATGTGTTTATTGCGGAGGAAATATGTTTTTACAGTTGGGAACTGGCAAGACTGTTGTAATTATGTTCCGGCCTCCTGAAACATGAACGCGACCCTTTTGAAGTTTATTGTGGGAACTGAGTTGTAACCTTTGTTCGCCATACTGCGCTATGGCAAAAACCTGTATAAAAGGACCGACCCACTTCTACGAATTTGAAGCAGTCTCCGAGAACCTACACGTTGTGTACTTCTTGTGACCTCTGTATCCCTGCAGTAAATAAACGCTGATCTCTAACGTCGCTGGAAGTGTCCCGTGTCTCTGTGTTTAGTACGCCAGAACAGGTAACCCACGAAGGTTTCAGGTGTTGTTCCCTGGCACCGCTGGGTCTTAAGAATAGCCCAGTCCTTCAGTTGGCGCCCAACGTTGGGCGACATCAACGGTACCGGTCCAAGCCCGACGATCGTGAGGAACTTCGTGTGAAATCACCGAGGGAAGGTGCACCCCGCTTCATCGATCCAGTTGTCGAAATAAGTGGCCCGACGTCTTTTCCCGCGAAGATCCCCGCCTCCTGACGGCTGCGAAGGACCGATGCCCTGACTGTCGACCTGTTTTGGCGCCTGGCGTAGTCCTTTGTACGGCGAGACGATCGACGGGCCTTCCTGGTGACGCCATTGTTCTCTCAGTTAAGTATTTGTGGGTCGCTCCCAGTGTTGCTTTGTTGTTTGCATGGTGCCATAGCATTCGTGGTTCTTAGTTGTTGGGTTTTATTTGACGATTGCAATTGCCAAAACCGAGGGTCTTGCATTTTTGTGAGGACATCGTGATTCGATAACCCTTGAAGTTTGTAAACTCGGTTAGTGTGCACGATGCCTGGCCGTAGTACTTTGTTTGGGTTTCTCAAATGTTGCAGCATGGATTCCCGGCTGGAGGATTCATGTCCGATACCTCCGGTTGGAACTCCGATTTACGAGCTCTATAGTCGTCATCGCGTGGGTCCTATCGTATATAATGAATATTGGGTCCGCTACACTAAAAAGGATGGCGTCCTCAGTTGGCCATCTCATGGTAGTTTCGAGACTGCCGTTTTAGATAATTTGGAAGCTAAATTGTTTAAAAAGAAAGCTAGGCCGGCCATGTTTGATTCCTTCCGGTTATGGCGGAAAGAGGCCAAGCAGAAAGAAATCAAACAGAATAAGAAAAATAAAAGAGAAGGTGTTATTGCAGTGATGCGAAATGCAGAACAATATCAATTAGACAAAGATGAGAAAGAGCAGGAAGTTAGTGCTCGGCTACACCATATGGCAGTGGATAAGTGTTATCCGGTGCTACCTTCTAATATCGATAAGACAGGAGAAGAAGCGATGGAGGATCCGCTCTTGTCTTATCTAATGAAATCGCCACCTCCCTATGCTCCCGATGTTATGGGTCCCGTGCGTCCACCTCTTCCTCAACCCGCTGTTTTGGCGGCTGCTGGTCAGCCCGCCGTTCCTCTCGTACTCCCGAATCCCCTTGGGCCCCAGATCGTACATCCTCTTGTTCCGGTTTCTCTCCCTACTGCGCCTTTCCAAGTCCCTCCTCAGCCTGTTGTTCCCGCTGCTCCTGCTGCTGCGTCTACTTCTACTGTTTCCACCCCTATTGTTGCTGCGCCCGCATCTTCTTCCTCTTCTCCTTCTGTTCGTAGTCGTCTCTTGACTGCTGTTGCTTCTCTTTATTCTCCGCTTTTTGGGCCGATACTTGGCTCGACTCTTTCAGATGTCGCTCAAAGGCGCAGTCAGCTTCCTGATGGTAGGGAACGTGAATCGTTGGTGAAAACGGCACGTAGATGGATTCGTAACCCTGTTAAATACACCTCACGTGTAGTGTTTGAAACGTTCTCCCAGTTTAATGTGCCCACGCAACGATTTGTGTTTGAAGAACTGTGTAAATCGTTGAAGGAGGAGTGGGACGATGATGTGACAGATAATGTACCGTCAGAGGTTTCTGAGCTACAGCATCGGTTTGCCTCGGGTGTAATCGTAGGCGACAAAGTTCGAGAGGCTCTAGAGCGCTTGTTATCCTTTCGATGTGCAGTGCAACCTCGTGCGTTGTTTAAGGACGAGACTGCAGAATGGATGGCGCATCCTGGTCAATATCCTATGCGAGAAGTTCCTCCAGTATGGATGCCAGGTGATCCTGCTGCTAACCCTCCTGTTCCAGGCCGTTTCCAGAGAGTGTGGATACACCTCCCTTGGAAACGATCGGAAGTTTTACAAGTGAAGCAATCTTTGCCCGATCCCCGTAAGAATCCTGCAGGTTATTATAAGGAGCTGTCCCAATTGGTGGATGCTACTGTTATGAACCTAGCCGATATTGATATGTTGTTTGGCAATGTGGTGCCTCAGCCGATTTGGGCAAAAATTCGTCACGAGAATCACGCAGCCGAGTTAGGCGGTGACTGGGCTGCCCTTACGGCGGCAGATGCCCAGCAGGTCGGTGGGGCTAAACCTGAACAGCTTATTGTGGCTTTGCCTCAGAGGATAATTACCCTCATGAAAACGCTTATGCCAGCGATGCGCGTCAATTGGGACAAATTATCAGCATGCAAGCAAAAGAGGGATGAAAGCGTTTCTGATTTCTTTACGAGATTCGAGGAAGCGTTTGTTGATCATAGTGGTCAGGACATGGGATCTGAGGGTGGTCAGCGGCTGTTTGTTGATAAGTTTGTATCGAACTTGCTGCCCGACCTTAGCAACAAGTTGAAAAATTCTGAGAGTTCGTGGGCTGTTTCTACCACTGCCCAAATATTGGCTACGGCCCAATATTACGAAAACAGAGAAAAGGAGGAAAGTGAGCGTGCAGATAAGAAAACGAAGGATCTTAAAACTAAGGTCTTATTGCAGCAAGCCTAT
Organism: Triturus cristatus; assembly: GCF_964204655.1. NCBI lineage: Eukaryota > Metazoa > Chordata > Amphibia > Caudata > Salamandridae > Triturus > Triturus cristatus. Next base: position 2,305,965 of record NC_140592.1, read on the forward strand.
CCTCCGCGTTCGCATTTCAGTGATACACAACAGCAAAACAGATCACAATCACAGTTCTCCAGATCGCAGACGCGGAATGCTTCCCCCGCACCTCGTTTTGTGCTGGGATATAATCAATGCGCATATTGTCGTGGGGAGGGCCATCTGAAGTTTGATTGTTCGGTTCTCCGTGATAGGAACAATGGTGTGTCGGCTCGAGGAGGACGTAGTGGCCCTCAACAGGCTTCCCGTGGTAGAGGTCGTGGAGTTACCCAGAATCAGGCCGAACGTTTTGCCACGTCTTCGGACTCGCAAAATTGTTTCGATAGGCGCGAACCATCGTCCGGTCGGTCTGCACAGTATCATGTGGATGACTGTTATGTCGAGTGTGATGTTGATACGGATGGTATCTACTAGGACAGCCATAGACAAAGGAAGGGAGAAGTATCAGTTCCGGTTGATCAGAGAGGGCCTTATGTTGCAGTAGCCACTTTGGGCGTCGTTGAGCCTTTTCTGTTGGACACTGGTGCAGCAAAAAGTTCCATCATGCATTCGAAACTCCCTGGCGCGCCTTTGTCTGGCTTAACGAATGTTTCCGTTGGATTTTCTGGCGCCCCCGTTAGCAATCCAGTTTCTAGCCCTTTGCCCCTTACAATTGGGTCTCATGAGCTAGAAGCTCCCTTGATTTTGACTACCGGTTGTGGTGAGAATCTTTTGGGTCTGGATTTGTTGAAAAGGTTACATGCGACTTTGTACTGTTCTCCTACGGGTGTGGAGCTTACGTTGGGTAAGAGCGTGATTTCCCCTATGTATTTATCGATCGACAAGCTCCCACCAGAATTGAGATCTCTTCCGGACTCCTTGTGGGCGACAGGTCCCAATGACGTGGGCCTGTTGGATATACCATCTTATGTTGTTCAACTGAAAGTTGGTGCGCGCTTGCCACGCATACCCCAGTATCGTATTTCCCTGGATGGTGAAAGGGCACTATTAGCGATCATTTACGACTTGATCGGTAAAGATGTTATTGAGGAGACACGGGGTAATGTGTGCAATAGTCCCGTGTTGCCCATTCTGAAACGGACAGATCCCTCCAAGCCTCCTGTGTACCGTCTAGTTATCGACTTACGGGAGGTAAATAAAATTGTTGTCCCGCAGTTTCCTGTGGTGCCTGATATTACAGCTTTACTGACTCTGATTCCAGCCACTGCGTCATGGTTCTCGGTCATCGATCTGAAGAATGCGTTCTTTAGCATTCCGATTGCTGAGGAAAGCAGAGACTTGTTCGGTTTCTCATTAGGTGGTCGCAGCTTCAGGTTCAAACGCGCACCACAGGGCTACTGTGAGAGTCCATCAATCTACAGCCAAGCTCTTAAGAGTCAACTTGATGCGTTTGTGTTACCGGCTGGTGCAGCCTTGATTCAGTACGTTGACGATCTGTTGATCGCTGCTGACACCGAACAGCTTTGTAGAACTGCTACAGTGTCACTGTTACAGCATCTTTGTGATTTACATCATAAAGTGTCACCTTCCAAACTGCAATATTGTTGTCAAGAAGTAACCTATCTAGGTCACTTATTGTCAAAGGCAGGAAGAAGGTTGACCCCTGAAAGAATTGCAGCAATTGCTCGAATGACTGTGCCAACAACTCAGAGAGATGTGCGTGCCTTTCTAGGTATCACGTCATACTGCAGACAGTGGATCCCGAACTTTTCACTGTTAGCAAAGCCATTGGTAGCTCTCACGTGCAAGGACGTTTCGACTCCTTTGCCATGGACGGAGGAGTGTCGGAAAAGTTTTTCTGAACTACGTGATGCGTTGTGTTCGGCTCCTGTGTTAGGTACTCCTGATTACAGTAAGCCTTTCACATTGTACGTCCACGAGAGGGACGGTTGTGCGTTGAGTGTTTTAACGCAACAATTCGGTGGAAAACAGCGTCCGTGTGCATATTTTTCCTCGACCTTAGACCCGGTAGCTAGAGCGTTGCCGAGTTGCTTGAGGGCGACAGCGGCAGCGGCGGCGTCTATTCGACAGTCCGCAGGTCTGGTCATGGATAATATGCTCGTAGTAATGGTTCCGCATGCAGTTGATATGCTTTTGAATCGGACAAAGACTCAACATCTGACGAGTGCAAGGTTGTCTGGGTACGAGCTGACCCTTTTGGCAAGTCATATACAGATCAAACGTTGTAATGTACTGAATCCGGCGACATTGTTGCCGATTAATATGGAATCAGATGATGTGCTGCCACATGATTGTTATTTACGGACTGAGGAAGAAACAAAAGGTCGTGTGGACCTGAAAAACACTCCTTTGGCAGATCCCGATGGTACTTTGTATGTGGATGGTTCTTGCTTCAAATTGCCGAATGGCGATGTGACGACTGCGTACGCTGTAGTGACTTTGAGCACGGTTGTGGAAACTGCGAGATTGAATCAGAATTCAGCACAAGCGGCAGAGTTAATTGCATTGACAAGAGCGTGTGTTTTGTCGAAGGGAAAGCGAGTGAATGTGTTTACTGACAGTCAGTACGCATTTGGTGTTGCGCATAATTTTGGAAGATTGTGGAGAGAAAGAGGATTTATGACATCGCATGGTACGAAGATCCAACACGGGCAGCTCGTGAATGATCTTTTGGATGCACTTACATTGCCTAAACAAGTGGCGATCGTTAAATGTAGTGCACATCGGAAAGTGACGGATGATGTTGGTCGTGGTAATGCGTTTGCGGATGAGATTGCTAAGGAAACGGCTAAGAATCTTGCGACTCGAATGTATGCCACGAGTTCAGTGAGGTGGCCGACGGAGACTGGTATGTGTGAGAATACTGTTGAGAGTGTGAAAGCAATTCAGAACGAAGCTACTGAAGCTGAAAAGACCAAGTGGAAAGAAAGTACAGGAAAATTGGATATGCATGGATGTTGGGTTGACCTGACGGAATGTCAGAGGTGGATGTTACCAGATGCGTATGTATTAGCTGTTGTGACGATGGCTCATGGGTTGTCACATATTAGTGCGAAAGGAATATATAAGTTCTTGTCCCCTGTATGGAGGAATGAGGGTATTGCTAAGTGTGCCGAAAGAGTGGTTAAGAATTGTATGGTGTGTTTGATGCACAATCCCGGAAAAGGTACCCCCACTCCGCCTGGTCATTTCGCTTCTCCTGCTTGTCCCTTCGAGGTTATCCAGCTGGATTTTATCCATATGGAGAGATGCAATAACCTGAAGTATGTTTTGGTTGTGGTTTGCGCGTTCTCCAGATGGATTGAGGCCTATCCTCTTAAGGATAATACTGCCCTGTCCACAGCAAAAATCCTGCTGAAGGAGTACTTTCCTAGGTACGGAATGCCACGGATTGTGTGGTCGGATAATGGAAGCGAGTTTGTGGGAAGTGTGATGCAGAGTGTGTGTAAGGGCCTTGGAATTCGGCAGAAATTCCACAGTGCTAATCATCCTCAGGCAGCGGGTTTGGTTGAAGGGTACAATGGTACCCTGAAGCTGAAACTCGCTAAGATTCAAGCTACGACTGGTCTGTCATGGCCTGATGCCTTGCCTCTGGCTCTCCTATCGACCAGAGCAACCGTACACTCTCGAGTAGGGCTTAGCCCATATGAGATTGTGTTCGGTCGCCCTGCGAATATTTGGGGAGTCCCGAGGCCTAGGGCTTTTGATAGTTTTGAGTATCCAATGTTGATTGATTATCTGCATGATTTGACCACTAAACTACGGTTAATCCATCAACAGGTCTTTGAAGCTCTACCGGCGCAGACAGAGGGTTCTGGACACCAGCTCCGGCCAGGGGACTGGGTGGTTACCCGAAATTTTGGTCGGAAACGTAACTTGGAGCCAAGATTCGTTGGACCCTTTCAAGTTTTGTTGACGACGAGGACAGCGGTTCGACTGGAGGGCCGGAAAAACTGGGTCCATGCCAGCCACACAAAGAAGGTACCGATCCCCTTACCAACTGACGGTTGGGTGAGGACTGGGATTTCGGCCACAGAAACTGAGACTCCTTTGCACTTTGTGCCGTTTAGTGACGCTCAACTTGTGGATGAGAATTCTTCACTGCCAAACCCATATGTGGAGTCATCAGTAGCAGAAAACCCAAGGTCTGACTCGTTGTCCACTTCATCGAATCCTGTTGCGCCAGCTGAACAATTGTTTGTAGAGCAAACTCGACCTGGAAGAAGTCGATACTTTCTTCGTTCAAGGACTAATAAAAATTTATAGTACGGTGGTTTTCGACGTTACGAATATTATGGACAATTACATCCTTTCTTTTTGAGTTTTTATGTGCCTTTCCACTGCTAAGAGATTTGTAATAAATTTGAACGTTTCGAGGAAACCTCTCCATCCGGGTTACCGTAGGGCCGTGCGGGTACTTCTTTCTGTTTAGCAGGTTTCTGACGCTAGGTCGGTTACTTTTGTCGATCTCTGGGAACTCCTGGGGATTGATAATCGCTACTCAGAACGAAGTGCGTCAAGTACGTCACGGACGGTTTGTAGAGGATGGCATTCTCTAAGCTGTTGGAAGAAGAAAGGGTGTCGTCACAGAGATTAGAGTTATGGAGGGTTGTACGAACAAAATGTTTTTTGTTTCAGGTGTTTCTACTGTTTCTGACTTTATCTATGCTATTGGTGGGTGGAGTGTATTTTGGAGTACCGTTGTTCTTGCCTTCTGTTTCACCTACCTTTTCTCCTAACCTAAGTTCCCTCACCACTGTCTCCCCACATTCCTTTCATCCTTTGCCTCAGCATGAGCAGGTTAGACGTGCGGAATTCATGAATAATTCCTTTGTTCAACTTCTACATCAGCATCAGTTGGTGGTGAATACTACCAATTGTTGGGTATGTGGTTTAATGCCACACACTATGGATAGGGGTATTCCGTATTTGGTCCTTCCTTACGGTTCCCAGGGTTCAGCTCGAGCATTCCAAACTATGTTCCGTAGTGCACTAGATTCCTACCCCAGTCGAGAGCCACGGTCTGTCAATTCTGGTCCTGGGCCGTACCACAAGCCTTTGGCGATAGCCATAGCAGATCTGGATAGAGATGTTTTTGATGCATCACTCATTCCAGATGAAGAAGTGCAGGCCTATAAGGATCTGAGTGAGACTGAGTATAGTACGTCAGTGGGTGATAGACAGCTTAAGAGCTCGTCCCCGATATGGATTGTACCGCACCTTGGTAATTTCTGCTTGAAAGGTTTGGGTCGAAATCCGAGAGCACAACTTGGGAACAGTGCTTGCACTGATACGTATGTTCTACCCATGCTCTCCTCCCCTGTTTTTCTGACTGCTAAGGGCACCTATTTTGTATGTTATGAACGCGCATATACATGGTTACCCCGCGACTTTTCGGGTACCTGTTATATTGCGAATCTTTTACCTCCGACTTTCACAGTTGCTTCAGACTACCACAGAACTAGAGTCGTGAGAGGCGTTATTAGCAAAGAGGACACTGCTGGTCAAGAAGCAGGAGACTTCTTTAAGGGTTTCTTGCCGTTTTGGGGACCTATGGTTAATAGTAGGAACCTAAGACAGTTGACCCGTGTAGTTGAGTCGACTGCTAATATTACTGCAAATGCCCTTGGTAATCTAACAGCTGAACTACAGGCGGATAGACTCATGACGTTGCAGAACCGTATGGTTCTAGATGTTGTTCTTGCGGACAGAGGGGGTGTGTGTAAAATTATCCATTCGAGTTGTTGCATTTTTATTCCTGACAATGCTCCAACTGTTTACCAAGCCATCTCGAAGTTGCACAAGATTTCCGAGTCCATACACGTGGACGAAGGTAATTGGACGCTCCTAGGATGGTTGTGGGGCCTAATGTCAACCTGGGGTTGGAAGATTCTAATGATCGTAGGGGCTGTTGTAACGTTTCTGTTCACGTGTTGTCTTTGTGTACAGTGTGGTCCTGCCTTATGTGGCCTATGTGATGCGACGTGTATAAGGCGGCCATCTGTTACCAAGGAGACGTTGATGAATAGGATGATGTTCCAGCAGCAGCTGAACGATCTGATGAATATTGACATAGATTCAGATCTTGACTAGTGCTTGCCTACATGAGGGCAAAAGGAGGGTCTGAGGTTCCGTATAAGACGGGACCGCACTTTTGAGTGGTAGCGAATATGGATGAGTTTGGTATCTACGAACCGCAAATGACGAGTATAATGGGTGTACGCAGTTTCGCTATGCAGCCACGTATGGTTCGTCTCATTTTTGGGTTCGTTCATCTGAACCCTCGGGTTCCATTTTAGATACAGCATCCATTTTGTTTCTTGCCCTCAGGTAGCCAGCGAACGGGCTTCTTGTCCGCTCCGTGACCCTGGGACTCTCAAGCTTACACGAAGGACACGTGTTTCTTTGAGGTGACTTTTACGACGAGGGAAACGACACGACTAAGGCAGATGGCCCCGCTCGAGGCTCATCTTGCCGCGCCGGTCTATTGTTTCAGCCATGCATACATTAGACACGAGGTCTTTGACCCCTCTATCAAGTTTCCTTTATTGCCCCCAACACTCTTTTCTAACCTGTTGTGCATCTTTGTCCTTTCCTTGCATCTGTTTTTCGTCCTTCCTCTTAATGTGTTTATGGTTAGGATGGAATGTGTTTATTGCGGAGGAAATATGTTTTTACAGTTGGGAACTGGCAAGACTGTTGTAATTATGTTCCGGCCTCCTGAAACATGAACGCGACCCTTTTGAAGTTTATTGTGGGAACTGAGTTGTAACCTTTGTTCGCCATACTGCGCTATGGCAAAAACCTGTATAAAAGGACCGACCCACTTCTACGAATTTGAAGCAGTCTCCGAGAACCTACACGTTGTGTACTTCTTGTGACCTCTGTATCCCTGCAGTAAATAAACGCTGATCTCTAACGTCGCTGGAAGTGTCCCGTGTCTCTGTGTTTAGTACGCCAGAACAGGTAACCCACGAAGGTTTCAGGTGTTGTTCCCTGGCACCGCTGGGTCTTAAGAATAGCCCAGTCCTTCAGGTTGCAAGTCTCGGGTCAATATGCTGTTCGTCAGTCACTTTATCCTGTCCTTGATAATCATGACGATGATTTTTATTTATTAGATCGTTCTCCACCTCCTTATGTCGGCGCGTCTGCCCCGAGGCCACAAGATTCTGGATCGGGCTCGGGTAAGGTAGACACGCGGTCCATGTTATCGGCTGAGCGAATGGGTGAGCTTCGGCAAGTTTCCTATCGTGCACTTAAGGGCAAGTTATCCCTTGCTGAGTTGTTGGATTCTTGGGAGTTGTGGCAGGATAGAGAAAGGTTGTATTTTTTGGGCCACTTTTCTGAGGAAGTGATTGCTGCTTTTCGGAAATATTCCAGTGTCTTTGAACCTGACGATGTGGTATTAGATGCTAAAGCATTGCGTAATGGTGTTTTCTCTCCCTCTAAGGCGCCTGATGCGGTTCGGCGACTGTTTGCGTTGCGGGATGCGGCGAAAGACCTTAAAGAGAAAGCACGCCAACAAGTCGAGGAGGAGAAGCGGTCGGCTTCGCGTACCGGAGATGGCCATTCATCCACCTCTCAATCAGATAAGAGCGATCTAGTGCATGCTAAACCAATGCGAGAGGCGGCGCCTTTGTATGTTCCTCCTAAAGGAACGGGGACTAGCTCGGATATTACCTCCGCCGATGCTAAGGGATATTTTGTGTATAATTGGGTTTATACTCCCTGGCACAGGGCTGACGTCATGGCGTTAAAGAATGCGTTGCCTGATCCCCGCAAGAATCCAGCGGCCTTTTACGAAGAAGTCGAGGGGGCCTTGAATTCTTGTACTATGACCTTAGCAGATATAGATTTGTTCTTTGGGCTTATTCTACCACCAGATATGTGGCGATCTGTGCGGAAGGTGGACGATGTTGCCGCTTTTAAGGCTCGGTGGTCTGAGCTTGAGGATGAGGATAGGGAGAGAAAGCCCGCGCAGAAACCACCTCAGATTATCTTAGATCTCCCTGCTGCTATTCTGGCTAAGTTGAAGACAATCATTCCCCCTAAAAAGATTGACTGGAATATGCTAGCCTCGTGCAAGCAGAAAGTCGATGAATCAGTTGCAGATTTCTTTACGCGCTTTGAGGATACGTTTCATGATTTTAGTGGTCAGTCACTTACGGATGATACGGGTCGACACCTCTTTGCGGATAAATATGTGGCGAATTTATTACCGGCGATCGCAGCCCGCCTAAAAGCGAGTGAAAGTTCTTGGTCTACTGCGACCCCGACAGCCCTCCTGACTATAGCTCAGTACTATGAGCGCCAGGAGCAAGAAGCGAAGGGGCAGGAGGAGAAGAAATCGAAGGATTTAAAAACAAAGGTGATGTTAGCACAAGTATATGGTCCGCCCCGACGGGGTGTAAATAGAGGTAGGGGAGGATGTTATGGTCCTCCCTCGGGCCGATCTGATTTGAACAGGAATCAATGTGCGTACTGTAAGCAATCGGGACACTGGGCCAGAGATTGCCCGGCGTTGTATGCTTCGCGTCAGGGACACAATCAGGGTGGCCCGAGAGGTAGAGGGGGTTTCTCGAATTTCAGAGGGAATTCTAATGATCACGCTCGTTTGGACCCTGCCGGGCAGCAACGAGATAGGCCTAATGTTTTCGATCGACAAAACCAGTATCAAGTGTCGGGGATTGACCGTTCTGGGTACCATGATTCTCAGCATGCATAGGAATGCGTTGGATGGGGGTTAGAATCAGTTGAGGTGCTGGTTGATCAGAAGGGTCCTTACGTATCAGCTGAGGTTTTGGGTTCTACTGATCAGTTCCTAGTGGATACAGGAGCGACTCGTAGTGCGCTGTCTAAACAATTGGTTCCGAGGGCTCCCCCATCTGGCTTAATGGTTACATCGGTAGGGTTTGATGGTACACTCTCCCGCAGCCCTCTTTCGCGGCCCCTCACATTTCAGGTTGATTCTTTTTCTGCACACTGTCCGTTTCTGCTTGCCCCGAACACGCCGGACAATATTATGGGCCTTGATATGTTGAAGCACTTCAGAGCTACGATCCGCTGCTCCCCTGCTGGAGTGCGGGTGATATTAAACGACAATTACCCCCTGTCTGAACGGATGTGTGTGGTTGCAGAGGATGCTGTGTTAGCTACCCTCCCTTGCGCTTTGTGGGCCACCTCGGATACTGATGTGGGACAGATGGTGATTCCGCTTGTTCACATTAGTGTCCAGGAGGGGGCGGTGTTACCACGCCTTCCACAGTATCGTATTTCGCAGGAGGGGGAAGAGGCTCTTATACAGATTGTGCAGGATTTGATTAAGGTGGGAGTAGTGGAAGAAGTTCCCTATAACGTCTGTAATAGCCCGATTCTACCCATTTTGAAAAAGGATACGGATGCCAAAGTCTATCGGTTTATCATTGATTTGAGAGAAGTAAACAAGATCGTGATACCTCAGTACCCAGTGGTTTCTGATATCACGATGTTGCTTACTTTGGTCCCGCCTACGGCGACCACGTTTTCAGTTATTGTTTGAAAAATGCCTTCTTTTCAAATCCTATTCATCCCGATAGTCGATACCTCTTTGGTTTCACTCTCAATAATAGGTCTTATCGATTTTGTAGAATCCCTCAGGGCTACACAGAAAGCCCTAGCATTTACAGTCAAGCTTTGAAAAGACAATTGGATTCCTTTGTTCTGCCCGAGGGTGTCGCCCTCATTCAATATGTCGATGACATCTTGCTGGCGGCCGACACTCCGGAGTTGTGTGAAACGAGTACGGTGTCTTTGCTTTCCTTTTTGGCATCCCACAATCACAAAGTATCTCGGAAAAAGTTGCAATTCTGTAGACCAAAGGTGACTTATCTGGGTCACCTTTTGTCTAAGGAGGGGCGTGCACTCACACCAGATCGTGTCCAAGTAATTCTGGACACGCAGACGCCGTCCACACAGAAGGACGTGCGTGCATTTTTGGGTCTTGTGTCGTTTTGTAGGCAATGGATACTAGGGTTTTCACACATAGCTAAGCCATTGTTAGCCCTTTTGACAAAAGACACACCTATCCCGCTTCCTTGGACGAATGAGTGTGACACTGCCTTTCAGAAATTGCGACAGGCTCTCTGTTCAGCACCAGTGTTAGGGACTCCTGATAATACCAAACCTTTTTCGCTGTATGTGCATGAGAAAGATGGATGTGCATTATCAGTTTTAGTGCAGATGCACGGCGACAAGCAGCGCCCTTGTGCATATTTTTCGGCTGTACTTGATCCTGTTGCCCGAGCATTGCCTGGTTGTTTTCGCTCAGTTGCGGCGACAGCTGTGTCAATACGCCAAAGCGAGGGAATTGTGTTATCTCATAAGCTGTTGGTATTAGTCCCCCATGCTGTTGATGCCCTGCTTAATCAGACAAAGACGCAGCATTTAACGGGATATGAGCTGACGCTTTTGGCTCCTCATATTACGTTAAAGAGGTGCGTAACGTTAAATCCGGCCACATTGTTGCCATACCCCGAGACTCAGTCTGAGGCACGGAAAGCACATGATTGTATCCTTGTGACTGAGGAACAAACAAAGGGTCGTATTGATCTCCAGGATACGCCCTTTTCAGATGTAGATGGAGAACTGTGGGTGGACGGGTCATGCCTGAAGCTACCAGATGGTACGACTTCAGCAGCGTATGCGATTACCACATTGCAAACAATAGTGGAGACAGCACGCATACCACAGAAATCAGCTCAAGCAGCGGAACTGATAGCATTAACACGAGCATGTGAGCTCAGTACAGGATTGTGTGTGAATGTTTATACAGATAGCCGGTATGCCTTCGGAGTAGCGCACGATTTCGGCCTGCTCTGGAAGGAGAGAGGGTTTTTAACGTCACATGGAGTACAAATAATGCATGGGGAGTTAGCTCATAATCTTTTAACTGCATTGACATATCCGAAGAAAATTGCCATCATTAAATGTAGCGCCCATAGGAAGGTAGTCGATAAAGTTGGAGAAGGGAATGCGTTAGCAGACCGGGTGGCACGGGAGACTGCGATGCAGCCCGGTGCTACTGCCATGTATGTAGTGAAGTCGCAAGTAGAAAGATGGCACGATGCGAAGGAAGAAGTGCGAGAAATACAGAGGACCGCTTCTGATAAAGAACGGGAGCAATGGTCCAGTGAGGGAGAATTGGATGATGAGGGTTGCTGGAGAAATAAGCAGATGGATAGATGGAAATTACCCACGGCTTTTGTACAACCTATGGTTCAGATGGCACATGGGCTAGCACATGTTGGAGCTTCCGCAATTGTAAAATTGCTTACCCAAGTCTGGGAGCATCCAGAGATTGCTAGCACGGCAAAGAGGGTGGTGCAGACCTGTATGATCTGCCTGAGGTACAACCCAGGAAAGGGTACTCGAACCCCAGCAGGAGGATTTGTAACACCTACTGCACCCTTTGAGGTTCTGCAGATGGATTACATCCAGCTTGAGCGCTGTAACAATTTGAAGTATGTTCTAGTAGTGGTTTGTGCCTTTAGCAAATGGGTTGAGGCATACCCTACGAAAGACAATACTGCAATGACTACCGCCAAGATGCTGTTGAAGGAGTTCTTCCCTCGATATGGCGTTTGTAGACTTCTGTGGAGTGATAACGGACCCCACTTTATAGCGGATGTTATAAAGTATGTTTTGAAGGGTCTGGGCATCACCCAGAAGTTCCACGCAGTATTTCACCCTCAATCTGCAGGACTAGTCGAGAAGTATAATGGTACACTGAAGCTCAAGATCGCTAAAATCCAAGCTTCGACGTCTTTGACTTGGCCAGATGCTTTACCGCTGGCGTTGTTGTCAATTAGGTCGGTACCGCACTCTCAAATCGGTCTTACACCGTACGAGATGGTCTTTGGACGTCCAATGAATATTTGGGGTCCACCAAAACCTAAGACTGTGTATGATGTACCTTGTGTAATGATGAATGATTATCTGGCACAGTTAACGGATAACTTGGTTTCTATTCATCAACAGGTCCGGGAGGCGCTCCCTGATCGGTCCACCGGGGAAGGACATGGTCTCCGGCCTGGCGACCATGTCATGATAAAAATCTTTGACAGGACGAACAGCCTGGAGCCGAGATGGGTTGGTCCTGAGCAAGTCTTACTGGCAACGAGGACGGCTGTGCGAGTTTCCAACAGAAAGAATTGGATCCATTCCCTGCACTGCCGCAAAGTACCGCCCGGATTGGTGGAGCCTGCTGTATTGACCGATCAACGAGAGATTCTGACCACAGAGAAAGGCCGTGCTGTGGAACCGAACAACGCTGAGGAGCTCTTTCCGGATCACGCGACTCCTGGAGGAAAGCGATACCATCTGAGGCCAAGAAAGTGAATCCTTCAGTATCGGGACATGATGTCAGAACGGCCCTTGGGTTAGTGAAACGGAGAGCCAATGAGGCAAGGGGGGGGATCAGCCCTGCATTAGTGTAGTGGCACCCGTCTTGGCCCGTTGGTGAAGAAATCGACCGCTGCCCAAGGAGAAGAGTTCTGACAAGCCTTTAGTTTCAGGAAGATATTGATTCTTTATTCTGACATGGAGAAAAAGAAAATTCTTTGTGCAACAGGCTTTATGCTCACAGTAGCTATTGTTGGGATAACCACATGGTTTGTGGAGGATGTGACTCCTGCTCGAGAGTTACTTGTGTTGACCACTCCAGTGCCTGAGGAGCACTACTTCTATACCCTTCCGTATCAAGAATTGAAGCATCGTCAGTCTTATTTGAATAACACTTTCATCCAGATGTTGCATCATACCCACGTTGCCACGAATGCTACGAACTGTTGGATATGTGGTATGATGCCAGCTCATCAGAAGAAAGGAGGAACGCCATTCATACCTCTTCCTTTCTCTCATAATGGCTCTTGTAGAGCATGGTACACTTTGCTTTTTGCCACTCGGAAACCCACAGTGGGACGATTACTCTTCAGACTCAATAAAGAATGTCATCAGGATAAAGATGGATATCCGCAAGCGAATGGGACAATTTGGGAATGGGAAGAGTATCGACCAGATAATGAATCGATTCCTTATGTTTTCACGAACACCAGAGACACTGTGGGAAAAGACAGATTTGTGATTCAAGTGGCACAAGCTCAAGCGGACCTGTGTGTCCAGAGTGTGGGTTATATTCCTGTTGGTGTTAGTGATTGTATTACCATATTAAACATCGACGGGTTGAATAACAGTACCTTCTTAGCATCCCATAATACATACTTCGTATGCGGAAATAAAGGTTATTACCGCTTGCCAGCCGGTTGGTCCGGAGTATGTTATGTAGCATTTCTATTCCCTCCTGTATTTTTGGCACCTGCATCCTATCATAAGGATTTGAAGTTGTTAAATAATGTGACTGTAAATAGGTATAAACGTACTCTATCAATTGATGACGTGGATCAGACTGACACCAGTCTGCAGCAGTACATTGATTTTAATTTAGGATTGTTTTTCTTCGTTGGAGCTGCCCTAAATAGTAGGAAAGTTCGAAGATTAACAAGAGTGGTAGAGGCTGTGACAAACCAAACCGCTGCTGCTCTTGGGAATCTTACGGAAGAATTGCAGATTACCAGAATTGTTGCATTGCAGAATCGTATGGTGTTAGATGTTATGTTAGCTGATCGAGGTGGAGCTTGTAAAATTATTGGGAGTAGTTGCTGTGTGTTTATCCCTGACCACACACCGTCAGTCTATAATGCAATCAACAGGTTGCATAAAATTGCAGCTGAAATCCATACAGAAAACGGCACTTGGTCCTTTTCTGGATGGTTTTGGGCATTGATCACTGCTTGGGGTTGGAAGGTTTTAACTGGTCTCTGTATAATTATAGCAGTTCTGTTTTCTTGCTGCATCTGTGTCCAATGTGGTCCTTTGCTCTGTTCCTCATGTGTATCATTCTGTATTCCCGATAAGAAAGCTATTGCCAATGTCACTTATCAGAAACGTTTAGCCAAAGAAGTAGAAGAAATGATGACAATTGACATATACGATGATTATCCTAACAAACCGGATGTCTTCAGTAAATGCTGAAAGGGTCGTCTGTTGTAAATTGAAACCACGATGTGATTAAGCATTTACTGAAGACATGAATTCTCTTGCCTTACACATGTCTCTTTCGTTATGTTGACTGAAGTTTGGACTCCATTTTGTATTGTTATGTCTCCACGTGCTCAACACGAGAAGAGTCCTATCTTCGTGTTAGTTGCTCTTGTAATCTGCCTAGTAACAGTCTATAAATAGTTCCTTTGTCCGCCTGGCGCATGCCCAGGCTTGACCACATCTGTTATCAGTTAGTCCTTGCTTGACCATGTTTTCGCGGGCTCAAGGAGTATGTCAGCTCCGCCCACATATTGATCTTGTATCGAAAATGTCCATAAAAGGTAACATTCCTTGCCTCATACTGTATCCACCCACTTATGAGCCCCTCTGTTGTGTATAAAAGGGGACTGTGTACGCAAGTTCTGTGTGCTACTCTATGCAATACTGAAGGGTATTGTATGGATTGTAGGACCACCCTTAAGGGTTAATAAACTCTGTCTTTGTACTTTGCAGTTTCCGTGCCAACTTCCTTATAGATTCCATTGCAGGAGAGCGAACCCTTGTGTCCTGCGGGCCTAGCTGGGGCCTGTATTCATCAAGATGACGTCAGGCGTTACACACTTTTGTAATAAATATACAATGTTAGCAATCTAGTTGTTCATTGGGATACTGTTGAGAGGCAGAGGCCAGGGGCACGGACTCTGAAAATTGAAGGCAGGTAGGAGAGTGCAGATGCAACAATTTGACCACACTGGGCAGGCAGGGAAGGGCAGTGGCAGCACAACAGACTATGGAGGGCAGGGGAAAGGGGGGCAGGGGCAACAAACCAACAATACAGGACTGGCAAGAGAGGCTGTGGCAATATAATAGACCATTGTGGGCAGAAGGAAGAGGCAGTGGTAGTACAACCATACATGCCAACAGACCCGTTTCAGCCAGGAAACGTCCAATGTTTTTAAGCTCAAATGGGCTTTATTTGATCTGTCTCCTATCTACAATCTCCTCTTTTTCAATGTAACTCAAAGGGGAAAATCAATACCCCAGTTTTTTTTCAAAATCTCCCTCTTACCAAGTTCAAAATGTTCGCAAGTATGGTACATTGGATCATGGTAGGCAGGAGGAATTGGGGTAGGGACATGGACTCTGATAACAGAGGACAGGAGGGACATGGAGAGGTGCACCAAACTGACCCTACAGGGCAGGCATCAGGGTTTGCAGCAGCACTATACACCACACAGCGCATGCGGGACGGGAGTGCAGCACAACAATCCATAGAAAGCAATAGGGAGGGGACAGGACCATGCACATGGACAACAGAGAACAGAGGGGAAAGAGGCAATGGTAGCTAGCTGACCATAATGGACAGACAGGAGAGAAAGCTGCAGCATAACAGACCATAAAGGGCAGGAGGGATGGATCAGGGGCATTACAATGGAACAGACAAGCCAGGAGGGAGGGAATAGGGGTCTGTACAGGGGTGGGGGCAAGGGGGCGTGGCAGGAGCAGCAAGATGACCATGGAGGTCAGGCAGGATGGGCACTAGAAACAAGACACACCATGGAGAGCAACAATGAGACTATGATGACATACACACAGACCATGGAGGGAAGGTGGGAGGGGGTCAGGGGCAGCTAGCTGACCACACAGGGAAGGTGGGAGGGGCCATGGCAGCACAGGAGGCAATGCATGGCAAGCGGGAGGGTTAGTGGCAGCACAATGGCTATGATGGGCAAGAAGGAGGGTGCAGGGGCATGCACAAAGGACCATGGAGGATAGAAGGGAGGGTCAGGACCTGGGCACAGACAAGAGAGTTCAGGGGAAGGGGCCTCACAACAGACCGCGTGGGGCAGGAAGGAGGAGTAATTGCAGCACAACAGACCAGGGAGGGCAGAAGGGTGTGGCAGTAAAATGGACCATGGAAGACAGAAGGAAGGGGATAGGGGCATGGCATGTGGACAGGCAGGGTGAAGGTGGCAGGGACAGGTTACAGTCATCTGACAATGCTAGGCAGGTGGGAGGGGAGTGGCAGCTCAACAGAACACTCAGAGTAGATAGGAGTGGCAGGTCCATGGTACATGGTGGGCAAAAAGGATGGAGCAGGGGCATGCACAAAGACATCGGAGGACAGGGGGAAGGAGAATAGGGGCAGCAAGCTAAGCACGGAGGCTAAGCAGGAGGTCAATGATGGGCCATAGAATTGGGCAATGGAGGGCACGAGGCGTGGACTGGTACATCATGCTAAATGGAGGGCAGTGGCATCACATCAGACCATGCATGGCAGGAGGGAGGAGGCTAGTCCATGGATTCAGACAACAGAGGATAGGGAGGAGGTGGATGGGGCAGCAAGCTAACTGTTCAGTGAAGGTGGGTATTAGGAACTTTATTGTTTTTAAAATGTGTGTCTGTGCGCACTACTTAAAATATGAACAAGTATGCAGCATAATCTCACTTTTATTCAGGAAGAAGAGGACGTTTGTGACTGTGACTCCGGGCTCACTTGGCAGAAACACCCCCTGACCCTCCACCTCCCATCGCAAAATGTAATGCCCGTGAAAAGGGTAGGTGGACGCAGTGTTATATAGAACATAGTTCTGGGAGCACGATTGAAAATGAAAACTAGATATAGTATATGGTATAAACTATGCACCGAAAAGTGTGATATAAGATGAACCGGGGCGTGAAATATAATATGCAATACATTGTGCGCAATGACAGATTCATTGGAGAGCGCGAGATAGCACAGGCACTAGCACGTGCTATGCGATATGCGCCTTGGAGTGTAATATGCACAGGGCAGTGTTGTGTAACCTAACTAGTCTCTAAAGTTGTAATATAAAATATGTGCTGGGGAGTGTAACGTTGCATATGAACTGTGACCTAGATACGGATCCCAGATTGTAATATGTATGGCATAGCGCTGTGCGTTATAACATAGGCATCGAGGAAGGCACGTTAGATGGGGTAATATAACCCGTGCGAAGGCAAGTGTGGCATGACATATTCACTGGGTGGTGTTACAGTGCACATGGGCTAGAGAGTGTCATAGCATACGCACTAGCTGGTGGAATACAACACAGAGGTGTGAGGCACTCGGCGGGCACTAGTGGGTGTAACACAGCACTGGGCTCAGCCAGGAGCACGCTGTGACTCTCAAGTGAGGTTCGTCTCCTTTCCAGAGAGTAAAATAAAAAGTATTACACATCCGGCGGTGGATGTGTGTTTTATTAACCGTGAGGTGGGTTTCTTGCATAGTTTGGTCGAATTTTTGACGAATCCCCTTTGAATGGCTTGGTGTGCGTGTATATTAAATGTGCCCGTCAATACCTACCCATGTTTGTATAAATAAACGACAAGGGTGTCTACTTGGAGAGTACCCACTGGCGGGGGCGCCGGGATTAGGCACGGTAGGGCATCAGACACGTCAGAGCTTCACTAGCGGTGTAAATACATTCCATGTGGATTCCTTCTATGCATAGTCGCCTTTTAATGAATATCACGCAAATCGTCATGGCGATAGGTACATACGGTTTGTCCAGCATGTCCTAGGTTTTTCTATAAATATACATTTTTTAAAAATATTAAAAAACAAAGGCCGGCCCCGGGGGATGGGGTCCCTGGGGCCATAAGTGGCCTGAGGAGGGGGGCAACGCAGCCCCCTCCTAAAGAATAAAAATTTTTTTAAAAAAAGGCCATGACCCGGGGGTTGGGGTCCCCGGGCCGATTAAGGCCTTGGGAGGGCCACATTTATTTTTTTCAACAAAACAAATTAGGGTGCAGGCCCTGGGGGTTGGGGTCCCCAGGGCCAGTAAATTAGAAAAAGAAGGGGGGCCACACAGCCCTCCTTCTTAAAAAAATAAAATAAATAAAAGACAGGCATCGCGCCGGAGGCCACGCCCCCTCCTTGCAGCACTCTGCAAACGCGCCCCCTGGCCAGTTGTAAGTTGGGGAATTAATTCCCCTTCAATACTGAGGGTCCCTGAGTGCCAACTAGCCCAACAGGTATCTCCAGTATGCGCCAGGGAGCTGCGTTGCAGACAGGTGTTCTGAGGCCACGCCCCTTTTTACACCTCTTTGCAACTCAGCTCTGTGGCGCTTATTGGAGGTACCTAGTGGGCTAGTTTGACCCTAGGGACCCTTAGGATTCAAGGGGACTAAATCTCAACTTAGAACGGCCACATGGCGCGTTTACACAGTGGTGAAGAGAGGGGACGGGGCCTGAGGTGACGTGTGCAAACACGCCCTGTGGCGCGTTTTAAGTTGGGGAAATAATTCCCTTTCAATCCTGAGGGACCCTGGGGGCCAACTAGCCTACCAGGTGCTTCCAGTAAGCGCCACTGCTCTGCGTTGCAGAGAGGTGGTGCAAGCCGTGCCCCTTTTTACACCTCTCTGCAATGGCGCTTACTGGACGTACCTAGTGGGCTATTTTGGCCCTAGGGATCCTCAGGATTCAAGGGGACTTAATCTCCCAACTTAAAAAACCGCCACAGGGCGTCTTTATACAGTGGGGAAGGGAGGGGACGGGGCCTGAGGTGACGTGTGCAAACACGCCCTATGGCGCGTTTTAAGTTGGGGAAATAATTCCCTTTCAACCTGAGGGACCCTGGGGGCCAACTAGCCCACCAGGTGCTTCCAGTAAGCGCCACTGCTCTGCGTTGCAGAGAGGTGGTGCAGGCCGTGCCTCTTTTTACACCTCTCTGCAATGGCGCTTACTGGACGTAACTAGTGGGCTATTTTGCCCCTTGGGACCCTCAGGATTCAAATGAACTTAATCTCCCAACTAAAAACGGCCACAGGGCGTTTACACAGTGGTGAAGGGAGGGGACGGGACCTGAGTTAACGTGTGCAAACAGGCCCTGTGGCGCGTTTTAAGTTGGGGAAATAATTCCTCTTCAATCCCGAGGGACCCTGGAGGCCAACAAGCCCACCAGGTGCTTCCAGTAAGCGCCGCTGCATTACAGAGAGGTGGTCTAGGCCGGGCCCCTTTTTACATCTCTCTGAAACGCAGCTCTGTGGCACTTACTGGAGGTACCTAGTGGTCTAGTTGGACCCTAGGGACCCTCAGGATTCAAGGGGACTTAATCTCCCAACTTAAAACGGCCACAGGGAGCGTTTACACAGTGGGGAAGTGAGGGGACGGGGCCTGAGGTGACGTGTGCAAACACGGCCTGTGGCGCGTTTTAAGAGGTAGTTTTAATCCCCTGCCCTATTATATACTAGGGGCTTACAGAGGAGGTCATGCTGATCACAGAGGGACCCCAACGTATAGTGTTCCCTAGTGTATGTAGGTGTTTTCACTGTATTCTGAGTGTCTTTTAACATAGCACTGGCTCTAGGACTGGTTAGTCAGACTCAGTTACCACCAGTATCCGTCTGAAAAAGTTGAGGGTACAGAATGATTTTGCAACAAGGCTTCTTCCTGCTCTTCTGTTTGTTCTTTCTGCACGTTATCCTTTTTCCTGCACTTTTCTTCGTCTTTGAGGACTTCTGTTGCTTCTTTCTGCATTTCTTTTTTTTCTTTCTGTGCGTTCTTTCTTCACATGTCCTATCTCTGTAGGCATAGTTAGAAATTAGCATTTAAAAAAATATTTAAAATTCACTGAAAAAACCATAGGTTTCAGGCACGTTATAGTTAGGAATTAGCATTTAAAAAACCTTAGAAATTCACTGAAAAAACCATAGGTTTCAGGGGCGTTATAGTTAGCTGGACTTTTCACTCGTACAAAACCATTGAAATTCCCCCGTTATAGTTAGTTCAGCTAACTATAACTCGCGCGCCCACAATGCACTGCTGATGACGTCACATATTACATCACTCATGACATGGTCAGTGACATCACTCATGACATCACTGATGACATCTCAAATGACATCACTGATGACATCCTTGTGATAGAGTGGCAGACCTCCTCTCCCCCTAATTTAACCTTTGATACACACATTCAAAAATAGAAACTAAAATTTTCAAAACAATGGACATACCAATATCAGTTACAACAACCTATTCAGTAATTCTAAGATCCACATACACATCCACTCATTCACCAACAGTCCTATACAGTCACTCATACATGTACTCACTCATCATATGTACTCATACACCTATACATCCTGTTACACAACGCCACTCATCCATAGAGCTACTCATACACATAATAAAGAATGAAACATCTATTTACTTGCATATACAGTTATACACACACCACCACACTTAATTCTACAGAAACATACACAAACTTAGTCTTTTAAACAATCACTTATAGAAACACATATTACTTATAAAGACACTATTGAGACAGTCATTCACTCACTAACACACCCATGCACACACTCATCCACCCATACAGTCCTGCACACATGCTGTCTTCAACACATACAAACAGTGAGTCACTCATTCATGCACCTATGCACTACATAATACCCCCCACCGAAGCATACAGACACTCAGACACTCATACTCAAAAAAACAACTAATACCCTATATAGACACTCATGTAGCTACTCACCAACCCATGCAGCTACTTATACACAAAGTGAGAGACTGATACAGATATTTACATATTTAAACATTACTCACTAAGCCTTGTATTCACTAAAATACACTTAATCAGTCAGTTATGCAATCAATTTTTCAAAAACAAATCATCCATTTAGACACTTATATACCCATTTATTCTTCCATCGACCTTGAGATATACATATATAAAACATATGTAATTTTCAGAAAAACACACATTCGCTGGATGATGTCATCAGTGATGTCATTTGAGATGTCATCAGTGATGTCATGAGTGATGTCACTGACCATGTCATGAGTGATGTAATATGTGACGTTATCAGCAGTGCATTATGGGGGAATTTTAATGGTTTTGTACGAGTGAAAAGTCCAGCTAACTATAACGCCCCTGAAACCTAGGGTTTTTTCAGTGATATATATATATATATATATTCACTTAAAAACCATTCGTTTCAGGCACGTTATAGTTAGGAATTAGCATTTAAAAAACCTTAGAAATTCACAGAAAAAACCATAGGTTTCAGGGGTGTTATAGTTAGCTGGACATTTCACTCGTGCAAACCCATAGAAATTCCTCCGTTATAGTTAGTTCAGCTAACTATAACTCGCGCCCCCGCAATGCACTGCTGATGACGTCACATATTACATCACTCGATGTATATATGTATAACCAGAGACCGGATGATGCTAGCAAACATCCGGGGACAGAACAAGTCTGTCGAAAAAACGCAGCAGAGGCCAGAAGGAGAAACACCTGAGCCGTGTGTGGCAACAATAGAAAGACCAAAGATTAGGCCGGGAACCGGCAAAGGGAGGGAAAAACGCAACAGGGAGCAGCCCTGGCGAAAGCTCCACTGCCCATGGGCAAACCCCAACAGGGGGAGCCCAAGCCTGTTCCAACACCAGGGAAGAAGACTACGCAGCCAAGACAGTAGCTCAAGGTACACTACGGGTCCTCCATGATACAGCACACACCCAGTGTGGACCCATATGTGGTGCTGGCACAGAACACAGAAGCCCCAGACTGGAGCGGAATGGAACAAAGCACCCACAGTGACGTGCACCCGTGCCCAAGACAGCCAAAGTGCTAAGGGCAGAATGTAAAGCGGAAGAAGAGCCAAATGCAAGTCAGGACGACGTGAACCCCGCTGTGGGACGCCAACAACACACCGGAGCAGACTGCATCCACAGATGCAGGAGAGTGCAATGGAACAACTGTAGGCAGAAAAGAAGCTCCAGGAGAGGGCCACACCAGCCTGTTGGCCTAAACAAAGGACATGATCCGCCACAGCAGGAAGCAAAGAGCAAAGGAGAATGCTCACAGCAGAACCCACAGGAAAAAAACCCAGAGGGACAGAAAATAACAAAGAGAACTCCACGGGACCCTCCGAAACTTCCCAGCAAGGAACAACAGCTAAACATTAGCCAACCAATACCCCACATGGGTAAGTCACATCCCTTCAAAAAATGAGGGACACCTCTTGAGACAAGCTCATAAGCAGAGTTCTTTTAAAAGAATCATCCGAAGCAGCTGGCCCAGGTGCACCAGAAGGAGGAACAAAAGAGGCACGGCGGAACAGCCATACAGACCGTCTGGGCAATAATGTCTTGACCAGAGACGGAAATGATAAAAGCAGGGACAATACTGCATTCGAAAACACAAGTCCTCCAAAAAGACTAAAAAACTGGTAGACATCGAAATCCAGAGCGGAGGTGCTGGACCGCCCAGTCGGCATGCTCATCAAACAGATGGACCCCATCAAAGGGCAGATCCCAAACATTGTCAGGGGAGAGTGTCATCGCATAGCCACGCATGGCGACGCAGAGCAACTGACCTGGCCATGGACACCACTGACCCACGGAGTCAGTGGTGTCCATGGCCGACCGGATGGAAAACTGCGCCATGTCGCAGCCGTCTCGAATAAGTCGGACCAGGTCAGCACGAGGGCCCACCGGAAAAAGAGGGGAGGAGCCGCTTGACGTTGTCCCGAAGGGTAAAAGTGGTCCGAGCAAACAAGCAGGACATGTTCAAGGACCGAAGGTTGTCTCAAAGACACTGCGGCCACATGACTCCAACCACCTAAACATCCGAGTGGGAGGAAGCAACGGAGGAGTAGAGGAAGGGAGCGCTGCCTGGACCACAAGTCTGTGAGCCCTAGGATGGAGGGACAAACAGGCAGGGTCGTGTGGAGCTTGGCGATGGCGATGCACAATAGCGCGACCCACGGGATACCCAGATGAGGGTCTGGCCCAAGTCCCCAGAAGGACATCATACAAAGACCCGCCAAAAGGCAACAATGGCTCCACATCCACCGTGCCCTGGTGGAGAAGATCCAACAAAGGATCCAAAGGCAGGGAGACAGAGGGCGGCTGCAACTGCAAAATATCCGCAGCCCAATGAACCGCCCTCGCAAACTCAGCACCAGCCTCCGTGGCTACCGGAGGCGAAGACAGCAATTCATCTGTTGAGGACGGCTGCAGGATATGTCCACCCAACGACAGAGGCCCTGCAAAATGCTGAGCTGGCCAGTGCCAAATGGGCCCCTGCTCCACCATGGGCCTCTGCTCCATGGAGCAATGAAACAACGCCGGGCATGGAGAACCCACTGGGGTCACGTCCGCTACAAGCAGGGGAGAAGCCTGGGACGGAACCGGCGTCGACCGACCTCGAGACGGCGTCGGATCGACGTCGACAACCCCCAGAGAAGACTCGTCTGCCCGGCGTCGGGCTGGAGTCGACTCAACCTCCATCAAGACAGGAGCCTGCGGGAAGGAACAAGGTCGACTTGGAGACAAGCTCTGCACTGCAGCCGCCTCCCACAACGACACAGGGATCCCCATAGGGCTATGCCAAGGCGCATCAGGAGGGCCAGACGTCGCTGTGGGAGGCCCTTCCGGGTCGTGTCCCGATGTCGCAGCGACCCTGGAACCGGAGTCAAGGTACTCGGTTGGCACCAAGGGTGAATCTTCGGGTGAACCCCCGAACTGAGTCCCTACCCCCACTGTGAGACCCGAAGGCAAGCCAGGGAGAGGGGGACCCAAAGATGGCCTGCAGGCCTTGGAAAAAGCTTCCATCTGGGTCTGAGTCGCATCCACACCAGGAAACGAAGGGTAGGTTGGGGCCGACTCCTGAGGGCCCGTGTCTGGTGAATACCGGGAGTGGCGGGCCCCAATGTCACGCTTGTGCGAGGTCGACGACCTCCGTGACCTCTTCCGGTGCTTTCCTGACGCAGGCAAGCGACGTCCACGGGAACGACTCCGGGACCTGTCCCGGACAGGAACCTCAGAGTGGGAAGAAGAACTACGCCATACGGAGCCTTCCTCTGTAGATGGAGACCGGCGCCGCAAGGAGTCCGACCGGGACAGCCGGGCAGATATCAACTTCATCCGTCCTTTCCGCAGGGACTTCGGTTACAGCTGCCGGCATCGCACTCGGTGGAGTCGTGGTGAACCACCCTTGCAACAATGCTTTTAGAGCACGTGATTAATGCAAGCACTGAAATCAGCTATGGTAGGAAACATTACTAGATTTCCACAGATGAATGCAATAAAGACGTGGTCCTTATGTAGGGAGCAGTCAAACGGCCGGTGTTAACACAACTGAGTCCAGAGTTCTTCAGGACCGGTGATGGAAACCCAAACCAGGAGAACAAGTCAGGTGCATATTGTGCACAACGTGGGTGTTTGCTTTTGCAATTTGTCTTGAGTAAAACCTGCCATAAAGTGCTGAAGAAAACTGTACAAAAGGTCAGTTTGGGCACCCTCTATTGGTTGAATGAGGCGGAATATGATCATAAACTTATAACTAGGTGCACACTGCGCACCTAATAATTAGCGTACTCTGTTCCAATGGAAATTAGTGGTTGCAGAAAATGCATCCGATGTTTGCAGCCCCTTGTGAGCAGCCGTAATAAGTGAAATAATTCCTAGTGTGACCCCTGCACTGTTGAAAAGACCACGGTTTTAATGCCTGTAGTGCTAATGAGGATATGACTAGATGAGTTCAGAAAGATCTACGCATGAGCTGTCTACTGCAAGGCAAATAGAAGGTATATTGTTAACCTTGTGGATTTTATTGTTGGCAGAAATCATGTAGGACAAGTACCTTCTCCTTTATCGTTTCCGGGCGGTATTTGTGGCATGCGGTGTCTGATTGTGGTAAGTGTGATAATAAAATCGCCAAACCAACTCAGAGTTCCTTCATGCACACAGATCTCAAAAGTAAGCACTTCTCAAAAAAGGTCAAAGATGACGTTGGGTGAGTAATTCAGGTAAATATTCTAAAAGAGTCGTGACAAGGCTTCCATTCACTTAGGGTTCACTTCCATAGTAAAATTAAATGTGGCCTTTGCGTTGATCACTTTTGAGCCCAAAACAACATGCACATGCAATCTGCCTTCTGTGGTTACAGAGCTACAGTTATACTCACTTGCAACACAGGTTACAGAGGGGTGAACAGGCTTTGAAGAATGAGCCCAATGACCCCTTTGACAGCTCTTGTGTAGAAGCGGGCAGCAGGATTGGCGATCAAAACCCTCCGTGGATTTCAGAACGTTCTCTTGCTCACATAGTGGACAGCATCATCGTCAGCGCTGTGCTGGTTTTAATGCACCCTATCTTTGAACAGCATCCTCGTCAGCGCTGCGCTGGTTTTAATGCACCCTACCTTTGAACAGCATCCTCGTCAGCGCTGTGCTGGTTTTAATGCACCCTATCTTTGAACAGCATCATCGTCAGCGCTGCGCTGGTTTTAATGCACCCTACCTTTGAACAGCATCCTCGTCAGCGCTGCGCTGGTTTTAATGCACCCTACCTTTGAACAGCATCATCGTCAGCACTGCGCTGGTTTAAATGCACCCTACCTTTGAACAACATCATCGTCAGCGCTGCGCTGGTTTTAATGCACCCTACCTTTGAACAGCATCATCGTCAGCGCTGCGCTGGTTGTAATGCACCCTACCTTTGAACAGTGGACTCACTCAAGGCAGCATTTGTTCAAGAATTGCCCTGTCGAAAGCCTGACTTGCTCCGCTCTTGAACCGCTCGTTTAGCACGGACATCTTGTGCTGGCAAAGCACAGTATATGCTAGAGAAGTGACCCGCATGCTCCTCAAGATGCTGTGGAAGGGGTAAGGTTGGAGCTGGGGATGCTGATTCAGCTGTACAGCTGCACCATCTGAGACTTCAAACATCTCAGGAAGCCTCTAATATCGAACTCTGCAGTAAGATCTGGGAGCTCCTACAGATCTAGTGATGCCCTTTCCT
The DNA here is from genome assembly GCF_964204655.1 of Triturus cristatus. Classification (NCBI taxonomy): domain Eukaryota; kingdom Metazoa; phylum Chordata; class Amphibia; order Caudata; family Salamandridae; genus Triturus; species Triturus cristatus. The sequence continues at coordinate 2,331,763 of NC_140592.1, forward strand.
TCTCCTGTTGTCCCTTGCTGTCTTCCTTCCATGCCACTATCCATCTGATAGTTCTACAGCCCTTCTGTATTTTCAGTAGCCTATTAGAAACAGTTTAAAATAACATGTAGTGATATAAAAGCGCCGTCTAACTAACACATACCCTTTTATTGATCTGTGTTGTGGCAGCCGAATTCGGTGTTTTTACTGGTGCATTTTACTGTTGTGAATTTCAGAAGGGGGAGGCCACACAGTGAAAATGAGGGGGCTCTTTCAATTTGTATTTGCACTCTGCACCTTATTTATTCCCTTTATACAACTAGAAATGCCATTTTGGTAGACGCTCTAGTTGTTTTCCTGGCCCTTCATAACCGAAGACCACAGACACTAGTGCACCAAAAGCAAGCCTGCCTGCTCCCGGCCAGGGCCAGGGGCCAGGGACCCTGGTAGTTTTCACCAAACCAGGAGGTCCTACTCACCCGAACAATTGAGAACACTGCAATTAAGTTTAAAAGATCTGTGTTTACATTCAATTGATTTCAGTGTGAGCCGTGGTCTTTTGCTCCTAGCAGTACTCACCTCACACACCCATGAGAAAGGACATCTTATTGACCTGGTCTTTACTCATTCCCCGAATTTGCAGATGCTAAAACCCCTGCCAATTAAATGGTCAGATCATAATCTGATACCAATCCCTATACTAGGTCACACATTGATAACTGGCCAATACAGACTAAGGGGACAGATCGCAGATGGAATAAATTTAATCTTGAGTCATGGAAAATTATCCTCAGTAACTCCAGACCTGAACTAGGTGATAGCATCGCAGGGCTCGAAAATTCATAAAAATGTTACTAGACCTGCAGATCTAGTAACTTGAATACACTACTTGACCTAACTGTAATGTACTTGACCCGTACACTATTTTTATCCTTAATGTCACACAGTTCACTTTACAAAATCCTCAAACTTTAGTCACAAAACGAAAAGTAAATGTAGGTAAACAAACTGACTTTTGACCTATGTCTGTGAAAGCAGAGAAATGTGACAAGATAAAAATATTTAAAGGCAGCTTTATTGCTCATTCACTTTGTGAGCAAGCAGAACACCTGTTGTCAACTCGCCAGAACAGGCGAGTGGGACCTAAAAATAGCTCTTCCTGATTAAATCTGGCTTGCTATTGTGAATGGGCAAGTGGATTTTTCGAGCCCTGCATCTCATCTGCAATTCAAAAACGTATTGACTGGATTAGAAACTCTTTCGTCCACACTATTCGATTTGAAATATACAAAAGTGCATGACAGGACAGTCAGCCTCCATCGTTTAATTCCCACCTACTGTTGCCAAAAAAAGAATGTAAAAGATTAGAGAGGAAATGGATAAAGTCTTATGACTCCATGAGTAAGCAGGAGTATAAACAAGCACTGGCATAGCCAATAGGTCTCGCTTTTGGGCCCTTATAAGTATTTAGTTATGCAGCAGAATATCCTTGGTGCAACAACATCAACTGTTGCATGGCTAAACATTTATATGGTCCCAAATGCGAGACCTATTAGCTATGCCAATGCTTGTTTCTTATACGTTGATCGGTAAAAGAAAAAACTTGAATCTGCATTTCTGTAATGCATGCTCAACTCACTGAGCTATTTCACCAGGTTTGAAGATCCAGTGATATCACAGATGGCAAACGAAGAGGCACTGCAAGGGTGTCACTTACCAAGCCTCCGTTTGTACTGAGGCTGTTCATCATATCATACTCATCACACTGACTTTCTTGTCTATACCTTGGGCTTTATTACAGCTCTGCAGAGATCTCCCAGAACGTATACTGTAAAGATTGCATGGATCAATAATACTTCATGTTAGCACATTTAAATATCACTGAGTATTTGTCAGGAAATGTCTTTACACAGTCAGACACCTGAAGAGGACGATGTACACCTTCCCCCTTATCTCTCTCCTGTTCTTTATTTTCAGTCCGCGAGAGGAGCAGGAAACGTAGAACCAGACGGTCCTTTTAAGTTCGACCGTACTCCGGATGACATCACGCCCCATGTGACCTCGTCACATGCTTTCACCCGGGAGGTCTAACCAATCGCGGCAGTATTCGAGCCTACGGAGGAAAGTGAAGAGCGCGCTACTGTGCCGGGGAGACGCCTCAGAGAAGAAGAAGAAGAAGAAGGCGAGCAGGAACCTGACGTTTACTTGGCAGCGCCAACCTACTCATTCCGCGGACCAACGGAGGCAGAAGTAGGAGACTCCGAAGAATCTCCAAGGGACCGGAGGCACCGCCGCGAAACCGGACCAACCACAAGAGAGAGAGCCGGACCCATTCCAGTACCGCGAAGACGCCAGCCACGCACCTGGAGGTGCGTGGCTTCCTGCGGTACGTGCAAGGGTACGGGGCTGGTTTAATAAAAACGCTCGGCTTGGGGGAGAGGGAGGATACCGATAACTCCTGGGCTGTTTTTATTCTCGGGAACATGTGGTGATGGTACGGGTGCATATCCCTCACCCCCTCCCCATTAAAGAACCAGTTTAAGAGAAGAGGATCCGTTCTAAAATATTCTTTTTTTTTTCCTCTCTTTTTATTCTTTTTGTTAGTTTTGAGCCTTTGACTGACTGACATCGCCTACCTGACGCTAAGGAAAAGAGTCGGAAATAGCTGAGATGCAAAATCCTATCACGCCCTGAAGTAAAAGCAGCAAATGAAAGGACTATTTGGTTTGTATACCGGATCTGGTTTACCTAATAAAACTGCCTGAGCTTATCTCCTTCTCTGGCCTCCTCGTGTTTAATGCACAGTATAGTTTATCCAGTTTGGGTTCAGCATGGCAAGTTTCATGCAGATCCATCAAAGGGAAGGTGGCAGAAGGTGCCATGAATATTGATCCCAAAACTAAGCAACAAGTACACACACCGCTTCAGCCCTTTACCCTCAGGGTAGCGAAGGCAAGCAGTCCAAAGCTGACTCAGGGAGGTGCTGTGGGGCTAGAGGCTCAAAACGCTCCAAGAACACCAAACCATATCAGTAAAGCAATTTGCAGCCAGTGCTTATTCTTTAAAAAAATCAGACTTTTTTTGCTCATTTCGCACACAACAGAACACTGTAAATATAATCAGGTGAGAACAATAATCAGGAATCCATTACTTTTGTGGCTGCATCCAGTTTGCTTAGGGGCAGGCAGTGCCTGCTGTCATTGTTTATCAGCAATTGCAGGACTTTCCATTTCCCATGGCCCACCATGCCTCAATGTCAAGGTCAATGCCCCAGCCCAGCTGGCATGGTCACTCCAGGCAGAGAGGGTGCTGATATTCGGAGACTCGGATCATCAGCTACAGCATCAGTACCACAAGAGTGGAGGTTACGCTAGTGGGTCAGTTCTTGGGGTCCTACCAGTCTTGTAGCTTAGATTCTTCGTCAGAGCACGTTTCAAAAGGCACCAACTAAAGGGACTAGGTGCCCATGCCGGTTGACAGCAGTAAATGCCTCTTGCTAGGGCCCTCTTCTTGGTTGAGGTTGATGTTCTCATTTCGCTTGTAGTTTTCTTTGCAGTACGCAAAGGACTGCAGTTGGAATTTTTTTTAGCTCCCAGATGTTTCAGGGCACTGACCACCTACTTTCTGGAGACATCCTGGGCCCCTTCGGCCTCACCCGTGGCACACTCCCAGTGTTGCGATGATGACATAGCATCTTCCTCCTTCATGGGCACCTCCAATGCTCCTCGTGAGCAGTCAGTATACTCTCTCCCTCTAAGAAAGACTGGTCAAACTTTTGCAGGTGCTCGTCCCAAACCTTGCAAGGGAAGTTGGTGATAGTTCACCTTCTCTGGAGTTCAAACAGTTTTTTGGTCACCACTGGTGTGGAGACCCTATTTGAGTGAACTATATCTTGGCACACTGACTGGAAGTTTCTGTCTCATCTTTATATCAAAGTACCAGTGTTTATGGAATCTCATGTTCTCCGAGATCGGTTTCACGCAGTTTCTGCCTTTTGCTAAGTGCTTAGCCTTAGTCAATGTCTTTGGGTGTCAGCAGGAAGGTGGAATGGAGCGACGAGTCTTCTCTCGGGAGTAACTTACAAGGGCACTGTTGGGCACAAAGCAAGGGAGGCTGCCCTACTTAACTACCTGTTACCTGGGGAGTGGCCCTTCTAGAGAACAGTGGGCCGGGAAATGGGAAGGGATGACCTCCCTACCTTCAGATGCATCCTCTATTTTCTTAGCAATCCTCAATCTGACCTGTTACAAAGGATCTCCGGGGTGTTCTGGGGAGAAACCATGCAATTCACATTTGCTGTCTATGTTCTCTCTCCCATCCTCAATCTTAGGTACCATTAGAATATACCAAACACAGAATGGAACTGAGTGTGGTAATAGCAAAATGTGTCGTGCTCTCTACATGCATCATTTACACAGGTAAGTAGTGTACACACGTGACATCAATGCTTCATATAGATGGGTGAGGAACCCATTTGCAGGGAGACTGGCACACCATTTTAAAAATATGAAAGACCCCAGCAGGGCACTCTCCTCATCAGGTAAAAAGGCCTATCCTGCTACTGTAATCATATTACGGTAATCACAGTCAGTCCGCTACAGTCCAGTGAGCAGACAATAGTCACCCTCAACAAAGAGGGTGCACATGGAGTGCCCCTCTAAACCACAGAGCCACTTTCTGGCCTCTTTATCATTAAGAATACAATGCAATTCTAAAAAAAAATGAAAAAAACATAAAAGCCTAGAGATTTTGGCAGCAGATAATGCCAAGTCTTTCCAGCATAAAAGATGCAATCTAGTGAAGTATCTTACAAAAGTTCTTAAAAGCCACCCAGATATCATTAAAATAAAATGTGAAAACCTTATTATTAGTGATTGCAGCATTACACGTCACAGAGTCACACAACAGTGCTAGGTATTGGCAAGATCAGTTATTGACTGGCTTAAAGGTGAGGAATGCTTTAACAAGTTGAAAGTGCAAGCTGGCTCATGCGATTGTGCCAATGAGGACATCTACCAGTAGTAAGGGGCTGTGCTGCAGAAGATTTAATTGACTGGCCAACACTTAACATCCCAAAGAATGTACAAATGTTGATTTTGCTAAATTAGATTAAGTCAGCTGGAATGATAGAATCCAACTTTAAAACTCACTATTGTACCTCTGCATAGAACCCATTGTATATAGCTGCTTGGCAGTAGTTCCCGCTTCAAGTAAGACCGAGAAGTGGACCATAAATCTCCTACAGAGCTTGAAAGACATCTTACAGAGCGATGGTAAATGTACAGACACCTATGGGACCTCATACGCCATTGATCCCCAGAAGGACCCCAAAGATCCATCACTCCACCACCTTGTAACGTGTGGCAGACTGTTTTAAAGCCAGCGTGCCCTCTCTGTGTACGAAAGAATCATGCAATGAATCTTAAAGTCCACAAAGAAGTGTATCTTATGATACTTGGCATCAAGTGGCACAAAAGGAAACTCCCCACCCCTCTGGTACTGGAGTTATTCGATTGGCAATACCACAGCATCTTAATGTTTTTGTCCCCTTTTTCTTAAAGTCACCCCTCGCCACCTCTCTCCCCAGCACCCGCCTTCCACTCTCCCAAAAATGATTATGAAGAATTATTGCCATTAGCACGTCTCTTCTGGTGAAAGGAGAAAATCGCTTCATTCATAATTTATATCCTCAATTACTATTAATAAAGAAATATTTCAGCAGAAAATCGCCTGGGAAAATCGCACGGAAGGTTGCATTAACATTCTGTTTGAACATTTTCATCACATTTGTTATAGAGTTAATAAGAGGGATCTGCTCCCCTGACTTCTTTATGGAATTATGATCTGACTATGATAGTTTAATCTCTTCAACTTTATATAATATATTCACTTTACTAATTGAGCTATCTGAGGAGCAGTTACGGATGTTCCTCAATTCGGAAGACAAAGTAATTGGGGGCATGGCTTTTCCTGACCAGCGCCTCCTCCTCAGGCGGTGAGAAGTCTGGGAGCCCTTGCGCGCTTTGATGAGATTTCAAAGGATCGTTGGTCAGGCTCAGATTGAGAACTGTGCATGCTGTTGAGGGGAGGGCCTTGCTGTCATGTGTTCTGGGATGATAGTTTGCAAGAGGGCAGCCATCTTGGGATGGAGAGAGGGGGCTGGTTTACATTTGCAGTGCTAGGTATGTTAGTGAAGGTGAATGCTGTCATTCATAGCGGGCAGCTTTCTATTGGCAGTTGTCACTTTCGCCGGGAACAGATATTCTGTTGCTATGCGAGGGTATATTTTATTTGGGTCCTGCCATGCGCACAGGAGCGGGTAGGACTGGCTGTTGCTATGAAGGCATTATGGAGGTTCTCTGGACTTATCTGGTAATGGGGGGTGGGCTTTATTGACTGTTGCAGTGAGACGATTGGACTAGGCTCTATTGGCTGTTAATATAACGGGTGTACAAGGAGACACTATTGGCAGGTTTTATGACGGGATTAAGAGTGGCTCGTTGTTGCTTTCTATGATGGGACAAGATGTTTTGGTCATTATTACTCTTAAAGGATTATGATGTTTCATTTCCTGGCAGTTTGACGGATTTGGATTGCACTGACCATACAACACTATTAAACACTATTAATTAAGCAACGTCTCAGACAGAGGTTTACAGTAGATGCGGACCACATGGTCATTCATGCCGTTCATTCTAAAAAAGAATCCAACATCTCAGTCTCCCACTGCCAAGCAGTCATGATTTGTATGCAAGTGAAGGGTGTTCCTGCTCAGGTGAAAGCCTGCTGCTAAGCTGTGCCTCCCTCTACCTACTTCCTCACCCCTGACCTCACTCTTGCTACAGCTATTCCTCACCTTCTAAGGCTCTGAAGAGGTCAGGACCCCAAGTGGTTCATTCAAGATACCTGTACACCACCAGGATGCCAGTACGTTTGTCTGCAAACACTCAACATTGCCAGGCTCCTTCCTAATTACCACTGCCTCGTGGCCTCCATCTTGTGTTCTTGTCCGCCTTCTCCATCCCTCCTGTCACTCTGCCTCCCCAGCACTTTGAGGACACCTTAGAGTGGCAATGACCACCGAGTGCCATAAATGCTGTGAAAATGACCAACTAAGCATTACAGCGGTTTGCATGTAAGACGGTTTACAGAGTTGGGTTGGTAGAGTACAGAGCTATGTGCCCTGGAGCACCATTTGTGAAAAGTTGCCAAATATTTAAACATATCAAAATGTGTATTTTGGCTGTTGAAAGCACACAATCACCAGAGCTACGCTAGGCGTAACTCCTTCATCCTGCTCTGGATATTTAATCAACATCAGCTTTATATTATAGGACTTTTACTGCCACGTTTTTTAGATCTGGCTTGACAGTGAAGCTGTCTGCATAGCCTATTGTTAACATCTCTTTAAAATACACATAGAGTTGGCTTTGGCTCTGCCGGAGTAGTGGCTCGTGCCACGCTATTGGCTGTTTGGTGTATCAATCTATCTCCTATGAGATCCTTGCAGTGTGATTCATGAGGGACAAATGTACATCACAAAAATACTCGTAATCATCACACGTTCAATTATTTTTCCCATGGGTGCGTTGAATGCAGAAAAATAACCACTTTTTGTATTGTGTTTATTTACATTGCAGCGTTCTTTTGATAATGCTCTAGTCTGGACACAAAATGCAAGGCAGACCTACTGGCTTTACCAATGCTTCTCGTTGTAGTTCTGGGCCTACAAACTCCAGCATGGAGACGGCTGTTGTAAAAACCCGAACTGGCTCATGGTGTCACACTTGTCTTGAGCGCTGTGAATGTATGGAAGGATTAACGCTTAGACCCCCCCCACCTTTACAGTAGACTCAGTGTTATCTCACCATGTGCTACTGTGTAGTGTATTGTGTGTTATTATTGTAGAGTCCAAAGCTATGTTCATAATCCACTCCTGCTGCTGTGTTTGCTGTGCTCAGTGCAGGGATGAAACTAAGCTGACTGATATAAGACACTTTACAAAATTGTTTTTATCTGCCCTATATTTGCTTATTTACGCCATAAGTATATAATGTCCCCTCCTTCTAACAATGAATTTTATGCAAGTGAGGCCTGCTCTATAGTAGCTTTAACGTTTTGCTAATTGTAATGTCTGTTTTTATTTATTGTGCTTTTTAGGAGGGGTGTTTCACTCCTCTTCATGAAATGTGATGTACAATTTAGGTGGTTTTATTGCATTGTTACCTTTTATAATTTTCTGTTAAATCGAAAAAAGTAATATTTGACTTGATATAAGGCAAGTACCTGATGTTCCACACACTACCCCATCTCTTCCAGATGTTCAGAGGCATAGGCAGCATTCTTGACCCAGTCATGCTAGCCACTGCGAAACCTAGCACCGCCTCACCCCTGGACTTCACACCAGGGTGGCTGAACACGTGTGTAATATGTTTACATCATGGCTTCAGACATGACTTCCCCACTTGAACACATTTTGTGTTCTTGGGAAAATCTCTTCAACTGCTTGGGCACAGATTTCCATTTGAACCAATTAGAAGCAGGCTGAACAACCATCGCTGCCAAGTGGTCCTAAACACATTTGATGCCCTTACCTCAGGGATACCCAACTTAGGCTCAAGTGGGCCAAGTCCATGCCGGATTTAAGAATGTGCACACTTAAATACAATGAACGTGAAAGGAAATAATGTACTTCCTGGTTATCCCGAAAGCCTGGCACACACGTGTGTTGGACACCCCGACTTTCACCAGTTGTAGCTTTCAGCCACCAGCATTAATACTCTGAGACGTGTAAAGATGCAGTAAACCCATGCAGAACACATTAGAGCCAAGAAGGAAAAGCGCCCCGAGAGAGACACGGTCCCCTTGGCTGCAGTGGGAGGGAGACGAAGCACCCCACCCTGCCTCAGAGCACACCCCGTGCCAGGGGCTCACCCGCTGCTGTAAACAAGGCTGCAGCTGCGGCCGCTGGCCGGACTGGCGCCGAGGGGTACCGCTGCCGGGGTACTGTTTGAAGCGAAATAAACAATCATTGGCCGCACGACGCGGGAAGCTTGTAGTAATGTAAAAAAAAAAAAAAAAAACACGCTAGTGATGCGCGCGCGCAGCAGCACGAAAAAGTGAAAGTGATCACACCGGAAGGGAGGCAGATGGCGGCTGCACGCGTACAAGCTTGCGTGAACGCAAGCACTAGGCCACCAAAAACCTGTGGCAGCACTTTAAAAACCCAAATACTAAATGTCTCGCAGTGCAGCGCATGCGCTGACTCAGCGAGACCTAAAAAGCGATAAAAATGACCATTCTGAGATTAGAAAGGCCCAAGCCTTCTATTATGTGTCCAAGACCGAGAAGGGTTTAAATTCAGCAAGAGAAATCTTTCAAATAGTTACGTCATTCAACCAGCAAAGACCTGCCAGCATGCTACCTGAACCTGTGGTGAAACATTGCAATGATCTAGCCAAACTCTTTTTAAAAGAAGGTCACTGGCATTTACTTATCATTTTCTGATTAGACCGGGACTCCACAATATACTTCTTCCCATTGGTAACGTGGGAGTCCTGGGGTGCAGCTTTTGGCCTCCCCCCTCTCAGTACAGAAGATTTAGCCGCACTATTTATTTCGGTCCAATCTGGCTCTCCGCTGGATCCCGCTCCGCCTTACATTATGGAACAGGGGGCAGAGCGTATCTCGCCAGTTTTGCAGGACTGCGAAATCTTTTTTAAAGAACGGGTTAGTCTCCTCCCCTTGGAAACATGCAATGGTAAAACCTGTGCTAAAAAAGCTACCTTGGATCCGCTACTTTCTGAAAACTACTGACCTATTTCCCTACTAGCAGGAGTTGGGAAGTTACTGGAGAAGCATAGGAACCAACATCTTTTGCTATTTGTAGAACCCAATGAGATCCTCCACCCCACAGAAACTGGTTTTAGACTACAATATAGCACCGAAACGGCACTATTGGTGGTAGTAGGAGTTTTCAAGTACTAGACAAAACATGCTACTCAAATACATGTCCCTTGAAATGTGGAGCCCCTCAGGGCTCTTCACTGAGCGCAAATCTTTTAAATCTTCATATGCGCACCCTGGCGAAGATTGTACAAGCATTTGCTCTTTCAATAGTTACATATGAAGAAGATACTCAAATAGTTTTGTCCCTCTCTCCAGATAACTGCTCAAAAGTATAACAACTAGCACCCTGCCTGAAGGAAGTGGCAGAATGGAAGGCTGAGTACGGTCTTAAACGTGATGGTGACAAAACTGGAATCATGATTGTGGGTGATAACTTCAACAACCAGCCTTTGTTTGGCTTGCCTGATTACTTTGCAAATTCTCTTAGCCCCAAACAGCTCACCTTCTACTGAACATTCCTAGACATCAGCCAGTACAGAGCTCGCTGCAGTGCTACACTCACTTCTGATAGAACAAAGGGTACAATTTAAGCCCCTTTGCATCTTTCAGAGGACATTTGACAAAAGAGGCTCTCAGCTGCTACAATCCCTATTGCAGCCTTACACTGCTGGGAGGGCCTTGAGGTATGAAAGCTCCTGACTAATGATTATTCCAAAAATCTGTAGGGTGCGGTGTGGAGGGCGCTTCTCTTCCTATCTGGTTCCGAAGCTATAGAATTCTCTATCGATTAAGTTGTGCACAATTGATAATTAACCGACTCTCAGGAAGATATTAAAGGGTTGGTTGTTGGTGAAACGAAGCTTACCCAATGGGATTTAAGTACTCCGATTCAGTGATGGATTAGTGCCGGTTGGTCATTTAGCGCTGGGAGGCTCATCGGGTAGCCAAGCTCTTTACAAATCGAATTGAATCAAATACAGATAAATAACTAGAAATTATTCAGGGTTGCCAAAGAAATGGAGACTGCAAATAGCAGGAGCAGCAGGCCTAGATGCTACAGAAATTAAATTAACTACCAATTAGGTGTGTACAGTGGCGTCTTGTACAAAACCTTCGCTTCACTTCGACCAACCAAATTTAGAGTTCCTATAGGTGAGGTCCTGTGTTCACTTTAATACCTTTTTAATACAGTTATCTTTTTAGGTGTTAAGAAGCAACTGTATATTTTACCAACATTGTGGTATATAGCAATATTGAGTTATTACTAAGGGCTTTCTTCTGCTCCCTACACAAATTCTGATTTGGGGCCAGATGTGCAACCCTTTTTTGCGCCGCACATGGGAGATCGGCCTGGTTGCGACCACAAAAAAGGTTCCAGGCATGTACAAATGCTATTTTGCGAGTCACTGACTCGGAAAATAGCATTTGCCACTCTCGCTATTAGGAAGGGGCATCCCTTCCTAATAGCGAGTCACCAAGCCATGTACTGTTATTTTGCGACAGCATTTGCGGTCACAAAACACTCACAGTTTACACTGCTGGGAGGGCCTTGAGGTCTGAAAGCCCCCGACTAATTATTATTCCAAAAATCTGTAGGGTGCGGTGTGGAGGGCACTTCTCTTCTTATCTGGTTCCGAAGCTATAGAATTCTCTACCGATAACCAACCAACTTTCATGAAGATGATAAAGGCTTGGTTATTTGTCAATTGAGGCTGACCCAATGGGATTTAAGTGCTCAGCTTCAGTGATGGATTGGTGCCGGTTGGTCATTTAGCGCTGGGAGGCCCACTGGGTAGCCAAGCTCTTTACAAAGTGAATGGATTCAAATACAGATAAATGACTAGAAATACTTCAGGGTTGCCAGAGAAAAGGAGACTGCAGATAGCAGGAGCAGCAGGCCTAGATGCTACAGAAATTAAAGTAAATAGGTGTGTACCGTGGCATCTTGTACTAAAACCTTCTCAACCAAATTTAGAGCTCCTATAGGTTAGGTCCTGAGTTCACTTTAATACCCTTTTAATGTATTTATCTTTTTAGGTGTTCAGAAATAACTGTGTTGAGATCAATGAGATTTTATTTGTAAAAATTTGGTATTTTACCAACATTGTGGCATATAGTAATATTATGTTATGATTAAGGGCTTCCTTCTGCTCCCTACACAAATTCTGATTTGGACACAAACGGGACTTTATGTCTTTCTCGGGGCTCCATTTTGTGATGGAGTTTCCCACACACATTGCGCAATCTGCTTTTTGAGGCAAAGAACAGGGGAAGGCATGCAGTGTGACAGCTTCTCTCTTATTCTGCAGTGTGGAACTCAGAACGGTGTGGTAACAGTGCAGCCAGAAAATACTGCACACAGGGAAGTGGTATTTGCTGTTTGTGACCTGGGTGGATGAAGTACCCAAGTGTTGTTAGTTTCTTTATGAAAGGTCTGTAATGGAATTTCATTTAAAGTGGAATTACTTACCAGTGCAATAAAGTTACAATTGCAATGCTGGTGTGTGCAGTGGGGTCTTGTAACAACACACTCTCTTGCTTTAAGGTGAAGCTTTGTCTACTCACTCATAGGACTCCTGGTGCGTTTTATTCTGCGACTGCCCGGATTCTTCCCGCCTAAGGCCTCCTCCTCTTCTTTTACGCCGAATGATACAAATTCATATCCTGAGATTTAAAAAAGCAGATAAGCATAAGACAGCAACAGACTTAAAATGTATTGCTGGAATGCACATTCATGAACAGAGAGCATCCTGTTTTGGAAATCAGTGTTTTGCTTGAGAATAAGGGGTTTTCGTGTAATTTTAATGTGCTGACCATGACACAGGGAAGATATTTTGCCCTCTACATGACAAACAGAGGGTTGTCTTGGGGATGAGTGATGAATAAAGAGACTATTTACACCTCATAGCTCTAGGACACTCTTGTAATGATTATAAGTCAGAAATATAAGCATGTTACCGTGGTCTGGCTCAGCGTCGCCATCCCTCAATTCTGCACCAAGATAATCAATTGAAATGGAGACGGGCTCTTCTTTCTGCGGGTCTCCTTTCCATGAACATTGATCAGCTTCGAAGAGTGGCAAATCTGTGGAGGAAGTCCAATGTCATGTTTTTATACAGATAATTATTCTAATGTTTATTCAACACATAAATACATTCCCTTTTGGAACAAAAGTAGTTTTTTTTACAAGAGATGCTTGTTGCAATGCCAGGCGAAGATCTTCAACCCTTCTCATTCTGGCATTACAATGTTTTCATCTCAGTGACAGACACAAAGTCACAGAGATTGATGCGGGTTTCCGCTCCGGAGGACCTCTGTTCTCAGACTGTTTTAAAAATTGAAAATATTTTTATGTGTTTACATAAATTAAGGAATCGCAGCGGTGTACATACATGGTTGATGTGCTGGTTTTACTCTTGAACTGCAATGCTTCAGAGAACACGATCAAAAAACAATAAACAATATCCAGTGGTAACATATTGTGGGGGCAGCACTCACAGTTGTCATGGTCCCTGGGGATACACATATGAAGAGCTAAATAAGGTATTTAAATATAAACAAGAATCAAAAGGCAAAGAAAACAACATTATGTGATAAAACCATAATAAAATCTTGCTGACGAGTGCTTAAACTGTATACACTTCGAATTAAAAATGCTTAAGTCTCTTCTGTCCAAGATGGCAGTGCAGTGACAGCAGCCCCGCGCCGTTCCAAGCCACCAGCCAGGATGGACTATATAGGAGATTCAGAATCCCCAGGCTTGAAAATGACACTCCCTGCCAACCCAAGTCACAATAACCAAAATGGAGATGGTCAGTGGCTGATGCTGTAATCAGCAGCTTGGTCAGAGGATCAGGGGAGTTATTGCTTTATTTACGATAGGTGAGTGAGATCGCCTGTCTCAGTATTTACTCATCTAACAACAGATACTCAAGTGGAGAGGACTCGGGGAGGTCTGTAGTCTGATCTGTAAATAGCAGAAGGTATCGGTGGGAGACAGCTTGAACTCCCTTTGTAACTCTGCGAAAGGAAGCACATCCCCTGCCTCCAAAGATCACCCAACTTTGACAGACTAGAGGCCGCCCCGTCCACTGCATTATATCGCGCACAGAATTGATCTAATCTGTGTTGAAACTGAAGAAATTGTTTTAAAATTGTCACCATTCCCTTGCATTTTTAAATTCACCGCCGCTTAGCGCACTTCAGCTGGGACCCGCTCTGACTACTAGAGCAACCCAGCTACTTCCGCCCATCTCCCGGGTCCAGATCACGTGACCACGAGGAGGGGCCTAGGCTACCGGCAGACATAAATGCCGGCTGCAGCGCGGGAGCGCAGCGGACGCGCCGCCGGCACGCCAGCGGTGCCCCAAAGGCAAGCCCGTCTGCGCACAGTCGAGCCCAGGGCCCAAGCACTATGCCAACTTACTTAAATGCTCCTCTCAGGAACTGAGAACTATGCACTCTACCTCACTCGTACCTGTAGCTACCACGCTAGCTATCCTGCAACAACACGAGATCCGCCATAAACCAAATTCCCTGAGGTCAGACCACCCGACACCAAGGTGAGTCAGCAACAGAGACAAGTAAATTCGGAACATAAGGAACTTTAAATTTGCTATCTCAATACTCGCTCACTAGTAAAAGACCAAATAGAAATCTTTAACCTACTCGACTCCGACAGACCAGATATTCTTCTGCTCACGGAAACCTGGCTAACCGTAGAATCTTCACCCGACATTATAGCAGCACTGCCAAACGAATACTACATTCTGCAAACTAACCGCACCACGGGAAAGCCAGGCGGCGGAGTCGCAGCCATCATTAATAAAAAACTGACTTTATCCGCTCTCACCCCACTCAACCTACCAGCCACTGACAATACCGTACTCAAATTTGAATCAAAGTCTGCCCCAATCATCTGTATACTTATTTACAGACCCCCCCCCCCCCCCCCAACACATGCCCCTGTTCCCCCAAGCCATGAGAGAACAATTAGCACCCCTAGTGACTGAACACATGAGAATCCTGCTGACAGGAGATCTCAACTATTGGGCTGGTGATCCCCAAGGAGGTGCACAGTTACGTGAATTGACCGAATCACCCGAATTCCAGAACTTCACCCAACAGATCTCTTCCCCCACACACATCAAAGGTCACACTCTTGACCAACTATGGGTGTCCAATCTGTCAGTCTCAGCCCTGTCCGTACAGCCTTGCATTTGGTCTGACCATCATTTAATAAAACTCATCATAGAACTCCCTAACTTCGCCCCCCCCCCCACAAAAAAACAGCCTTGCAAGAAAATGGCACACCATCAATAGTGATGAGTTCATTAACACACTAAGCAGTACCGCACCCTGCCCTAAACAAGACATCAATCACCACAAGGAATCTTTCTCAAACTGGCTCTTAGCAGCCAGTAGCGCGCACGCCCCACCCAAACAAATCAGAATCACCCGTCGGCATGATGCTCAGAGATGGTTCGCACCCGAACTGAAATCCCATAAACGCGCCCTGCGCCAATCCAAAAGAAAATGGAGACATAACTACTCATCAGAAGGGAAAGACAATTACGTCAGAGCCATGAAGGAATATAAAAAAGCAATTGCTACTGCAAAGTGTGAGAAGTTGGCCTGATATGTAGTGCTCACTATTCTAGTGATCACTGTGTATCATTCCAAACGACCCTTATTGATGATTGGTTGTAAGTCAACCTTTTAGACCAGCTATCCTAGTAGCGTGGATACGAGCAGTCTTAGGCTAAACTCTAGAGGGCGTGTTAAGCCAGCTGTTTACCATCACATATACCCCTTGAACACCAAGTGAAAGGACACCACACAAGTTGTTATGAAAATAAAAGGATATTTATTTATAACAAGACTACCCTGGCTCTTTATGAGTCAGGGAGCTAAGCACACTACAAAACTCTTAGGAAAATACTTCAGTTGCACAATTTACACAAATGCCCGAGGGGCACGAGAAACCATCTACACTAACAGTGAAATGCGAATGGTTAGAGTCTGGAGGTACTGATTCCGGAGTGTTCCGATCAGTGGGACTAAACGAAAAAGGAACTGGACACTTGTAGAGCGAACCTGCGATGGAGCACCGAGATGCTCGGGTTACCTAGCCCGGAGGCTGCGGCTGCGTGAAGTTCGTCAAGATGTCGGGAGTCCTCGTGTAGTCTCAGGAGCCTGAAAGAAGAAGTTGCTGGCAGGCGACCAGTGACGATGTTCAGAGCGATCCAAGCCTGGATCGGTGATGAAGGAAAACCTGAAAGCAGAGGGGACTCAGTTCTCAACCGCTAGCCAGCGATCGTGTGGGTACCAGGAGGGTACCGGCTGAAGTCACCTCGACCAGGTGAGTGGGTGACGTCGGACTCGGCTGTTCCTCGGACCAGGAGGCGCGGCGGCGACCAGGATGGAGGGCGAGCTGTCCCACGAAGGTGTCTGCTGTCGATGATGCTGGGCCCAGGAAGGGCAGCGGATCTTGGCAGTGGCCACCCAAGCGGGGGAGTCAAGATGGCGTCGGGAGTGGACCAGGAGGGTCCGGGGTACTCCTCTGTTGAAGGGGAGCAAGTGCCAGTCTGGAGCAACCAGACTAGTGATGAAAAATAATCTTGGAGCGCCGTGAAGAGGGCCACAAGCCGGTCGGCAAGTGGTCGGACAACGCGGTGAACAGCAAGGAGCGGAAGGGCCCCCACGCAGATCTCGTGGATGCTGGGGAGACAGACTTCGATGCTGGAGCTGCTCAGGGTTTAGGGCTTCTCAAACCCTAGGTGCACTCACTCGAGGGTCCCTCGGTGGGCGTGCTTAGATAAGCGTCGTGCAGGTTCTGAAGATAGCCGGTCCCGCAGGTCTCGTCACACCTACGACTCTCAGCTGAGCTGATGAGGGAGGTAAAAGGTCAGAGATGGCAGGGAACTCGGGTCTCGTCGAGCTGGGCAGTCTTGATCCGTAGGAGAGACTTACAGCAAACCGCAAGCGCTTAGTTGGTGCCTGCTGGTGCAGGGTGGCTACTCCTTAGCCACAAGGGAGAGTCTTCAGAAATAGTCAAGAGTTCCTTTCGTGGAAAGTGGTTCGTGATTCGGAGGTATCCGATTATCTGATTATCCAATTTGGGAAGGGGACTCGCTCCTACCTTTATTCTAAGAAAAAGGGGTTGGCCCGTGACTAGGTTCTACCTATGGGTGGAGCCAGGAGGGGGGTGGTTACACCCCTATCCTTTGTCCGGCTTCGCGCCAGCTCAGGGGCTGGTGTGCCCCCCGAAACTGGTTTGAGCCGGGCTATGCACAGTGAGCACCGGGGTGCCACTGGCAATCACCTTCCTTTCAGCCCTGCCTACCTGGGATACACAAACCCTGTCTGGGACGGTGCTAACACCGCCCTCGACAGGAAACCCTTTGTCCAAACTCCCTTCGCTGGAAGGTCCCCCAGCAGCAGGAGGTCAGACTTGTGTCTGGTGGCAGCATCCATTTTGTGATGCTGAGGCTTGAGTCAACTTTAACCGGGGTTCAGGGTTACTTCCATGTCGTGCCCCTCTAGAAGGGGGGAATGCTAACCCCGTCGCCAGAACTAGCGAGGGGTTCGTATTCCAATTCGTATGACACCTTACTCGACATGTGTAGGTGATGCGATGCCAAAGTTAGCAAATAGTTGGCCCGCGTCACCATGGAACGGCTATTAGGACTTGGTTCCGCAAGCCGTCGACGGGCTCGGCTCGCGCCAGAGCACCATCCCACATGACTCCCTGCACTCTGCCTTCAGGATTGATAAGGCCTGCCATTGGAGTGACTGATAGGAATCCATGTGTCCATTTTAGGGTTAGGTGTAGGAATACTACACCTACAGCAACGGGTGATTACACCACGTGGCCCCAGCTGTCGTGCAGCCAGTTGTGTCAGGTTTGGGCGGCCATTCCAGGGGTGGCATAATACATGCTGCAGCCCCTGGTAGGCCCTGGGTACACCGATGCCCTGGATACCTGTGGTATGCTGAGACAGGGACTGACAAGGCGGCCCAGTTCCAATTAGTGGATGCACCTAACGTACATGTGTGTTAATTTCGAGAGAGAACAGCTAGGCTGTGGGTCTGATTGGCAGGCCCACAGCCGGAGAAAGTCGTAAACCAATGAAGCAAAAGCAAAAAATCTGGGTGATCATAGGATTGCAGACCCTACTCTCCTACACAAAGGCTACCTACTTTTCCTCACGTATCCTTAACTCTAATAATCAGGCTAAAGACATTTTTTCTATTGTAGACGAGCTGTCGAACCCAGAAAGAGTATTAAATAAACCTAAACCCTCTCAAGCCTTCTGCAATTCCCTGAACTCCTACTTCATTGACAAAATTAACACCATCAAAGCAAGCATCCCCCCCACGTCACCACACAACACTGCCCCGTCCACCCTCAGGAACCCCCACACAACCGACTCATTCACCCACATTGACACAGAAACTCTTTACCAACTATTGACCAAGGTTAGATCTGGATCCCCTCTGGACCACTGCCCCCCTCATGTACTGCGAACAGCATTCACGGGTCTTCCAGACCCAGCTCTGGCCCTTCTCAACCACTCTCTGGTCCAAGGCTGCGTACCCAATGCCTTTAAGGAAGCCTTTGTAGTTCCCCTCCTCAAAAAAACAGGTGCAGACCCATTCTCACCATCCAACTACCGCCCCATCTCTCTGCTCCCTTATATAGCCAAGCTATTGGAGGCTCATGTGGCCAGCTGCCTTTCTAATTTTCTGGAACAGACAGGATTCCTCGACCCTAGTCAATCTGGCTTTCGACCTGCACACTCCACTGAATCTGTGATCTTAGCTGTACTTGACTCCTTACGTGAGAAAGCAGATACAGGCACGCCTCAGGCCCTGGTACTGCTTGACCTTTTGGCGGCCTCCTTTTTAAACAACCGCTCCCAGGCAGTCCACTCTGGCTCGTTCACCGCCCCCAAGCTCGTCCCTTTCCCCCCACCAGTTCAATATCTACCTCCGCCCTCTAATACGCGCCCTCAAGGAGAGACAAGTCACAATCTTTAACTACGCCGACGACCTCCAACTCCTGTTACACATCGACAACTCCCCCCAGTCTATTGTGGATTTCAAAGACACCATGACTTTCATTCGCCAATGGATGGATCACAATCAGTTAAAACTAAACCCGAGCAAAACCAAACTAATACTGATAGGTGCCGCACAAAAGAACTGGGGCCCTCACTACTGGCTTAAC
This sequence comes from Triturus cristatus, assembly GCF_964204655.1. Lineage (NCBI taxonomy): Eukaryota > Metazoa > Chordata > Amphibia > Caudata > Salamandridae > Triturus > Triturus cristatus. The sequence goes on from NC_140592.1 coordinate 2,350,823, forward strand.
AACCTTGGCCCCCCACCCTCTCCCGCAAACTCAGTAAAGAGTCTTGGGGTCATCATAAGTAACGATCTGTCCCTCAAAGCACACATAAGCACCGTGATCTCCACCTGCTTCCAGCAACTACGCAAAATAAGGAAAATAAGCAGGCTTTTATCCCAAACTGCACTAATACAGGTCGTGATAGCCTTGGTTTTATCCCGGCTTGACTACGCAAACGCTACCTTCCTGGGACTTCCAATGGGACTCACAAAAAGACTACAACTAGTTCAAAACCAAGCAGCAAGACTAATCTACAAACAACCCAGATGGCAACACGCCTCCCCTCTCCAAAAAAAACTACAATGGCTACCTATTCCCCAACGCTGCTCCTTCAAAATTGCCTACATGGTGTATAAATCCCTAAATAATCACAGCCCCAAATTTATTGCGGACCGCATTTCCCCGATATACACCCTCTCGCAATCTCCGCTCAGCCCATCTTCACCTTCTCGCAGTACACATCTTCAAACTGAAGCGGCAAGGGGGCTGCAGGTTCACGACCCTTGCACCTTGTCTATGGAACTCCATCCCATTGGAAATCAGATTAAGCACAAACCTGATCAAATTCAGAAAGTCTCTCAAAACATGTTTTTTCTCATGCGCCTATAATTAGTCTGTCCGGACTGCGATACTCTGCCTCATCAGCGCCAAGAAACCAACCGGTGAACGAGCGCTCTACAAATCACTTTTAACATAACAGACCAATCAAGTCCCATTTTGGGTTGCCTAACTTTGCCGTAACTCACAAGGGGTGACCTGCTTGATTTTGTCCCTCTACCCCATACCGTGAAGTGCGGTGTGCCAGAGAACTGGTGTAGATGCGGTAGGGCTATTAACCTCCATAGATGGTTCTAAGATGACCACCAGGTCTCATACTGTCCTGGTTCATCCTATACGCCGGCTCCCCCTCCGGGAGATGGACCCAGCTGTCAGTTCTGCCTCCCAGTAATACTATGTCGAAAAGGGCTATGCCACCATCATACCAACTCAGAGTCAGTTTCTGCAGGGAAACAAGTTGGGGACCCCATCCCAGAGAAGAGTACGCACCTTACGCTCTATGGCCTGGAAATAGGTTGCAGGAACAGGATATGGCGTGTAATGGAGCAAATACAGGAATTGCAGCAGGGCCATTATCTTGAAGAGGGCAGCCCTCCCCAAAAGAGACAGAGGCAAAGCACTCCAGTGCCAGACATCCACTCTCAATCTAGCCAACGGTGGCTCTAGATTGTGTGCGTAAAAGACCCTCTGATCACAGAAGATAAAAATCCCCAAGTATCCCAAAACATCTGTTACTACCTGGGCCTCCCAATGAGTCTGCAACACTGTAGTCACTCCGCTATGTACAAATATTAGTGATTTATTTCAATCAATAGTATTGCATAATTCTTTTGAGGGAATCGGTGGGATCAGTAACGTACAGCAGGATATCATCCGCGTAGAGGGAGATTTTATCATCCCACTCTGCAGTCCATCTCAGCCCCCTGATCATAGAGTCGGTGCTCACCCAGGCTGCCGGTGGCTTTAACACACTAGAGCGAAGATTAAGGGGGAAAGATGATACCCCTGCATCGTTCCCCATCACAATAAAAACAGGGTAGAAGGGCCCCGATTCACCTCCACCTGGGCGAAAGGATCGGAGTATAAGAGCCAAATCTAGGACAGGAAACAAGGGCCAAACCCAAGTTTCTCCAACACTGCATAAATAAAGGGCCACTACTGTGTCGAAAGCCATATGCGCATCCAGGGACAGTATAATGGCATCTTCCCAGATCCGGTCCACGCAGCCCAAGACCCCATTCAATAGAAACAGGTTAAGCACCGTACTCCTGCCCGGCATAATGCTAGACTGATCCTGGAAAACTCCTGGTCAGGAGTTTTGCGAGTATTTTAACTTCCGCATTCAGTAATGAAATGGGCTTGGATGAGGCATATTTCCCTGGTGCCTTGCTGTCCTTATAGATCGCTACAATAGAGGCCATTCTTTGATCTTTCGGCAGCACACCAGCCTCTTGGCTTTCCAAGATCATGTATAGACGGAGGGCCGCCAGTTCTGGGGGTGCAAGTTTGCAGAGTTCTATGAGAATACCATTGGGACCCACCGCTTTACCAGAGTTTAGAGCGCCGATGACCTTCGCCACCTCCTCCTCTGTCAGGTCCCGACCCATGAATTCCCTGTTTGACAGTGTTAGACCAGGCATTTGGATATCAGCTAGAAGCTCCTGCGATTTCTCAAGTGTGGGCATGTTACCCGAAGTATAGAAGTGGGTAAAGTAGTCCACAAAAACTAAGGCCACACTCCCTAACATGTTCTCCGTCTTCATTTAGGATTTCAAGAACCCATATGGACCTTGACTCCCTCCTGTCCAGCCAAGCTAGAAACTTCCCAGCCCAATCACCCTCATAGAGGCGATGTTGAGTAGCCCGAAAGCAGGTCCTGGCTGCATCCGTCGTCACCTCCCTGTATTCCCTCTGTTTCACGGTCAAGTTGTGAATGAGGTCCCCGCAGTCGCCCGCGACAAGCTGCGACTAACTCATGGATCTCTCTCTCCATCTTCTCTAGACAAGCTCTCTTCACTTTTTTATGTCCGGCAATCAAAGCTATACCCTGACCACTTATAACCATTTTAAAAGCCTCCCACAGTGTTTGGACGTAAGTCACTGAGCCTTCGTTCTCCTTAAAATAATTCTCCATAGTCTTGCGAAGACTCTCCCAGATTCGAGGTACTAGGGGTTAAGCATACTCTACAACTACCGCCACCATCTGTCAGTCCGTAGGAGGCGCATACTGGGGAGTGATCGGCGAGACCCCATGCCACGTGAGAGTTCTCTAAAACAGGGGAGTTGACGAGCTGAGGTTAGTATGTAGTCAATATGCGAAAGACTCCCATGGGCCCCCCAGTGGAATGTATATTGTCGTGCCTTGGGATTAAAGGCCTGTTACATGTCGACCAGTCCATGCGCCCCCATGACTTTCACGTGAGGCCTATGTTGTGATGTTGACAGGCAAGAGCGCCAGCTGTCAGCCTCCTCATCCTGAACAGCATTAAAGTCACCTCCCAGTGGGAACCCACCCTCGGGTAGCTTCTGCCAAAGCACACTAATATCTGAAAAGGCACTCCTTTGTCTATCCTGCATGGACAACTATTTTGTAACCTCCTCTGTCTAATGCGTAGCAGGTATTACCTTGTAAGTGCGTCTCCTGAAGGAGAACTATGTCAGATGAGTGTCTCTTGAGGTACTGCAGCATTACACTCAATTTGATTTTGTCCCCCAGTCCACTGACATTTCAGGAAAGGATCTTAAAGGCAGAGAACACCAATGTCTTGGCGATGGAGCTTGAATACCCTAGAGGCACTGACGGCACCAGAGGTCTGCCTACCACCCCCTGTACATAGGGAGCCAGCTCGGAGCAGAAGATGCTGAGAGTTTACAACAGTTCTTAAAGAGGAGCATATGCTTGGGGTGAATCCGGCCGTGGCCACGATAGGAGGCAGCAATGGTGAAAATGAAGAAGCATCTGGTCTTGCTCGCTGCTGCATGGAGAGGACTCACCAAAGTAAAAAAAAACAACTAAACAAGAAGAAACATCATAACTAAAGCCCCAGCACAAACCCCTCCTCCCTGCATGGTGGACTTAAACTAACCGCCCCCAACCCCAACTGTGCAGAGCACCTGTCGACCCTAAAAAATGTGACAAACTTCGGGTGACTTTGGTTTCCGCCAAACCTTTTGCACCGTCACTTCCCACTTAATCACAGTTGAACAAGTTACTTACCTTTGATAATGATATATCTATAAATAAAATAGGTTATAGATTCCTCACCTTAGAATTACCCCCAGGCGTCAGACTGGATCCGGAAAGTTTTTCGTCAGCAGTACCTCTGCGCGTCGAAAGGTGTCGTTTGTGAGAAGTTGGCCTGATATATGATGTCACTAATTCTAGTGTACACCTTGTATCAGTCCAAACAACCCTTATGGTGATTGGTTGTAAAGTCAACCTTATAGACCAGCTATCCTAGTGGTAGCATGGACAAGAGCAGTCTTAGGCTAAACTCTGAATGGCATGTGAAGCCAGCTGTTATACCATATATAATCCCTTGAATACCAAATGAAAGGACACCACAACAGATATATATAAAAATAGAATGTATTTATTCTAGGCAAACCCTCAGCACTCTTTATGAGGTTCGAGGTAAGTACAACACAGTCTTATTTAAGCATACATTAAGTCACACAGGTAAGTAATACAGTTAGGCCCTAGGGGCCACGCAAACCATATACTAAGTAAGTGGTATAAGGACCACTGTCACGAACACAGGATAGGCCTAGGCCTAGGGAAACGCTGGGGCTACACTATACTACCAACAGTTAGGAAGTGGGAGGCCCACGGGATTCAGGTGCAGAAAGAAACACTCACGCGTAATGCGTAAAAGTCGATAGAATCACTAGCAGTTAGAAATAAGCAGTTTTAGGACACTTCTGGTATAGCTAGAAAGTCGAGACTCGGAAACTAGACCCTAGGATAGTCAATACCCTTGTGAGCACCGAAGTACCTAAGTTACCTAGCCCACGGGCTGCGGGTGCATAGGTGTGAACTTGCGTCAGGTTTCGTCGTGGACTTCTATGGATTCCTGAAGGAAAGTTGCTGACAGGCAGTCAGTGAAGAGTGTCCGGTGGATCCCAAGGTGGGGATCAAGAAGGAAGGAACCTGCAAGCAGAAGGGACAGAGTCTATGTCACCAGCCAGGAGCCGGGAAGGAACCAGGAAGGAACCAGGCGATGTCGTGAAGATGCAGGTGAAGAGGTGAAGCTTGTCGCAGCAGCCACGGGTACCAGGAGACGTCGAGGACGACCAGGACCAGGAGGTGAGCTGTCCCATGAAGGCTCTTGCTGTCGGCGGCGTCGAAGTCGAGTCAGGACCCAACAAGCCTTGGCAAGCGGAACCCACGCAGGAGGGAGGACTTGCTTCTGGTGCAGACCAGGAATGTCTGGGGTGCTTCTCTTTCACAGAGGAGCGGGTGCCAGTCTGGAGGAGCCGGACCAGCAAGTTGAAAGTAAAGGTTAGTCGTCGCAGAGGCTACTAGCCAACGGGCCAGCAACCGGACAACACGTCGAGCAACACAGGTGCAGAAGGGCCCCACGCAGAACACGTGAAGTGTGGGGAGCTGGTCTTCTTTGCAGATGGTGCTCGGGAGTGGGGCTTCTCAATTCCCCAAGCACAGCCTCGAGGGAGCCTCGGAAGTCGCGCTAGTCAGTTACTAGCCACTTTTCCCAAGTCGCCGGTCCCACGTCCCTCGTCGCCTCCACGGGTCTCAGCTTCGCTGGAGATGTGGATCTGGTTCAGAGGTGTCTGGAAGTCTCGGCGCTGGTCAGTCTCTGCAGTCGTCCCTCGTAGGATTCAGTCGCAAAGCAAGCAGCTGTCGCTGGATGGTGCCTGGTTGCCCAGGGTGGTCACTCCTTGGCCACAAGGGAGTCTTCTTCCTGAGGTCGAATGTCGAAGGTCCAGAATTTCTGTTCAAGTTGCAGATTCAGGTTAATCTAATTTAGCAGGGCTCAGCTAGCTACTGATATACTGGGCTAGTGGGCTGGGCTACCTGCAAGGTCCGTCCTATGGGTGTGACCAGGAAGGGGAGTGGCTACACCCCCTTTCCTTTGTCCAGTTTCGCGCCAGAGCTGGGGCTGGGGTGCCCCAGCACCGGTTTGAACTGGACTATGCATGGAGCACCTTGTGTGCCCCAGGCATGTCTCATTTCTTTCAGCCCTCCCTGCCCCAATACACTAAAGTCTGTCTGGGGAGGTGCTAGCACCTCCCCAAGCAGGAAACCTATTGTCCAGGCCTCCCTGGCTGGGAGGGCTCCCAGCAGCAGGAGGTCAGACTCGTGTCTGTGGCAGCAGCATCCATTTTGTGATGCTGAGGCTTTGGTGAGAGTTAAACAGCAAAGTAGGATTTGATCATGTCTCTCCCTCTAGAAGGGAGGAATAATATCCTCATCACCAGAAATGGTATGGGGGTATTATTCCAAAGTGTTAGACACCTTACACGACATGTTTTGATAAAGCCAAACCATAGTTACCATAACCGTTTAAGATTATAAGGTACTTTAAGATTATATTGTAGGCTATATCATAGAACAGCTATAAGGACATGGTTCCGAAAGCTGCAGACAGGCTCAGCTCATGCTAGAGCACCATCTCACATGTTACCAAGCACTCTGCCTCCAGGATTGTTAAGGCCTGCCATAGGAGTGGCTGATAGGTACACATGTGTCTATATATAAGGTAGGTATAGGAATACTACACCTAAGCAAGGGGTGATTACACGACCTTGCCCCAGCTGAGTGATCAGCCAGTTGTGTCATAATGGAAGGCCAGGCCAGGGGTGGCATAATACATGCTGCAGCCCCTGGTAGGCCTAGGGTACACCTATGCCCTGGGTACCTAGGGTACACTGTACAGGGTCCAATAAGGTGATCCTTACCAATTGGGTATGTACCTAGGGTACATGGAGTCCATTTTACAGAGAAAGCAGACATCCTGAGACCCTGAATGGCAGGATCTCAGGCCAACTAAGTCGAAAAACCAGCTAGACACTAGGCAAAACGTTTGGGGGTAACCATAGTCAGATATTCACCTTCCTACAGCGTTGGTCTACTCCGCGTTCGTCATCGGCGTTGTGGTGGCTGGGCTGACGTCGCGGTAGCTACATAGACGCCGCCCTCGCACGCTTACGTCAGTTCTGTACACGACTTTCCACGGCAGAAGCGCAGAGCCATGCAAGACACTGACCACTGGTGCAGAAACTAGGGCCTTGAAAGGAAGTCTTTAACCCTAGAAGTCAGTTCACAGAACGGGGAGGATGGGCGGGGCGGTAAGGAATCTATAACTAACCTATGTTTCTTACAGATGTATCGTTACCGAAGGTAAGTAACTTGTTCATCTGAAAGAAACAGTTAGTTATAGATTCCTTACCTTAGAATAGATACCCCAGCGATATCAACCCCGGAGGTGGGTCTGTGAACTAAGTTCAGACCAGAAAGTCCTGGATAACAGAACGGCCAAAGAAGCAGTCTCTCTGGACTTGGCTGTTCAGGCAGAAGTGTTTGGTGAACGTGTCGCAGCGATGCCCACGTAGCTGCCTGACAGATGTCATCTAGGGGGACTCCTCGTCCCAAAGCAGTAGTAGCTGCCGTCGCCCTGGTGGAATGGGCGTGCAGCCCCACTGGAGGCTCCTTCTTTGCCAAAGAATAGCAGAATTTGATGCAAAGAACGACCCACCTGGAGATGGTCCGTTTGTGCACGGCCTGACCTTACTTAGTTCCCCCGTAACCAACAAAGAGCTGGTCATCCACCTGGAATTGTTTGGTGCGTTCCAAGTAGAAGGAAAGCGCTCGTTTTGGATCCAGACGGTGGAGCCTCTCTTTCTCTTTTGAAGGATGCGGAGGTGGAAAGAAGGTGGGCAAAGTGATGGTTTGGCCAATGTGGAAAGAAGTGACCAGCTTGGCAAGAAAGGAAGGTCCAATTCCGAGGACGACCTTGTCCGGATGAACAGCTAGAAAGGGAGGCTTGGAAGAAAGAGCTTGTAGCTCACTCACCCTGCGCGCAGAGGTGATGGCCACCAGAAAGGCAGTTTTCAAGGTTAAAAGCCTGAGAGGACGTTTTTTTTTTTTAAACAAACTTTATTAGGTTTATAATTCCAATCAATAATACAATACACATCTTAAGCACCCCCCTCCCTCTCCAACATTTCCAGGTCAATTGCTTATGGATAATGAGTACACGTCTACGTTCCTCCTCTATCCCGGTCATGAAAGGCCATAATCTAGGGACCAGGGGCGCTTGTCATATATTCAACACATCCCGTGGTATGCTACCTCAATAATCCCAATAAATTCCGAACTAAACTAACTATCCCCCTCCCTCCCTCCAGGCATGTCACATCCATTGTGCTCCTGGAGCCATCAAGCTCCAATAAAAGTGCGTAGTCAGTGGATCCCAAGTCATAAGCAACCCAGGTGTGTGCAGGACACCAATACGGTCTCACTCAACCCGTACTTATCATAGTGTATCTACAAGATTTAAGGAGCTTATTCCGTAGTAGGGGCATCCAATTCTGCTTCACCATTGCTCATAGCGTACAGGTTCCTCAACAATCCCACCAAGTGTTCCAACGCTCTAGCCGCCTCTAGCGCCTGAGAGGACAGTTATGTAGCATCTCAAAGGGAGCGCACATAAGATAGGTAAGAACCAAGTTCAAGTCCCACTGAGGCATTACAAGGAAATGATTTACAACAGGGGACTTGAAAAGAGAAGGCTGATCAGGAAGCCTAAGGAAGGCTGAAATGGCCGACAGATAGCCCTTTAGAGAGCCCAGAGCAGAGACATTCTGGGCCAAAGAAAGAAGGAACAAGAGAACCTCCATAAGAGGGGCGGAAAGAGGATCAACAGCCTTTGCTGTGTACTGTACTACAAAGCTGTTCCATCTGCAGGCGTATTTCGTCTTAGTGGAGGGACGCCAGGCTGCCAGGATTAAATCACAGACTTCGGGAGGCAAGTCAAATGACGTCAACTGCCACCGCTCAATCTCCACGCAAGGAGGTGGAGGCTGGACAGGTTCGGGTGGAGGATCGTCCCCTGCTGCTGCGACAGAAGATCCTCCCGAAGAGGCAGTCTGATCGGGGGATCGATGGCCATGTGTAGCAGCTCAGGATACCAGACTCTTCGTGCCCAATCTGGGGCCACAAGAATGACTTGGGCCTGGTCGCGCTTGATCTTCTGCAGCACTCTGGGTAGAAGTGGTATAGGTGGAAAGGCATATAGAAGACAGCAACTCCACTCGCGACAAAAAGAGTTGCCTAGCCAGAGCCGCTTTGGAAATTCCAACGCGCAGAATTGCTGATCTTGTGCGTTCTCTTCGGTGGCGAATAGATCTAACCAAGGCTCTCCCCACTGCTGAAAGAGACCTTGCACCACCTCCGAGTGAAGACGCCATTTGTGATCCATCATGCACATGCCGCTGATTTTGTTTGCCCTGGCATTCGGTGAACCTGCCAGGTGTTGAACCACCAGGGATATGGCCTGATGTTCCAGCCATGTCCAGAGGCGGAGGGTCCACGACCCCACCCTGCCCTGTTTGTTGCAATACCACATGGCGGTGGTATTGTCCATGAACACCTGCACTACTCTTACCCGGACAGAGGGAAGGAATGCCTTCAGTGCAAGACAAATCGCCTGAAGCTCCAGAAGGTTGATGTGGAGCCCGAACTCAGCATCTGTGCCTCCCCCATGTGGCTGGCCCATCCCAGAAGTGATGCATCGGTCACCACTGTAAACAATGGTTGGGGAAGGGAAAGGGATCTGCCGCTGACCCAATCCTGGTTCGTGAGCCACCACTGCAGTTAGCGTGCAGTGCCCTCCGAGATCTGGACGCAAACGGACAGGTTCCCCTGATGCTGTGCCCACTGGAACTTCAGGTCCCACTGCAGAACCTGCATATGCCACCTGGCATAGTCCACCAGGAGGATGCAGGAGGTCATCAGGCCCAGTAGCCGGAGGGTCATCCTGATCGAAACCTGGGATAGAGGCTGAAAGATCAGAATCATAGCCCGAATATCCCAGACTCGCTGTTCGGGAGGATAGACCCGAAACTGCGTCGTGCAAGGCCAAAGGGGAGCACGGTAAACTGAAAGTGCTTGTGGCCTACTGTGAACTGCAGGTAACAACGGAGGGCCGGCAGGACGGGGATGTGAAAATAACAAGTCCAACGCTACCATCCAGTCTCCAGGGTCGAGGGCAGACTGGACCTATGCCAGGGTCAACATTTTGAACTTCTCTTTCTGGAGGAAGCAGTTGACGTTCCTGAGATCCAAGATAGGATGCAGGCCCTTGTTCTTCTTGGGCACCATAAATTAGTGAGAATAGCAACCACGACCTACTTCTGGGGCAGGAACTCATTCGATGGCTCCCTTGACCAAGAAAGCCATAACTTCCTGTTGGAGAAGGGCCAGATGATCCCCCGACATTCGATGGTACTGAGGTGGCATAGCTGGGGGGGTAGTCTCGAAGGGGAGGGAGTAGCCCCTTCGGACTATCTGCAAAACCCACCTGTCCGACATGACGGTACGCCAATGGGGGAGATTATGACGAATCTTGCTACCTACTGGCATGTGATGGGCCTGAATGGTCAGCCTAGGAGGGTTTGTAGGCTGCTGCAGAGGGGGCAGTGGTGGACTGGCACGCCCGCTGGCCCCCAGAACCATGGCGGTGGTTCCCACGTCCCCAGCCGTGCTGGGGCTGAACAGGTTGCTCCGGCCTGTGGCCCTGGAGGGAACATGGTGGGGCACCCCTTCCGTAGCCACGGAAGAGGCAAAAAGCAGACTGTGCAGGGCGTGTGGTGGAGAGGCCCAAGGACTTGGCCGTAGCCTGCAAGTCCTTGAAGTGCTCTAGCGCACTGTCTGCTTTGTCACCGAACAGGCAACGGCCATCAAAGGGCATGTCCTTCAGGGTGTTCTGGACATCTTCAGAAAAGCCAGTCGACCTCAGCCAGGCATAGCGTCGAAGGGCTACCGACATTGAAATCGTCCTGCCCAGCGAGTCGGCGGTGTCAAGTCCACAGCGGATGGTAAACTTCGCTGCGTCTCTCCCCTCGGCAACTGCACGGGCGAGCACGGCCCGGACCTCCGGGCACTGGGGCAGCACTTGAGCCACCGTATCCCATACTGGGTGGGAATAACAGCCCAACAGACATGCAGTGTTTACCGACCGCAGTCCCAAGCTGGAGGAAGAAAACATCTTCTTCCAAAGTTGTTCCAGCATTTTGGATTGCCTATCAGGTGGAGCGTTAGGGAATGTGCCTTTGGATGTCGAGGCTTGGACCACCAAGCACACAGGGGTGGGGTCAGGGCTGGGGTGTTTGGAGCGGAAAGTGGGGTCACCCAGGGCAGGGCTTCACTGAACGGCAGCAGGGGCTCCGAAGAGCTTGCTGCCGGCTGAAGAACCTCTGTCAGGAGGTTAGTCCTAACTGCCACCATAGGTAGCTCGAGGTGGAGAGCTCGGCCGCCCTATGCAACACCACAGCATAAGACGCTCCCTCCTCTGTAGCCACGGTAGGAGGAGACAACATGCCATGGTCTGGTGAAGTATCCAGACCACTGGCATCCCCCAGTTCCTCTCTCCAGTCCGGATCATAATCCAACTGGTCGGTCAAAGGGTCTCCAGACCCTTCCCAGTTTTCCTCACCCTCCTCTGGCTGCCAATCTGGCTGAAAAGGGCCAGGGTGGAACACAGGCACAAAATGCCTCATCCGCGCCGGATCCTGCGTCGGTCGACGCCTGATCGGCTCTGTGTCCACATCGGGGCGAACGTAGACGTCAGCTGGGGTTCCAGCCGGCTGCGGACGTGGTGCCAGATCTGCCGGATCCAAGCAGGCCCTGAAGTGCCAGAGCTGCTGGCATTAAAGGCCTAGGGCCCCTAGCCTAGTCCGCGGGGCCCGAAGGTGCGCCGGCGGTGTCCGGCTGCCCAAAGATGGCATGCATCACTTCGTAGAACTGACAAAGCTGGGCAGGGGTCGCTCCCAGTCCTGGGAAGGGAGGGAAGCCAGGAGTCGACCCTGTGGGCTCCGCACGTGGAGCCCTGGGAGGGGCACCACCTGCACACTTCGTCGCGTCGGTCGAGGGGAAGTCGAAGAGCGACGATAATTCTTTGATTTCTTCTTGTGCTTCGACTTACCTGACTCCGAGTGCGAAGACTTGGAAGATGAATGATGGATCCGAGACCAGTCCCTTGACCTCCCACGGGACCGGAACCACGAGCACGCAGAGTCGACTGCCGGGCCGGGCTTGAGTAGTAGTCGGAGCACGACTTAGCGTCGTGGTCGCGCTCCAGGAAGAAGGGACGCATGCGGTGCGGATCCGTCACCGACATCAGTTGGTGACAGGAACCGCAGGCCTTGTAGCCGGGCATACCTCGTGCACCAGGAGTCGATGGACTCAAAAAACGATGTCGACAAAAGTTGAGAAAAAGTCAGTCAAAAAGTGACTGGAGGTACCGCTCTCTCCAGATTTGCGCTTGCTGGCGCAGAAAAAGAAAGAACTGACGTCAGCGCGCGAGGGTGGTGTCTAAGTAGCTACCGCAACGTCATCCCGGCGACCACGACGCCGAACGCGGAGTCGACCGACGCACGGGGGTACCGCTGACCAAAAACTTTGCGGATCCAGTCTGATGCCTGGGGGTAATTCTAAGGTAAGGAATCTATAACCAACTGTTTCTTTCAGACAGCAATGTTACCGCTGACGAGATCAATGTTCAGGGTGTCTTCACAGTCGAGTTCAGCTGACTTCCTCAGCAGACATGAAGGATCAGACCCATCTCTATCTCGACACCAACCACAGGCGCTCGCAGGGATGTCCCACACTTTTAAACCTGCAGATCATGTGTCTGATGGACAGGCTCAGAATCTGATCATCGCCCTGGGGGTCCCGATCCTCTGACCCTCCTCCAGCCATACAACCATTCGAGAAAGGACTGACGTTGTCGCTCGACTCAGAGTGAAATCCTGAAAGAATGCCAACACTTGACTGGTGGAGCACTACGAGTGGTCTGCAAGATGACATCCCTGTCAAGGTAGTTAAAGATGTGCGCTGTGATCAGGCACGGGGCACACCAGGTTTTGCCGGAGTGCTGGGGACTCTATGGGCACATTCAACTGAGACATACTTTGAGAGGCCACGGGGCTGAAGTTGCTCGAGTATAAGATCTTCTACAAACAGGTCGACTGCTGGGCCATCCGAATGTTTTGGAACTCCTGTTATGCGGACGTTGATCCTTCTGGACTGGCCCTCGTAGTCTTCCAGGTGGTCTTCCAAAGAGGCCGTAGAAGCCCACAATTCCGCCACTTGAGTTTTCAGCGTCTTTGTCTCCACCTGAAGAGTGACAATGGAGTCCTCGGTCTCTTTGACTTGTGCTCCCATATTGCAGAGATCCGCTCTGATCGTTGGTACTCACTGCCGCTTGCCAAGTGACAACAGATAAGCCCGAAGCAGCTTCTCAGGTTTTCCTCATCCACCCTGTACCTCCAGGAAATGAAGCCAGTGGAAGTTGTGTGCTTTAGGATTTACACCCTCTTGGCTGTGATCAGGCCTGAGGAGGGGTTCGAACTCCTCAAGTGCATTTCAGGATCCAGGGGGCCCTCCCAGGCCAGCCGGACCGCTGCGTGGGCGCCACAATAAAAGCGTTTGCCAGAATACCAACTATCTCCCAATTACTGTGTAGGATAGTCAGCAAAACGTACGGTAACCAGGTAGGAGCTAGTACTCTGCACAACTGCTTCCCATTTGCACTTTCATCAGTCAATTAAGGCAGTCTTTGAAAGGTCAGGCAATTATACCAATGTCACTAGTAGAGCTATGCACAGACAGGAAAGGGGAGAAAGTGCTATGCAGCTTCGAGGTGTGGTGTGCTGTAAGGAGTGATTTCCGCTTGTTCGACACCAACAGTCAACAGTGTGCTTAAAGTACCTCATCCCCGGGGCCAACACATAAGCCAGTCAACAAGCGCAGCGGCAGCCGGGCCCCACGGCCGTCGAGGGACCGCTCCGGGGGCTGTCTCTCTTCACACGCGGGTTCGTCCCCCAGCAGGCACAGGCAGTTTGACTAGCAACTGCATATTCAGCTGCAAGAATCACTGACACCGGGATCAGGAGCCGCAAGTCTTTACCACTTGCAGGCTCCGCTCCAGGCCCAGAGGGTGACAGGCGAGCCCGAATAAATCTCAGTGTGGTCTGCTCACCTGGGACACCGGCAGCCCTTAGTCTGAGGCTTCAGCAGTCCACCGCACCACTGTGCACCGGTAGCTAAACAATCACATCCAAACAGGTGGCGGTTCGATGGTCTTCACCGCAGCGTGCTGTCACCGCACACGTCTTCGCCGCCCCACTGTACGCAAGGCTGCTTCAATCCGTTGCACAGGCCACACTGCAAATCTCACCGCAGGAGTGTTATAGGGGCTCAGAAACACAACAGCCGTAACCCTGAGTGGTCATGTCCGGCGCCGTCGGCAAATGGATTTTTGAACTGCTGTTTGGGGATTAGTGTGGCTGGCTATGGGAACCGCTTCAGAAAGCACTCGTCTTCCCTGGCAGCTGGCCACACCCGAGCACATCCATTTTTGTGTAGTTAGATTTAAGTACCTTTGTGTCTCTTTTTAAGACGGTGTGTGAGTGTGTGCACACAAGCACTGCCTGGGATAAAGTTATGTTCAAGCGCTATAAGTAGGTGACAGTTAATTCATGCTTTACTCACTTGACGGCTGATTCATCCTGTGCTTGCTCTCACAGTCCTGGTTCTCCATGAGGCACAGCTCATCTCTGTCTTTTGCTCTTAATGAAGAGACAGTGGTAGCAATGAGAGGACCTGTTAGCAAAAGTAAACAAAGAAATTCATGCTCATTGACTTTGTGATATTCTGTGGACTATCAAAGTTTTACCACTGGGCAAGACGTGCCTAGACAGAGCTGAACTGAGGCAAACGCTGTGAGAAGCTGGGTTTCTGTTGCAGTAACCCCCTCCCCTCCCCAATTCTTGCCAGACTAATGATGCACTTTGACTTAATGTGCCCTGGGTCGCTGCCAGTCAGGTTCCCAGGCATTTAAGATAATGGGGCAACACAGTAAACCTCAGAACCTGGGCAAATACAATAAACAAAAAAAGTGATTCTGTCGGGTAGTTCAACTGATTTGCAATAGGTATTAGATACAGTGGAAAAAATATGTCTTAGTCATATATCCAAGTAACACACCAAGGAAAACAAATTCTTTAAGATAAGGAACAGAATTTCTTTACTTTATATTCATATATAAACAAATCATCATCATAGATGGCTGTCTGTGACATGAAACACATGCGGCGGAAAAACAAAATGACTTTGGTGTACAGTTAGTGACTGATAGTGATACGTAACATAGTGTGCAAAGGTGACATAAATAATATGTATAAAGCGTAAAAACATTATTTAAATTGCAAGTCCAAGATTCAAAGCATAAATCCCAACGGTTGTTATAATTTCCTTTTCAAGTCAGGGAAATTGCGAGGACTAATTAAGACAATAACGTCGACGTTTCAACCCTAAACTGTTGTGCTGCTAATTCGGCAGCAGAGGCGGGTCTTCCATCAGGACAGGGGGGGAAAGGAACTTGACAGCCTGTTGAATAACGAACATAAAGATCAGGAGGGGTGTGTGTACCTGGTGTGACAAAAGCAAGAGGTGCAGTAGAAACATCATGCTTACCAACAATTTTGGTTCCAAATACGAATATCCATCCAGTTGTGAACAATATTCAGAGAGGTGTCAGCCGGCACCTCTGACTCACATCAGTTGATTGTGGTCTGCAAACAATATGGAGCATTAATCATTTGTGGTACAGAGTACTGTGTACCACGCTACAGATCGTGTAAAGGGTGAGGACTAGCCAGTTGCCTACATACCCGGTTGAAAGCTAGATGCTTGTCTTCACCAGTCGGTGAAGGTAATTTAGTCAAAAGTTGTCACAGCGATCAATCAACTGCGTGGGCAAAAGAAGAAGAAGGGGAGGGATCAGTATCCTATCTGGACCATAGATAGAAGCTGATACTGTATCAATACAAGTCATTGCGCTTGGAACCATCGAAGATGTACTATAAACGAGGGTGGAACGCGATGCGCTAATTGTTGCAATTCAAATCAACCATGTGGTGACCTTGCACTGATTGTGAGTGATTAATAAAAACATTCCAATCGAATGGAAGAGTCATTGCGGGCATCCGGATAGATCGGATACAACTATGCGCTTTACATGTGTTATACTTATGTAAAGCCCTGCGCTTGTAGTCCGTGGTTTGCCTCGTGTAAAACAAACGAATGGAGGAATCACTGTAAGAACCCGGATTAATCTGATATATCAAAGCGCTTAGCATACAAATGGAAGGGCCGTGTAAGAAAGAGAAACCAATTTCCACCGCTTATAGGTACTGGGTAAGTCAGCCCACCTTTCACTGGCAACTGCTCAGGAAAAGTGCACAGCTCTAAGAAAAGTTAGGTGATCACTGTTTTAGTAAAAATCAGATCTCTATCCTGAAGGGGTATACACATCTTAACCCTACAGAAGAGTCTGTCTAAGAAGTAAGGATAACATAATGTGACAACAGGAACTAGAGGTAAAAAACACCAAGATTAGCAGACAGCCTGAGTGTTGGTTGTCAAAGAAAACGAATGTTTAAGACATAAAACGTTAAGCAGAGTAGACTAACATTGATGGTAAAGCCAAAGCCTCAGCAAACCACTAGTTATATCCACCCAGGATGGAAACCACCTAGTGGTCCTCCTTATCTCTCGTAGTACAACTCAAGACAAATAAACAATCAAACCGCCTGATATTCAAAGCGGTTACTTGGTTTAGAAAATAAATAACAAAGACCCCACCCCAAACGACCTACCTGTCCGTCGGTACACCGGTGCCTCAGTGAGCCTGAAACCGGAGGTGCCGAGAACAGGAAGTCCTCTGCTTTAAGAAGGCAGTCCAACGAGCTTTAGTAACCAATCACGGGCTTGGATAGCAAACAATCATGGTAGAACGCGGCAAGAAAGAGTATGCTGCTGCGCATGTGCATCAAAAGGACACTACTCTTCCGAGCATGAGTGTAAACCCGATCCTGGTAGTCTAAAAGCGCATGTGTACATGAACACTGCGCTCGAGAAAATCGCTTTCCACAAAGTGGGAAAACGCGTAACCATTACAACCTTATGACAAGAAAATCAAGTAAGCCCGCAAACACCGGTAACTGTAAACGGAAAAGGGACAAAACCTTTTTCTTAAACAAAGCTCCCTGAATGATGAGCCTTATGGAGAAAACCAGTCAAGTTATGAATGTATCTTGCCAGTGTAGTAATGCAAGAGTGAAGGATGCATAAGTGGCCAGAGAGCCCTATCCAATTGGTTGAATAAATATAGTTTTTTGCAAACATACCCAAGTAATCATAAAAAGGGCCATGTTAGTAAGGGAAGTTCCATCATCGTGCCCACACAAGAACCGACATTATTAATACAAAATTGATAAATAGTATCATATGTCAATGAAAGTTCTGAAGTATGGTCAGAGGTCCTGGGGTTAGTGTTACAACAAAAAGTTGCCAGGCTTATATTAACAACCACGGAATGTCATCATTCATACCACAGGTGTCTGTGTGTAGCTTATACACCCACCATTGTTCCCGTTTAAACAGAAATGCTGAAATATCAGTGTGATGAGGTGGAATGAATGGTTTTTCCAAAACTATCCACTTGAGATCGTTTGGATTGTGTCGCATAGCCAAGAAATGTTGGGTCAATTTTGTAGACGCCCTTCCGCATCGTATTGTGCTTTTATGTTCTAAAATACGAATCTTGATCTTCCTAGTGGTCATGCCCACGTATCATAATGCACAAGGACATGTGATCATGTATATTAGGTTATTGCTGTTGCAGTTAGTATGGCAATTGAGGCGCCAAGGTCTTGATGACCCTATATCAATTTCAGTGGTCATGGTCGTATGAGGACAGGCCGCACACGATCCACAAGGAAAATGTCCTTGTACTGCCGGCAGGCCCCATAGTGTTCAGTGTTTCTTTGTTTTTGACCCGAGGGCGGGTGTGGACCAGCCGATCCCTCAGATTGGTACTACGCTTAAATGCAAACAATGGGCGTGGTAAAGCTTCATCATCTATGTTCAAAATCTTCCAGTGAGATAGGATGGTATTCTTAATCTGATTGGAAAATCTGCAAAAAGTGTGGACACAAGTCAATCTGTCCTGAGTTTCTTTCCTCAATTTTGGTTCCAATAATGCTTCAAGATTATTGTTAAGAGCTCGTTTGAAAGATCTTTTAATCAGTTTCTTGGGGTATCGTCTCACTTGTAATTGTTGTGACAAGTTTTTTGCGTGTTCCTGATATTTGACTGTAGTGGAACAGTTCCTCTTGACCCTCAGGAACTGGCCAAAAGGTAAATCCAATCTCCCCAGAAAATTGGGACATATATATGGCATTTCAGAAATACAAGTGTAGACATACATATTGGTCAAACATTGGAATACATTCTTACAGATAACCTTTGTCTCATTTCAGCGTAACTTTATATATAGTATGTCTAGTACAGATACTTTGTATGAGAACATCATTGTCCTGTTATATACATGCAGTAAACAATCATTGTGGTATGATCTTAGCCAAATGATCACAGATGATTGGGACATATATACGGTATTTGAGGAATACAGGTATAGACATGCATATTGGTCATGTACTTAATCATAAAGAATTATATAAATGTTAAGTAAGGGCTGGTAGATGCATTATATAAAATGCAGGATGCAGGATTAAGTTATATACTGCCCATCTGTATACATGTTTCCTCATGTTCGTGGAGACCGCGGTTTACAGCATCTAGGGTGTGGACCCCTGGGGTGTATGGTGATTTGTTTCCGGGACCCACCAGTCTAGATTGTCAGCAGTATGTCCTGCACTTGAATAGTGTTCAACCAATGGGGCTCCCTGGACTTTGCATTTAATTCTGCTGACATTTTGCCAAATCCTAGTTTTTAACTTTTTGTGTGGTCTGTCCAACATAGATTTTTGGGCAGGGGCATCTGATTGCATAAATGACATTCTGACTATTGCAGTTAGTGAATTGTGTGTGGTTGTATAAATGTGGATCCAGTTACAGTGATTTGCACGCTTTGCAAAGGCTGTATTTATGGTGGCCAATCACTGGAGGTAAGCACAATTGCGGTCTGATATCTGGTGCAGGCGGCGTTTCTAGATACGAAGAGACCACATAGTCCTTGATATTTTTGGCGCGTTTAAAGGAAAAAATTGGTTCTTAAGTAATGTTGATTTCGGGTCCCACAAGATTCCAGAATTTTTTAATTACTTTTTTGATATCATGACTTCTGGTATTAAAGGTGGTCACGCATATTAGTGTGTCCATTTTTTCATCATCACATGTTTGTACTTCCAGGAGGGATTCTCGGGGTCTGTACCAAGCCCTTTTCCTTGCCCTGTTGAGCAGTCCCTTTGAATATCCCCTTTCTCTCATTTTGGTGATTAAGATATCCGTTTCCTTGAAGTAATCACCACGTCTAGAGCAATTACGGCGCAATCGTAAAAATTCACCCGTAGGACAAATTGTCTCTAAGATTTCTTAGGTGATGTGAGTCATATTTAAGGAGGGTGTTCCGGTCTTTTTTTGTTTTTTTATACAGGTCAGGGATGTGGAATTCCTGTAGCCAGAGGCCCGGGACATATTGTTTGGGGTCAAGGGCAACAAGTTTTAATGTTTATTTTGTCCTTGGGACAAGTAGGCCCAACCCCCTACAGCACAAACCCTTTAGCTGCCAGTTTACAATACCACATTATGGATCAAGGAAGAGCATTGTCTAAAGTTAAGGTAATATGTGTGTCCATGTGTTAACACTGTTCAAACTTGTATTTATGGTTCATGAATGCAAAGCCTTCATTATTAGGGTGAGCACTAAAAGTAAATGTTGTCAGCTCTGCCTGCACTACTGACGGTGGTTCCAGTATAAACGTGTGCACACGTTTTCAAAGTTTAGTGATATGAGGCTATGTATAATGCTCCCAGAATGCTCTCTGATTATATACAAATATTTGCAGAAGCTTGAAAGCAACCGTGATGATTTGCTTTCAAAATAAAATGTTCCCAAAAAAATGCAAGCAGGAAAAAAATATTTAGCTAAACTACAGTAAGATTTTAGGTACCATATCTTTGCAGCATCATTTAGTCACATGTTGATGTATGCTTGTATTTCCCAAAAATATTCATAATGGAAAATCAGTGTAACCAGTTAAAATACGATTGTGGGAAACAAAAATAAACAAGCATTGGCAAAGCCAGTAGGTCTGAAAATGGTGGTCAGGCTTTTGGTTTTGTCAATGCGTGACTTGTTTAGGCATTGTTTTTTGTAAAACCTTATCTGTGTGGGAGCTGCAGGGCCCTCGCCATTCTAACAAGCATTGGCAAAAGCAAAAAACTGTTTTTGGACTAAAAAAGCACACATTGCCACACCACTTCCAGGCACTGAACAAAACTACTTTGTGTGCCAATATGCTGCTTGTAATAGAGCAGAATACTGCCACTCACAGTGAAGCCAGCTGATAGACCGAGAGAAGGAGAGAGAGAGAGAGAGAGACATAATTTTACTAAACACAAAAGGTCATGGTTAACCCCAGGCCTAATTAGAGGCCCAATTATTAAAGAAAATCTCAAAAGTGCAGCCATGGTATATATCCATGCATTGAGTCCATATATACAGTCCCAATGAATTCACAAGAATTTACAGAAGTAGGCCAAGAAATAGTACTGTAATATTTGTGAACTGCATTTTTGCATGAGCAAATATGCTTGTGTAGATTTGCTCATGTGAAAATCTGAATGTTTCAAGTTCACTTTTCCTCCAACCACTTTTTTCCCAACCCTGAAGAAGTTTTACGTCTGCCACTGCCAGGAGTAAATTTCCAACCTTTTTCGGTATGGGAAAAGAATAAAAAAGAGTTGGTGAAAACCCTTAAAACATGCAAATTAGTAGGTTTGCACAGACTCAAAAGGGCATTCCAACCCTTGAACTTTTGCTTACCACTACCTTCAGCTCCAGTATGTAGACCTGCAGAAACGTAGCAACATAAGGGAATTGCTAGTATTCAAACCCTACTATGGTACAAGCCCTGGCATAATTAGAGAGGCTTTATCAGAACTCTTGCTTAATGAGATTGCTACCGTAATTTGTCGCCACATTACATGGCACAAAAGGGGCAAGTGGATTTTGTTACAGGACAAGTAGATTTATGAAGCAACCTGCCCCATGGACAAGTAGATATTTTATTAAATTCCACACCCCTGCAGGTTCATCGCAATTCTGTCTTCTTCGATTTCAAGTGTTGGGTCCAAGAAGGGTACTGAGTCCTTATTATAGGACATTGTGAATTGGATAGCCCGTGAGCGTGCATTCAGCCATGTGACAAATTCAGTGAGGTGATTTTCAGTACCTGTCCATATCATCGGAAAATCTTCTATATAGCGCTTCCATATAGTGATATTATTTAGGAAGGGCTTCAAGTCAGTATAGATGTTACGGTCTTCAAAGCTGTCCATGAACAGATTCGCCAGGCTCGAGGCGAACTTAGCTCCCATTGCAACTCCTTTGCATTGGTAAAAGAAAGTATTTCTGAAAATGAAATAGTTTTTGGTTATTGCAATTTGCAGGAGTTGTAATAAAAAGTCAGTCGGGATCCAACATGGAGATGGGCGCTTCTCGAGGATGGTCTTAAATTACCTCAATTGCTTCATCTTGTGGTATGCTGGTGTAAAGAGAGCATACATCAAGTGTCACTAGGAACTGTGATGATTTGTTGAAGGGCTGATTCTCAATCAATTGGATAGTTTGCATAGTGTCACGAAGGAAGAACCTTGTTTGTACAACAAATGGCTGTAGGAAACTATCTATATATTGATTGAGGGGCTCCAAGATGGATCCACAACCCGAGACAATAGGTCTCCCAGGGGGCTTTTGTACGTTTTTATGTATCTTTGGGATGGTATATATAGTTGGGATCCTGGGATCGGTTTTTTTGAGGAACTTAAATTTGGGTTCTGAGAGGAACCCTTCCTGTAGTCCTTTGCTTTTGAGGTCATGTATGAGCTTAGATATTTCTTTCGTGGGGTCTTTGTTGATGCGAGTGTAACTTGTCTCACAATTCAGTTGTTGATCGATTTCCTTTATGTAGTCTTCAGTGTTTTGGACAACAACCACACCTCCCTTGTCTGCAGTCTTTATTATGATATTTCTGTTGTTACTTAAGGATTGTAAGGCTGGTCCTTCTTCCTTAGAGATAATGTGTTTAATGTATTTTGTGTTTCCCAGGAGGTCCATGACTTCAGTCATCACTATTTTCTCGTTGGCAAGAATTTTTTCACTCATCGAGTATGAAGCTGGAGTGAAGGTGGATGCAGGGCGGAAATTAGTCGCTGCAGAGTTCCTGGAGTGCTGGCCATTTCTCACGAAAAAGTATTTAAGCCTGATCTTTCGGAAGAACTGTTGCAGCTCCAATTTGATGTTGAATGTATTGGGTGGAGTAGTAGGGATAAATGACAAACCCTTGGCCAAGATGTCATGTTCTGCTTTGCTGAGGGTGTAGCTTGAAATGTTGATGATGGGGTCTTTTTGTGTTGCATCCACAGTCATAGGCGGGTGCATAGTCACTGTTAGGTCTGATGGCAAGTCTGGTAAGTGTACTGATTCTATGGCGGTAGGGATCTCGACTTCCTCTTGTCCAGAAGGTTGTTCCTCACCCACAGCCGTCTCCCAGGTTCCAATGTTCTTTCCCCAAAACTGTACCTTGTACACCCAATTGGCACTCTATGGCCACAGGACAGTCCCTGGTAAATGGTACCACAGGTACCCAGGGCACTGTGACCAGGGGAGACCTCTAATGGCTGCAGCACTTATTGTGCCACACTCACAGGTCCTGTACCTTTACACTCACACACTGCCTTTGCAGGCTGTGTGTTTTGGTGCATAACAAAGTGAAGAGTCAACATGGCACACATCCCTGTGTGCCATGCCTACAACACAATGCCCTGGCATGGACCAGTCACCCCTCTACCTGGGTGCACCAGTGGTGAGGGTACATGTGCATGAGCCCTGTACCCCTACAGTATCTAAGTCAATTCTTAGACATTGTAAGTGCAGTGCTGCGATTAAGAGTATATGGTGCTGGGAGCTTGTCATTATGAACTCCACAGCACCATAATGGCTGCACTCAAAACTGAGAAGTTTGGTATCTACTTCTTAGCACATTAATCCCACACTGATGCCAGTGTGGGATTTAATGAAAAATGCACTCAAAGTTGCCCCCTGAAAAACGACCAGACTCTGGTGGGTTCCCTGACTGGTGCACATCAGCCTGCCACCACGAGACATGTGTCTGGACCCCTAGGGTGGGATCCTTCGCTCCCGGAGTCCAGAAACAAAGCCTTTCCTGGGCGAGGTGTTCACACCTCCTCCAGGCCAGGAAGAGCCATCTGTGGCAGGGGAGCTTCAAAGGCCTTGCAGCCTTTCTAATGCAACCTCCAGCCTCTCCTGCTATCAGGAGCAGGCCCCCTTCCTGTCTCCCCTCCTTTTCGGCAGGAAGACAGGCAGGAAAAATTTGCCAGGCCAGAAGGTGTTCCCAACTCTGCCAACTCCACCCCTCAGGTGGGGGAGGCAAGCTGAAGCCCACTCTTCAGTGCCCGCCATCTTGCAGATGGCAGGCACTCCCCAATCAGGATTACGGATTGTGCTCACTCCCCCAAGTGGGGTGAGCACACCAAGGAAGTAGTCTTTCTAAAGTCAGTAGCCCATTGGCTACTGATCTCAAAACCCCTAAAACACCCCCTAAATACAGTATTTAGAGGGCAGCCCTGAACCAAGAAGTCATACAAGAACCAACTACAAGAAAAGAAGAAGAAGGACCCAACAGCCGTTCCAAAGCTAACAAAGACTGTGTCTCCCCTGAACACTGGATTTGTTCATCTCCAACCTGTGGCCCCGGCCAGAAATCGCGAATCCGCCCCACTCTACACCCGCCATCCACAGCCCGAGCTTGAGTGGGCAAACACCACGAGAAGGTCTCCCCGGCGATCCTGACCCGAGGGCTTCCGACGCCAAAACAGCACTCCGCACCCGGCCACCCCAGGGCCGCTGAGGGTGCACCTTTTGTGTTGGCCTAAACCCCCATTTGCCCTGAGTTTAAGTCCAGGAGCTTTGCTCCTACAACCCAGTGGCCTGCTCGTCAACAGCCACCAACCGGAGGCCCCCTATCCCCATTGGATAACATTGGGCATCAGCACTCTGCACCTGGCCGCCCTAGTGTCGCTGAGGGTGTAACAAGAATGCATCCTTGACCCTGGGGGACCCCTGAGTCTAACCCCAGAATACCAACTCCCACACCAAAGTACTTACCCTTTGAACCGTTAACACTATATTTCTCCATTGGAACATTAACTGGTTTTCTATGAAAGTTTTACGTGTGGAGTTGGAAATTCTTTAAAATTGAAACAACTAAAAAAAACGATTTTACCCGCCTGTGTACAGGAAATGCCCCAGGGTAGTATCCAGGTGTACTACCCAGGTATACTACACAGTGTAAGAAAAGTAACCTCAAAAGTAACTTACCTGTAATTTTACTAAAACGCCCATTTAATGTATATGTACTGTATTGACAAAGCATTGCATTTCTCAGTAATAATACTCTAAGTTAAAACAAAGTGCACATACAATTACAATCCAAACTGTATTACAACTGCTTGGTTCTAGGAAAAAAATTAATAACTAAAAGAATATTTTTGTACAAAAACAATTGGCCTAGAGTTCAGTTCTTGAGTGTGTGAATTCATTTGCTGACTGAGTGTGTACAACAAATGCTTAACATTGTCCTCTGAGAAAGCCTTACTGCTCGACCACACTACCACAAATAGAGAGTAAGGTGCTATTCAACTTTACCTCTGCCTATCTTTGGGGTTTCGCTGGACTCTGTGCACACTATACCTCACTTTGGTATAATATATACAGACAAACTCAATCACTTCACTCTCACACATGTCAGTAAATAATATTTATTTATTTATTTATTTAATTTATATGGCGCGTTATAACCACACGGGTCTCTAAGCGCAGTCTGACCAGATTTGCGTGAAAGATGTTGCATTCACTTGAAAAACCAACTATGTACCTAAGATCTGCTCCATGCTTGTTTGAACAGTACCGTTTTTAGTTTTTTTCTGAAGGAAAGTAGATTACTTTCCTTCCTGAGCTCTGGGTCCAATTTGTTCCATATAGCTGGGAGCGTGTTGGAAAAAGCGCGGCCGCCCACCGTGGACAATTTGAAACGGGACTGAGACAGAAGAGTGGCGTCCGACGAACGCAAAGTCCTACCCGGTATGTAGGGGGATAGTCGGGATTTAAGGTATTTTGGTGCTTTGCCATACCGAGCCTTGTGAGCGATACACAGTCCTTTAAAGACAATTCTCTGCCGAGTTGGCAGCCAATGCAACTCCTGCATCAGGGGAGAGGCATGGGCAGTCCTAGGTTTTTTAAATATTAACCTAGCCGCATCGTTCATAACTCCCTGTAGTTTGTCCAGCAACCGCTGTGGCAAACCTAGATAAAGGGAGTTACCGTAGTCCAGCCTAGCCAGAATTGTAGCCGAGACCACGTGTCTCAGAGTAGGGAAAGAAAGTAGGGCAGAGATCTTCCTTAGTTGTCTTAAAAGGCATATACTGGTGCCTACTACAGTGGCAACTTGTTTTTCCATGGATAGTTTATTATCCACATATAGGCCTAAGCTTTTAACCGCAGCTGCCGGTTTAGGTGGTGCGCCCAACTCCCTAGGCCAAAATTTCTCACTCCAAGGGTTACCCGAGATGGAAATGGGCAATACTTCCGTCTTATCCGGATTGACTTTCAAGGAGTTCTCGGACATCCAGTTGACTGTGGTTTTCAATATGTCCTGTAGCCTAGTGGATGCTCCTGGACCATCATCCAGCCGGATGATTATCTGGGTGTCATCGGCATAGTTGTACACTAGGCAGTCCATCCTGTTCAGGAGAGCAATTAATGGCTGCAGGTAGATGTTGAAGAGTAGGGGGGACAAGGCAGAGCCCTGTGGGACCCCGCAGGTGATCGGAGCAGGGGTGGAAAGTAGATCCCCCAGCTGCACTCGTTGTGTCCTACCCTGCAAAAATGATGTGAGCCATGCATGTGCTGTACCCACGACGCCAAAGGATCTCAACCGCGACAGAAGCTGTTTATGACACACGGTGTCAAACGCCGCGGAGAGATCCAGTAGTACCAGGGCGCTCAGTGTTTTTACATCAGCTCGCATCCTTAACTCATCTAGAATGGATAGCATGACTAGTTCCGTGCTATGATTAGCACGGAACCCTGCCTGATTGGTCTCCAGCAGGTTGTTACTCTCTAGATGGCCCGATAATAGAGCTAGCACGTGCTGCTCAATCACCTTAGCAAGGAAAGGCAGCTGGGAGATGGGCCGGAAGTTTTTCAGACATTTTGTGTCTGCTCCAGGTTTCTTCAACAAGGGGATCAAGCGGGCCTCTTTAAAGGCTGAAGGGATCTGTCCTGTATGAAGAGAGGTATTCAATAGATGCAGAACCTCTTCCTCTATTCCTGGCATTGCCATCTTAAATATGTCTGGAGGGCATGGGTCCACCAAGGAACCTGATTTAACTCGGCCTATGATTTTAAGTAGTTCCTGTATGGAGATAGGAGACAGCTCAGTTAATGGTGGAATGTTTAGCGAGGCGATAAGGTCCGGTAGCCGCGGACATTCGAGGGGTGCGGTTTCCGCAATTTCGTCCAAGATATCAGATATCTTCTTTACGAAGAAATCCTGGAACCTCTGGCAGTCCTCCTGGGTGAACTCGGGACTTTGCTCCTTGTTCACCCTGAGCTCCGCCAGGACCCGAAAAATTTCTTTTTGCGGATTTCTTGCCGTAGTTATTCTTTCCTCAAAGAAAGCAGCCTTCCTTGATTGTATGGCTAGTTTGTACTGGGCTAAGGATGAAACATATTCTTGTTTGGAGATGGCGTCGTATTTTTTACGCCATGCCCGTTCTTTCTTCCTCACCCCGCGTTTCATCTCCCTAAGAGAGTCATTATACCAAGGCGCCCCGGCTCCTCTCGCCACCTTCTTCATCCTGCAAAGAGGTGCCACCACATCAATGGCACTTCCCAATTTGTGCTGGAGGTGTTCACATAGAGCATCTACGTTGGTATCCTGCTCTTTGGCTGAAGGGTGGTGTTCTAAGAGGTGGACCAGTTTTTCCCCATCAAGGTTTCTCCATTTTCGGGCCGTTTTCCAGCCTTCCCCAGGTTTGGACAGGGGGCCCTTCAATAAAAGTCTACCCTTTATTAGAAAGTGGTCAGACCAAGCACAGGGAAGAATTTCCGTGATACCCTGGGCTGGCATGGTGGTCCAGACTAAATCGAGCACATGGCCTTTCTCATGTGTCGGTCCCTTGACCTGTTGGGTAAAACCTAAAGAGGAGACCGCCTCCTCGATCTGTAATGCTTGTCCCTCTTTCGGTGATTTTTCCCAATGATAGTTGAAGTCCCCAACGATCAACATTTTAGCATATCTTGTACACAGGTCCTGGACCAGTCTTACAAAGAGAGTGGGGAAGTCAGACGACGTCCAAGGTGGCCGATAAACCACCAAGAACACCACACAGACCGCTCCCCTCCTGATCTTAACCCCCATAACCTCAGCTCCTCCAAGGGTTTCAGAGAGGAAACTATTGGCACGGAGGCATGACTGATATACAAGGGCTACTCCTCCTCCTCTCTTGGCTCCCTCCCTGTTAAAATAGATAGCCAAGTAGTTATCTGGAAGGGCCGCCACTAGATCAGGCACTGAGCAATCCTCCAGCCATGTTTCGGTAAGCGCAAGGACGTCTAACTCCCTGTCTTCCAAAAGTGTGAAGACCTCTAACCTATGGCTCTGCAAAGAGCGAGTATTCAATAGACCGTAGCTCAGGGTATGTGCGTTGGGTTGGGAGTGCAATGACGCCCTCTGATACTCCTAGATGAAATTAGCAGACCCTCGCAACCCAGCCGGTGTAAGGTAGCCGGCTCCAGATGGAACTTACCCGAGTTAAGCTGTAGTAGGTCGCCCCTTGCGTAAACCACGATCTTGCCAGGAGTTCTGGCCCCGTGCCCCGTCCTGACACGGACGGGCACAGACGGGCTAGTCTTTGGCGTGTCTTCGGCGTGCCGAGGAAGTGCCCGCTGCGCTCGTCCGCTGCGCTTCCGAGCTGTAAGCATAGTAAAGGGGAAGAGGCGGGGGACGTGGCTAAAAAGGGGCGTGGCTCCGGGTCACGTGGGGGTAGCAATGCCAATCCCCAGCAGTGCGCGAAGCAGGTAGCAGGTAGGACAGTAAATACGTCGCAAATCAAGCCAAACAGTGCAAATAATACAAAAGGTTTTTAAGAGCTAAAATGCAGCCCCCGGCTTCCGCCTCAGGGGTGAATCACAGGTCAGCACCGGCTGCTACACAGCGCAGCGTTTTTCAAGCCTCCGGGAGGGGGCGTGGCTAAAAAGGGGCGTGGCTCCGGGTCACGTGGGGGTAGCAATGCCAATCCCCAGCAGTGCGCGAAGCGGGTAGCAGGTAGGACAGTAAATACGTCGCAAATCAAGCCAAACAGTGCAAATAATACAAAAGGTTTTTAAGAGCTAAAATGCAGCCCCCGGCTTCCGCCTCAGGGGTGAATCACAGGTCAGCACCGGCTGCTACACAGCGCAGCGTTTTTCAAGCCTCCGGGAGGGGGCGTGGCTAAAGAGGGGCGTGGCTCCGGGTCACGTGGGGGTAGCAATGCCAATCCCCAGCAGTGCGCGAAGCAGGTAGCAGGTAGGACAGTAAATACGTCGCAAATCAAGCCAAACAGTGCAAATAATACAAAAGGTTTTTAAGAGCTAAAATGCAGCCCCCGGCATCCGCCTCAGGGGTGAATCACAGGTCAGCACCGGCTGCTACACAGCGCAGCGTTTTTCAAGCCTCCGGGAGGGGGCGTGGCTAAAAAGGGGCGTGGCTCCGGGTCACGTGGGGGTAGCAATGCCAATCCCCAGCAGTGCGCGAAGCAGGTAGCAGGTAGGACAGTAAATACGTCGCAAATCAAGCCAAACAGTGCAAATATTACAAAAGGTTTTTAAGAGCTAAAATGCAGCCCCCGGCTTCCGCCTCAGGGGTGAATCACAGGTCAGCACCGGCTGCTACACAGCGCAGCGTTTTTCAAGCCTCCGGGAGGGGGCGTGGCTAAAAAGGGGCGTGGCTCCGGGTCACGTGGGGGTAGCAATGCCAATCCCCAGCAGTGCGCGAAGCAGGTAGCAGGTAGGACAGTAAATACGTCGCAAATCAAGCCAAACAGTGCAAATAATACAAAAGGTTTTTAAGAGCTAAAATGCAGCCCCCGGCTTCCGCCTCAGGGGTGAATCACAGGTCATCACCAAAACATAAATAGAAATTAAAGTAAGTTCCTACTCTACTCAGTGTGGGCTTGCTACTGTATGGAGGTGAGTACCCCGTCATATTGCTGAAAGAAAGAGGCACGAGAGGACGAATGGAGAGACAGACGTGGTCGATAAGAACAGTGGAATCACTGGCAACAAGAGCCATTTCCATCGGCAACCCTTTGGTGGGGTGCTACTCTCAGTTTTTAATTATTTTTAAGATGTGGAACCCATCTTTCTTTCATGTATAAGAGGGTGGCTGCTTAGCAGAGACAGATCCCTGTGAAGTGGAGACAAGGGATATATACAGATACCTTCATCTCTGGATATGGTATACACCTTGGCGACTTGCGAGAAGTACTCATTTGTAAACAATTAAGATAAATATCTGTGGCTGGGAGATATCGTTTTTCCTGAAGAAGGTGGCTGTCAAATACTAGTACCCACTGAAATGCGTTGATGCTTGACAAATAATTTTTACACTAGATCTCTGGGACATTTGTCAGTCGAAACGAATTTAGCAGATTAGATATTCCGACTTTTGTACAAATGATCTATGTCAGACTAGTGAGGGTTTAATGACATGAAATAGCTGTCGAGTATGTTATACCGCTGTGTTTGTCTAATGGAAAAAAAAATTTGACTGTGGGTTTAATGAATTGTTAGATGAAATTGTTTTTATGTTTTTCTTTTAACTATATACAACAAATTGTCGTTTTTAAGATTGATATTATCGTTACTGTGTTTTTTAATGAAATCATAATAAATTGTTAAAGGATAACTTGGCCCACACTGAGTAGAGCAAGAACTTACTTTAATTTCTATTTATGTTTTGGTGATATTGTTTATTGACATATGTGTGAGAGTGAAGGGATTGAGTTTGCCAAAGGGGATCTTTTTCTTGACTGTGTTCTACTTGGTGCCCTAACTCTTTGGTTTTAAAGGCCCCTCTCTTTCACTGGGATAGTATAAACAGAGGCAGCTTCCTACAAACGCCTTAAGACACCTGAAAGCAAGAGTAGAAGTGTCAATCTGAGGCAGCATGCTACACCATCAATGACCACCATGACCTGTGCAGTCCTCGCTCTAGGGCCCCTCTCTTTCACTGAGATAGTATATACAGAGCCAGCTTCCTACAAACGCCTTTAGACCCCTGAAAGCAAGACTAGAAGTGTCAATCTGAGGCAGCATGCTACACCATCAATGACCACCATGACATGTGCAGTACCTCGCTCTAGGGCCCCTCTCTTTCACTGGGATAGTATAAACAGAGCCAGCTTCCTACAAACGCCTTTAGACACCTGAAAGCAAGACTAGAAGTGTCAATCTGAGGCAGCATGTTACACAATCAATGACCACCATGACCTGTGCAGTCCTCGCTCTAGGGCCCCTCTCTTTCACTGGGATAGTATAAACAGAGCCAGCTTCCTACAAACGCCTTTAGACACCTGAAAGCAAGACTAGAAGTGTCAATCTGAGGCAGCATGTTACACAATCAATGACCACCATGACCTGTGCAGTCCTCGCTCTAGGGCCCCTCTCTTTCACTGGGATAGTATAAACAGAGCCAGCTTCCTACAAACGCCTTTAGACACCTGAAAGCAAGACTAGAAGTGTCAATCTGAGGCAGCATGCTACACCATCAATGACCACCATGACCTGTGCAGTACCTTGCTCTAGGGACCCGAAACCTGTTATTTTGGGGAATACTGAATATATAGGATCATTGCTGTACGGGGCTGCTAAGTTTGAGAATGGTCTAGGGGCAGTGGAGTATGCATGGCTTCCAACTACTAGGGCCATTAATGACTATTACTTCCCAGTCCTATAGGTGAATGTGCAGGTTGGAATCATGGGGCATGCACTTGAAATTATTTGCAGTTTTATGTAACGTGAAGCTGATCATTCAGTGTACAGAGCGCTTCTCAAACAGTGACTGGCAGTCCAACAATTAAGAAATAGATTTAAAAAACAGAACAGTACTAGGTAAATGGAGCCAACTGATATATGTAATGCCTGGCCAATGATGATTGTTACTGCATAAGTAATGCCTTAGCACATTGGTGTTTGAATTTCCTGGGGCCCACGGGTGTATGTAGTGCTTGTAGCCTTGATGTAGGTACTGCCTGAAATGGCTGGCATAAAGCATGTACTGCCTGGGGTGGCTGATGTATCTACTGCCTGCCTGGAGCTGGAGATGTATTCAGTGCCTATAGCTCATTACTACATAGTGCCACTAATGCTCATTACTGCATGGGGCCATTCTGCTTCTTTCTGCTTGGGGTCACTGCTGAACGTACTGCCTCCCTCATGCCACTGATGTACGTAAGTCCTGTACAGCACCAGGGCACCCTGTGCCCACTTCACAAATCCATTAATCATTATTAATGTATAAACTATCTACAACACTAACTTCCAGTGCCTATGGCTACATTTTTATGTCCTGACTGATGCCATTGATGGGCATACTAGATGCGGCAACTGACCTTTTCACTGCCAGGACCTACTGTCATTGAGACGGTCTGAGACCACTGATATTTTAAACTTTCTGGGGCCATTGGTGTATGTCCTGACTGGGGGTTAATGATGCCAACTGTTTGAAACTACTGAAGCTCACACTATCTGCGGCTACTGATATTCATGAGTATCTGGGGCCATTGGTGCATGTACTTTCTGTGGCCTCTGATGTGCGTTATTGCCTGAGGCGATTGCTTCTAATTACTACCTTGGGTTACTGGTGCTCATACCTTCCGAGGTCACTATGTTCATAACTTTCTGGGACCATTGGTGATATGTGCCATCTTATTGCATTTATCCATGAATGACCCGGGGCAATACAATTTATCATGGTCTCTCGCTAGTGAAGTATGTACTATTTGGTGCCAATAAAGCTCTCAACAACTTGGCGTATTGATGAATATCACTGCCTGTACACAGCTAGTAAGGTGCAGAGATACATATAACAGGCTAGGGTTACTGATACATGTTACTGTCTGTGGCAAATGAAGTGTATTACTGTTTTGGGGGACTGATGTGCCTCACTGTCTGGGGTCATAGACACATGTGGTGCCAGTTGTGCATATCTGTCCCAGGCCTTGGGCCAACAGCTGCATATACTGTCATGGTCACAGAGACACTGAAGTTCATGCTGTCTGTGGCCCTTAATGCCTATAATCTTTGGAGTCACTGATCCATGTGTTGCATGAGGCCATTGGTACACTGTTATACCATTAATCCATATACTGTTAAAGGCTACTGATGCATATATTATCGGAGATTATATCTATTCATACTGCCTCAGATGTGTTATTTGCATGTTATCTGTTTTTTATGTGGTGACAGTCCAGCAAGTATTAAACACTCAGTTTAATTTGTCAAACTGTTTGTCATAGAGAAATATTAGAATTTAAATACTTCTATTTATTTTTGGTCAGTTTTTACTACTTTCACTAACCATTCTTCCAAGTCATTGGAGCAGAAGATCAATTTCTGTGATGTCACCGATTATGCACGTTATCATACACGACTAAGAATGTCTGAAACGTGGGACCAATAAGGAGAAAGCAGGCTGGAACCAGACATGTGAAAACTTCGGAGATCTCAGGTTATCCCATGTTAAGAGAGGATGGCTTCTCTAGGGCTGTTGTTTCCTAGGAATTCTGATACTTTGCTTTTACTATTCACAGCATAAAAGCATAACGTCTGGAACCCAATTAAAGAATACAGAAAGACTGAAAGTTTCTGCATTGCACCAGGTCTTAACATCTCTACAGTAAAGTGTCTTACATTTACCAGGCCATGACTATCCATCTGTGTTCTCCTCTGTAATAAGGCCACTGTCCTCACAGTGGGCAAACATTCACATTGGAAAAGGTTGGCATATCTAGGTTTATGGCGTGCCCAAGGTTACATTCCTGCAACAATCATTATTGTCCTGAAAACTGCACACTTTGCAAACGACAATCAATTTCCCCATGTTTTCTGCATCCTTTGCTACCAATATGAGCGGGCAGGTACTACTTGTATCAACTGTGCACAAACAGCATAGTGTCTATCCACTATGCCAGTAAGTGATGTTGAGGTCAGGCACAAGGACAACTCCCACAATGCCCTGTGCAGTCAATCCGCAGACACTTCCTTAGAGTTACAATGAAAGGATTATCTTCCAATTGCCCTCACCGCCGCCCTTAAAGACTTTATAACAGTGACTGGTTTTTCGTCCAAACAACATGTTCTTCCGCCTCGTTTCTCCTTTGGCAAACAACTGTTAAAATGTTATTGTCACATTTTAAAATACAATACATGCAAAGAATAACAGGGATGGTTAATAGATTGTGTCTGAAGTAACATCAAGTAAAGCATCAAAATTAATTGTAGAATTCTAAAGATATTAAAACGTAAGAAGTTGAAATGAATGAATTGGTGAAAATAACAAAAGTAAAACCAGTAAAGGTGTGAGAAGTATTATTAATGAGGGATATGGCATATCAAAGCAAAACTGGCGGAAGCAGCAGATATTGGAAGCAGAATCCTGCGGGTCAAGCTTAGTAAGAATGAGGAAAAAAGCAAGAACAAGGAGGAGACCAGCAACGGTGTTACCATGAAAACTGGAGCCATGGAGGACATGAAAGGTGCAGAGGCCTCACATCCACTGGGACAGACTAAACTAGTGGAGATGGGTACAGATCGTAGAAGCCCTTCATCAGTCTCAACAGACAAGGAAAACATTAAGACGAAAGTTACATACATAGTTATGGACAGGTGCCACACAGCAACCGTATCTGCCATGCAAGACATCAACCTGAGGAGGTGGCTTGGAAGCCACACTGCCCGACCTGTAAGCGGAGGCAGATCCATACTGGGAGTTTTGCAATTTCAAAGGAGCATCCCGGAGGAGCCTCCGGTGGTAGTTTTAGAGGGTCAAGTCAAGTCGGGGACATTTGTATTGCGCACACATCACTCAAAGAGTCTCGTGGCGCATGCAGATGGCTCTGAAAACAACTGATGGCTTAGTTATCAAATAGCCATGTTTTTAACTTCTTGCGAAAGCAACTATGGTCAGAGATGGAGCGTAGATGTGAGGGCATTTTGTTCCAGGATGCCGGTGCGAGAAAGGAGAAATATCTGCCCCCTTTTCTAGCAGTTTGGATTCTGAGGGGGGTAAGCAGAGCATCATTGCTAGATCTGAGTATCCTACGTGGCTGATACCAGCGTAATTTTCCTGACCAGTATCTTGGGCCAACTCCGTACATGTTCTTATGAGTCAGACAAAGAGGTTTAAAAAGAATCCTTTTTTTCACAGGAAGCCAATGAAGGGTTTTTAAGCAGGGAGCAGAGGAAGAGCTATATGGAAGATCTAAGACAAGCCTAGCAGCTGTGCTATGCAGGATCTGAAGCCTGTTCAGAAGCTTTTCATTTATTGAGAGCAATAAGGCGTTGCCATAGTCCATCCTTTTTATAATCAATCCCTGAATTAATGGTTTCCGTGCCTCAGTGGGGATCCATTTGAAAACCCTACGTAAACTGCGCAGTACACCAAAACAGGTACCAAGGATATGATTTATTTGGCTTTTCATGGACAATTGATTGTCCATGTAAAAACCAAGGTTGCGGACCGTTTCCTTGGTGGTTGGGCAAAGGCCTAGATTGGCTGGCCACCAGTCATGTGCCCAGTGTTCTGCGGCTTTGCCAAAGAGCATAATCTCCGACTTATCACCATTTAGTTGGAGGTGGTTAGATCTCATCCATCGATCCACATGAGACAAACAGTTTTGGAAGCGTTGCCTGGTTTCAATAGGGTCCGGACCTAAGGTGACCAGGATCTGCGTATCGTCTGCATACGATATAACGTCAAATCCGTAGGCTCTGATCACCTTAGCCAAAGGGGTCATGTAAAGGTTCAAAAGTGTCGGGCTCAAAATAGAGCCTTGTGGTACTCCCATCTTGACTGATCTTTCACATGAGATGCTGTTTCCCATCTGGACAGTTGTTACACGGTCGGATAAATAGTTTTAAAACTATTTAAGGGCATTTCCCCTGACACCAATCTCCCAGAGCCGATGTTCTAAAATGCTGTGGGAGATGGTGTCAAAGGCGGCGGACAGGTCAAGCAGGACGAGGATGACTGACTGATGTTTGTCTAATGCCAGCCTGATATTATCGGTAACCTCGACCAATGCTGTCTCAGTACTGTGCGCCGCCCTGAAACCAGACAGTGAAGAGTCTAAAAGTCCATGCTGCTCAAGATGGTTAATAAGCTGTTGGTTAATAAGGGATTCCAGCATCTTCCCAAAATAGGGAAGTAGAGAGATGGGCCAATAATTTATGAGAAGTTTTGGATCGGCCATCGTTTAAAAATAAATAGGTCTCACTCTGGCCGATTTCCATATTATTAGGGTGGAGTGAGGTCTGCTAACTTGTGGATAGTAGGGGTGTTGGGGAGTATCTTGAAAGATATCCTAATCTGGGTTCATGTCACGACATAGCACAGAGACAGCACTACTGGAAATCTCTGAATCAATTAAAGTGGGTCTGGATTCAGGACTCAATGTCGCCTTGACGCTATTAGACCTGTAAGTAGCGTATGACAGGAAAGATCGCAATATCCTGCTACACAGGTTGAAGTCAGTGGGGGTGACTGGATCAGTCCTGAGCTGGCTGGGCACCTTTGTGGAAAAAAGAGAGCAGATAGTTTGGATGAAGCCCTTCTCCAGTGCAAAACCTTTGAAAAGGGGGGGGGGGGGAGGGTAGGCTTAGAATTCTTCCCTGAGCCCCACTCTTTTTAATGTTTATTTGACCCCCTGTAGCATTCCTGGTCGAGTGCTTCGGCATCGAGGTCATTTCAGTGTTATATCGTTGTTGTTGCTCACATACGACGGAGATTCAGTCATTTTCAAACAAACGTTTCCACTCTGCATGCAGGTGCTACTGTGTTGGCTCCGGAAGAACCAGTTGCAATGCAACCCTGACAAAACTGAGATCTGCTGTTTGGGTCGGACCTCATTCCAGGGTGGGCAGAAGCCTGGCCCAGCTGCAACACCCCTCCGCCTCCCCCAATGGAGCTGGCATTAAATATGGGCATTCTGCTACACACACCTTTTTCTTTCAAAGCCCAAACTGCAGCAGTAGTAAAGTTCTGCATCTGGATCTTAAGAATGCTCAGGAAATGTCTGAACTTACTTCCACATGAAGCACACGTTACAGTGGCCAAGGCCCTGATCCTGTCATGGTTGGATTAGGTCAATGCTCTGTATCTGGGAAACCCGGACTATCTACTTCTAAGTCGACCGAACATGGCAGTCCGTCCCCTCTATAAGCTACCCAAACATTTTCCCGTTTCTTTTTGTCGTGAGACACTCCAATGGTTCCTGGTCCGTAAGCGTGTCATGTTCAAAGCACTTACAATGACTTATCAAGCCCTTCACAATACCAGACCCAGTTATTTGAAGGATAGGATTAGCTAGTACTGTCCTGAAAGGACGTTGCGCTCTAGCAATGCTCACTTGGTATCATTCCCCCTTCTTAGAAAAAGACGCAGAGGGGGCTCCTCCTTCATGGTCATGGCTGCAAAATTGTGGAACCAGATGCTGGTCCACCTGAGATTCATCACAGACAAAGCATCTTTTGAAAAATCCCTGCGAACCTATTTATTCAAACTTAAACAGAATGTTCTGCACTCGACCGTCCATCCACTCTTCCGCCTATTCTTTCATATCAAGCACCAGGACACCCTACGAATAGCAGTGCGCTATATGAGCGCCGTTCCTCATTCAAATCAGAAGCTTGTAGAGTTGATCCAAATGAGTTTTATTGAAATTATAAATACAATAGCAGAGCTGCTGCTAAAAGGCCCAGGAGACAGAACCAAGTGGCACTTAGTTTAATCCCAAACACTAAGCATTCTAAAACAGGCCATGAAGATAGCCAATAACAGCCCATCCAGAATGTTAAAGAAACCAGAGAGAACGAGAATACCACAGGTGCCAGAATTGAAAGAGGGATCCTTCCCTCCGTTTGTAGAAAATATAACTCCTTGGTTTGGGCATTCTAACACCTCATCCTCCTGTTCAGGTTCAAGTACATATAGTCTACTGGCTGCCGACCCGGAGTTCGAAACCAAATAGAGGTGAAAGGAACTGTAACAGAAATCTGGGAGACTCCAGCAAGAAGAAGGCAATGTTGAAAACTGCAAGCAAGCGTTGAATGTGTTCACTAAGCAGAGTAAATGTCCTCTGCTTCTGAACCATAATCTAACTAACCCAAGTGGACAAAAAACCCTACAGCAGATTATGAAGTCGGTTTTGGCACTCCACCGCAAGGCCTCCTTGTGGCACCCAGCAAGGTTGAAGATGAAAAGATGCGAGGCCGTGCATGTCTTCACCATGGTGGATACTATTTAGGCATTCCTGGATGTGGTGCGCACCGAGGATGACCTGGCTATTCAGCACTGGCCCAAAGACAAACAGACTTTACATTATCTTACTTACTGATCTCTAGACATTACTTAAATTTCATCTGGGGATGACAAAGACTCTTGTTATGTACCCCAACCTTGGCCTAAGTAGCAAAACTACCTTCCACCTACATTTGTCCTATCTTGCTTTGCATAACGGTTCTAGCACTGACCTTTTACCCAGTTATGTGCTGAATAAATGTTGATTGGTTTCCTTGAAACTAGCCTCATATATTATGCACGAGGATTCTTAGAAAAGTCCTCTGCACATGACATGACGTACATAACAGGACTAACATACTCTGGATAAAATTCATGGTCATTTTCATCCTAGGGCGATGGAACTACTTTGCATAAGTGCAGGTATTGATTTAGGCTCATTTACATAATTGTACTCACAACATATCGATTATGGTAGGAGACCTGAGGATATTTTTATGGTATAAAAGAACCCTACCATCACTAGATAGACAGAGGAGACTCTTCCACGCTGACACAAGACACTGTGGTCCCGGCCTGCAGAAGCTGCAGCATGCAGTGGTCTGACATCCCTTGCAGGGTGTCCAACTAGACACCAGGACAGGGTCCTTGGTTCTCTCCCATCAGGTACAGGGGTTGGCTGTTTCCTAGGGGATTCTTAGCCTTACACCCACATACAAGCTAGGTACACTTAGGTAGGGTCCGCTTCGTAGGAGTACACTTCATTACTCCCATGTATCTATATGCCTGCATACAGTCACTGTTTTAGCACCATGGTAGAATTCTACCTTTTATTTACTCTATTGGTGCTTGTAATCTTATACATTTGCTTCTGTCTAATGATTCTTGCAGCAAACATGTTTTATACTAGAATGACGCTAGTTAATTAATGCTTGCCAGAAACTATTCGCTCCTTGGTAAGGTTAGGGGACTTTTAGTGGCACTGTGAGCTAGCTGGTCTAAAGGCTAACATATCCTGTGGGGGTGTCCGAATCATTCTAGACACCAATCCCTTAGTTTATATATAGGATCTAAAAGCGCAGTTCCAATATATTTTTAGGAACTACATGACATGACGCCGCCAATGTTGGTTTTGGTTCTTATTTTTTTTTTGGGAAACATTTTTATTGTTTTAATTGTTACAATCAAAATTAGCATAATTCGTTCCGTAGACATAAAGTAGAAGTGCGTTTAAGTATTGAGTATCATTACATCCTTTCGCGCAGTCTTGGCTAGACAAACTTTAGCATACAATAACATTATATACTTTAATTCTATACATCCCCATCTGACTCGGCCCCCGACACCTCCTTTGATTGCATCCCAGGGGGCTCACAGATGTATCCCCTAGGTTTGGTTCTTATTTAATAGTGAAATTTGAGTAGTTCAGTCGTGCTTTCTCAGAGACCCCTTTTCATATTTACTCAGAGACGTCTGGAGTGGGAAGGGAAATCCGCCGCAGCGGAGTAGGTATATCCTGTGTATTGGCTGTAGGTTTGTTCAAGCTTGAGTTCATGTTTGTGCAAAACATCATCTCTTTTCCTTACTACGTTATTGCTCCTGAGGCTTAAGCCGCGAGTTTTAGCTTAGTTTTAACTTTCAAAAGCTTTCAAAATCCTGTGACCTAATCTGCGCCCTTCTGACATCAGTGCAGTAACTATAGTGCTTCCTTTTTTACCTTGTTGCTTATAGTTATATTTACTTTATGTAGTTCGTTTTTTTGGGCGCGATTAAATAAAATGTTATTCTGTTTTTAAATTACTTGCCGCTCTCTGTACCTTGAGTAGGGTGGTTTTTTCACCTCTTTGGCTCTGGGAGGGAGTCTGCTCTCCGTTTTTCGGCGTTATGTGACCCGCGACGCCATTTTGGGTGAGGCTGGGGTGGCAGTCTAGTCTCCCAGGCCTCCTCACCTGATCCCTGTTGCCTGCCTGATAAAAAACAACCGCTGGCGCGAATGCGCAGCGGGCACGCCGAAGGCAAGCCCGTATGCGCCCGTCCGCGTCCCGGGAGCGGCCAGCGCCAGCCACGCTGGAAGTTTGGTCCCAGACGTCCAGAGTAAATGGTATGCATATACCCGATCTGAACTTCTGACATTAAAGACGACCATCTGTCCCGGCGGCAAAGAACCAGTCGCATTACATAACACTGGGTGGAAATGTCCTCTCTGCCAGTTTTGTTTGCAAGATAAGGTGCCAGTCTCTCATTCCCATGCTATGAGGCCCACCCCTCTGCGGGCAGCGCTTATTAATGCTCGCTCCTTAGTTAAACACGCCCCTGACATATTTGAACTCCTCTCTGATTTCACTCTGGATTTGTTGTTTGTGACTGAATCCTGGCTCAACGAATCCTGTGCACCAGTCATTGAGGAGGCAATTCCTCGGGGACATAAAATTGTTAGAGCCGATCGATTGACCGGCAGAGGGGGAGGGGTTGCTGTCGTGTTAAGAGATTCCTGGGTGTTCACCAGTGAGGTGACTGTTGGGTTGGTCGACGGAGAGGCTCTTGACTTCTCCGTTGCCATGTCCCCACATTTTACACTAGGAGGCACTTTAGTGTACCGTCCCCCTGGCCCCTCGAGTGCCTTTTTGAAAAGTCTTGATGAAATCATTGTGCCGCGTGCTCTTCGCTTCCAACACTTCCTTCTGCTGGGTGACTTTAATATTCATCTGGATTGTCCGGGCTCTCAGGGCTCTAATGAACTCAATGACTTGCTCGATCTAGCGCATCTAACTCAGTGGCTGGAAATGCCTACACACTCAGGCGGTCATACAATTGACTTGGTGTGCTCTAACTTTGGACTATCCATAGAGAGCCCCATCCAGGTACCCTGGTCTGACCATTATTTGGTTTATTTTTCTTGGCCACGGGAATCACTAATGCCTCCCAGTACTTTTAATCTTTGTAAACCCCCCCCGAAAATTGAAATTCCCGCTCTCTCTACTGCTCTTTCACTATCCCGCCCGGCTCTCTTCTACGATCTGGATACGGCAGTTGGCAATTTTACTGCCTGGATCAAGCAAGGGGTTGCCTCTGTTTCACACCCTAATCGCAAAAAGCAGTCATGCCTCTCTCCTTCCTGCCTTCTGGCGCTTTAAGAGAGCTCAAACTAGGGTGTAAGAAACTGGAACGCCTTTGGCGTCTTGAGTATTCCCCATCGGCAAAAGCTGCTCTGCGGGAAGCTCAAAACATCTATTATTCAGCCATCAAATTGGCTAAGAGTAGCTTTTTTGCTGAACGTATTGCCAAAGCTAAAAACAATGGCAGAGAGATTTTCTCCATTGTAAGAAGCTTTCTAGCTCCCTGCGCTGAACTTGTAGCTGCCCCCTCTTCATCCCAATGGTGTGAGGAGCTCTCCTCTTCTTTCATCGGGAAAATACAAGCTATCCAGGACAGCCTGCCGATGGGTTCTCGGGAATCCGAGAGGCTGTTCCATCGGCTCTACTCTCTCCAGCCGTCTAGACCATCTATCTGCCACAGCTTCTCTCCTGCTATGGGCTCAGATATATTGACCATTCTTAACACCCTCAAGTCGGGCTCCCCTTCGGACCCCTGTCCTGCCAGAGTACTGGCCGGAGTAGCCGAGGTTATTTATCCAGAAGTCACCTCAACCATTAATCTGTCTCTGAGCACAGCACGGGTCCCTCTGCATTGGAAACAGGCCAAACTTCTACCATTCTTAAAGAAGCCTTCTCTGGAACCACTATCAGTGGCCAGTTATCGACCTATTTCTCTTCTTCCAGCCCTGTCTAAAGTTTGCGAAAAAATCGAAAAAATCGTCTTCCGACAGTTGGACCTTTTCGTTGAGAACTCCGGTGCCCTCCATCCGGCCCAATCCGGATTTAGGAAAAGCTATAGTACCGAATTGGCTTTAGTGGAAATGGCTGAATCCATTAGAGAGTGTCAGGACGCAGGCGGCAGAGCGGCTCTGGTTTTACTGGATCTCTCTGCTGCCTTTGACACGGTACCTCATCATCTCCTACTTTCTCGTCTGGCTAGCGTCGGCATCACCAGCTCTGCTTTGGAATGGCTGAAATCCTTTTTGGAGGACCGTTCCCAGCAGGTCTGGTCACCTCCATTCTCCTCTACTGTTAGGAATGTGGCTACTGGTTCTACCTTGAGTCCATTACTTTTTAACATCTATCTGACACCCCTCATTTACTTGGCAGAGGAGTTGGGGGCGAAAGTAATCGCCTATGCCGATGATACCCAGTTGTTATTCACCTGGAATGATGGGGACCTGTCTACCTTTTAAGCGCAGAACTGCCTCTCCTCTGTGTTTCAGTGGTTGGCACGCGCCCAATTGAAATGTAACGAGGATAAGTCTGAGGTCCTGTTATATGGCTCCTTCCCACCGGGCTTTTATGAAAATCTGTGGCCAAATGACTTTCCTCGTCCAAAGACTGTGGGTGCGTCTGCTAAAAAACTGGGAATATGGTTTGGCACCGATCTCCGTTTTACGGTTCAAATTAGGAAGAAACTCACCGGTGCCTGCTTTGGTATACTTAAATCTCTTAGAAGATTTTTTTCTCTCCTTCCTAGCCAAGCAAAGGAAACAGTTGCCCGGGCACTCATTCTTTCTCGCTTAGACTATGCTAATGCTCTCTATTGTGGCATTCCTGGCTATCTGTTGAGTAAATTGTAAATAATTCAAAACGCCACCGTTAGACTTCTTTTCAACATCTCTAGAAGGTCCAATGTGAGGAAGCATCTACGTGATCTACATTGGCTTCCTGTGACGCAAAGAGTGCAATTTAAAGCTCTTATGGTGGCCCATAGAGCACTGCATGGTCTGGGTCCTGCGTATATTAGGAAGAGGTTCAGCTTTTATGTTCCCAATCAAGCCTTACGTTCAGCCTCCCAACGCTTGATGATCATTCCTCGTTTTCGCAGATCTCGGCTGGGAGGTCAGTCTATTTCAGTCAAAACAGCGTCGCTTTGGAATTCGCTCCCGCTGACTATTCGGAGCATTCAGGAGCTTGGCCCTTTTAAGAAACAACTTAAAACCTTTCTTTTTAATTAACTTACTCAAACTCCCCGTCTCTCAGGTTCTCAGATAACTGCTCGCGCCAGGATACTCTCGAGTAATTGAGCGCGCTATAAAACCTTTTATAACATAATATAACATAACTAGTTGCTCACACAATGTCTGTCCAAGACGGTGTTGCGAATGCAGGGGAAGATCTTATAGGTGCTCTTAACATTACGGAAAATTGCAGACATGCAATTACTACAAAATTAGTAGACTACGGACTCCCAGCAATAGTTAGAAATGTTATCTTCGTGATTGAGGCACATGAGGCATTCAGAACAGAGGTATTCTATTATTGAGTCAAATTCCCACCTGCAGATGCACGTACACATGTTTCATACTTAGATTGAAGATGAGACTCCTGAAGAATACTCTCCATACGTGGACATAGAAGTTCTGTCAACCTACCAAAAACATATGAATTGGTTTCAAGGCCCACTCCCCCACACCACAGAAAATGGGACACTTGGTCCGCTCAGCAGAGAAGGAGTGACCTGGCCAGTCTTAGCTGCTTACACACCACATCCAGAGATTGCAAGCAGCAGAATTACGTACACTGTACAGAGATGTGGTAAAACTATACAGAAACCTTTCACAGTTCGTAATGCGAACACATACAATTCAACCTGAGAGGGTTACTCAAGCTGGTCAACCTCAAATGAATATGACCAAGAACAGCCCACAAACGGTAAAAGCGAATATGGGAAGAATGCCTACGAAACGTGAGCAAATGCCTCTCTGGATAGCACAGAAAATAGCACAGCTTGAAGCAGTATTTCCCCATACATGCCAGCAGGAAAAACACAGAATATTAACAATTTGCTTGCCAATGGGAATAGCTCCCCAATAGAGGACTGTAACACTTGGGGTACCCCCTCAATAGCAGTTATACCAGATGTATTGAAACAAATACAGAATAAGTACAGGGCAGAACCTGCCCTTGACTCAGGGATGAAATTGATAGGCAATTGTGCCTAGGTATCAACAATTATGTTAGGTAACATAAAAGGGGAGGCAGCAGCAGTGGCTATATGTCAACGCCTGAGGGAAGTCACTCAAACATTTTTTATTTTTGAAGGTTTTATATAGCGCGAACAAGACTCTTGCGAGTAATAGAGCGCTTTACAAGTCATAAGAGGAAAGCCAGAACTAAACATAACAAGATCTATGTGAAAGAGTTATACAAATCTCAAAGTCGTAAAGATTAAGTTAACAGAAGGTCGACTAAGGAGCGTAAAAACAGCATACGAAAAACAAAATACAGTAAACAGTTATAGAGTTCATGTGAATTTACCCATGAGGATCACTTTCACTTTTTTTTTTTTAATGCGCCAGAGGAAGGGTTCATTCTTGTTTCACTGGGCAAGGCATTCCAGATCCTAGGAGCCATACCAGAAAAGGATCGGTTATAGTTTTTTTTTTGACAAATCGTTGTGGTTTCAGAAGAAGAGTCTTGGCACTCCTGGATGCTCTGATGCCCGAAGAGAGCACCAGTTTCTGAGCTAGGTAGTGGGGGGGGGTTGTGGTAGAGGGCCTTGTGTGTCATACAAGCGATTTTCAAATGGATTCTGGCCTCCAACGGAAGCCAGTTGAGGGATCTCAAGTCTGGGGAAATGTGGGAGTTTCTCTTTGAACCCGTGATGAGTCTCGCAGCTGAGCTGATCGTGGCTCTTAGCGGTGCTGTCGATGCCCTTGAGAGGCCGCATAGGGTTACCGCCCCATATTCCAAGCAAGAGATTACTAGGGCTTGAACCGCTAGTTTGAAATCGTGGGCAGGCAGAAAGGGTTTCAGTTTTCATAGAGTCTTCAGGTGGAAGTTAGCTCCTTTTGTGGAGGCGCTGATATGTTTCTGCATCTTTAGGTTACTGTCAATCGTAACCCCTAGCGATTTCGCGGAGTCCACGACAAAGGGTTGTCCATTTAAGAGCTGTTAAGTGCTTCATCCAGTCCAGTATAATGGGAGTTTTGTTGGGGGGAGCGATTAAGAGGAATTCAGTTTTGAGGGAGT
Organism: Triturus cristatus; assembly: GCF_964204655.1. Taxonomy (NCBI): domain Eukaryota; kingdom Metazoa; phylum Chordata; class Amphibia; order Caudata; family Salamandridae; genus Triturus; species Triturus cristatus. The sequence continues at coordinate 2,395,405 of NC_140592.1, forward strand.
TTAGTTTCAGATGGTTTTCGGCCAGCCAAGTTTGGGTTTTTTGTAGCGTGGAGTTGAGCGATTTGATGTCAACAAGTGAGTGGTTCTTGATGTAGATTTGGGTGTCGTCAGCGTACATGTGGAAGTGAATTTTGGCGAGGCTGAGAAGATCGGTAAGAGGTTCCATAAAGAGGTTGAAAAGGGTGAGAGAGAGGGAGGAGCCTTGTGGAACTCCTAACGTGACTGGTATGGGGTTGGACAGGGTTTGGTTGACCTTGAATCTTTGGGATCCATTTTGGAGGAAAGAAGTGAACCAGTTAAATACAGTTCCAGATATTCCCATTCTGTGTTTCAGAAGTTTGAGCAGGTTGCCGTGTTTGACAGTGTCAAAGGCTGAAGACAGGTAGAGTAGAATTAGTAGACCGGCTTCGTTTTGGTCTAGGATTTTTAGCGCGTCTTCTAGTATATGTGTCATGGCAGATTCAGTGCTATGATCTGCTCTGAAGCCTGATTGAAATTGGTTAAGTAGGTTGAATTGAACAATGTGACTGTTCAGCTGTGTGTTAACGCATTTTTCCAGGAGTTTGGCTAGCATTGGAATGTTAGAAATCGGGCGATATTTATTTGGGTCCGAGGGGTCAGCTGTTGGTTTCTTTAGGATAGGTGAGACCTGACCTGATTTTTGGCTGGCTGGGATGGATCCTTGAAGAAGGGACATATTAATGAACTTGGTCCAGAGGGGTAGTACTAGAGGAATGAAGTCTTTTAGGTAATTAGCTGGGAGCGGGTCTATGAAATGATTGGAGGGTTTCAGAGAGGTTAGCGTCTTCAATATTTTATCTTCACTGTAGGTGTTGAAGTGGGACCAAGTTGCGTTGTTTTTAAGTTTAAATTTTGGGAGGTCATTAGCTTGGGCATCAGCCAGGGGCAGTGATGGGTTCTTTTTCAAGTCTGAGACGGCTAGGAGGTCTTTGAGTAGATCTGATTTAATGGATTCCATCTTAGAAGTGAAGAAGGAGGCAAATTCATCACAATTGGGTAGAGAAGGTGGGATAGCATTAGGGAGACTTGGTAGGCTCTTGGTCTGAGCTTTGATAAGATCGAATAGCTTTTTGGGGCGGTTCTTGGCTAGGTCTAGTTGAGACCTGAAGTAGACGTTTTTAGTTTTTCTGATCTTCCTAAAGTAAGCGTTTCTGGAGATTCTGAGAAGCTTGAGGTGGTCAATTGAGGGGGCAGCTCTCCAGCGACATTCCATTACTCTAAGAGAGCGTCTGTCTTCATTTAGTCTCCCATCATACCATGGTTTTGATTCTTTTGTAGAAGTTCTTTTCAGTTGAAGCGGGGCAATTTTGTCACGTAGGTTGTTCATGGAGTGAAAGTAGTGATTGGTCAGCCCCTGTACATCAGCGAGGTCTTCGGGGGAACAAAGATGGTTTGAATTAGCTGATGCTATAAGGTCAGAGCCGATGTTTTTCAGGTTTCTCTTCCAGGTCTTAGTTTTCAGGGGTTGTGTTGCGAGTCGTTTAATCGTTTCTAAGACTTGGAATGTAATACCATGATGGTCAGACCAGTTGCAGGGAAGAATCGAGTCGAGCTGAGTGGCGTCAACTTTGGAGATTATTAGGTCGAGAGTTGCACTTTTGTTGTGTGTAGGGCTGTTACATATTTGGTTAAGATTAAGATCAGCGTGGAAAGCTTTGAGGCGGTTTACCCCTGGGTCGTTCTGGTCATCCCAGTACAGATTGAAGTCCCCCAAGAAAATTTGCTTATTTTGTTGGCTGTCATTTGATGCAAGAATGTCCATGAAGTGTTCTATGAATGTGAGGTTGTCTCCAGGAGGGTGGTAGAAAGTGTGTAGAGAGCATATTTGTTTGCTGTTGTTGGCGATGTTTAAGCATAGATATTCGCAAGAGGGTAAAGCGGGGGCATTGGAGTTGGACACTGTTAGGCTGATCTGATGTATGCAGGCTATCCCACCGCCTGGCATGTCCGTTCTGTCTAGTCTGGTGATGTCATAGTTAGGGGGTAACAGGATGTCCATGATGGGGGTAGATGTTTCCTTTAACCAGGTTTCCGTCAGGATCAGAATGTCTGGTTCGTTAGTAATAAGTAGGTCAGCTATATCAGCTCCGTGTCTAGATGCGGATCTGCAGTTCAGCAGGATACAGCTTAGACTCTGCTTGATGGTTCGGTTGTGAAGGGGGATTCTAGTGAGGTTATTTTCAACAATACCTCTGGGGTTGTGTCTGGTGGGTCTGTATGTGTTGGTAGGGATAGATTGCATTCGGGAGTCTGTATGTGCGATAGATGGAAGTCCAGCACTATGTGGAGGGTGAGGTAGCTCGTAAGAGCGAAGGAGGGCCCTTAATTCTACATCAGATAGAGGGTTTAACAGCCTGATTGGGCGTGATATGTCATTAGGGTGCGGAACAGTGCTCCAACTTGGAGAACCCTGAGCTTAGGAGCTTGCAAGACGATGATGGGTGCGACTAAAGGTCTTGGGGAGTGTGGAAGAACTAAATTCCTGTGTATAGCGAGTGGGCCTGTAGTGTTCAGATGTCCGAATTGATTTGTTGGAGGGCTGAAAATAACTTGTCAAGATTCGGGACAGGTGTGAAAGTTTCCTGATTGGAAGGGTGGACCGTGGGGGTAGGCGGGGTAGTAGCCTCTTCAGTGTCCTTTGAGGGGGAGTCGAGGTTGGGGACAATGCATATAGCTCTATCTGAGTGGGTGTCAGTGGGGAGGGGGAGTGAAAAGTCGGAAGAGGAGGGGAGTGAGAGACAGCTATGCCCGGATCAGTAGGGGGATAGGTGGGGCTGACGTGCAGATGGAAGGTGCTGGGAGTAGAGGAGAGGGGTGGGTGGGAGAGGTAGAGCAAGGTGAGGGGTTTGAGAGATGGCAATGCCGGGATCTGTGAGGGTGTAGGTGGGGCTGACGGGCTGATGGAAGGTGTTGGGTGTGATGGTGAGGGGGGAGGGAGGGGGAGGTGTTGCAAGGTGAAGAGGGATAGTGAGAGGATTGGTAGAGATATGTTGTGAGGTGGTTAAAAGGTGGAGTGCGTTGTTAGGTGGGGTGTCGTAGAGGTCTAGAGTTAAAGTAGGAACAGATGCGGACAGCTGGGCATTCTGACTTACTTCGGGATCCGGATGGGAGTTGAAAAAATCTGAACGATTGGATGGAGAGGAGGGGTGTGTTAGAGTGACTCTCTCCTTCATGAGTGGAAAAATGTGATCAATCAAGTTGAGGTTATGGTTGGTTGATTGGATAAGGATGATGCCATTATGATAGATATTGACGGTGGCTGCTGCATTAAAGAATAGGGAGGGTAGGATAGATAGTGTGAATCCGTGCCCAGTTTTCTTCATGAGAGAGACCCTAAAGAGAGCGAGAAAGGCTTTTCTCCATTGAGCTCTTCTTTTAGTGTAAAAGATAATGTCGTTCTTAATGAGCCCTTTGTTCATTGAGAAGTATGGGTCAGCTATAGGGGTTTCAGGATGAGCTTTTAATAAGTTATGTTTGAAACCTTTTGCTGCTTTTTTTGAAAGGTTAGGGGGGGTAAGTGATGGAGTAGGTGAAGTTAACGGTGCGTTCCATAATGTAGGTGACACGGGGGAAAGACAGAAGGGGAGATGGCAGAGCAATATGTTGCCCTAAAGGGGAAGAGTGTAACAAGGTTGTGAGAGTTGCTGACCTATAGGGGAAGAGAGAGACAATGTTGTGAGAAAGAGAAGTCAGACCAAGATTGCTGCTTTGTTAACTGACTAGTTTGGAGCTGTCAAGGAAGGCCTCTTTCTGTTTCAGATTAAAGAATATCATGGGAGGAGTCCTTTTTCTTTGCATCCGATTCCTCTAAAAAGAAATGGGATGACAAGTAATCAAAAAATGATAAGCAGAATGCATCACGTTCACGGGATCAGTCTCTTCAGCAGGAGGCCTCTGACAGAAAATACAATCTTAGAAACCATGACAATATTAAATAACCTGACAGGTATCAGGCTACCGATGCACGTTCTGCTCGTTCCTTTCAGGGTTCATCAAAAAACTCAGAGGGAAGGTTGGTCAGAACATAGTTCAAAAGAGCAAGTCAAAACAAGAGACACACATCACACTTCAGACTACATTATCAAACAAGAAGATGAACACAAAATTAAACCTCAATTCAAAAAGAAGAAAGCAGCTGGCCTTAAAATAAGTGTGGCCCCTTTCAATCTGCGGAGCTTACAAGTATATCTTGGTGGCAGTAGATTCATGCTCTTGATGCCTGTGCGTTTGGGCTCAGCGCTCGGCTTAAGCCAGAACTGTTGTAAAGGATTTGCGAGTCTTCATAGGGACATACGCAATTGGCACATTACATTCAGACCGTGGTCCTGCGTTTGGCTCACGGGCTTACAAAGAGGCCATGGAAAGTTTGAGTGTAGCATTGTGATACTCCTCCCCGTATCATCCTGAGGGAAATTCGATCGTGGACAGGAAAAACCAGGACTTAAGTCAACCCTTAACAGCTAGGGTATTAGGCTCAGGTGGCAGTTGGGTCAATTACGTATATGGGGTCCAGAGGGCACTTAACATGCCAAGAGGTTACCGGGGGGGGGGGGGCATACTCCATATTAAGTCCTGTTTGGGATAAGAATGGGGGTACCAGACCTTGACTGTTGCAGCACAGTGGTGGATGAAAACCATTTGACATGAATGATTGTTTGGCTGTTTTAAAGGAACACAATGAATGACAAAGTAACGTCCAAGTAAAACAAACCTCCACTGGAGAAGTGAAAACTGTTCAGGCATGACCTGCATGGGTACCGAAGATTGGGGAGCAGGTCAGAGAAAAGATAGTGGACCCAGATCTCTTGACTGGGGGTGAATGTTTTGATTTGTTCTGCATTCCGTCCATCAATTTTGTGTCTTTTTCTTTTTCGCACTAAGTGCGCCAGGTATGCTCAGACGTGAGTCCTGGGCCTACTGTGCCACTGGAATCAAGCTATCCTGGCTGAAGAGGGGTGAAACCCCGAAACCGGTCCTAGGATGCTTGTTTCAGGTCCAGGGAGGACCTGGCTTGGCAGTTCGGGCTGGACTGTTCCCATGAGGCACAGGGTCAAGACTGATTTGCATATGGCCAGGTCTAAACTGGGGTGGCATGGTGAGCAAAATAATGATGGATTTAACCAAGATCTCTTGACTGGGGATGAATGTTATGATTTGTTCTGCATTCCGTCCATTAATTTTGTGTCTTTTGCAAACCACACTATGTGGCAGATACTGAATAGTAGTGCGCGTGTGCTCCTGGGTAGCCATCGATCTCCTCTCTCTACCATAGAGGAAGTTCAGATGGAAAGATTAATTACGTTTGAAGATTATCCTCCACGAAGTGAAGGAGTTACCAACAATGGAATGCAACTTGTACTCTTTGAAATTGAACAATATCAAACTACAAATGAAACACAGATCTCAATTCGGCCAAATACGGACTTCTATGTGAATAGGTCTCGAAACGAGTCATACACCAGTTAAACGAAACCTGCTGAGCTACCAAAGATGGAGCAGACTGAGTCTGGCTACTTCATCGATTTTGACAATTTCTCATTAGATCCAAGTGAACCCAAGTTACCACCACCGCCTGTTTCCCACAAACAACGAACTCATGATTTCTACCTTCGGCTGAAACAGACTTAACTTGTTTTTCCCTGGCTACAGTTCTGGATCACAATAGGTCAACTGTTCCTAGTCCTTTGATTTGGTATAGTGACTGTCTTCTTTTTGCTCCTGAATGGACATCACCTCCCAGAATGCTGGTCAGTACAACATGTGAACTTGGTCCCGAAACCGCATGCATCATCACACCGTGAACAGAGGGACCTGTCCTTAGTGAACATTACAGCAGTTCCGGTTCCAGAAGGAATAGTTTGGACAGGGTTTCATATGACGTATATGGTCCTACTGAATGTTTGAAAATACCACACTTGTTTAAAACATTTCTTAGTGATAGCATCACCTCTAGTACTTTATCTGATGATTAGGACTTTGAAACTGTAAATACTATGCTGTCTGATTTGGAACAATCTGCTGCCTTCTCAAATAATGAATTGTTTGATGACACATTTAATTTTGACACCATGTTTTGTTACCAACACGATGGTCACTATTTTTTGAGCAAAGCAAGTATCCTACGTAATGTTTTTACCTACCATCAATATGAACATCGCCCAACACTGCCTAAAGGTAGTTCAACAACAATACGGATTCAGGTATTGAACAAGGGGAAGAAATATCCCTATATTGAATAAATCAATCAACACATGAGTTGGTCACACCATAAAATAGAACAATATGGCTATTCGAAGGATCAATATTGATTGAAATAGATGTGCAACGGCATACAGGCATAAGCCCTGAGGAAGTTCGAGAGAGCTTGAACGAAACACGTTGTTTGGATGTTTTTAATCTTTGGATTTTACAACTTTGACAATTGGATGTGAATAAAGCGAGAATTTTCCTAATGGACTCAGAGATCAATTGTATGGTTTGTGTACGGGTGCACCATTCCACTCATGGTTCTGTCAACATTTGCACAGAAGTTTGCTTATTTTTCAGGGTTTAACATTTCAGATCCCACCTCTTATTATTAGAAGCTTGCACTTACAACTGCCAAGAAAAATATGCTCACCAACATGAAACAGAAATTCTCTGCTTCGTTTATTGCACAGCTGTCGGTACATGGTTTCGACTATTGGAGGGACACTATAGACACAAAATCTGTCTGGGGGAAATAAAGACTGGCAAGTTCAGGGAACTGTGGCCTTATTTAGAGATTGCCTCATACCACATCAAATGCTTTTCCTGAACGACACTGTGCAACAGACTTCCTGTCTTGGGCTAGTCAAGATCAAAGACTTGAACATACCTCAGATTCTCTTGCTTACATACTTTGAGGATTGGCAAAACCATACACTACACAGTGAAGGTACATTAGATGTCATATTACACAATGGTTCTGACATTTCACAAGCCCCCATTTGGAAGAGATGGTTGGTTTGGCCTGTCGACACAAATAGGTGTCAGTCAAGATTCAAGGGTACGGCCAAAGGTTTTAGTATCCATAGGCCTGACTAACATTATGTACAAAAAGAACACTCTGGGGTGGTGACATCATACAGTGTTGGGAAGTTATGCCTAGAGTGGCTAAAGACCTCAACACTGTCCCAAGTGAAACAACACTAATCTCTTCTCTTGGATGGCATGGATCTTAGGGATGTTTTGTTAGGTACCCAGAAGCCACGTTAAAAGCACTACTTGTATGCTATTTACAATGAGCTATGGAAAATATCTCAACTGGAGGCTGCTGAGAGACTACGTGAGATTGATGGGGTTAACCTAGAAAAGGCTTTGGCAGTGGTAGACAATGTAATGACCACACTATCATCTAGACATTATTCAATTGGCAATATTGCATCTTCTGCAATAGATATAATTGTGAGAAGCTGGGTTTCTGTTGCAGTCACCCCCCCACTTTTTGCCAGAACTACTGATGCACTCTGACGTGATGTGCCAATCAGGTCCCCAGGGCCTGTGTTCTTTCCCCAAAACTGTACCAAACCCAATTGGCACCCTGGCCAGAGGTCAGCCTCAGGTAAATTGTACTTTGAATTCGGCCGGAACAAGAAAGGGAAGGGGGAAAGGGAAAGTACGGGGGCTGGGGTAAAAGGGGAAGGAGAAAAGAAAGGGAAGGAGGCCGTGACAAGCAGAGAAATTGAAAAATGGGGTTTTGGGAGAAGAGGGAAAAGAGGAAAAAAGGGAAGGTTTGAGTGGGATGAAATTGTTGAGAAAGACACATAGAATTGCAGAAAATCATACAACGTATCATGTTCAAGGATACATTTACAAACATCATTGGTATCAAATGTGTCGTGGTTCGGTCAAGAGTAAAGTGTATAACTCCATCATTATTATAAGTGTAAGCAAAAATTATACATTTGGGATTATAATGTCCGTTGCAGTTGATATTTTTCCATATATCAAAACTGGTATATGGTACCCCAAGTACCTAGGGTACTTTCACCAGGGAAGGCCTCTAAGGGCTGCAGCACTTATTGTACCTTCGAGGCCTGTACCATTACACTCATACACTGCCTTTGCAGGCTGCGTGTTTTGGTGCAGAACAAAGTGAAGAGTCGACATGGCACAAATCTCTGTGGGCCATGCCGACAACCCACTGCCCTGGCATAGATCAGCCACTCCTCTAGCTGGGTGCACTATACCAGTGGTGAGGATACAGGTGGACGAGCCCTGTACCCCTACAGTGTCTAAGTCCATTCTTAGACATTGTAAGTGCAGTGCTGCCATTAAGAGTATATGGTGCTGGGAGGTTGTCATTACGACCTCCACTGCACCAATATGGCTACACTGAAAACTGAGAAGTTTGGTATCAAACCTCTCAGCACATTAAACCCACACTGATGCCGGTGTGGGATTTAATGAAAAATGCACTCAGAGGGCATCTTAGAGATGCCCCCTGAAAAACAGACCAGCCTCTGGTGGGTTCCCTGACTGGTACACACCAGCCTGCCACCACGAGTCATGTTTCTCGACCCCTGGGTCTTTGCTGCATGAGCCCAGAAACAAACCCCAAGCATTTCCTGCTATCAGGAGCAGGACCACTTCCTGCCTCCCCTCCTTTTCGGCAGGAAGACAGGTGGGAAAAATTTGCCAGCCCAGAAGGTGTGCTCACCTCTGCCAACTCCTCCCCTCAGGTTGGGGGGGGGGCGAGGTGAGGTGACAGGCACTCCCCAATCAGGATTAGGGATTGTGCTCACCCCCCCGATGTGGGGTGAGCACACCAAGGGTGTAGTCACCCTAAGGCCAGTAGCCCATTGGCTACTGTCCTCAAGGCCCCTAAAACGCCCCCTAAATACAGTATTGAGGGGGCAGCTGTAAGCCAAGAACTCAGGCAAGAACCAACTACAAGAAAAGAAGAAGGACAGAACAGCTGTGCCGAAGCTAACAAGAGGAAGACGCCCACTGACTTGGAAACCGCAAATCTGCCCCACTCCGCACCTGCTGTCCACGGCCCGAGAGGGCAAACACCATGAGGAGGTCCCCCCGGCAATCCTGACCCGAGATCCAATGATCCCTGACCTGCCTCAAACCTCCAGCTGACGCCTGCAGCCTAAATCCGGAACGTCCCCTCCAACCGCGACCAGGAGCTGGTAAGAAGATCCGACCCTAAAATGCACCCCACGCCCCACGGCCTTGGGTGGCCCAACCAATGGTGCCTAGCCAACCCCCAACATCCCAACTTACCTCTCGGACTGGTGGTGGCACCCAGAAGACCTTTGTCCCAGAGCATGCAGTGCTTTTGCAAACTGGAGACTCCCCATTGAAAGCTACAGGGCTTCCGATGCCAAAACAGCAGTCTACACCTGGCCGCCCCAATGCAGCTGAGTGTGCATCTTTTGTGCTGGCCTAAGCCCCCATTTGCCCTGAGCTTAAGTTTAGGAGCTTTGCTCCCACAACCCAGTGGCCTGCTCGTCAGCAGCATCACCTGGAGGCCCCATTTCGCCCATTGGATAACATTGGGCATCAGCACTCTGCACCCGGCCGCCCTAGTGCCGCTGAGGGTGTAACAAGAGTGCATCCCTGACCCTGGGGGACCCCTGAGTCTAAACTCAGAATAGCAACTCCCACAACAAAGTACTTACTTTTGAACCGTTAACATTATTTTCCTCCGCAGGATAACATTGACTGTGTGTGGAGCTGGAAAACCTAAAGAAATTCTTTAAAATTGTACTGACTAACAAAAACGATGTTACTTACCTGTTTACAGGAAATGTCCAAGTGTGGTATCCAAGTATACTTCACTGTGTAAGAAAAGTAATATCAAAAGTAACTTACCTGTAATTTTACTAAAAAGCCCATTCAAAGTATATGTACTGTATTTCCAAAAGCATTGCATTTCTCTGAAACAATACTGTAAGTCAAAACAAAGTGCATACACAATTACAATCCAAACTGTATTACAACTGTATATTTACTGCAAAGTATTTATCACTTACCTGTGCCAGGCTTGCTTGGTTCTAGGAAGTAAAACAACTAAAAGAATATTTTTATACAAAACAGTTGGTCTGAAGTTCAGTCTTTGAGTGTATGAAATCATTTGCTGATTGAGTGTGTACAACAAATGCTTAACACTGTCCTCTGATAAAGCCTTACTGCTCGATCACATTACCACAAATAGAGAGTAAGGTACTATCTAACTTTACCGCTGCCTACCTTTGGGGTTCCACTGGACTCTGGGCACACTATACCTCACTTTGGTATAGTATATACAGAGCCAGCTTCCTACAATAATGGAACTAGATTTGTCTATTCTACAACACAGACAATCGCAATTGCGATCCATTCTATTATTGAGATGGACGCTACAATCATTGCGTTCTGGCCACGTGCCCTGCGTTACATCAACAGCACAACTGTTTTCTGCATACAATAACGGAAATACAGATGGTAATGGCATGAAGAGATTCCACTGAATCACATTCCACGGAATGGTTAATCCATGGCTATATTACACTGCCAATCACAACTTTCTAATTTCAATACTGTCTCCAGTATCACCAGGTAGGCAGGTATGAAGCTCTAGGAAGAGGATGCATACACGAGTTCTGGGAATTACCATACAGATTTAGATGCAGGAATGGGGACACCTACGTTTCTCAGCGATTCAAACTGTGAAAGTGCCTTAAGTGGATCTCTTGTTTGCAAAGACATTTCGCTTCACAGAGCCTGTAATGCTTCGGTAGCTACCTTGTCGTGATTCATCCGGTGTCGAACTGCTCTCGAATGGGAGCTATTTAATGCTGAATGGTCAAGGCTGTTGTGGGATGGTGCCGGGCACTGCATATCTGGTCACAGTAAGTTCCATGGTTACGTGCTGTATGCAAGTATTGTTTACACCAACACACACAGTTAGGGAGACAACGCTATGGCCTTCATTGGATGTTTCCTTTATACAGTTTGATTCTCTGAGCAGACTAAAAGCTATGCTTTTACAGAAGGATGTGGCCTTAAACTCAGCCCGAAAGACTTTTGATCTCCTGGTTGCAAGGTCTTCATCTGAGATACATGCAAAAACAACAGTTAATGGACAGAATGGAGAACAATGTCATACATTCACCCCAGTACAGAGATCTGGGCCTATATCCATCGTTTTTTTGCTCACCATGCCATTCAAGTTTGAACCCAGCCATATGCAAATCAGTCTTGACCCTGTGCCTCATGGGAACAGTCCAGCCTGAACTGTCAAGCAATTTCCTCCCTGGACTGAAAACAAGCATCCGAGGACCGGTTTGGGGGTTTCACCCCTTTTCAGCCAGGATAGCTTGACTCCAGTGGAATGGAGAGCACGCGACCCATGTCTGGGCATACCCGTCCCACTTGGGATGACAAATGCAAAACAAGCATTGGCATAGCTAATAGGTCTTGCTTTTGGGACCTTATAAGTGATTAGCCATGCAACACTTGATGTTGTTTAATGAAGGATATTGTCCTGGATAACTAAACACTACAATGTCCCAGGCGAGACCTATTGGCGAATGCATGGGGGGGGGGCTTATAAGTGTTTAGGTAGAGCTATTGACTTTGCCAATGTTTCTAAGCTGTGCTGTGGAGAAGTGTGGCTGCTGTGCAGCATATTGAGAAGTTGTAATTAAAAAGTGTAAGAAGCACTAATTGATGCAGCGGTGGTTGAGTGATGCTGTGGTGGCCCTGAGTGATGCTGTGGTGGCCCAAGTTATGCAGCGATGGCATTGAGTCATGCTGTGGTGGCCCAGAGTGATGCTGTGGTGGTGCCGACTGATGCTGTGGTGGTGCTGTGTGATGCTGTGGCGGTGCAGAGTGATGCTGTGGAGAAGGTGAGTGATCCTGTGGTGGCCCTGAGTGATGCTGTGGTGTTGCTGAGTGATGCTGTGGTGTTGCTGAGTGATGCTGTGGTATTGCTGAGTGATGATGTGGTGGTGCTGACTGATGCTGTGGTGCTCCAGAGTGATCACTGTGCTGGCCCCGAGTGATCACTGTGCTGGCCCCGAGTGATCACTGTGCTGGCCCCGAGTGATCACTGTGCTGGCCCCGAGTGATCACTGTGCTGGCCCCGAGTGATCACTGTGCTGGCCCCGAGTGATCACTGTGCTGGCCCCGAGTGATCACTGTGCTGGCCCCGAGTGATCACTGTGCTGGCCCCGAGTGATCACTGTGCTGGCCCCGAGTGATCACTGTGCTGGCCCCGAGTGATCACTGTGCTGGCCCCGAGTGATCACTGTGCTGGCCCCGAGTGATCACTGTGCTGGCCCCGAGTGATCACTGTGCTGGCCCCGAGTGATCACTGTGCTGGCCCCGAGTGATCCTGTGCTGGCCCCGAGTGATCCTGTGCTGGCCCCGAGTGATGCTGTGGTGGCCCTGAGTAATGCTGTGGTGGCCCCGAGTGATGCTTTGGTGATGCTGATTGATGATGTGGAGATGTTGAGTGATGTTGTGGTGGTACTGAGTGATGCTGTGTTGTTCCTGAGTGAAGCTGTGGTGGCCCAGAGTGATGCTGTGGTGGTGCTGAGTGATAATGTGATGGTGCTGAGCGATGTTGTGCTGGCCCGAGTGATGCTGTGGTGGTGCTGAGTGATGCTGTGGTGGACCTGAGTGATGCTGTGGTGATGCTGAGTGACGCTGTGGAGTTCCTGAGTGATGCTGTGGTGGTGCTGAGTGATGCTGCTGTAGTGGTGCTGAGTGTTGCTGTGGTTGCGTAGAGCGATGCTGTGGTGGCGCTGAATGATGCTGTTGTGGCCCTGAGCGATATTGTTGTGTGCTTGAGTGACGCTGTGGTGGTGCTGAGTGTTGCTGTATTTGCGCTGAGTGATGCTGTGGTGGTGCTGAGTGATGCTGTGGTGGACCTGAGTGGTGCTGTGGTGGTGCTGAGTGACACTGTGGTGGTGCTGATTGATGCTGTGGTGGCACTTAGTGATATTGTTGTGTCCCTGAGTGATGCTGTGGTGGTGCTGAGTGATGCTGTGGTCATGCTGAGTGATCCTGTGGTGGTGTTGAGTGATGCAGTGTTGGCCCTGAGTGATGATGTAGTGTCGCTGAGTGAAGCTGTGGTGGTGCTGAGTGATGCTGTGGTGGCGCTGAGTGATGTTGTGATGGTGCTGAGTGATGTTGTGGTGGCGCCGATTGATGCTGAGGTGGCGCTGAGTGATGCTGTGGTGGCGCTGAGTAATACTGTGGTTGCGCTGAGTAATGCTGTGGTTGAGCTGAGTGATGCTGTGCTGGCTCTGATTGATGCAAGAGAACCTGGATAGGCTGAACAGATTTAGATTTGTACAGTGAAATGCAGATCTCTGTAGCTAAAAGGCAATGGTTCCAGTGTCATGACATCTGTGTACCGGTTTTATTTCAGCAGTTAACTATTATGAGGCAGCATATGCAAGTGTAAAGTTAAAAATGTGCAGTCTGATCCAAGTAATTTGTAAACCCAGATATTAAAGTCATTAAGGATAGTAGTTGGTTCTATTGACTCAAGTTTGTAAAGGGCTGTTGATAATGCCTATGACCCATCATTAAATATAGCTCATGCTGCTAACTTGCATACAAGATTTATGCTTGTGAAAGTGGTGCACGTTCACATGCAGAAAGTTCAACTCTGTAAAGAACCTTTAGGATGCTTTAAAGCTGTATTAAAAGTACTAACATAATCATGGACTGTAAATAGAAGCAGGTTACTAAAATGATGAGGGCAAATTATTTTATTTCTGCATTTTATGGTGTTACTGTGTGGCTCAGCATAAATTGTACACATACTATAAAACACTGTGTATTACTGACAGAGCGCGGACAGTGAGCTGGCTCTTTGTTGTGATGTGCTTATTATCTATACACTCTCCCTACTCTGGCTCTCTGCCTGCCTGCTCAGCCTTTGTTGAGGTATGATAGAATGTTGAGGGTGGTTGGGATTCTAGTGGGATCAGTTGGTGAGAAGGGGCTGAGCAGGGAGGACGCTGCTCCTGGTGGGGCATTAAGAAGGAACAGAACATCTCCTGTTAACCTGTAACTAATGATTTGGATCTGAAGAATAAAGCATCAATCATCTATACAAGACCATGCTTGCGCCCATTTTTTCCTTTTAACACTGGCGACGATTCAAAGAACCTGCGTGTATTTTTGGACTTGTTAAACTCATGAGCCTATGTGAGCCACCTTGGATGAACTTGGTATTGAAGAAGCGCATTTAAGAAGAAGTAATCTTGCACTCCACAAGCCCCACCAGTGACCTAAAGACCGGTCAGCCCTATCGTGGACGTGCCAGATGATGGATCTGGGTGAGTGTTTCCCCAGGGGACTAATTGGACTAGTTGCTGATTCTTTGCTATCAGTTCCTGCTTCTACTGCTGTGCTGTGAAGCCTGCTGTTTCCCTGCTGTTTTGGTCGATGTGGTCTCGTTGGGAGAGAGCCCGTAAATGAAGTTTTCCAGTGCTGTAACGAGTTGGCAAGAGTAAATGGTGTTTGGAATTGGCTGCGACTAACTGTTCCTGCAAAGACGGACAGACACCTCTACTGACCCGGTTAAAGTATGCTGGGAAAATCGACACCTTTGCTGAGCTGTTTCGCAAATTTAATGATCCAGAGGCTGGTGATGCCTCTGAACTTGCGACCCGTGTGAAGCCTATGTGATGGTTGAAGTGTCCAAAGATTAAGGTGTTAGGTATTGTGGAACAGACTTTATAACATTTTTTTTTATGCCACTATTGGACACATCGGCCGAAGTACGGTGAAGTTGTTTAATTTTTCAAGGTAAATTTTCCCATTGGCGAGTTTAACTGTCACGTTATCTTTTAAAAAAAAAACAGTGAGCCAGCCTAGTAACGCGCTTGTTGCTTACCTGCTTCGATCGTCGCGTGGAGCGGCTCCGTGGCCATTCTGACGTGTTTGACTGCTTCTACGGTGCTCACAGCACCAATGTGTCGTGAGCCATCCGGTGCAGCGTGCGCTGCGTGCCGCCATTTTAGGGTTGGCGTTTAGTCCGGCGTTACTGTCATCTCAGCGCACGTTGCCATCCACGTTTGTATATGTTTGCCGAAATGGATATGTTGCCACCAACATATGTTCCACAGTTCGCTGCACGCCTGTTTTTTTTACAGCGTTGCTACATTCTTCGGAGAGCCTGTGAGATTTGTAGAGTTTGGGCAGACATTATTTTGATTCGGAGCTGCATATAACTTTGGCAAGTTTTGGAAGTATTTCGGGACGTTATCCTGCATGATGTCACTGCATTGGAAGTTATCAGCTGGGGGAGTCCTTGGTGAGAATCTCGGGTGAGAGATCGCTCACCGGAGTCAGAGACTTTCCTTTTCTTTATTTTCAGCATTTTCACACTGTTTTTGTTTTATATTAGAATGGTGGGTTTTGGTTCCTTAGAACGTGGGGGTTGGTCTTGGGTTACTGTTTATTATTGGGGGATTTGTGCATTTGTTGTTTAATTCCTTCTTGTGGCCAGTATATTTTGGGGTTCAAGGACATACTGGTTTTGCTATGTTGCCCTGAATTGTAGGGGGTTGAAGGTTACCCTGTGTTTGTTTAGGGTTAAAGGATACCCTAGATGGTCTAGAGTCACCCTTTTGGGTGTGTCTTGGGTTAAGGGATACCCTAAAATTTGTCATGGGTTATGTATATCCATAGTGTTTTGCGAGTGTGTTTTTGGGGTTAAGGGATACCCTAAATTTGTCATGAGTTATTGTTACTCATAGTTATCGCAAGAGTGTTTTAGGGTTAAGGGATACCCTGATTTGTCAGTTAGAGTTACCCATAAAGTATTTTGGGTTTAAAGGTACCCTATGTTGGTTAGGGTTAAGGGATTTAGTCTTAGATCTGTCTTATTGGTAGATCCGTTTTTGTCTTAGTTGTGCAGTTTAGGGTTGTAGATCCCTGTTCT
Source organism: Triturus cristatus (assembly GCF_964204655.1). NCBI lineage: Eukaryota > Metazoa > Chordata > Amphibia > Caudata > Salamandridae > Triturus > Triturus cristatus. The sequence goes on from NC_140592.1 coordinate 2,411,345, forward strand.
GCCTGTCTTGTGTCTTTTTATGAGGCACAATGGGTACGTTGTGGGGTGTAGTGTAGTGTCTTGTACCCATAGTTGTAGTCTGAGTTTTCATGCTAGTTGTGCAATTTTGTTTTTGATCATTATCAGGGGAAGGATGGTGTTTAATGTTTTGGTTATTCATCTTCCTTTTCTACTAAATGTGTGTTAAATTTATTTTCATGCATTTTTCTGTTTATGATCATTATCGCTGGGGGGGTGATGTTTAATTTGTTGTTATTAATGCATCCTCCTATGCTCAGTGAGTGTTGTATCATCTTAACACATGTTGATTGTTTTCAAATATTATAAGGGGGGAGATGTGTTGTGATGTGCTTATTATCTATACACTCTCCCTACTCTGGCTCTCTGCCTGCCTGCTCAGCCTTTGTTGAGGTATGATAGAATGTTGAGGGTGGTTGGGATTCTAGTGGGATCAGTTGGTGAGAAGGGGCTGAGCAGGGAGGACGCTGCTCCTGGTGGGGCATTAAGAAGGAACAGAACATCTCCTGTTAACCTGTAACTAATGATTTGGATCTGAAGAATTAAGCATCAATCATCTATACAAGACCATGCTTGCGCCCATTCTTTCCTTTTAACACTCTTCCATAATTATATCCTTTAGTGCCAGTTAAAAGTTATTTAGGGTATTGGAGGCAACAGTCCTTTGTGGCAATAGGAGCTCCTTGTGTGTGTCAGAGATTTCTGCTACGGAAAGGGTGCCCGGCCTGCAGTCTGCTAGGAGCTGATAAGGGCTTTGCCGCAGGCGGCTAATTAGGGAGGACAGACACATCAGAGCTGTGAGAGATGCCAGGCAGAGCTGCATAAGAGATGACGAGACAGTGAATGAGCTATGACAAGGAAATGAGGAAGAGATAAGAAAGGCAGATGGCAGCTGTGCAGGTGCACGTGCGCGTAACCGCAAGCTTTAGGCCACAAGTAAAAGCTTGTGGTTGGATTTCTGAAGCCTCACTCACTAAATGTCTCGCCAGACCAGCGCATGCGCTGGCACAGGCGAGACCTAAACAACAGTGATGGACAGAATGCAGAACAATGTCATACAATCACCCCAGTACAGAGATCTGGGCCTATATCCATCCTTTTTTTGCTCACCATGCCATTCCAGTTTGAACCCAGCCATATGCAAATCAGTCTTGACCCTGTGCCTCATGGTAACAGTTCAGCCCGAGCTGCCAAGCTGGGGCACAGGGTCAAGACTGATTTGCATATGGCTGGGTCCAAACTGGGGTGGCGTAGTGGGCAAATGAACAATTTAACCCAGATCTTTTGACTGAGGAAGAATGTTTGCATTGTCAGTATTCCGTCCATCATGTGTTTGCTGTAACACTTTTAACCCTAAGTGGGATGTGTGAGAAAGTGCCATCTTTCTTGCATGGTATGCCCCCACTTTTTCCTGAATTGCTGATGTACTTTGACTGAGTGTGCCCTGGGCTCCTGCCAATCAGGTTCCCAGGCCCTGTGTTCCTTCCCTTAAACTGCATGAAGCCTAAACCCAATTGGCATCTCTGGCCACATGTCAGCCCCTGGTAAATGGTACCCAGGGCCTTGTGACCAGAAAGGCCCCTAAGGGTTGCAGTACGTATTGTGCCACCCTTAGAGGCCGTGTACCCTGACACACACACACACACTGCCTCTGCAGGCTGAGTGTCTTGGTGCAGAACAAAACAGAGAGTTGACATGGCACACATGCCCACAACACACACTGCCCTGGCATACCTCAGTCACCCCTCTAGCTGGGTGCCCTATGCCAGTGGTGTGGGTACAGGTAAATGAGCCCTGTACCCCTTCAGTACCCAGGTCCATTCCTGGGCACTGTAAGTGCAGTGCTGCCATTAAGAGTATATGGAGCTGGTAGGTCGTCATCACGAACTCCACTGCACCATGATGGCTACACTGAAGACTGAGAAGTTTGGAATCAAACTTCTCAGCACATTAAACCCACACTGATGCCAGTGTGGGATTTAATGTAAGATGCACGACAGAGGGCAACTTAGAGTTGCCCCCTGAACCTAACCCACAATCCATGTCCTGTCTGTGAGGCTGCCTAGGCTGCCACCCAGCAGACATGTTGCTGGACCTCTGGGTAGAGAGCCATCCGCTCTCCTGGGTCTGCAACAACGCACATCCTAGGCGCGGTGCTAGGTCTCCTCCCCTAGGATGGGCAGGGGAAGCTTCAAAGGCATGCTGCCTTTGTGAGCTTCTCCAGGCCACTTGCTGTACTCAGCAACTGGCCCCCACCGGTACTGACCCCCACTCTGGCGGGGAGACTGGCAGGAAAGCCCAAGTAAGGAAAGGGGATGTGCCAGCCTCTGCCAACCCCACTCCTCAGGTCGGGGAGGCGAAGTGAAGCACAACTCCAGGCTCTCGCCATCTTGAGGATGGGGACCCTACTCAATCAGGATTAGGCTCCTGCCCCCCTCCCACGGGAGAGTGGCAGGATAGGGGGTGTACCCACCCCAGGGAAGGGACCCATTGGTCCCTGACCTCTACCTTCCTGTAACGCCGCTAATTTTAGTATTTAGGGGTACCCTGAACCTTCCTTCCTCAGATCCTGAATCCGAAACAAGCAAGAAGAACAAGAAGAAAGAAGACCTACAGTGCAGCTGCTAAAAAGAGGACGACACCAACTGACTTGGCCCCAGCCCTACAGGCCTGTCGACCCTCGAACCTGCTCCTGCTAAAACCCAGCATCTCCAGTGGTCAGCAACCTCGAAAACCCCGGAGGACCTGACTGCCTTGTGACTCTAAAAGACTGGCCCTCCCACGAGCAGTGGATCTGCTCAAAGCAAGTAACACGCCCCTGGTGCCAACCAGGAACCGCGACTCCTGCACACTGCATCCGCGAAGCCCGGCCTGTGCCTGAGTGGACAAAGACCCCGAGGACGTCCCCCCGGCGACTGCGACCCAGAATCCAGCACCCAAGGACCCATCTCGACGCTCCTGACGACGCCTGCAGCCTCAGAACAAGGGACCCCTTCAACCGCGACCAGCAGAGGGTAAGATTTCCCGATGCGAAAAGACACCCCTGCACCCGGAGCCCTGCAGCCCCCTGTTCCCAACTCCTGGGTGCCTACCTAACCTACAGCTTCCCAACTTACCTCTCGAAGTGGTGGTCACACCTGAAGAATCTTCGTCCCCGAGCTTGCAGCCTTTGTTAATTTTGTAGCTTCTCCATTGGGAACCATTGAGCACCCGACGGTTCAAAAGCACCCCTGGGAGTGCGACATCTATCCTAATCTACTTCCCCACTTGCCCTGAGTAAGTGACCAGGAGCCCAGCTCCCACAGCCGCGTGGCCTGCCTGCTAGCAGCCACCAACCAAAGGCCCCCTGCCCGCCATAGGCTAACATTGGGCCTAACTCTCTCTGCACCCGGCTGCCCATGAGCCGCCGAGGGTGTAACAACTGTACCTACCTGACCCTGGGGGACCCCTGAGGCTATGCCCAGAACCTTAACGCTGCCAGTCGAGTACTTACCCAAAAGCCGATAACTCACTTTTCCTCCATAGGGTAACATTGACTGGTTTTACTTTGAAGAATTTCCAAGTGTAGAGTTTTGAAACTTTAAAATATTCACTGTAAATCAGCCGATCAACCAAAACGAAATTACTCACCTGTTATCAGGTGAGATCCCAGTGCTGGATCTTGGTGCACAGCACTGACCCTGAAAAGTAATTACAATCGTACTTACCGATAACTTGATTTTCCTTCGCAGGATAATATTGCCTGGTTTTTGCCAGAAATTCTTCTAAGTGTCGATTTTTGAAACTTACAAATATTCCTTAAAAATCGCCTGTGTAACAAAAACGATTTCTTTAAACTGTTTACAGGAAATGCACCAGGGTTGAATCCAGGATCCAACCCCGAGTAAGAAAATTATACGCAAAGTAACTAATATTGTATTTGCTTAAAAAGTCCCATTGAGCTCAATGTTATAATTGTGTTTGAATTGTGTTGCCTATTGCAACAACTGTAACTATTGCATTCAAAAGTCTATTGCCTATTGAAAGTATCTAACTAAAGCATCTCATTCTGAGAAAGTATATTTTGATACCTACTTGTGGATCTAAAATAAAACAACCATATATTTTTATATACAAACCATTGGCCTAGAGTTCAGTTCATGAGTTTGTGAGACCATTTGCTGACTGAGTGTGTACAACAAATGCTTTACACTGTCCTCTGATACTGCCTTACTGCACGACCAAGCTACCACTTTAGAGAGTAAGGTTATATCTAACTTTAGCCTCTGCCAAACCTCTGGGGACTGCGGACTCTGTGCACACTGAACCTTACTTTGGTACAGTATATACAATGCCACTTTCTTACAGGATGGGTATGCCCAGACGTGGGTCCCTTGCACACTGTGCCACTGGATTCAAGCTAGCCCGGCTGAAGAAGGGTGACATACCCTGAAACCGATCCCAGGATGCTTGTTTCCGGTCCAGGGAGGATATGGCCAGGCAGTTCGGTCTGGACTGTTCCCATGGGGCACAGGGTCAAGACTGATTTGCATATGGCTGGGTCCAAACTGGGTGGCGTAGTGGGCAAAAGAACAATGGATTTAACCCAGATCTTTTGACTGGGGGAGAATGTTTGCATTGTCAGCATTCCGTCCATCATTTGTTTGCTGTAACATTCATCTCAGATACAGGCACTAGTCTGAACTAACCTCGCACTTCATTTTGGGGAAATGGTTCATCGTATCTTTAATATGTCTGATACAAGGGGGATCATGCACCTATTTAAACGTATAGGTTCTGGGCTATTGAGCACCTTTCAGACAATCTTTTTAGTTATTCCAGCATTCATACAGTCCATATTGGAAAGCGTTTTTGGAGAGCTTCCGCAGGTCCTACTACTTGTAGGGGGTATCCTGGTTTTAATTTTCCTGCTTCGCATGGACGACCCAGTTCCTAAAGAGATGGAAAAAGCATTGCTGGTGCGACGTGGTCATGAACGCACAGTACTCCATCTGGGCACACCTCTGCTTCGGGAGCTAAGCGAGCATTGGTTCCTATCGTTCAGACCAGTATGGGTAGACTGCATCTTGGCTGTGATCCGCTGCCTATTCTGTGGAAACGAATGCGTGTTGGACATGTGTTTGACCCTTCCAACGGTTGCGCTACTGGACATAGACGTGCTACTGGACCCCACGTGTATCAGTGTTTTCAGTGCACACCCATGTTGATGACGGCATTCCTAGAGCCTCCAATGGATGCTTCAGCTCCTGTCGGAACAGACAACGGCTCTACAACAGGCTCACTGGTTTAGAGTGTTTCCTCAGCAGCTGCGGTGGCAACTGAAGAAAATCCCATTTGCTCCATTGACCCATCAGAAAAGATGTGGAAGCTAGATACAGCCGAGTGTAACCAATAGCGTCCAATATAAATGAATAAACCTTACAAGTCTTGATGAAAATTTAAATGAATTCATACCCTTCCATGGGGAATCCTGCAAACACAGATGTCTTTTCCTTGCTGAGCTGGGCAACAGCCATGGTGACACTCACCTGCCGGGCTGTATAAAAAGGGGCTGCTTATAAGCCTGTGTGGTGTATCGTAGTTCTACCTGGAATAAAGGCTCGATGTTCAGTGGTTACGATTTTTCAAAGAATTTGCAATGTATTCTCAACAATGAAATGAACAACAGCTAAACATTAGCCAACCAATACCCCACATGGGTAAGTCACATCCCTTCAAAAAATGAGGGACACCTCTTGAGACAAGCTCATAAGCAGAGTTCTTTTAAAAGAATCATCCGAAGCAGCTGGCCCAGGTGCACCAGAAGGAGGAACAAAAGAGGCACGGCGGAACAGCCATACAGACCGTCTGGGCAATAATGTCTTGACCAGAGACGGAAATGATAAAAGCAGGGACAATACTGCATTCGAAAACACAAGTCCTCCAAAAAGACTAAAAAACTGGTAGACATCGAAATCCAGAGCGGAGGTGCTGGACCGCCCAGTCGGCATGCTCATCAAACAGATGGACCCCATCAAAGGGCAGATCCCAAACATTGTCAGGGGAGAGTGTCATCGCATAGCCACGCATGGCGACGCAGAGCAACTGACCTGGCCATGGACACCACTGACCCACGGAGTCAGTGGTGTCCATGGCCGACCGGATGGAAAACTGCGCCATGTCGCAGCCGTCTCGAATAAGTCGGACCAGGTCAGCACGAGGGCCCACCGGAAAAAGAGGGGAGGAGCCGCTTGACGTTGTCCCGAAGGGTAAAAGTGGTCCGAGCAAACAAGCAGGACATGTTCAAGGACCGAAGGTTGTCTCAAAGACACTGCGGCCACATGACTCCAACCACCTAAACATCCGAGTGGGAGGAAGCAACGGAGGAGTAGAGGAAGGGAGCGCTGCCTGGACCACAAGTCTGTGAGCCCTAGGATGGAGGGACAAACAGGCAGGGTCGTGTGGAGCTTGGCGATGGCGATGCACAATAGCGCGACCCACGGGATACCCAGATGAGGGTCTGGCCCAAGTCCCCAGAAGGACATCATACAAAGACCCGCCAAAAGGCAACAATGGCTCCACATCCACCGTGCCCTGGTGGAGAAGATCCAACAAAGGATCCAAAGGCAGGGAGACAGAGGGCGGCTGCAACTGCAAAATATCCGCAGCCCAATGAACCGCCCTCGCAAACTCAGCACCAGCCTCCGTGGCTACCGGAGGCGAAGACAGCAATTCATCTGTTGAGGACGGCTGCAGGATATGTCCACCCAACGACAGAGGCCCTGCAAAATGCTGAGCTGGCCAGTGCCAAATGGGCCCCTGCTCCACCATGGGCCTCTGCTCCATGGAGCAATGAAACAACGCCGGGCATGGAGAACCCACTGGGGTCACGTCCGCTACAAGCAGGGGAGAAGCCTGGGACGGAACCGGCGTCGACCGACCTCGAGACGGCGTCGGATCGACGTCGACAACCCCCAGAGAAGACTCGTCTGCCCGGCGTCGGGCTGGAGTCGACTCAACCTCCATCAAGACAGGAGCCTGCGGGAAGGAACAAGGTCGACTTGGAGACAAGCTCTGCACTGCAGCCGCCTCCCACAACGACACAGGGATCCCCATAGGGCTATGCCAAGGCGCATCAGGAGGGCCAGACGTCGCTGTGGGAGGCCCTTCCGGGTCGTGTCCCGATGTCGCAGCGACCCTGGAACCGGAGTCAAGGTACTCGGTTGGCACCAAGGGTGAATCTTCGGGTGAACCCCCGAACTGAGTCCCTACCCCCACTGTGAGACCCGAAGGCAAGCCAGGGAGAGGGGGACCCAAAGATGGCCTGCAGGCCTTGGAAAAAGCTTCCATCTGGGTCTGAGTCGCATCCACACCAGGAAACGAAGGGTAGGTTGGGGCCGACTCCTGAGGGCCCGTGTCTGGTGAATACCGGGAGTGGCGGGCCCCAATGTCACGCTTGTGCGAGGTCGACGACCTCCGTGACCTCTTCCGGTGCTTTCCTGACGCAGGCAAGCGACGTCCACGGGAACGACTCCGGGACCTGTCCCGGACAGGAACCTCAGAGTGGGAAGAAGAACTACGCCATACGGAGCCTTCCTCTGTAGATGGAGACCGGCGCCGCAAGGAGTCCGACCGGGACAGCCGGGCAGATATCAACTTCATCCGTCCTTTCCGCAGGGACTTCGGTTACAGCTGCCGGCATCGCACTCGGTGGAGTCGTGGTGAACCACCCTTGCAACAATGCTTTTAGAGCACGTGATTAATGCAAGCACTGAAATCAGCTATGGTAGGAAACATTACTAGATTTCCACAGATGAATGCAATAAAGACGTGGTCCTTATGTAGGGAGCAGTCAAACGGCCGGTGTTAACACAACTGAGTCCAGAGTTCTTCAGGACCGGTGATGGAAACCCAAACCAGGAGAACAAGTCAGGTGCATATTGTGCACAACGTGGGTGTTTGCTTTTGCAATTTGTCTTGAGTAAAACCTGCCATAAAGTGCTGAAGAAAACTGTACAAAAGGTCAGTTTGGGCACCCTCTATTGGTTGAATGAGGCGGAATATGATCATAAACTTATAACTAGGTGCACACTGCGCACCTAATAATTAGCGTACTCTGTTCCAATGGAAATTAGTGGTTGCAGAAAATGCATCCGATGTTTGCAGCCCCTTGTGAGCAGCCGTAATAAGTGAAATAATTCCTAGTGTGACCCCTGCACTGTTGAAAAGACCACGGTTTTAATGCCTGTAGTGCTAATGAGGATATGACTAGATGAGTTCAGAAAGATCTACGCATGAGCTGTCTACTGCAAGGCAAATAGAAGGTATATTGTTAACCTTGTGGATTCAATTTTTTTTAATAACTCTTTTTATTGAAAATTGGCAGCAAACCAAGTACCATAATCGACACTTAAACCGGCACAAGTGCATACTTTACATTTTTTGCAATTATCACGACAGGCGTCTATTATCATTATCATATTGTATGCTTTGCACCCCATCGCTTTTTGCTTATTGCCAAATTTATCAAATGCATATCTTATATTCCTATGCCCCTATTGACCCCAAACCCCCCCCCCCCCCCACCCCCGGATGGGGAAACTCCATCAACAGGCAGGCGGATCATCCCTCTGCTTTTGTTTTTGTTACATCTCCCCCAGATCTTTGACCACTTATGTGGGCAACCTCTTCCTTTGTCGACCACCCTTTCAGCTTGCATACACCAGTTCGAATCTGCCTCCGCCCTCCATTTCCTTGTGATGTTACGTTTTGCTACTATAAAGCCTAGTGAGGCCTAGATTATTTCTCCTGCCGTTAGGTCATATATCTCACAGATATTTTAAATGCACCATTGTGGAGAAGCCACAACTACCCTCCCGCACAGTGTCAGCATTCGTGAAATAATTTTGTCCCAATATTACCGTATCGCTGGGTAGTCCCACCACAGATGCAATAACATACCCCCTTGACCACACTTCCTGGGGCACTGTCGCGAGTCAATTATGCCCATCTTAACTAGTGTCGTGCTTGTATAGTATGTCCTATGTAAGGTCTTTAATTGTACTAGTCTAAATCTGGAACGTATGGCCACCTCCCGAGGTGATGCAACTGCTTCCAGCCATTCCTCATCACTTTTGTCACCTAGGTTGGCCACCAATTTAGGGCGAATTTTCACCAGGGTGTCAGGTGAATTGTTTAGTATTTTCCTGTATGTCAGTGATATTGCCTTTTCTTTCAAATAGTTATCTAAAAACCTATCCTCTAAAGGGGAGGAGGCCGGAAGTTCCACGCCGCCAGGAATGGCTCTTTGCAGTGCGTTTCGTATCTGAAGATAGCTAAATGTCTCCGCTGGGTCGAGTTCATAGTCTCGTTGAAGGACTGAAAAGGGTATAATCTTTCCTCCCACCCTTAAGTCTCCAACCTCAGAGAGACCGATGAGGTCCCATTTGTCAAATCCCAGCTGTTTTGCCAACAGTCTGAGGCGCACTCAATCCCAGAGTAGGGTGGCCATAGTGGTGGATTTTATTGTTGGCAGGAATCATGTAGGAGAAGTACCTTCTCCTTTGTCGCTTCCGGGGAGGAATTTGTGGCATGCGGTGTCTGATTGTGATAAGTATGACAATAAAATCGTCAAACCAACTCAGAGATTCTTTATGCACACAGATCTCAAAAGTAAGCATTTCTCAAAACAGATCAAAGATGATGTTGGGTGAGTAATTCAAGCAAATATTCTAAAAGAGTCATGACAGGACAAGCCCCTGCATAACAGTCATCTGATCTTTTTTACCAGCTGAGACTTCCATTCACTTAAGGTTCACTTCCATAGTAAAATTAAATGTAGCCTTTGAGTATATCGCTTTGTGCCCAAAACAACATGCACATGCAATCTGCCTTCTGTGGTTACAGAGCTACAGTTATACTCACTTGCAACACAGGTTACAGAGGGGTGAACAGGCTTTGAAGAATGAGCCCAATGACCCCTTTCACAGCTCTTGTGCAGAAGCGGGCAGCAGGATTGGCGATCAAAACCCTCCGTGGATTTCAGAACGTTCTCTTGCTCACATAGTGGACAGCATCATCGTCAGTGCTGAGCTGATTTTAATGCACCCTATCTTTGGCACCCTACCTTGAACAGTGGACTCACTCAAGGCAGCATTTGTTCAAGAATTGCCCTGTCGGGGGAGGAGCCTAGCGCTTGACCAAGATGGCCGCGTGAGCTTAGAGCTCCCGAGACCCTCGCGCCCTCCGTCGACTATCCTGTCTCTAATCCTGATGGTATGCATGGCACCGTGTTGCTGAGTTGTCAGGGAGGCGATTGATGCTACCCGCGGTCGGATCGCCCATCGGGAACCGGACTTACGACTGGCGGAAGATTGCGGCCTAACTCCCGGGGATGCCAGGGGCTAGAGTTGGCAGGATGCCCGACTCCTAGTTGATCAACAACGGCCTGGCGAGGTGTGAACTGTCGGACGGAGGTCCTCGCACTTTCACTTTCGATTTCGCTCCCTTTGTCTGTCCGGACACTGTAGAGCTCTGGGTGGCTTTATTACCCCAAGGACGCTCGGCGGGCTGCTCACTCCTTATCCCTCTCTCTGAGAGGGAACAGTCTTAACTGCACTGGACTGCCCGGAGTCCATTATGTCGGGCAAAGCAGAAGGGGATCGGCTGAAGACTAAGTCCACCAGGCGGGGAACGTATTCCCAAATCAACAGTATGGACCGCTACGCCCTCCTGAAAGCATCGCCGAGTGGATCGAGCCAGGCGCCGGATGCCCAGAAGGAGGACTCGCCTCGGACACCGGAGCTCTCCCTACAGGATGTCATGGGCGCGCTCGACGGGATGCAGACCTCGATGGGGAGACAGTTCGAGGCCCTGGCGCATAAGGTGGATGCCATCCTGGTAGATGTCAATCTGATCCGCTCGGACCTGGGCAAGACGAACGAGCGCGTTAAGAACCTGGACCACAAGACCACGGGCCTCACTGATGATGTTGCGGATCTGCAGACCGAGGTTCGGAAGCTGAGGGCCGAGAGTGACCTCGCCGCCCGCCGGCTGGAGGACTTCGAGAGCCGGGCCAGGCGCAACAATGTGCGCGTCATCGGGGTCCCGGAGTCCTCGGATGAGGCTTCGGCGGACCTGCTTGTGGAGGATTTGGTCCTCAATCATCTGAAGCCTAAGGGCCTTGGAAAGTTTTTTGCGGTGGAAAGGGCCCATAGGGTGCCGGGCGGGCGGCCTAAGGCGGGTGCCCCGCCGCGGCCGATTGTCGCCCGGCTCTTTCAGTTTCGAGATCGGGACGCTATCCTGCAAGCTTCGAGGGTGACGGGCCCAGTCCCCTTCCAGAATGCGTCGGTGAATTTTTATCCGGACTTCACCCAGCAGGTGCAGAGACAGAGACAGAGCTTCCTGGGGGTGAAGCGGAGACTTCGGGAACTGGATCTGAAGTATGCCATGCTTTTCCCTGCCAGACTACGGGTGGTGTATGAAGATCGGACATTCTTTTTTGACTCTCCTGTTATGGCCGACGAATGGCTGGACGCTTTGCCCCGGCGACGGACGGGGGATGACACAGCCGAGCATGGAGACAGTGGCCGGGATGGACAGGGCTGAGATCTCAGAGCCGACCTGACTTGATTTGACCATACTTGAAGATTCGAACAGAGTGCAGTAACTGTGGAGGGTTGCGGGAGGACGAGGGGTGCTCTTTTCCTCCCTTAGGGTACTTTTTGCAGATTTTTTGTTTTTGTAGGGCGACAGGCACACTGCAAGTTGGGGGGGCTTTGTAAGCTGCAGCAGGGGTGCAGGGTGGGGGGAGTTTTGGGGATTTTGAGTTTGTTGTTGGGGGGTTTATTTCTGCAAGGCATGATGATTATCCTCAGGGCTGTTCCATGGTGGCTCCTCGGGTGTGGGGTGGGCCTCTTTCCGTTTGAGGATGGGGGGTAGGGGCTTAAGTGTTATAAGCTGGAATGTTAATGGTTTGGGGGATCGCATCAAGAGGGGGATTGTTTTGCAATTTTTGAAACGCTCAATGCCAGATGTTGTCCTGCTGCAGGAGACGCATCTCAAAGGTAATATGTGCTATGCCTTGAATAGGAAGGGGTATAAATTCATTGCACACTCGGGATTCTCTTCTGGGTCCAGGGGTGCGGGCATCCTTGTTAGAGCATCGTTGCCTTTTGAGGTGGACTCCACCATTGTTGACGATAGGGGGAGGTTTGTGGCGGGGTGGTGGGAAGGAAGGACTTTGGTTTTGGTTTCGGTTTATGTCCCGCCGGCCCTGCAGGCCTCCACACTTGCTGAACTGGGCAGGGCTTTGCTGACTCTCCCGGGGGGAATGCTGGTAGTGGGAGGGGATTTCAACGCTGTGGGCTCCGGACTGTTGGATAGATACCCGCCCAGGGACACAGGGGGGGCTCAGAAATGGCTTCCAGACTTCCTGGATACGTTTGGTCTGATAGACTGCTGGAGGCTCCGGCACCCCACACAGAGTCAATACACGTTTCACTCCGGGGCGCATGGTAGCCTCTCCAGGATGGATTACCTGCTCACTCTGGCCGCACATGCCTCGTTGATATCCGAGGCGAGGCACATGGCACGCGGTATCTCTGACCACTCGCCAGTGTGGATCCGGCTGGATCTAGGTCGGGAGGGAGGAGGGAGGGTGGCCCCCATCAACCCATGGTATTTCCGAGACCCCAAGATGCGCAGCGCCCTGGTAAAGAAGGTGGATAATTACTTTAAGGACAATCTGGGAACCGTGGACTCGGCGGTGTCGCTGTGGGAAGCCTTTAAGACCGTGCTTCGGGGGGAAGCCCTCTCCCTGGTGGTGGCTGCCAAGAATCGGAGGGATGGCGAGGTGCGGCAAGTGGAGGAGGAGATCGCGGCCCTTGAGGGGGCTATGGAGGAGGAGGTTACAGAGTCCTCACTGCATGAGCTTTGCTTGAAGCAGGCGGAGTATAGGGACCTGGTTACGAACGCCGCTAAGACCCTCAGTAGGGAACAACAGGGCCGCCTGTATGACGTTGGTGATAAAGCAGGGAAACTCCTGGCGTGGTTGGACAGGAAAGAACGGGTCAATAGAGTGGTGCCAGAGTTGACGGGAGAGTGGGGAGAGGCGATTGTGGAACCTGAGGGGATTGTGAAGTGTTTTGCGGAGTATTTTCGTAGGGTTTATTCCTCTGTGTCGGACAGGCCGCCCGAGGACTCGTCTGAGCTCCTCCGTGATATCGAGTTGCCCTGCCTCTCTGACATAGATAGGGATGATTTGGATGGTGACATAACGGTTGACGAGGTGGCGGGGGCGATTCGCGCGTTAAACTCGGGTAAGGCCTCTGGACCGAATGGACTGCCGATCGACCTGTATAAACTGTTCCCGGATAGGGTCGCCCCTCACCTGCGCGCCATGTTTTTGGAGGCGCGGGGGGATGGGATCCTTCCGTTGGATCAGCGGCTGGCGTCGATCGTGGTAATACATAAAGAGGGTAAACCCCGAGATAGGTGCGCCTCCTATCGGCCCATTTCACTCCTCAACGCTGAGCCGAAAATTCTGGCCAAACTCCTGGCTACCCGTTTGAGTAGGGTGCTTGGCGATTTGGTCCACCCGGATCAATCTGGCTTCATCCCGCACCGAAACACAGCATTAAACCTTAGGCGTCTTCATGGCGTCATCGCCAGGGCGGGCACGCTGCGTGAACCGGCTATTGTGGCATCTCTTGATGCCACGATGGCCTTTGACACGGTGGAGTGGGCATACTTATGGGCCGTGCTGGCCAAGTTTGGTTTCGGTCGCGGTTTTGTGAGTTGGGTTCGGTTGCTGTACGAGGGGCCACTAGCGAATGTTGTGGTGAATGGTCGGGCATCTACTCCGTTTCAGCTTGGTAGGGGTACTCGGCAGGGTTGCCCCCTGTCGCCTCTGTTGTTCGCCCTCGCCCTTGAACCGTTGGCTGCGTGGATACGTTGGCACCCGGATATATGGGGCCTTCGGTGGTCGCCTGATCACGAGGACCGTATTTCGCTTTATGCCGATGATATCCTACTGTATCTTGCCTCACCTAAGAAGTCACTTATAGTGGTCTGTGACGTACTCGCATCGTTCGGTAGGAACTCGGGGCTTGTGATTAATTGGGGCAAATCGTACTTGTACGTTCTTAGTGGCGAGGTCCCACCGATCCCTAGAACATGTTCGATACAGGTTGCCCAGCAGGGTTTCGTGTATTTGGGGATTTTTATATCCATGGATCCTGCTGTGCGCTATGAGAGGAATCTGCTCCCCCCCTTGGCGCGCTTGAGGCGAGATGTTGAAGGTTGGCGGAGGCTGCCGCTCTCCCTTGTTGGGCGTGCGGCCCTGTTCAAAATGATGTCTCTTCCCCGCTTCCTCTATGCCCTCCAGAACACCTTGGACTGGGTACCGGCCAAATACTTTCGGGAGGTCGAAGGCCTCCAACGGACGTTGCTGTGGGATGGGCGGCCGCGAATAGCTATTTCAAAGTTGACGCTCCCATGGTACGATGGGGGCATTGCGCTCCCAGACATCCGACGGTACTATTGGGCCACGCAGCTGAGCGCGATCAACCATGGGTTTTATGGCCCTGCCCTCAGCCCTGGGTATGCCCTGGATAGGTGGCTGCTTCGTGGCGGCAACTACTACAGGGCGTTGTATTCGCGGTCCTTAGACTCGTCCCTTACGGGGCCCACAGGTGTGGAGGTGCGTGTATGGAAGATGGCGACTGATTCGTTGGGCTGGAAGGATAGGCTCACCCTCGCTACCCCATTGTTTGAATCGGAGAGATTGGGAAGACTCTGGCATACGAAGGGCTTTGATAAGTGGGACCTGATAGGTATATCCAAGGTGGGAGATGTGCTGCATAAGGGGAGGGTGAGGTCCTTCGAGGAGTTGCAGACTGAGTATGAGCTAGGGCCCTCAGAGTACTTCAGGTATATCCAGCTGCGTCACGCCCTCCGATCAGTCCTCGTGGAGGGTGAGAAGGTGCCGGAGTCCTCTCCCCTTGAGGACCGAGTCCTTGATGGTCATATGCCCGAGAGCACGATCTCGCTCATATATAAGAAGTTGATTAACGTCCGGGCAGATATGCTTTTGGGGCTGAGAGAACAGTGGACTAGGGATGGCCTTGAGTTGGATAATGAGGACTGGCAGTCAGCGGTTTCTTCTCCTAAGGAGGTTGCGATCCCGTCGCGTCTGAGGCTGGTGCAGCTTAAAATACTGCACCGGGTGTATGTGACGGGGCCAAGGCTGGTCCACATGGGATTCTCGGAGGACGGCCTGTGCAGAAGGGGATGTGGTATGGTGGGTACTTTCCTGCACATCATTTGGGAATGTGGTGTCATTGTGGAGTTCTGGAGGAGAGTCCATGCAGTTATGGGGGAGGTGACGGGCACTGCGGTACTGCCGGAGGCGCGGTGTTGCCTCCTGAACGTCTGGGGGCCCACTGACCTCGATGAGGCGCAGACCCAATGGGTGACTCTGGGTAACATGGTAGCTAAAAGGGATATCGCGCGATTGTGGGGCTCCTCGGGACCCCCTACACTGACCGCGTGGAAGGAGAACATGGACTGGAGCATGTTTAGGGAGAAGACGGTCTACTGCTCTAGAGGTCGCCCCCGGAAGTGGCACGCCATCTGGGGGCGGTGGAACCAATACAGGGGGGGAATATGTCTTGCCCCGGATCTGGAACCTCCCGAGGAACAGCTTTCCCCCGACCTACTTTCCAGCACAGTTTGGTTTTAGGAACCGTTTTGGGCCTCTGCTGTCCCCCTTCTTCCTCCGTACACAGTCTTGTAACTAGTAGATGAGTGGGGTCCGGCCTCCCCTGGGGGCTTTCGCCATGGGCTTTCAATGTTCTGCCTTGCTGGGGTTTGTTGTGAGTTTTTTCTGTGTTTATTTAAAATTGGACCTTTGCATTACTCTTTGAACTGTATTGGGGACACATCACTGTATCTAACTCTCAATGCTGCCGAACCTTCGGGCTGTCGGCTGAATAGCTGTGTCCTGAATTTTGAAATAAAGGTTTTAAAAAAAAAAAAAAAAAAAAAAGAATTGCCCTGTCGAAAGCCTGACTTGCTCCGCTCTTGAACCGAGGGTTTAGCCGGACATCTTGTGCTGGCAAAGCACAGTATATGCTAGAGAAGTGACCCGCATGCTCCTCAAGATGCTGTGGAAGGGGTAAGGTTGGAGCTGGGGATGCTGATTCAGCTGTACAGCTGCACCATCTGAGACTTCAAACATCTCAGGAAGCCTCTAATATCCAACTCTGCAGGAAGATTTCGACACAACTTTTTCCTATACAGGCATATATCTGGGAGCTCCTACAGATCTAGTGATGCCCTTTCCTTCTCCTGTTGTCCCTTGCTGTCTTCCTTCCATGCCACTATCTATCTGATAGTTCTACAGCCCTTTTGTATTTTCAGTAGCATTTAGGAACAGTTTAAAATAACATGTAGTGATATAAAAGCGCCGTCTAACTAACACATACCCTTTTATTGATCTGTGTTGTGGCAGCTGAATTCAGTGTTTTTACCGGTGCATTTTACTGTTGTGAATTTCAGAAGGGGGAAGCTACACAGTGAAAATGAGGGGGCTCTTTCAATTTGGATTTGCACTCTGCACCTTATTTATTCCCTTGAAACAAGTAGAAATGCCATTTTGGTAGACACTCTAGTTGTTTTCCTGGCCCTTCATAACCGAAGACCACAGACACTAGTGCACCAAAAGCAAGCCTGTCTGCTCCCGGCCAGGACCAGGGGCCAGGGACCCTGGCAGTTTTCACCAAACCAGGATGTCCTACTCACCCGAACAATTGCGAACACTGCAATTAAGTTTAAACGATCTGTGTTTACATTCAATTGATTTCAGTGTGAGCCGTGGTCTTTTGCTCCTAGCAGTACTCACCTCACACAACCATGAGAAAGGACAACTTATTGACCTGGTCTTTACTCATTCCCCGAATTCGCAGATGCTAAAACCCCTGCCAATTAAATGGTCAGATCATAATCTGATACCAATCCCTATACTAGGTCACACATTGATAACTGGCCAATACAGACTAAGGGGACAGATCACAGTTGGAATAAATATAATCTTGAGGCATGGAAAATTATCCTCAGTAACTCCAGACCTGAACTAGGTGATAGCATCGCAGGGCTCGAAAATTCATAAAAATGTTACTAGACCTGCAGATCTAGTAACTTGAAAACACTACTTGACCTAACTGTAAAGTACTTGACCCGTGAACTGGCCTCATCCTGATTGTCACACAGTTCACTTTACAAAACCTGCAAACTTTAGTCACAGAAAGAAAAGTAAATGTAGAAACACAAACTGACTTTTGACCTCTGTTTCTGAAAGCGGAGAAATGCCACAAGATAACAAGATTAAATGGCATCTTTATTGCTCATCACTTTGTGAGCAAACAGAACGCCTGTTGTCAACTCGCCAGAACAAGTAGGCCTTGAAAAATAGCTCTTCCTGATTAGATCTGGCTTGCTATTGCAAATGGGTGAGTGGATTTTTCAAACCCTGCATCGTCCTCTGCAACTTAAAAAGTTACTGACTGGACCACACTATTCAATTTGAAATATACAAAAGTGCATGACAGGACAGACAGTCTCCGTGGTTTAATTCCCACCTGCCAACAAAAAAAAAATGTAAAAGATTAGAGAGGAAATGGAGAAAGTCTTACGACACCATGAGTAAGCAGGAGTATAAAAATGCGATACAAAAACTACCATTCTGAGAATAGAAAGGCCCAAGCCTTCTATTATGTGTCTAAGACAGAGAAGGAGAAATCTTTCAAATAGTTAATTCACCCAGCAAAGACCTGCCAGCATGCTACCTGAACCTGTAGTGAAACGTTGCAATGATCTAGCCAAACTCTTTTTAAAAGAAGGTCACTGACATTTACTTATCATTTTCGTTTTAGACCGAGACTCCAGATTATACTTCTTCCCCTTGGCAACCTGGGAGTCCTGGGGCGCATATTTTGGCCTTCCCCCTCTCAGTACAGAAGATCTAGCCGCACTTTTTAGTTCGGTCAAATCTAGCTCTCAAATCTGGCTCTCCACTGGATCCCGCTCCGCCTTACATTATGGAACAGGGGGCAGAGCGTATTTCGCCAGTTTTGCAGGAACTGCTCAATTTCTTTTAAAGAACGGGTTAGTCCCCTCCCCTTGGAAACATGCAATGGTGAAACCTGTGCTTAAAAATCTACCTTGGATCCTCTACTTTCTGAAAACTATTAACCTATTTCCCTACTATCAGAAGTTGGGAAGTTGCTAGAGAAGCATAGGAACCAACATCTTTTGCTATATGTAGAACCCAATGAAATCCTCCACCCCACAAAAACTGGTTTTAGACTACAATATAGCACCGAAACGCCACTACTAAAATGCTTATAGACCAAGGGGTTCTGCAGCAGTTATACTTTTAGACCTAAGGGCTGCATTCGATGCAAACGTGGGTGTAAGTGACAGTGTGTTGAACTGGTTTACATCATTTCTTGAGGATAGAAGTTTTCAAGTACTAAACAAAACATGCTACTCGAATACATGTCCCTTGAAATGTGGAGTGCCTCAGGGCTCGTCACTGAGCGCAAATCTTTTCAACCTTCATATACACACCCTGGTGAAGATTGTACAAGCATTTGCTCTTTCAATAGTCACATATGCAGATGATACTGAAATAGTTTTCTACATCTTTCCAGATAACTGCTCAAACGTATAATAACTAGCACCCTGCCTGAAGGAAGTGGCAGAATAGATGGATAAGTACTGTCTTAAACTTGATGGTGACAAAACTGAAATCATTATGTGGGTGATAACTTCATCAACCAGCCTTTGTTTGGCTGGCTTGATTCCTTTCGAAATTCTCTTAGCCCCAAAATACCTACAAAATACTTAGGTGTCTGGCTAGACAACACACTCACCATAGAAACTCAAGCTAGGACACTTGCAGCAAGCTGCTACGGATTACGCCGTATGCTTAGGAAAGTTCTAGATCTTCTTCCTCTCGCATCTACAGGCTTTCCGTACAGGCGCTGTTGAGGTCACGCCTTGACTACGGTAACTATCTCTACCTAGGTTTCCCTTGCTATGTAGTCCAGAGGCTACAGGTAGTACAAAATGCAGCGGCTCGCCTTCTACTGAATATTCTTAGACATCAGCCAGTACAGAGCTCGCTGCAGTGCTACACTCACTTCTGATAGAACAAAGGGTACAAGTTAAGCCCCTTTGCATCTTTCAGAGGACATTTGACAAAAGAGGCTCTCAGCTGCTACAATCACTATTGCATTAAACAATTGAACTGCTAGTACTGCGCTAAGTATTCATGCTCCCTATTATTTAGGAGAACACATTTTGAGGATAAAACAAAAAGTGTCAAAGACTTATTTTTTGCTTGAATTAATCAGTTTTTTAATAATGTATCTTTAGAATTTTTTTGGACCTTCCTATTGCCAAAGCAATTTTGTTTGAAAAAAAGAATCACACCACACAAAAAAGTTTACAATATTTACACCACACCAACTATTCGCTCGCTACTGACATACTGTTCTCGCATACCAAACATTCTTATTCACTCATACATTCACGCAGGCTTGTTGATCCGAAAGTCAATACAAAAGAAAAACATATTTTACAGTTCTTTCTATTTGGACCACAGAAATAAACTATTCAGAAAAACAGGCATATCTATAAATACTATTTATAAATTTCTCTACTTCTTGTGGTCTTAATACAAGGTCTACGCGTTTCGAGACCCTTGATTCGCTGGGCCTCTCATCAGGACCTGTAAGGTAAGGAAGAAGGAGCCTGTATAAGTCACTGTAGAGCCCCTATACCTCTTTGCAAGATTTATTATTTACTGGGAGAATAAAGTTACCTTGTTTTGAATGGAGACGAGCGTTTTTGGAAAAGGAGAGAAACCTGGGTGAAAAGGAATTGAGAAAACGAAGTGTAATAGCATCCATTGCATTGTGACATGATAAATGAAACCTTAATTTGGGAAAAAGCTTACTTTTCTGTGTAGAAAGCGGAAGGGAAACGGGTTGGGGTGATCCTCACTCGGATTCTGAGGGTGGAATATGATAATGTTTTCAGTATATTGGGAGGCACATTGTCGAAGAAAGCCACATAATTTAAAGGAATTATATTAATTACCTTGAAATGCAGTCGGATTAGGGGCGTGTCTCTTCTGTGAGTTTACATTCTAAATGTTCGTGTTGACACCGTGTTGACACCGAGTTGAGCTGTCCTCGGAGCTATGGGAGATTAGAACTGAAGTTAATTCAAGCAGTTCTGGCCTCGACCTCAATGTAACGAAGATATGGCAGGGGGCATACCTGCGTTTGTCAATCAGTTTCCTCCGTGTTTGTCCGTTGGTTACATCCGCGTTATTCAGTTGCTTTCGTCTTCACTTCCAGTCTTGCTACGGCTGACGTATTGGTGCGTCAGCGTGTTTAGGTGTTATTTGATTGGTTCTCATTATCGGCATAGAAAGGGGACTTCGTTGTAATCTTGAATACGTGGATGTTCCGATAATAAGGGAAAGCTTATCAGCAAATAGCGGACGACTAATGATATACCGTATATTGGAAAAAGACCCATGTAATATTTGTGAAAGAAATTTAATTAATATGGCTCAGATGAAGGCCAAATTAAGCGATGATGAATGTATTGAGGTGTTCCAGTATATTTCATAATGAGAGGGTGCTCGTTTCCAAAAGGTTACCATGGAGTTTTTTAATTCAAATTATAGAGTTCAGAGAGTTCGTTAAGGCCGTTAGTGGCAGTATTGAATTTAAGTATTAGCATGGCTTCTGTCCTTGAAAGTTTCTGTTCCAAATCGCCACCTCTTGTGTCTCGTACTACTTTGGCAATGACTGTCCATTTAAGATCTTCAAAAACCATTTAATTGAAGATCTTAAATGGACAGTCATTGCCAAAGTAGTACGAGACACGAGAGGTGGCGATTTGGAACAGAAACTTTCAAGGACAGAAGCCATGCTAATACTTAAATTCAATACTGCCACTAACGGCCTTAACGAACTCTCTGAACTCTATAATTTGAATTAAAAAACTCCATGGTAACCTTTTGGAAACGAGCACCCTCTCATTATGAAATATACTGGAACACCTCAATACATTCATCATCGCTTAATTTGGCCTTCATCTGAGCCATATTAATTACATTTCTTTCACAAATATTACATGGGTCTTTTTCCAATATATGGTACATCATTAGTCGTCCGCTATTTGCTGATAAGCTTTCCCCTATTATCGGAACATCCACGTATTCAAGATTACAACGAAGTCCCCTTTCTATGCCGATAATGAGAACCAATCAAATAACACCTAAACACGCTGACGCACAAATACGTCAGCCGTAGCAAGACTGGAAGTGAAGATGAAAGCAACTAAATAACGCGGATGTAACCAACGGACAAACACGGAGTAAACTGATTGACAAACGCAGGTATGCCCCCTGCCATATCTTCGTTACATTGAGGTCGAGGCCAGAACTGCTTGAATTAACTTCAGTTCTAATCTCCCATAGCTCCGAGGACAGCTCAACTCGGTGTCAACTCGGTGTCAACACGAACATTTAGAATGTAAACGCACAGAAGAGACGCGCCCCTAATCCGACTGCATTTCAAGGTAATTAATATAATTCCTTTAAATTATGTGGCTTTCTTCGACAATGTGCCTCCCAATATACTGAAAACATTATCATATTCCACCCTCAGAATCCGAGAGAGGATCACCCCAACCCGTTTCCCTTCCGCTTTCTACACAGAAAAGTAAGCTTTTTCCCAAATTAAGGTTTCATTGATCATGTCACAATGCAATGGATGCTATTACACTTCGTTTTCTCAATTCCTTTTCACCCAGGTTTCTCTCCTTTTCCAAAAACGCTTGTCTCCATTCAAAACAAGGTAACTTTATTCTCCCAGTAACTAATAAATCTTGCAAAGAGGTATAGGGGCTCTACAGTGACTTATACAGGCTCCTTCTTCCTTACCTTACAGGTCCTGATGAGAGGCCCAGCGAATCAAGGGTCTCGAAACGCGTAGACCTTGTATTTAAGACCACAAGAAGTAGAGAAATTTATAAATAGTATTTATAGATATGCCTGTTTTTCTGAATAGTTTATTTCTGTGGTCCAAATAGAAAGAACTGTAAAATACGTTTTTCTTTTGTATTGACTTTCGGTTCAACAAGCCTGCGTGAATGTATGAGTGAATAAGAATGTTTGGTATGCGAGAACAGTATGTCAGTAGCGAGCGAATAGTTGGTGTGGTGTAAATATTGTAAACTTTTTTGTGTAGTGTGATTCTTTTTTTCAAACAAAATTTCTTTGGCAATAGGAAGGTCCAAAAAAATTCTAAAGATACATTATTAAAAAACGGATTAATTCAAGCAAAAAATAAGTCTTTGACACTTTTTGTTTTATCCTCAAAATGTGTCCTCCTAAATAATAGGGAGCGTGAATACTTAGCGCAGTACTAGCAGTTCAATTGTTTAATTTAATAGAGGCTCAGCTTTACTGCCTCCAGCCTACCTCCAGTATTGGACACGACAATCACTATTGCAGCCTTACACTGCTGGGAGGGCCTTGAGGTCTGAAAGCTCCCGACTAATGATTATTCCAAAAATCTGTAGGGTGCGGTGTGGAGGGCACTTCTCTTCTTATCTGGTTCCGAAGCTATAGAATTCTCTATCGATTAAGTTGCGCACAATTGATAATTAACCAACTTTCAGGAAGATATTAAAGGGTTGGTTGTTGGTCACACGAGGCTTACCCAATGGGATTTAAGTACTCAGATTCAGTGATGGATTAGTGCCGGTTGGTCATTTAGCGCTGGGAGGCCCATTGGGTAGCCAAGCTCTTTACAAATCGAATTGAATCAAATATAGATAAATAACTAGAAATACTTCAGGATTGCCAGAGAATAGGAGACTGCAGATAGCAGGAGCAGCAGGCCTAGATGCTACAGAAATTAAACTACCAATTAGGTGTGTACCGTGGCGTCTTGTACTAAAACCTTCTCTTCACTGTGACCAACCAACTTAAGAGTTCCTATAGGTGAGGTCCTGTGTTCACTTTAATACCTTTTTAATACATTTTTCTTGTTAGGTGTTAAGAAGCAACTGTGTATTTTACCAACATTGTGGTATATAGCAATATTATGTTATTACTAAGGGCTTTCTTCTGCTCCCTACACACATTTTGATTTGGGGCCAGATGTGCAACCCTTTTTTGCGCCGCACATGGGATATCGGCCCGTTTGCGACCACAAAAAACGGTTCCAGGCATGTACAAAATAGCATTTGCGACTCTCGCTATTAGGAAGGGGCATCCCTTCCTTATAACGAGTCACTAAGCCATGTACTGTTATTTTTCAACAGCATTTGCGGTCACAAAACACTCACAGTTTACCACCTACTTCAAGTAGGTGGTAAACAACTAGCAAATGGGAAGGGGTCCCTAGGGGACCCTTTCCCCTTAGTGAATGTGTTTGCAAATATTTTTTAAGAGCAGGCAGTGGTCCCAGGTACTGCTGTCTGCCCTTAAAAAATGAAAGTGAAAAGTTTCATTTTTCTTTTTTAAATGCATCCTGTTCTCCTTTTTTAAAAAACTGCTTTATTAAAAAAGCAGTCACAGACATGATGGTCTGTTGACCCCAGCAGGCCACCATCCCTGGGAATGCTAGCCATTCCCAATGGGGACGCAAATTGCGACAGCCTCATTAATATTAATGAGGCATGCAATTTGCGACCCCATTGGGAATCACAAACAGTGTCTGAGACACTGTTGTACACTGCATTTTGCGACTCGCAAAATGCAATTGTCGTACATCTGGCCCTCTGACACAAACAGGACTTTATGTCTGACTCGGGGCACCATTTTGTGATGGAGTTTCCCACACACATTGCACATTCTGCTTTTTGAGGCAAAGAACAGGGGAAGGCATGCAGTGTGACAGCTTCTCTCTTATTCTGCAGTGTGGAACTCAGAACGGTGTGGTAACAGTGCAGCCAGAAAATACTGCACACAGGGAAGTGGTATTTGCTGTTTGTGACCTGGGTGGATGAAGTACCCAAGTGTTGTTAGTTTCTTTATGAAAGGTCTGTAATGGAATTTCATTTAAAGTGGAATTACTCACCAGTGCAATAAAGTTACAATTGCAATGCTGGTGTGT
Source organism: Triturus cristatus (assembly GCF_964204655.1). NCBI lineage: Eukaryota > Metazoa > Chordata > Amphibia > Caudata > Salamandridae > Triturus > Triturus cristatus. Next base: position 2,435,551 of record NC_140592.1, read on the forward strand.
GCAGTGGGGTCTTGTAACAACACACACTCTTGCTTTAAGGTGAAGTTTTGTCTACTCACTCATAGGACTCCTGGTGCGTTTTATTCTGCGACTGCCCAGATTCTTCCCGCCTAAGGCCTCCTCCTCTTCTTTTACGCAGAATGATACAAATTCATATCCTGAGATTTAAAAAAGCAGATAAGCATAAGACAGCAACAGACTTAAAATGTATTGCTGGAATGCACATTCATGAACAGAGAGCATCCTGTTTTGGAAATCAGGGTTTTGCTTGAGAATAAGGGTTTTTCGTGTAATTTTAATGTGCTGACCATGACACAGGGAAGATATTTTGCCCTCTACATGACAAACAGAGGGTTGTCTTGGGGATGAGTGATGAATAAAGAGACTATTTACACCTCACAGCTCTAGGACACTCTAGTAATGATTATGAGTCAGAAATATAGGCATGTTACCGTGGTCTGGCTCAGCGTCGCCATCCCTCAATTCTGCACCAAGATAATCAATTGAAATGGAGACGGGCTCTTCTTTCTGCGGGTCTCCTTTCCATGAACATTGATCAGCTTCGAAGAGTGGCAAATCTGTGGAGGAAGTCCAATGTCATGTTTTTATACAGATAATTATTCTAATGTTTATTCAACACATAAATACATTCCCTTTTGGAACAAAAGTAGTTTTTTTACAAGAGATGCTTGTTGCAATGCCAGGCGAAGATCTTCAACCCTTCTCATTCTGGCATTACAATGTTTTCATCTCAGTGACAGACACAAAGTCACAGAGATTGATGCGGGTTTCCGCTCTGGAGGACCTCTGTTCTCAGACTGTTTTTTTAAAATTGAAAAATATTTGTATGTGTTTACATAAATTAAGGAATTGCGAAGGCATATATATATGATTGATTTGTATGTAGAGCAAATTTTGTACCTCATCTAAAAAACAGCAGCTGTATTCAGTGTAAATTATCAAATGGAAGAAGTCAATACATTTAAAGACCAAAGGGTTAATAGTTAACAGTAAATAGGAGAGCGCTGGTTTTACTCTTGAACTGCAATGCTTCAGAGAACACTCTATAAAAAGAGTAGAACCAATATCCAGTGGTAACATATTGTGTGGGCAGCACTTACAGTTGTCATCGTCCCCAGGGATACACATATGAAGAACTAAATACGGTATTTAAATATAAACAAGATTAAAAAGACACAAAAAAACATTATGTAATAAAAACATAATATTTAAGTGACGAGTGCTTAAACTGTATAGACTTCGAATTAAAAATGCTTAAGTCTCTTCTGTCCAAGATGGCAGTGCAGTGACAGCAGCCCCGCGCCGTTCCAAGCCACCAGCCAGGATGGACTATATAGGAGATTCAGAATCCCCAGGCTTGAAAATGACACTCCCTGCCAACCCAAGTCACAATAACCAAAATGGCAGTGGTCAGTGGCTAATGCTGTATTCAGCAGATTGGCCAGAGGATCAGGGGAGTTATTAATTAATTTACGATAGGTGAGCGAAATCGACTGTCTCAGTATGTACTCATCTAACAACAGATACTTAAGTGGAGAGGACTCAAGGATGTCTGTACCCCTAGGAATTGCCTTCTGAAGGGTGAGTCTGATCTGTAAATAGTGGAAGGTCTCATGGGAGCCGAACTGAACTCCCTTTGTAACTTTGAGAAAGGAAGCACACCCCCCTGCCTACAAAGATCACTCACTTTTGACAGACCAATAAAGTCCCATTTGTTGAACCCTCTTTGGGTTGCCTAACTTTGCCATAAACCACAAGGGGGTGACCTGCGTGATTTTGTCCCTCTACCCTATACCGTGAAGTGCGGTGTGCCAGAGAACTGGTGTAGACGCGGTAGGGCTATGAACCTCCATAGATGCTTCTAAGATGACCACCAGGTCTCATACTGTCCTGGTTCATCCTATATGCCTGTCATTCCATCTGTACACGGTAGATCCAAGGCTGGACTGTGCACATATGCATCCACTAGCCTACAATTGACTTACATCTCTTTGGCAACACAGAATCCTTATTATCAATTAATATCATGCAATTCGTCGGGTTCTGCCAGGTTAGCCATAATTATTTTTTATAGTAATGCCCCCACGCAAGTCATCATAGATACACTATAGAAATTGAACGATGACTTGGAGTATATTTATACAAATAATAGTAAGTATACCATTATTTTAAGGGGAGGAGATTTAAATTTACGTTTGTGTAATGTAGTGTCCAGAAACATATGTGGTAAGACAGCTGCAGGAGATGTTGATTAAACCCATTTTAATCATAACGCTCATGGGGATAAGATAAATGAATTATTATTTAACTTTGACTTGGCCTTTGCAAATGAGATCTCCTCCCCTTACGACCTAGGTAAGAGTACTTTTAATGGGAGAAATGCACATAGCATTATTGACCGCATTTTATTATCGAATGGACGAGCTGCTCATGCATGCCTTCCCAACTCACTCGAATTCACTGAGTGATCATTTTCCCTTGAGCACTGAATTATTGTCAACTCTATTTTTTAAGCAGTGGCCCAATAGTATTATTCCACAAGTAGAGGAAATTGAGCTAACAAGTGTTAATGGGTATACCCTACGATGGACACAGATTGTTCTGGAGGGATTCCTTAAGCAACTGATAGCTAGCAAAAGAAAGTCTTTTAAGACCTGCCTAGATGACTCAATAGCGCCTAGTGACCTCATCAAAGCCTTTTTGTCAAATACACAGGGGGTGACGGAGAGCCTTTCAGTTGTAAATAAAAGTGCAAGACAGGAGAAAAAGGGTTGGTTTAATACAACATGTACTAGGGCCTATAAATGGCTAAAGGAATACACAAATCCCCCAGATGCGACTTTGAGGTCCAGACTTGAAGAATAGATTATAAGAAGGCGGAAAACTTGAGGGAGATAGCTTGATAATCTCCATCAGAAGCGTGTGCTAGTAAGGATAATAGAGCTTTTTGGAGAGTAATTAACTCTGCACCATTGATAGCAGACGAGGCTCCCAGGATTGAGATGGCCATAATGGAAGAAGACTGGATCAAACACTTCACTAGCATTTATTCTCTACCTAATGGCCTGTACCAGAGCAAGGACATAGTCATATGATAATGGCAGATACTCCACAGATTACCACCATGGTCCCTGTTAGTTTGGAAGAAGGTAATGATGCAATATTGGCTAGTAAAGGTGGTAAAGCCTCAGGCCCAGGCGCAATTCCTGTAGACCTCTACAAAGCAAATATTGCTCTCGGGGGCCCTTATTGACTTTAGTACTCAGGGCATGCGGCATAGCTGGGTTTTTATCATCATGGGCCGAATCAATTATGAGGCCTTTTTACAAAAAGGGAGATCGATTGAACCCAACATGGTATAGGCCGATTTCTCTACTTGATATCCTGGTCGCATCATTTTGAACAGATTAGAAGATTGGGCAGATACACATAACATCCTTTCAGATCTACAATATGGATTTCGTTCCGGGGTGGGAACAATAGAACTGATTCTCAATTTAAGCATGCTACTTGGGAAGTACGTTAAAATCAAAGAGGGAAATATGTACTTAGCCTTTTCTCAGCTTTTGACTGCGTTATACACGCTAAAATGTGGTCAATTATGAAAGAGCTGGAGAAGACGCATCGATTATTAGCTTTCTGAGGGACTTATACTCGGGATGCAAAGCCAGGGTCAGATATGGTACTAGAGGGGAATGCACTGAAGCATTTAGGGTCGAGAGGGGGTGAGACAGGGCTGTGTCCTGGCCCCCTTTCTGTTGTCTCTATACATAAACAGTGTGGGCGCGGTTCTTGCTGCATCGTCCCAAGATCTTCCACAAGTAGGGGCTCGCCCAATACCTGCTCTTCCTTACGCCAACGAAGATGTCCTTTTGGCACGTACTCCACTTGCTCTTTAGACCCCAATTACAAACTTTGTGGAATATATGCAGTTCCTTGGGCTTTAGTGAACCAATCAAAAACCTCTGTTGTGAAATGTGGGAGGAACACTGCTAACTGCGGAGATCTAAAAATACATGGTGCAACTATAGGCTTCACTAATACTTTTTCCTATTTGGGGATTTTATTTGATGAAGATTGCATATGGAGTAAGGCCTTTTCCAATAGAAAGAGCAATTTAGTAAAGCCTGTATGGCACTCACAGGGTTCGCCAGACAACTGGGTTCTAATCCATCAGAGTTCATGATGTTAATTTATAAAGCTAAATGTTTTAGTGTTGCACTTTATGGGGGCGGGAGTGTTGGTACATAAGAAATGCAGTGACATACAACTAGTTGAAAATGGGTTTTTCAGGTACCTTCTTGCCACTCCCAAAAGCGCTTCAGTATATGTATGCCATGCCGAACTTGGAGCTCCATTTACCACAGACCTGATTATGCTACAGCCTAATTTACTCTGGTACAAAGTATAGACCTCGGAATATACAGACTTAAATCATGTTATAATCAGGGATTGTCTCAAACGGAGGTTATACCAGCGTATACCATGGCTTGTTTACATTCAATGCTTCTGTAATGATCTGGGCCACCCTGAGTATTTCGAGAAGCCTGAAACACTACATCTTATTAGTGGGGATTTCTTCCGAAATAAAGTGATCACACATCTGGACAATCTTAGACTTACCTATTTACATTTTTAAACCTAATGTTTTGAGAAATCAAATCGTTTTAACCACTTTGGATATGCAACTCTATCTTAAAGCAGTTTTAAATGCAAGACATAGGATTGTCTTGACTTGTCTAAAACTGGGCACCTTTCACTGATTGGTCAGCTTCCCAAAAATGAAGGACTTAACTAATTGCCCCTGTAGTGACGTGATGGCTCAGAATACTATGCATGTGGTATTATTCTGCAAGTTTTACAATCACCAGAGGAAGCGCTACATCATACCGATTATAAGATGGGCACACTTCACGCAATGTCGACCTGCGTACTTATCCCTACAATTCCTGCCCTCCTTGGATATTTGCTGCAGCATGGCATCTTTCTTGTGGGCTGTCTTATGCTAGAAAGATTTCTTTAGCTCTCCCGCAGCAATGATATATAGTGTGCAAACTTTTTATTTTTTATGGTAACAAGATGGGCAATGATATGCATTTTAAGTACATACCATTTAGTGTACTTCTATGTTCCTATAATTGAGAAGACTTAAGCATGGTCACTAGGGCAGGTGGGGAGCGACTGGCAGACCCAACATGAGGTTTTTGTCCTCCTTCCCCGGTCTTATTTTGCTGACTTTCATCCAAATATGTTATAGGAACTCTGCACGAATGTGGGGAAATAATTTAACCAGATGTGATTGCATTTTATTGTTTATTTTAACAATTAACTGCTGTACACCTGTCTTTTTACCATTGATATACTGTGGCACTTCCATTTTGATCTTAAACTTTTTCTTATTTCTGCGTTTTTATTGAATATTTAGGCAGATATTCTGAGTTGGTCCTATGAATTGTATCTTTCATAATTTTATATATCTGTACTGTATTACATATTGCTTTTATAGATGGTTAATTGCCTCCGAATAAATTGATTGACTGATTGATTGATATTGAGTCAGTCCTCATCCAGGCCGCCAATGGCTCTAAAACACGAGGGCAAAGATTAAGGGGGAAAGAGGATAGCTCTCCCTTGTTCCCAGTTGTTAGAAATGGGATTTCTGGTTGACTAAGGTTTGCACCCAAGCCAGACAGAAACCACCACTCTAGTCAGGACAAGGGAGTTACACTCCTAAAATAACCCCTGCTCACCCCCTTGGTAGCTTGGCATGAGCAGTTAGGCTTATCTTAGAGGCAGTGTGTAAAGCATTTGCACAAAAACAACAGTAATACAAGGTAAGCACTACAAACGGACACCACACCAGTTTTAGAAGAATATCCAATATTTTTATATGAACAGGACCAAATACGATAAAAATCCACAATACAGTACTTCAAAAATAGTTACTTCTCAAAATGTCTTTAAGTTGCAAAATACGTTGAAAAACACAGTTCGTACAAGTCGGTAGCTCGGTCCGAGCCTACTGCGATGCTGAAAACAACAGAGTCTCGCAGTTCCCGCTGACTGCGTCGGTACGGGCCAACAACAGCGGGACAGATTCGTTCACAGTACCTTTCTTAGTGCGGCTCACACGGGTGTGCAAGTCGGTCTTGGCATCCGTTGAGGTTTGCGATGCAAAAATGGAAGCGGTGCAAGGTGCGGTGTCACTCGATGCGGTGCGAGCAGCTGCTCGGTGACCATCGTGCAAACGGCGTCGGTGAGACCAAGGCTTGCGGTGCAGGACGAGTCAGTGCTCGATGCGGTGCTGGCAGGTTGCGGTGCAGGTGACATAGCCGGTTGTGGCGTTTGTCGCGGTCACGGTGGAAGCGGTGCAAGGTCCGGTGTCCCTCGATGCGGTGCGAGCAGAGGCTCGGTGACGATCGTGCAGATGGCGTCGGTGAGACCAAGGCTTACGGTTCAGGGTGAGTCGGTGCTCGATGCGGTGCTGGCAAGTTGCGATGCGAGTGACAGAACCGGTTGGCGGGAATTGGTGCTGGCCGAGCCAGACAGCTGTGCGTGACGAGTCGGTCACAGGTGTCGAGCTAGCAGCGATCGTGTCGATGAGCCCAGGCCAGCGAAGTGAAGCGAGGCGATGCGGGTTGCGGTGTTTCTCGATGCGGTTCAGGCAGCGGCTCGGTTATGGAGTCGGTGAGACCAAGGCTTACGGTGCCTTCAGGACACAAGGCCAGCGATGGAGTCGGTTGACAGTCAGTCACGGTTCCCTCTTCTCTGTGGCAACTGAAACAGCGGTTCCAGGAGCGGTACCCAGAGGATGGTGAAGTCTTTGCAGTCCCTGAGACTTCTCAACAGGAGGCCAGCTTGGTTCAGGCCCTTGGAGATACTCAGCACAAGTAGAGAAAGTTCAGTCCGGTCCTTTCACTGCCCAGGCAGAAGCAGCAGCTGCAGGCCAACCCAACAAAGCAACAATACAGCAAAGGGGCGGTACTCCTCCTGGCAGCTCTTCGTCTTGGCAGGTTCCTTGAGTCCAGCGAGATCTGTGAAGTCTTTTCTATCGCTGAGACTTCCAACAGGAGGCAAGCTCTACTTCAAGCCCTTGGAGAAAACTCTAACAGCAGGATGGTGAAAGCACAGTCCAGTCCTTTCCTTATCAAAGGCAGAAGCAACCACTGCAGGCCAACCCCTCAACACGCAGCATAGGGGCAGTACTCCTCCTCCAGCTTTCCCGGTTCTTCTTCCTGGCAGGTTTCCTTAGTTCAGAAGTAATCTAAATCTCTGGGGTCTGGGCCCTTATATTTATACCAGCAATTCCTTTGTCCTCTGAAGGCAGAGGGGCCTGTTCCTAGTTCAAACCAGTTCTGGGTTCATTCTGCCAGTGTGCACCTTCTTCCTTTGTCAGGGTGGGCCAGGGTCATCAGACGCACCACAGCAGGTGGAGCCAGCATTGTGGAAGGCAGGCACAGCCCTATTCAGACCCAGGTGCGACTGCTCCCACCCATCTATGTGTACATGTTGCTATTCAGCCATGTGCTGACCCACCCTGTCTCCTGGAATCCCCCAGCCCCTGTCACTCACACTCCAGACAAGGAATACACAACCTAGCAGAGGCAGGCTAATTGGTTAGGTCAGAAAATGCCCACTTTCTAAAAGTGGTATTTTCAAACACAGAATGTCCAACCAACTTCACTAAAAGATGTATTTTATCATTCTGAGTTCAGGCATACTAAACTCGAATTTCTACCATGTTCCCTGGGCCAGTTAGGATTATAGGATGTAATAATCAAACTGCCCATTGTGGCCTATGGAGATCAGGTAGCCTTGCAATAGTGAAAACGAAGTAGGCTGTAATTCACTATCAGAACATGCCACACACACCAGGGCATGTCCTACCTCTCACATACAATGCACCCTGCCCACAGGGGTACCTTGGGCCTACCTTAGGGGTGACTAACATGTAGAAAAGGGAAGGTTTAGGGACTGGCAAGTGTGTGCACTTGCTAAGTCGACATGGCAGCCCCAGGCTGCGCACAGGCTCTGCAACGGCCGGCTAGAGTTACACTTTATGGGCTGTTTGCGTGGGTGGCACAATGCAGTGCTGCAGCCCACCAACAGTATTTGATTTATATGCCCTGGCAATCGCAGTGCACTTTACTAGAGACTGACACATAAATCAAACAGGCCAATCATGGAAACATCAATCAAAACACAGTTTACACAGAGAGCATATGCACTTTAGCACTGATAAGCAGTGGTAAAGTGCCCAGAATCCTAAAACCAACACACACAGGTCAGGAAAAGATAGGAGGAAAAAGCAAGAAGTTTAGGGATAACCCTGCAAAAAGGGCCATTTCCAACACCCGTCACAATGAACAGAGGGCAGAAGTGCCCCCAAATACCACCACCTGAGCGAGCAGATCGAAGTATAAGAGCCAAATCCAGGACAGGAAACAAGGGCCAAACCCAAGCCTCTCCAACACTGCATAAATAAAGGGCCACTACTGTGTCGAAAGCCATATGCGCATCCAGGGACAGTATGATGGCATCTTCCCACATCCAGCCCACGCAGCCCAAGACCCCATGCAATAGACACAGGTTAAGCACCGTACTCCTGTCCGGCATAATGCCAGACTGATCCGGGTGAACCAGTGGTCGAATCACCTGAATCAAACGTGTGACCAGGAGTTTTGAGAGTATTTTAACCTCCGCGTTCAGTAACAAAATGGGCCTGTATGAGGCATATTTCCCTGACAGCTTGCCGTCCTTATGGATCACTACTACAGTAGCCACTCTTTGACCTCTCGACAGCACACCAGCCTCTTGGCTTTCCAAGAACATGCATAGGAGGTGGGGCACCAGTTCTTGGCAGCAAGTTTGTACAGTTCTATGGGTTACCGTTTGGACTCACCGCTTCACCAGAGTTTAGAGCGCCGATGGCCTCCGCCACCTCCTCCTCTGTCAGGTCGCATCCCATGAATTTCCTGTCTGACTGTGTTAGACTAGGAATTTGGATATCAGCTAGAAGCTCCCGCGATTCCTCAAGTTTGGGCGTGTTAGCCAAAGTATAGATGCGAGTAAAGTAGTCCACAAAAATTAGGGCCACACACTGTCAGTCCCTAACGTGTTCTCCGGCTACATTTAAGGATTTCAAAAACCCATCTGGGCCTAGACTCTCTCCTGTCCAGCCAAACTAGCAACTTCCCAGCCTGATCACCCTCATAGAGGCGATGTTAAGTAGCCCGAAAGCAAGGTCCTGGCTGCATCCATCATCACCTCCCTGTATACACTCTGTTTCACGGTCAAGTTGTAAATTAGGTCCCCGTAGTCGCCTGTGACAAGCTGCGACTAACTCACGGATCTCTCACTCGATCTGCTCTAGACTAGCACTCTTCACTTTTTTATATCCGGCAATCAAGGCTGTACCGCGACCACTTTTAACCATTTTTAAAGCCTCCCACAGTGTTTGGACCAAAGTCACAGAGCCTTCGTTCTCCTTAAAATAATTCTCCATAGTCTTGCGAAGACTCTCCCAGATTCTAGGTACATGGGGTTAAGCATACTCTACAACTACCGCCACCATCTGTCAGTCCGTAGGAAGAGCAGCCAGGGGAGTGATCAGCGATACCCCTGGCCACGTGAGAAATCTCTAAAACAGGGGAGTTGACGAGCAGAGGTTAGTATGTATTCAATATGCAAAAGACTCCCATGGGCCCCCTAGAGGAATCTATATCATAGTGCCGTGGGATTAAAGGTCCGGTAAACGTCGACCAGTCCATGTACCCCCATCAATTCCACAAGAGGCCTACGTTGTGATGCTGACAGGCAAGAGCGCCAGCTGTCTACCTCCTCATCCTGAACAGCATTAAAGTCACCTCCCAGTGGGAACCCACCCTCTGCCGAAGCACACTAATATCTGAAAAGGCACTCCTTTGTCTATCTTGCCTGGGCGACCATTTTGTAACCGCCTCTGTCTAATACGTAGCAGGTATTATCTTGTAAGTGCTTCCCCTGAAGGAGAACTACGTCAGATGAGTGTCTCTTAAGGTACTGCAGAATTATATCCAGTTTGATTTTGTGCCCCAGTCCACAGATATTTCAGGAAAGGATCTTAAAGGCAGAGGACACCAATGTCTTGGCCATGAGCTTAAATACTCCAGAGGCACTGACGACACAAGAGGTCAGCCTCCCACCCACTGTACAAATGGACCCTGTGCAGAGTAGAAGATGCAGGGAGTTTACCACAGTTCCTAAAGGGGAGCATATATTTGGGGTGAATCCGGCAGTGGCCGCGATAGGAGACAACAATGGTGAAAATGAAGAAGCATCTGGTCTTGCTCGCTGCTGCATGAAGGAAAGGACTCACCAAAGTTAAAAAACAACAACAAAACAGCAAGAAACATCATAACTAAAACCCCAGCACCAACCCCTTCTCACTGTCTCCTTGCATGGTGGACTTAGACAAACCGCCCCCCCCCCCCCAACCCCAACTGTGCAGAGCGCCTGTCGCCCCACACATTTGACAAACTTCAGGGGACTGTGGTTTCCACCAAACCTTCGCACAGTCACTTCCCACTTAATCACAGTTAGTAATGTTACCGCTGACGAGATCAATGTTCGGAGTGTCCCAAAAGCAGAGTTTAGCAGACTTCCTCAGGAGACATGAAGGATCAGAGCCATCTCCATCTCGACACCAACCACAGGCGCTCGCAGGGATGTCACACATTTCTGAGCTCAGCGGTCTTCCTCAGGAGACATGAAGGATCAGAGATATCTCTATCTCGACACCAACCACAGGCACTCGCAGGGATGTCACAGGTTTCTGAGTTCAGAGGACTTCCTCAGGAGACATGAAGGATCAGGGCCATCTCCCATATTACAGAGATCCGCCCTTATCAGGGCTATGTTGGTGGACGCTGCATCTATTTGCACCTCCAGGCCAGTGCAATACCCCTGTATCGCTGCAATAATGTCCTTTAGGGTGGGGATCTCCGTAGTGTTGGAAGGCTGCGCCATAGTCGGCTTCTGGTCCTCTGGCGGTAATTTATTAGTGGCCTCCTTAGTTAGGGTAAACTTGTCCAATTTAGTTTGATATACTACATGGGCCCCTCTACCACCTGTCATCACTGGGGACACATCCCCCTGCAGGAGCCCATTGCGATGTGGTGGAAGAAGAATGAGAGGGGGATGAGTTGGTACTCACTGCTGCTTGCCAAGAAACAACAGATAAGCCCCAAGCGGCTTACCAGGTTTCCTTCTCCACCCTGTACCTACAAGAGATGAAGTCAGTGTGCTTCAGGATTTACACCCTCTCGGCGGTGATTAGGCCAGAGGAGGGGCTCTCACTCCTCCAGTGCGTCTTAGGATCCAGGGGGAAGCCCTACCAGGCCAGCCGGGACACTGCGTGGGCGCCACAATAACAGCGTTTGCCAGGACGCCAACTGTCTCCGGATTGTTGTGTAGGATAGTCAGCAAAACGTACAGTAACCAAGTAGGAGCTAGTACTCTGGGCAACTGTATCCCATTTGCACTTTTATCAGTTAATTAGGGCAGTCTTTGAGAGGTCAGACAATTATAGCAATGTCACTGCTAGCGCGATGCACAGACAGGAGGGGGCAGACAGTGCCATGCAGCTTCGAGGTGTGGTGTGCTGTAAAGAGTGAGTTCCTCTTGGTTCGCGAACAAAACAGTCAACAATGTGCTTAAAGTTCCGCATCCCCCGTGGCCAACACAAAAACCAGTCAACAAGCACAACGGCAGGGACCCAAGCCTATAGGGCCGCTCCGGGGGCTGTCTCTCATCACACGCAGGCTCGCCCCCCTACAGGCTGCCAGGAACCACATTAATGTAATTTCCCTGGCCCAGAAGAAAAATCAGACAGTTGGGAAAAGAAGGGTCAAAGTAATTAAGAAACCTTCCTTGAATACCCTTTGGGAGAACATTTAGTTAGAAAGTTTTTTGCACATTACAAAATGGCCGCTGTGTTTCCCAGTACTATGAGCAGATTTACAATTCTCGCGATACTGTAGGCTTCTTGTGGTGTGCTCGCGCTAACCGCTGCACACTTCAATTGGAATCCTGAGGAACTTGCATGTTTGTATTACCGCTCCTCCTCACGTCTTTTGAGGAATGTACCGGTTGGTGTTTCGCTCGCCGATATTCCGTTGGAGATTGTATCTCCGTTCTAGTGGCAGGAGGAAAGTATTCATTGAGTCTTAGAAGCCCAGTTTTCTGAGAGGAAAGGTGGCGTTTTTTCCTGTTGGTTACCTGCCTTGGTGCATCTCCTAGCGGAACACACAGAACTTGCAGCAGCCAGAGAAGACTGAGATAGAAGTCTTCAGTTCTCCGTTTCTTTGTTGTCCGCCAGGAGCTAAGTAACTGTCTTCCAGTCTGTCCTTCATTTTCAAGTAAGACACGTTTTCAAGACTGTGGCTGCAGCTCATGTTTCAGTGACTATCTTGACTTCTGCAGAGCGCTAGAGTCCACCTGATTTTCCGGACTCTTCTATTCTATCGCTTACCTCCCTGAGCGTCCTTCCTTTCCTCCCTTCTGTTCCTCCCCCCTTTTTGTGCGCTCCGCAAGCTGAACGAAGTCTACGAGTTGGAGCTCTGCAAGTGTAATTGAAAGTCATTTGAAAAGCATGGAATGGTAACTCTTCCCTTTCAGCAGAGACATGTCTTCATACATATTTATATATTTGAACTACTCTGTATTTTATGTTGAGGAAGAGACTCTTTCTAAAATTGACTTTAGCCAATTGTTTCTACCAGTGCAAGTAAATAAGAAGAGAGGCAATAACTCCTGCAGATGCTGGTAGGGGAGGATGAATTATGTAAGTTTCGTTTTCATGCCGCAGGGTAGTAAGGTGATCATTGTTTCTTGCTCTTATATTTCTGTGCATTAGGTTCTCCCTTCCTGGAACCAAATGATCTGCTAAGAAGTACAGACATAAAAGTTCTAGGGGATTGAGGTTGGCTGACGTAGAAGTTGTCTCTTCTCTGTCCCATTCCCCTTTCCCCCTTGCTGGTGCAGTCGTGGAATTCAGTCTGTACAACGGGCACCGGTAGGTGGGCATTGAGAAAAGATCATCCTTTCTGCTTCTGCGGAGATTGAGGTACTTGACATAGGCATAGGCAGTTTGGCTAGCAACTACATATTCGGGTGCAAGAATCAACGCCACTGGGATCAGGAGCTGCAAGTTTTTACCACTTGCAGGCTCCGCTCCAGGCCCAGAGGCAGGCAGGGGAGCCCCAATAAATCTCAGTGTGGTCCACTCACCTGGGGCACCCGCAGCCCTTAGTCTGAGGCTTCAGCAGTCCACCGCACCACTGTGCACCGGCAGCTCAGCAGTCACATCCAACCAGGCGGCGGCTCGATGGTCTTCACTGCAGCATGCTGTCACTGCGCACAGCCTTCGCCGCCCCTCCGTATGCAAGGCTGCTGCTTCAATCTGTCGCACAGGCCACACTGCAGATCTCACCGGAGTGTTATAGGGGCACAGAAATACAACAGCGGTATCCCCGCTGGGTGCAGGACACGGTGGTCATGTCTGTCGGCGTCGCTAGATGAATTTTTGAACTGCTGTTTGGGGATTAGTGTGGCTGGCTATGGGAGCCGCTTCAGAAAGCAGCCCTCTTCCCTGGCAGCTGACCACATACCCGAGCAAATCCGTTTTTGTGTATTTCAATTTAAGTACCTTTGTGTCTCTTTTTAAGACTGTGGGGCCGATTCAGATTTCCTACGGAAAGCAAACCGAACGACTCATGCCCGGAACGCTTTCCAGATGACTCGGGTCAGGGGAGTTCGACCAAACAAGTACGATGCATGTGAATGATTCCAGATACGATTTGGTCAGACTCCCGTTGATTTGAAAGGGAGCCTGTGTACTGAAGGCGTACACAGGCTCCCATTGAAGAAAGGGGTGGTTGGGGAAAATCGTGCACCCTGTAGCGGGAATCCCTTGGTACCTGCCACACTGTGCATGACCTGAAAGGGGATACTCATGGGTACTCCCATGGCCCCGATTCGGAGGGCCCCGGATGAAGGGGGGCCTGCTATGGGCCCCCAAAGACCGATTCCAGACGCCTTTTCAATCCGGGAAAACCGAACCGTAAAGGCTGTCCGAATCATTCATCGTACTTGCTCGCTTGGATTACCTATTCCATAGAACATTACGATTCTAATCCAGAGACCTCTATCTCTCCATATGCCTTCCGGAACTGATTCGTCTTTCCAGGCATCGTGCTTGGTTGTTCAGATCTGGGAACAAATCGGTCAGGAACAAGGGCTCCGGAACGGTTTAGGCAATTCCAAATCGGATTCAGAGCCCTTCCAAACGAGCACTGCCTGAGATCAAGTTATGTTCAAGTGCTATGGATAGGTCACAATTAATTCATGTGTTACTCACCTGGCGGCTGATTTATCCTGTGCTTGCTCTCACAGTCCTGGTTCTCCATGTGGCACACCTCATCTCTGTCTTTTGCTCTTAATGAAGAGACAGTGGTAGCAATGAGAGGACCTGTTAGCAAAAGTAAACAAAGAAATTCATTCTCATAGACTTTGTGAAATTCTGTAAACTATCAGGGTTTTACCACTGGGCAAGACGTGGCTTGACAGAGCTGAACTGAGGCAAACGCCTTTAGACACCTGAAAGCAAGACTAGAACTGTCAATCTGAGGCAGCATGTTACACAATCAATGACCACCATGACATATGCAGTACCTTGGTCTAGGGACCCGAAACCGGTTATTGTGGGGGATACTGAATATATAGGGTTACTGGTGCACGGGTCTGCAAATTCTAGGTACGGTCTAGGGGCAGTGGAGTATGCATGGCTTCCAACTACTAGGGCCATTAATGACTATTAATTCCCAGTCCTATTGTTGAATGTGCAGGTTGGAATCATGGGGCATGCACTTCAAATTATTTGCAGTTTTATGAAATGTGAAGCTGACCATTCAGTGTACAGAGTGATTATCATAAACAGTGACTGGCAGTCCAACAATAGCAAATGGATTAAAAAATAGAACATTACTAGGTAACTGGAGCCAACTGATATATGTAATGCCTGGCCAATGATGATTGTTACTGCATAAGACGAATTGCATGTGACCACTAACAGTCTCTAATGCCTTAGAACATTGGAGTTTGAATTTCCTGGGCCCACTGATGTATGTAGTGCCTGAAGCCTTGATGAAGGTACTGCATGAAATGGCTGGCATATTTACTGCCTGGGGCCACTGATGGATGCAAAGCCAAAAGCATGTACGGCCTGGAGCTAGTGATGTATTCAGTGCCTGTAGCTCATTACTACAGAGTGCCACTAATGCTCATTACTGCATGGGGCCATTCTGCTTCTTTCTGTCTGGGGTCACTGCTGTACGTACTGCCTCCCTCATGCCACTGATGTACGTAAGTCTTGTATAGCACTAGGACACCCTGTGACCACTTTACAAATACATTAATCATTATTAATGTATAAACTATCCACAACACTAACTTCCAGAGCCAGGGGCTACATTTGTATGTTCTGCCTGGTGCCATTGATGAGCATACTAGATGCGGCAACTGACCTTTTCACTGCCAGGACTACTGCCGTTCATATTGTCTCAGACCACTGATATTTTTTTTATTTTATTTTAACCTATAAAGCGCACAAATACCCGTAGGTGTCTCGGTGCTATGTACTGGAAGGATAGCCGAGAGCTGGTGGGAAGCCCATTGTTAGAAGAGGCAAGTTTTTATTTGTTTTCTAAATGATAGCAGTGTGGGGCTGGCCTTAATATGCAAGGGGAGAGAGTTCCACAGTTTGGATGTGGCCACTATGAAGCTCCTGTCACCCCAGTTGGCTTTCTTGGTTCTAGGGATGATCAGAAGGTTGGCATCTGCTGAGCTCAGGGATCTGCTGGGCGAGTACGCCAGAAAAGCTTTTTTCAAGCATTCCGGTCCTGCATTATGGATTGCTTAATAGGCAATACAGAGAGCCTTGAATTTTGTTCTGCTTTTTATGGGAAGCCAATGAAGCTGTCGCACCACATTGGAGATAGGCTTAAACTTGGGGGTACCTGACAATATCCTTGCGGCTGCGTTCTGTAGCAACTGCAGCCTACCCAGAACCCTTTCTTGGGCATTAACTAAAAGGCTATTGCAGTAGTCAACCTTAGACATGACCAGAGCACAGATTAACTTTCTCCCGGTGCTGGCTGGGATGAAAAGTAACAATTTCTTTATCATTCTTAAAACATAAAAGGATGGGGGCGTGGCTAGCGGTCGAAGGGAATGGTTGCTTGCTGAAGCGGCTCCGTAACCCTCGCCGCAATATCCAACATTAATATCTGCCCAAAGCAACGGAGATTTCCCCATGGCAACGGGGATCTTTCCTGGATCCAGTCTGACACTGCAGATCGGCCCGGGAGAACAGCGTGATGGCATCTGAGGGAGACCCTACCTCATCCCCTGGTCAAAACTCTCACCCTGGAAGATGTTATGGAGGCTATAGCCGGGGTGCGGACATCCCTAGAAACACGTATAGACTCAGTCAATATAGAAGTCACCCTTCTACGTGCAGATCTGAGAAAGATGGACTCTAAAGTCAAAGACGTTGAGATCAAAACGACAGCCCTCATGTCCGAAACCTCCACTCTTCAACAACGAGTGGCCCAGCTCCAAGACCAACAAAAGAAAATAGGTGAGCTCTTGGACGATTATGAAGGGAGGGCAAGATGGAACAACATCCGTATTCTTGGGGTCCCGGAGCAATTGGAGGGGCCATCAGTTGACCTTTTTGTAGAAGACCTCAATAAACTCCAGCCCAAGCGTCTCTCCAGCTTTTTTCCATCGAATGGGCCCATAGAGTCCCCAGGGGTCGTCCCACACCCAGGGCTCCCCCACAGCCCATAATCGCAAGAGTATTTAACTTTTGGGACAGAGACGTGATCTTGCAAACGGCACGCGCTGGACCCCCGACGAAACTTGAGAACACGCATATCACTTTTTTCCCGGACTTCACCGTTAGAGTTCAGGCACGACGGCGCAGTTTCACTGAGGTCAAAAAGGCCCTCAGAACCAAGAACATAAAACACTCCATGCTATTCCCTGCTAAACTACGGGTGGAATCAGATGGTAAGGCGTGGTTTTTCCTGTCCCCAGAAGAAGTCTGGGACTGAATAGAAAGATGGCGTCGAGTGGGGAAACAATCAGATGGCCGTAGGACTGGTGGCCCCAATAACAACTAGCGAGCCCCTCCAACAACGAAGGAACAACATCCCGGAGGCAAATCAGATGGAGCACATTGACTTCTGCAGGTGGAACCCGGAGGACCTATGCCACATGTTTTCTGACCGGTGAATCAGCTGATCTCAGGTCTCCTGTTCTTTATGTGCCAAATCCTGGAGTGACCGTGACTTTCCTGCTTGCACATCTGCTGTGCTCCTGACAAATAACGCACACACACAGAGGTCAGAGATCTACCCTGTAACATGGAAGAAGACTGGACTACACAAAATAAAGTTTGACTATATTATGATATTATCGCATTGGTAAGGCGAGGGACAGAGGTGGTTAACCAGGTACCCCGCAAATGGTTGGGTGGGCGACAGGCACTCTGCCTTGTTGGGGAGTGGATAGTTCAAAGTCCACTGGCAGGGGGGAAGGGAGGGGGGTTTGATGGGGGGAGGGAGGGGAGATGGGGTTTTAACAGTTAGAGTTTCCTTTTTGAGCAGAGCATCCCATAGAGTAGGGCTGTGCAGGCCTCAAGGGTCCTGTGACGGTGTCTGTGGCCTACCAGGACAGACAGTCAGAGTTCCACTACACTAACGACGTATATGTCTTCCGCTCTCCCACGAGGTGCCCCTAGGTGGCTGTCATGCCACCACTGTGGTTGTCCAGATTAATTCCTCCTAAACCTCACCTATGACAGTTTCTCTGGAAAGAACACTATCGATCATGACGTGGAATGTAAATGGTCTGGGTAGTAAAATAAAGAGAGAGGTGGTCCTGCAATATCTTAAAAGACACTCACCGGACCTGGTCTTATTGCAGGAAACTCATCTGGTTGGGAATAGCTGTAAAGCTCTCCATCGCTGGGGCTATAGACTCATGGTACATGCTGGGTTCACTTCTTGGTCCAGAGGTATGGGCATTCTCATTAGGAAAAACTTGGCACTTACACCCACTAACACCTGGGCCGACCCCCAAGGAAGATTCGCAGTTCTGGAGGCAATCTGGGAATGCAAATCACTGAATATAATTTCGGCCTATCTCCCACCAGCGTTGGGAAAGCTGACCCTGAGGGATCTGGGTAAGGTGCTGATTGATCTCCCCCAGGGCACTATCATACTGGGAGGCGACTTCAATATGACAATGAGCTCGACAGGCTCCCTCAGCGACTGCCCCCCGCCATAGGACTGGCTGACTTTGCACACGCAATGGGACTGGAGGAGATATGGCGACTGTTAAACTCAGGAATATCCCACTTTGCACATTATTCAATCAATCAATCAATCACATAATTGGGTTTCAAGGCGCTCGGGGGGGGGGGGCCGTTTGGGGGGGTGCTGCTGCTATTGGTCGAAGAGCCAGGTCTGGAGTTGTCTCCTGAAGGTCAGCAGGTCTTCGGTCTGTCGCAGATAGAGGGGGAGGGTGTTCCAGGTCCTGGCCGCGCGATGGGAGAAGGATCTGCCTCCGGAAGTAGTTCTCCGGATGCGAGGGATCGTGGCCAGGGCGTGGTCGGTGGAGCGGAGTTTCCTGTTGGGTACGTAGAAGGAGAGTCGACTGTTGAGATAGGCTGGGCCGGTGTTGTGGAGAGCTTTGTGTGCGTGGGTCAGGAACTTGAAGGAGATTCTTTTGTCGACGGAGAGCCAGTGCAGGTTCCTGAGGTGGGGGGTGATGTGGTCGCGACGCGGGACGTCGAGGATCAGGCATGCAGAGGCATTCTGGATCCTCTGTGGTCTGCTGATGAGCTTGGACGAGGCTCCGTCGTAGAGGGTGTTTTCGTAGTCGAGTCTGCTCCTGACTAGGGCCTGGGTGACCGTTTTCCTCGTGTTTGTCGGGATCCATCTGTAGATCTTGCGGAGCATGCGGTGGGTGTTGAAACAGGTGGAGGAGACTGCGTTGACTTGTTTGGTCATGGAGAGTTTTGAGTCGAGGATGACTCCCAGGTTGCGTGTGTGGTCGGTGGGGGCCGGGGGGGACCCCAGTGACGTGGGCCACCAGGAGTCGTCCCATGCGGAGGGGTTAGACCCAAGGATGAGGATTTCCATCTTGTCTGTGTTCAGTTTGAGGCGGCTGTCCTCCATCCAGTCGGCGACGGCCTTCATTCCCTGGTGGAGGTTGGATTTGGCGGTGAGGGGGTCCTTGGTGAGGGAGAGGATCAGCTGAGTGTTGTCGGCGTAGGAGATTATGTTGAGGTCGTGCTGTCGGGCGATGCGTGCTAGTGGTGCCATGTAGAGGTTGAACAGTGTCGGGCTGAGGGAGGATCCTTGAGGGACGCCGCAGATGATCTCGGAGGCGTCGGATCGGAACGGGGGGAGGCGTACTCTCTGAGTTCTGCCGGAGAGGAAGGAGGTGGTCCAGTCCAGGGCCTTGTCTTGGATCCCTGCGTCATGGAGGCGCGTGCGTAGTGTGCAGTGGCAGACGGTGTCGAAGGCGGCGGAGAGGTCCAGGAGGATGAGGGCCGCCATCTCGCCATTGTCTAGCAGGATCCTGATGTCGTCTGTGGCGGCGATGAGGGTAGTCTCGGTGCTATGGTTGCTGCGGAATCCTGATTGGGATGGGTCTAGGATGTTGTTGTCTTCGAGGTGCTGGGTGTTTATCTTCTCAATGACCTTTGCTGGGAACGGAAGCAGGGAGATGGGGCGGAAGTTCTTGAGGTCGCCCGGGTCCACTTTGGGTTTCTTCAGTAGGGCGTTGATCTCTGCGTGCTTCCAGTTCTCAGGGAAGGTGGCGGTCTCGAAGGTGAGGTTGATGATGTTGTGTAGGTGGGGTGCGATGGAATTGCTGGCTTTGTTGAAGATGTGGTGCGGGAGAGGGTCGGATGGGGAACCGGAGTGGATTGTTCCCATGGTCTTGATTGTGTCCTCGATGCTCACGTTGGCCCAGGTTGTCAGGGTGTCGTGGGCGGTGATGTGCGGTGCGTTCAGTGCGGTGTGGTCGGCAGGGGTCGTCCGGAGTCTGAAGCTGTCATAGATATCGGTGATTTTCCGGTGGAAGAAGGTGGCGAGGGAGTCGCACAGGGCTTGCGATGGTGGGATGTCGTTTGCGTTGGAGCTGGGGTTGGAGAGTTGCTTCACGATGGTGAAGAGCTCCTTGCTGCTGTGTGCATTGTTGTCAAGGCGGTCTGTGAAGGAGGTTCTTTTGGCGGTCCTGATGAGGTGGTGGTGGTTGCGGATGGCGTCTTTGTGGGCAGTGCGGCTGTCTGGCGTCTTGTCGCTGTGCCATATGTTTTCCAGTTTCCGGAAGGTGCGTTTGGAGTCGAGGAGTTTCCGGGGTGGACCAGCGGACTCTTCTGCTGGTGTCTCTGCTGGTGGGGTTTTTCAGCGGGGCGACGGTGTTGGCGCAGTCGTTCATCCAGCGTTCGAGGGCGAGTGCACCTTCATCTGGGTTGGTGTGGTTCGTCGGGGGGTTGAGTGCGAGGCTTGTCTGTAGTTTTTCTTTAGTGACTTTGCCCCAGCAGCGGCGGGGGGTCTGTAGGGTGCGGTGGTGTGTGAGGGGTTTTCGGAAGGAGAAGTGGATGCAGTGGTGGTCTGTCCAGGTGAGTTCGGAGGCATGGCTGAAGGTGACGTGGGGGCTAGAGGAGAAGATGGCGTCTAGCGTGTGGCCGGCGATGTGGGTCGGCGTCGTGACGAGCTGTTTCAGTACGAGGTTGGCGAGATTGTCGACCAGGGTGGAGGAGTTGCTGTCATTGTTGTTCTCCAGGTGATAGTTCAGGTCTCCGAGGAGAATGTAGTCGGTGGAGGTCAGCGCGTGCGTGCTGATGAGGTCGGCGATGGAGCCGCAGAATTGAGGCCGGGGTCCTGGCGGTCTGTAGACGAGGGTGCCTCTTAGGGTGGTCTTTGGGTCCATGTGGATCTGGTAGTGCATGTGTTTGGTGGTGCTGAGGGTGTCGTTGGTGTTTGTTGAGATCCTGATGGTGTTTTTGTGGACGATGGAGATTTCTCCTCCGGCCCTGTTGGTGCGGTCTCTGCGGGTGATTTTGTACCCGTCTGGGATGGCTATGGCGATGTCTGGCGAGGAGGCTTCGTTCATCCAGGTGTCGGTCAGGAAGGCGACATCCGGTGATGTGGTGTCGAGTAGGTCCCAGAGTTCGACGGCGTGTTTGTGTGCGGAGCGGGTGTTGATCAAGATGCATCTAAGCTGGTTGGCTTCCGTTGTGGTGGGTGCTTTGGCGCTTTCGTGGCAGGAAAAGCTGCAGTTACGGCAGGTGAAGGGGCCGTGGGTGCGCCTCGGGCGGCCTTGCAGCAGGTGTGGGTCCTGGGTTTTGGCGTCGTAGCGGAGGCGGTCCTCATGGCTGCTCCGGGGGCCAGGGGTTCTTGCGCTGGGCGCGGTCCAGGCGCAGACGGGCTTGCCTTAGGCGCGCATTCGGCGCGCCAGCTGCGCGCCCGCTTCGCGCAGCCGTGCAGCGGCTGCCATATATGGGGAGGTGGGGAGGGAGGAGCAGCTGGGACGCGGGAGGCGAGGGACGGGTGTGACGAATGGGCGCTGTTGGACTTGGCCCTTCTGGCAGGTTCACCCCTGAACTTTTTGCTTTTATTGGTGACCTGGTGGTAGTGATTTTTGGTTTCTGCGCACTTTCCCTGTGTCCCAGAGTAAAGTGCGTGCGCCCTCTGAGTGCATGTGGTGAGATAGGCCTGCCCTCCCATAGGAATGCATGGGGAATGTATGTGTCCCTGGTAGTTCCTGATGCGTGGGGTGTGCAGGCTCGAGTTTGGTATGTGCGGACTCGTGTGATCGAATGCTTCGCAATGATATATAATGCATGATTATGTCATGTGCGGAAGTGCCACTTCTAGGAGTTGGCATATTAGTGTAAAGTATGTCTGGCGTGTGATTGGCTGGAGCTGGCTGGTGAGCCTGGCTCCAGGAGTCTGGTTGGGTCTGCCCCAGTGGTGAGTGTGAGATTAGCATGCTGATGGCTGGGGAGGAGGGCACCTTGGACCTGAATAGGGCAGGGCTTTCCCCACACAATGCTGGCTCCGCCCCCTGTGGTGCGACTGATGACCCTAGCCCTGCCAGTGAATAGAGTGAGGGGCTGAGCACATCAAGTGTGCTCCCCAACCAGCTGCGACTGGTTTTCCCCCTCACCCTGAACCAAGAACAAAGGGTTTTACTGTATAAGAAGGGGGTGTGTCCCCTTACAAGTGTTCTCTTTCTGATCCTAACTTGTGGGGGGCCTGCTGCTGCTGGGCGCCAGGAGAGACCGCCACTGGGGACTGCCTCCCTGCCGGAGGGCCCTGTGAGCTGGCCCCTGGGCCCAGTCTTTGCCCCCCTGCTTCTGAGGACCTTCTTTCTCCCCTAAAGCACCAGGAAGCGCTTTTCTTTCACTTATAGCGCTGGGAGCGCTTTATTTGTGGCCAGCAGCGCGGCGCTGCAATTATTAGCGAGGGAACCCCGCTTATTTACTTACTTTGATAATGGGAGCCCACCCCGTGTTGCCAGCCTTCGCGGGTGCCCACCCCGCTTATTCCGGTGTTTCCAGGTACGGGTGCCCACCCCGTATCGCCACCGTCATCGGAACTCTGGGCCGCCGCGCCGCCTGCGGCGACCTGGAAACAAAGAGGGGTCACGCCTGGTGGTGGGCGGGGCCTAAACGCCACGCCCTGTTGGACGGAAGCGGACGGGAGCCTACCCCGCGCTTCCCTGAGGAGAGGAGGGAGCAAGGCAGCAAGACGCGCTGCCCGGCCGGAGTGCTACCGGCAACAGAGACGCCGGTGTGGGGAATCCGCCCGGGGCTCCCGCGCAGTCAAGGGAAGCCCCGCGCCGAAAGTAGAGACGCGCCGCCAAGGGAGACGTACAACCAGCGCCTGGAGAGTCCGGTGAGTGGGGGCTCTTGCCGACCTGATGACCGGGGCCAGCATTGGGTGTTTAGAGCGCTGGGTCGCTCCCGCATACGAGGGCCTGTTACCTCGCTGAGCCCCCAAGGGACTCCATCGTTGGGGGAAGCCTTGGAAGAACCCAGAAGGGTTACCACCTTCACGGAGGCAGTTTCGTTTTAGAGCTCAGTGTAGCTCCAGCTGCTGGGGGCATCATTACCAAGCGTTCGAGCGCGAGTGGCGCTCCAACGAAGGGGCCCATTGCTTTAAGAGCCTGCGAGGCTCGCGAGTCCCCCGAAGCGGTACTCCAACGGCGGGGGCATTTCTGTTGTGCCTGAGCAAGGCACCGGGACATCTCAGGTGTCGGGCGGCCCCGGAAGGCAGCGGGTCGCCCCAACGTGTTTGTGGCCAATTGTTAAGAGCCTCTGAGAGGCTCAAACGTATGCCATATTTGTTCAAAGAGGCTCAGCTCTCCAGCTGCCCAGCACTTAGTGGGCAGCTGCAACGTTTAGGTTGTGCTCAGTTGCCCTGGTTTGCGCAGCCTGCGCAGTCGCGCCCTGACTTTGCTGGACACAGGGCGTCCTAGCCCCTACAAGGCCAGTTGGCCTAGGGACAGTCACAGGTGGTGACTCATGTGAGTTTGGCGCAATTGTGTTTCCCTGCGCCTCTGAATGTGTTTTTATGCGTCATGTGCCTTGTTTTACACCGCTGAATGTTTTTATGCATCATGTGTTTTCCTTCCGTACACCTCTGAATGTGATGCATCATGTGTAACGTGCTATTACCCCTACAGGTATTGTGATACTTAGGTGGTTGTTTGTTTTCTCCTAGTACAGGTGGTGCTAGTGAGGTCCTAGTTCCCTGCGTGACATTTTCCTAAGGTGTTTAGGGTTGCGTAGGTGGTACTTACCTGTTACCAGTAGTTACTGGTTGTGTGCTACATTTGCTATTTTGTACTACAGTATTATTCCTATGTTCTAAGTGCTATTTCTACAAAGTGCTAATTCCTGACAGTGGTCCATGTGGCCCTGTCCCCTGTACATATAATCCCTTGTAAACTCTGCCCGTGCCTGTTGGCACATTGTAAAGTGTGTGTTTTTATCTAATGTGTTTTGGTAATACAAAGGCTATTTTTATATAATACCTTGTGTGGAGTTTCTTTTGTGGTGGGCCTTGGGTGTTGTTGCTGGGTGCGCGCGCAAACGCTTTACACATCGCCTCCGGGATAAGCCTGACTGCTCGTGCCAAGCTACCAAGGGGGTGAGCAGGGGTTATCTTTGGCATGTAACTCCCCAGCCCTGACTAGAGTGGTGGTTTCTGTCTGGCTTTGGCGCAAGCCCTAGCCAACCAGAAATCCCATTTCTAACAGACGCGGAGAGTGCGGGGCCGCAGGGGAGGCAGCGGCGGGGACGGGGGACCGGAGACTGGCGCAGGGCACAGAAGAGCAAAAGGGGTACAAATCAGGGTCACAGAGGCACAAAAGTCAGCGCAAGGGTACGAAGGACGGCGAGGGGTACAGAATAAAAGGGGCACAGAGCAGAGCGGTGAGCGGGGGGCACAGACAGTTACAGGCACAAAATCAAGGGTCACAGAGGCAAAAAAACAGCACAAGGGTAAAGGCACAGAGCAAAGCGGCGAGTGGGGGCAGGGGGCAAAGACAGATACAGGCACAAAGCAACAGGCAGCAAGTGGGAACCAACCTAAGGCCACCACTGGCCACCAGGGATGAGGCGCAGGTGGCAGCCTGAGGGTGGTGGAGGGCCTCGAATTCTCCAGCGGCAGCAGCGACAGCGGGGGTGCAGGTGGAGCTGCAGCGGGGCGGAGCGACCTACCAGAAGGTCAAGGGTCGCTCTTCTCAGCGCGCAGCGGCCGCCATATATGGGGAGGTGGGGAGGGAGGAGCAGCTGGGAGGCGGGGGACGGGTGTGACGAATGGGCGCGGAGGGGACGGGGCCGCAGGGGAGGCAGCGGCGGGGACGTGGGACCGGAGACCGGCGTGGGGCACAGAAGAGCAAAAGGGGTACAAATCAGGGTCACAGAGGCACAAAAGTCTGCGCAAGGGTACGAAGGACGGTGAGGGGTACAGAATAAAAGGGGCACAGAACAGAGCGGAGAGCGGGGGGCAGGGGGCACAGACAGTTACAGGCACAAAATCAAGGGTCACAGAGGCAGAAAAACAGCACAAGGGTAAAGGCACAGAGCAAAGCGGCGAGCGGGGGGCATGGGGTACAGACAGTTACAGGTACAAAATCAAGGGTCACAGAGGCAAAAAAACAGCACAAGGGTAAAGGAACAGAGCAAAGTGGCGAGCGGGGGGCAGATGGCACACACAGATACAGGCACAAAGCAACAGGCAGCAAGTGGGAACGAACCTAAGGCCACCACTGGCCACCAGGGATGAGGCGCAGGTGGCAGCCTGAGGGTGGTGGAGGGCCTCGAATTCTCCGGCGGCAGCAGCGACAGCGACAGCGGGGGTGCAGGTGGAGCTGCAGCGGGGCGGAGCGACCTACCAGAAGGTCAAGGGTCGCTCTACTCACCGCGCAGCGGCCGCCATATATGGGGAGTTGGGGAGGGAGGAGCAGCTGGTAGGCGGGGGACGGGTGTGACGAATGGGCGCGGAGGGGACGGGGCCGCAGGGGAGGCAGCGACGGGGGACCGGAGACCGGCGTGGGGCACAGAAGAGCAAAAGGGGTACAAATCAGGGTCACAGAGGCACAAAAGTCTGCGCAAGGGTACGAAGGACGGCGAGGGGTACAGAATAAAAGGGGCACAGAACAGAGCGGAGAGCGGGGGGCAGGGTGCACAGACAGTTACAGGCACAAAATCAAGGGTCACAGAGGCAAAAAAACAGCACAAGGGTAAAGGCACAGAGCAAAGCGGCGAGCGGGGGGCATGGGGTACAGACAGTTACAGGCACAAAATCAAGGGTCACAGAGGCAAAAAAACAGCACAAGGGTAAAGGAACAGAGCAAAGTGGCGAGCGGGGGGCAGATGGCACACACAGATACAGGCACAAAGCAACAGGCAGCAAGTGGGAACGAACTTAAGGACCTCGAATTCTCCTGCAGCGACAGCGGGGGTGCAGGCGGAGCTGCAGTGGGGGGGGGGGGATAGCGACCTCGGAATGCCCATAATAGCATGTCCCTCATCGATTATTTCTTCACTTCCTCCCCAGCTAGAGGTCACTTTCAGCGTCTTAGGGGACTCCCACTGGGTATTTCTGACCACTCCGCGCTTAGTATTGAGCTCACCTATCGCCAGCGGGTCACCCGAAGGCCCATAGTCATTAGCCCATGGCTCCTCAAAATTCCAAAGGAAATGATGGACGGAGCGTTGAACACTGCAAGCACTCACCCCCAGTCAACCGATCTGGGCCTAATCCATCACCGTTCTTTAGCCCACTCTGCCACCCCAGTTCAGACATGGCCATATGCAAATCAGTCTGACCCTGTGCCTCATGGGAACAGTCCAGCCCGAACTGCCAAGCCATGTCTTCCCTGGACCAGAAACAAGCCTCCCAGGACCGGCTTCCGTCACCACCCCCTTTTGTACCGCTTTCCTCAAAATTCCAGACATCAAAGAAGACTTGGCTGAACACACAGAACAATATTTCACTGAGAATGTGGGATCGGTGGACTCGGCTAACACAATATGGGAGGCATACAAGGCAGTCATTAAGGGGCGGGCCATGGCCTTAAAGGTTGGATACCTCCGTAATCATAATGAGAAGTTGGTTCCGATGGAAAGTGATTTGCTCCTGATTGAGTCTGAACACAACGCAGCTCCTACTGGCGACACGGCCCACAGGCTCAAGATTAAACAATTAGAATACAAAGCCATGGCACGGGAACAGGCCCAAGCGAGACTGCTTCAGACTCGTCACAGGGACTAGGAGCTTGGGGATAGAGCCGACAAGATGCTGGCATGGCTGGAAAGGCGAGATCAAGGAGCTAGATGGGTCCCGATACTTTCAAGGGCGGATGGCACGCAAATAACAGATCCCCAGGACATTGCTGAAACATTTGCGGATCACCTAGACGCAGTATACACCTCTAGAACAAAATACACCTCGGAGGACTCTCATCAGCTCCTGGAGGAGATGATTCTGCCCATGCTTGCAGAAGCAGATAAAGCGGGCCTAGACGCCGATATCACGGCTGATGAAATCTGCAAAGCAATTTTTGCCATTAATTCTGGGAAGGCCATGGGACCCAACAGAATCCCCATTGAATTCCTTAAGGGGATGGCCCTTAAAATAGCCCCCCACCTCAAAAATATGTTTGATGAGAGTCGAGAAAAAGGTGTTCTGCCCTAGATCAAAGACTGGCCTCAATTGTGGTCCTTCACAAACCGGGCAAACCAGCGACCGAGTGTAGCTCCTATAGACCTATCTCACTGATCGTGCTGAGACCAAGGTCTTAGCCAAACTACTCGCGACCCGACTACTCACAGTCCCCTCCTCCTTGGTCCATGAAGACCAATCGGGCTTTACACCGGGTTGAAATACCGCCTTGAATATTTGCCGTGTTCACAATGTACTGGGGCGACAGCCCTATCTGCAGGAGGACGCGGTGGTGCGGTCTCTTGACGCCACCATGGCGTTTGATTCGATCGAGTGGCCCTATCTTTTCGAAGTATTGGCTAGATTTGGATTTGGCCCGAGATTTCAACAGTGGTTAACTCTGTTGTACACAGATTTGTTGGGATAGGTCAGAATGAACAATCACACATCACGCTCATTCACACTACGAAGAGGGACCAGGCAAGGCTGTCCCCTGTCCCCATTACTGTTTGCGCTAACCTTAGAACCGCTAGCCCACTGGATACGTCGAGACGCCTCTATTCGAGGATTAAAGTGGAGCGGGGACAAAGAGGACAAAATCTCGCAATATGCAGATGACATCCTTATTTATTTAGCTTCCCCTCGAGCCTCCATAAATAGCTTGTTCAACGTCATTACTAATTTAGGTAAATATGCTGGCTACTCCATGAACTGGCCCAAGTCGGTCATATATGCATTACATAGCCCCCCACCCCGCCTGCCCCGTGGTTACACCATCAAACTGGCCTCGGAGGGCTTTAAATACCTCGGCATTAATATCACACCAGATCCTAAATTGTTCTATGAACACAATCTTTTGGGCCCTCTTAAAAGACTACCAGAAGATGTTACGCACTGGAGGTCATTGCCCCTGTCCCTCCTCGGCAGAGCGGCCTTATTTAAAATGCTAGCGCTTCCTAGATTCTTATATGTACTCCAAAATTGCCCCTTCCCAATTGCAGACTCCTATTTTAACACCCTAGAAGGGAAACTCCATTTCTTGCTCTGGGATGGGAAGGCGCCTCGTATTGCTCTCCAAAAGCTCACAAAGCGGTGGTATGACGGGGGAATTGCCCTTCCCGATTTACGTCTCTATTACTGGGCCTCACAGCTGGTGGCCATAAACCAATGGCTCTATGGATCCCCTACCAACCCGGCCTTCCACCTTGAGCACTATCAGACAAGCCGTGAGGGGTATTTGGGCGCACTGAACAGTAAGACCCAGAAAAAGGGTTATCTAGGACCGATGGCACAGACGGTAGCCATATGGCACAGAGCTAATAAACGTTTGGGGTGGGTCGACAAATTCACAAAAGCTACACCGCTGTGGCCCTTACAGAGGTTGGGCTCTCTTTGCTTCCACGCGGGATTTGACAAGTGGGACATCATTGGCATCACTACTTTTGGGGATTTAGTCAGCAAAGGGAAACTGCTCACCTTTTTAGACATACAACAGAAATATGCTCTCGCACAGGATGAGATCTTCTGCTATCTACAGATCAGATATGCTATTCTCACACAAGTTCCAGACTTTCCTTCTCTCCCAGACTCGTCTCCCCTGGAGGACAGATTGCTTTCTGAGCCACTCCTGACGAAAGCCATATCCTGCACATATCGTAAATAATGCAACAATCTGCCCGACTCTTTTCAGGCCCTACAAGAAAATTGGCAATCCGACGTAAGACAGCTGGACGATGAGGACTGGCAGACAGCGCTGATGTCCCCCAGGGAGACGGCGATAAATCACCGCTTTCGCCTGATACAGTTAAAAATATGACATAGATCCTACATGTCCGGAGTCCTCCTGGCCAAGATCGGTAGACGTCCCGATGAACTGTGCCTGAGGGGATGGGGCCAGACAGGTACCTTTTAACACATCCTGTGGGACTGTCCACATATACGGCCCCTGTGGGATAGGACAACCAAAAAAATGACTGATACACCGGGTAAACATATTTCAATATCACCTTGGTTGGGGCTCTTGAACATTTGGGAGGCCACATACTAAACAGACATAGAGCAGCAATGGGTAGCATTGGGATACCTGCTGATGAAACGGGCAATTGTGATGCATTGGGGATACAGCATAAGGACATTAACAGTTGGGTGGTTGGCAGAAATGGACAGATGCATGATTGCGGAGAAAGAGGTCTATAAGCTAAAAGGCTGCCCTAAGAAATGGGCCAAGAAGTGGGGAGGGTGGAACACCTTTGGAGGTAAAATCTGTAGTTCTCCGACAGAAGATATGGCAATGGAAAGAGCCCGGCTCGTGGATCCCCTGGTTGGTTGACGCCTATTATATACTAGTAACAACTGTATGTATTAAGTGATCCTTGAATGTCATTGTGATATTGTATTGATGACTCTGCACTATTGTAATTCAATGAAAATTGTTAATAAAAAAAACAAAAACATAAAAGGATGAGGAGACCACTGCGCAAGCATGATGTCTGAAGGATAATCTATCAGCAAAAATGACGCCCAAGTTTCTGGCCTTCTTCACAGGGATAGGGGGTAATCCCAAATTACCTGGCCACGAGGTCGGAGACCATCCTGGGACAAGATTACCAAAGACCATTACTTCCGTCTTGGCTGAGTTTAATTTAAGACAGTGATTTGACATCCAGGAGCTAATGGCCAACATGCCATCATGAGAGCTTGCCGAGACAGCGTCTCCATCTTCATGCACGGCAAGGACCAGTTGCGTGTCATCCGCATATGACATGAGACCCATCCCGAATGATTTGATTACTCATGCTAAGTCAGTCACGTAAATGTTGAACAAGGTCGGACTTAGTGAAGATCCATGCGGAACTCCACAAGGGAGTGAGAAAACTGGTGAGTTGAAGTCACCCAGACTAACTGATTGGATGCGATTGGATAAATAAAGAGGACAACAGGGCTTTGGCCTTGTGCCCGATACCTAAGGCTGAGACACGATTGATCAGCCTAGCATGATCAACCGTGTCAAATGCTGCCAATAGATCCAGTAGCACCAGCACTGCAGCACCGCCTTTATCAAGCACAAACCTAATATCACCAGACGCTTTAATGAGTGCAGTTTGGGAGCGATAGCCTTTCCTGAAGTCAAACTGTGTGTCATCGAACAGCTTATTCTTCTCAATAAATTGAGCCAGCTGAGTATTCATAATTTTTTCAACGAGTTTAGATGGAAAAGGGAGACGCGCAATTGGCCGATTGTTTTTTTTAGCAACGGCAGAATGATGCTCTTTTTCTATAGGGTAGGATAGGTGCCTGAACAGAACATAGAGTTACAGATGCTCGCCAGGTTGGTACCTATTAGGTCTGGGATCAGTTTCAGGCCTGAAGGGGGCATGGATCAGGCTGAGAACCAGATTTGATCGCGTTAGCCAGATCAGAGATCTATTCCACTAAAACTGGCCTAAATTCCATGAAGTTGGGGCTGTCTCTACTCTTGCTATTTCCGACAAGCTGATTCCAGCCCACCGCGGGGGCGGTGAAGTTAGAGTAAATTTGCCCCACCTTGTGTTGAAAATAGCTAGCTAATGAATCGCAGAGTGATTGGGATGCCAACTTAATGGAGTTATCCGCTGGCCCTGCCAGCTGAGACACTACCTGAAACAACTGCTTAGAGCAGTCTTGTGCGGTTTCTATTTTCCTGGTATAGTAATTACTTTTTTCTGTAATACAAGACGTTTATAATTTGTCAGTGTCATCTTGTATCGAGATTTCTCCTCGTTGTCATATTCTTGGCGCCAGCGCCTTTCTTGTTTCCTACAGCGTTGTTTCTCCGATCTCAGTGCCTCAGAGAACCAAGGGGCAGAGGGAACCTGCCAGTTTTTGGAGACCATTTTATACGGTACTAGTCTACTAAAAGGATTTTGGAGCAATTCCGTGTAATTTGTGGAGGCCATTTCAGGGTCCGGAACATCTACAGGTTGGGTGTCAATTAGATGCTGTGAAAGACGGGCCTGATCTATGCCACTCCAGGCCTTAAACTGTTTAGAAGGAATTGAGCTGGGGTGTACGGAGGTGGGGTGCAGTATCATAATATCAAACAGTACTGCAAAGTGATCAGACCATGTCAAAGGGAGGATCTCATTTATTAAGATCTGCTCATTATTCGTGAACAGACCATCCAGTATGTGCCCAGCAGAATGAGTAGGACTCTTTTTGAGAGTCCTAACATCTCTAGCTCCGAGTTAAGGACTAAAGAATCCTCATCTTTGTGGGCTTCCAGATGAAAATTAAAGTCCCCAAGAATGGTGAAATTAAATTCACCAGCCACGGGTTCCAGTAGGTTTCCTATTGCTGATAGAAAATCTCCCCTAGGGCCCGTTGGAAGGTGTAAGAGAGTCCCCTTAAATGACTGATGATTGGTAAGCATTATATTATATTTAAATGCCTCACATACCATGGAGGGAATCGTCTCTATCTTGCCTGAAAAGTCATCTCGGTAAATGAGAGCTTGACCTCCCCCTCTCTTCTTTACTCTATCGCATCTATATGCCGAAAAACCGTCAGGGGTAGGGCTGCAGAAATCTGGGCCTGCAGAAGGGTCAGCCAAGTTTCTGTGATAAATAAGAGATCAAGGTGATGATTATCTAAGAATTCAGCTACCTTGTATTTGTGATTTGGGAGGGAGAGTGCATTAATCAGGGCAGAATAAACCTTGTCTTTTTTCTTACACTTTATTGGTTGTGTGTAACTAAGTACAGTTTCCGCTTGGTTGGTCTGTACCCTGTCATGGACCTCCAGTCTAAACCCACAGGTAGGACACAGAACTGTGACCCTTTAGAGAGGTTTGTTGGATCTACTTGGGCACAAACCTGTTTGCACTGATTCCCACCATTATTGATAGCCCATATTTGCTTACTGGTGTAAGATAGTACACCTCTCTGTACTCCTAACCGACCAGGGGTCATGGCACTAGGCGCAGTCCAGACGCAGACGGGGGCCCGCCTGCTGCACGCGTCCACTGTGCGACGGCGCCATGCTGTGTCTTTTGTCATGGAGGAGGCGGAAGAGCCCGACCGGTCCCGACAGAGCCCCACAACTAGAGCGCCAACCTCCCTAGGTTCAGGAAGTGAAGAGCGCGGTAGAAATATTATATCCGCCTTCCCTCCCTCTACTCAATCAGCCCCTTAGAGCTGTGGTGGACCGGGGA
Source organism: Triturus cristatus (assembly GCF_964204655.1). NCBI lineage: Eukaryota > Metazoa > Chordata > Amphibia > Caudata > Salamandridae > Triturus > Triturus cristatus. The sequence goes on from NC_140592.1 coordinate 2,468,059, forward strand.
GAGAAGCGCAAAGTGCAAGTTAAGGGACAATAATTGAAGCAACGGATGGCAGCACAATATTTCAAATCAAAATAAAATCACGAAGTCAAGTCAAGACCCTTAAGGACATAAAATACCTAAAAACAAAATAGCAGCAAAATAGCAACAAAATATAATCAGGAGGAATACATAAAATCAGTTTAGCCAACAGCGCTAACCTTCCAGCACGCTGGTGTATGCCCTGCCTTGGGGTTACTGATGCCAGCTGCTTGAAACTACTGAAGCTCACACTGTCTGTGGCTACTGGTATTCAGGACTATTTGGGGCCATTGGTGCATGTACTTTCTGTTGCGCCTCTGCTGTGCGTTACTGCCCGAGGCCATTGCTTCTAATTACTAATTGGGGATTACTGGTGCTCATACCTTCCGAGGTCACTGATGTTCGTAACTTTCTGGGACCATTGGTGCCATGTGCTATCTTATTCCATTTATCCATTAATGGCCCGGGGCAATGACATTTATCATTATCTCTGGCCAGTGATGTATTGACTATTTGGTGCCAAAGATGCACTCTACAACTTGGCGTATTGATTAATATCACAGCCTGTACACAGCTAATAAGGTGCAGAGATAAATAAAACAGGCTAGTGTTACAGATACATGTTATTGTCTGTGGCAAATGAAGTGTATTACTGTTTTGGGGGACTGATGCGCCTTACTGTCTGGGGTCATAGACAGATGTGGTACCTGAGGCCAATTGAGCACTTCTGTCCCAAGCCTGGGGCCAACGGCTGCATATACTGTCTTGGTCACAGAAACACTGAAGTTCATACTGTCTTTGCCCCTGAATGCCTATAATCTTTGGAGTCACTGATCCATGTGTTGCATGAGGCAATTGCTACACTGTTATACCATTAATCTAAATACTGCTAAAGGCTACTGATGCATATATTATCGGAGATTATATCTATTCATACTGCCTCAGATGTGCTATTTGCATACTGTGTATTTTTCATGTGGCGACAGTCAAGCAAGTATTAAACACTCAATTTAATTTGTCAAAAGGTTTGTCATAGAGCAATATTAGCAATTTATTTTGTCAGTTTTTACAACTTTCACTAACCAAACTTCCAAGTCATTGGAGCTGAAGGTTGTTCAGAGTCAATTTCTGTGATGTCACCGATTATGCACGTTATCATACACGACTAAGAATGTCTGAAACGTGGGACCAATAAGGAGAAAGCAGGCTGGAACCAGACATGTGAAAACTTTGGAGATCTCAGGTTATCCCATGTTAAGAGAGGATGGCTTCTCTAGGGCTGTTGTTTCCTATGAATTATGATACTTTGCTTTTACTATTCACAGCATAAAAGCATAACGTCTGGAACCCAATTAAAGAATACAGAAAGACTGAAAGTTTCTGCATTGCACCAGGTCTTAACATCTCTACAGTAAAGTGTCTTACATTTACCAGGCCATGACTATCCATCTGTGTTCTCCTCTGTAATAAGGCCACTGTCCTCACAGTGGGCAAACATTCACATTGGAAAAGGTTGGCATATCTAGGTTTATGGCGTGCCCAAGGTTACATTCCTGCAACAATCATTGTCCTGAAAACTGCACACTTTGCAAACGACAATCAATTTTCCCATGTTTTCTGCACCCTTTGCTACCAATATGAGCGGACAGGTACTACTTGTATCAACTGTGCACAAACAGCATAGTGCCTATTCACTATGCCAGTCAGTCATGTTGAGGTCAGGCACATGGACAACTCCCACAATGCCCTGTGCAGTCAATCCGCAGACACTTCCTTAGAGTTACAATGAAAGGATTATCTTCCAATTGCCCTCACCGCCGCCCTTAAAGACTTTATAACAGTGACTGTTTTTTTGTCCAAACAACATGTTCTTCCGCCTCGTTTCTCCTTTGGCAAACAACTGTTAAAATGTTATTGTCACATTTTAAAATAAAATACATGCAAAGAATAACGGATGGTTAATAGATTGTGTCTGAAGTAACATCAAGTAAAGCATCAAAATTAATTGTAGAATTCTAAAGATATTAAAACGTAAGAAGTTGAAATGAATGAATTGGTGAAAATAACAAAAGTAAAACCAGTAAAGGTGTGAGAAGTATTATTAATGAGGGATATGGCATATCAAAGCAAAACTGGCGGAAGCAGCAGATATTGGAAGCAGAATCCTGCGGGTCAAGCTTAGTAAGAATGAGGAAAAAAGCAAGAACAAGGAGGAGACCAGCAACGGTGTTACCTTGAAAACTGGAGCCATGGAGGACATGAAAGGTGCAGAGGCCTCACATCCACTGGGACAGACTAAACTAGTGGAGATGGGTACAGATCGTAGAAGCCCTTCATCAGTCTCAACAGACAAGGAAAACATTAAGAAAAAAAAGTTACATACATAGTTATGGACAGGTGCCACACAGCAACCGTATCTGCCATGCAAGACATCAACCTCAGGAGGTAGCTTGGAGGCCACACTGCCCGACCTGTAAGCGGAGGCGGGTCCATACTGGGAGTTTTGCAATTTCAAAGGAGCATCCCGGAGGAGCCTCCGGTGGTAGTTTTAGAGGGTGGAGTGAGGTCTACTAACTTGTGGATAATAGGGGTGCTGTGGAGTGTCTTGAAGATATCCCAATCTGGGTTCCGGGCACAACATAGCACTGAGACAGCACTACTGGAAATCTTTGAATCCATCAAAGTGGGTCTGGATTCAGGACTCAATGTCGCCTTGATGCTATTAGACCTGTAAGTAGCGTTTGACACAGAAGATCACAATATCCTGCTATACTGCTTGAAGTCAGTGGGGGTGACTGGATCAGTCCTGAGCTGGGTGAGCGCCTTTGTGGAAAAAAGAGAGCAGATTGTTTGGATGAAGCCCTTCTCCAGAGTAAAACCTTTGAAATTGGGGGGGGGGGGGGGGGGGGGGGGTAGGCTTAGAATTCTTCCCTGAGCTCCACTCTTTTTAATGTTTATATGACCCCCTGTAGCATTCCTGGTCGAGTGCTTCGGCTTCGAGTTCATATCAGTGTAATATCGTTGTTATTGCTCACATACGAAGGCGATTCAGTCATGTTCAAACAAACGTTTCCACTCTGCATGCAGGTGCTACTGTGCTGGCTCCGGAAGAACCAGCTGCAATGCAACCCTAACAAAACTGAGATCTGCTGGTTGGGTCGGAGCTCCTTCCAGGGTGAGCATAAGCCTGGCCCAGCTGCAACACTCCTCCGCCTCCCCCAATGGAGCTGGCATTAAATATGGGCATTGTGCTTGACACCCCACTTTCTTTCAAAGCCCAAACTGCAGCAGTAGTAAAGGTCTGCATCTGGATCTTAAGAATGCTCAGGAAAAGTCTGAACTTCCTTCCACATGAAGCACACGTTACAGTGGCCAAGGCCCTGATCCTGTCATGGTTGGACTAGGTCAATGCTCTGTATCTGGGAATCCCGGACTATCTACTTCAAAGTCGACAGGACATGGCAGTCCGTCCCCTCTATAAGCTACCCAAACATTTTCCCGTTTCTTTTTGTCGTGAGACACTCCAATGGTTCCTGGTCCGTAAGCGTGTCATGTTCAAAGCACTTACAATGACTTATCAAGCCCTTCACAATACCAGACCCAGTTATTTGAAGGATAGGATTAGCTAGTACTGTCCTGAAAGGACGTTGCGCTCTAGCAATGCTCACTTGGTATCATTCCCCCTTTTTAGAAAAAGACGCAGAGGGGGCTCCTCCTTCATGGTCATGGCTGCAAAATTGTGGAACCAGATGCTGGTCCACCTGAGATTCATCACAGACAAAGCATCTTTTGAAAACTCCCTGCGGACCTATTTATTCAAAGTTTAACAGAATGTTCTGCACTCGACCGTCCATCCACTCTTCCGCCTATTGTTTCATATCAAGCACCAGGACACCCTACGAATAGCAGTGCGCTATATAAAAGCCGTTCCTCATTCAAATCAGAAGCTTGTAGAGTTGATCCAAATGAGTTTTATTGAAATTATAAATACAATAGCAGAGCTGCTGCTAAAAGGCCCAGGAGACGGAACCAAGTGGCACTTAGTTTAATCCTAAACACTAAGCATTCTAAAACAGGCCATGAAGATAGCCAATAACAGCACATCCAGAATAATAGCACAATGAATGTTAAAGAAACCAGAGAGAACGAGAATACCACAGGTGCCAGAATTGAAAGAGGGATCCTTCCCTCCGTTTGTGGAAAATATAATTCCTTGGCTTGGACATTCTAACACCTCATCCTCCTGTTCGGGTTCAATTACATATAGTCTACTGGCTGCCGACCCGGAGTTCGAAACCAAATAGAGCTGAAAGGAACTGTAACAGAAATCTGGGAGACTCCAGCAAGAAGAAGGCAATGTTGAAAACTGCAAGCAAGCGTTGAATGTGTTCACTAAGCAGAGTAAATGTCCTCTGCTTCTGAACCATAATCTAACTAACCCAAGTGGACAAAAAACCCTACAGCAGATTATGAAGTCGGTTTTGGCACTCCACCGCGAGGCCTCCTTGTGGCACCCAGCAAGGTTGAAGATGAAAAGATGCGAGGCCGTGCATGTCTTCACCATGGTGGATACTATTTAGGCATTCCTGGATGTGGTGCGCACCGAGGATGACCTGGCTATTCAGCACTGGCCCAAAGACAAACAGACTTTACATTATCTTACTTACTGATCTCTAGACATTACTTAAATTTCATCTGGGGATGACAAAGACTCTTGTTATGTACCCCAACCTTGGCCTAAGTAGCAAAACTACCTTCCACCTACATTTGTCCTATCTTGCTTTGCATAACGGTTCTAGCACTGACCTTTTACCCAGTTATGTGCTGAATAAATGTCTGTATTTAGAAGTAGTAAAACTGGGTGGGACCCAGGTCTTCTATGATCCACGCCAAAATAATGGAGACTGATATGGTATCACGGAACATAATGGCCAGTATGGCAGTAATAAGATTCTGGCAGCGCATGAGCACTGGGGAGGGGCAAAGCGCATCCCAATGGTGTAAAAATGAAAAACAGCAAAGAGAATTGAAGTGGGCAAAGGGGGGCAGAATGTTTTTAGAAAAAACCTGTAGGGATATGGGAGTCAAGTTGTGCCTGCAGAATTTACAAATGGAGAATGCCAGGAGTGAGCTTAGGGAATTAGGCAAGGAACTGTCCCGAGACTACAATCAACAGTATCTCATGGGGAAAAAAAACCCAGTTTATTTCATGTTTAACTCATGGCAAAAAGAACAATAATTCCCGTATATGGATGTATTACCCAACTGTTGGCTTAGAAGTGAATCGTTAAGGTTAAGGGTCGGAATTTACCCCTGCTATACCAATGATAAGACAAGAGTGGCCAGGATTGATTCTGGGGGGAATGCACATGTGATATAGGCACTAAAAGCGACATTTTGCACATATTATTGGACTGTGTAAAGGTTCTGACTGAACGGAAAATATTTTTTTACGCACAATTTTTTTTAATATGGTATTAAAAACAGTGTACAAGCTGTGGAACTTTTAATCAGAATGCGTTTCTTGGATATAGCATGTGCTATTGGAAGGCTTAAGTCCAAAAAGTTTTTATGTGTATATAGATCAGGGATTTTTAGGCACTTTAAAATGACAGGTATTATTTCTATATCATGGTAATGATTACGACACAAATAAGGGGTGTATTTTAAAGATACCTTGGCTTTTATATGATTTTATTTAATGGATTGTTTATTTCATAATTTTATGTAGATCACTTAAGTGAATGTACGTATAAAAAGGTGAGTGATTTATATATGATATGTGGTTAAGGACCTAAGGTCTAAATCATGGGTACTTGCAAACATTTTCCCGGGGGGCAAAAAGTTTGGTCTTTGGTGTGACAGAGGGCTGTACTGATGCCAGCAGGTTTGTATTGGGGTGATTGGGGGGCATAAAGTGAGTCTAGGGAAAGTGAAGCATGTACATCTAGTAGCTGAGCTGAACTGCACAACGTGGAACCAGAAAACCTAGGATGAATCCCCACTTGAACAAATTGTGTGATCCTGGGCAACGGTTTCATTTCATTTTTCATATAAGAGGATCTAAAAAAATATGACCTCAAGATGCATGCTGTACAAAACCTTCTCCTGTGCTTGGATGTAATCACTAATGGCACTGTGTCACGGTTAGGGGAGGGGGAGGGAGCATGAAAGTTTCTAAGTTCATGTTTGGAAACTATCACTTGATAAAAGTACTTCTGAATGCACTGCTATAATCTGATTTACTAAGTTAAAATGGTTCTGCAGGTGAATGAAATACACTTTTTGAATTCTGAAGAGACTAATGATGTTTTTACAAGTTTGCTGTCTTTAAAACTTAAGTGTTCCTAAAGTTGAGGGGTGCAGTACACCCTAGTTACTTCTTTTCTTTAACTGCAATTAACCTTTAAATAAATGCTTGCTGCTTATTTAACTTTTTTTTAATGTTAGTGCTGATGTGGGTATACAGCAGCCCAGTGCTGCTGTTGCCCTGGGGGCCGCATGTAGTGGTCAGGGGGAAGCGCATACTAGCCCCAGGCCGTGCTTCGAGTAACACTGGTCTAAATAAACATTTCTTTTACTGACTGAAAAAAATCTTAATATTGCTTGGAGAGTGAATTTGTAAGATAAAAACTATTTCTATACCACAACAATCTGGTTTTAACACAGAGAGGACGCTTGCTGGAAGGTGCTCTTGGTGAATGTACGCACTGGCTCATCTCAGGGCACTGCAACAGCAGAAGATCAAAAGCACTGCCTGGTCTCCTGAAACAGCAGTCTAAACACCCACCCTCAGGGAGTTTAAAACCTGAGACATAAGTCAAGGGAGTAAGTAACCTTACCAAGTGAGATCAGGGCCTGGTGAATTTCCTTCATCACGTTCCTGTAGAGTTCCTTCTGCCAATCCTGCAGAAGCTTCCACTCCTCTTCAGAGAAACAGGCAGATGCATCGTGGAAGGCAGCTGGCGCCTGCCAGAGAAAATATTCAACATAAAGAAAATGGTGTAATACATACAGTTGGTGCCACATAGGCTAATATGAAGTTAAGAAAAGGCATGTTCCCTAAACTGTTAATTTGATCCTGCATGGTAATTTGCTACGTATTCTTCTGCCATCAAGTAATAACATCATGGCAACGAAAATCTGGAATCATAAGTGCATGAATGAAGCTCACCCATCAGGATCAACGTGTGATGTGAGGTCATTACCCAGTCTGAAAGTTTCGGAATCCAGTCGTGCGGTATGGACTGGGTAACTGCATCGCAAACCTATTCCGAGCTGTTAATAATCAATGTTCCACTGAACACTTAAGAGGATAGACACTTAAGGAAAGTTGTACTTTCAGTGATCTGAGATTTTCATAAGGGGCACTGGATTTTCAGTTGAATCATTACGTATTGTGCGTTGTTTCTTTCTGACTAGAAGTCCCCTCGCTTCAGGGATCACAACATTTTTCAACCGCAAACATACAAATATTACTGACGTTTATTGAAACCGATTAGGATATATTGGAGTCAGATTTGAGCAGCTTCCCTCATTTTTGGGAGGAAACTAGGGCTAACTAATTCACATATCACCTTCACTCACTTGAAACGAATGTCCACTTCCAGGCGAACCAATGAACACGATGTGGGGCACGTCTCAGAATATGACAATTACACTTAAGAACCGTCTAGATTTCATGACTTGGTGAATATAGGGCTAGTTGTAGGAAGCCTTCTTGAGGTCCCAAACAGTCCGATTCACAGAATCAGGCAGTTTGCGAAAACAAAAAGGCATCAAATGTACAAAACCCAAACTGCCGTTTGGTATCCCATTACCAACTTGTAGTTTGGGTTTGTGAATCGGTATTTGGAAGGGGCATCCCTTCCAAAGACTGATTCAATTGGTGTTAACAGATGTTTTGAGACTGAAATGCAGCCTCAAGGCATTTGCACTTCACTGCCAACTCAAAGTTGGTGTTAACCCATTCACAAATCTGAATGGGTCCCTAAGGGATTCCTTACAAAGGACTACTGCCTGCTCTTAAAAAAATGAAAGTTACAGGTTTCATTTTTTTCTTTTTAAATGCATTTCATTTTCCTTTAAGGAAAACGGGTTCTGTTTAGAAAAAGAAAAAAAAAAAAGATTGCTTATTTTAAAGCATGGCATGTGGTCAGCTGAACCAAGCAGGCCACCACCCCTGTGATGGCAGCGAACTACAGGATCTCTTCTTGACCCTTTCTTCAGGTCAAATCTACACTTGTTGATTATATGAGTTCTCTTTATTCTCTCTTTTATCTTATTCATATTTATAGATTTTTCTGCGGACTCTACTAACCATGAGGAATTTCTTTTGGTCCTAGATAGTCGGCCTTTCATAATCTCAAATGGAGAACAGTCCGTCATGTCATTAGTAGTAATCCTATACTTCCACACAGCCTTCAACACTTGTGTTTTCCACTTATCACTTTCCACACCTGCAATTTGTATAGCGCCTTTGAGCACCCTATTGAACCTTTCAATAATACCATTTCCACTTGGATTGTACAAAGAAGTTGTGCAATGTGTAATCCCTATTCTCTGCAAAGAATTCTTCGCCTTATTTGACAAAAATTGCACTCCATTATCAGTGATGATGCGCATAGGCAAACCCTCTTCGGTGAAAAATTAATCCAGGAAGGATAGCACCATATCTGTGTGTACGCTCTCCACAAATTTTATGACCTGCATTTTGAGAATACATCAATATATTTACACTTGGGACCAACTGGCCCCATAATATCCATCACAATGGTTTCCCATGGGTTATTAGGAATGGAATGCTCTTCCTTCTTCACCGACTGTTTGGTTTTAACAATGCCACTGTGCCCCTCATGGCCATTCCTCACTATGGTACACCTAAGCCCTACAGGAGGGATCTCTCCATCACCTCTCCAAATAGTACCATTGACCTGTGACAATTCATTCCTTATTTCCAAAACACCTGCAAAATGTCATCTTTCAAATATTCTTCGTTCCAAACTTCTTTTTAATAGGCAAAGCGCCTTCATCGTGAACTAGAGCAATGTGAAAATCATCCCACTCATCCCGAATATTCCCTATTATAGGTATAGGCAATCCGGATAAAAAAAAAATCAAAAAAAAATCAGCCATAATCTTGTCCCTTCCTGGTACACACACTACTTTATTTATAAAGTCTTGTAGCCTCACAGATATTCTAGCAATCCTCGCAGGAGCTTTAATCATTCCTTCTGTAGTAAGTAAAGGTACTAAAGGCTTATGATCACTCCTGATGTCACACTGTTTACCCCATATGAAAGGACTGAAGTGCTCTAATGCCCAAACGTAAGCCAAAGTCTCCCTCTCAATGGTAGAATACTTCTCAGTAGGAGACAATGTCCAGGAAGCATACGCTATGATGGACTCACCGCCGTTCTCAATTTTCTGTGCTAGTATGGCACCCAACCCCTTGGAACTGGCATCCGCTGGGACGACACAAGTAAGCGGAGGGTCAAATCCACTCAATGAAGCAGCTATCGCTATTTTCACATCCTGAAACTCTTTTTCACATTCAGCATCCAATAAAAACGTATTCTTGTTTTTTAGGAATTGCCTAATATAGAAAGTCCTGCATGAGAAATTCTGCATGTACTTAAAGTAAAACTCAGTTAAACAAAGAAATGACCTCACATCATCTTTAGAAACTGGGGAAGGAGCTCAACGAATGGCCTCAACTAAATCAGGTTTGGGTTATATTCTTTCCTCACATAAGACATGTCCTAAATATGTAACTGAAGAGACAGCAAACTTGCATTTTGAGTGTTTCACTGTTAATGCTTTGACACATAACGTTTTCAACAACTTCTCTAAGGTGTTATCATGCTCTGCTTTGTTGTTTCCAAAAATAAGGATATCATCCTGGAAACAAACAGTATTCTTACAATCCCCAAACAGATCATGCATAATGCGCTGGAATACAGCTGCCGCTGAAGCGAGTCCAAATGGCATTCTCTTAAAATTGATAACAGCCAAATGTTTTGATGAAAGCAGTATAACTTTTGCAACAGTCATGCAGTGCGATCTGGTGGTAGGCAGCCGACAGATCAATGCCTGAAAAGAATTTGGCTTTGCCCACCATAACGAACATTTCAGTAATACGAGCGAACATTTCAGCAATACGTGGTAGGGGAAACTAATCAATAACAATATTATTGTCATGGTGGCGCAAGTCGATGCATAATCTAATATTGCCATTAGTTCACCTTGCGATCATAATGAGACACCCACTCTGAAGATTCAATATTTTCAATAATGTCTTCCTTTAATAATTTTTTAAGCTCTCTTTCCACCTCATTTCTCACCACTATGGGAAGGTTCCTTGATTTATAAAGTTTTTCCTTTAAAATAATTTTTGGTTTGAAATTGTTTAGTTCTCCAATACCATCCCTAAAAACCTCGGGGAACTTTTTTTAACATTTCCTCCCCACAACCATTGCAATCATCAACCACCTTAACAGGATCTGGACTATTAGGGTTTAATATGATGTCAAGTTTCTGTTGCTCGAACCAACCCAAGACTGAAGGTCCTTGTTTAGACACATACAGTTTTGCAACACAGTTACGGGTTTTGAATCTAAAAAGCAGTGTACGGAAACCAATTGTTTCTACTCTCTCACCCAAATACCCCTCTGGATGAATACCTGGCATGTCTAGGTTGGCTCCCAGCCTCTCAACAAACTTGGATGTCCATATATTCTCATTGACAATGGGATAGGAAGACCCAGAATCTGCATACATTTGAATCTCCAATTGTCATGTCACAAACAGGTTTAATCAAAACATTATCGATATTCAAAATAACTGGTGAAGATTCCTTAATGTTTAGTACAAACAAATTGTTTTCCTCAATGCCATGACACTCAAAAATCGCCCTCGCTATTATTGCCATCTACCACGCACTTGACCCTATTGTTTTTGCATTTTTTGCACACTTTAGCAAAATGTCCAATCACACCACACACAGAACACTTTTGCTTATTAGCTGGACACAATTTGCTGTCAGCAAGATGAAAGGAAAATGCTACTTACCAGTATGCATCTGGTCTTGGCATGTAGAGCTGCAGATCCACACACTAAGCATAGATCGCCATCTGGTTTTGGGCCCAGATGTTTGCACTTGTTTTTGTCTTGGAAAAGTCTTTGGAAGTCACAAGATGGGTGACTCCTCCTTTGGATGATAGTGCGCATGGGCATCGGCTCGATCTTCAGATTATTTTTCGCAAGCAGGGAAATGATGGAGCTTTGTGAGAAACAGAAAAGATGCCCATGTATGCTGTATCTAATTAAGATAATACTGGAACAGATAAAAGTAGCCGGGGAGGTGGGTGGGCGTGTGTGGATCTGCAGCTCTACATGCCAAGAATAGATGCATACTGGTAAGTAGCATTTTCCGTTCGAGGCATATGAGCTGCAGATCACACACTAAGCATAGATTGTATAGCAGTACCCCTCCTTAGCGGTGACCACCAGTATCTGTTGCAGTAGTTTGAAATAATGTTTTGAGTACAGCCTGGTCCACACTAGCTTGCTGTTTTGATTGCACATTTACACAACAGTGCTTTGTGAATGTGTGTGGTGTAGACCATGTAGCTGCTTTGCAGATGTCATGTAAGGGAATGTTCCCTAAAAATGCCATTGAAGCCCCTATCTTTCGGGTAGAGTGGGCTTTAGGGGGAATTGATAATGTACGTTTTGCTTTGTGATAGCAAATCTGTATGCATTTGACAATCCACCTTGCTATCCCAGATTTTGATATGGGGTTGCCTTTATGTGGTGGTGAGAAGGATACGAAAAGTTGTTTTGTCTTGCGAAAAGGTTTTGTTCTCTTAATGTAATAAAGCAGTGCTCTTTTGACATCTAGAGTGTGGAGAGCTCTCTCTGTGACTGTTTGAGGTTGCAAGAAGAACATTGGCAACTATACAGACTGATGGAGGTGGAAGGGAGAAATAACCTTAGGGAGGAATTTAGGATTAGCCCGTAGAACAACCTTATTATGATGTATTTGTAAAAAAGGTTCCTGAATGGTTAGTGCTTGAAGCTCACTAACTCTTCTAAGAGAAGTGGTGGCAACTAAAAAAGCAACTTTCCATGTTAAAAATTGTACCTCCCATTTATGTAGAGGTTCAAATGGAGGACCCATTAGTCTTGTGAGAACTATGTTTAAATTCCACACAGGTGAGGGTGGAACTCTGGGAGGAATTATTCTTTGAGGCCTTCCATAAAGGTTTTGATGGCAGGCTCTCTAAAATGTGATAAGTGTAGCCTATTTTATAAATAGGCTGCTATGGCAGCGAGGTGCAACCTGATAGATGCATAAGCCAAGTTACACCTTTGGAGATGTAGCAGGTAACCTATGATGTGTTGGATAGACACATCTAGGGGATTGATGGTCTTGTTATGACAATATATAACAAATCTTTTCCACTTGGCTGCATAGCAGGCTCTAGTGGTGGGACGTCTAGCCTCTTTAACAATAGTTTAAGGTAACCGAATTCTAAGACCTCAGGAGCCAGATAGCAAGGTTGAGCTGAGCTGGATCCAGGTGTCTGGTCTCTCCACGGTTCTGGGTTAAGAGGCATGGGGAGAGGTGTAGTTTTTAATGTGGAACCACAGATAGTTCCAGTAATGTGGTGTACCACAGTTGTCTGGCCCAAGTTGGAGCAACTAGAATGAGAGTCAGTGAGTGTTGCCGTAGCTTTCGCACCACCAGTGGAATGAGTGGGAGAGGCGGAAAAGCGTACGCAAATCTGCCTGACCAATTCATCCATATCGCATTGCCTTTGGACAATGGGTGTGGGAATCTGGCGGTGAAGCTTGGGCATTTGGCGTTTTCGTGTGTGGCGAAGAGGTCTATGTGTGGTTGGCCCCACATTTGAAAAAATGGTTGAAGAACTTGTGGCTGAAGTTCCCACTCGTGAATCTGTTGCGTTTGACAGCTTAACAGATCGGATATTTTGTTTTGTACTCGCAGGACATGTTGGGCTAGGAGAAAAATGTTCTGCTGTATAGCCCATCTCCATATGCTTTGTGCTAGTTGAGAGAGCTGTAGAGAATGTGTCCCGTCTTGTTTCTGTATGTAGTAAATAGCTGTCATGTTGTCCATGTGGACTAGGACAGCCTTGCCTGATGTTTGCTTCTGGAATGCCTTTGGGGCTAGGAATATGGCTAGTAACTCCAGGTGGTTGATGTGGAGTAATTTCTGTTGAGGAGTCCACCTGGCCTGCATGGTGTGATGTAAAAGATGAGCTCCCCAGCCGGAGAGCGGTGCGTCCGCTGTGAGGACAATCTGTGAAACTGGCTCTAGGAACGGGCGTCCTTTGGAAAGGTTTTTGGTGGTCCACTACTGCAGAGAGCGATGAGTGCGACCGTCTTCCAACACCAGATCTGTTAACTGACCTTGAGCCTGGTTCCATTGGCGTGCTAGGCACTCTTGGAGAGTACGCATCTGGAGTCTTGCGTGAGGCACTATGAATATGCAAGAGGCCATCATCCCTACGAGTTGCATGAACACTCGAGCTGGAAGAGAGTGTTGAGGCTGAAATTTGGTTATGAGGGTGTGCATGCTTGCTATCCTGGCAGAACTGGGATAAACAAGCGCTTTTGAGGTGTCTATTGTGGCACCTAGGTACTGTTGATGTGGGACGGTTGTAGATGAGACTTTATTTATTTTATTTATTTATTTTGAAAGTTTTATAGAGCGCGAACAAGATCCTTGCGGATATCAGAGCGCTATACATAACAACTGGCTGTAAGTAGAACAAACAAGAATATGCAAGTAAACAATCATATAAAACAATAATTAGTGCACATATAGTAGGAGGATTAAAGCATGGTGCTGTCTATTATAACAGGAGCTAAAGAACTCAGGTCTGAGGAGATAGTGCTCATGTAAATTTTGCCATAAGAAACGCTTTAACTTCTTTTTTGAAAGAGGCGGAGGAGGCATTCCGTCTGGTTTCAGGGGGAAGAGTGTTCCAAATTCTGGGCGCCATCCCTGAGAAGGATCGATTATAAGTTTTCTTATTGTTGAACCTTTGAGGTTTCAGTAAAAGGTTTTCAGCACTCCTGGAAGACCTTAGACCATCAGAGAGTGTCAATTTCTGCGCGAGGTAGCTGGGAGAACTGTGGTGTAAGGCTTTATGAGTCATGCACGCCACTTTTAGGTAGATTCTAGCTTCAAATGGAAGCCAGTACAAGGATTTTAAGTCCGGGGTAATGTGTGCAGATCTTTTCGAGCCAGTGATGAGTCTTGCTGCAGCGTTGATGGACGCTCTTAAGGGTGCTGTAGCAGCTTTTGGTAGGCCACACAGGGAGACACTTCCGTAATCCACACAAGGGATAACTAGAGCTTGTACAGCCAAGTTAAGGTCCTCGACTGGCAGGAAGGGTTTCAGCTTCCTTAGGGTACTTATCTGGAAATTAGCTCTCTTTGTAGCATTACTGATGTGTTTTTTCATCATGAGGTTGTTGTCGAGAGTGATCCCCAAGGATTTTGCTGAGTCCACGATAGTTGGTTGTACGTTGAAAGCAGTGAGCTGTTTGATCAAGTCGTGCATTAAGGGGATCTTGGCAGGTGGTGCAATGAGGAGGAATTCTGTTTTCAGTGCGTTCAACTTGAGATGATTTTCTGATAACCAAGACTGGGTGATCTTGAGTGTGGAGTTGAGCATATTAATGTCTTCTATGGAGTTGATCTTGAGGTATAGTTGTGTGTCATTCGCATACATATGAAATTGAACATTGGATGTTTGCAGGATTTCAGTGAGCGGTTCCATGAACAAGTTAAATAAGGATGGTGAAAGTGCGGACCCTTGCGGCACCCCAAGAGTTACAGGAGAGGAATTGGAGGAATTGGTTTACTGTAAACCCCAAGTCGTGGAGCAGTTGAATAGTGGCATGAGTGTGGTGTACACACTGACTGTATGAGCTGGCTTTTATGAGCCAGTCGTCTAGATATGGGAAATGTAGGAAGGTGGATATCTCACTATGGTTACCCCCAATTTTTTGCCTAGTGTCTAGCTGGTTTTTCGACCAGGGCATTGGTGTATCTAAGGCCTACCAGGGGCTGAAGCATGTATTGTGCCACCCCTGGCCTGGCCTAGCAATTTGACACAACTGGCTGATCACTCAGCTGGGGTAAGTTGGTGTAACCACCTCTTACTTAGGTGTAGTATACCTATACCTAACCTTAAATGGGACACATGTTAACCTATAAGTCACTCCTATGGCAGGCCTTAACAATCCTGAAGGCAGAGTGCTTGGTTCCATGTGAGATGGTGCTCTGGCATGAGCTGAGCCTGTCTGCAGTGGTCGGAACAACTTCCTTCTACCGTTTCCAGATATCGCCATACCATATACTCTTAAGTGCATTATGAATCTCGCGGTTAAATGCTATCTTTCAAAACATGTCGAGTAAGGTGTCATACGAAATGGAATACTAACCCCTCGCCAATTCTGGCGACGGGGTTAGCATTCCACCCTTCTAGAGGGACACGACATGTACAGTACCTGAAACCCGGGTAAAATCAGACATAGCCTCAGCTCCACAAAATGGATGCTGCCACCACAGACACAAGTCTGCCCTCCTGCTGCTGGGAGTCCTTCCAGCTTGGGAGACGTGGACAAAGGGTTTCCTGCCAGGAGAGGTGCGTGCACCACCCCAGACAGGATTTTGTGTATTTGTCAGGTAGGGCTTGAATAGAATCAGACATGCCTGAGGCTCACAAGGAGCCTCGGTGCATATGCCAGTTCAAACCGGTCCTGGGGCACACCAGCCCCGGACCTGGGGCGAGCTGGACAAAGGATTGGGGGTGTAACCACCCCCCTTCCTGGTCCCACCCTTAGGGAGGGACCTAGCAGGTAGTCCGGCCCCTAGAATCCGTTTAAAGGTAGGAGCTGTGTCCTAAGACTTCAGACATCCTGGAATCAACTTACTACATAGAAGAAGACGGGAACTTCGACGCTCTGCTGCACAGAGGACAGAAGGAAATCTCCCCTATGGTCAGGGAGTGACCATCTTGCTAACACAAGCACCAACCAGCTACTCGACGTCTGCTTTGCCGCCGCCTCCTGCCGGAGCCCGAGCCCAGAGCCCGACAAGACCTGGACCTCCAGACCTCTCACTGCCCGATCCACAGTCCCTGAGAAGAAGGAACCCGTGGCGGCACCGAGACACGTGGAGCCAGCCATCTTGAAAGACCCACGACAAGCTGCAAGCGCGACAACAGAGGCTCCCTCCAAGTTGTGCTTTGGGTCCTGACAAGCCCAACATCCGAGCAGCATCTGCACCCAAGGTGAGCCCTCCAGCATCTCCACGATCTGCGTGGGGCCCCTCTGCACTTTGCATCTCGACGCGCCTGCCCGGTCCCTGGCCCGTTGGCTAGTGGCCATTTTGGCGACGAACCTTGAATATTACGACGCTGGTCTGGTTGCTCCAGACTGGCCCTTGCTCCCCTCCAAAGGAGCAGCCCCTCTGACCTTGCTGGTCAGAGTAATCAGCTTTCTTCATTCTTCACGACTTCTGCTTTTGCCAAGGCTTGTTTGCTTCCTTCGAGTCGCCGACACCGCCGACAGCGAGAGCCTGCGTGGGACAGCTCGTGAATCGACTCCTGGACGTCGACCTTCAGGGACCACGTGGCTGCGGAGACAAGCTACACCTCATCACCTGTTTGCACCCGACATCGCCTGGTACCTACCTGGTGCCACGCCGGTCACTGGCTAGTGACTGTGAACACTGTCCTCTCTGCTTTCAGGTCTTCTACAACTCCGATCCACCCTTGGATCCACCGCATCTCTTCTGGGCCGACCGCCTGCAGCATCTTTGTCATCAGGCTCCATTGAACAGATAGACGAAACCCGACGCACTTCGAGACCTATGCACCCGCTTCCTGTGGGTGAGGTAAAGCTGGCACTCCGGTGCCCAAGTGTAGAGAAACATCTCTAGTGTCTGTGTTATAAGTCTTAAGTTCGTAGTCCATCCAGAAGACCCTTCTAGCAGTAACTTTTGAACTTTTACGCACCCATTGAAAACCTATGGGAGCCCGCGTGTAACTTTCCTCACTGCACACGCGACCCGTGGACCTCCTGGTCACTAACCAACGTTAGCTCCTTGTAGGCCCAGCGATTCTAGAGGCCCTAGGCCTTTTCCCTTTCTTAGTCGTGGTACTTATACCACTATTTTAGTATATGGTTTGAGTGGCCACCAGGGCCCATCCATATAAAGTGCAACTTCTGTATATTGTGATACTTTCTTGTTTAACGATTTGTGCTCCTGTGCTCATAAAGAGTCTAGGGGATACTTTGAGTAATAAATACATATATATTTTGAATATATATCTGTGTGGTGTCCTTTCATTGGTATAAAAGGGGGTTACATATGGTAAAACAGCCTGCTTAACACGCTTTAACGAGTTTAGCCTCAAAGACTGCTTAGCCTACGCTACCACTAGGGCAGCTAGTCCGAAAAGGTTGACTTACAACCACACCATAAGGGTTGCTTGGCATGGTACAAGGTGGTCACTTTAATTAGTGAACATCATATACCAGGCCAACTTCTCACATTGGTGAGCAGCGGTTGGATTTGAGCTTGCTGTGTTTTACCTCTGTAATCTCTTTGTTACCAATTGAAAGATCATACAGGTACCTTTAGGTACATATAAAACAAGATTAGATATACTTAAGTTCTACTGAACTTAGTTGTTGTAGAGCAAAGGGAGTTGCACACCCTGACTACAACTACTAGATAGGTTTAGTAGGTAAACCCAAGTGTAGGTAGATTGCAACACATCCACCCACACTTAAGAGCAATGGCTGGGGCAGAGGGGTCCAATGTACCCATCTCTGTCGAGAGTGACCCCCAGAGGGCACCAACCATCTTTGCTACCCTAAATCAAAATGAGCTCAGGCAGTTGGCAAATATCAGGGGCCTTAAACAGCCCAGGAACCCTACCTCTGCTGAACTCAGAGAACTCTTACAAGCTGATGAAGATCAGAGAGCTCTCAAGAAAGCCTCCCAGTTAGACCCCTTAGGGACAGGAACAGGAGGCCCTCCTTCTGAAGATGCCAATGAAGTACCCCTTTCCCACAGTCGCCCCTTAGTTGAGAATCTGACTACAGATGATGAGAATCAGCATAGGGACAGGGATGACAAAGGGGGTGAATCTGACAGTAGCAGCAGTTCAGATGGGGGAGATAGCCCTGTGCCAGGTGCCAGACCTGGCTCAGCTAACTTAAGGCTACTGGGGACTGATAATGGATTCACCCCATTGGATCTCCCTAGTGGACTTAACCAGGGGTTTGGGAGGCAGAGGAATCACTCAGGTGACTCTAATGCTTCTCATGCCTCTAGAGGCTCTCAAGGTCGCTCCAGAAGGGGGATGACCAGCCCTCAGAGGAGGGAGCATGAGGCCAGAATGAAGGAAGCTCAGCTGAGGATCAGGAGACAGGAGCTAGAAGTAGCCCTGATGGAAGAGAAACTGAACAAGGCTAGGCAACCTAGAGAGAGTGGGTCTATACCCACTGGTGGCAGCCCTGTCCCCAAGGACAAAGATAGGGTCTTTGACAATAGGAACCTGTCCAAGGTTGTGCCCCCCTACAAACGTGGGGATGATATCCACAAGTGGATGACTGCTCTTGAGAGAGCCTGCAAAGTGCAGCAGGTTCCTGAAGACCAGTGGGCAGCAATCTTATGGCTCTCCTTTGAAGGTAGAGGCAGAGATAGACTCCTCACTGTTAGAGAGGAGGATGTCAGAAACTACAGAGCCCTGAAGAGGGTTGATGGGTTAGGCTTAACCACTGAACAGTACAGGTTAATGTTCAGAGATACCCAGAAGACACAGACTCAGGACTGGTCTGAATATGTGGAATGTGCCACTAAGGCTTTGGAGGGTTG
Source organism: Triturus cristatus (assembly GCF_964204655.1). Classification (NCBI taxonomy): domain Eukaryota; kingdom Metazoa; phylum Chordata; class Amphibia; order Caudata; family Salamandridae; genus Triturus; species Triturus cristatus. The sequence goes on from NC_140592.1 coordinate 2,487,008, forward strand.
GTTGCTGGGAAGCAAGGTGTCTGATTATACAGGATTGTACAATTTGATGATGAGAGAGCAGATTTTAAGTACTTGTCAAAACCAGCTTCTCCATCAACACCTGGTAGACTCAGATTTGACCTCTCCCCAAGAATTAGGAAAGAGGGCAGATAAATGGGTCAGGACCAGGATCAGGCCTAAAAACCAGGGTGGTGACCAAAAGAAAGATACCACCAAGCCTCAAGAGAAGGGTGGGGATAAAGCAAAAGAGAAATCTTCCTCAGGGCCCCAAAACCCCACACAGGGTGGTGGGTCCCAAGCTCCCTCCTCTACCACAGCTAAAAAGCCTTACTGCCATGAATGTAAAATTCCTGGGCATTGGAAAACTGACAGCAGTTGCCCAAAGGCTAAAAACAAAACTGTTCCTCCAATTACTCCTGTCACACCACCTATTACTGTCAGCAGTAATCCCCCAGGTGGTGGGAGTGCCCCCAGACATTTGGGTGGGTTTACTTGGGGAACACAGGGGGACCCTGGCTTAGCCAATTCCCCTACAGCAACTACTCTTGTCTATGATGGTGGCATGGGTTTGCCAACTTCACTGCCTGTCCCAACACTTTGGGTAGGTACAGACAGGAGCCCTACATCAATGGTACAAAAGCTAAGGCCTACAGAGACACTGGAGCTAGCATCACTATGGTGGCCCATTGGCTAGTTCCCTCTGAGCAGCTTTTGCCTGGTTTCTCCTACCAGGTAACTAACATTGATGGCAAACAGAATAGTCATCCCATGGCAGAGGTATGTCTCAGCTGGGGAGGTGTCACTGGCCCTAAAAGGGTGGCAGTGTCCCCAAACTTGCCTATAGACTGCTTACTGGGGAATGACTTAGAACTCTCAGCTTGGGCTGGAGTTGAACAAAACACCCATTCTAAAATGGTAGGCCTTTCACAAAAGGGTAGTGGGGTTGTGCCATTCACAACCCCTGTCCAAATAGATTTCCTCCCTGGAAAGGTTGGAAGGGCAGTGGTAGCCACAGCCCAGGCACAGACAGACTTCCCTGTAGAGACTGGCAGAGCTGTGACAGTCACAGCTCAAACACAAACTGAGTGCCCCCCTGAAAAGGTTGGCAAGGCTGTAATGGTCTCATCCTATACTCAGACTGACATAGGTGTAGTGAATCCTGAAACTATGGATCACTCCACACAAACAGAGAGTAGTGGGGAGGAAGAAAAGTCTCCCTCTCCCCAGATATTAGGAAAAGGTCAGCCTCCTCAGGGATCTGACCTCACCCCTTGTAAAGGAACTGCCCCAGAGGTAGCCAGGCCTGACCTGGCAGAGCCTCTGATGTCAGTGGCCCCTTCCAAGGTGGGACCCAGTCTGGTGCAGGCAGCCTGCCTCTCTCAACCCTGCCTCAGTCAGCCCAGGGCTGCAAAGGTCGGGGAGGCCAGTGGACCCCAAGAGGGCCCCTGTCCACAAGAACCCCCCCCCCATCAAAAGAATGAGGATTGCCTGACTAGTAGCCCTAGCCAGGTGATGGGTAAAAACATTCCTGAGGGATCTCCTTCACAGGTAGTTAGGGACCTCCCCCAGAGGGATTCTGTTGGGCACAGGCAAACATGGGATCTTAGGGCCCCAAACCTGACCTGTCCCTCCAGTAAGCCCACAAAAGGGACCCAGCCTCCAGCTTTAGGTAGCCAGAGGCTGACCCTGAGAGCACAGTGCAACTCAGCTAAAGAAAGAAAGGCATCCATGGTGGAGGATGATTGGAGGAAGCTGAGGCCTCACTTTGAGGACACTCACTTCAGTACTCCAATTCAACACCAGCCTTTTACTTTGCAAAGACACACCAAAGGTAGAGATTCCCTATGGTGGAGACCCTATGATACCTTTAGGGTGAGGGATTGCTTAGTGGACCATGAGACAGGGGGTAACCATGCCAGTGCTGGTTCTTCCTTATATGGCCACTTGGGCAATAGAGGCTTACCTGGTCAAGGACAGCCTTATCTCCCTTCGTTTGGGGGGGGGGGGGGGATGGGTTGTGAATGAAGGTGGATATCTGACTATGGTTACCCCCAATTTTTTGCCTAGTGTCATGCTGGTTTTTCGACTTAGTTGGCCTGAGATCCTGCCATTCAGGATCTCAGCCCATCTGCTCTCTCTTTAAAATGGACTCCATGCACTCCAGGTGCATAACCAATTGGAATTGGATCACCCTGTGAGCCCCTGTACCAGTGTACACTAGGTACCCAGGGCATTGGTGTATCTAAGGCCTACCAGGGGCTGAAGCATGTATTGTGCCACCCCTGGCCTGGCCTAGCAATTTGACACAACTGGCTGATCACTCAGCTGGGGTAAGTTGGTGTAACCACCTCTTACTTAGGTGTAGTATACCTATACCTAACCTTAAATGGGACACATGTTAACCTATAAGTCACTCCTATGGCAGGCCTTAACAATCCTGAAGGCAGAGTGCTTGGTTCCATGTGAGATGGTGCTCTGGCATGAGCTGAGCCAGTCTGCAGTGGTCGGAACAACTTCCTTCTACCGTTTCCAGATATCGCCATACTATATACTCTTAAGTGCATTATGAACCTCGCGGTTAAATGCTATCTTTCAAAACATGTCGAGTAAGGTGTCATACGAAATGGAATACTAACCCCTCGCCAATTCTGGCGACGGGGTTAGCATTCCACCCTTCTAGAGGGACACGACATGTACAGTACCTGAAACCCGGGTAAAATCAGACATAGCCTCAACTCCACAAAATGGATGCTGCCACCACAGACACAAGTCTGCCCTCCTGCTGCTGGGAGTCCTTCCAGCTTGGGAGACGTGGACAAAGGGTTTCCTGCCAGGGGAGGTGCGTGCACCACCCCAGACAGGATTTTGTGTATTGGTCAGGTAGGGCTTGAATAGAATCAGACATGCCTGAGGCTCACAAGGAGCCTCGGTGCTTATGCCAGTTCAAACCGGTCCTGGGGCACACCAGCTCCGGACCTGGGGCGAGCTGGACTAAGGATTGGGGGTGTAACCACCCCCCTTCCTGGTCCCACCCTTAGGAAGGGACCTAGCAGGTAGTCCGGCCCCTAGAATCCGTTTAAAGGTAGGAGCTGTGTCCTAAGACTTCAGACATCCTGGAATCAACTTACTACAAAGAAGAAGACAGGAACTTCGACGCTCTGCTGCACAGAGGACAGAAGGAAATCTCCCCTATGGTCAGGGAGTGACCATCATGCTAACGCAAGCACCAACCAGCTACTCGACGTCTGCTTTGCCGCCGCCTCCTGCCGGAGCCCGAGCCCAGAGCCCGAAAAGACCTGGACCTCCAGACCTCTCACCGCCCGATCCACAGTCCTTGAGAAGAAGGAATCCGTGGAGGCACCGAGACACGTGGAGCCAGCCATCTTGAAAGACCCACGACAAGCTGCAAGCGCGACAAAAGAGGCTCCCTCTAAGTTGTGCTTTGGGTCCTGAGAAGCCCAACATCCGAGCAGAATCTGCACCCAAGGTGAGCCCTCCAGCATCTCCACGATCTGCGTGGGGCCCCTCTGCACTTTGCATCACGACGCGCCTGCCCGGTCCCTGGCCCGTTGGCTAGTGGCCATTTTGGCGACGAACCTTGAATATTACGACGCTGATCTGGTTGCTCCAGACTGGCCCTTGCTCCCCTCCAAAGGAGCAGCCCCTCTGACCTTGCTGGTCAGAGTAATCAGCTTTCTTCATTCTTCACGACTTCTGCTTTTGCCAAGGCTTGTTTGCTTCCTTCGAGTCGCCGACACCGCCGACAGCGAGAGCCTGCGTGGGACAGCTCGTGAATCAACTCCTGGACGTCGTCGACCTTCAGGGACCACGTGGCTGCGGAGACAAGCTACACCTCATCACCTGTTTGCACCCGACATCGCCTGGTACCTATCTGGTGCCACGCCGGTCACTGGCTAGTGACTGTGAACACTGTCCCCTCTGCTTTCAGGTCTTCTACAACTCCGATCCACCCTTGGATCCACCGCATCTCTTCTGGGCCGACCGCCTGCAGCATCTTTGTCATCAGGCTCCATTGAACAGATAGACGAAACCCGACGCACTTCGAGACCTATGCACCCGCTTCCTGTGGGTGAGGTAAAGCTGGCACTCCGGTGCCCAAGTGTAGAGAAACATCTCTAGTGTCTGTGTTTTAAGTCTTAAGTTCGTAGTCCATCCAGAAGACCCTTCTAGCAGTAACTTTTGAACTTTTACGCACCCATTGAAAACCTATGGGAGCCCGCGTGTAACTTTCCTCACTGCACACGCGACCCGTGGACCTCCTGGTCACTAACTAACGTTAGCTCCTTGTAGGCCCAGCAATTCTAGAGGCCCTAGGCCTTTTCCCTTTCTTAGTCGTGGTACTTATACCACTATTTTAGTATATGGTTTGAGTGGCCACCAGGGCCCATCCATATAAAGTGCAACTTCTGTATATTGTGATACTTTCTTGTTTAACGATTTGTGCTCCTGTGCTCATAAAGAGTCTAGGGAAACTTTGAGTAATAAATACATATATATTTTGAATATATATCTGTGTGGTGTCCTTTCATTGGTATAAAAGGGGGTTACATATGGTAAAACAGCCTGCTTAACACGCTTTAACGAGTTTAGCCTCAAAGCCTGCTTAGCCTACGCTACCACTAGGGCAGCTAGTCCGAAAAGGTTGACTTACAACCACACCATAAGGGTTGCTTGGCATGGTACAAGGTGGTCACTTTAATTAGTGAACATCATATACCAGGCCAACTTATCACAGGAAGACCTGAATGTGCTGTCTTCTTAGATGAGCTGCCACTACCGCCAGGCACTTGGTGAATACCCGGGGTGCGGAGGTGACTCCGAAAGGGAGTACTTTAAATTGGTAGTGTTGACCGTCCACTACAAACCTGAGATATTTCCTGTGAGATGTGTGAATGGAAATATGAAAGTAGGCGTCCTTGAGATCTAGAATGACAAGGAAGTCGCCTTGTGAATGAAGAGGAAGGACCTGCTGAAGTGTGACCATGTGGAAATGGTCTGACTGTATGTAGAGGTTTAGGGATCTGAGGTCTAGAATAGGTCTCAGAGAGCCGTCCTTTTTTGGTATGAGAAAATACAGAGAGTAAACTCCTGTGTTTTGTTGGTGCAGGGGAACTGGTTCTATTGCACTGTTTTGTAGGAGGGAGATGACTTTGTGCTTAAACAGCGAAAAATGTTCTGACGACATTGGGCACTGTTTGGGCAGTATGTTTGGGGGGTAGAGGGGAGTTCTCGACAGTAACCCGATTGAATGGTTTGTCTCACCCACCTGTCTGTGGTGATGTTGGACCAGACAGGCAAGAAATGTTGTAATCTTCCCCCGACCGGAGTGGAATGGGCCGGGGGGAACGGTGGGAAGTCATTGGGTAGGGGTGGAGGCAGAGCGGGTGTTGTTGGTCGTGCCTCTACCCTTGTTATTGTTGCCTCTGTAGCCTCCTCTCTGGTAACCTCTGGTGAATGTAGACTGGGTGGGAGTCTTATAAGAGGTGGAGGGGTTGTCAGAGGAGTAGCCTCTGGAGGTGCCCTTGTAAGAGGGACGACAAAAGGAACGTCTAGGAGCTTGCAATTGCAAGGCTCCCATTGATTTAGCTGCGTCCGTGTCCTTCTTCATCTTTTCAAGGGATGAATATACATTAGGGCCAAATAAGTGTTCCTGATCGAATGGTTGGTTTAAGATGGAACTTTGTACTTCTGGTTTTAAACCTGAAATGCGTAGCCAGGCATGTCTACGCAGGAGAACACTTGTGTTGACAGCTCTGGAGGCGGTATCTGCCAAGTCCAGCGTGCAACGAATAGAGGTGTTGGTGATGAGTTTCCCCTCTTGTATAAGGTGATTGGCCTTGCTCTTATATTTGTCCGGGAGGTGTTGCAATAGGGTTTCGAGCTGGTCGTAATGTGCCCTATCGTAACTGGTTAACAGTGCTTGAGTGTTGGCGATATGCCATATGTTAGCTGCCTGTGAAGCGGTTCTTTTGCCAGAGGCGTCTTAGAGTTTGGACTCTTCATCGGGGGTAGAGCGTCCCCGGATGTCTGAGATTTGGCCCTTTCTCTAGCATTGGAGACTACAAGGGAGTCTAGTGGTATGGGGCCCTTAATGTAAGCTGGGTCTGCTGGGGCAGGCTTGTACTTTTTCTCGATCCTGGGGTTAATATCCCTAGCATTGACAGGATCTTTAAATACCTCAGGTGCATGCTTGGTGACTCCTTTTAGCATGGGCAGAGTAGTGGTGTACCTTTGTGGGTTATCAAAGGTGTCCATAAGGAAATCTTCTACCACGGGGTTAGTATGTAAGTCAACCCTGTGGTATTGGGCAGCTCTATGTATGAGCTGATGAAAACCCATTGTGTCCTCCGGAGGGGAAGGCCTGGAAGGGTAGATGTCATCCTGTGGAACATTAGGGACATCTGGCGTACTGTAATCGTCCCAGGGGTCAGGGGAATAAGGTGGATCCCTTAGTGGCTCATCATCCGCACTCCCTTCTGTGTCATCAGAGGTGTCATCATCATCCATTGGTGGAGGGGATGGTGTAGGAGAATGGTGTGGCGGGGGAGGTGGTCGAGAAGGGACTCTGAGGGGAGATGTGTCAATGTCCCTTTTTTTAGGTGGTGGAGCCGGTATATGCGTATCCAGTGGTCTCTTCTTTGTACTTCAAGTCAGCTGACCAGTTTTAGGGTCTTTTAGAAGAGTTTTCTGTTTAGGGTCTGATAGAGGCTGGTCTTTTGGCGCCGACCGTTTCGGTTCGGAAGACTTGCGCGACACCGACTCTGGAACGGTTTTGTGCTCCTTTGGCCTGGAACTGTGATGTTTTACAGTCTCTGTGGCCGCTTGTGGAACCAGCTGTTTTTTCGGTTCCAAGCCTTTTTTCGGCTCCGAAGAGTGTGAATCTGAAGCTTTAGGGATCGGCTTTTTGCTCGGCTCCGAGTGTTTTTCAGTGCCGAGTGCTTGGATGTGGAGGCAGCGATCAGCACGGAGGAGGAGGAGGACAGTTTCTTTTTCGGTGCCGGTGACCGCTCGGTACCGATGGTAGACTGACTCGAGCCTGAGTCGCCTGAAGGCTTAGTAGGCTTCTTTGCCGGGCCCGAGGGCAGGGCATGTGACGCAGTCTCTCGGTGTGCACCTGGGCCCGAAGGTGAAGGTGTGAACGAAGCCTTTTTCGACGGTGCAGGGAGGGGGTCAGGGTCGACGTCTTTACTCACGACCCGCTGCCCCGGAGTGATGTCCTCGATGTCAGAGTCATCGGCTTCGGAGGCGCTGACGGGGCCTTCTTTGATTCGCTCCTGTTCTGGTACACCGACACCCTCCTGGAAGATGTCATCGGGAATGGGCGCCGATGAGCGAGCCATTGTTCTCCTGGCTCGACGATCTCAAATGGTCTTCTTCAAGCGGAAAGAGGCACAAGCTGCACAGTCTCTGGCCTCGTGCTCCGGAGACAAGCAGAGGTTGCACACCTCATGCAGATCCGTGTGGGGAAATATCGACCCATATTGAGGACATTTCTTGAATGGGGTCCTTTCCATGAGCCAGATACCAAGGCCCAGGTAGGCCCGAAGGTCTTCGTCGATGACCGGAATCGAGGACTTTGATGCTGAAGAGATGCGCGACGACTACGGATCGCGATTGAAAACAATACCAGAGAAGAGTGAAGGATTGCGCGTCGAGAGTGGAATCAGTGACGGTTCCGAACTGGAGTGCGAGAAACCCATCCGAGCCCGATGACGGGAAAAAACTATCTGAAGATGGAGCCGATGCCCGTGTGCACTATCATCCAAAGGAGGAGTCACCTATCTCGAGACTTCCAAAGACTTTTCCAAGACAAAAACAAGTGCAAACATCCGGGCCCAACACCAGATGGCGATCTATGCTTAGTGTGTGCTTTGCAGCTCATATGCCTCGAACCTTACTTTTGCATCTGTAACATCTCAACTTGTCCCTATGAAATTCTACGGGCTGATCCTTCGTACACCCAGTCTTCTTTTTACTCACTCTTCACAATACCGTGCCCTACTTTAGCCACAATCACATTGTCTTTCCCACCTTTCTCATTGTTTACCTCTGTGGCACTTGTACTAGACATCTCTGCCTTCCTTACTATGGCTAAAATGCAATCGGGATTAGCTTTACCATTCAACCACAATCTCTCTGGGATGGCAGGATCGTTTACATGCATAACCACCTGATCCCTGATGAAGTCCTCCTGTAACTCACCAAATTTACAATCTAAAGATAACCTCCTAATCGCAGAGACATAACTATCAACTGATTCATCAGTGCCTTGCCTCCTCTGAAAGAATTTGTATCGTAAAAGTCCAATGCAAACCATTGACGAAAAGTAGCGATCAAAATCAAACATCGCTGTAACATACACCTCTTTATCACCACCACCACCAACCTTGGACATTTGATTAAACGCTTTAAGTCCCTCAGGCCCTACAGAATGCAAAAAAATCCGTCATTTTTCATTGAAAATCCAACGTCTTGATGTAGTTAAAAAAATATGTTTTCCACGCTGGCCTGTTCATACAAGGTGAACAACCTGCAGGCTAAAAACACTGGGGCAGCGCTAACGTGAAACTGTGCACACATTTCTGCAAAAAATAAACAATAAAAAAGACACTGTATTCAAAATATAGTCTTCTGCTTCTAGAAAAATATGTAGGCAAGAGACAGGGGAATTGTTCGCTAATATAATAACCTAGCGTCCAAACTTCACACTTGTGCAGATCAGTAATTGTCCCGAAAGGTAGAAAGTATACTGGAAATTGTCCAACTCTAGACTCCAAATAATCCCACAAATCCACAAAAGTGGCAAGATTGGGGGAATAATTGTCTCACTGTGAAATTCCAGGCCAGAAAGAGATTCGGAGGCGAAAAGAACGTAAACGAAACCTCCACAACCACAGGCTAGCAAATGCGTAAGTTACTTCATCCCATGAGCCTGAAGACAGGAAATGCCATAGGAGAGCACCAAAATGGCTGCACGTAGCTCACGTAATCACATGACGAGGCAACATGAACGTGCTCACAATACACGCAAAGCCTACATATGTGCGTTCTCACTGATGAATTCCGAGACAGCCAAGGACGATCAGACCGTGGAACTCACCAGACAAAAGGTTCCAGGGCAGGCCGGTAAGTTTTTTCAAAAGATGCCTGAAGATGCTAAGTCTTCACTGAAGTAAAAACACGGTGGAAATCCCAATGTGCACAGCAAGAATACATCGGGAGCCCCATGAGAACAGATCTGAAACAACGTGGAATAGCCAGCAGCCACCAAGTAAAATCCAAAGTTCAGTATTATAAAACCGCATAAAATGGGAAAAGAAAATCTTGTCCCGCACATGTCAGGATCCAAACGGTGGTGCCAGTCCCGTAATCGTCGTCAAATTTTTAAGTAAAGACGGGAAGCTGGAAGAGTGTAAACAGCTTTAATCCACAAAGATAGGCACCACCGGTTACATGACTGTCATGGCACAGACTTAGCCATTCTAGAACAGAATAAGCAGTCTGTGCCGGGAACGAGGATACATAAACCTACACAACAGTACTGGTCTGGCTGGATCTCACAGGAGATAGGCAACTCTAGATAGCTATGGAATGGCTGGATCTCCCAGGAACTACGTTACTCCAGATAGTCCCAGTCTGGCTGGGTATCGCAGGCAGTATACAACTCCAGATAGTCCCAGTCTAGCCGGAACCCACAGTAGCCAAGTAACTCCAGATCGTTCTGGAATGGCTGAATCTCACAGGAGATCGGTAACTCCAGATAGTCGTGGTCTAGCTAGATCTCTCAAGATTTATGTTAATCCAGACAGTTCTGGAATGGCTGGATCTCACAGGAGCTATGTACCTCCAGATAGATCTGGAACGGCTGGATTTCAAAGAAGCTATGTAACTCCAGATAGGCCTGGTCTAGCTGAATCTAATAGGAGATGGGTAACTCCAGATAGTTCTGGAACGGCTTGGTTTCAAAAAAGCTATGTAACTCCAGATAGTCCTGGAATGGAAGGATCTCAGAGGAGCTATGTAAGAACAATTGTTACTTACCTGTAAACAGGTGGTTCTCCAGTATTGGTGTCTTTCATAGATTCACATGCTTGAATATTCCCCGTCGTCGGAGTGGGAGTCCCACGGTAAATAATATAGCAATATATACAGCCATAATATATATATATACATATACATAAGTAATCATATAAAAACAGAGATATAAGTAAGTAATAACATCAAGAATGTCCCTATATGAAATTTCCATAGAGATACATGGAAAGAGAAAAAAAGACATTCGTAGTCTATCTCTGTCATTATGTTAGTCCAAACTACGGCCAATCAGGCGCCAGCTCCTCTCTAGAACCTTCTCCTCAGAGCTTCTCACCTCAGATTTTCGTAGCACCAAAGTGACCTTAGAGTGTATGAGGAGAAGAGAGCCTCTGAAGGGAGCGGGAGGGTCGCATGTGAATCTATGAAAGACACCAATACTGGAGAACCACCTGTTTACAGGTAAGTAACAATTGTTCTTCTCCAGTATTGGGGTGTCTTTCATAGATTCACATGCTTGAATATAGAATAGCTAGCAGTAACAATCATCATTGTTTCCATGATCACAGAGCCTTGAAATGATAATGACAATCAATCCTCTCATGCATATGACAGTACTGAATAACTGTAATTGTATAAATGCATCATATGTCAATTATAAATGGAAACAATATGGAGGCGGGAGGAAGAGGCTCACCTTATTTAAAAAGATTGCGTAGCACTGCCTGTCCTACTGCAGCGTCCTCTTCGCTTAAAGTTGCCAAGCAGTAGTGCTTAGTAAACGTGTGTCTGGTCGACCACGTAGCTGCTCTGCAGATGTGTTGCAAAGGTACTCCAGCAAATAAGGCAGTAGATGATGATACTGCCCTAGTGGAGTGCGCTCTCACTGAAGACTTTAGGGGTTTGTTTGCCTTTTGGTGGCAGAAAGCAATAGCTGCCGAAATCCATCGTGCAATCGTCGGCTTAGTAACCTGACGTCCTTTATGACAACGTCCATATGCTATAAAAAGTTGATCGGATTTTCGAAACGGACTTGTCCTACTGATGTAGAATTTTAGGCATCGCTTCACGTCCAAAGAGTGCAATCTTTGCTCTGCCGGTGTCTGAGGGTTGGCAAAGAAGGTCTTTAATATCACTGGTTCATTAATATGAAAATCAGTAGGCACCTTGGGTAGGAATGATGGATTGGTGCGTAACACTACAGCATCCGGTTTGAACTGCAGGAACGGAGGTTTGATGGTAAAAGCATGAATGTCGCTGACACGACGTGAAGACGTTAATGACAGAAGTAGTGCGACCTTCCAAGTTAGATATTTTAAGTCGGCCTTGTGAATGGGCTCGAACGGAGGTCTCATCAATTGCGCCAACACAACAGTAAGATGCCACAACGGAGGAGGGCGTTGAATTGGCGGGAATTTCCAAAACAAACCCTTAAAAAATTGACGGATTATTCTTGAGGAACAAAGGGAATTTGATCCATCCTGCCGGAAACGGGAAATTGCTGCTAGGAAAACCCGTAGGGTTGCATGAGACAGTCCCGAATTAGCTAGGTGCAAGAAGAAAGGTAGTAATTGGTGCGTCGTGGAGTGTATCGGGTGGACTCTGTTAGAAGCACACCAGTGGCAGAATCTTTTCCATTTGAACTTGTACGTCCTGATTGTAGAGGGTGCTCTTGCTTGGGCCAAAATATCCCTACAATCCTGCGGGATGTCTAGATGGGCGAACTCATGGTGTTCAGGTTCCAGGCCGATAAGCTCAGTGAGGAGGGATTCGGATGGCAAATTCTCCCTTCGCTCATTGTGAGCAGATCTGTCCGATGTTGCAGGAGGATTGGTTGACATTGGGACAGCAGGAGAAGTTCTGAGAACCACGCTTGTCGGGGCCAGCGTGGGGCTATTAGAATCAGGTGGCAAGGTTGTCTCTTCATCTTCCAAAGAACCCGAGGTATGAGTGGAATTGGAGGAAAGGCGTACGCAAATAGATTGCACCAGTTTATCAAAAGGGCATTCCCCAGCGACTCCTTGTGGGGATGCCAGCTTGCATAATTCCGGCATTTCCGGTTCTGCGGCGTAGCAAAAAGATCCAGTTGCGGACGACCCCATAGTTGGAATATCCTCTCTAGAGTGGGTTGGTGTAATTCCCACTCGTGGGTCGACGAGGAGGATCTGCTCAGGGAATCCGCTAGGACATTGGATACTCCTGGCAGGTGTACTGCTGTAATCATGATCTGATGACTGAGAGACCAGTCCCAAATTCTTTGAGCTAACCTGGACAGACTTGGGGATTTTGTTCCGCCCTGTTTGTTCACATAGTGCATACAGGTTGTGTTGTCTGTCTGTATTAGCACTGATTCCCCTTGGATCAAAGGCAGAAAAGACTTTAGAGCGAGATAAATCGCCATCAACTCCAACCTGTTGATGTGCCAAGTTCTTTGGTGTGTTGACCATCTCCCTTTTACCGAGAGATCCTCCAAATGTGCGCCCCATCCCTCTAATGAGGTGTCTGTCGTGATTGTCCAGTCCGGCGGCACCAACAGAAAAGACGTGCCTTCTGTCAAGTTGGCTGGATTTGCCCACCATGCGAGTGCTGACCTCATTTGATCTGTGACACGTACCATGTCGTGGAAAGAGCCCGTTACTTGACGCCACTGAACATCCAGTGCTTCCTGAATAGGACGTGTTCTCAGCCTGCAATGGGGAACTAAGGCAATCGAGGATGACGCCATCCCCAGAAACGATTTTAACAACCTCACAGAAACTGACTCTTTTGACTTGATCAACGCGACCAGCCGTAGAATCTTTTGCAGACGCTCTTGGGAAAGAAACGCTCTTGCTGATACCGTTTCCAGAGTTGCTCCCAGAAAGTCCCTTTGCTGAGCAGGATGAGGTTGGGATTTCGCTGCATTGATGGACAGACCTAATGAGCGAAACACGTTCTGGCATAGAAGTATGTGCTGTCTTAAGTGAATGCTTGACTGAGATTTCAGGAGAAAGTCGTCCAGATATGGAAAAATTTGCACTCCCTGAATTCGCAGAAACGCTATTACTGGAGCTAGTACCTTCGTGAACACACGAGGGGCCGAGCGCAGACCAAACGGTAACACTTTGAATTGGTAATCGTGTTGACCCACTCGAAAGCGCAGGAACTTGCGATGCCTTTGTAATATCGGAATATGAAAATAGGCATCCTGGAGATCTATAGTTGCCATGAAATCTTCCTGCGAGAGTAGACGCAAGATGTCTACTAGCGTCATCATACGAAAGGATTGGCTCTTTAGGTATTTGTTTAGTGCCCTTAGATCGAGGATGGGCCTCCACTCTCCGTTCTTCTTCGTGATCAGAAAGAATCGGGAATAAAAACCTTTTCCCCGTTGAGATACTGGCACCAACTCTACAGCTCCCTTCTGCTTTAGAAGTCGAACTTGATGCAAAAGTTCTTTCATGTGAGCAGGTGGTGGTCCGGAGGGTGGTGTGGGAGGAGGGAATTTGGTGAACTCTAAGGCGTGTCCTTTTTTCACAATGTCCAAAACCCAACGGTCCCTTGTGATGGAGGACCATTGAGAAAAGAACAGAGAGATTCGACCTCCAACCCTGCATGTCTGGAAAAAGTCACTGTCTTTTAGATGTGTTTCCTCTGTATGAGGATTTCCCTCTATACAACTTGGAGGCCTGCTGTCGTGAAGACTGCTGTTGCTGGCCATTGGAATATCGGTTGGATCCTTGATTATAGGGTCTGTATTGATTACTACCCCTTCGAAAATTGGAGGAGGTGCCGCGTCCGCGTGCACCACGAAAATTCTGCCTTTGAAATTGTAGGTTTCCTAAGGATCTAGCTGTTTCAGTATCCTTCTTTATGGACTGGAGTGCCTCATCAACGTGACTTCCAAATAACGCCTCGCCGTCGTAAGCCATGTTAAGGATCATGGACTGTACCTCCTGTCGAAAGGATGTTGATCTTAACCATCCTTGCCTGCGTAGAACAGCCGCTCCGGCAAGCTGACGGAACCCCGTGCAGGCGATGTCTACTGCACAATCAATTATCTCCGCCGATGCTGCTTCTCCCTCTTGAAGCAACTTCATTGCTTCTGCCTTAGATGGCTCCGGCAACTCTTGCAGCACATCTGAAATATCAGCCCACACTTGTCGGTCATAGCGACCCAAAATGGCTAAGGCATTAGCTGCTCTAACCACAGTAGAGGCCATTGAAGAGAACTTACGCCCTATGGCATCCATTCGACGTCCGTCACGATCCGGTGGTGCGGTGACAGTCGACGCCGGATTTTTTGCCTTACGTTGCGCTGCCTGCGTAACGACTGACTCAGGTTTAGCCTGTCCCGTGAGTCATGCTGGGGTTCCTATAGGTGCCTTATATTTCTTCTCTAATCTAGGCACCTGTGCCGGCAAGGTATTCGGTGTTTGCATCAACTTCTTGCCTTCTTCCCAAATAAATTCCTCAATAGGAATAGCATGAGTCTGTTTAAAAGGTTGACTCTTAAAATCATACAGGAAACAATCTTCCTCTCTGCGCTCCGTTGTCAGTTTAAAACGTTACGCCGCCCTCTCCATTAGTTGGTGAAAATTCGCTATGTCCACTGGAGGTGAATCCCCTGTTACTACCTGAGAGGGGGATGGAGTTTGTGCTTGGTAATTATCCCACTCCGCCATATCATCGTCATCGTTATCCACATCCCCACTATCATCCGGGATTTCACCCTCTTCTGTTTCTTGAGGGACTTCCTGCGGAGGCTCATAGTGAGGCAACACTCTCTCTGGGACCTGTCTTGGTGGTGCAGACGGTAGCAGAGGTAAAGGATTTACATTTGGTATCGGTGGTATAGTTGTTGGAACCACAGGAGTTAACGGGACCTCAGAACGCTGTGGAGATAGAGGAAAGCGTTGATTGTAGTCGTCCAACATGCGTTGGAGATTAGTTATGAGCGACAATGGAAGAGTCGCCGTTGCATGTTTCACAGGCACTTGCTGTATGTAAACTGGGTCTTCACCCTCACTGCTGTCATCCTGGCATTTAATTATCAAGTCGGATGGGCTTTGCGCCGTTCCAAAGGACTCCGGTAAACCCTCGGACTCCTGATCAGAATCCGTAGCAAATAAAGGGGAGGGAGGCTGCGCATCCCCTACAGGAGTAATGTCTTCCTGCCTATCGAGGCTAGAACCAGTTGGTAATGGTGTCAAAGGAACCTCAGTGAATGATGAAAGCGAGGCTGAAGTTGCATGAGGTAGCTGTTCCCTCCTTGACCTTTGGGCAGACGATATCTTGTTCACCTTTATCCTAATGAAAGAACCTGCCGTCGAGTGCTGCATGGTATGCACTGTGGACGTCTTCAGCGAAGGCCCCGTCGACGGAGCTTTTGATAATGGAACGCTGGTCGACGGAATAAACGTCGGTGGAATCTGTGCCAACGAAATCGACGTCGCCGCCGTCGACGTCGCCGCCGTCGACGGAGCCGCCGTCGACGGAGCCGCCGCCGACGAGGCTTTAGTCGACGAAGCCACCGTCGACGAAGCAACCGTCGACGATCCCGTTGACGGGATCTTCTTCTTCTTCGTCGACGAAGTGGACGCCGACGAAATCGAGGACGCCTTCGTCGACGACACGGATTGCGTCGACGGTACCTTTACCTTCTTCGTCGACGACGATGTAATGGGCAAAATAGAAGTCACCGCCCTTGAAGTACTGATGGTCACCGTCGACGAGGATAACATCGACGACGAAGCAGCCGATGTCGTCGTCAGAGTCACCGTCGACGATCCAGATACAGCAGATCTCGTCGTCGGCAGCATCGTCGACGAGGCGGACAGTCTTTTTCCAGAGGACTGGGAAGTAGACGCCTCTACAGCCTGGGAACTATGTCCCGAAGGCGACAAAACAGTAGGTGAGACTGCAGAAGTGGCAGCTGACAGTTTCTTTTTCTTGAGGAAAGGAGATGGTAACTCCTGCACACTACTGCGCTTAGAGGCTGTCTGAGAACGGCCAGAAAGAAGACTTTCCATGTCAGACACTGGGTCATCTTTATCCTTCAGTCTCTGAAGCCAAATTAAGAGACGGCCTTCTCTGTCCTTTAAAGTCTTTGTAGAAAAAGTTCTACAAAATTTACATTTTGCCTCTTCGTGATCTGGGTACAAACAGTAAATACACTTACAGTGTGGGTCCTCAGAAAATAAACGCAGCTTTCCACACGAAGAACATGGTCTAAACAAAGATTTCTTACTTGAAGACATTCTGACTGACAAAAACTGAGCAGAGCTCAGGGAGACTCCCTGTCACACGACGTGCGGTAGAAAATCTGAGGTGAGAAGCTCTGAGGAGAAGGTTCTAGAGAGGAGCTGGCGCCTGATTGGCCGTAGTTTGGACTAACATAATGACAGAGATAGACTACGAATGTCTTTTTTCTCTTTCCATGTATCTCTATGGAAATTTCATATAGGGACATTCTTGATGTTATTACTTACTTATATCTCTGTTTTTATATGATTACTTATGTATATGTATATATATATATATATTATGGCTGTATATATTGCTATATTATTTACCGTGGGACTCCCACTCCGACGACGGGGAATATTCAAGCATGTGAATCTATGAAAGACACCCCAAAACTGGAGAACTCCAGATAGTCCCGGTCTGGCTGGGTATCAAAGGCGGTATACAACTCCAGATACACCTACAGATAGCCCTGGAATGGCTCAGTATCACAGGTGATAATCAACACTTGATAGTCCCGGTATGGGTGGTTTTCGCAGGAGCTATGTAACTCCAGATAGTCCCGGTCTAGCCGGATCCCACAGGAGCGAAGTAACTGCAGACAGTCCCGGAATGGCTGGATCTCACAGGAGCTGTGTAACTCCAGATAGTCCAGGTATGGCTGGGTTTTGCAATCTACAACATTGTCCATAATATTGTTCCAGAGAGTTCATCTGCCACTCTACATCTAAGGAGACTTTGGAAAAGAGGTGTGTGAATCTTTACAATGGCATGGGTTATAAAAGTATGCTCCCTGAGAAATTGTGAAACCCAGGGAAGAGGGACACAGATAATGGAACTAGCTGCAGGACATTCGTAAGAAGTTCTGAAGGGGGAAACTGTACCCTATTCCTTTACTTAATGTGTGTTTTCTTTTTTCAAAGCCCTGCACCCACTTTTTGTTTCTTTATTTGTCATATCAAAGTCTAAATTATGTAGGGCTAAGGCTCTTTAAATGTTCATGTTTTTGATCTCTGCTGGCGTTTTCTTCGAGTCAAAAACAATGGTTCACTCAGAGGAAGCCATAAGCCTAAGTCCCCCTTGGCATCACAAAACATATCAATAAAGATACATATACATAAAGTTATATTCATTAGATTATATACAAACATTCATGAAGTAGGTGTGCCAAAAAAAAGAGTGTCACTGTTTTGGCCCATATTACTAAGATAATAAAGCGCACAGTAAGTTGTACATCCGCAAGGCTTGTGAATTACCCAAAGCACTGTCTGACAATCAGTGCGGAGATCGTATTTGCAGACAGTGAGCTTCATGTGCTGCTGCCCAAAACACGGGCTCCCCACTACTCGTCAAACAGTGCTTTGGCCTTAGGATAATTCAAGATCCTTCTTGCTAATATACAACAGCGTCCTGACATTGTGAGACCTGCTGGACAAGATTTCATGACTCCTAAAGTAAATTCCTGGTTGCTACCACCTTTTTTGTGTCCTGGTGAAGAACCTGTGGTAGAAATACTATGGGTCGAAACGTCAACACAGTTACTTATTAACTGGAATTTAATGCAGTGTCTGAAGAGGGTACTCAAAGTTGGAGTCCTGTTCATTCGAAATTGCATTGCTAACCAGTCTACAGTGTTGATCCTTTTAGCTTTACAAAAATCACAAGCGCACCATTATTCACCTTAGTCACAATTCACTACAACAACTCCGTTTTCTGGAGCTCCTACTTTATGAAATTTTGTATATAATCAAATCATATATAAGAAAAAATATATAACTGTATGTCAACTTGAGTTTATTGATATCTTTTCCAATGCCAAGGGAGCCTAGGCTTATGGTTTTCTCAGAGGGGACCATTGTTGTTTCTCACTACTCTCCATGTGTTCAGGAATACAGGGTTGTCCTATAATCTATTGTTAGGTGTTTTTTGCTTACCAGGCTAAACAGTGAAAGAGGCAGAAGTATTAGGGATAGAGTAGTAAGGTATAGGCAGGAGGAAAGATATGAGTACAGAAAAGGGTTGACGCACTATGGCATTCAGGTACTAAGATATAGATAGGTGGGAGCAGAGGTTCCATGGTATAAATAAGTAAGGGTAGATGTACACGGGCATAGGCAGATGGTACTGGTGATAAATTACAGGTGGAGCAGTCGTACAGCGTAAAAGTCGGGGTACAGCTGCAGGGATATTGTATGGGTAGATGTACTTGGGTATGGGCAGAGATACATGGCCCTATGCAGGTGTAGATAGAGGTACCAGGGTATTGACAGGGAAACACTCATAGGGTAGTGGTACTAGGGTATACATAGGAGTAAGGAATTAGAATGCAGGTGCCATTTGATGAAGTATGGTATAGTGGTACGAGGGCATAGGCACTGGCAGTGGTACAAGGGAAAAGCAAGAAAAGATGCAACCTTGATTTGTTGGCCAGATGTACTAAGGTATGGGTAGAATGCAGATAAGGCTTTATACACTAATTGTACAATAGAGGAACAAGGGCATAGGCGGGGGAGGTACTAAGTCATAGATGAGGTAGAAGTGCCAGGGTATATGTAGGAGTAGTACTAAAAGAGTACAATTTTGGCTTAAAGACAAGGGTGAAGGAAAAAACAATCACATTTTACAACAGGTATCTGGTGTGGTTGTTTCTTTCCTACCTTCTTTGTGTAATTTTTCTTTGCCCTCAGCAATGATGACTAACATATGGAAGAAAGCTGTCTTGGTTCTTCTACTGAAAAAGCCATCAGCGGACCAAGCTGAACGAAACTGAGCAATTGCAGACCAGTCTCTCTCTTGAGGCTCCAGTGTAAAATAAAAAATAAAACTAATTGATCACCCAATTTCAGAATACATTTAAACATTTTCTTTATTGGATTACTCTCGATCAGGCTATATGTCATACCATAGCAAGGCACCTACCCTTTTATCAGTCTATGAAACTCTGGGGGCTGCCTTGGACCAGGGAAGCAGAGCAGTTCTGGCCCTTTTTGGTTTAAGTGTGGCGTTCAGTACGGTCTCTCATGAGATATTATTACAGAGTTTAAGCCATCTTAGGATCAGGGATATGGCCTTGACCTGGCTGGCCTCCTTTCATACCTCATAGGCTTTTCCCCCAACTTTCTAATGTGGGGTACCACTGGGATTTTTTCCTGAGCCCCACATTATTCAATCTATATATCACACCATTGGCCAAACTGACCATTTCTTTGGTTTACAATTGATATCAAGAAAGTAGTCTCCTATAACAATAGTATCAAAGGAACCAACAACTTCAGACTTTGTAATCTGCAGTGGCCTACTGGATGCCCAACGATGTGGACCGTTATAAAATCTACTTGTCCTAGGGACAGGATATTTCTGAAAGCTACCTCTCCTGTACAACAAAATTCAATTGTCTCTTTTGGTGCCATGCAGTAAGGTGACACATTTTGGCTGCGTTTTGATTATGTCAAAGTTCTGACAATCGCCCTTTTAATTCATTTAATAGCCCTGGATACCCGTGCGGGAGAGTAGCCACACTTTACAAATCCGAGTTGATTGACTGATTGAATTATATTAAGGCTCATATCAGTGTTTGGATTCTAGCTAGGTTGTGATCCTGTTACACTTCTGCAAATGTATCTGCAGGGGTTGGAAGTAGGTGGGAAGTGGTAGTTTCAGGGTTGAAATACCTACCGTGTGAGTGTGTGAACACCCACAAACTAACATGTTTAAGGTTCTTCACCAACTACTCTCACATCTCTTCCCACACTGGAAAAGGTTGGAAATTTACTCCTGATATGGGAAGGAGCAAAACACTTTCCAGGGCAGGTGGGAAAATGTTCAATGGAAACTGAATTTGCAATCGCTTTGCAGACTTTCACATGAGCAAATATACAACTGTAAATTTGCTCAGGCCGGCTTCTGTAAACTCCTTCGAATTCCTGAAAGCACAGACCCGCAGGTGCACTTTTGTGATTTTTAAAAAATCATGTTTCTAATTTATTTCATGTAGCCTAAAATGGTTTTATTCCGATTCTTCATCGTTCGTTGTTTTATAATACAATCATCGAACATGTTTTATTAAATGATGCCTTAGTGAAAATGTATTTGAAGTTGCAAAACTATTTTTTCACATTGCAATTTTTTGTGTAGATTTTATTTTGAAAGCAAACAATAGCTAATCTTGCTTTTACACTTATAAACGTATTTGCATATCATCAGGGACCTTTTGGAATCCTTACAAATTATCTCATATTGCTACATTTTGCAATTGCGTACACATTTTTACACTGAAATCACCAGTAGTAATGCTAGGGGAGCTCTCATGTCACTGCATTTCATTAGAGCGCTCGCCCTAATACAAAAGGCTTTTGTAACAGTGAATCATATATTCAATTTTGATCAACTTATACATATGGATTAAACAACTGCTTTTAGTAGCAGATAATTCTCTTTCACTGATCCATACTGTGGTACTGCAAACTTAAGGTTTGTGCTGCTAGTGGTTGAACCAACTTACCCAGTGGATAAAATAAAATAAAAACTTTTTGTCTTTGACCCAAACAATAGGGCTTCAACATTAGAAATGGAGACAAAACGAAGGTAGTCATTTTTGGAGGACAGCTATTTGATCCCTCGTTGGTGGCGATCAGACCCTGGTCAGTCTCCTACACTGGAAGCTTCAACGAAAAGTCTAGGTTTAACATTTGATGTCAATTTTTCCAAATCAATCAAGTCACTTCATCTTGCTTCTTCTATTTTTGGCTATTACTATTTATTAGTAAATTCCCTGATTCCTCCCAATATAACATCATGAGTCACTGGTCCATGCGGTGGTGGTTTCATGCATGGATTACTACAACTCATTAGATCTTGGTCTTCCGCAACACTTCTGAACAGGCGACAAGTGATACAAAGAGTGCAGCCTCACTTTAGCTGGGTATTCCTCCTCACTGCTCTCCTGCAGGTCATCGTCATTCACTTCCCTGGTGCCTAGGACTGATGCAAGCGCTGCTCGAAGCTTTATGTGTCTGTCACAAGACCAGATAAGGGACCTGAAGACATTAGATCTCAAGTTATTCTTCACTGCCCGTCTCATACTCTTCGGCCTGATCCAAGACAACCAATTACGATCCCTCAAATAAAAAGGTGGTTTGATTCGGCGATCCTTTTTCTACTGCACCCCAAGCTTTGGAATGAGCTCTGAGCCCAGGTATTTACTCTTCAGGAATGAAAACCTGATTTTTCCTTTAGTTGGCCTTACTGGTTCTTGCTGCAGAAAACTTGGACATTATCTTTTGCGCGGCTGTTGTGCTGTAGAAATTCTTTTAATTATTTTATTCAGGAGAAGGATAGTGTAGACAGGGAGGGGGAGAAGTAGGGCATATGTGCAGTGGGAGTAGGAGGGTAGACACCTGGAAGGGAGAAAGAGTGAACAGATAAGTAGAGGGTGAAGGCAGGTGGACAAGGAGAAAAAAGAGGGTGAACGCGACGGGGGAGAATGAGGGTGGACAAGAAGGTGAAAAAAATCTGAAATTTAGTGGGTCAAGGAAAAAGCAACAGACAAAAAGAACTTTAAGACTGAGGGAATTAACCAGGATGTGGAAATTTAGCTTGCAAACTGAACATTATCTGCGCCATCTTGTCTCTCCCCAGCGCGACACACAGGAAAGCGCACGGCAGCCATTTTAGGCACCCTGGTCTCTCCCTGCTCATTGCCGATCGCCAGCGCGTCCCCCTGGCGCTGCAAGCATCCCCCGCGCGCCGGCCACCCCCGCTCTCTCATACACTGGCCATAAACCCTCTCCTTCTGCGCGACCCTGCCATGGAACCACATCCCACGCCTGACCGACATCCCATACATGGTCATGCATCTCTTTGATAACCCCCTTCCTCTGCGCCCCATTGTCCGAACCGATCCCAGGCCATCACCTAGCCCTGCGGATGCAGTTTATTGCCCCTACTGTAAGGGAAACACCCCACATCAAAGGGATTACAGTAGATCAAAGCTCCTACCCCCTGAGACCCGGCCGGTCGCACACACCCCCGGGAATTGGCGGAATGTCCAGCTGTGTGATAGCCATCTCCTACTGTGGATGGGGTGGGGACTTCCACTGTAGATATGTGTGGGAACAAGCTCGAAGTGGGGATTCCGAGGATGTTCTTTCATGTTCCAAGACAATCTCAAGAATGTGCCATGTATGATAACTCTGCAATAAAGTCATAAACCTGTGTATAAGAGGCCAGGCCTCAGAGATGCAGTTAGAGCACCTCGTGACGATACCTTGCTGTCTGATCTGATGTGTTCTGCTCCGACGGAATAAAACTTTGTTTCCTGCCTTCCAGTCTCCGGCGCCTGCCTCTTTATTGGTTTAACATCGAATGGTATAAGAGGCGATTACCGCCGGGCAATACTTGAAAGGTTATCGACTGAAACTGCCGCTACCGTTTAACAATTGGCGTCCCAAGCGTGGGGCCCATCAGCGACACGTGGATCCAGTGGGAGAGGTCCTGACGACAGAGTGAACGACTGCAACGATCGGGAGAGCTCCTGCCCGATAGACCCTCGTCTGGCAGCCGATCATCCGAACTTCACTGGTTCCGAGCAGACCTCTCTCGAGTGATCTACGGTCCTGACTGGGAACCATCAGGAGTGCCGCGGCAAATACGGAGAGTAGAGGACGATCGGGCGCTGGAGGCGGAAGACGAGAAACTGTCCACGCGGTCCGGGTAAGGTCGTGAAACACGACAAATTGCGAAAAAATTGATTGATTGACTGAAATACTAGTATTGCTCATTGATAATTCTCTTTGAGATATTCGCTGTCTACAAACGGGGAGGAGTAGAAATACTCTCTCTCTCTCTCTCCCTTTGCAGATAGTGAAGGGTAGGTAACGCAGACTTTTGTCCCCGTTGTAACCCGTCGTGCCTATCTTTATCTCCCCACTGATTGATTGTCCGAACATTGATTGTTTTGAAGAATAGTGCTCTTTGAGATATTCTCTGTTTGCAAATAACGTAGAATAGAAATATTCTGTCTAGTCTTTGCAAATAGTGAAGGGTAGGTAACGCAGACTTTTGTCCCCGTTGTAACCCGTCGTGCCCATCTTTATCTCCCCATTGATTGATTGATTGTCCGAACACTAGTTGTTCGATATTGGTTCTTTGGAGGTATTCTCTGCTTACAAATAACGAGGAATAGAGATATTCTGTCTAGTCTTTGCAAGCAGCGAAAAGATAGGTAGTGCTGACTTTTGTCCCCGTTGAAACCCGTCATGCCTATCTTCTCCCCACTGATTGGTAGTTGGTTCTGCCCGGACCGCTTATTAGAGGTGGACCATCCGGCTCCACTGGAAGGCACCCCTAATAAGGACATGTTCACTAAATATGGACTAGTCGCCGTAGCTTATAGCAAGCTATGGCATAAATATACAAGGAAGGACCCCGAGAGTCAGTGGCCACTGATGGGATCCTTCGACGACCATAAGATAGAAATGCTAGAAATAGCTCTGCGTAGCAATAAGACGACGCCTACTATGCTTGACAGTATCGGCATGTGGCGCAAAGAAGCAACACAACGGAAAAAGAGGGAAAAAGTAAAGGCAGAAAAGGAATTACGAAAGGCAGCTCACCTTGCCGCTAGAAAATTAGAAGAAGAAATAAAGGAGAGAAGGGAAACTAAACTAAGACAGGAGCCCGAAACATCAGGCCAGTACGCTGTTAGGACCCCCTCTATGCTCTACCCTGAGTTGTCCTCTAAGCAACGAACGAATGACGAATTACTATTAGGTCCCCCGATCATTTACATGCCCCCTCCATACGCACCCTCCCAATCGGTAGTGCAACACCCACAACCCCCAAACACAAGCGAAAGCAGTACAGAGGCCTCGGTCCTCACGGCCTCCGAGCCGGCCGAGCCTCTTGTACTGAACACAACGTCGGCAATAACGTTGGATGACCCTGAGATGAGAAAGAAAGATTCCACCAGAATAAATCGACTAACAAGGGATGAACGAGCAGGAATCGACAAGATAGTAGGGACACTGGTGGAGTGAAAGGAAAGTGAGGAGTATATAACAGACGTGTATAACTCATATGCCGACAGCCGCAGACGACACTTTGTCGTACGACTTTGTTATCACACCCTGAATACATATGAGGATAGGTACCACGATAAAGGTCCCGAAGGCTTAGCGGCCCTATATAGGAAGGTAGACATTGGGGAAGAAGGAGAGGGCGATGTGACGAACCTCTTCACTCGTACACTCGAGGTCTATCGACACCTTAAAGAACACAGACAGGCCACCAAAGCAGAAACCCCCATAGCGACTAAGCCCCAGGAAGGAAGGACTGATACCATGATGCCCATCAAAGAGGCCGCCCCCTACTGTGTCCCCCCACGAGGTCAGGGAACACATGACGACATCAACCACCAAGATGCGAAGGGAAGGGTTGTATATAATTGGGTCTACCAGCCATGGGACCGACAAGATATTTTGACCTTTAGAAAAACTCTACCCGACTTAAGAAAGAACCCGACTGCCTTCTACACCGAACTAGGTACAGCCTTAGGCTCAACAATAATGACTTTAGCAGATATCGACTTGTTCTTCGGATTATGTCTGCCGGCTGATGTGTGGAAGCAAATCCGGAAAGTTGACCACGCTGAGCCGTTCGGATATACCTGGGTACAACTCGATACCATAGATAAACAGCGAGAACCGGGACAGAAACCCCCGAAAGCCATATTGGAGCTCCCAGACAAGATTGTACAGAAATTGAAGACTCTAATCCCAGAAAGAAAGGTAGACTGGTCGATAGTGACGGCTTGTCGCCAGAAACCCCAGGAGGATGTGTCTGAATACTTCTCTCGATTCGAGACTGTGTTTTCCGATTATAGTGGCCAGGACATGACCACTGCAACCGGACATCACCTCTTTGTCCAGAATTATGTGAAGGGTCTGTCACAAGAAGTCTCCCAGAAGCTACAGACCAGCGAGAGTAGTTGGGCAGCCTCCAAACCCGCAGCAATCCTCCAGATGGCCCAATACTACGAAAACCAAAAGAATGAGAACGATAGGGCGTCAGAGAGGAAGAAAAAGGAACTGAAGGAGAGGGTAATGATAGCACAGTTGCAAGGGGTGACCATAGGAAGGGAACCCCCGAAAGGGAATTACCAACCAACCGCCCCTAGAAAGCTACCCCCTAGAGACCATACCCCTGCACCCTACAACGGACGGAGAGACTTAGATGGGAACCAATGTGCGTTCTGTAGAGGGTTCGGACACTGGAAATCCCAGTGCCCGGTCCTTCTGGAATTGAACAAAAATAGGGACCCCAGAGACACAGCATATGACCCCAGAAATAGAGGACAGGGACGAGGGTACACGAACGACGCCATCAACGACAGGCCAGGCAGACCAAACACCTTTGATCGCCCCCGACAAAACCAGTGTCAGCAGTCCGACTACGAAAGCACCCATGACTTCGCATAGGACCGCCAGGGGCAAGGGAGGGATCCAGTCGAACTCCGTGTTGACCAGCAAGGTCCTTACGTCACTGCTAAGGTCTTGGGCACCAAGTCTCCATTCCTGGTAGATACTGGGGCGACACGTAGTGCGTTATCTAAACGACTGATTCCTAGGGCACCCTTGTCTGGCTCACATGTAACCTCAATAGGCTTCGATGGAACGCCCTCCACTAAGCCCTTATCAGCACCAATCTCCTTTAACTTAGAAGATAACGCCACTGACACGACCTTTCTACTCTCCTCCAACACCCCCGATGCTATTATGGGACTTGATTTGCTAAAACATTTTCGAGCTACCATCAGATGCTCCCCAGACGGAGTTCGAGTCATCCTGCACGATAACCCAGATCTGTTCAGACCTTGTCACACACGGCGTATGCTCTCTATAACCGATGCTGACCTGTCCCTACTCGACACGTTACCTTCACATCTATGGGCTAAAACCGACTCAGATGTAGGGCGCATGGTGATCGACCCAGTACACATAACCGTCCGACCGGACGCAGTGCTCCCAAAGCTTCCACAGTATCGGATATCGCCCGAAGGCGAGAAGGCATTGGTGGAAATCATCGAGTCCCTAGTCGATGCAGGAGTGGTAGAAGAAGTAGTCAGTAATGTTTGCAACAGCCCTATCCTACCCATTGTAAAAAAGCAAGGCGAGGGAGACGAGAAAGCATATCGCTTTATTGTTGACTTACGAGAAGTTAACAAAGTAGTCATACCTCAGTACCCCGTGGTCTCAGACATCACCACCATCCTCACCCTGATTCCGTCCACTGCCACCACTTTTACCGTTATTGATCTCAAGAACGCATTCTTTTCCATCCCCATCCACCCAGACAGCCGCTACCTGTTCGGCTTCACTTTAAAAGCCCGTTCGTACAGATTCTGTAGGGCACCCCAAGGCTACACTGAGAGTCCCAGCATTTATAGCCAAGCCCTCAAGAGACAACTAGATGCAGTCCAACTACCCGATGGAGTGGTGTTAATAAAGTACGTCGATGACATTCTTTTGGCGGCCGACACCACTCCACTTGCCGTCACAGCCACCATTCACCTCCTCCACTTCCTCGCGGAAAACGGTCACAAGGTCTCCAGGAAGAAGTTGCAATTCTGCCAACCCCAAGTGACATATCTAGGCCACCTACTATCCAAAGACGGGAGGAAACTTACCCCTGACCGAATTCAGACCATCCTAGAAACCCCTGTTCCCAAAACTCAGAAGCAAGTGCGGTCTCTAGTAGGCCTCACCTCCTTTTGTCGACAATGGTTGCCAAACTTCAGTCTTATTGTAAAACCTCTGCTTTCCCTGCTGGCTAAAGATGTCCCCTTCCCCCTCCCCTGGACACCCGAATGACAATCCTCTTTCAAAGAATTACGAGACGCCCTCTGCTCGGCCCCAGTCCTAGGAACCCCAGACTACACTAAACCTTTCTCCCTCTACACCCACGAAAGGGAGGGATGTGCGTTGTCTGTCCTAACCCAGTCCATAGGCCCTAAACAACGCCCTTGTGCCTACTTCTCTGCCACTCTTGACCCTGTAGCTAGAGCTTTGCCCGCCTGCCTTCGAGCAGTAGCCGCCGCTGCTGTCTCTATCCGGCAAAGTGAGGGGATCGTGCTCTCGAACCCCCTCACAGTATTGGTACCCCATGCGGTTGACACCCTCCTGAACCAAACCAAGACCCAACACCTGACTAGCGCACGACTGACTGGTTACGAACTAACTCTGCTTGCACCCCACATCACATTGAAACGATGCACCACTCTGAATCCAGCTACTCTACTACCTCTCCCTGACGCTGACCCCAATGTGTCCCCTATACATGACTGCGTGACCCTCACCGACAAACAGACCAAGAGTAGGGTTGACCTCCGGGACACTGCCTTCCCGGTCCCTGACGGAGAACTGTGGGTAGATGGCTCATGTATCAAGCTCCCCGACGGCACCACCTCAGCTGCCTATGCAGTCACCACAGCCCGAACAGTTGTTGAGACAGCCCGCATCACACAGCGATCCGCACAGGCAGCGGAACTAATTGCTCTCACACGAGCATGCATCCTGGCAGCAGGGACAACCGCAAACATTTACACAGACAGTCAGTACGCCTTCGGGGTAGTTCACCACTTTGGGCTCTTATGGAAAGAGAGGGGATTCCTGACTTCCCATGGCACACCCATCCTGCATGGAGATCTAGTCTCTGCCCTGACCGAAGCAGTCCTCCTCCCCACACGACTGGCTGTGATCAAATGCCAGGCACACAAGAAGGTGACAGACATTATAGGACAGGGAAATGCACTAGCTGACATTACTGCCCGAACCACAGCCGAGAGTAGGTCCACGACCCATATGTACGTGACCAGGTCACAAACTGAGAAATGGAAGGATGCTAGGGAAACGATTAGGGATATCCAACTAGCCAGCACACCACACGAATTAACTGAATGGGCCCGGGTGGGATTGAAGGACGATGACGGTTGCTGGCGAACTAAAGACTCGAACAAATGGTTGCTACCCGACTCATACTTGATCCCCATGCTGACCATGGCACACTCCCCCGCACACATAGGGTCTGCCCCCATGATCGAACTCATCTCCAAAGTCTGGCACAACGACAAAATCCCAGACTCAGCCAAACGTCTGGTCCAACAATGCCTGGTATGCCTCCAACACAACCCTGGGAAAGGAACTGCTGTACCCCGGGGAGGGTTTGGGGTTCCCAATCACCCCTTTGAAGTCCTACAAATGGACTATGTCCAGTTAGAAAGGTGCCAAGGTTTTAAGTACGTACTTGTCGTTGTGTGTGCCTTCAGCAAGTGGGTGGAGGCCTACCCAACCCACGACAACACCGCTATGACTACCGCAAAAGTACTACTGAAAGAATTCTTCCCCCGATACGGCCTTTGTCGAATTTTGTGGAGCGATAATGGCCCCCACTTTGTAGCCGAGGTTATCCAACTCATCTTAAAGGGGCTGGGTGTGAAACAGAAATTCCACGCGGTCTTCCATCCCCAATCTGCAGGCTTGGTTGAGCGACATAATGCCACATTGAAGCTTAAGATAGCAAAAATAGTTGCCACCACAGGACTGAAATGGCCAGACGCTCTCCCACTAGCATTGCTATCAATGCGTTCCACCCCCACCAAACACCACTTAACCCCCTACGAGGTCGTTTTCGGGCGGCCCATGACCCTTTTGACTGCACCAAAGCCAACATCCATCCACGACGTCCCGGACGTCCTCATGTCTGACTATTTGTATAACCTAACTAAAACGTTGTCTGTTATCCATCAGCAGGTGCTGCAAGCCATTCCCGATGTTTCCAGGGGCCCGGGCACGACATCCAACCCGGCGACTTTGTCTTAGTGCGTAACTTCCAGCGCACCAAGAGTCTGGAGCCCCGGTGGACGGGCCCCCTGCAAGTCCTGATCACCACCCGAACAGCTCTTCGAGTGGAGGGGAAACGCAATTGGCTGCATGCACACCACTGCAAGAAGGTATCACCGACCCTGACGACCACGGACATCACCACCGCCCAAGAAGAACTTCTGGACAAAGACCGACCATCCCTGAACCGCCGCCCAGATACGGAGACACTTGAGCTAGTGAAATATCCCGATCCCACCGTGCCATCCAAGGAAGGGTATAACTTGCGACGAAAGGAGAGAACTTCGGCTAAGCAGACCACAAACTAAGTGGAAATGTCAGAGCGGTAGCCTAGTCACCTCAGAGGCCAGCAGGAGAGAAACTAAACAAAGTCTGTGGTTCTGCCCGCTACCGAGTCTCTTGAAGGTGATGGAAGCGCCCGACATGAAGATGATGGAAGCAACCGGACGTCCGAAGATCCACTACAAAAACCCAAAGACTGACAGAATGCACAGCTCAAAGACTATTACACTTTTCATTACCCTTCTCTTTTGCCTTCTCCTCATGGTCACCTTCTGGATCATGGAGGAGAGCACACCCGCTCATAAGACATTGCTGACCACCGTTCAACCTACCACCATGAAAGAACACCATCTGATCTCACTTTCACCCCAACTCCGAGAAAGGCGTAAGGAGTTCTGGAATAACTCTTTTGTGCAGTTGCTCCACCAACACAATCTTGCCGCCAACGCCACTAATTGCTGGATCTGTGGATTGCTACCACATGCCACTGGACACTCTATCCCTTTCATCCCTTCACCTTTTTCTGTCCATGGTTCCTGCCTCGCCTGGCTAATCCTCCTGCAGGAAAGCTACAGGGACAATGCCACTTCCGGCAAAACTGTGTCGCACTTCTACCATGGGTTCTGGCTGAACAAAACTGGAAAAACTTCTGCCCCCTTCTGCCCTCTGAGATCAAACACTTCCTTTCACATGGACATCCCTGCCAAAGAACGAGTTGAAATGCAAGTGTTCAACAACCCAGCCAGACCCACCTTCTCTTACCTCCGGAAACGGACGGCCGCCACCCTAACAGTGGCCCTATCCGTCATCAACATCACTGGATTTGTGTGCCTCGAAGGCCTGGGGGCGCAGCTGGTGGGCCACAGCTCCTGCCTCATCACCCGAACATTGGACTCAGTTGATCCACCCTCCTTTGTTGCCTCCCCGAATATGTACTTCGTCTGTGGTACTAAGGCCTACACCTGGCTTCCGAAAGGTTGGGGAGGCACCTGCTACATCGCCTTTGTCCTTCCTCTGACATATGTGGCTCCAGCAAACCATCACCGACAGAAACGTGCCAAAGACATTGTGCAAGCCGACTCCACCGGAGCACAGTTCATGGACGCAGTAAAAGGTCTTGTTCCACTCTGGGGTCCAATGGCAAACAGCCGTGCCATCCGCCACTTAACCCAGGCAGTCGAAACGGCGATGAACATTACGGCTGGCATCCTCGCCAACAACACCGCCGAGCTCCAGGCCGTCCGCCTAGTGGCTCTTCAGAACCGCCTCGTTCTAGATGTGGTTCTGGCTGATCGTGGAGGAGCATGCCGCATCATTGGGTCCAGCTGTTGTACCTACGTACCGGATAACTCACCCTCAGTCTACAAAGCAATTGAACACCTCCACAGACTTTCCGCAGAGGTTCATCAGGAGCAAGAAGAATGGTCACTGGGGAGTTGGTTTTGGGACACTATTAGAAGTTGGGGATGGAGGCTGTTTTCATTTATCCTAATACCAATTGTGATACTATGTGGATGCTGCTTGGGGATTCAGTGTCTGCCACCTTTATGTTCGCTTTTTATGAACTGCATCTGCCCTAAGACTTTGAACTTTGAAGCGGAACGAATGAAAGCTCTGTATGAGATGGAAGTTCGTAGTATTATGGGGATAGATCCGAATTAGACAAGCTGGCGAGACATGTTAAAAGGGAGGACTGTGGAAATTTAGCTTGCAAACTGAACATTATCTGCGCCATCTTGTCTCTCCCCAGCGCGACACACAGGAAAGCGCACGGCAGCCATTTTAGGCACCCTGGTCTCTCCCTGCTCATTGCCGATCGCCAGCGCGTCCCCCTGGCGCTGCAAGCATCCCCCGCGCGCCGGCCACCCCCGCTCTCTCATACACGGGCCATAAACCCTCTCCTTCTGCACGACCCTGCCATGGAACCACATCCCACGCCTGACCGACATCCCATACATGGTCATGCATCTCTTTGATAACCCCCTTCCTCTGCGCCCCATTGTCCGAACCGATCCCAGGCCATCACCTAGCCCTGCGGATGCAGTTTATTGCCCCTACTGTAAGGGAAACACCCCACATCAAAGGGATTACAGTAGATCAAAGCCCCTACCCCCTGAGACCCGGCCGGTCGCACACACCCCCGGGAATTGGCGGAATGTCCAGCTGTGTGATAGCCATCTCCTACTGTGGATGGGGTGGGGACTTCCACTGTAGATATGTGTGGGAACAAGCTCGAAGTGGGGATTCCGAGGATGTTCTTTCATGTTCCAAGACAATCTCAAGAATGTGCCATGTATGATAACTCTGCAATAAAGTCATAAACCTGTGTATAAGAGGCCAGGCCTCAGAGATGCAGTTAGAGCACCTCGTGACGATACCTTGCTGTCTGATCTGATGTGTTCTGCTCCGACGGAATAAAACTTTGTTTCCTGCCTTCCAGTCTCCGGCGCCTGCCTCTTTATTGGTTTAACATCGAATGGTATAAGAGGCGATTACCGCCGGGCAATACTTGAAAGGTTATCGACTGAAACTGCCGCTACCGTTTAACAAGGATGCATCGGGCATCATGGGAATGTTATTAATTAAACAACTATGAAGAACAGTTTTGTGGATAGTGCTTCTCCAAACAGGTTCCATTACATGTTTGTATCCAAAGTCATATACAACTATGTAGGTTGGACGCAAAGACTCCATTTATCAGTAAACCTTTCATTTGAGCCCTGTAGGAAAGTACCCCTTTTTGCATGGTTACACCCTAACTTTTTGCCTGATAACTAATGCCAACTTGACTGAGTGTGCCCTGGGTCTGTGCTAATCAGGTTCCCAGGGCCTGTGTTCTTTCCCACAATTGTACCTCTGTTTACATCTGGGCCAAATGTAATGTCCTTTGTAAAAGGAACCCCAGGTACCAAGGGCCTTGCGACCAGAGAGAGCCTCTGAGGGATGCAGCATGTATTAGGCCACCCTCAGGGACCCCTCACCTGAACACCCCCACCCTGCCATTACAGGCTGCGTGTTTTGGAGCAGACCAAACTGAAGAGTTGACATGGCAGACATCTCTGTGTGCCATGCCCCCCCACAATGCCTGTGGCATGGATAAATCCGCTCTCCAGTGGGACTCACAGTCCTAAGGCAGGTGCACTGTACCACAGGTGAGGGCATAGCTGTATGAGCAATAAGCCCATACAGGGTCTGTGCCATTCACAGCCATTGTAAGTTCTGTGAAGCCACTTTGAGTACATGGGCTGGGAGTTTGTCAACACGAACTCCACAGCTCCATGACGGCTTTACTGAAGACCAAGTAGTTTGGTATCAAACTTCTCAGCATAATAAACCCACATTGATGTCAGTGATGGAACTAATATAAAATGCACTCAGAAGGCATCTTAGAGATGCCCCTAAAGAATGACTGGCTTCTAGTGTATTGGCTGCCTGGTCCCTGCCAGCCAGCCACCAGCAGACACGTTTCTGACCTCAAGGGGTGAGAGTCTTAGTGCTCTCGGGGATCAGAAACAAAGTCTGCTCTCAGTGGAGGTGCTTCACACTTCCCTGTAGCAGTAACAGCAACACTTAGTGGTGAGCCTGTAAGGCTATCACATTGTGTTATCCTAATTTGGGCAACTCAAACTAGTGGAGATGCCTGCCCCTGTCTACACTATCCTAATCCCACTTTTGGCAGCAGGACAGGCGGGAAAATTAGTAAGTAGAGTAGGAGTGTCCTCACCCTGGCACACCTCTAAAGTCACCAGGAGCTGAGGTGGACCACTCCCATGAAAATTCTCCATCTTGGTTTGCGGAATTAGACCCAATAGGAATAGGGCACATCACCAAAAGGATGGGCCACCAAAAGCGTGTAGTCACCCTAAGGGACAGTTGCCGTTGACTACTGCCCCAACCTCAGTAACGCCCTTAAATTTACTATTTAAGAACTCACCTGAACTTTGTTCCTGAGAATTGACGACCTACCAAGAATGACCGGAGTGTCCCGGCATCCCCCACTATCCAACTCACCTTTCTAGTCATTTGATTCCTTCAGCCAGTCTTCCGGTCCACGGTTGCAGCCGTTTTCCCCAACAGGGGATCTTCATTGATTTCCATGGGGCACCCGATGCCTCCTTTGCACTCTGCTGCCGGCCGCCCCAGTTCTGCTGGTGGTGCAGTCTCAGTGCTTTTTGGTGGCCCCGCCAGTGCGGACCTCAACCCCCAGTGCCTGTGTCCCTGAACCTCAGGTACTTGCGTGCAACCGTTACCTCTTCGAGGCGTCCTCAGCCTCTACAGGATAACATTGGGCCCAGTGACCTCTGCACCCGGCTGCCCCAGTGCCGCTGGTGGTGCAGTACATACCTTGCCAAAACCCCCGGAGACTGAATCTAAAAATGTACCTATAAGTGAGTTCAACTTGGTTCCTAAAAATAAAAGTAAAATTTTTACAAAACATTGGCATGGAGTTAGTCATTGAGTGTGAATTCCTGTTCTGTAGGAGTATGAACACCATATGGATTCACACTACCCCCGATAAGCCTAACTGGTCAGCTCAGCTACCACTAAATTGAGAGTAAGGTATTAGCTACTTTATCCTCTGCTATAACTATGGGTACTCACTGGACTTGTGCACACTATACCTCTTTTTGATACAGTAAATACAGAGCCAGCTTCCTTCAAGTCTCAACAGTCGAGACAAACAAGTTACTTACTTTAGGCAATGCCTTATCTGATAGATTCTAGCCACAGATTCCTTACATTAGGACATTCCCCAGCTGTCAGACTGGATCTGGAAACTTTCTAAGCAGTACCTATGCGTGCAGGTAGGTGGTGTCATTCAGCTCTGTGTCATCCGCGCCAGATATGAGGTGCGCAGTAATTATATAGGTGCCACCCAATAAGCCGACATAAGTTACTTTTCGTGACATATCCACACCAGAAGCAAAGAGCCACAAAGGTTGCTTCTGTACCAGTGTACAGACATTAAGTACCCCATAAAGGTTACCCTATGTGGAGAAATCCGTTCGCAGACCGGGGAGCCTCAGTAAGGAATCTGTGGCTACATAAAGTCTGTACCAGAAAAGGTGCTACCGAAAGTAAGTAACTTGTTCATCTTATAGAGACTTCTAGCCACAGATTTCATACTTTCGAATAGATACCCAAGTAATACTTCCCTGAAGGTGGGACTACGAACAGATTTAGATCAGGAAGTCCTGGAGGATCGAACAAGCCTGACTGTCCAGACAGTAGTGCTTGGTGAACATGTCCAGAGATGCCCAAATGGCAGCCTGACAGATGTCCAGGGCAGGGACTCCACGAGCTAACGTAGAGGTCGCTGCCTTGGCTCTCGTGGAATGAGCCTGCAAGCTCTCAGGGGGTTGCTTCTTGGGCAGAGTATAGTATATCCGTCAATTTCTACACAGCTGAACCCAATGAAGAGTTGATCATCCACCCGGAAATCGCGCTACAATCAATGTAGAACAACAATGGGCTCATTCTGTCTTCCTCTATGGAAAGGTGAGGTGGAGCAAAGAAAATAAGTAATGTGATGGTCTGGCCTACGTGAAAAGGTGTTACCACTTTTGGCAGGAAAGAAGCATGCGTTCTCAAACCAGTTTGCCTGGGAAAAAGGTTTTGTAAGGAGGGTGCAATTAAAGTGCTTGCAGTTCACTAACCCTCATGGCCAATGTAATGGCCACTGGAAAGGCTGTTTTTAAGGTCAAAAGGCATAGAGGGCAAATGTGCAAGGGCCCAAAGAGCAAGCACGTTGGTCAAAGCTAGGTTCAGATCCCTTTGGGGCATGAAGAAGGGGTTTGGTGGGAAGGGATGTTGTAGTCCTTTTAGAAATTGAGTCACAACAGGGGACTTGAACATGGAGGGATGATCTGGAAACTGCAAGGAGCGATTTGGCTGAAAGGTAGTATTGAACAGTGCCCACAGCAAAGCCTTGCCAGGCTAATGAAAGAACAAACAACAAAACCTTAAGACAATAGTGGAGGAGGCACACCAAGCCCCAAATATGCCCAAACAACAGGAGTATACTGTCTCGGCTGAGGGACGCCTGGCTTTCAGAAGAACATTAGAAACTTCTGGAGGAAGGTTGAAAACTGTTAACTGCCACCGCTCAAGCTCCATGCATGAAGGCGGAGCATGTGCAGGTTGGGGAGCAAATCCCTGCCCTGCTACGACAGTAAATATTCCAGAAGAGCCAGCCTGATTGGAGGACCAATGGTCATGCTCAGGGGTTCGGAATACCATACCTTCCGTGCCCAGTCCAGAACCACAAGAATCACTTGGACCCAGTCGTTCATGAACTTTCTGAGAATTCTGGGTAGGAAATAAATTTCTGAGAAAGCATTGGAAACTCCAGTGAGCAGAACTGCTGACATTGTGCGTTCTCGGCGGTAGCTAACAGATCTAACCAAGGCCTCCCCCAATCTGTGAAGAGATCTTGCACCACCTCCTGATGGAGAGGTCACTCGTGATCTACAGAGCGTCAATGGCTGAGTTTGTTCACTATGGCGTTCAGGGAGCCTGCCAGATGTTGAACCAACAGGGAAATGCCATGACATTTCAGCCATGTCCAGAGATGCAGGACTTCTTGACGCCAGAATCCACAACCCACTCCTTCCTACCTGTTGCAATACCACATGGCGGTAGTGTTGTCCGTGAACACCTGAACTATCCTTACCTTGATGGAGGCAAGAAAGGATTTTAATTGCAATCATATCGCACGGAGATCCAGCAGGCTGATGTGGAGTCCGGATTCCGCCAGAGACCAGAGTCCTCTAATCTCCACCTCTCAAAGATGGCAGCCCCATCCCAGGAGTGGTGCTTCTATCACTACTATGAGATCTAGCCTGGAAAGGGAGAGGGGTTTGCCGCTGACCCAATCACGTTTCATTAACCACTACGGGTCTTTTGCAGTTCCCTCTGAGATCTGGACCATGTCAGAGAGATTCCCTGATGCTGCGCCCACTGGAACGTAGGGTCCCACTGTAAAGCCTGCATATATCAGCAGGCATGTATCACAAGCAGGAGGCCCAGCAGCCTCAGAGTCAGTCTCCCCGAAACCTAGGATAGAGGCTGAAGCATCAGTATCAGAGCCTGAATATCCAGGACTCGCTGTTCAGGAGGATAAACCCGAACCTGCAGCAGATTTATGAGGATGAGACTCAACCGGAGATCACAGTCCTCTGATCTCCACCTCCCCAGATGTTTGCCTCAGCACGGATGTGATGCATCTGTCACTACACCATGCAAATTCCATGGGCAACTCAAAGATAATATGGAATGTAACAATGAACAATTCCCAACATAAGGAGGGACAGGACAGATTATGTCTAGTGCAAAAAACAAAATTAATTTTTATTGAAGACTGAATAATAAATATTTATACAGATCACATGTAAAACAATCCACAGACAAACCACAAACATGTCATCATTCACTCTAGTCGCACACTAATCTTTCCCGACAAACATCATAAATGGGAAAATACAGTGTGAGACAGATGTCAATAAATGTCGTTTATAAAATCAGGTTGTCTCTTTGATGATTTTTGATTAGGTCATCAATAACAAGGAGCCTGATGTTCTTGAGCTGTAGATTCAGACTGATTAATAGGTTTAAAGATTGTGTCTTTATCAATGAGTGGCTGCAACCCAGATGGTATCCTACGCGCGTTTCAGTACCTACAGAGCCTTCCTCAGGAAAAGCCACAGCAGTTGAACCCAAATATCTGCGGATATAGACAAAACAAAATATGTATGGACTGTCCCTCCTACAAAAAGTGGTACACAGTATAAACAACATAATTACTAGTTGCTTCGTATCTGAGTTTAGATAATGTAAGCCCACTACCTACAATTAGTGAAGATAGAATGAAATGCATTCAAAGAGAACAGCCAATACGGCTCACGGTGACAAGCAAGAAAAGAATAGCGAATAAAATCTCATGGCATGCTGAGAGTTTCTAAACGGCTTACACAAAATGGTGACTTAGACAGTAACCTCTACACATTGCAGGTATATATTTGTCATAAATAAGCCTCAGTGCATGGAGTCAGAGAATAGTGCCCAGACTAGCAAAGAGATGAGAATGTACAGCATAACATCCTAAACAATGGAACCCTAAAAAAAAAATGTCGGCCCAGTTGATGGAAGGACTGAATAGTTGATTACACTCGTTGGAAGATAAAGGAAATCTTCTGGGCAGGGTGAGAACAAAGCAACAGTCATTTAATGTTTCTCTTATTCAGTGAAGCTGAATTTCAAATGTGGATAAAACCATAATTACCTAAAAAGTAATCGAGGTACACTACACTGAGGATCAATGTGCAGTGCTAAATATTTCAAGGCAGTTCCAGGATTAGGACTGTGTAGGAGGTTCCTAAGTGAGGACGTAAAGACCAAAAAATGCATATGCATATGCTACTGGGGTATGATTATGCAGCCCTTATAAAATACTATGCATACTCAACAGTTCAATGGAATGGACTTATGCGAGGGGCCAGAGAACGGAATCTCAAGTGACGATGTGTATAAGAGGCCTCTAAGCTGCCTCTAACTATAGAGAGATGCCGTCTTACCAGAGGCAACGTCTTAATAACTTCCATGGGACCTATAAATGCGTGCATCCCAGCATGACCTTTACCATATGAAGCAGTGACTGAATGTCCTGCTCTGGCCAAATTAACTAGCATGATAACATGCGATGTCTCCCGGAATGCATCTAGCTTAATAACGAAATGTTATAACAGGGTAAAATAACATAAAGGAATACCGGGGATACATAACGGATAGCTCAAACGCTACGATCGGCTTACCTGATGTGCAGATCTCCGATATGACAAGGATGTCAGCAATCAGTGTCCGGGCGCTATCTGTTAAGAGCGCCTCGGACCACAAAGACGCGTTGATACGTTAATGACCAACGAGCAGCTGGACGCCATCTACGCCTAAAGATGCCGCGGCTGGAAACACTCTAGATATAGTGCCAGAGGTCATGTGACTATTCACATGATCCGCTGGCTTCCAGTAGATATTATGAGAAAAACGGCAGCCATGTCTGTATGGTGGCTGGTTGCATATATTAAGGTGATTGCTGAATAAAAAATGGAATGCAACCAAGACATTGTGCAATATGGATGGATGGAATAACAGATATATGTACTGGGACATAATAAATGTGTCCTGAACAGGTATAGTGCTAGATGAAAGGAAAGCCTATTCAGTGTTGCAACAAATGGCTTGATCCCAGGGTATTTCTAAATTCAATCCGCAGGAGAATGTATTGAGGGTAAAAATCCAGTATACCTCTCTGCGTTTCCTAATCTCATCAACATCACATCCGGATCTGTTATTGATTTTTCCTAAAATAAGCCATCTGATGTCTTCAGGAGTGTGGCCTAAATCATTGAAATGTTTGACGAGGGGCGCAGACGTTTTTCTAGTCCAAATGGCCGAGCGATGCTCTGTCAAGCGTGTGGAGAAAGATTGCGATGTTTCCCCTACATAGCCTAAATGGCAGGGACATAAAAGCAAATATATAATATTCTTGGCTTTGCAATTGGTAAAAGATTTTAAACTGATGTGGTGGGCATTATGCATGTACGTGTTAGTGACTATGGCACTTTCACACATCTTACATTGAAAACATTTGTGATTGCCCACTAGTGCTTTTTGTCCGTCAATGGTTTTCTGTATGAAAGGGGTACTCTTACTCATCGGGATTGGACAACGTGGTCCTTCAGATTTTTGTTACGTCTGTGGGCAAACATGGGGCATGGTAATTCTACACGCTGATCCTTGCTGGTATTCAAAATGTGCCAGTGGGCACAAATGATTTGGCGTATCTTTTCATTGAAGACAGTGTCTGGTCACACACACCAATTTAGGGTCCCCTGTATGGCGAGAGGTTTGTAGTAAATGGTCTCTATCATAGAAACAAGCCCTTTTATAGGCTTCACACAACAATCTCCTAGGGTAACCTCTAGAGATGAATTTGGCTTTCATGACAACCAATCTAAGGTCATAGTCCTTCAAACTGGTACAGTTACGCCTTAAACGAAGAAACTGGTCCAAAGGGATACTTTCTTCCTGGGTTTTTGGGTGGTAACAGTTGAAGTGTAAGAGGGTGTTCCTAGTTGTATGCTTGACATACAGATCCACTTCCAATTTTGATTCACAGTCTCTGATTTCAATGTCAAGAAATTCTATTTTCTTTTTGCTTTTATTAGCTGTGAATCTCAGATTAGTGTTGCAGAGGTTAATCCACTCAAGAAATTCATTGACGGCGTCCGACTCACCACACCAGACAAAGAAATTGTAATTGATGTATCGTGACCATTGGTTTATAGACTAGAAAAAGGGAGCTATCTCGTGAATGAAACGTTGTTTGAAACAGGCCATGTAGATATCTGCTACAGTGGGAGCGCAAGAGGCTCCCATACGGACTCCTTTGACTTGTTTGAAAAGGTTTCCATTAAATTCAAAGGTGTTTTCCAGTAGGACTACACAAAGAATGTCTAACATGAACTTGACATTACAGTCTATATGGTAGTGTGTAATAAACCATACAACTGCTATGAGGGCTCCACTTTGGGATTATATTGCTGTAGAGTGTCTCTATGTCAAGAGCGACAAGGGTTTCTCTCGTGGCAATAAATGGAAGGCCTTCCACTTTCTTGATCATCTCTTTTGTATCTTTGATACGGGAGATGGTTTTGGGTATGTGTGGACGCAAGATCAAGTCTATAATTGGAGTTTGATCCGCGACCGAGCCTATAGTGGTAACTATAGGGCGGTAAGGGGGGGTTAGTGCTGTCCTTGAGTATTTTAGGAACCCCATAGATACTTGCCATGCGTGGATGAGTGATGTTAAGGAAATCATATTCATTTTGACATAGGATCTCCTGCTCTAAGGCTTTGTTGGTGAGGACTTGAATTTTTCTCTGTACCCTGGTGGTGGGGTCTAATTTTACTGGTGAATAGTGTTCTGTGTTGCTCAAAAGAGTATGCATGTTAGTCACATACTTATCAGTGTCGAGGACTACAATCCCTCCTACCTTGTCACAATTTTTGATGGTTATGGCTGGTGTTTCCAATTCCACATAGAGCTTTAAGCTCACATTTTTGCAGGTTCGGAGAGGGTCGCAAATTGTATTTGGTTGCTGCTTTTAACTTGGTCTTGACCACACTTTCAAATATACTTACAGCTGGGCCTACCTGGTCCAGAGTAGGAGTAAAGGTAGAAACCGGGCAAAGTCCGGAACGATTGTCCAGTCAATTGTCCTGATGATTTTCAAGGATGTAATTGTCTGCAAAACAGTTTTTAGGCGTATTTTTCGAAAGAAGGCCATTATGTCCTGTAACAGTTCTAAAATATTTGACCAGTGCGGGGCACAAAAGATAGACCTTTGGAAAGCAGAGAGACCGTGGAGGTTTCTAGAGGTTTTTGAGACAAATTAAAGATTGGTATTTCTTTTACGTTCTCCAATACTGTGCATTGCGCATAACTAGGTATTGTGAGTTGTTTTGCTGAAAGTTGCCACGATTGACATTGCCCCGGTATCTCGGTTGATACCTGGGTCTCCATGGACCTCGTCGTGCAGCTCGCCTGCCTAAAAAAGTCAGTCCTGTTGTAGGATTAATCTGGTGACTGGGTCTGTCTACATCATAGTTGAAACAATGTGGGCTATTTTCGTTGTCTGAATCACACATATCTGAAAAATCTGTGATCTTTTATCTAGGTTGTGGGTAACTTGAAGGGTCTGAATCTTGATATTCTCCTTGGGAGTAGAAGTGTTCATTTAAATATGGATATGTCCTTTTTTTGGTAGTAAATCGCAGATCCTTTTTTAGTTTGTCTGCTTTTCTTTTAAGTGGGTAACCAGAGTAAGATGGTACTTCCTTGTTTATTTCTTTTAACTTTTTCTTGGCTTCTTCTAGAGCATTGCTCTGTTTGATCTTATCGTCTAAGGCTAGTATCTCGGTCACCAGGATCTGTACAAGCTCTTTTGCGGTTTCCACTATAAGGATCATAAAGTCACGGGAACATCTGTTTGCAATTAATTACAATTTTTCTAAATATTGTCGTACTTGGGACAAACAATCCAGGGATGTTCCCAACCCGTAGACCTTGAGGGATTATTCCTGCCTTTAAGTACTCAAGCATGTACTGC
Source organism: Triturus cristatus (assembly GCF_964204655.1). Lineage (NCBI taxonomy): Eukaryota > Metazoa > Chordata > Amphibia > Caudata > Salamandridae > Triturus > Triturus cristatus. The sequence continues at coordinate 2,528,631 of NC_140592.1, forward strand.
CCATGCAATTCTATTCTCTTGAGTTTCTTCTTTAATGAAAACAATTTATGTATATCTTTATGTTGGCAGGGTTAGTGCTAGCTGCCGTTTGCTGGTCAAAATTACTTTGGTTACCTACCAACAATGCGTATTGCTCGTCAGTAAATCTGAATGTTTGTAGCAAATCCATAATGTAGATGCGTCTCTGGCAGTGCTAAGAGAAAAGCAAATGAATCCTAACAGGCAAAGGTAAGAAAGGTCAATAAAAAACTGCAGAGAAGAGGTGAGCTATATTAATGCAGAGCAGGTTATGAAGCAACTTCACAATTGAAAACACAAACAAGCAACCCCACGCAGACAGGCTGCGGGTAAATGAATGTAAATAAGAAAGGGCCCCCTGCTATTAATGGAGATTTCCTCTAGGCATGGAAACAATGCAAAATTCTTAGGGCAACTCATACATAATATGTAACATAACAATGATCTATTTCCAACATAAGGAGGGACAGGACAGACTGTGTCACTACAGTCAGATGCCAATACTAACTAGAATGAGGCAACTCCTGCCTCATATCAACCTACCATCAGCTCTTGACACGGTCAACTGCCACATGCTCCTAAACATACTCAAAAATCGAACAGGCATTGATGGTGTGGTCCTTTATTGGTACGAATCATTCGTTATGGACAGGTTCCACAGGATAAAAATTGAAGAATGACTCAACACCAATAGTGGTTGAGCAAGCCCCCCCCCGCCTCGGTCTATCCTTGCTCCAACACTATCCATCGAGCCACTTGGTGTTCTCCTTAAGAGAGGAGGAATCTTCTATCACCACAATGCAGATGACATACAATTGCGCCTAAAGGTCTCCTCGCCGAACGACATCTCGCACCTCATCACCACCCTAAACTTTGTTCAGGACTAGATGACTTCTGATCACCTACAACTGAACCCTTTCACAGCTGAATTCATCATCTCCCCTTTGAAATCCAATTCTGGATGGACACATTCAATATCCTTAACAATAAACCCACCATAGTTCGCAGTGCCAAATCCTTAGGAGTCATCCTAGACAAAAGGCTTAACTTACATTTTCAAATCAGCACCATGGCCGGAAAAGTGTACTGTTAACTATGTCATCTTTGGGCAATCCACTGTTACATTCCAGAGCAAAAACTAAAATATTTTGCTCATACACGGGTGTCCTCCACAATCGACTATTATAATTCTTTCTTGACTGGTCCTCAAAAAACCCATCTCACCCCCCAAAATAGATCCTACACTCTGCAGCACGTTTTTGCCTACGGTGCCAAAGGGAAAGACCACATCACACCTATGAGGGCCACTCTCCAATGGTTGCCAATTGTAGCCGAGGCTATATACATGACTGCTTGCATCACCCATAAGGCTCTACACACATCTACTCTCTGTTACTTGGGGTACAACCTAAACCTATCAGGGCGTTTTAGACTATTGCAAAACACAGAAGAAACGATGTTAGATCCCCTTTAAAAAGCAACAACTTCTGACACTATGCTTCTCGGGAAGCGCAACCAGAATTTGGGACACATTACCTCCAAACCTATGCACAACCACTTTGCTGGCGACTTACAGAACGGGTGTGAAAGCCCTCCTCCTTCAATGATTCTTTAGCTAAGACATTGCAGCTTACCACCTCCATGGGGGACATGTTCAGTTACCTCCTGGTACAGAACTACACTACCCACATTTCATTGGGCACTCACAAATAGTTCTTTGCTGTGTATATTTCTCGTATGCTTTTTTTATCTGTAATGATTTTCCATCATGTCATCCTTGGCCTTATGTCCACATTTGGTCATTTTGAACCCTCTGTAACCACCCTTGTAACAATATGCCGTGGTCAGTAAGGCCCTCTGGGCCCTTGGGTGATGTCCCAGCAATGTAAAATTGCACACATAAGTAAAGACACTTGTGGCGCAATCACCCGCTGAGAAGAGAGGTGCTGGAGGGGTGAGAGGGCCAAAAAGGGGAGCCGCTTATCCGCCGCCTGCAGACACACAGGGCGGCACTCACTCACACACCCACTGCCGATAAGGCGGCATTCAGCCACCCACTGCCTGCAGACACACAGGGCAGAACTCACCCACCGCCTGCAGACACACAGGGCGGCACTCACTCACCCACCGCCGGCAGACACACAGGGTGGCACTCACTCACCCACCACCTGCAGACACACAGGGCGGCACTCACTCACCCACCGCCTGCAGACACACAGGGCGGCACTCACCCACCCATCGCCTGCAGACACACAGGGCAGCACTCACCCACCCACAGCTTGCAGACACACAGGATGGCACTCACCCACCCACCACCTGCAGACCCACAGGGTGGCACTCACCTAATCGCCCCCTGCAGACACACAGGGCAGCACTCACTCACCCTCCCACCACCTGCAGACACACAGGTTGGCACTCACTCACCCGCAGCCTACAGACCCACAGGGCGGCACTCACCCACCCACCGCCTGCAGACCCACAGTGCGGCACTCACTCATCCACCGCCTGCAAACCCACAGGGCGGCACTCACTCACCGACCCGCCAGCAGACACAGGGTGGCACCCACTTACCAACCGCCTGCAGACAGATAGGGCGACACCCACCACCTGCAGACACACAGTGCGCGGCACTCACTCACCCACCACCTGCAGGCACACAGTGGGCAGCACTCACCCACTGTCTGCAGACACACAGGGGGGTGGCACTCACTCACCATCCGCCTGTAGACACAGTGGGCAGCACTCACCCACCCACCGCCTACAGACACACAGTGGGCGGCACTCACCCACCCACCGCATGCAGACACACAGTGGGCAGCACTCACCCACCACAGGGCAGCACTCACTCACCCTCCCACCACCTGCAGACACACAGGTTGGCACTCACCCACCTTCCGCCTACAGACACACAGGGCAGCACTCATCCACCCACCACCTGCAGACACACAGGTCGGCACTCACCCACCCACTGCCTGCAGACACACAGGGCGGCACCCACCCACCGCCTGCAGACACACAGGGTGGCACCCACCCACTGCCTGCAGACACACAGGGCAGCACTCACCCACCCAATGCCTCCAGACACACAGGGCGGAACTCACCCACCCACTGCCTCCAGACACACAGGGCGGCACCCACTCCCTCACCACTGCCTGCAGGCACACAGGGTGGCACCCACTCACTCACTGCCTGCAGGCACGCAGGGCGGCACTCATTCACCCACCGCCTAGAGACACATAGGGCAGCACTCACCCAACCACCGCCTGCGGAGAGAAAGGGTGGCACTCACCCACTCACCCACCACCTGCAGACCTACAGGGCGGCACTCACCCACCTGCCACCAATAGACACACAGAGCGGCACTGACCAGCCCACCGCCTCAAGACACACAGGATGGCACCCACTCACTCACCCACCACCTGCACACACACAGAGCAGCACCCACTCACTCACCCACTGCCTGCAGACACAGGGCGGCACTCACCCATCCATCACCTGCAGACACACAGGGCGGCACCCACTCACTCACCGCCTGCAAGCACACAGGGTGGCACCCACTCACTCACCCACTGCTTGCAGGACACAGGGCAGCTCTCACTCACCCACCACCTGGAGTTACATAGGGCGGCACTCACCCACCCACCGCCTGCAGATCCACAGGGCAGCACTCACTCACCCACCACCTGCAGACCTACAGGCCAGCACTCGCCCACCCGCAACCTATAAATACACAGGGTGGACCTCATCCACCCGCCGCCTGCAGACACACGGGGCAGCACCCACTCACTCAACCACTACCAGCAGACACACAGGGCGGCACTCGCCTACCCAACGCCAGCAGACACAATGGGCGACACACACTCACCCACCGCCAGCATACACACAGGGCAGCACTCACTCACTCACCCATCGCCTGCAGACACAGAGGGCAGCACTCACCCACCCACTGCCTGCAGACTCACAGGGTGGCACTCACCCACCGTCTACAGACACACAGGGCAGCACTCACTCACCCACTGCCTGCAAACACACAGGGTGGTACTCACTCATCCACCACCTGTTGACACATGGTGCAGCACTCACTCACTCACTGACCCACCACCTGCAGACACAAAGGGCAGGACTCACTCACTCACCCACTGCCTGCAGACACATAGGGTGGCACTCATTCACTGCCTGCAGACACACAGGGCAGCCTCACTCACCCACCCACTGCCTGAAGACACACAGGGCAGCACTCACTCACCCACCACCTGCAAACACACAGAGCGGCACTGCCTCACCTACTGCCTGCAGACACACGGGGTGGCGCTCATTCACTCACCCAACATCTGCAGACACACAGTGCGGCACTCACCCACCACCTGCAGACACGCAGGGCGGCACTCACTCACCCACCTATCGCCTGCAGACACACAGGGTGGCACTCACTTACCCACCGAATGCAAACACACATTGCGGCACTCACCCACCAACTGCCTGCAGACACAAAGGGCAGCACTTGCACACCAACCAACTGAAAACACGCAGGGCGGCACTCGCTCACCGTCTGCAGACACAGGGCAGCACTCACTGCCTGCAGACACACAGAGTGGCACTCATCCATCCACCGCCTGCAGACACACAGGGCGGCCCTCACCCACCCACTGCCTGCAGACACACAGGGCGGCACTGACCCACACACTGCCTGCAGACACACAGGGCAGCACTCACTCACCCACCCACCACCTGCAGACACACAGGTTGGCTCTCACCCACCCACTGCCTGCAGACACACAGGTCGGCACTCACTCACCTTCCGCCTGCAGACACACAGGGCAGCACTCACCCACCCACCGCCTGCAGACACACATGTCGGCACTCACCTACCCACCGCCTGCAGACACACAGGGCGGCACCCACCCACCGCCTGCAGACACACAGGGCGGCACCCACCCACCGCCTGCAGACGTACAGGGCAGCACTCACCCACCCACCTCCTCTAGACACACAGGGCGGCACCCACTTCCTCACCACCGCCTGCAGGCACACAGGGTGGCACTCACTTACTGTCTGCAGGCACGCAGGGCGGCACTCATTCACCCACCGCCTGGAGACACACAGTGGGCGGCACTCACCCACCCACCGCATGCAGACACACAGTGGGCAGCACTCACCCACCCACTGCCTGCAGACACACAGGGTGGCACTGACCCACACACCGCCTGCAGACACACAGGGCAGCACTCACTCACCCTCCCACCACCTGCAGACACACAGGTTGGCACTCACCCACCTTCCGCCTACAGACACACAGGGCAGCACTCACTCACCCACCCACCGCCTGCAGACACACAGGTCGGCACTCACCTACCCACTGCCTGCAGACACACAGGGCGGCACCCACCCACCGCCTGCAGACACACAGGGTGGCACCCACCCACCGCCTGCAGACATACAGGGCAGTACTCACCCACCCAATGCCTCCAGACACACAGGGCAGCACTCACTCACCCACCCACCACCTGCAGACACACAGGTTGGCTCTCACCCACCCACTGCCGGCAGACACTCAGCTCGGCACTCACCCACCTTCCGCCTGCAGACACACAGGGCAGCACGCACCCACCCACCGCCTGCAGACACACATGTCGGCACTCAACTACCCACCGCCTGCAGACACACAGGGCGGCACCCACCCACCGCCTGCAGACACACAGGGCGGCACCCACCCATCGCCTGCAGACGTACAGGGCAGCACTCACCCACCCACCTCCTCTAGACACACAGGGCGGCACCCACTTCCTCACCACCGCCTGCACTCATTCACCCACTGCCTGGAGACACAGGGCAGCACTCACCCAACCACCGCCTGCAGAGACACAGGGTGGCACTCACCCACTCACCGCCTGCAGACCCACAGGGCTGCACTCACTCACCCACCAAATGCAGACCCACAGGGCGGCACTCACCCACCTGCCACCAATAGACACACAGGGCGGCACTCACCCACCCCCTGCCTGCAGACACACAGGGTAGCACTCACACACCCACCACCTGCAGACACACAGGACGGCACCCACTCACTCACCCATCGCCTGCAGACACACAGGCCAACACTCACCCACCCACTGCCTGCAAACATAGGGCGGCACTCACTCACCCACCTGGAGTCACATAGGGTGGCACTCACCCACCCACCGCCTGCAGACCCACAGGGCAGCACTCACTCACCCACCGCCTGCTGACCTACAGGCCGGCACTCACTCACCCACCAACCGCCTGCAGTCACACAGGGCAGCACTCATTTACTGCAGAATCACAGGGCGGCACTCACTCACCCACCCACCGCTTGAAGACACAGGGGTGGCACTCACCCACTCACCGCCTGCAGACCCACAGGGCAGCCTCACTCACCCACCCACTGCCTGCAGACTCACAGGGTGGCACTCACCCACCACCTACAGATACACAGGGCAGCACTCACCCACCACCTGCAAACACAAAGGGCGGCACTCACTCACCCACTGCCTGCAGACACACAGGGTGGCACTCATTCACTGCCTGCAGACACACAGGGCAGCCTCACTCACCCACCCACTGCCTGCAGTCACACAGGCCAGCACTCACTCACCCACTGCCCGCAGACACACAGGGCGGCACTGCCTCACCTACTGCCTCCAGGCACACAGGGTGGCGCTCATTCACTCAACCCAACACCTGCAGACACACAGGGTGGCACTCACTCACCCACCGACTGCAAACACACAAAGCGGCACTCACTCACCCACTGCCTGGAGACACACAGGGCAGCACTCGCCCATCAACCAAATGAAGACACGCAGGGCGGCACTCACCACCTGCAGACACAGGGCAGCACTCACTGACCGCCTGCAGACACACAGAGCAGCACTCATCCATCCACCGCCTGCAGGCGCACAGGGCGGCACTCACTCACGACCTGCAGACACATAGGGTGGCACTCACCCACCCACCGCTTGCAGAGACACAGGGCAGTACTCACTCACCCACTCACTCACCTACCACCTGCAGACCCACAAGGCGGCATTCACCCACCCGCCTCCTGCAGACACAGGGTGGAACTCGCCCACCCACCACCTGCAGACACAGAGTGGCAACCGCTCACTCACCCACTGCCAGCAGACACACAGGGCGGCACTCACCCACCTGCCTCCTGCCGACACACAGGATGGCACTCACCCACCGCCTGCAGATACAAAGGGCGGCACTCACTTACCCAACGCCTACAGACACACAGGGCGGCACTCACTCAACGCATGCAGACACACAGGGCGGCACTCACTCACCCAACGCCTGCAGACACACAGGGTGACCCTCACTCACCGCTTGCAGACACACAGGGCAACCCTCACTCACCCACCATTTGCAGACACACAGGCCATCACTCACTCACCCACCGCCGGCAGACACACAGGGCGGCACTCAATCACCGCCTGCAGACCACAGGGTGGCACTCGCGCACCCACTGCCTGCAAACACGCAGGGCGGCACTCACCCACCCACTGCCTACAGACACACAGGGTGGCACCAACCCACCCACCGCCTGCAGACACACAGGGCAGCACTCACCCATCCACCGCCTGCAGACGCACAGGGCAGCACTAACCCATCCACCGCCTGCAGACGCACAGGGCGGCACTCACTCTCCCACCGCCTGCAGACGCACAGGGTGGCACTCACTGCCTGCAGACACACAGGGCAGCACTCACTCACCCACCAACTGCCTGCAAACGCACAGTGCAGCACTCTCCACCTGCAAACACACAGGGCGGCACTCACTCACCGCCTGCAGACACACAGGGCGGCACTCACTCACCCTCCAACCACCTGCAGTCACACAGGGCAGCACTCACTCACCACCTGCAGACACACAGGGTGGCACTCACTCACCCACCCACCGCTTGAAGACACACAGGGCAGCACTCACTCAGTGCCTGCAGACACACAGGGCGGCACTCACTCACCACCTGCAGACAGAGGGCTGCACTCACTCACCCACCAACCGCCTGCAGTCACACAGGGCAGTACTCACTCACTGCCTGAAAGACACACAGGAGGGTACTCACTCAACTACCGCCTGCAGACAGGGCAGCACTCACTCACCCACCCTCCGCCTGCAGACCCACAGAGCAGCACTCACCCACCCACCGCCTGTAGACACACAGGGCGGCACCCACCGCCTGCAGACACACAGGGCGGCACTCACTCACTGCCTGCAGACACACAGGGCGGCACCCACCCACCGCCTGCAAACACACAGGGCGGCACCCTCCCACCCACCGCCTGCAGACACACAGAGCAGCACTCACTCACAGGGTGGCACTCACTCACTGCCTGCAGACACACAGGGTGGCACTCACCCACCGCAGACACACAGGGCAACAGTCACCAACTACCTGCAGTCACACAGGGCGGCACTCACTCACCCACCCACCGCCTGCAGACACACAGGGCGCCACCCACCGCCTGCAGACACACAGGGCGGCACTCACTCACCCACCGCCTGCAGACACACAGGGTAGGACTAACTCACCCACCCACCGCCTGCAAATGCACAAGGCGACACTCACTCACCCACCGCCTGCAGACACACAGGGCAGGGCTCACTTACTGCCTGCAGAAATACAGGGTGGCACTCACTCACCCACTGCCTGCAGTCACACAGGGTAGCACTCACTCACCGCCTGCATACACACAGGATGGCACTCAGTCACCCACCGCCTGCAGACACACAGGGCGGCACTCACTCACTGCCTGCAGACACACAGGGCGGCACTCACACACTCACCGCCTGCAGACACACAGGGTGGCACTCACTCACCCACTGCCTGCAGACACACAGGATGGCACTCAGTCACCCACCGCCTGCAGACACACCGGGCGGCACTAACTCACCTCGTCTGGGCCCCGCCGGGACATTACCACTGGTCAGCTGCGGCTTCTTCCCAGTAATGTTTGTCAGTGACCATGCAGGGCCGACGAGGGACGGGAAGGAGGCAGAGTCGGACCCCAAGACCTCACGGCAGAACCCCAAGACAGAACCCCTCCTGTGGATGAGGAGTCGCGAGGACTAGTGCGCACGCGCAAGACAACAGAAAGGCGGAACACCTCATGGCGCACGCGTACGGTACCAGAGAAGAACTTATCAGCACACTGCGCATGGCCGGAACACAGGCGTTACGGCAGTATCAGAACACTGCGCATGCGTACCACACCAGCCGTAAGCCTACAGCACACGCGTACGGTCGGAAAATCAGTGTCCGGAAAGTGTCAGCACACTACACATGCGCAGTACCCGTGATGTAACTACCAGCGCACTGCGACGCTCGGAACACCGGCATGAGGATGTGTCAGCACACTGGGCATGCGTAGTGCACCAGAGATTCGCAGATCAGCACACTGCGCATGGCGAAATACCAATATTAGGAGGTGTCAACACGGTACGCATGTGCAGTATACCAGAGGCGAGACTACAGCACACTACAGCTGCGAACAGTAAACGTTAGCTCACTGCGCACGCCACCATCATTAGAAGAGCAGCAGCGCAATGCGCATCCTCGAAACAGGGGCATAGGGATATTCTATTACAGGACCGGAGGCTTCAGATCATGCTCTCTCTCTCTTTACTGCAAAATTAACAGCAGCCAATAAGAACATTCATAACATAGTGAAAGTAAACAATTCCCAGAATGCTTAGCGTCATATTGTAAACACCATAGAGACGAGCCCTATAAGTAACTGTCCACACCGGAACACCTCCTCTTTCTTTGCTGCTCCTCCCAGAGTTAAGTCAGTGCTCGATAACATTCTTGCCATAACTCGTGATTGTTTACTTGATGTGCATTGCTGTGATTGCCTCAGTTATTTTGGTTGTTCTATACTGTATATTGTATTCTGAATTTTAGAGGAATGCGCAGTGTGGTTATTGCGCGCAAATTTCCTGAACAGACGGTGGCTTGCAGTGTCGCGCTGGCGCTTGCACCGGTCTCTCGGAGGGTGGCAGTTAGTTTCTAGACACGCTCTCACCCTCCGATTGCCTTTATCCTTCGTCAGACTTCACGCACGTCTGCCTGGCGGTGCGCAGAGCCTTCCCTCATCCGGCCCGCATTGTTGGAGAGCCTCGCGTCGCGTAGCCCAATTGGGCTGGTTTTGGGCTCCTTTTGGGCTACGCAACACTCATTATCGTTCCTCCTCGCTCTCTGCGTTTTTTCAAGCGCGGTCCGGAGCTCAAGCTTGTCCTTTTGCTACCCTGACTGACGCCTACCCTGGGCTGGAAAATAAGGCAGGCCTTAGCTGTGTGCAAACTATTATATTGAATTTTGGCTCTTTCTGCCCTGTGGGCTTCCTCTGACTACAGCTTTGCTGAGGAGCAATTTAAACTGCTAAATTTATTATTGCACCAGGGCTGCTCCCACTTCACTGATTTCTTTGGGATCTTGCTGCTTTCACATACAGTCTCTCACCTTAAGGATCGCGATGGAAGACTGGGCCTATTTCGAGGAGGATGAATATGGGTACTATGAGGAAGAGCATGGACCCCTCCTGGAGGACAACCTTGTGAACGCCCTTGATGCTTCCGTTCAAGACTCCGTCAGTAAGGCGGTGGAAGTAGCGGTCCCTAAAACGGTTAACAAAGCGTTTGCGTCAGCTTTGAAGCAGATTACGGCGCAATTGGAGAATTTTGCCAAGCGACATGGCATGCTCCAGCAGGATGCTGGGAGTTCCTCGAAGTCCTTCCAGGGAGGTAGCGCCGCTAATACCAGGTCGTCCAGTTGGCCGCACGCACAGGCTTTGTCCAAGCTCCCTCCACCTTCTACACGTGATCATCCTTATGCTGGACCCTCCAACCTGTTACCTTCATCGTCTAAGGTATTTACTGATACTGGTACGGACACTGACTTAACTGGTCATACAGCTTCTCCCAAGAAGAAGAAGGCCAAGAGGTCTTCTATCCGCCCCCAATCACCCCCAGTCTATCAGCCCTCCACTCCCTTTGATTTCAACCCACAAGAGATCATACATCCGAGGTCATCTGATTGGGCACCTCCTCCGGGGGTCGCGGATTACATACACCAGAATTTGAGGCTCTCCTTCGACAGAGAAGTCAGGAACCGACTTCGGTCGGAATGTCCGCACCCAGATGTACCGGACAAAGTCGCAAAAACTCACGATATTGACCCAAATATGCTGGCTTTCCTTAAGAAATTCCAGAAAGACCCTAAAAAAGGCATCGATCGGGCCTGGCGGGGATGCCAGGATAAGTTGTTGGATACCATCGGTCCCCTGTCCAAGATCCTTGAGTTAGCCCTGTTAGCCAAGGAGTCCGGAGATCCTATTGACCCGACTATCCTCGCTGGTTGGACGCAGCGTGCCATCTGTTTCTTGGGCAACGCGAATTGCGCCATATCAGCAGAGCGCAGGAAGTCTCTTCTCATGCGAATGGATACCAACTTAACCGAGTTAGCATCTGCTGAACCAGGTCCCTTAGCGGACGGCCTCTTGTTCGGGGAGCGTTTTGTAAAAGATGTCCCCAAATATGTAGGGACTTTTACATCATTGGACAAGGCCCAGACAAATATCAGAAGGGTGTTTCACACTGGCCTTTTTGGAAGGGCCGGGCGAGGCAGGGGCTGCTCGCCAGGCCGTCAATACCAGCAAGGTCCCCCCAGGAGGGGTTACGGTCGCGGTGACTACCAGGATCCCACCAGAGGAGGCACATTTTATCCAACAAGGCGTTTCCAGCGAGGAGGCCAGAGGGGAAATTTCCAGCCTCAAATTACAACAGGTAAGCCATCTGTCTCTGTCCCTCTGTCCTTTAGGGGGTCGGATTCGCCACTTTCTGCACAATTGGCGCGACATTACTCAGGACGCCTGGGTTCTCCAGACAGTGCAGGGGTTTCAGATAGATTTCTTTCAAACCCCCTTGCAGGAGTATCTCCCACCCTCTCTGTATTTTTCCCAACAAGACAAACTTTTTATAGATCGCGAGATAGGAGACTTGCTGGAGAAGCACGCAGTCGCCTATTGCGAAAGGGGGACTTCGGGCTTCTGCAGCAACGTTTTTCTGGTACAGAAGAGGGGCGGCGGTTACAGGTTGGTGTTAAACCTGAAAGACTTCAATTCCTTTGTGCTTTACCATCACTTCAAGATGGAGGGGATCCATCTCCTAGCGGACATCCTCAGACAAGCAGATTGGTTGGTGCGTCTCGATCTCAAAGACACGTACCTGACAGTTCCCATCTTCCCGCCTCATCGCAGGTTCCTTCAGTTTCAATGGCGCGGCAGACGCCTTGAATATTTGGTCCTGCCTTTCGGTCTCTCCTCTGCTCCTTGGTGCTTCACCAAGTTACTGAAACCGGTGATTGCACATTTTCGGGAGCAAGGAATACGCTTAATAATTTACCTCAACGACATCCTGATCATGGCGTCTTCGGCTTCCCTTTCAATACTTCACCTGCAGATAACAATGACATTGTTAGAGGGTCTGGGATTTGTCATAAACAGGTCGAAGTCAGTTCTGGTTCCGACACAGTGCTTGGAGTTTTTGGGATTTGTGATCAACTCTCAGTCGGCCCAGCTTCAGTTGCCCAAGCAGAAGCTGAGGGACCTGAAGAAAGAATTGAAGAAAACTCTGGACACACAAATGATGTCCTTACGGGCGATTTCTCGATTGGTGGGCCTACTGGCATCACCCATACAGGCGATTTTCCCAGGACCTTTACATTACCGAGCCCTTCAACATCTCAAGATCAGGCACCTACAAAAGGGCCTGTCTTTCTCGGATCGAGTCCCGCTGTCAGACAATGCCCGAGTGGAGAATCAATGGTGGTTGGTGCACGTCGATGCATGGAATGGTCGGGCGATCTTCGGATCTCTCCCGAAAGTGATCATAGAGTCCGATGCCAGCAGGACGGGTTGGGGAGCCCGCTGCGGGGAAGTGACCACGGGAGGCAGATGGTCTCTCCAGGAGTTGGAGTTGCATATCAATTGCCTCGAGCTCCTGGCGGGTTCATTTGCGATTCGCATTCTCTCACCCAGGAAGGTATCTTGTTGTATTCTGTTACGAATGGACAATATCTCCGCTGTGAGGTATATAAACAAACTGGGGGGTACCAGGTCCCCGATGCTGGCGGAGATCGCCAAGGACTTCTGACACTATTGCCTAGCACATCAGATCACAGTGATTGCGGAGTACCTTCCGGGTCGAGACAATGCAATAGCGGACTGGCAATCCCATCATCTGAAAGATTACAGCGACTGGAAACTTCATCCGTCCCTGTTTCGCCAGCTCCAGTCGCTGTGGGGTCCGTTCCAAATAGATCTTTTTGCCTCTCAGCTGAATCACCAACTAGAGTTCTTCAGTTGGAGGCAAGATCCTCTAGCGAGAGCGACCGATGCCTTCACTCAGAATTGGTCTCAGAGAACCCAGTATGCATTTCCCCCGTTCGTCCTAATACCCAGGGTTGCGAGTCAAGTGGTTCGACAAGAAGCGGAGATTGTGCTGGTCACTCCGATTTGGAAGTCACAGCCATGGTTCCCTGTCCTGTTGGAGATGGCGTGCGACTTTCCAATTCAGCTCCCGTGCTTCCCGAGGATACTCCAGGGCCCTCAGGGGGAGCTCCACCCGTTAGTCCTCGCGGGACAGCTGTCCCTGATGGCCTGGAAGCTTTCCGGCAACAGTGGTCGTTGCCAGGAATTTCGGAGCAAGCTTCTAGTTTTATCCAACAAGCCTGGGCCCCATCTACCAGGAAGTGATACAGTTCCGCATGGAAGGCTTGGTTGGGTTGGTGCTTGGAGAGGCACCTGGATCCCATGGATGCAGATATCTCTCACATTTTAATTTTTTTATCACAAAAAGCAGCGGATGGTTTATCCTATAGATCGGTGAACAATTTCCGATCAGCTATTTCCGCGGGTCATGCGCATCTAGAAGGCAGGCCTATCGGTGTGCATCCGATAGTGTGTAAACTCCTCAAAGGAATACGTTTAGCAAACCCTCCTAAGGCTAAGTATACCTCTTTATGGGATGTATCTAAGGTATTGCAGTTGTTTGAACAATGGCCTAATAATGAATTACTTTCAAGAAAACAATTGTCAGCTAAGTTGGCCATGCTGTTATGTTTGTCTGCATGTCGCAGGGTTTCTGACATTAAAGTGTTAGACTTGGAGGGTAGAATATTTTCTCCTGAGGGTGTATCTTTTGTAATAACTGCTCGCACTAAAACTTTTTCAAGATCTATTGATTACAATGCTTTTCCGTTAAATGAAAAACTCTATGTTGTCAGATGCCTTAAAGTATATGAAGAGTCTACACGGTCACTCTGACCAGATGGTTGTTCAAGGTTGCTAATCGCTTTGCAAAAATCTTTCAAACCAGTTACCTCTGCTACGATTGCCAGGTGGTTTAAATATGTAATTTCAGAGGCCGATGTTGACACTGATTTGTTTGGAGCGCATTCTGTCAGAGGTGCTATGGCCTCCAAATCATTTATGTTGGGTACCAGTGTACAAGATATCATGAAAGCAGCTGATTGGTCTTCTAGTTCCACCATCAAACAGTTTTATTACAAACCTGTGGGTGATGTTGCTTCTGTTGTTTTGGTTAAGCGTTAAATTAGCATAATCTAAAGCCACCGGTCCTGTAATAGAATAAAAAAATTGCTAGCATTCGCGCCAAGAATTTTCAATTCTATTAAGGACACAGAGGCGAAGATTATCCCGCCCAAGGTACTGGTTATGATGCATAATGTCATGTTACCCTCCCTGAGATGCAAATTAAAACGATTGTTACGAGTATACTTTTCTCTTTTCAGGCAATGACCAGAAAGGCGATTAAAATATCCTTGTGCTCTGTTGGAATGGAAGGGTCTTCGACCTTCACGTGCACGTTCTTCAGTTCCTGTTGGATCTCCGGTCCATTGTGATCAAGATATGTTTGCTGTTTGGGACTATAATTTTGTTCAAGTTGGACTCTGCTCGTTGGGCAAAGAAAGAGGAGGTGTTCCGGTGTGGACAGTTACTTATGGGGCTAGTCTCTATGGTGTTTACAATGTGATGCTAAGCATTCTGGGAATGTTTTACTTTCACTATGTTATGAATGTTCTTATTGGCTGCTGTTAATTTTGTAGTAAAGAGAGAGAGAGCATAATCTTCGCCTCCGTGTCCTTAATAGAATTGAAAATTCTTGGCGCGAATGCTAGCAAATTTTTTATTCATGTGCATTCATGCCCAACATACAGCACCTCACGCAGCATCATCATCAATACTTGAAGCCAATGGACTTGACTCAACACTAATACCCTCACATGTGCTGCCAATACAATCTCCCACAACATCATACCCTTGACACACGTTTGCATCTTTCACCTTCTAAATCTCCATAGCTTGTTCTCTTGAAATCTTTTTTTTTTTAGTTTAGATTGCTTTATTGAGATGAAATACGAAGTAGAACATCAGTATACATTGTACAACCAGAGGTCAAAAAGTAACATTACTAGAAAAAGGAATAACAAAATTGGGACTATAGTAGGAAATATGCAATTAAAACTAATTTGAACCTTCTGAACCTATACTTAGACAAGTGCGATTTAGTATCTGAGAAGGAGGGGAGAGGGAAAGAAAGACGGAAGAAAAGAAAGGATGGGAGAAAGGAGAGATAAGGGGGAATGATAAGTGGCAGCAAGATAAAAATGTAGAGATAACGATAAGAAAAAAAAGAAAGTATTAGCAAATGAAAAAAAAAATATCAAGCAGGTAACCTGGAAAGAAATGTGGCAAGTGGTAACCAAAGCAAGTCCTTTTTGATCAGTAGGGATGTGGAGGTGGCATATGCACGATCTAGTGGGTGATGATGACATAACAGGTTCCACCAAGCTTGATATGAGAATTTGGTAGTGTCCTTCCAATTGGAGGTGATAATCTGAAAAGTAATAGCTATAAATAAATCGATAAATTTACCCACACTTCCCTGGGCATTCAATATGGAAGAGGAACTGCCCAGAAAAACGTGTACAATATCAAAGGGAACACTAGTAGATAAAATGTCATTCAACTTCTTCCAAATAAGTAACCAAAAATTCTTGACCAAAGGGCAGAGAAAAAACATATGGAGTAAGTCACTATTACCATGGGAGCAAGACCAGCATTGCAAATCATCCATGAATCTGAACTTTTGGAGATCTGTGGGGGTAAGGAAGAGCCTATTATAAAAATAGTAAAGGGTCCGCGTAGTGCTCGCAGATCGAGAAGAGGTTTGAATTTTTGTTGAAATGGAGCCCCAGGTTTGAAGCGAGAATTCATGTGCCAGATCTTGTTCCCAAAGGAGTTCAATACTGGATTTGGTTCTAGGAACAGAGGGATGAGATAATATCTTATATATATGAGAGGCTTTGAGCTGGGTTGAAAAATCTAGTGAGAGGGTGGATGTCGGATTGTAAGAAGCTAAGGAAGAGTTTTGGTATTGGAAGTGAATGATGATCTAAGGTGAGGATACTGGGGAGCATGTAAAGGAGATATATCATATTTATCTTGGATCTACGTAAAATCCATCAGCGACCATTTGATCAACAAGTGATCCAATACGATAATGCTTTTATCAATCCATTATTTCCAAAAGAGAGCTCTGTTTTTAATCTTTAAGTGTTTGTTATACCAGACAGGGGTAAGCATAAAGTTATCGGAGTGAGAGGAGTGATCTTTAAACAAAGAAGTAGGAACTGCTGCTGGGTATGAGAAAATGGGCGATGCGAAACGTCTAGGGTGCTGGGATAGTCAGGTGGCCACAGCAAGGGAAAATGGTGCAAATTGGGATTGTTCCAAAGAACTCCAGGCCGTTAAAAGTGTATGTGAGGAGTCAGATAAAAAAATGTCCAAACTTGTTTCAGGGTAAATGCAGAATGACAGCGCCTAATGTTAGGAAAATTAAGCCCTCCAAGTTCCTTGGGTTGCTGAAGTCCGGTGAGTGAGATCCTAGTTTTAGGGTTATTCCATAAAAATTTGGTCAGGGAGCGATTGATGGTATTAAAAAAGGAGAGTGGAGAGTGACTGGGAGCAAAGAAAGAGAAAAATTGATGATCGGGAGTAGCATCATTTTAATTGTAGCAAGTCTGCCCCACCAGGACAAGAATAGTGGAGACCAACCATCTATGAGAGCAGAGAGTTTTTTAAGAATGTCAGTAAGATTAATTTAATAGCTTCTTTTATACTATTGGTGTAAAGGATGCCTAAGCATTTAATGCTCTTGGGGTTCCACTTAAACCCTGTATCTTGAAACATATGAGAAAAGCAATGTTTGTTCAGTGGCATCACCTCAGACTTGTCAAGATTAAGTTTATAACCAGAGACTAGAGAATATTCCTTTAGCAAGGAGAAAAATGTAGGCAAAGAGGTATTGGGGTTAGAGAGGTACAATAAAATGTCATCCGCATAAGCAGTAAACTTAATATCTGTGTGTTTAAATGGAAAACCTGTGGAGTGTGGGGAGTGATTAATTTTTTCAAAAAAAGGGTCTAGGGCGAGAATAAATAAAAGAGGGGATAAGGGGCATCCTTGTCTAGTTCCTCTGTGAAGTGGAAAGTATTTGGATTGACAACCGTTAACCCAAATGGAAGTAGAGGGTGCGGAATATAGGAGCTGGATGTATCTGAGAATGGGAGGGCTGAAGCCGTGCCATTTCAAAGCTCCAAAGATGAAATTCCAATTTACCCGGTCAAATGCTTTTTCAGCATCCAACGCAATTGCAGCAATCGGTGAGTTCATCTTGGAGGCTAAATGAATTACATTGAGAAGAGTCCGAGAATTATCTGTAATGGACCAACCTTTAACAAACCCTGATTGATATATATTAATTAGGTCCGAGATTATCAAATTAATGGCTAATAGTTTGGCAAAAATCTTACAGTCAGTATTAATTAAGGAGATGGGTCTATAATTTGTACACAAAGAGGGATCTTTATCTTATTTAGGGATCAGACACAGCATCGCTTGAGTAAAGGAACCCTGTGACGCACTGGAGGCTAAGAAATGATTTATGAGGGTTAACAACTGAGGGACTAGGAATTGTTTGAACTGAAGAAAAAAACTTACAGTGAAACCATCTGGACCGGGTGTTTTGTCCTTGGGAAGGTGAATAATAGCATTAATGATTTCTTGTTCTAATATAGGGCTCTCAAGAGATGTGAGGTCCACGTGATTATCAGAAGATTTGGGAATGGTTTGAAAGAAAGAATTTGATTAGTAGTAGGAATTAATTCAGGAGTGTAGAGGTATAGTATTCAGTAAAACATTCGAGGACTTTAGTATCTGTAATATGTCAAACTCCTTTGCTATCTGTAATGGTAACGATCTTGGATTTTTGTTTTTTAATTTTGAGGTAATTGGCTAGGGATTTGCCAGCTTTGTTCCGGCCACCGTACATTTTTGCATTGAATTTAAGAAGATTGTTGCAGGCATTATCCCAGGATTGTTTGTAATATTGCATTTTAGCCTTAATGAGATTAGATAAAATATCTGGACAGTTCGTGGTAAAGTAAGCATGCTCTAGGGTGTTAAGTTGTTTAAAAATTAGTGAAGCCGCCGTAAGTGCCTTCTATTTTTTCCGGGAGACAAAATCTATTATAAAACCTCTAGCCGTAGCTTTAAAAGCATCCCAGATAAGGTGGAATTGTGAAACAGAGGAAAGATTATTATCAAAAAACTCCTGCATAAACTGTGTGAATTGTTCAACAAATTGAGTGTCCAACAAAAGGGCATTATTAAAACGCCATCTGTGTGAGGTAGGTGGATGTGAGAGATACTCCATGTCTAATATGATAGGGGCATGATCAGAAATGAGAATGGAGCCAACCTCAGCATTCGTCATAAATTGAAGAGATGATTGGGTGAGAAAAATGTAGTCAATTCGGGAATGGGATCTATGAACAAGAGAAAAAAAGGAAAATTCCAGGACATCACGATGGGAGATTCTCCACACATCCACCAACCCTCTAGCTGTGACCATTTTGTGAAAGTCTTCTACATAGTATTAGGGATATATTTGGTTTCGGATTTGCAATCTAAAAAAAGGGTCCATAAGTTGATTGCAATCACCACCCAAAATCAGGTTTTCAGAGGCATGAGAAGAAAGGAGAATGGAAAAGTCATTCCAAAATACTAAATCCATACCATTGGGACCATATACATTACAAATAGAGAATGGAGTATCATTAACTTTAACAAACAACTTAGTAAAAGCCATCTACCATTGATATCTTTGACCTCATTTTGCAAACAAACTGTCAATGATTTATGAAACAATATGACAACGCCATTTTTGTTATTGGCTGCTGGGGAACAGAAAACATCTCCAACCCATAGTTTACGTAAAGAAGACAAATCCTGTTCTTTGAGATGCGTTTCTTGCAATAACGCTACCTGGCATTTCAATTTAGCAAGGTGGGATAAAATACGTTGTTTTTTAATTGGGTTACGAATCCCCTTAACATTCCAAGAAATAATGCGCAAACCACTCATCGAAAAAACTTATAGAAGATTAAACATTTAAAAATATTAAACCTAAAAAAAATATAATAATTGAAATGCAAAAGGCTAAGTATCATTAAACAGTGGAAATCCTGAGTGGAAATAAAACTGAAAAAGAGAAGGGCAAATGTAGGGAGATAGGAGTGAGAGAAGAAGAATACAAATGTAGCAAAGTAAACATACCAGGAAGAGAATGATGAGAAACCACATAGATGAGGATGTAGTGACAAAGAAAAGTTGCAGCGAAGAATAAGATATAGAAGAAAGGACAGAACAGGAGGGGGTGAGGGGGGTAGGGGAGAGAGGCAAAAGGAGAACACCATCTCCCATGAGATATAACAAAAGAAGAGATGACAAAAAGCCAACGGGCTTTAGTCATATTGATCACAAATAGTAAGAACAATAATGTGGAGGAGGGGCAAAGGAGACAGATGCCCCCCACAAGAGGGACACCGAGGAGAACAAAGTTGATGACAACGGAGGGTCAGAAAAACTGTAATATAAAAACGTAAACATAAGCAACATAATGGAAGAGAACTTACCAGACAATGGGGAAAACAACGCAACGGGGTGAGGCAAACACAACACAACGTGTGGATAGTGCGAATAAAGACCTCAGCGTCGAACAAGATACTGAGGGGAAACCTGTGGGAGAAAAGAGAGAACATGTAAGAAAACAATTAAGTTTTGCTCAGTTCCAGAGTTTCTCCTTTGTGGATATGGATGAAGTTTCGAAGCTCTGCAGGATCCTCGAAAGTAAAAGATCTGTCCTTGTAAGTTACTTTGAAGAAGCACGGGTGAATAAGGCCATAGCGAGTGTTCATGGATCTCAGCATAGGTCTGAGGTCGAGGAATTCCTTGCAGCCATTAGCAGTTGGCTTGGAGACATCTTGACCGAAGAAGATTTTATGTCCAGACCAAAACATCTGTTTGTGTTGTTTAGCCGCAGTGAGAATCGCCATAAGGTCGGAGTACAGCATGAAATATGCGATGATTCCCCGCGGTTTATTTGAGGAAGATGCATTCTGAGAGCCAATTCTATATGCCCTTTGAATATTGAGGTCCGCAGATTTTGGCAGGCTAATAATCTGTGGAATGTAGGTCTTCAAGAAGGCGATTATATCCGAGTCTTCAGAACCTTCTGGAATTCCGTAAACTCGTAGGTTGTTGCGCCTGTTTCGGTTTTCTAAATCTTCTGTAGATCTCTTCAGTTGCGCGACCTCGCAAGAAAGAAAGTCAACTTTAGCAACAACATTCTGAGCATCACTATTCTTTTGCTCAACGTCCGAAAACCTTGAGTCAAGACCCGACCATTTTTCTTCAATACGTTGAAGTGTTGCAGTGGTTTCAGACATAGAGGGTCGAATGTTGCGCAATTTGTCCATAATGTCTTCCAACGTCAGAGGAAGAGACGTTTTTGTTGGAGATGGCGGGTCTTTTTTAATATGTTTGTTGGCAATGCTGACCGAGTCTTTGCGACCATTAGTGGTGTAGCCAGCAGCTCCCTGGGGCTTATTTGGGTATGAATGAGCCATACATGCAAAGAGAAAATTACGCCAGCAGAAGACCCACAGAAGACCTCTAAAGTTGCGCAAACTGCAATATGGTAAGACGCTAAATGAGCAAAACAGCTGGAAACTTAGTTGAACAAATTGGCCAGAGTAGTCCTACTTAGAAATGAGGAGAAGTCATAGGCACCTGACAAGGTAAATAGTTGCCTGTTGTAAATATTCTCTCTAAAGAGAGAAAAATAGAAAAGTTGTGGCAAAAGAGTCAATATGGGTAGAAAGTATCAGCCACAAGGGAATCAAAATTGCACCGTAACCCATGGAAAATGAGGGAGGCAAGCACACAAAATGGCGGCCGAGATGTGAGGCATCATGGAGGCACAGGGTAATGAGGAGAAATTTGTTCAAAAAGACCGTCTAGGTCTAAAAAAAAAAGTTGCCTCAGCGCTCCACACAACTTCCGACAGGGAAATCCATAATTAAGATGCCTCTCTGCTAACGAGGAAAAGCCCTTCAGCTCCGACCGATCCTCGGCGTCACGGAGCTCCTCTAGAGGGCGTCCATCTTGGATCGCCGCTGCGCGCCCTCTCAACTCTCTTGAAATCTTAACCACATCTCTTTAACTCCACCACTCTTCTTCCTGTAATAGCACTGACCCTTTAGAAACGTCAAGCACCTGTACAGGTCTAGTAGACGTGGATTCACCCTTCTGCACTCTGGAAGGCACTTTAACTAGCACCCAAGCACCAACCTTGACCTCCACAATCTTCACTCTTGTTCCTGTCCAACAAAGCTTTCATTTGTTCCTGTTTAGAACATCAAACATTTCTTTAACAAATTCCTCATGGGTTGGACAGCATAAGAATGCTCTTTTACAAAACGTGAGTAATACTCACTCAGACCCAGAAAAGATCTAAGGGTATCCTTATCATGAGGAGGCTCAGCTTCCTGAATGGCCTTGATTAAAGAGAATTTAGGAGAAATACCTTTTGGACTGATGTTATGACCCAAATAGTCAAAATTTGTAACATTCAATTTACACTTATTCTCTCTCAGGCTAATTCCAAAAATCTTAAATCTTCTAAAAACTTCATGCCACACTTTAGCATGCTCATCCTAAGTTTCTGCAAAAACGAGGACATCATCCTGGAATGCTTGAACCCCCATAATACCATCTAAAATAGTGTCCATCAACCTCTCAAACACGCTACCTGCTGATGCCAATCCAAATGGAAGCCTAGCAAATTTATAAGCGCCAACCGGTGTAACAAATGTAGGGGCATATAAACAAGCGGCAGCGATAATTATCGCTGGCCGCTCTTAGCGTGAGGAATTTTATCGCCGGCTATCGCAGATAATTATCCCCATGCTAGCGCTGTATTAACAACGCATAGCGCAATGGCGATAATTATTCCAGTGATAGCGATGTTTTCCATGGAACATCTCTGGTTTTCCCGCGATGTTCCATGGAAAACGGCGATATCCTTGGTGATAGGGCCTGTGGTCTTAGCCACACAATCCACCCCCCCATGTTAGGTATGCCTTAGTCAGGAATTTAACAGACATTAAATTCCTGCACTAAGGCATACTTAACGTGATTTTAAATATCGCTAACCATCGTTGTTAATATGAGGAAGCTGGGTTAGCGATATTTACCCAAGGGAGTCTGGTCAGGAACGCCTCCTTTGCATCTCATTAGCGATGCGATGGGAGGCGTGCCAACAAGGGGCGCTAATGCAAGGATACACGCGCTAGCGTGTCCTTGTTGATAATGCGATAATATTATCGCCGCTTTTCGCCTGACAACGGGCTCTAAAGCGGCGATAATATTATCGCCACACCTTGTTAATAAAATGCTCCAAAGTGGGATGCTCATTAACTTGGAAATGTGACACAAACACTGCGGCCAATCTAACTGGCAGATTAGCACCAGGTACAAGAATGATGTCAAGTTTTGCCAAATCACGCCACCCAAAATATATCTCCCTTTGATTGCAACATATACTTTAGTGCAAACACTCCTACCCAAGCACGTAATCATTTGCTCAAAATATCCCATCATCTCTATACGTTGCTCACAATAAGCCTTAGGGTGAACATCAGGAGATTACAGTGTTACAGTGGAACTCCAGTGATTATTAAATAGCGTGTCTGAAATTATAGTGATGGGGGACACCCAAATCGCACACCATGCTCACCATGAGTACATTCCCCAACCTTACCTGGCACACTGGTTCCTTGATTTTAACTTCACTATCAGACTCAATCTCCAAACCAAGCACAGTGTCTGCTGAATTTAAAGGAGCTTCCTTCTTCTCAGCTTCCATACTGTGAACCCCTACAGCATTTTAACCCATTCTACAAACACTGAAAAGCGCCCCACTTTCTTACATTTGGTGCATTTCTTGCCTAGAGCAGGACACCGTGGAAAGTTACCGAGTTGAGATCTCGATCCGCACCTGTAACAAATCTGACTATTCTTAGGCATTAAAAGGTTATCACTCTTGCCCTTAACACCAACAAGATCTACATGTAATGAATCCTGCACCACAATCACACCTTGTGAAGAATCAGGCGCTACTAGAGAATCAACCGTGTAGAAACCACCGCACGTTCTATGCTTTTCATCCAAAACTTCAGTCAATGAAGGGTCTCTGCAGGACAAGAGCCTTTCTTGTGTTTTCTTACAATAACAACTGCAAACAAATTGATCACGTAAATATGTGTCAAGTGATATACCAAAACAACAAGTTGCAGTCAAGGAACGCAACGCAGAAATGTAGTCTTCAACAGATTCATCCACTGACTGTTTTTTCTTGAAAAAGTTAAATCTTTCAAGTAGAACACTTGGTGACTCTGAAAACTTCCCTTTTAAGCGTGCCCGTGCGCCCGCAAATTCATCACAGTCCCCAGCCATCAGCAGACGGGCTACCATGCTGGGCAGATTGTCAAAAACGTCTTGACTCTCCTGACCCAAATGACTAAATAATATTGCAGCCTTGCGTTTGTGTTCAAATCATCTGCACCTACAGCCACCAAGTAGTTCTCGAAGCTGAGCAACCGTACTACCCATTTGACAGGCGGTTAGCCAGGTAGTTGCAGGAAAGGTGACATTTGTGCAAAAGTGGTGGGTGCCATTGATACAATGACGCAAAACTGTATTGAAACACAAACCAAAATACACCGATGCACTTTTTATTATGACTCAAATGCCTCCAGTATCAAGATGGACCACAAAGGCTGAAAGTACTTCAGGAAAGGTGTGCCTGTCACCGACCAGTACTGAGATATTCTTATGAGGGATGTCCAAAAGCACAAAAATGCAGGGGCTTATAAAAACAAAAATTAAAATCTCACCAGAGTTTGGTTTCGCTGTGTTCCAGTAACTACTTATGATTAATATATTCTCAGCTAACCTTGATGGTTAAAATGAACCCTGTTTCAGTCGTTACTGACGCTGCACATTTGACCTTAACCGTCGCGAACCTGCTGGAAAAGACCCACTTCAAAGGCCTGAAACGCGGTGACTTCAGACGGCTGCATGCATGGGTTGCCTCGGTGAAAACAACTCCTGTTGCTTAGCAACCAGACGATTACACACACATGACCATGCATGTGCGTGGGGTGTTGAAACAGCCCCAAAATAGCCCAATAGAAGAAAGGCACAGCTGTTGTAAAACTGCCGTTAGTACAGAGCCGAACACGTCCGTCAATGACAAGGAATCCAGCCAAACCCAAACAAAACCCTATTACGGGAGGAAATCCACAAACAGGCTGCCAGGTACATTCCAGAACACTTAGACGAATTGCTGAAGGCTCCTTAGGGTTCAAATCCTGTTGACGAGGGCATTTGCACTCCAATGAAGATAGACCCAAGGTAGATCCCAGATATATCTTTATTTCCTTGTGCAGCTCAATATGGAGCCCACAGCAAGCATAGCCACCGCATCAGAGGCTCAACCCATGCGCCAGCCATATCACCCAAGCTCTTATAAATTCAATACTACACAATTCTATTACAGGACCGGAGGCTTCGGATTATGCCTTCTCTCTCGTTACCGAAAATGTACAGCAGCCAATAAAAACGTTTTTAACATATAAACAAAAATGACAATTCCCAAAATGCCATGGTACTGCATCAATAACCATAGAGACTAGCCCTCTGAACGACGCTCTTCCCACGAACACTTCCTCTTTCTTTGCTGCTCGCAGCCGAGTTAAGAGCTTTTCTATAATTACTCTTTGTGACACAGTTATTGTGACTCTGTCTTAACTAGTTATTATTGGGCTCATTTATTATCACAACTAGTTTGTTTTTGAGCTCATTTGCTGTCATTGACTAATGCTTACGTGCTGTGTAAATCTTGCTGACAGTAGTTGCTTAATTACCTGAGCCGCGCCTCGGCGGCAGTGCGAGTCAGCGCGAGTGTTGGCAGATATTGTGCGGTGATTGGGTGGTGGCAAGCGCAACTGGGGCGGTTTCCACTCGCGTCTCGCCCCCACCAGGGTTCCTAATTCCTTGCGCGCTGTTTCCCCAGTCAACTGCACATCAGTGTTGTGGTCCGTGGCGCAATTGCATTGGAACCCCAATTGGGCTACTTTTGGGCTATGCGACGCCTAATAACAATTCCTCCTGTTCCACGCCAATTTCAAGAGCGGAATCACACACAGCTTGGTTTGCAGTTGCCTATGTGTGCACAGACACCTTTCATGGGCTACAGAATGAGAAAGACCCAAGCCGGGTGCAGGCTGAATCTGAGGTTGGCTCCCTGACGCCCTTCGGTGGGCTGCAACAAAAGTGACTACAGCTGGGCTGAGGAGCAGTTAAATCAATTTGGCACTAAGGGTTGCTCTCCCTTGACCAATTCCTTTGGAATTTTTTGGACTTGGCTAAAAATTTGTCTAGATCGCTGAAAATTAATAAGCGATGGAAGACTGGGCCTATTTTGAGGAGGACGAATACGGGTACTACGAGGAAGAGCAAGGTACTCTCCTTGAAGACAATCTGGTTGATGCCTTGGACGCATCAGTTCAGCAATCCGTCAGTAAGGCGGTAGAGGCGGCGGTTCCCCAGATGGTCATTAAAGCGCTAGCAGCTGCCCTCACGCCCATCACATCGCGCCTCTTGAAAGCTTTGCGAAAAGGCATGGGATGCATCCTCAAGAGTCGGTAGGACCAGCTGTGGCCACCTCAGGGGGAAAAGTTTCAACTAAGACCAAGTCCTCGAACTGGCCGCATGCGCAGGCTTTGGATAAGTTACCCCATCCTCTTATGGGGGCCATCAGTACTATGTAAATCCTGATCCCAAGAAGAAAACTAAGAAGGCGCATTTGGAACCGTCGACTCCCTCATTCTTCTAAGCCGCTACGCCTTTCAACTTTCATCCACAGGACATTGTTCACGCAAGGTCTACGGACTGGACTCCGCCCCGGAGTTAGCGGATTACTTACACCAGAACCAGAGGAGAAATTTTGTCAAGGAGGTGCGTAATAGATTGAGGTCTGAATGTCCTCATCCGGACGTCCCAGATAAGGTGGCAGACACGCCTGACATCGACCCCAACATGTTGACCTTTTTGAAAAAATTTGCAAAGGATCCCAAAAAGGGCATTGACCGTGCATGGCGCGGTTGCCAGGATAAGCTCCTGGGCGTCACTGGCCCCTTGGTGAAGATCTTGGAAATGGCCTTAGTAGCCAAGGACACAGGTGCCCCGATAGACCCAGATATCCTCGCAGGATGGAAACAGCACGCCATTTGTTTCCTGGGAAACGGAAACTGTGCCATTTCTACTGAACTTAGGAAATCCCTTCTCATGAGGATGGACAACAACCTTACCGAACTGGCTTCTGCAGAGGCAGGCCCCCTGGCGGAGGGACTACATTTCAGCAATAGGTTCGTCAAGGACATCTCCAACTACATAGGGAGCTTCACCTCACTGGACAAGACCCAATAAAATATTAAGAAGGTTTTCCCAAGCTATCAGAGGGGTGCGGTCCGGGAAAGCCACGGGTCCCAACGGGATTCCCGTGGAGCTATATAAGCTTTCGGTAAATAAGCTTGCCCCCCGCCTCCGGGCGATGCTGGAGGAGAGTAGGGAGCTCGGAATGCTACCATATGATCAGCGAGTGGCCAATATGGTAGTCATCCATAAAGAGGGCAAGCCCAGAACGAATTGTGCATCGTACAGACCGATCTCGCTCCTCAATGCGGAGCCTAAGATCCTGGCGAAACTGCTGGCCACCCGGTTGATTAAAGTACTTAATACCCTGGTCCACCCAGATCAATCAGGTTTCATGCCACGTCGCAACACAGCCCTCAACTTGCGCCGCCTTTATTGCGTGCTGGGTAGAGTCTCCTCTTTACGGGAGCCGGCGGCCCTAGTTTCATTGGATGCTACCATGGCATTTGACATGGTTGAATGGCCCTATCTGTTTGCGGTGTTGGGTAAATTCGGGTTCGGTCCGAAATTCCTCGGCTGGATCCGTCTCCTGTACGCTGGCCCGATGGCTCGGGTAATTGTGAATAATCGAAAGTCCGGGGACTTCCCGCTGAGCAGGGGCACTCATCAGGAATGCCCCCTGTCACCGCTTCTATTCGCGTTGGCATTAGAGCCGCTGGCAGCTTGGGTCAGGCAGGACCGCTCTATCAGGGGGCTGCGGTGGACCAATGACTGGGAGGATAAGATCTCCCTCTACGCTGACGATATCCTACTCTATTTCGCAGCCCCAAGGGCGTCTCTGATCTGCCTCTTGTACATACTAACCATTTTCGGTAGATACTCGGGTTTTACAGTTAATTGGTCCAAGTCGTCGATCTTTGTCCTGGCGGGCGATCCGCCAGAGATACCGCAGAGTTGTCCAATAATGATTGCTTCGGAGGGCTTCTGATATCTCGGGTTTTATGTGACCCTGGATCCCAAATTGCGCTTTACTCTGAATTTGTGCCCGCCCCTGCAGCGCCTTAAGACTGATGTGGCGCGTTGGAGATCCCTCCCTCTCTCCATGCTGGGGCGGGCGGTCCTCTTCAAGATGATGGCCCTCCCGCGTTTCCTGTATGCTCTCCAGAACACCCTGGATCCAGTTCCGATGTCCTACTTTAAGGAAATTGAAAGTCTCCAATGGAGCCTTCTCTGGGATGGTAGACCCAGGATCGCATACACAAAGCTGACCGGGCACTGGTATGATGGGGGTATTGGTCTCCCCGACCTTAAAAAGTACTACTGGGCATCCCAGCGGGCGGCGATCAACCACGGGATCTACTGCAGCCCGGAGGATCCCGGGTACGCCATGGATAGGTGGTTGCTTCCGGGGGGCGACTTTACTAGGGCTCTCTATGCCAAGCCCGGCAGGTTCCCACTGACCGGCCCCACTGCACATGCAGTCCAGGTGTGGCACGTCATCAATAAACATTTGGGTTGGGACGGTAAGCTTACGCTGGCCACGCCGCTATGGAGCTCGGAGAAGCTGGGGAGCCTCTGGAAATCCAAAGGCTTTGATAAGTGGGATCTCATCGGGATCACACGGATCAAAGATGTGTGGGAGAGGGACACGATCTTACCATTTGCATCCCTTAAAAAACAGTACAGCATGACGGACACTGAATATTATCGGTATCTCCAGATTCGTCACGCGTTGCTGGCGCAGGTCCCTAGCGATGATGCACTGCCTGAGGCCTCCCCGCTTGAGACCAGGGTGTTGGACGGGCACATCCCAGAGAGGACTATCTCCCTAATCTATAGGAAGTTAATCAATAATATGGAGGACCCCCTGCAGTTGCTTAAGAGCAAGTGGAATAGTGAAGGCCTGGAATTGGACGATGAAGACTGGCAGGAAGCGGTCTCCTCCCCGCGGGTGGTGGCAGCCCCAGCCAGGCTTAGATTAGTGCAGCTAAAAATATTGCATAGGACTTATGTAACGGGCCCCGGGTTGGTACGCATGGGACAGGCGGAGAGTGGAGAGTGTAGGAGGGGACGTGGGGACACTGGGACCTTCATGCACATACTGTGGAACTGTCAGCGGATAGAGGCGTATTGGAGGGATATACATTATACCATGCGTACAGTATTAGGGGTGGAGATGCAGCCAGAGGCGCGACGGTGCTTGCTGAATGTCTGGGAGCCGACTGACCTCAACGCATGCACTAAGCAGTGGGCTACACTGGCGTTCATGATTGCTAAGAGAAACATTGCGCAATTGTGGGGTGCAGTCCAGCCGCCCCTCCTGGAAAGATGGAAGGAGGATTTAGATTGGTGCATTGGTACACTACTATGTAAGGAAGCACCCCGGGGAATAGGGAAAAGGGATAAAATAATAAACTCTGCTGCTGTGCTGGAGTCTTCTTACACCTTAAGTCTGGTCTATGGCTCGGTCTAACTTCAGATGTCACCCCACAAACATAAGCTGCAGATGAAAGAACAAAGAGGGATATGAGAATAACTCAGGGATTCATTCATATCACACAACAGGATGCTCCTATAGTCAGATACTCACAATATAACAAGCAGCAATACTCTTAGAGAAGGTTCTGAGACTATCCAATCCCAGTGAGACCATACACTGAGAGACGATGAACTGGAATGCCAGGGAGTTTATGAGCTCACTGAACCCAAGGAGGATTTCAATCAACAAACAAAGTCACGGTAAATGATGCCTTAAGAGGACTATGAATAGCACCATAAAAGAGCATAAGAACGCTGTTAATAGCACAGCATAAGAGCGAAGGAATAAAGTTGTGCACGCAGTAGTCACAAGCTCAAGTTCAATACCACTGAGCAATTACGCGCCAAACCACTGTTTGCAAGCACATTGTAGATTGTAAGCACAGGCTCCAAAAGAGAAGACCAGCGTGGAAATAATTACAAAATTAAACTGTTTCAAAAAGCAGAAGGAGCACTCCAGCACTTCTTTTCCGAGTGAGGCTAAATACCTTGCGTTTCCAGCGTTGGTAAAAAACAGAATCCTCTGACCTTTAAAGCAACCCTTCAAACACATCGGAATGAAGAAATGTCAGCAACAGTGATTAATGTGAACCAGCTGGAACACTCCTCAGAGAAAGCCCGGGCCTCGGAAAGCAATTGCCTTGCTTGGCGAAAGAGTTTCATGTAACCCAACTGGAAAACTCCTCATAGAAAGCCTGGGACTCGGAAAGCAAATGCCTTGCTTGTTGAAAGAGCTTCAGCAGGAAACAACAAATCCAAACCAGAAATCCAGTGGGGAATACCATCCACTTACTCAAACTCAAAAACAGGTGAGACTGTCAAGCCCCGACCCCAGGAAGGGGAGGGGCTTCATAGGAGCAGAAATCCAGGCGTCTCCTTAGCCATCTACCAGCATTCCGTCCCAAGGGATTCTAAAACATGTAGTCCGCTGTGCGCTATTTGCCAATAGACCTGGTAACATGCATACAGGGGAAAAGAGCCTTAACTGTAGGTGCAGGGAAACCCATCTTTCCTGACCTACGCTGAAGAATCTCGACACTTCCATACAAGCAATCTTTACGGGGCCGTTACAATAAAGAGCCCTTCAACGTCTGAAAATCCAACACCTGCAAAAGGGTCTTTCTTACTCAGACCAAGTTCCACTCACAGACGAGGTCAGAGAAGACATCAAATGGTGACTAGCCCACGTGGATGTGTGGAACGGCCGGGCAATATTCGGTTCTCGCCCAGAGGTAGTCATAGAATCCAATGCCAGCCAGTCGGGTTGGGGAGCACGATGCGAGGAGATTGCCACAGGGGGCAGATTGTCTCTCCAGAAGTTATTGTTACACATCAACTGTCTCAAGCTCCTGGCGGGATCATTTGCGATTCGCACTCTCTCGCCCAGGAAGGTATCTTGATGCATCCTCCTGAAAGATATATATATATATATTCACTGAAAAAACCATAGGTTTCACACACGTTATAGTTAGGAATTAGCATTTAAAAAACCTTGCAAATTCACTGAAAAAACCATAGGTTTCAGACATGTTATAGTTAGCGGAAATTTTACTGATAAAAAACCAATGAAATTTCCCCGTTATAGTTAGTGCAGGCAACTATAACTCACGCGACCGCAATCCTCTGCTGATGCAAATACTGTATTTGGACACTTATTTGCCCATGTCTTCTTCCATAAATTTTTAGCTATACATATATTAGAAATATTTTTTTTTCATAAAGACACATATGTCATCAGCAGAAGATTGCGGTCGCGTGAGTTATAGTTGCCTGCACTAACTATAACGGGGGAATTTCATTGGTTTTTTATCAGTAAAATTTCCGCTAACTATAACATGTCTGAAACCTATGGTTTTTTCAGTGAATTTGCAAGGTTTTTTAAATGCTAATTCCTAACTATAACGTGTGTGAAACCTATGTTTTTTTCAGTGAATTTGTACGTTTTTTTAAATGCTAAGTTACTTTACGCCATTTGTGGCGTGCACGCCCACTTAACGCAGTTCGTTCCGTGCGCGCACGGTGCGCTTCGCGCACCGTGCGCGCACAGTGAGCACGCGGTGCGCTTCGCGCACCGCGCGCCCACTTTACGCAGTTAGTGCCGTACACGCAAGGTGGGCACGCAGTGCGCTACGCGCACCGCGTGCCCACGTTACGCACCGTGCGCACATGGAGGACATATTATGCGCTTCCTTCTGATAGGTAATCTGTTAAATTTAATTTGTAAGTGATGACAATAATATGCCATGCACAGAGAGTGTTTTTTTTTTTTATTAAAATTTTTAGCGTAAGCGCACCGTACGCGTACGGTAAGCGTAATCGGCGAAATTTTCAAAAAATAAAAATTTACCGTTTTTGGCCTTTGAGGACTCAACTAACATGGCTATGTGCATGGGCGCTGTCTAAACAGCCCCTTTATATGTTTTTTGCCTTTATTTACAGCCCCCCCCTCAGAGTGCGAGAGAGAAAATGGCGGCCGCCGCTTCCTGGTTTCGACCGATTCGAATGTTTACTTAGATGTAACAGCCAATCAGAATCGCGCTCGCGCACGCCACCGTACGCGTACGGTAAGCTTACGGTAAGCGTACCGTAAGCTGGCTCAGATATATATATTGATTTAAAGGCTATTTTCTCAGAATCTACTGAACAGATTTACACCAAACCTACAAAAGGCACTTCCTTGACCTGAGGACTACCTCTCTGCCAAATTTCTAGTAATTCTGTTCAGCCGTTCGGGCTGTAGCCCTGTCTAAAGGTCCTATGGAAAAATGCATGGGAAAAACGCGTTTTGGGACCCCCCTTTTATCTCAGCCCCCGCTTGACGAATCCCTCCGAGACTTTCAGGGTAGGAGCGGAGCGTAGCGCCCCACCTATTTTGAGAAATTCGCGAGGATTCGTCGACCGGCGCCAAAGTTATTCAAAATAGAATGTTGCGGATTTCCTATGGAAAAGGGGTCCTAACTATAACTACCTACTGGCGACCGCCAGTAGGTAATTACCTACTGGCGGTCGCCAGTAGGTAGTTATAGTTAGGACCCCTTTTCCATAGGAAATCCGCAACATTCTATTTTGAATAACTTTGGCGCCGGTCGATGAATCCTCGCGAATTTCTCAAAATAGGTGGGGCGCTACGCTACGCTCCTACCCTGAAAGTCTCGGGGGGATCCGTCAAGCGGGGGCTGAGATAAAATGGGGGTCCCAAAACGCGTTTTTCCCATGCATTTTTCCATAGGACCTTTAGAACGAGCTACAGCCCGAACGGCTGAACAGAATTACTCGAAATTTGGCAGAGAGGTAGTCCCTAGGTTAAGGAAGTGCCTTTTGTAGGTTCGGTGTAAATCTGTTCAGTAGATTCTGAGAAAATAGCCTTTAAATCAATATATATATCTGAGCCCGCTTACGGTACGCTTACCGTACGCTTACCGTAAGCGTACGGTGGCGTGCGCGAGCGCGATTCTGATTGGCTCTTAGATCTTAGTAAACATTCGAATCGGCCGAAACCAGGAAGCGGCGGCCGCCATTTTGTGTATTTCACTCTGAAAAAAAAGAGTGAAAACAAGAAAAGGGGGCAACGAGGAGAGTTACAGACCCCCTAACATTTGTAAGGGGGTCAAAGAAGGACAGAAAAGTACAAAAAAAACATTTATTGATTTTTAAAAAAATCACGGGGTACGCGTACGGTAAGCTTACGGTAAGCGTACGGTAAAAAAAATAAAAATAAATAAATGAAAAGCAGATTTAAGAGTTTAGATATTAGGGAGCTCTAAAAAGAGCTGTTGTGTTTATGAAGTCATTTTTTTAGTGGTACCTACAAGTAAGTACCGATGCAGAGTCTAAGGTTCAAAAGGAAGACTCTGTTCCCTTCATCATTGAAGTGCACACCATCTCCTCTATAAATGTCTTGCATGTCATAACGCAAGTTGTTGTGGTAAATGGCACCCATACCATAGTCACGGAGGAAAGCAGAAACAGATTTGTTGACGTGCTTTCTTGCTTTGTCAATCTGTGGACAGAAATGATTGGACCAGTTCCATTTTTGCCTTTGGCATATGTTGGAAAACACAAAGGCAGTTTTAGGGAAAAGTGAAAACAGTTGTGCAAAGGTGTCCTTCATAAGCATTTCCAGACCTACCCCAGTCAAAGTGCCTAGGTCATTGCCACCACAGTGCACTATTATGAGGTCAGGGTGTTGGATTTGCATGAAGGATTTCACCAATGGCATCAATTGGTGCCACTTTAACCCTCTCTGACCAATCCATTTAATGTCTACATTTGGCAAAGCAAGGTCTCTCACCATATCTGTTTTCTCTGCAAACTTTTCACTCCAGAAGACATAGCTGTGCCCTACAATCCACACTGTGAACATCTTCAAAGGAGATCTGGATGCACTCAGGAGGTGTCTTTCAGTAGAATGGCAATATGAAAAGAAAGTCAGTTTGGAAATGGAGGCATACATATTTTTTTCAAAACAAAAAGAACTGATTGGCTGTTTCATACCATTCTAGAATAAAAACTAGGCTGTATGTGTAAATTAATAGAAGCATGTTTTGTATTGGTACAAAAAATGTGTAACCAAAGAACAGTACTATGGATTTGCTGTTAGGTTTGAAAAGTCAAGCACTCTTGCTCTGTGGAATTGAAACATTGTTTGGCGAACTTCTGACCTAACTCAACACAGCAGTGTTCCATGAGCTGTTGCTATGGTAGCAGGCAGAAGTCAAGTTGGGGGAAGGGTACTAGGCAGAAGTCAAGTTGGGGGAAGGGTACTTTTGGAAAAGGGTTGGTTTTCAACCAATAGAAATGTGTGATTACATTTGAAAAAAAGGGGGAAGCACTGAGATTTGAAACTTACATGTATATGTGTGGAAAAATAGAGGGAAAGTTTGCCATTATCTGGTTCTGCTGAGAGGAGAGAGGTGAACACAACAGAGATCCTGGCTCTGATAATCTGCTGTTTGAGTGTCACATTTCTTTCACAACTAACTAATTTTAAAGGTGAGTTTACAGTTTGAGAGGGGATGTATGTGGTAACTTAAGAAATGAATAATAGAAATGGAAATTGTTTTTGTTGTAGTTGCGTTTATCATTTTCTGTTTTGGGAGAAATTTAAATGTGAGGAACATGTAAAATAATATGGAGTATGTTTTCACAATAAATTAAGGTGTACTGGAAAAAAAAAGAATAGTTTAAGGGTTTGAGGTTGGACTCAGTAATGCAAATACATTCAGCATCACTAAGGCTGGTTGCCCTTGCTGGAGTGTAGGCAGTCACCGAGAATACACATGGTGGTGGTCTGAAAAAACAGTTTGGACATGTGCATTTAAATAAATCAAAAAAAGTGGTTTCATAATGTGTCAGTCTGTAAAAGTGATTTTCACTTGCCCCGAAAAAAAAAGAGCAGTAAGTCTGCTTTCAAATTGGCAAAGAAATTTCGTTTTGGGACTAATGTGAAAACATGACTGTGTGCAGAGAGGAAATATAGGCAGAGATTTATTGCGTATTGCTCTGGTGATTTCACAGTTGCATTAGATGGAAAGGGGGAGCGAATTTTTGGGGGAAGAAGCAGACTCTTAGCACACACCCATGTGCTTGCCATGTATAATCATGCACAGTATTTACAAGCGAGTGGGGTTTTCAGGTTTCAGTCTGTAATGCAAATACATTCAGCATCACTAAGGCTGGTTGCCCTTGCTGGAGTGTAGGCAGTCACCGAGAATACACATGGTGGTGGTCTGAAAAAACAGTTTGGACATGTGCATTTAAATAAATCCAAAAAAGTGGTTTCATAATGTGTCAGTCTGTAAAAGTGATTTTCACTTGCCCCGAAAAAAAAAAGAGCAGTAAGTGTGCTTTCAAATTGGCAAAGAAATTTCGTTTTGGGACTAATGTGAAAACATGACTCTGTGTGCAGAGAGGATTTATAGGCAGAGATTTATTGCGTATTGCTCTGGTGATTTCACAGTTGCATTAGATGGAAAGGGGGAGCGAATTTTTGGGGGAAGAAGCAGACTCTTAGCACACACCCATGTGCTTGCCATGTATAATCATGCACAGTATTTACAAGCGAGTGGGGTTTTCAGGTTTCAGTCTGTAATGCAAATACATTCAGCATCACTAAGGCTGGTTGCCCTTTCTGGAGTGTAGGCAGTCACCGAGAATACACATGGTGGTGGTCTGAAAAAACAGTTTGGACATGTGCATTTAAATAAATCAAAAAAAGTGGTTTCATAATGTGTCAGTCTGTAAAAGTGATTTTCACTTGCCCCGAAAAAAAAAAGAGCAGTAAGTGTGCTTTCAAATTGGCAAAGAAATTTCGTTTTGGGACTAATGTGAAAACATGACTCTGTGTGCAGAGAGGAATTATAGGCAGAGATTTATTGCGTATTGCTCTGGTGATTTCACAGTTGCATTAGATGGAAAGGGGGAGCGAATTTTTGGGGGAAGAAGCAGACTCTTAGCACACACCCATGTGCTTGCCATGTATAATCATGCACAGTATTTACAAGCGAGTGGGGTTTTCAGGTTTCAGTCTGTAATGCAAATACATTCAGCATCACTAAGGCTGGTTGCCCTTGCTGGAGTGTAGGCAGTCACCGAGAATACACATGGTGGTGGTCTGAAAAAACAGTTTGGACATGTGCATTTAAATAAATCAAAAAAAGTGGTTTCATAATGTGTCAGTCTGTAAAAGTGATTTTCACTTGCCCCGAAAAAAAAAGAGCAGTAAGTGTGCTTTCAAATTGGCAAAGAAATTTCGTTTTGGGACTAATGTGAAAACATGACTCTGTGTGCAGAGAGGAATTATAGGCAGAGATTTATTGCGTATTGCTCTGGTGATTTCACAGTTGCATTAGATGGAAAGGGGGAGCGAATTTTTGGGGGAAGAAGCAGACTCTTAGCACACACCCATGTGCTTGCCATGTATAATCATGCACAGTATTTACAAGCGAGTGGGGTTTTCAGGTTTCAGTCTGTAATGCAAATACATTCAGCATCACTAAGGCTGGTTGCCCTTGCTGGAGTGTAGGCAGTCACCGAGAATACACATGGTGGTGGTCTGAAAAAACAGAGATTTATTGCGTATTGCTCTGGTGATTTCACAGTTGCATTAGATGGAAAGGGGGAGCGAATTTTTGGGGGAAGAAGCAGACTCTTAGCACACACCCATGTGCGCAGAGATTTATTGCGTATTGCTCTGGTGATTTCACAGTTGCATTAGATGGAAAGGGGGAGCGATTTTTTGGGGGAAGAAGCAGACTCTTAGCACACACCCATGTGCTTGCCATGTATAATCATGCACAGTATTTACAAGCGAGTGGGGTTTTCAGGTTTCAGTCTGTAATGCAAATACATTCAGCATCACTAAGGCTGGTTGCCCTTGCTGGAGTGTAGGCAGTCACCGAGAATACACATGGTGGTGGTCTGAAAAAACAGTTTGGACATGTGCATTTAAATAAATCAAAAAAAGTGGTTTCATAATGTGTCAGTCTGTAAAAGTGATTTTCACTTGCCCCGAAAAAAAAAAGAGCAGTAAGTGTGCTTTCAAATTGGCAAAGAAATTTCGTTTTGGGACTAATGTGAAAACATGACTCTGTGTGCAGAGAGGAATTATAGGCAGAGATTTATTGCGTATTGCTCTGGTGATTTCACAGTTGCATTAGATGGAAAGGGGGAGCGAATTTTTGGGGGAAGAAGCAGACTCTTAGCACACACCCATGTGCTTGCCATGTATAATCATGCACAGTATTTACAAGCGAGTGGGGTTTTCAGGTTTCAGTCTGTAATGCAAATACATTCAGCGTCACTAAGGCTGGTTGCCCTTGCTGGAGTGTAGGCAGTCACCGAGAATACACATGGTGGTGGTCTGAAAAAACAGTTTGGACATGTGCATTTAAATAAATCAAAAAAAGTGGTTTCATAATGTGTCAGTCTGTAAAAGTGATTTTCACTTGCCCCGAAAAAAAAAAGAGCAGTAAGTGTGCTTTCAAATTGGCAAAGAAATTTCGTTTTGGGACTAATGTGAAAACATGACTCTGTGTGCAGAGAGGAATTATAGGCAGAGATTTATTGCGTATTGCTCTGGTGATTTCACAGTTGCATTAGATGGAAAGGGGGAGCGAATTTTTGGGGGAAGAAGCAGACTCTTAGCACACACCCATGTGCTTGCCATGTATAATCATGCACAGTATTTACAAGCGAGTGGGGTTTTCAGGTTTCAGTCTGTAATGCAAATACATTCAGCATCACTAAGGCTGGTTGCCCTTGCTGTAGTGTAGCAGTCTGGACATGGGCTTTTTAAAAAATCTGAAAAGTGGTTTCATAATGTGACAGTTTGTAAAAGTGATTTTCACTTGCCCAAAAAAAAGAGCAGTTAGTGTGCATTCAAATTGGCATAGAAATTTCGTTTTGTGACTATTGTGAAAAGAAATGTAGTAATATATTTAAATACAATAAAGGAATTTTTTTTTAGTTTTTTTCAGGTATTGCTGAAGAGCAGTGAACAAAATTTAAGATGCCTACAAAATCCAGAGTTCAAAAAACGCTAAAAAAAAAACTATATTTGAAGACAACTGGAGGACCAAAGTTAGTAGAAGATGCTCATGTTGGGAAAAAGAAAAAATCTTCTGGTAAGCAGAAAAAACAATTTCTTAAAAATATATTCAAAACAAGGAAAAATGTACAAAATGTCTGTACTGAAAAGAATGTTACGAAACGAACAGAACAGGAAAAAATTGAGAATTTAGTTAATGCAAATATACCTTCTGCAACTGAAAAGATTTACATAAACAGAAAAACAGCGTTTAAAGAGATACGTAGAAAAATGTTTCAGAGAAGAGTTATGTCCAATTTGATAAAGGATGTGAAGAAATATAAGCAAAAGGCAAAATATTACAAGAGAAAAAAAGAAATTGAAGCCATTGCAGCAAAGGCATTAGAATTAAAAAGGAAACTATTCATATTAATTTTGAATAGGATGCGTACATTAGACAAAATGGTTAATGTACTGAAATCACATAGCAAAAGGAAAAGAGTAGTGAACAGAACAAACTTTTGTAAAGTGTTTTTAGGAAAGTGGATGCATAGTTCAAGTAGTGAACCTTTTTTTAATGAAGAGAGCTATTTTCAAAGTAATAGTTTGCTGCATGCAGTTGGCACCAGAGGTCGTTCATACGAAGTAACAAATGGTTGCATAATGGAGAAGGAGATAATGGTTCCAAGAGATGAGGTACAAGTGATGGCAGATGAGGCAATGGGGAGACGTCCTAAAGCCCCAGTGTACACTTGGAATTGTAGTAGTATTTGCACTGTGCGTCAGGAATCTATTGACAAATTTCGAGAGTTTCTAAGAGAATATAGTAAAAAAAGTGTAAAACAGAAGATTAAGGTGCTTCAAAGTCTGGATCCATGCAGAGTGAGAGAGAATACTGGTTTGCAGGGTCATTCTCTGGCTTGTCTATCTAGAAAAGTGTGCAATAGTGTTTTCCATCATTTTAGGATGCTGGCTGTTCATCATACTGAAATGAGAAAGTTTGTGAGACGGTTGTATTTTGCCAAAAGTCCAGCAATAAAGTTAAATGAATTGAATAGGGCTCTGTTCCGAGGAACAGTATCAGATGTAGAGAAGGTTGTTGATGAAATTCAGTTTTGTTACTTTGGTCCTGAACAAAACAGTGCAGAGAAGGACACAGTAAATGAGGAAGAAGTGGAAGAGAATGTAGAACCCTCTGTAAGTAACACATTTAATGATCACATAACAAAATTTGCAATAGTCTCTAATGAAAGACCAAA
Organism: Triturus cristatus; assembly: GCF_964204655.1. Taxonomy (NCBI): domain Eukaryota; kingdom Metazoa; phylum Chordata; class Amphibia; order Caudata; family Salamandridae; genus Triturus; species Triturus cristatus. The sequence goes on from NC_140592.1 coordinate 2,567,919, forward strand.
TTTTACTTGTATTTGTTGCCGCAGAACTCATTATAGAAAACAAACTAGGAATGTTGATCTCTACAGAAAGAGTGAAAATGAAGATAATTATAAGTGGAAGGATTTTGCCACATATATATTTCTAGAAAATTGTTTTGAATTGGGTGAAGATCAGCGTATTTGTAAATACTGTTACAACAAGTTAGAGGAAAATAGAATGCCGACCAGAGCTGTACATAATAATTTAGAATTGGATGCTATTCCTGCTGAACTTTCTGAATTAAATACATATGAGTCTATACTCATTCAATGTGTTCATCCGTTCCAGACCATAGTACGTATGGAGCCCAAAACTGGTAAATTACCTCCTTCAGATTTACTGAGAGGTTTAAAAGGTAGAGTGGTGTATTTGCCCTTGGATTTGAAAAAAAATATGGAAACTATTGATGCGGATACTTTGGAAACTGAACCATTAATTATTCTGGTTAATGGTGTACCTACAAAGAATAAGAAGATTTGGCAGGAGCTGGTAGATGTGCGGAAAGTACAAAGAGCAAATTTGTATTTGAAAAAAAATAACAAATGGTATGAATCAATTTATATAGAAGAAGAAGAAGAAGAAGAAGATTTACAAGAAGACACAGAAATACCAACTGGACAAATTGAAAAAGTGGACAAGTCAAAGGAAGAAGAAATTTATGAACATTTTAGCATACATCCTCTTCATTCGAAAGAAGTTATGGGAGACAATATTGATCTCTTTCAGATGAAGAAAGCAAAAGGAACTCCCGTGAGTGTATGGGAGGAGAGCTTGGAAGCTCGATGTTTTCCCCAGCTGTTTCCTAAAGGAAAAGGAGGACGATACGATGAACGTCCAGAACAGATTCCAGCTTCTGAGTATCGGACTACAAGACTATATGCAGAAGATCCCAGATTTCGACAAAGTATTCCTTATTTGTTCCATCTTTTATTTGAAAGCGACTTGTCTGCACTGTCTTATGCAGTAAATCACATTTTAAAAAGTGGAGTACATTTACAAAATGTGTCTGCTAAGGATTTTATGGAGAAAGTGCAGCACCGAGATGATCATTTGGAAACACAACTGATCAATCTGATGGCTTGTCAGCGTGGGACAAATGAATATTGGTACCGACGCCATGGTGAACTAAAATGCATGTTACGGAATTTAGGAACACCAACATGGTTCCTTACCCTAAGCTGTGCCGAGTACGCTTGGGATGATTTACTGGATTTTCTACGAGAGGCCAATTCAAACATTAAAAACATCGAATACAAGACAGCAGGAGAACTGTGCTCATTGGATCCGGTTAATGTTTGCAGATATTTCAATCATAGATTTGAGGCTATGATGTCCTTCATCTGCAATAAAAAAAATCCACCCCTTGGAGAAGTAGTGGATTTCTTTTGGAGAAAAGAGTACCAGGCAAGAGGTGCTCCTCATATTCATATGCTGTTGTGGATCAAGGATGCCCCAAAGTTTGGAACAGATGCTGATGAAGCAGTGTTATCTTACATTGATGAATATGCAACATGTGCTATACCAAAAAGCACAGAAGAGAACAAGTTAAAGGAGCAAGTTTTACGTTTCCAAAGTCATCGGTGTGGAAAATACTGTCGACGGAAATACAAGAGCAAAGAAAAATACTACACTAAATGTCGATTTGGATTTCCTAGACCTGTTCTTTCAAATGGAAGAGTCAACAGTTTTATGTCAGCTGTGAGACATACTATCACAAGAAAATCACCTAAGAATACCTACAACCTAAAAAGAAAAGAAGAATCAAAAAATATAAATGACTACAACCCAGTCATTTTATCCATGTGGAACGCTAACATGGATATACAGTATGTAGCTGACAATTCCATTGCTGTTGCTCGATATGTAACGTCTTACATTACGAAATCAGAAAAAACAGAATTGAAGGAAATGTGGGAAGAGATTTCTCACGAGAAGACTGTCAGTAAGAAGCTGTACAGTTTCAGTTTGAAGATGTTATCGCATCGAGAAATTGGATCCTACGAATGTTCAGATAGGTTATCTTCTGCAAGTCTCTACTCGAAGTCAAGAAGAATAATTTGGGCAAGTTTAGGCCTTGCAGCAATGAGAAATCGGGTACTGAAATCTGTAGGAGAAATTGAATATTTGGCCGAGAATGACCCAGAAAGTACAGATATTTTGAAAACAAACATGTTGGACACATATTATCCCAAGAGAAGTCAACATCTGGAGAACATGTGTCTCTATGAAGTGCTGCAGAACTACATTTATTCACGGAAAGCCACAGAAGACATCAATAATGGAAAATATAAAGTCGTTGGTGAAGAAGGATGTTTGGTGAAGCAAACAAAAGGAAGTTTGATAAATCACCGGAAGCTGAGTTGCGACACTACTGACAAGAAGGAATTTTACTACTTGGCTCTTTTACAGTTGTTTAAACCATGGCGTACAGAGGATGAACTACTGGGAGAATTCCAGAGCTATGAAGATTCTTTTAATGCTTGCAAAGACAGCATACAATGCAGTACATTCTCAACTTATCTGCAAATGTTAAATGAAGAAATTGATCAGGAAACTACAATTGCAGCAGAAATCGCTAGAGATAGTTCTCAGGACAGCCAAAGTTCAGGAACACTCAGTCAAGATCCCCTAGGACAACCAATCATTGAAAATGAAGCATCAATAGCCATGAATGAAGTGGAAACGGCTATGAATCAAGCTCAAGAAGAATTTATAGACTTAGAAAATTTGGAAAGACAACTGAATCAAGAGCAGCAACAAATTTATGAAGAGATCAAAAACAAAATTGATCACGGATTTCTACATGAAAAAAAAGAGTGCTCATGCACATCATTTCATCCAATCAGGATGTATGTAAGCGGACAAGCTGGAACTGGAAAAAGTTTCCTAATAAAAGTCATCAGAAGCTACCTAAAGCAAAAAACGGATTCTACTTTGTCTTGTGTGGTTACTGCTCCAACTGGGTTAGCAGCATATAACATAAAAGGAATCACTTTACATCGTTTGCTAATGTTACCAGTGGAGCATGAGAACAAAATACAATTCAACAAGCTAACTGGAGAAGCATCCTTGGAAGTTTCAAGAGTATTGAAGAAGATGCAAGTTCTCATTATTGATGAGGTGAGCATGGTATCAAACTTAATGTTTGCCTTTGTGCATTTAAGAATGCAGCAAATTTTGAAGACAGACTATGACATGTTATTTGGTGGAAAACACGTCATAGTTTTTGGAGATCTTTTGCAACTTACTCCAGTTAAAGGACAACCAGTGTTTAATACTGTCACACATGAAGACACGAAGAAGTCATTGGGAAGCATCGGAAATACAAATATTTGGTCCTTCTTTGAGTACAAGGAACTTACTACTAATATGAGGCAAGCAAACGATGAAGAATATGGAAGTATTCTGAAAGATATCAGGATTGGACTACTCACAGAAGTTGGCAAAAAAACATTACAGAGTCGGCTGCTACATAATTTATTTCCAAAGGAAGAAATAGTTGCAGAGAAGATATACAAGAACATTGCAGAAAACAAAAGTGTCATCTGCTTAATGCCAACTCTACGTGAATGCTCAATATTCAATGAGGAGCTTTTGAAATTGGAAAAGGAAGAGATCAGGAAATTGGAAGCAGTGGACAAAATTGAGGATGGAAGAATTAGTGTCACAGTAACAGGCAAACTGAAAAATAAATTGGACTCACTAGAGAAGAACATCTCCAAAACAGCTGGATTAGAAAAAAATCTATATGTTTGCATGAACTGTAGAGTATTTTTAAGGAGAAATTTGGATGTTGAAAAAGGTTTAGTTAATGGAGCGATGGGAAGAGTTGTGGGTTTTATTAATTACCAGAAAAAAGAAGGAGTTGAATGTTTAAAAATAAAATTTGATCAGATAGAAGAAGTTAAAGATATTTGTCGTTGTACAGTACGTTTTATGCTTGTGAAAGACTTATATGTACGTAGGAAGCAGTTTCCGTTTTCTCTAGCATATGCTGTAACTATTCACAAGTCTCAAGGATTGACTGTAGATTGTGCATTTGTGAACATTGGTTCAACTGTGTTCAAAGAAGGTATGGCATATGTAGCTTTGTCACGAGTGAAAACATTATCAGGTTTATTCATGATAGACTTTGATGACTCAAAAGTTAGTGCTGATACAAACTGTGTAAAGGAGTATAATAGATTAAGAAGAAGCTATGCTCCTCATTTAGGTCAGTATCCTGTGTTGGAGAAACGTGTAGTTTCTCGTAAAAGAAAAAATGAGAATATCTGTAATGAAGATGTAGAGAAGAGGAAAAAAAAGAGGAGTGATGTAATTGCAAGCAAAAAGAAAAAGGAAAATGAAGAACAGGTTGTAGGATGTCATTTTGAAAATAGCTCTGGTGTCAACTGCTACGCAAATGTAGTGCTGAATGTTGCATTTTATCTGAAAAGTTTGCAAGAGCAGATAATAGTAAATCAGGGAAAAAGATTCTGTTCAGAGCTGAGTCTCCTTTTTCAAAAGCTGAGTAAAGATAAAACTCAAATAGAAAGTGCTACTGAAATTAGAAAACTTTTAGATGTATGTTCAGGACGAACACAGTTTTCTCAAAATGAACAGCAAGATGCACATGAATTTTTGATGTATTTTCTTCAGGTAGTGGAAGAAGAAGGAGTTCCCATTGACATTTTTTTTGGTCTCTCTTATAAATGGGAACATAGTTGTGATAATTGTTATAATATATGTGGCTCTATTGTTGATAATGAAAGATTTATTTATTTGGCATTGCCAGAGAGTAAAACAGTCACTTTTGCAAAATTAGTTAAAGATGCTAATCATAGCATGAAATGCAGTGAGTGTAATTCTGACATGTTTTCAACATTAATTTTAAAGGAATACGGACAGTATGCAATTTTAATGATGCAACGATGTAGAGCTGATGGTTCAAAATTGGATACTTTAATAAAGAAGTTTACAGGACAGCAATTATCAATTTCAGGAAAAACTTTTGTAACTGTTGCAATAATTTTCCATGATGGACCTACTGTTACTTCTGGACATTACACAGTTTATCTTAAATGTGAAAAAGGCTGGACACTGTGTAATGATTCCCAATTGATTTTCAAACAACGTTTGCCTTTTGATTTAGCAAATTCCTATCTAATCTTCCTGAAACCTAAATTTTAGACAGATTTGGCAAGATCTCGACAAAATAATTTTACCATTTTACTGGATTACCATTACAATTTTGTAGAAAAAAGATTTTTTAAATTATCATTTGGCCTAATGGAAAGATAACCAATTGTAATGTGGACTTTTTAAATTTTTAATGAAACTTTGAAAAACCAATAATTTAGAGATTATCGGTAACTTCTGCACATTTTAAATTTTGGAATGTTATTGGACTGCCATTGGAAATTTTTTCAAAAATGATTTAAAAAATTACTATTTGGCCATGCGGAAAAGTAACCAATTCTATTGTGGACTTAATAAATTATTCAAAAAATTTTCGTGAACCAAAATGTTACAGAGAATCGGTGAGATCTGGACAAATTAAACTTTAGAATTTTATTGGATTACCGTTGGAAATTTATTCCAAAAAAAAATTTAAAATTACTATTTGGTCTAAAGGAAATGAAATCAGATGTATTTTGGAGTTATTTGAGATATAATATTGTGATTATATTTCTGAAACAAACATATCAGACGGTATTTTAAAGAAATAAGTATTGGTATTAGATGATATTTTTTTAGAATATTATGCATTTCTATAATGTTAAGTTTAAGTAAAAAGAGATTCTGGGCTTTTTTATTACAATCTTTGTGATTGTTATTTTTTTTTGCCCGCTGTAAAATGATGAATGCAATTGCTTTCACAATTTATAGTGAAATGCAATATATTCTGAAAACAGCAAAAATAAGGCAAAAATATTTTTTGGAAAAAAATGTAAATATGTGTACTGTATTATAAAATGTTTTAAAAATATTAATACTTTTTTCTTTTTTTTCAGATTTATATAGAAAATTTTCGAAAACTAGAACCATTTTTAAAGCTATTTTTTAAAAAAACAAATGAATAAATATTTTTTTGAGTGAGTATGGTAAGTCAATAATAATAATTGTAGTCTCTCAAGGACCTTGTAATGTGATAATTGATTTTTAGTGTTTTAAAAAAAAAAAAAAAAAAAAATTACGCGTACCGTACGCGTACGGTAAAAAAAAAAAAAAAAGTTTTTAAAAACATATATAAAAAATAGATGAAAGGTAAGGTTGGCTCTTAAAAGAGCCGTTGTGTTCATGCAGGGACAGAGGAAAGAAAGATTGGGAATATTAGACGGTACGACAAGTGTGCTGATCTATTTTACTGTTCACTAGGGAAACACTGGTCTCCCTATAAGTAATTAGATCGTGACAAGTGGCGCACCGTACTTCAACCCTCGCAAACCGAGGGTTAATTTCCAGAGGGCCAGCAAAAGGAGATTCTCCCCCCACAGATGAAGGGCTCACCTGACCTGCAGAAGAAGGAGTCAGCCCTGCAGATGATGGTCCAGGCTGAGCTGCTGTGGATGTACTGGCTTGTCTTTCTGAAGAGTTACCTCCAAAAAGATGACCATGTGTCCTTCTGTGTACATCCTGGAGGTGTCTCTTCATGGTGTGATTCCCAAAGGAATACTTCCTGTTAGGATTACCTCTAGAAAGTACACGCTTACACAGCTTACAAGTCACTAAGGGTGCATTTACCTTTTGCTGGCCTTCAGGAAAAGTAAAATAATCCCATACATAAGAGGGCTTTTGTTTCCTCGATCTCTGCCTCAAGACAGTGCTGCTAGTGCTAGCCTCACTCTCAGAAGAGCTCTGCTGTTCTGCCATCGTATCCCAAAGACAAACCAGCTCCTTCTCCCAAGGGATCACAAGCAGAAATGAGGGGAATGGGTGTGGTGTAGGAGAGTTCTAGAACTGAAAGTAGTTTCAACCAATCAAAAGTTGTGTTTCATGATCACATGACCTACCGTACGCTTACGGTACGCTTACGGTACGCTTACGGCAAAAGTGCGCATGCGCGTAAAAAAGACACGCGCTTGCGCGCATGCGCATAACAGTCACTCCCGGCACTTCCGCGTAACGTGCGCGTGTAGCGTACACGCGTACGCGTCCCACGCGGAGTACGCGCGGCTACGCAAATTGCGTAACTATACGCAAGCAGCGTAGGAAAATTACGGACGTTGCGTAAACCGTACGCTTACCGTGAGCTTACGGTACGCGTACTAAAAAAATAAAAAAAAAAATAGAAAAAAAGTACTGCAAATAAATTTTACATGTTTATTTTAAAAAATATATTAAAAAAAACATATTAAAGAATTTTAAAAATTTAATCATAGTCTTTATAAAAGGTAAGAAAATTAAAATAAAAATATGTTAGAAAAAATAGAAGAAAAAAAAAAATTTAGCATTTAAAAAACCTTGAAAATTCACTGAAAAAAACATGGGTTTCACACACGTTATAGTTAGGAATTAGCATTTAAAAAACCTTGCAAATTCACTGAAAAAACCATGGGTTTCACACACGTTATAGTTAGGAATTAGCATTTAAAAAACCTTAGAAATTCAGTGAAAAAACCATAGGTTTCACACACGTTATAGTTAGGAATTAGCATTTAAAAAACCTTAGAAATTCAGTGAAAAAACCATAGGTTTCACACATGTTATAGTTAGCTGGACATTTTACTCGTAAAAAACTAATGAAATTCCCCCGTTATAGTTAGTTCAGCTAACTATAACTCGCGCGCCCGCAATGCACTGCTGATGACGTCACATATTACATCACTCATGACATGGTCAGTGACATCACTCATGACATCACTGATGACATCTCAAATGACATCACTGATGACCTCACTGATGACATCATCCTTGTGATAGAGTGGCAGACCTCCTCTTCCCCTAATAAAACCTTTGATACACACATTCAAAAATAGAGACTAAAATTGACAAAACAATGGACATACCAATAACAGTTACAACAACCTCTTCAGTAATTCTAAGATCCACATACACATCCACTCATTCACCAACAGTCCAATACAGTCACTCATACATGTACTCACTTATCATATGTACTCATACACCTATACATCCTGTTACACAATGCCACTCATCCATAGAGCTACTCACACACATAGTCACTCATGCTAATAAAGAATCAAACATACATTTACTTGCATATACAGTTATACACACACCACCACACTTACTTCTACGGAAACTTACACATACTTAGTCTTTAAAACAATTACTTATAGAAATACATACTTATTCATACAGGAACTCTTTCAATCTCTCACTCTCACATATACTCACATATATAAACCAATAGTCACATATACTAGTTTTAAACATATGTAGTTACTCATAAAGACACTATTGAGACAGTCATTCACTCACTAACACACCCATACACACACTCATCCACCCATGCAGTCCTGCACACATGCTCTGTTCAACACATACAAACAGTGAGTCACTCATTCATGCACCTATGCACTACGTCATACCCCCCACCGAACCATGCAGACACTCATACTGATACTCAAAAAACCAACTAATAACCTATATAGACACCCATGTAGCTACTCTCCAACCCATGCAGCCACTTATACACAAAGTGAGAGACTGATACAGATATTTATATATTTAAACATTACTCACTAAGCCATGTATTCACTATGATACACTTAATCAGTCAGTTACACAATCAATTTTTCAAAAAGAAATCATCCATTTAGACAGTAATATACCCATTTATTCTTCCATCGACCTTGAGATATACATATATAAAACATATTTAATTTTCAGAAAAACACACATTCACTGAATGATGTCATCAGTGATGTCATTTTGAGATGTCATCAGTGATGTCATGAGTGATGTCACTGACCATGTCATGAGTGATGTAATATGTGACGTCATCAGCAGTGCAACTAACTATAACGGGGGAATTTCATTGGTTTTTTACGAGTAAAATGTCCAGCTAACTATAACATGTGTGAAACCTATGGTTTTTTCACTGAATTTCTAAGGTTTTTTAAATGCTAATTCCTAACTATAACGTGTGTGAAACCTATGGTTTTTTCACTGAATTTCTAAGGTTTTTTAAATGCTAATTCCTAACTATAACGTGTGTGAAACCCATGGTTTTTTCAGTGAATATGTCCTTATTTTAGCCTTTTAGAGCACTAACCATAATTTTGATGCCAATAAGACCCTCTCATATATGTAATTTCTAAAGGAAATGCTCTAGGTATTACAGTTTTGATTACATCAAGATGATGTCAGGCGTTCCACACTTTTGTAATAAATATAGAATGTTAGCAATCTAGTTGTTCATTAGGATACTGTTGAGAGGCAGAGGCCAGGGGCACGGACTCTGAAAATTGAAGGCAGGTAGGAGGGTGCAAAGGCAACAATTTAACCACACTGAGCAGGCAGGAAGGGCCGTGGAAGCACAACAGACTATGGAGGGCAGTGGAAAGGGGGGCAGGGGCAACAAACCAACAATACAGGACTTGCAAGAGAGGCTGTTGGAGGCAAGATCTATTACGGGTCAAGGAAGCTAGGGGCGGTCCCCAGATCCCCGGGAGCCACCACAGAACTGAGCAGGAGAGTGAGTCAGGGACAAAAGGGGCACCTTAATTTGAGCCGGGGTGCCTAGGAACGCTTGCTCCAAAAATGAAGAAAACAGACATATGAGACATGGAATTGGAGGCAGAATACAATGGCAGTTTAATGAGAAGATGCAACTTCAAAGAAACCGCAGAATAGAGACATAAAGTACAAAATACAGAATCCAGATAATCATACAGCTGTCATGATATTCTCTGTATCTCAATTAATGTACTGACAGAGAGAGAGAGAAAACACATCTATAAATGCATCATGAGAAACAAGTTACACCAAGGAAAATGTTACCTAGGAACACTCACGTTTACTCTTAGAGCAAGCATTCCTGCAATTACAATACAAAATCTTTTAAATGCAAAAGTAAAGAGAACAATGGTTAAACATAACATGACATTTCATATAGGTAAAATAGAATAAGATACTTCAAGCAAAGCAGAGCAAGACATTTTAAGCAAAGGAAGACAAGAGCTCCCAGCTCTTGGGGAAAACCTGCACTGCCTGTTAACCTACATACAGACGGCGAGATAGTCCGTCGATATCTGTGGGTGCTCCCTTTTTATATCATTTTGTGGGCTCCTTTGCACGCTACATCTACCTACGTATGCTACCCAAAAGCTTCGTCTGCAGATTTTACCAGACATTTCGTCATTTACCCACTTAATGCTGACAATGGACTGGGTGAAAAGGTCAGTCTCTCAGGCCAATCGCTTCTCGTAAGTTCCATAGAGCAAGCAGAAAACAATGGGTATTGTACGGGAATTCAATATATTCATGTATAAAATCTCCTCAGTTCTCCTAACTTGACGCTCTGCGGTTGCCACTTCCTTAAAAGCGGGAAACCTGCCCAGGAAGCAAGTACCAGTCCAGGATGCAGCCTACTGTATGTCGACAGCTTCAGGGGGATGTTGAACTTTGATACCGAGCACGGAGCACTCGGGTAGGGTGGGGGCTACTGGTTTGGAGCAGAAGGCCTCGCAGACCTGCCTTCAGACTGCTATACACTAAAATTGCAGAGCTATGGTCAATTTAACAAAGAGGCCTACATATTGAACAGAAGGGCCTACACAGGGGTTTTATACTGGCTGAGTGGTAAGGATGTCTCAGGATAATTATATAGCAACACAGGACCCGCTGGTCAATTTAATACGGCCTACAAATGCAGCTGGCAGGGCAAGGACAAGGGTCTCATACTTCAGGTGTGGACAGAACGGGCCAGGGGCCCCCTGTGATACAAAATCTATCCTCCTTCAAGCCTGTGGCAATGTAATAGACCATTGTGGGCAGAAGGAAGAGGCAATGGTAGTACAACCATACATGCCAACAGACCCGATTCAGCCAGGAAACGTCCAATGTTTTTAAGCTCAAATGGGCTTTATTTGATCTGTCTCCTGTCTACAATATCCTCTTTTTCAATGTAACTCAAAGGGGAAAATCAATACCCCAGTTTTTTTTCAAAATCTCCCTCTTACCAAGTTCAAAATGTTCGCAAGTATGGTACATTGGATCATGGAAGGAAATGGGATAGGGACATGGACTTGGATAACAGAGGACAGGAGGGACATGGAGAGGTGCACCAAACTGACCCTGCAGGGCAGGCATCAGGGTTTGCAGCAGCACAATACACCACACGGGAGTGCAGCACAACAATCCATAGAAAGCAAGAGGGAGGGGACAGGACCATGCACATGGACAACAGAGAACAGAGGGGCAAGAGGCAATGGTAGCTAGCTGACCATAATGGACAGACAGGAGAGAAAGCTGCAGCATAACAGACCATAAAGGGCAGGAGGGACGGATCAGGGGCATTACAATGGAATAGATAAGCCAGGAGGGAGGGAGTAGGGCTGGGGGCAAGGGGGCAGGGCAGGAGCAGCAAGATAGCCATGGAGGTCAGGCAGGATGGGCACTAGAAGCAAGACACACCATGAAGAGCAACAGTGAGACTGTGATGGCATACACACAGACCATGGAGGGAAGGTGGGAGGGGGTCAGGGGCAGCTAACTGACCACACAGGGAAGGTGGGAGGGGCCATGGCAGCACAGAAGACCATGCATGGCAAGTGGGAGGGTTAGTGGCAGCACAATGGCTATGATGGGCAAGAAGGAGGGTGGAGGGGCATGCACAAAGGACGATGGAGGATAGAAGGGAGGGTCAGGACCTGTGCACAGACAAGAAAGTTCAGGGGAAGGGACCTCACAACAGACCACACGGGGCAGGCAGGAGGAGCAGCTGCAGCACAACAGACCAGGGAGGGCAGAAGGGTGTGGCAGTACAATGGACCATGTAGGACAGGAGGAAGAGGATAGGGGCATGGCATGTGGACAGGCAGGGTGGAGGTGACAGGGACAGGTTACAGTCATCTGACAATGCTAGGCAGGTGGGAGGGGAGTGGCAGCTCAACAGAACACTCAGAGTAGATAGGAGTGGCAGGTCCATGGGACATGGTGGGCAAAAAGGATGGAGCAGGGGCATGCACAAAGACATCGGAGGGCAGGGGGAAGGAGAATAGGGGCAGCAAGCTAAGCACAGAGTTTAAGCAGGAGGTCAATGATGGGGCATAGAATTGGGCAATGGAGGGCAGGAGGAGTGGACTGGTGCATCATACTGAGGGCAGTGGCAGCACATCAGACCATGCATGGCAGGAGGGAGGAGGCTAGTCCATGGATTCACACAACAGAGGATAGGGAGGAAGGGGATGGGGCAGCAAGCTAACTGTTCAGAGAAGGCGGGTATTAGGAACTTTATTGTTTTTAAAACATTGTGTCTGTGCGAACTACTTAAAATATGAACAAGTATGCAGCATAATCTCACTTTTATTCAGGAAGAAGAGGACGTTTGTGACTGTGACTCCGGGCTCACTTGGCAGAAACACCCCCTGACCCTCCACCCCCTATCGCAAAATGTAATGCCCGTGAAAAGGGTAGGTGAACACAGTGTTATATAGAACATAGTCCTGAGAGCACGATTGAAAATGAAAACTAGATATAGTGTATGGTATAAACTATGCACCCAAAAGTGTGATATAAGATGAACCGGGCGTGAAATATAATATGCAATACATTGTGCGCAATGACAGATTCATTGGAGAGCGCGAGATAGCACAGGCACTAGCGCGTGCTATGCGATATGCGCCTTGGAGTGTAATATGCACAGGGCAGTGTTGTGTAACCTAACTAGTCTCTAAAGTTGTAATATAAAATATGTGCTGGGGAGTGTAAGGTTGCATATGCACTGTGACAAAGATATGGATCCCAGATTGTAATATGTATGGCATAGCACTGTGCGTTATAACATAGGCATCGAGAAAGGCACGTTAGATGGGGCAATATAACCCGTGCGAAGACAAGTGTGGCATGACATATTCACGGGGTGGTGTTACAGTGCACATGGGCTAGAGAGTGTCATAGCATATGCACTAGCTAGTGGAATACAACACAGAGGTGTGTGGCACACGGCAGGCAATGGTGGGTGTAACACAGCATTGGGCTCTGTCAGGAGCGTGCTGTGACTCTCAAGTGATGTTCGTCCCCTTTCCAGAGAGTAAAATAAAAAGTATTACACATCCGGCAGTGGATGTGTGTTTTATTAACCGTGAGGGGGGTTTCTTGCATAGTTTTGGTCGAATTTTTGTCGAATCCCCTTTGAATGGCTTGGTGTGCATGTGTATTAAATGTGCCCGTCAATAGCTACCCAAGTTTGTATAAATAAACGACAAGGGTGTCTACCGGGATTAGGCACGGTAGGGCATCAGACATGTCAGAGCTTCACTAGTGGTGTAAATACATTCCACGTGGATTCATTGCATGCATAGTCGCCTTTTAACCCCTTCAGTGCCCATGACGAGCTGGACTCGTCATGGGCTGCGGTGGCGCTGTGCCCATGACGAGTCCAGCTCGTCATGAACTCCGCCCGCTAATGAAAGGCGCGGCACTGGGCGGGGAAAGGGGCGGGCATGCAAGGGGTTAATGAATATCACGCAAATCGTCATGGTGATAGGTACGTACGGTTTGTCCAGCATGTCCTAGGTGTGTCTATAAATATATATTTTTTAAAAATAATAAAAAACAGTGGCCGGCCCTGGGGATTGGGGTCAAAAAAATATAATTAGGAGACTGGCCCTGGGGGATGGGGTCATCAGGGCCAATAAATTAGAATAAGAAGGGGAACCAAACAGCCCCCCTTCTTAAAAAACTAAAATAAATAAAAGACTGGCATCGTGCAGGAGGCCATGCCCCCTCCGTGCAGCACTCTGCAAACGCGCCCCCAACAGGTATCTCCAGTATGCGCCAGGGAGCTGCGCTGCAGCCAGGTGTTCTGAGGCCAAGCCCCTTTTTACACCTCTCTGCAACGCAGCTCTGTGGCGCTTACTGCAGGTACCTAGTGGTCTAGTTTGACCCTAGGGACCCTTAGGATTCAAGGGGACTTAATCTCTCAACTTAGAACAGCCACAGGGCGCGTTTACACAGTGGTGAAGGGAGGGGACGGGGCCTGAGGTGACGTTTGCAAACACGCACTATGGCACGTTTTAAATTGGGGATATAATTTCCCTTCAATACTGAGGGCCCCTGGGGGCTAACTAGCCCACCAAGTGCTTCCAGTAAGCGCCACTGAGCTGCATTGTAGAGAGGTGGTCCAGGCCGTGCCACTTTTTACACCTCTCTGCAACGCAGCTCTGTGGCACTTACTGGAGGTACCTAGTGGGCTAGTTGGACCCCAGGGACCCTCAGGATTCAAATGAACTTAATCTCCCAACTAAAAATGGACACAGGGCGTGTTTACACAGTGGTGAAGGGAGGGGACGGGGCCTGAGTTAACGTGTGCAAAAACGCCCTGTGGCCTGTTTTAAGAGGTAGTTTTAATCCCCATGCCCTCTTATATACTAGGGGCTTACAGAGGAGGTCATGCTAATCACAGGGGGACCCCAACGCATAATGTTCCCTAGTGTATGTAGGTGTTTTCACTGTATTCTAAGTGTCTTTTAACATAGCACTGGCTCTAGGACTGGTTAGTCAGGCTCAGTTACCACCAGTATCCGTCTGAACAAGTTGAGGGTACAGGATGATTTTGCAACAAGGCTTCTTTCTGCTCTTCTTTTTGTTCTTTCTGCACGTTATCCTTCTTCCTGCACTTATCTTCGTATTTGAGGACTTCTGTTGCTTCTTTCTGCACTTCTTTTGTTTCTTTCTGTGCATTTTTTCCTCTTTCTTCACATGTCCTATCTCTGTAGGCATAGTTAGAAATTAGCATTTAAAAAACCTTTGAAATTCACAGAAAAAACCATAGGTTTCAGGCACGTTATAGTTAGGAATTAGCATTTAAAAAACCTCAGAAATTCACTGAAAAAACCATAGGTTTCAGGGGTGTTATAGTTAGCTGGACTTTTCACTTGTACAAAACCATTGAAATTCCCCCGTTATAGTTAGTTCAGCTAACTATAACTCGGGCGCCCGCAATGCACTGCTGATGACGTCACATATTACATCACTCATGACATGGTCAGTGACATCACTCATGACATCACTGATGACATCTCAAATGACATCACTGATGACATCACTGATGACATCATCCTTGTGATAGAGTGGCAGACCTCCTCTCACCCTAATATAACCTTTGATACACACATTCAAAAATAGAGACTACAATTTTCAAAACAATGGACATACCAATACCAGTTACAACAACCTCTTCAGTAATTCTAAGATCCACATACACATCCACTCATTCACCAACAGTCCTATACAGTCACTCATACATGTACTCACTCATCATATGTACTCATACACCTATACATCCTGTTACACAATGCCACTCATCCATAGAGTTACTCACACACATAGTCACTCATGCTAATAAAGAATCAAACATACATTTACTTGCATATACAGTTATACACACACCACCATACTTACTTCTACGGAAACTTACACATACTTAGTCTTTTAAACAATCACTTATAGAAACACATACTTATTCATACAGGAACTCTTTCAATCTCTCACTCTCACATATACTCACATATATACACCAATAGTCACATATACTAGTTTAAAACATATGTAGTTACTCATAAAGACACTACTGAGACAGTCATTCACTCACTAACACACCCATACACACACTCATCCACCCATACAGTCCTGCACACATGCTGTGTTCAACACATACAAACAGTGAGTCACTCATTCATGCACCTATGCACTACGTAATACCCCCCACCGAACCATGCAGACACTCAGACTGATACTCAAAAAACCAACTAATAACCTATATAGACACCCATGTAGCTACTCACCAACCCATGCAGCCACTTATACACAAAGTGAGAGACTGATACAGATATTTACATATTTAAACATTACTCACTAAGCCATGTATTCACTATGATACACTTAATCAGTCAGTTACACAATCAATTTTTCAAAAACAAATCATCCATTTAGACACTTATATACCCATTTATTCTTCCATCGACCTTGAGATATACATATATAAAACATATTTAATTTTCAGAAAAACACACATTCACTGGATGATGTCATCAGTGATGTCATCAGTGATGTCATTTGAGATGTCATCAGTGATGTCATGAGTGATGTCACTGACCATGTCATGAGTGATGTAATATGTGACGTCATCAGCAGTGCATTGCGGGCGCCCGAGTTATAGTTAGCTGAACTAACTATAACGGGGGAATTTCAATGGTTTTGTACAAGTGAAAAGTCCAGCTAACTATAACACCCCTGAAACCTATGGTTTTTTCAGTGAATTTCTGAGGTTTTTTAAATGCTAATTCCTAACTATAACGTGCCTGAAACCTATGGTTTTTTCTGTGAATATATATATATATAACCTACTGGCAGTCGCCAGTAGGTAGTTATAGTTAGGACCTATTTTCCATAGGAAATCCGCAACATTCTATTTGGAATAACGTTGGCGCCGATTGACGAATCTTCGCGAAATCTTCCAAACTTTTGGCCAGCTTCGGTCCGCTCCAGTCCTGAAAATTTCACGGTGATTCGTTAAGCGGGGGCTGAGAAAAAAGGGGGGGTCCCAAAACGCTTTTTCCCCATGCATTTTCCCATAGGACCTGTTGACGCAGCTACAGCCCGAACTGCTGAACGGAATTACACCAAATTTGGCAAAGAGGTAGTCCTCAGTTCAGACTCCTGCCTTTTGCTTAAATGGTGTAAATCCGTTCAGTAGTTCCTGAGAAAAGATAGATATATCTGGGCGGAGCCTAACCACACATCTCATCGTGAGATCTGATTGGCTGTCAGTACTTCATCCAAGTAGTGTTGGCAGCCATCTTGGGACCAATATACACGATAGCACCTCATTAAAAAGCATTGCAGTTAATAGAAGGTTTTAAGACTTTAGTTACATTATAAATCATTTGTTGATGGTACCATACTCATTTTAGGAATTGTGGTGTGTTCTAAGGCGATTTTACCATGTGAAAAAGCCTTCTGCTGTGATATCATGAATCATGTTTGAGAGAAAACTATTTTCTCATGCTTTTCCCACAGAGGTTGCGAAGGTGATCTATAAGCTAAACTGAGAGCATATTTTCTGTAAATTCACATTATCTTTCTCAGTCATGTGAGAATGAAGTCTGACATTCTACAGCAGGAGCGAAGGCGAGGATTATGCATAACTTTCCTCACTTTTATTAAACAGCAAGTTAAAAGACACAAGAAAAAACCATAAGACCACAACTCCCATGAGGCTCGGGAGTAACCATGGCCACCAGTAGTCCAATCATAGGCCATGATGCAGTCCATAAACAGTTGCAGCCACCGTAGTCCTTCCTCTTTCTTCACTGCTGGCCCGTCAGTTAAGTCCCTACTCTCCTTACTGTGACTTTGGGTCTTGGCTTGATGGGCTGTGTGTAGCTTTCATTGGCATTGTATTACTTTATTCTGCCTTGTTTTAGGTATATTTACAGTGGGTTATTCTTCCGCTGTGAGTTGCGCGGTTGGCTTCGGCCCGAGCGCATTCTTTTTCGATACGGAGCGGGTCCACTAGGTGGCGCTGTTTCGCACCTCTAGCACAACGCTCCGTTCTCGGCGCCGGTGATAGCGCCATTTGTGAGGCAATGGCCTCGGAGTATTCTGAGTGATCGCTAGTATCCGGATCTTTCCCCCCCTCGCCTGACACCGCCTTAGCTGTAGGACTGACGGACTTAGCCCTTTTGTATGCATTTCAGTGCTGACTCATCCGCGCGTTGTGTTCCTCACCGGGGGGTGTCAGCTCCTGGACACCGGCGAGGGGGAGGTCCCCCTTTAACTAAATTGGGGCGTTTTGGTCTGGTGTCCTCACCTCTTATGAAGATGAATGCTCAGAGAGAGCATGATTATACCCCATCTTTGTCCTCGGAGGAGGACCGGCTTTCCCAGGCGCGCAGACCTGCAGAGATGGACGGGCTCCTCTCTTCGGCCATCGCCAAGGCGCTTGCCCCTTTGCAGGAAAGTGTTGACCGTTTGTCCGCCCATGTGTTCAAGAGCACGGGAATACTGGGGGACGGGGGAGCCGGGCCTAGCGGTGTGCCTACTACTCACCCGCGCAAGGCCCACAAGCGTGACGCGGGGCAACTTGAGGGCTTCAGTCGTCTGGCGGAAGTCTTTCAGAAGAGTGCGCGCATGCTTCGTGATGCACCCTACCGGAAGGAGGTCTTACCCGGGGAAACCGGCGACGATGGCGCCACGGATTTCGACCCTGAGGAGGGGTTTCCCGAATTGGGGGAGGTGGAATGTGAGGATGATGGGGACTCCTCGGATTGGTACCAGGAGCACGACAGGTCTTGGCGCTCTCAGTCTTCTGCCTCGTCTGTAGGAGAAGGGGATGGTCCCTCGGCCTATATGTTTAATCCCCTATGTATCTACAGGCCCTGGTCCACAGAATGGGTCCTGGACAAAAAGGTAGCTGATTACGTGGCTGACAAGATTCGGCAACCGCTCGATAAGGAGGATAGGGCCCGACTTCGATCCGAATGCCCCAGACCATCTCTCCACAACGGAGTCACTCTGACCTCCGAGATTGACCCCAGATTGTGTACATTTTTTTCTAAGTATATGAAGGATCCCAAGAAGGGGATAGATAGATCATGACGGGCTTGCCAAGACAAGCTCCTAGATGTAGTGGGCCCGTTGACCAAGGTTACACAGTTAGCGGAGAGGTCCCGAGATTCTGGGGAGCCCCTGCCTGCAGAAGAGGTGGTGGGATGGGCGCAGCGCGCTATGTGCCTCCTAGGCAATGCGAATTGCGCCCTCTCAGCCGAGCGCTGCTGTTCTCTGTTGTTGAAGATTGATCCCAAGCTGGGGGAGCTCTCTTCCTCGGAAGCAGGTCCGATAGCCCAGGGTTCCCTATTTGGTGATCCTTTCGTCAAGGAGTTAGGGAAGTTTGTGGCTACTTTTTCGGCCCTGGACAAAGCGCAGGCTTCTATGAGGAAGATTTTTCCGGGGAAGGTTTTCGGTGGGGCCGGAAGAGGCAGGGGTCGCTCCTCCGGCCGGCAATCGAATCAAGGCCCTAATAGTGCCCAAGCCAAACGCAACAATGGATGGCAGGACGGTCGCCAAGGGACCTTCTACCCCTCCCGGGGCGGCAGAGGAAAGAACAGCCGAGGCCGGGGAGGCACCCACAACAACGCCGGTGGATACAACGGTAAGCATGGCTTTGTTAGCCCCGGTTCGGTTGAGGGGGAGAATCGCCCTGTTCTATCACAAGTGGGTAGAGATTACTTCAGACCCTTGGGTACTGGAAACGGTCAGAGGATTTCACACAGAGTTCTACGGAACGCCCGTGCAAAGTGTCAGGCCCCGACCTATGGTGTTTTCTTCTCAGGACGAGTCTCTCGTAGACCAAGAGGTTCAAGACCTTTTGTCCAAAGGGGCGATCGGCCCTTCAGAACTCCATCCCACGGGTTTCTTGAGCAACATCTTCCTGGTAGAGAAGAAGGACAAGGGTTACCGACCAGTCATCAATCTCAGGGACTTCAATGAGTGGCTAGTCTATCGCCACTTCATAATGGAGGGGATCCATCTTCTCAGAGACCTTTTGTTGCAGGACGATTGGCTGGTGCGCCTGGACCTCAAGGACGTCTACCTCTCGGTCCCCATTTTCCCTCCACACCGCAGGTTCCTCCAGTTTCAGTGGAGGGCACAGGTTTTCGAGTTTCTGACTCTTCCCTTTGGCCTGTCTTCGGCTCAGTGGTGCTTTACGAAGCTCCTCAAGCCGGTGATGGAGCATCTCCGGACACTGGGCATTCGGTTGATCATTTATTTGGACGACATCCTGATAATGGATCAGTCCAGGTCGCATCTACTCTCCCACTTACAGATTGTAATCTCTCTCCTTCAGAGCTTGGGGTTTACCATCAACCGGGAAAAGTCGGACTTAGTTCCGCGGCAGAGCATGACCTTTCTGGGGTTCAGGATAGATTCCAGGACGGCGACCCTACATCTCCCGGAGCAGAAGATTGGGAAAATCAAGAAAGAGTTGAGGAAGATCCTCCGGAGGGACAGGATCTCCTTGCGGCAGCTGGCCAGGATTGTTGGCCTGTTATCTTCCTCGATTCAGGCCATCTTTCCGGGGCCCCTGCACTACCGCGCACTACAGAGACTGAAGGCGTCCCATCTACGGAGGGGCCTTACCTACTCTCAGTTGATCTATCTGAATCAGGAATCCAGAGTGGAAATCTAGTGGTGGATCGACCACATGGAGGCGTGGAATGGCAGAGCGATCTTTGGGTCGCAGCCGGATCTGGTGGTAGAGTCAGACACCAGTCGCCTCGTTTGGGGAGCCCGATGCGGCTCGACCTCCATAGGGGGAAGGTGGATGGAGGAGGAGCTTTCCCTTCATATCAACTGTCTGGAGCTCCTGGCGGGGTCCTTTGCTATTCGATCCTTCACGAAGGACAAGGTGTCTTGTTGTGTGCTCCTCCGGATGGACAATACGACGGCGGTGCAATACATCAACCACTTGGGTGGCACGCGGTCCAGGGCTCTGGTGGAGCTAGCCAAAGACTTCTGGCATTACTGCCTTCAGCGCCAGATTTCGGTGACAGCCGAGTACCTCCCGGGAACTCAGAACTCGGTTGCAGACTGGAACTCCAGGCACTTCCGGGATGCCAGCGATTGGAGACTGGATGCGGCAGTCTTCATTTCACTGATGGCCTCTTGGGGTCCCTGCCAGGTGGATCTCTTTGCTTCCAGATGGAAAGCCCAGCTTCCCAGATACTTCAGCTGGAAACCGGATCCCGGGGCGGAGGCGGTGGACGCTTTTCTCCAAGACTGGTCATCGATACCGGCTTATGCCTTTCCACCATTCTTGTTCATTCAGAGAGTGGCGGCTCAGGTTCGTCGGCAGAGGGCCTCCTTGATCCTGATAACCCTGATTTGGCGCTCTCAAGCGTGGTTCCCTTCTCTCCTAGAGCTGAGCTGGGACCTTCCGATACATCTACCGTTCTTCGACGAGGTCTTGTTGGACCCTCAGGGCAATCCTCATCCCCTGGTACTTCAGGGCCATCTTCGTCTTATGGCGTGGAGGATTTCAGGCGACGATGGTCGGACAGATCTCTTTCGCGAGAGGCTGAATTCCTCATCCAGCAAACATGGGCCCCGGGGACCATCAAGAGGTATAGATCAGCTTGGAGGCGATGGGTACGTTGGTGTATGGAGAAGCACCTGGATCCCGTGGGCTCCAGCGTTTCGGATGTCATCAACTTCTTAACGGAGCTTTTTCGGGAAGGGGTCGCTTATTGTACAATTAACTCCTTTAGATCTGTCATTTTGGCAGGCCATGTTCCCGTTGATAACAATCCGGTGGGGGAACACCCCTGGGTGTGTAAGCTCCTGAAGGGCATTAGGATTTCTCGCCCCCCTGAGCCTCGTTATGCAGGCCTCTGGGATGTCAATCTGGTCCTGCGTTTGCTGATGTCCTGGCAAGACAATCAGTATCTATCTAGAAACGAAATCTCAGCGAAACTGGCAATGTTGTTATGCCTTATTTCGTGCAAAAGGGTGTCAGATGTCAGAGCTCTGGATCTCACAGCACGGATTTTTACCCCGGAAGGGGTTACTTTCAACATCTCGAGGAGAACCAAGATGAGTACAAGATCAGTAACTTATCCTGCTTTTCCAGATTCCCCGAATTAGTGTGTGGTTAGGTGCCTGAAGGCCTATGAGGATATGACATTGGAGGTACGGCCTCCGGGTGAACGGCAACTTCTGATTGCCATTAAGAAACCGTTCAAGGCGGTGTCTTCCCCGACCATTGCAAGATGGGTCAGGTGGATTATGACTGAGGCTGGTATTTACACTAGTAAATTTGGCGCACACTCTACCAGGGGAGCAATGGCTTCCAAGGCCATTCAGGTAGGGGGTAGATTGGAGGACATTATGAATGCGGCGGATTGGTCTTCAGATTCAACTTTTAAAAAGTTCTACTTTAAACCAATCCATGAAGCGGCCGCATTGGTGGTAAGTAGGCTTTGAAAATGCATAATCCTCGCCTCCGCTCCTGCTGTAGAATGAGAAATTTCCTAGTTAGCATGAAGGACAGTTTCAATTCTAATAAGGAGGCGGAGGCGAGGATTATCCCCCCGGGCCTGTTTCTCTTATGCCTTCCCACCCTTGGTAAGTTTTGGTGGTGGCTCTGAGAACGGAGTGAGTTCAGAGTTTTCGTATCCGGGAAATAACTTTTTTGAGTCTTCTATTGTCATTGAATCTCGCTGATGTTCAATACTTTGTGTGTATATGTTTTCAAGGTTTTATGCTATATCATGCTGTTGCATTCTCGTACAGTACTTATTTCTGATTGTTTTGACAGGATTTTGCAATTGTATTGATATCATACTTAGTCTGTGGCCTTGGTAAGTGTTGCGGTTTCATAGTCAGTCCTCAATATCTTATATATATCATCCTAGGTTCCGACGCCAAGACGGAATAGGACCCACAGGGCTTAACTTCCTGCAGCAGAGAAAGAGGAAGGACTACAGTGGCTGCAACTG
This sequence comes from Triturus cristatus, assembly GCF_964204655.1. NCBI lineage: Eukaryota > Metazoa > Chordata > Amphibia > Caudata > Salamandridae > Triturus > Triturus cristatus. The sequence continues at coordinate 2,590,608 of NC_140592.1, forward strand.
TTTATGGACTGCATCATCGCCTATGATTGGATTACTGGTGGCCATGGTTACTCCCGAGCCTCATGGGAGTTGTGATCTTATGTTCTTTTCTTGTGTCTTTTAACTTGCTGTTTAATAAAAGTGGGGAAAGTTATGCATAATCCTCGCCTCCACCCCCTTATTAGAATTGAAACTTTCCTTCGAGCTAACTAGGAAATTTCTCATTCTCAGTAAAACATGTACATCCAACAAGGGCAGAGACTGTCAGTTGATTCCTTTGTGTTCTACTGCAGCTTCCCCAGAGTGTTCTAAAGAACAACTAGAGCACTAACAGTCTTACTTATGACAAAAGTATGGCACACCTGAAGCCATCTTGATTGGAATAAAGTGGTAACACTTAAAACATTTAATTAACAAAGGAACAAAATTAGGGGGTTCATTTTGCCATAGCAATTATGATTAGTGCTGCAGAAAGAAAAATTAGGGCACATTTTGACTTCTCAAATCCTCTTCTATTTCATAAAAAAATTCTGACATGCAGACTGAAACATGCACTTTGACTACAAGCAGCAGACTTCCCTGGTGAGCAGTAGCTTTACTACAGTGATCTAATGAGCAACTAGAGTGCTAACATTCAGAATTTATGGCAAATGTGTGACACATCTGAATGCCTTCTTGATGGATTCAAAGTAAAAAACCTGAAATTCTACAGCAGGAGCGGAGGCGAGGATTATGCATTACTTTCCTCACTTTATTTCAACAGCACGTTAAAAGACAGAGTAAAAAACAACACAAGACCACAACTCCCATGAAGCTCGGGAGTAACCGTGGCAACCAGTAGTCCAATCATACCACAAAGAGTCCCATAAACAGTAGCAGTCTCCGTAGTCCTTCCTCTTTCTTCACTGCTGGCCCGTCAGTTAAGTCCCTTCTCTCCTTACTGTGGGTTTAGGTCTTGGCTGCGTGGGCTTTCTGTGCTAATTTGGAAGTGTTTTTCTTATTTGATTGTGTTCGTTGCGCTACGATATCGTAGCGGGTTGTTCACGGTATTAGCATAGCGCGGTAGGCTTCGGCCCGAGCGCGTACATTTTGTGTTCGGAGCGGGTCCGCTAGGTGGCGCTGTTTCGCGCGTCTCGTTCAACGCTCCGTTTCAGGCGCCTGTGAAGCGCCGTGTGTGAGGCTTCTGCCTCAGTGTGTAGAGCGCTCGCTCTTTGTGATTCCCCTCGCCTGACGCCGCCTTGGCGGTAGGAGTGACGGGCATAGTCCCAGGGCCTAATATATTGAGCTGACTCCTCCTCCAGTTTTCTCCCACGTGAATTTAAAGTTATCTGGGGAGTTCAGCGAAGGGGCATCGGCGAGGGGGGAGCCCCCCTTAATTTAGTTGGGGCGTTTCACACATTTAGTGCCCTCACCTCCTTTTATTATGCAGTCTCAGAAGGAGCACGACTATACCCCACCTTTATCCTCTCAAGAGGACCGGCTATCCCAGGTGCGCAGACCTGCGGAGGTGGACAGGCTCCTATCTTCGGCCATCGCCCAGGCGCTTGCCCCCCTGCAGGAGAGCGTTAACCGTCTGTCCGCCCATGTGTTTAGAAGCACAGGCATCTTGGGGGACGGGGAGGCCGGGCCTAGCGGGGCACATGTTGCTTTACCGCGCAAGGCCCACAAGCGCGACGCGGGGCACCTTGAGGGCTTCAGCCGTCTGGCGGAAGCCTTTCAGAAAAGTGCGCGCACGCTTCGGGATGCACCCTACTGGGAGGAAGTTGTACCCGGAGAAAACGGCGACGAAGGCGCCACAGACTATGACCCCGAAGAGGGGTTTCCCGAATTGGGGGAGGTGGAATTTGAGGATGATGGGGAGTCCTCGGATGGGGACCAGGAGCAGGACAGATCTTGGCGTCCTCAGTCTTCTGCATCTTCAGTAGGCGAAGGGGACGGTCCCTCAAGTGATATGTTTAACCCCACGTGCATTTACAGACCCCGGTCCATGGAATGGGTTCCCGACAAAAAGGTGGCTGATTACGTGGCCGACAAAGTTAGGCGTCCGCTCGATAAGGTGGTTAGGGCCCGTCTGCGGTCGGAATGTCCCAGACCTTCCCTACCCAATGGTGTCACTTTGACCCCCGATATTGATCCCAGATTGTGCACATTCTTTGCTAAGTATATGAAAGATCCCAAGAAAGGGATAGATAGATCATGGCGGGCTTGCCAGGACAAGCTCTTAGATGGGGGAACAACCTTTACAACGCAACTTTTACAACGCACTACACTTACAACGCATTTTTTACAACGCAACATCCACTACAACGCATTCCATTACATAGCATGACACTACAACGCATTTTTAAAAACTACCTTTACAACGCATTCCATTACATCGCATAATACCTTTACAACGCATACCTTTACAACGCATAATATTACACTACACTATCCAACACTTACCCTACTGTTGCACCCCCTGGAGTTAGAATAGTAATTTTTACCCCTATACTATCCAACACTTACCCTACTGTTGCACCCCCTGGAGTTAGAATAGTAATTTTTACCCCTATACTATCCAACACTTACCCTACTGTTGCACCCCCTGGAGTTAGAATAGTAATTTTTACCCCTATACTATCCAACACTTACCCTACTGTTGCACCCCCTGGAGTTAGAATAGTAATTTTTACCCCTATACTATCCAACACTTACCCTACTGTTGCACCCCCTGGAGTTAGAATAGTAATTTTTACCCCTATACTATCCAACACTTACCCTACTGTTGCACCCCCTGGAGTTAGAATAGTAATTTTTACCCCTATACTATCCAACACTTTCCCTACTGTTGCACCCCCTGGAGTTAGAATAGTAATTTTTACCCCTATACTATCCAACATTTACCCTACTGTTGCACCCCCTGGAGTTAGAATAGCAATTTTTACCCCTATACTATCCAACACTTACCCTACTGTTGCACCCCCTGGAGTTAGAATAGTAATTTTTACCCCTATACTATCCAACACTTTCCCTACTGTTGCACCCCCTGGAGTTAGAATAGTAATTTTTACCCCTATACTATCCAACACTTACCCTACTGTTGCACCCCCTGGAGTTAGAATAGTAATTTTTACCCCTATACTATCCAACACTTAGCCTACTGTTGCACCCCCTGGAGTTAGAATAGTAATTTTTACCCCTATACTATCCAATACTTACCTTAAATGCAATTTAATATTATGCGTTGTAATGGTATGCGTTGTAAAGGTAGTATGCGATGTAATGGAATGCGTTGTAAAGGTAGTTTTTAAAAATGCGTTGTAGTGTCATGCTATGTAATGGAATGCGTTGTAGTGGATGTTGCGTTGTAAAAAATGCGTTGTAAGTGCATGCGTTGTAAAAGTGTGCGTTGTAACGACATACATCCTCTTAGATGTAGTGGGCCCTTTGACTAAGGTGATAGAATGAGCGGAGAGGTCCCGGGTTTCTGGAGAACCCCTGTCGGCGGACGAGGTTACGGGCTGGGCGCAGTGAGCGATGTGCCTGCTGGGCAACGCGAATTGCGCCCTCTCGGCCGAACGCCGCCGTTCTTTACTCCTAAAGATAGACCCCAAACTTGGGGAGCTCTCTTCCTCGGAGGCGGGCCCGATTGCTCAAGGTTCCCTGTTTGGTGATCCCTTTGTTAAGGAGCTAGGTAGGTTTGTCGCCACCTTTTCAGCCCTGGACAAGGCGCAAGCCTCGATGAAAAAGATTTTCCCGGGGAAGGTTTTCGGTGGGGCCGGACGAGGCAGGGGTCGCTCCTCCGGCCGGCAGTCGCAGCAAGGCCCTAATAGAGCCCAGGCCAAGCGTAATAATGGATGGCAGGATGGTCGCCAAGGGACCTTCTACCCCTCCCGGGGCGGCAGAGGAAAGACCAACCGAGGCCGAGGAGGCGCCCACAGCAACTCAGGAGGATACAACGGTAAGCGTACCTTTGTTAACCCCGGTCCTGTTGGGAGGGAGAATCGCCCTGTTCTATCACAGGTGGGCGGAGATTACTCACGATCCATGGGTACTGGAGACTGTAAAAGGGTTTCACATAGAGTTCTACGGAACCCCGATTCAAGGGGCCAGGCCCAGGCCCTTGGTTTTTTCTTCGCAGGACGAGTCTCTCATAGACCGAGAGGTTCAGGAGCTGGTATCCAAAGGGGCCATCGGTCCTTCAGATCTTCACCCCACGGGGTTTCTGAGCAACATTTTCCTGGTGGAAAAGAAGGACAAGGGTTACCGTCCCGTTATCAATCTCAGGGATTTCAACGAGTGGCTGATCTACCGCCACTTCAAGATGGAGGGGATCCATCTTCTCAGAGACCTCTTGTTGCAGGACGATTGGCTGGTGCGTCTGGACCTCAAGGACACCTACCTCTCGGTCCCCATTTTTCCACCGCATCGCAGGTTCCTCCAGTTTCGGTGGCGGACACAGGTTTTCGAGTTTCTGACCCTTCCCTTCGGCCTGTCTTCAGCTCCGTGGTGCTTTACGAAGCTCCTCAAGCCGGTGATGGAACACCTCCGGACTCTGGGCATTCGATTGATCATTTATTTGGACGATATCCTGATTATGGATCAGTCCAGAGCACATCTTCTCTCCCACCTACAGACTGTAGTCTCCCTCCTCCAGAGTTTGGGGTTTACCATCAATCAGGTGAAGTCGGACCTGGTCCCGCAACAATGCATGACCTTTTTGGGGTTCAGGATAGACTCCAGAACGGCGACCCTTCACCTCCCGGAGCAGAAGGTCGGAAAAATCAAGAAGGAATTGAGGAAAGTCCTGCGGAGGGACAGGATCTCCTTGCGGCAGTTGGCCAGGATTGTCGGCCTGTTATCTTCATCGATCCAGGCCATTTTTCCGGGCCCCCTGCACTACCGGGCCCTCCAGAGATTAAAGGCGTCCCATCTAAGGAGGGGACTTACCTACTCCCAGCTGATTTCTCTGAATCAGGAATCCAGGAGGGAACTCCAGTGGTGGATCGACCACATGGAGGCGTGGAATGGCCGAGCGATCTTCGTGTCGCAACCGGATCTGGTGATAGAATCGGACGCCAGTCGCCTCGGTTGGGGAGCCCGTTGCGGCTCAACCTCAGTGGGGGGCAGGTGGACGGAGGAGGAGCTTTCCCTGCATATCAACTGTTTGGAACTTCTGGCGGGGTCCTTTGCTATTCGATCCTTCACAACGGACAGAGTGTCTTGTTGTGTGCTCCTCCGGATGGACAACACGACAGCGGTGCAATACATCAACCGCTTGGGCGGTACGCGGTCGAGGGTCCTGGTGGACCTAGCCAAGGACTTCTGGCATTATTGCCTTCAGTGTCAGATTTCGGTGACGGCCGAATACCTCCCGGGAACTCAGAATGCGGTGGCGGACTGGAACTCCAGACACTTCCGGGACTCCAGCGACTGGAAACTGGATGCGACAGTCTTCAACTCGCTGATGTGCTTCTGGGGTCCTTGCCAAGTGGACCTCTTCGCTTCCAGATGGAACGCCCAGCTTCCCAGGTACTTCAGCTGGAAACCAGATCCCGGAGCAGCAGCGGTGGACGCTTTTCTCCAGGACTGGTCTTCGATAGCAGCTTATGCCTTTCCACCTTTCTTGTTCATCCAGAGGGTGGCGGCCCAGGTTCGGCGACAGTCAGCCTCTCTGATCCTGGTGACGCCGATCTGGCGCTCTCAAGCGTGGTTCCCTTCTCTGCTAGAGCTGAGCTGGGACCTTCCTATCCATCTGCCTGTATTCAACGAGGTCGTGGTGGACCCCCTGGGCAACCCTCATCCCCTAGTTCTTCAGGGCCATCTTCGGCTTATGGCATGGAGGATTTCAGGCGACGTTGGTCGGACGGAACTCTTTCGCGCGAGGCTGAATTCCTCATCCAGCAGGCATGGGCCCCAGCAACCATCAAAAGGTACAGATCAGGTCTGCTGTTTACATGACATCCTGATCTTTAATCCTGCCTACGGCGCGAGCAAATGAAACCACGAATGCGCTGATACTTTCCGCATTCCTCCGATGTTCCCGCCGGCTTTTTTGGTCGAGGATTCATAGAGTTTGCCGACTTTGGACTTTGCCCACGCATTCTGGCCCGACCACCACCGCCGGACACCGCTTATCACGTACGGTGAGACGACCTGGGGCTGGACCGGCGCCGGGGGAAATGTGACCGGACGTGGAGTGGGCGGCCTGGCGGAGCCTTCTTCGCGACGGAGAGAATTCCTCTACGATTGGGTCCGGGCTGGCGAATCTTCCTTTGTCCTCCTACCAGCGGTCAGAGCGGTGACCGTTTGAGAGCGCCCACCACCCACATTGCAATACAGCCGAGGGCTCTCCCATCGTGTGAGCCCCGTATAGCGAGCAGCAACTCCTCTTGCCCTCACCACTGTTCCTCCGTCCTATGGAGTCGCCCTCACCCCTCCGAGGTGGGCTGGCGGCGGAAATGGTGTCGGTGCCGGTCTGCTTCGTCGGAGAGGCGGAGGCCGCCATGTCCCTGACGCAGGCTTCACTGCCTGCTGTCGAGCTGGAGGGTGTCCCGGTGGCGCCTTTACATACTGTCGGCATGCTGCAGCAGGGAGCAGACCTGACCTATGGTGATATCCTTCTAGCCCTGGGGGACTTGCGGGCGACATGGTGCCAACGCACTCGAGAACTGGAGTGGAAGATCGATGCTGCTATGCCATCCAGGGAACTACTGCGGTTGTCTGACCCCCCAATGCCTCTCATTCCCTTCGAGGCGGATACAAATTGGCGACAGGGGGATACTGTGGATCGTCCTCTCCCTGGTTACAGTGTCGAGGGTTTTTCTAATGTTCAAGTTGCAGATACAAAGCTCCCTTCCACTTTACAAGCTGAGACTCTGCCTCTGCGGGTGTTGCCGTGTCCGCCTCAACATCGCCGGAGTGTGTGCCGTTCGGTGGGGAAAACTGTGTTTGTCACTATCGATGTGGTGATGGTCTATGACTGGGAACTCTCGCTTCTTCTCCCTCTGCGTCTTCTTTGCCGTGAGCGGCCATCTTGCTCCTTTGTTCTACCTGAGGTACACTCCCAGCGGCGGCCATGTTTGGTGGGGTCTCCGCGTTCAGGCCAGGGTTGATGTTGCCTCCCTTGATGATCCTGCTTGACCGCCTGGCATGACCCGGACTAGAATATTTGCTTATGTATCGGTTGTGCCGCATGTGTGTAAATTGCTACTGTTTACCGCGGGGGTGGATCTGTGGGGCCGCTCAGGATCGGGCCGGGGCTGGGCGATTTTCTTTAGTTTGCTGTACGTATTGGCGGGCGGGGACTAGGATGAGGCTGCTAATTATCTGCTTTGCTCGCACATTTGGAATGGAGTCTCCCCACCTGCCGCTTTGCTTGCTTCTTCAGTTGTGCTGATGATTTTCAGGGTGGGGGATGCTTAATGGGCTGTGGTGACCGGGAGTCTGTAACATTTCCTCCTCCTGCCTTCTCTGGGAGTCGGAGACTGGGAGGTTATTTCCCACTCTCCGGACTCTCTTTCCTACTTGGGGTTCATTTGGGGCGACAGGCATGCCTATTGGGGGGGGGTGGGCCATGGCCTTCCGCTGGTATGCAGGGTGGGGGGATGGGATGTGTTCTATGTCTTCTTCGTCTCTATGGCCCTCTCTCTCTTTCTTTCTCCCTTCCTCTTTGGTTTCTTTTTCTTTTATGTTTCTTTGTTTCTTCGGGGTCGGGGTTCAGTGTTAGTAAGGAGCTTATTGTGTTTTATCATTCTGTGGTATAGTGTATGCTCTTAGTCCCTGGATGGTGGCCACCTGTCTCCTTACCAATGCCTTCCTATATAACGCTTCCTTCTGGGTGCTCCGTGAACGGTGATGTCTCTCCTGGTCAGTGATTAGCTTCGACTCTTTTCGAAGTACACTACGTTGTACTCGACTAAACCATAAAATTAAACCTTTTCTTATCCTGACATTATTGTTCTATGTTCTCCAAAGTCATAGCGGCCGGCCCCGAGGGGTTGTAGGCAGACGCTGTGTATTGTGCATCTACCGAAATAAAGGTTTTTAAAAAAAAAAAAAAAAAAAAAAAAAAAGGTACAGATCAGCTTGGAGGCGATGGGTGCGTTGGTGTGTGGCGAAACACCTGGATCCCGTGGGCTCCGGAGTTTCGGAGGTCATCAACTTCTTAACAGAGCTCTTTCTGGAGGGGCTGGCTTATTGTACCATCAACTCTTTTAGATCGGCGATTTCGGCGGGCCACGTGCCCATTGACAACATCCCGGTGGGAGAGCATCCCTGGGTGTGTAAACTTTTGAAGGGCATTATTGGATTTCTCGCCCCCCTGAGCCCCGTTATTCGGGCCTCTGGGATGTCAACCTGGTTTTACGTTTACTGATGTCCTGGCAAGACAACCAGTATCTGTCTAGAAAGGAGATATCAGCGAAACTGGCTATGTTGTTATGCCTTATTTCATGCAAGAGGGCATCGGATGTTAGAGCTTTGGATCTCACAGCACGGATTTTTACCCCGGAAGGGGTCACTTTTACTATATCCAGGAGAACCAAGACGAGTACAAGGTCAGTATCCTACCCTGCTTTTCCAGACTCCCCGAAATTGTGTGTGGTGAGATGTCTCAAGGCCTATGAGGATATGACATTGGAGGTACGGCCTCCGGGAGAACGGCAACTTCTGATTGCCATTAAGAAACCGTTTAAAGCGGTGTCTTCCCCGACCATTGCCAGGTGGGTCAGGTGGATTATGAATGAGGCCGGTATTGACACTGCTGAGTTTGGCGCACACTCTACCAGGGGAGCAATGGCTTCTAAGGCCATTCAGGTAGGAGAAAGGTTGGAGGACATTATGAATGCGGCGGATTGGTCTTCAGATTCAACTTTTAAAAAGTTCTACTTTAAACCAATCCATGAAGCGGCCGCTTTGGTGGTAAGGAGGCTTTGAACACGCATAATCCTCGCCTCCGCTCCTGCTGTAGAATGAGAAATTTCCTAGTTAGCACGAAGGAAAGTTTCAATTCTAATAAGGAGGCGGAGGCGAGGATTATCCCGCCCGGGCATGTTTCTCTTATGCCTTCCCGCCCTTGGGGAATTCCGCTCTGCGATTTATGTGTGGAGTGATGAAGAATTTCGTATCAAGGAAGTATCTTTTGTATTTTTCTGGTCAAAGTTTATTGCTGCTATTCAGTAATTTGTTTTGCATCTGTTTGGATATTTTATCTCACTGTGGTACTCTCGAATCATATATCAGGTTATGATTGTTTGACAAAAGTTCACAATTGCATTGGTAGCTGCCGTAGCATTTGTACCTTGAAAACTGTCGAGGTGTAGTAGCAGGCTTCACTATTTTTGCTTTTTGCTGTCCTAGGTTCTGAATCCAAGGCGGACTAGAACCCACAGGGCTTAACTTCCTGCAGCAGAGAAAGAGGAAGGACTACGGAGACTGCTACTGTTTATGGGACTCTTTGTGTTATGATTGGACTACTGGTTGCCACGGTTACTCCCGAGCTTCATGGGAGTTGTGGTCTTGTGTTGTTTTTTACTCTGTCTTTTAACGTGCTGTTGAAATAAAGTGAGGAAAGTAATGCATAATCCTCGCCTCCACCTCCTTATTAGAATTGAAACTTTCCTTCGTGCTAACTAGGAAATTTCTCAGTATTTCCTACTGAGGAGACTGCAGTAAATGAGGAAATTAGGAAACTTGATAACAAATAAATCTCCCAAGATGGCCACCAGAGACAAAAGAGCCCAAATGTAGCCCAAATATCACCCAGATGTAGCCCAAGTATAGCCCAATGACAGAATGTCCCAGAGTGTTCTTAAGAACAACTAGAGCGCTTACTGTCTTACTTATGACAAAAGTATGGCACACCTGAAACCATCTTGATTGGAATAAACTGGTAACACTTAAAACATTTAATTTAAAAAGGAACACAACAAGGGGGTTCATTTTGCCATAGAAATTATGATTAGTGCTGAAGAAAGAAAAATTAGGGCACATTTTGAGTGACTTCTCAAATCCTCTTCTATTTCATTGAAAAAATTCTGATATGCAGACTGAAACATGCACTTTTAATACCAGCAGCAGACTTCCGTGGTGAGCAGTAGCTTTACTACAGTGATCTAATGAGCAACTAGAGTGCTAACATTCATAATATATGGCAAATGTGTGACATATCTGAATACCTTCTTGATGGAATCAAAGTAAAAAAACTGAAAGCATTTCCTACTGAGGAGACTGTAGTAAATGAGGAAATTAGGAAACGTCATAACAAATAAATCTCCCAAAATGGCCACCAGAGACAAAAAAGCCCAAATGCAGCACAAATATCACCCAGATGTAGCCCACATGTAGCCCAATGACAGAAGTGTGCAAAACACTTATTTTTTGTGTATTTGCAGTTTTATATAGTGCAGACTTGTCAGGTATTGGAGTGCTTTACATGAGCATTGGTTACATCACACAAGATCAAATTCATTTTGGTTGTAGACATGGGGAGATTAAGTGATTTGACCAGAATCTCAGAATGTTGAGCTGAAGCAGAAACCCCAACCTGGTTCCCCATTTGCAAAGTCTACAGCTCTGGAAGTAACACCACATCCTCTCCCCTAAGTACAACATTTAATCAAGTGGTCATCTGGATAAAAAAACATAAAGATTACAAATAATTTAAATGTTCTTTGTCGCTATTTGAAAACTCAGAAAAGATGTCCTCATTTTAGTTTTTTAGAGCACTAACCATAATTTTGATGCAAATAAGACCCTCTCATATATGTAATTTCTAAAGGAAATGCTCTAGGTATTACAGTTTTGATTACATCAAGATGACGTCAGGGGTTTCACACGTTTGTAATAAATATAGAATGTTAGCAATCTAGTTGTTCATTGGGATACTGTTGAGAGGCAGAGGCCAGGGGCACGGACTCTGAAAATTGAAGGCAGGTAGGAGAGTGCAGAGGCAACAATTTGACCACACTGGGCAGGCAGGAAGGGCAGTGGCAGCACAACAGACTATAGAGGGCAGTGGAAAGGGGGCAGGGGTAACAAACCAACAATGCAGGACTGGCAAGAGAGGCTGTGGCAATATAATAGACCATTGTGGGCAGAAGGAAGAGGCAGTGGTAGTACAACCATACATGCCAACAGCAGGGCCGGACTGGCCGTAGCGGGCACCGGGCAATCCCCCGGTGCGCCGCACAGGTGGGGGCCGGTTATGGACCCCTGGGGGCCGTTGTTGTTACAGGGTCGTTCTTGCAGCATAGCTGCAAAATCGGCCCTGTAACAAAATCGGCCGAAAACCGACCCTGGCACAGAGCTCGGCGGCTCCCGAGGGGGCCGGCCGAGCACTTTGCCAGGGCCGTTTGTGGTTCCCAGTCCAGCCCTGGCCAACAGACCCGTTTCAGCCAGGAAACGTTCAATGTTTTTAAGCTCAAATGGGCTTTATTTGATCTGTCTCCTGTCTACAATCTCCTCTTTTTCAATGTAACTCAAAGGGGAAAATCAATATCCCAGTTATTTTTTCAAAATATCCCTCTTACCAAGTTCAAAATGTTCGCAAGCATGGTACATTGGATCATGGTAGGCAGGAGCAATTGGGGTAGGGACATGGACTCGGATAACAGAGGACAGGAGGGACATGGAGAGGTGCACCAAACTGACCCTACAGGGCAGGCATCAGGGTTTGCAGCAGCACAATACACCACACAGGGCATGCGGAACGGGAGTGCAGCACAACAATCCATAGAAAGCAATAGGGAGGGGACAAGACCATGCACATGGACAACAGAGAACAGAGGGGCAAGAGACAATGGTAGCTAGCTGACCATAATGGACAGACAGGAGAGAAAGCTGCAGCATAACAGACCATAAAGGGCAGGAGGGACGGATCAGGGGCATTACAATGGAACAGACAAGCCAGGAGGGAGGGAATAGGGGTCTGCACATGGAAACAGAGGGCTGGCGGCAAAGGGCAGGGCAGGAGCAGCAAGATGACCATGGAGGTCAGGCAGGATGGGCACTAGAAACAAGACACACCATGGAGAGCAACAGTGAGACTATGATGGCATACACACAGACCATGGAGGGAAGGTGGGAGGGGGTCAGGGTCAGCTAGCTGACCACACAGGGAAGGTGGGAGGGGCCATGGCCGCACAGAAGACCATGCATGGCAAGCGGGAGGGTTAGTGGCAGCACAATGGCTATGATGGGCAAGAAGGAGGGTGCAGGGGCATGCACAAAGGACCATGGAGGATAGAAGGGAGGGTCAGGACCTGGGCACAGACAAGAGAGGGAAGGGGCCTCACAACAGACCGCGCGGGGCAGGCAGGAGGAGCAGTTGCAGCACAACAGACCAGGGAGGGCAGAAGGGTGTGGCAGTAAAATGGACCATGGAGGATAGGAGGAAGGGGATAGGGGCATGTCATGTGGACAGGCAGGGTGGAGGTGGCAGGGACAGGTTACAGTCATCTGACAATGCTAGGCAGGTGGGAGGGGAGTGGCAGCTCAACAGAACACTCAGAGTAGATAGGAGTGGCAGGTCCATGGAACATGGTGGGCAAAAAGGATGGAGCAGAGGCAAGCACAAAGACATCGGAGGGCAGGGGGAAGGAGAATAGGGACAGCAAGCTAAGCACAGAGGCTAAGCAGGAGGTCAATGATGGGCCATAGAATTGGGCAATGGAGGGCAGGAGGAGTGGACTGGTACAACATGCTAAATGGAGGGCATTGGCAGCACATCAGACCATGCATGGCACGAGGGAGGAGGCTAGTCCATGGATTCAGACAACAGAGGATAGGGAGGAGGAGGATGGGGCAGCAAGCTAACTGTTCAGAGAAGGTGGGTATTAGGAACTTTATTGTTTTTAAAATGTGTGTCTGTGCGAACTACTTAAAATATGAACAACTATGCAGCATAATCTCACTTTTATTCAGGAAGAAGAGGACGTTTGTGAATGTGACTCCGGGCTCACTTGGCAGAAACACCCCCTGACCCTCCACCCCCCATCGCAAAATGTAATGCCCATGAAAAGGGTAGGTGGACGCAGTGTTATATAGAACATAGTTCTGAGAGCACGATTGAAAATGAAAACTAGATATAGTATATGGTTAAACTACGCACCAAAAAGTGTGATATAAGATGAACCGGGGCGTGAAATATAATATGCAATACATTGTGCGCAATGACAGATTAATTGGAGAGCGCGAGATAGCACAGGCACTAGCGCGTGCTATGCGATATGCACCTTGGAGTGTAATATGCACAGGGCAGTGTTGTGTAACCTAACTAGTCTCTAAAGTTGTAATATAAAATATGTGCTGGGGAGTGTAACGTTGCATATGCACTGTGACAAACATATGGATCCCAGATTGTTATATGTATGGCATAGCGCTGTGCGTTATAACATTGGCATCGAGGAAGGCACGTTACATGGGGCAATATAACCCGTGCGAAGGCAAGTGTGGCATGACATATTCACGGGGTGGTGTTACAGTGCACATGGGCTAGAGAGTGTCATACGCACTAGCTGGTGGAATACAACACAGAGGTGTGTGGCACTCGGCGGGCACTGATGGGTGTAACACAGCATTGGGCTCAGCCAGGAGCACGCTGTGACTCTCAAGTGAGGTTCATCTCCTTTCCAGAGAGTAAAATAAAAAGTATTACACATCCGGCGGTGGATGTGTGTTTTATTAACCGTGAGGGGGGTTTCTTGCATAGTTTGGTCGAATTTTTGTCGAATCCCCTTTGAATGGCTTGGTGTGCGTGTGTATTAAATGTGCCCGTCAATAGCTACCCATGTTTGTATAAATAAACGACAAGGGTGTCTACTTGGAGAGTACCCACCGGCTTGGGCGCCGGGATTAGGCACGGTAGGGCGTAAGACACGTCAGAGCTTCACTAGCGGTGTAGATACATTCCACGTGGATTCATTGTATGCATAGTCGCCTTTTAATGAATATCACGCAAATTGTCATGGTGATAGGTACATACGGTTTGTCCAGCATGTCCTAGGTGTTTCTATAAATATATATTTTTTTAAAAAATTAAAAAACAAAGGCCGGCCCCGGGGGATGGGGTCCCCAGGGCGATAAGTGGCCTGAGGAGGGGGGCAACGCAGCCCCCCTCCTAAAGAATTTTTTTTTTAAAATCCCATGCCCCGGGGGTTGTGGTCCCCGGGGCCGATTAAGGCCTTGGGAGGGAGGCCACGCGGCCCCCTTCCAAATTAAGTTTTTTTCAACAAAAAAAATTAGGGTGCAGGCCCTGGGGGATGGGGTCCCCAGGGCCAATAAATTAGAAAAAGAAGGGGGGCCACACAGCCCTCCTTCTTAAAAAATAAAATAAATAAAAGACCTGCATCGCGCCGGAGGCCACGCCCCCTCCTTGCAGCACTCTGCAAACGCGCCCCCTGGCCAGTTGTAAGTTGGGGAATTAATTCCCCTTCAATACTGAGGGTCCCTGAGGGCCAACTAGCCCAACAGGTATCTCCAGTATGTGCCAGGGAGCTGCGTTTTGCTGACAGGTGTTCTGAGGCCACGCCCCTTTGTACACCTCTATGCAACGCAGCTCTGTGGCGCTTACTGGAGGTACCTAGTGGGCTAGTTTGACCCTAGGGACCCTTAGGATTCAAGGGGACTTAATCTCTCAACTTAGAACGGCCACAGGGCTCGTTTACACAGTGGTGAAGGGAGGGGACAGGGCCTGAGGTGACTTGTGCAAACACGTCTTGTGGCGCGTTTTAAGTTGGGGAAATAATTCCCTTTCAATCCTAGCCCACCAGGTGCTTCCAGTAAGCACCACTGCTCTGCGTTGCAGAGAGGTGGTCTAGGCCGTGCCACTTTTTACACCTCTCTGCAACGCAGCTCTGTGGCGCTTACTGGAGGTACCTAGTGGGCTAGTTGGACCCTAGGGACCCTCAGGATTCAAATGAACTTAATCTCCCAACTAAAAACGGCCACAGGGCGTGTTTACGCAGTGGTGAAGGGAGGGGACGGGGCCTGAGTTAATGTGTGCAAACACGCCTTGTGGCCCGTTTTAAGTTGGGGAAATAATTCCCCTTCAATCCTGAGGGACCCTGGGGCCCAACTAGCCCACCAGGTGCTTCCAGTAAGCGCCACTGCGCTGTGTTGCAGAGAGGTGGTCTAGGCCGTGCCCCTTTTTACATCTCTCGGCAACGCAGCTCTGTGGCACTTACTGGAGGTACCTAGTGGTCTAGTTGGACCCTAGGGACCCTCAGGATTCAAGGGGACTTAATCTCCCAACTTAAAACGGCCACACGGCTTGTTTACACAGTGGGGAAGGGAGGGGACGGGCCTGAGGTGATGTGTGCAAACACGCCCTGTGACGCGTTTTAAGAGGTGGTTTAAATCCCCTGCCCTATTATATACTATATTTTTGTATTCTGAGTGTCTTTTAACATAGCACTGGCTCTAGGACTGGTTAGTCAGACTCAGTTACCACCAGTATCCGTCTGAAAAAGTTGAGGGTACAGGATGATTTTGCAACAAGGCTTCTTTCTGATCTTCTTTTTGTTCTTTCTGCACGTTATCCTTCTTCCTGCACTTTTCTTCGTCTTTGAGGACTTCTGTTGCTTCTTTCTGCACTTCTTTTTTTTCTTTCTGTGCATTTTTTCTTCTTTCTTCACATGTCCTATCTCTGTAGGCATAGTTAGAAATTAGCATTTAAAAAAACCTTTGAAATTCACAGAAAAAAACATAGGTTTCAGGCACGTTATAGTTAGGAATTAGCATTTAAAAAACCTTAGAAATTCACTGAAAAAACCATAGGTTTCAGGGGTGTTATAGATAGCTGGACTTTTCACTTGTACAAAACCATTAAAATTCCCCCGTTATAGTTAGTTCAGCTAACTATAACTCGCGCACCCGCAATGCACTGCTGATGACGTCACATATTACATCACTCATGACATGGTCAGTGACATCACTCATGACATCACTGATGACATCTCAAATGACATCACTGATGCCATCATCCTTGTGATAGAGTGGCAGACCTCCTCTCACCCTAATATAACATTTGATACACACATTCAAAAATAGAGACTAAACTTTTCAAAACAATGGACATACCAATACCAGTTACAACAACCTCTTCAGTAATTCTAAGATCCACATACACATCCACTCATTCACCAACAGTCCTATACAGTCACTCATACATGTATTCACTCATCATATGTACTCATACACCTATACATCCTGTTACACAATGCCACTCATCCATAGAGTTACTCACACACATAGTCACTCATGCTAATAAAGAATCAAACATACAATTATTTGCATATACAGTTATACACACACCACCACACTTACTTCTACGGAAACTTACAAATACTTAGTCTTTTAAACAATCACTTATAGAAACACATACTTATTCATACAGGAACTCTTTCAATCTCTCACTCTCACATATACTCACTTATATACACCAATAGTCACATATACTAGTTTAAAACATATGTAGTTACTCATAAAGACGCTATTGAGAGAGTCATTCACTCACTAACACACCCATGCACACACTCATCCACCCATACAGTCCTGCACACATGCTGTCTTCAACACATACAAACAGTGAGTCACTCATTCATGCACCTATGCACTACGTAATACCCCCACCGAACCATGCAGACACTCAGACTGATACTCAAAAAACCAACTAATAACCTATGTAGACACCCATGTAGCTACTCACCAACCCATGCAGCCATTTATATTCACTATGGTACACTTAATTAGTCAGTTACACAATCAATTTTTCAAAAACAAATCATCCATTTAGACACTTATATACCCATTTATTCTTCCATCGACCTTGAGATATACATATATAAAACATATTTAATTTTCAGAAAAACACACATTCACTGGATGATGTTTTGTACAAGTGAAAAGTCCAGCTAACTATAACACCCCTGAAACCTATGTTTTTTTCAGTGAATATATATATATATATATATATATACTGAGAGAGAGAGAGGGAGATTTAAATATATATATATTCACTGAAAAAACCATAGGTTTCACACACGTTATAGTTACGAATTAGCATTTAGAAAACCTTGCAAATTCACTTAAAAAACCATAGGTTTCACACATGTTATAGTCAGCTGGACATTTCACTCGTAAAAAACCAATGAAATTCCCCCGTTATAGTTAGTGCAGGCAACTATAACTCACGCGACCGCAATCCTCTGCTGATGACGTCACTGTATTTAGACACTTATTTACCCATGTCTTCTTCCATTAATCTTTAGCTATACATATATTACAAATATTTATTTTTCAGAAAGACACATATGTCATCAGTGATGTAATATCTGACGTCAAATAACAGTAATAAGAACAAGAAAGAGTTACACAGCAGTTAAGAAAACAACCAGAAACGTAAGCTGGTATTTTTCCCCTTACCAGTGCCTACTTTAAAGAGTAAATGTAAGAAAGCTCTTTGACATGTCTTCTACAGCTGCCCTAATGACCCATGACTGAAGAGACAGAAAGGCTATGTTATCAAGCATTGTCAAAGACATTAGTTATTTATTTTATTTATTTAGGAGTTTTATATAGCGCTGGCGAGACCCGAAGGTATCGGAGCGCTTTACAACAGTCATAACGAGTAGATCACACACTATAGCAGTAGTATACATAATTGGCTCATGGAAATTCGGGAGTCTCAGCGCTGTACAACATTAAAGCAAGGACGTCGTATAGTATCCTGGTAGTGTGCACCTTGCCTTGAGCCGAGCCTCCTTCAGGGAGAGGGGGATAGAGGCAGGGATCGAGGAGGAGGAGGAGGTAAAAGTCTTAATGTCCGAGTATCAGTGTGCTGGAGTGTGCAGGCTTGTGCGCTTCGGCGGCAGCTATCGGTTCGGGAGGGAATGATTGAGGAAGAGGTCTTTGAGCTGCCTTTTGAATTTTAAGAAGGAGGGGGTAGTCCTGACCGGGATGGCGTTCCGGATTTTGGGCGCATTTCCAGCAAAGGACCTGGCTGCGGTTTTTTGTTTGCATGTTTTCAGAGGGATGAGGAGTAGAGTGTTGGAACTCCTGGGGCTCCTTGTCTGACCGGCCTTCTTGAGTTTGGAGGTAGGCGGGTTTCCCTGTGTGCAGAGATTTGTGTGCGAGGCCGGCCATTCTGAAGCAGGCAAGCATTTAGACTGGGAGCCAATTTAGCTCTCTGAGTGCGGGCGAGATGTGCTCATATTTCTTTACTTCGGTGACCATTCAGGCTTCTGTATTGAGAGTTGTTCTGAGGAGAGCTAAGTGGGATTTTCCTGTACCTGTAAGTGCTGCATTCCCGTAGTCGAGTCTAGATAACACCAGGGATTGAGTAGCTTGTTTGAGGTCCTTGGGCAGGATGAAGGGTTTTATTTTGTTGAGTAGCTTCAAGTTGAGGAAGGCGCTCTTTGCAGTGTTTTTGATGTGTTTGGCCATGTCTAGTTTTGGGTCCAGGGTGATTCCTAGCAATTTTACAGAGTCCGCCAGGGTGAGATTGCCATTGAGACCTTCAATAGCTTTTAGCCATTCAATGATTTGGGGGTTCTCCTCTTTGTTGGAAATGAGGAGGATTTCCGTTTTGTCCTGGTTGAGTTTCAGGTGATTTCTTGATAGCCAGTGTTGGACTTCTCTTAGAATGACATTGAGTCTCTGAATGTCGTCAATGGAGGAGGTTTCAAGATAGATCTGGGTGTCGTCTGCATATAGATGGAAAGGGATGTTGGCTGTTTTGAGTATGGTGGTGAGGGGTTCCATGTATTTGTTGAAAAGTTGGGAGAGCACTGATCCTTGGTGGACACCCCTGTTGACGAGGTGTATGTCGGACGAGAAGTTTTCGATTTTTATTCTTTGGGTGCTGTTGTGGAGGAAGGAGGAGAACCACTGTAGGACCACCTCTTCTACACCCACCCTTTCTTGAAGTACCTTAATGAGTAGATTATGGTCAACCGTGTCGAAGGCTGCCGATAAGTCCAGGAGTATGAATAAGCAGCAATGGTCCGTATTGAGGGACTTGTGGATATCGTCTATGACGTTAAGGATCGCTGTCTCTGTGCTGCCGCCTTTTTTGAAACACGATTGGTGGGGGTCTAAAAGGTTGATGCTGTCAATGTGAGTCAGCTGTAGGAGAACACATCTTTCCAGGATTTTGGATAAGAGAAGGAGATTGGAGACGGGTCTGAAGTTGTTCAGGTCGTTGGTGTCCATGCCTGTTTGTTTTAGTAATGGCGTGACTTGGCCGACTTTGAGGCAGTCTGGTATGAAATCAAGACAACGTTTTTTAACTTTCGAAAGGCAGAGCGAGACAAAATTTCTGGCAATCTTGTTACCGTGAAATTTTATAAAGATTTAAATTTAACTTCGGGGTTCCAATCCTATCTTGCGTATGTGACCCGTCCCTCCCATCAGTATGTTTTAACACGCGTCAGATTGGGTATTGCTCATCATCTGGTTGCATTTCCAAAAACAAGAACCAGTTCAGATATACCCTGTCCGTGCGATAGTATTTCCCGACAAAATAGTCGCCACTTTTTACTTCTTTGTAAATTTTATCATTCTCTTAGGTTAAAATACCTTAAGCCAATTTTTATCAAATATAATATTCGTACTACAGAAACAGCACTGATACTTTTATTCACATTAGAGAACGAAGAGATTTGTTTTTTCCTGGCTACTTTTATCTTGAAATGTACAGCTGCCAGGGAAAGTATTGTACTATAAGATTTTTATACTTACCTGTCTGTACCTATGTTATACAGCTGCCAGGTATTGTATTATGCTGCTATTACTGATTACTGTTTACATTTTTGCTTGTATATATAAGTCCCAAGTTTTATATCTTCTTTGTAATTAGGGTATTATTTTTGTTTTTTTTGACCACAGTATTTTATGACTATTTATAAATTTTGATGTACAGCTGCTAGGATAGGCCCATTGAGTAATTCCCACTGATCACCTGTTTGTTCATTCATTTACGTTTTTCTTTTATAACAGTATGTTGACCCAAACTGGCATGATTACCTAATTGTTGCACTTTAGCCTTTTGTACAATGTCTTCTCATTGTTTTTATAAGTGGCCATATGGTGACTTTACACATTTTTAACCATGTATTCTTTTGCTTGTATGATTTGTATGCACAAATCGAATAAAAGCTTTAAATTGAAATTGACTCTGGTTCTCAGGGAGCTGTTGATGATCTTGCTCCAGAGCGGGGCTAGGGAGAGTTTAAGCTTTTTGGCCAGTTGAGCAGGTATGGGATCCAGGACATGAGATGATGGTTTGGAGGTGGAGATCAGTTTGACTATCTCCGCTTCCGGGATGGGCTTGAAGGCTTTCCAGGGCTTTGGGTGGTGCTTGGGAGCGATATCTTCAGTCCCTGGTGACGGGCTCCTGTAGGGGGGACTGCGGTTGTCGTCCAGAGAAAGCTCAATCTTGGAGATTTTGTCGTCGAAGAAGTTGGCGAAGCTGTCGCACAGGTCTTTAGAGGCCAGAACTGAGGATGCACTGGGCTTGGAAGTTTGTTGCCTAATGAGGTTGAAGAGTTCTTTGTGCCTATTTTTTGCGTTGTCTAGAGCATTGCAGAAAAAGGAAGTTTTTTTGTTCTTGATGTGTTTTTTGTACTTCCTGCGTACTGATTTGAGTTTATCGCGGAGGATTGTGGACGGGTTGTTCCGCCAGAGTCTTTCTGTAGCTCTTAGTTGTCTTCTTTCGGAGTTTATGTCTGTGTTGAACCAGGATCTAGATGGAGTGTTCCTGACTCTTTTTAGTTTCAAGGGGGCTTATTGGTCCAAAATGGAAGTCATAGTTGTGTTGTAGTGAAAGGTGAGTTCTGTTGTGGAGAGATCATCTGTGGAGTTGGGAAGGAGGGAGCTTACCCTTTCCGTGAGGTCGGCCAGGGGGTCTGATTTAGATTTCTCACCCATTTGGGGAGGTCTTGCGTGGGGGGGTTGGTAAAAAATCGTTTGGTTGATGTGGAATAGGATGGTGTGGTGGTCGGACCAGTCCACGGGCAGGATGTGGTCGATTGTGACTGTGTTGCGTTGGGCAATAATAGCATCCAGGATTGATCATCTGTTATGGCTTTCCTCGGAGCAGTGTTGGGTAAGGTTGTTGTTGTGTAGAAGGTCATTCAAGGTTTGGATTAGCGAGTTGTTTTCTTCATTCTAGTGTAGGTTGAGGTCGCCTAGAATTAAGTTGTTTGAGTCTCGGAGGGAGCAGTGGGTAATCAGGTCGGACAGGTGTTCACTGAATGCGTTGGTGTTGCCTGGCGGATGGTAGAGGAGATGGGAGAGTAGAGTTTTGTTGTCACTGCTCTTGATGTTGGCGCTTATGCAAAACCTATTGGGTTTGCCAATGTTCTTTTTTTATATGTTGCATAGCAACACAAACATCGGGGTGAGGGAAAAAAGAGGCAACGAAAATAGCTGACAACTAAGAAGGACAACGTGGCGACACATTAAAAGCACACATAAAACATTAAAAAAAACATTAGCAAGTTATTTCTCTTTGTTAATTTTTTTTTTAAAGATGGCCTAAAGTAAACAAAGCACTAGGTGCATTTCCAGTGCTCAGTTTGTGTGGGGCCCTAAACATGTAGATATTTTATAAATAGGTGGTTTTTAAGCATTATCTAGTGTAGAGATGCAGATGGGTCCAGGAAGCAAGTGCTCTGGCGAGATGTTTGTTCTCTGCCTCACGCCTTTGCCACAGCAAAGAATCTCTTAACTGTGGCACGTTCAGGACTGTAATAAAAAAAAAAAGCACAGAGCTGCGGTTTCCTAGAAACCAGAAAACATGAGCATGAAAGGCTGTTTCTGCGGTTACGTTAAAATTGCACTGTGTATGATCAAACCTGTGCTGGAAGAAAAAAACAGCTGTCATGATTGCTGTTTGTTTGAGAGCGCCTTGGAAAGTGGGAAAGAGATTAATTTTTTTAAAAGTACCTTCAGAAGCATGTATCACCTGGTAGGACACTGGCCACCAGAAGCAGTACTTTGTCGAGGCTCCACGGCACGATGACGGAGGCAAGGAGTAGGCTGTTACGTTGAGGAAGGACACACAATAAAGTAAAGAAACCCCATCCACAGTGTCTGCATCAATCCAGCTAGGGCTTCCAACTGTCCACCCAAGGAATTCCAAAAATAACATTCCAGGGATGATGCACGTGTTACAGAACAGTGCATCATCCCCTTCATACAGAATTTTGGTAATGAATACAGGATAAAACAGAGGCGCTAACCAGCAAGGAAACAAGAGTGACGTGGAAGCCAGCCAATGGTAAGTCAAGCGTCGAGGACCCACATGGGAGCCAGCCAACGGTACATAAAGTGATGTAGGAGGCATGTGGGAGTCAACCAATCCTATAATACTGTGCTACAAAAATATAAAGAAGCCATTATTTTAGCAAAAACCACCTACTATTCAGCAAAAGTTGCAAGAATGCACGTCTTAGTCCTGATTCCGTGTTCTGTAATAAAATGGCCAGTTTCTTTCAGAACAAGATCAATATGATTTATGAGGAACTACAAAATAACAGGCAGGGAGGCATGGATGGTCAACATGTCACCACAGATGTCTTGCCGCTGCAATGTCAGCTGAATATGTTCTGCTCACTGTTGAAGTAAATGAATCCATCTGTACCACCAAGTCGGGATCCCTGTCCTCCGACTGTGAGACATCTGGTGTCCCAGACCATTAGTCCATTTCTAACGCCCATTTTAATTCAGGTGATCACGTCAGGGAGCTACCCGTTGGTCTGGAAGAAGGCCTGTATCAGACCCATCTTGAAAAAGCCAGCACTTGACCCGTTAGAGGTCAAGAACTATCGCCCTATCTCCTGCCTACCGATTGCAGCCAAAATCCTTGAGAGGGCAGTCAATCAGGAGCTGACATCTTATTTAGTCTGCTATAACCCGCTTGATTGTAGTCAGCATGGTTTTCGAACAGGGCACTCGACCGAGATGGCACTAGTTATGGCAAAGGAGGAGTTTCGGAGACAGGTGGATGGGGGGGAAGAGCGATCCTCATCCTCCTTGACCTGTCAGCTGCATTCGACACCGTGAATCACACGGTGTTGGTGCAAAGGCTGAAGGCAGTGGGGATTGGGGAGGTGGCTCTGTCCCTCCTCTCTTCCTTCCTAAAAGATAGGGAGCAAACTGTATACTGGGAAAGTCTGCAGTCAGATACCTTCCATCTGCCATGTGGAGTCCCACAGGGCTCGGCACTGTCACCGACGCTCTTTAATATCTATGTGACCCCTCTCGCCAGTCTCATCAGACAGCATGGGTTCTCGTTTGTGTCATATGCCGTTCTTGTTTGTGTCGTATGCCGACGTTATCCAAATCATCATCTCAGTATCAAAACAGTTGGAGCAGGTAGCGCTAGATTCCATGCGTGTCTGAGTCACATCATGAGCTGGATGAGTAATAATTACCTCAAGATCAACACGGATAAGACAGAGGTCATGGTGTTTGGTGGCGGTCCGTCCCTGTGGGATCATACATGGTGGCCGTTCGAAGCGGGTACCTGCCCAACACCTTCCATAAAAGTAAAAAACCTGGGGATCATCTTCGATGATAAACTGGGCTTTTCGGCACAGACTAACCATGTAACTTCCACCTGCTTCTATATCTTGAAGTTATTGCGGAAGGTGTTTCCTTTTATTTCACAGTAGTTACGAAAAACTGTGGTGGTAGCCTTAGTCCTATCTCGATTAGACTATTGTAATGCTCTTCTCGTGGGCAGTGATAAGGCATAGAAGATCAAACTGCAGTCTATACAAAACGCGGCCGCTCGAATACTTCTAAATATTCCAAAGGGACAGCCCACCTCTGCGGCCATTAAGTCATTACATTGGCTTCCCATAGAGCAATGCATGGAATTTAAGGCCCTGTGCCGTGTGCACAGGACTTTATATGGTGAAGCAGAGACTGATCTGCAAAGAATCTTTCAGTGGTACACTCCTACTAGATGTTTTAAGGTCGGCAAATTCCAGCCTCATTTGTACTATGAAAGTTCGCAGAGCTAGGTGGGGCGGGAAAAGTGTGTCACTGTGTGCAGCTAGGCTGTGGAACCAACTGCCTTTGATACTCAGACTTCAACCAAG
The DNA here is from genome assembly GCF_964204655.1 of Triturus cristatus. Taxonomy (NCBI): domain Eukaryota; kingdom Metazoa; phylum Chordata; class Amphibia; order Caudata; family Salamandridae; genus Triturus; species Triturus cristatus. Next base: position 2,614,679 of record NC_140592.1, read on the forward strand.
CTTGACACTTTTTAGGAAGCAGATAAAAACATGGTTATTTCAGGCGTCTTAACTGTTTCAGTATAATACACCTATAGCTCTTTTCTCACCTTAGCGCCAAGAGGCCTCGGCATTCGAGCGCTGTATCAACTTAAATCCTATCCTACCTATCCTAAGTATAGGTCAGTAATGGTGGGTTCTAAGCCCTCTTTAAGATAAAAAAAATATATAATAGATTTTGCAAGCGAAGTGCAGGCGAAACCTAAAAAAGAATACAGAGAATTTTATATTAAGTTCTACTTAAGAATTATGCCTGGGCAGAGTGTTAAGACATGAATAGAAGGCCGGCATATTCCCCTGGCAAAGGTGGCAACCCTAAGTAACATAGAACATGTAAAACCGTTGTATGCCACAGCTTACCACGGGGCATATCAGCAAGGGCCGGCGATAATTATCACTGAGCGCGTTTAGCGCGAGGATAATTATCGCCGGCTATCGCTGGATTTTATCGCTGAGATAGTGCGCTATCAGCGACGCTTATCTCCAAAGCGATAAAATTCCAAGCGCAAGCTGGCAAATGTGCGATTATCGCTGGAAATCCAGCGATAATCTCACAACGTTTGGCGATAGCTTGATGATAGGGCAGGGCAGACTTAGCCATTATATCCACCTTCCATTGGATATAATGGCTAAGTCAGACTAAAAGCAGGCGTAAGGAAAGGAGCGATAACCGCGGTTAGCGCTACTTTTCTTATCACTACGCAGGTTAGAGTGCAGCTTGCTGGTAGGAGAAATGTCTGTTAGCGACATTTCTCACGTTCTTTTGGGGAGGAACGCCCACTTTGCATCTCATTAGCGATGCAAAGATGAGCGTTGAGGAAAAGGGCGCAAAGGCATTGAAATACGCGCTAGCGTGTCTTTGCTGAAAGGGCGATAAAATTATCGCCGCTTTTCGCCCGAAAACGGACGTTGATGATATGCCCCTATATTCTTTCAGAAGAACATACTCAGGTTATTCCCAGTAGACCGTGTTTTAATATCTCCTCTTATGTTGCCACCTTTTTAAAGCACAGTCAAATGACAAATAAGCATGGCTTGTCTTCAGATGTCTGTTGTTTACAAATATGATACACCATTTAGTTAATTATTTTATGCTTACAGGTTTAATCTTTCAATTAAGTACAAATTCTTCTTTTTAAAATCACTTACAGGAAAATGTCAGGTAAAATGAGATTTCCATGCTGGTTCTTCAATTTCCACTGTCTGTGTGGTCTGTTCCTCTCAGTTTTATTTTTAGATCGGGAGGTCAGTCTCTTAAGATGCTGTTTTTAAAGCTGCCAGTATGCTTTCTTTGATGATAGACAAGATGACTTTTTTGTATGAAGCTTTTTTCACACTCTATACATTTATAGGGTCTCTCCCCTGTGTGAATTCTTATGTGTTCGTTCAAATAATCTTTCCGATTAAATCTTTTGTGACAGAAGGTGCACATGTATGGCTTTTCACCTGAGTGTATTCGACAGTGTACAATAAGATGGGTTTTCTGAAAAAATCTTTTCTTACATTCAGTACATGCATAAGGCCTCTCTCTTGAATGTGATTTTAAATGTCTTGTATAATCCTCCTTCACACAGTAATTTTGATCAGTAGAAGACATGCATGTTTCCTGATCTTGCTCAGTGATTTGTAGATCTTTACACAAGTGTGAGTTCCGCAGATTGCTGTTGCAGTTAATATATTGCTCTGACCCGCCTGTTCCTTGGTCTGACCCGCCTGTTCCTTGGTCTGATCCGCCTGTTCCTTGGTGTATATTGGCATGCCCTGGATAGCTGAGACTACTTTCACAGGGAGAAGTTGTCTCTGTGTTGCTTTCCGTACAGGTTTCTTCCCATATAAGATTTCTAAGTTGGGCTTCCTTATCACAGCTCGAAAAAAACATCAAATTGATTCTCTCTGAAATCGCTTTCTGTGGCACTCTTTTTGCAGGATATTTTAAAGCGTCTTCATCTTTCTTTTTTCTGGTCATCCTTTGATCATCTGTTAATGCAGAATAAAAAGAAGAGAGTGCTGTAAGAATCTTACTAGACAGTAGAAAAATGAGAATGTTACAGCATCAATAGATCTACAGAAAACAATAAAATGGAGTTTAATGGAAACAACACTGCAGGTATCATTAAAGAAAAACGACAAACAAAATACACATCTAAGCTAAAATAAAAACGTACAGGACAGGTCTCACAAAACTAATTAGTCATTCGTGAAAAAAAAAACAGTAGTTTCGGTTCATCCTATGAATCAGTGGCACCCAAAGGACACAGAACATTTTTTATTTGATACCTAAGGGTGCTCAGGCAAAACCTCGCTTTGTCTGAGACTTTGAAAAATCCAGAATTTTATGAGTCATCATGGCAGTGGCTGGTTTTAAGCCGAATGTTTATAGAAGCCTTGCCTTGCTTCACAAGCTTTCTGATGAGTTTAGGCCTCGAGCAACATATTGCATTTTTGCTAGGACTGCCTTACCTGGCTCAAGGTTCTGGGCCGTATCTACAACCTTTCTTGTAACTCCTTGCTTGTACTGTGGCAACACAGTGCCTGAAAGGGAAATAAAAAAAATGAAAAAAATGAAACAACGAAAAGACTCGAAGTAAATGGAACCAATATGCCAGGCTTTGGCACCCAACTTTTGGTTCTGTGAATGTTTTAACTATAACGGTACAAGGGAACTTTTTTGTGTGTAGTAAATTATGCAAGAGTAGAGTCCATTACTCACAGAGAGGTGAGCCAGAGACTGAAGTTGGCTGACATTCACTGAAAAAAACAACGGTTAAATTGATGTTATAAGTAGTGCATGGCGGGGGTGCAAGTTATAGTTGGTTTCTGTGTTTTTTATTTCAAAACGTTATGTTGACACTGACACATTCATCTAACTGTAACATCACTTAAACCTTTGCTTTTTCAGTGTATTTCTAAGTTAAAAAAGTAAAGTAAAATATAATACCAATTCCTAACTGTAACATCACTTTAACATTTGTTTTTATTCAGTACATTTTTAGGGTTTAATTATAAAACAAAACATCTTAGCAAATACTAGGCCCACAAAAATAAAAGAAAGGAAAAGACTTAAGGAAAACAACATGTTAGACTGCACAACCTCTTGGTGTCTTTTGCTGGAAGCTTTACCATGAGGAACTTACAAAACCCCAAGAACTGACTGCCTACCCTCAACCCTCTGGCTTAAACAAACTGTGCCCACTCAACAATAAATCCAATATTCTGTGGTGCATTGAGGCCTTTAAGTTGTTTGTTCAGTTTCAGTTTCAGTTTAATCTTTATTCGTCTATCAAAAGATAGTCATAAAAGTACATCATTCTAAGAAAACATATTTTGTACAATCAAAATTGGTAAAATCATTTATTTTCTTATGTTAAAACCATAACATGCATGTTTATTTTAGTACATCATCATAGAACCAAACTTTAAAAATGACACATAAAAAATCTAATACTAGTATTCTAAAATTCCGTGGATCATGTAATTTCCTTTCTGCTAGATATTCATAGTTTTTCTCATTTTGATTGCTTTCAAGATAAACAGGACAACACTGTAACAAGTCAAGGGGTCACCCAGTGTCACCAACAATTTCATCGCTACTTTATGTGACCTAATATGATGGGTGAGAAAAAGAGGCTTCAGATAAAAACATCTAAAATTCCTATAAAAATTACAAAATAGCAAAAAATACATTGTACTCTGCTTACTCCTGTTGTCACATGGACATGGCATATCTTCAGGCGGATGAAGTCGCATTTTAGGGAAAGCTACAAGATAATTTATTGTGCTTGCCTCTATGCTATTTGATATATACTGTGCAACAATAGATTTGTCCTTTTCCGCCTTAGATCTCAAGCCCAGCCTAAGTTCTAGGAATGTGTTTATGATCTCTTTCTTTGTGTACATCAGAGTTTTAGAAATTTCTGACCATATTGTTATCTTATACACGTTTTCCAAGGCGGAATTAATATATGACAACCACAGTATTTTGAGTACATCATGCAATTTAAGGCAATCTAAAATAATTTCTTTTGTAAAAGCAGTTTCTTCCCTTTTCCATACTGAGTCCCAGAATACTAATGGCTGTACCAATAGCAGGTCTTCGATAAACTGAAGACCCACCTCATGATGTGCAATGGTGTTTGAAGCAGATGGTGGTAAATAAAGCAAGCGTTTCAGGAAGAGGTTTTCTTGTATTTGCAAGACCTTGTTATTTGTGTAACCCCTTAGCCCTGCCCCATAGAAGGCTGTACATGCACCTTTGGCTTTATATAAAGCTCCCATCTTGTAAATCGGCCGGTGCCCTAGAATAGAGAAAATAAGATTGGTGCAAGAACACAGCCTTGTCTTATCCCCCGCCGCACTCTAAAATTGGGTGTATATTCTCCTTGGGGCCCAAAACGGACCTGACTAAATAACTTCTCATACAGGCGGGAAAGAAACCCTACAATCGCCCTAGGTGCTCCCATTGAAATGAGGGTTGTCCAGAGCAAATTATGGTCCACCAAGTCAAAAGCACTGCTTAAATTGGCAAAGGAAAGGTATAAAGAACCTGCCTTTGCCCTGGTAACTTTGCCAATAAGCAGCGCTAAATGTGTACATTGCTCGATAGTCCCTATTCGCTTTCTGAACCCATACTGTACCGGTGTTAAAATTGAGTATTCAGTTGCCCATTCCTCTAATCTTATCAGCAGGACCCTACTCATCACTTTCACAGATGTATCAAGGAGTGAGATCGGTCGATAGTTTTTGGGATCCTCTTTATCCCCCTTTTCGAATATCGGTATGATAATTGATTCTCCCCATGACTCTGGGATTCTATCTATAGTTGCTATGTTAAACACCCTAGTTAGGATGGGTCCCCACCAGGTAGGTGCTGATTTAAATACATCTACTGGGACGCCATCCGGCCCGGGAGCCCGACCCCCGGCACTTGCATGGATTGCCTGGATAACTTTCTCATTGGTAATATTCATGGGAAGGTTTCTTCCTTCACTTATCAGACTATCCTGTATCGCCCTCTGCTTTATATTACTATTAAAAATTCTGGAAAAATGGTTTACCCATTTGTCCACAGAGACAAAGGAACAAAACTCCGAGATGTTATCGTTCTTCAGAAATGTGGCATTAACTACATCCCAAAAGTGTTTTTTATTTTTAGTTTTTGCAGCTGTGGTCAAATATTCCCATGCCTCTTCCTTTAATATCTTTTTCCAGGCAGATACAGCTATCTTATACTCCAAACGTAGGGTTTGAATGGTAGACAATTCTCTTGGAGATTTAGAGAGAGCATGCTTCAAGTCACTAAGGGCTTTAGTGCAGGCACCATCAAACCACCCCTTTCTTTTACTACATGATGGTCCGGGGGTTTTAGTGAGGATTGCCTTAATTGATTGTGTAATGGTGCAGAAATTCTTGGCCAATAACACCGGTGTAATTTCTTCCTGTAGACAGAATGCGATTTCCCTTCGGTTAGAATCCACTATTTTCCTCAACATTAAACATGGGTCAACACCTGACCATTTTATTCTAATCCCATTTGTCCCAGCTATATTTATATGATGTGCTATGATCAATAGTGGATTGTGCATTCCTCCCTATAAATTTTGGGTATAAACACCCATTAGGGTTACTACCTCCCTTGAGGAGTCGTAAATCCTATTTTGCGATCATTTGGTTGAGTTCTTCCCCATAGTCGTAATGGCTAAAATGGTCAATTTCCTCAGCGACATTTAAGCGACCACAGGACATCGAGTTAGGTCCTCCTCATGCAAATAAATTAAAATCTCCAGCCCAAAATATGATATACTCTGTATTGACTATGGACAAGAATTTTTCCAAGCTCTGATCAAGGGCTGCTACCAGTTTGCCTCTTGAAAAATCGAAAACATTATTATAAAATTTACAATTATCAGGTCCTTCACATCCTTTTTTTCTGAGCCAAAGCAGTTGTGCATGGGGACCCACTGTTAAAACCTTTTTGATATTAACAGATAATTTGCTAGACACAAGAATTTGTAAGTCCCCCTTTGCTCGACCAGCTTGTGATCTAATAACTGCTAAAAAAAAGGGAGGAGTACCCTTCAACATGTATCGGGTTGACACACCAGGTCTCTTGTAAACATATAATATCCTATTTAGAGATAAAAGTAGCCCAGTCAGCTATTAGAGCCTTGCCTGCCAGCCCGTGCACGTTCCAGGTAACAAAACATAACCTTTGTTATAGAGTGTCTCTGTACGATTTGTTTGTGGTACCATTATACAATCATTAGAATTGTCGTCATTACTAATTATGCCATTTCTTTCTACAACCGGCCCTTCGGTAGTAGAGTCCTGCATACGCGCTACATGTATATTGGTTATCATGGTATGCTTCGTTTGATGGCTAACCTTAGAAACATCTATATCGTGCACATGTTGCTGATCCTTGAAAGCCCCCGCACCGCTTGGCTCAGTACGGAGTCATTCATTGTCATCTAGACCAGTCAGTGCTTCGAATCTGTTATGCATTACGAAAGCCGGGGCACGGCTGGGGTATGAACTTTGGGTGAGCTTCTCAGATTGAAAATCCAATGCGCCCTTATGGCGTTGATCAATGCCCCTCAGGTGGCGGGAGTATGCTCATAGCTGCAGATTTGACAGTATTAGTCTCGATCCTATTAAGAATACCTCCTGCAATTCTGGGGTTTCTAAAATTGATTATTACACAGTCATCCCTATAATCTTTTGCTAACGGGCCAATCCACCCTACTCTCCTTGTGAGCAAGATCTCATTACCTCTACTGGGGGAGAATAAGTGTTCTTTGCTTAACCGGTGAACTACCTTGCGAGTCAAGCATTCTGTGGTTTCCAGAGACCCTTCTTTAAGTGGCGGGACATTAACCAAACTTACCACATATGGACAACTTGCGGGTGGTAGATTAATAGTAACTAGGTCTAACCAACTCAGAGTTCCTACATGCACACAGATCTCAAAAGTAAGCACTTGTCAAAAAAGGTCAAAGATGATGTTGGGTGAGTAATTCAGGTAAATATTCTAAAAGAGTCGTGACAAGGCTTCCATTCACTTAGGGCTCACTTCCATAGTAAAATTAAACGTAGCCTTTGCGTTTATCACTTTTGAGCCCAAAACAACATGCACATGCAATCTGCCTTCTGTGGTTACAGAGCTACAGTTATACTCACTTGCAACACAGGTTACAGGGGGGTGAACAGGCTTTGAAGAATGAGCCCAATGACCCCTTTGACAGCTCTTGTGTAGAAGCGGGCAACAGAAACCCTCCGTGGATTTCGGAACGTTCTCTTGCTCACATAGTGGACAGCATTATCGTCAGCGCTGTGCTGGTTTTAATGCACCCTACCTTTGAACAGCATCATCGTCAGCGCTGCGCTGGTTTTAATGCACCCTACCTTTGAACAGCATCATCGTCAGCACTGCGCTGGTTTTAATGCACCCTACCTTTGGCACCCTACCTTTGAACAGCATCATCGTCAGCGCTGCGCTGGTTTTAATGCACCCTACCTTTGAACAGCATCATCGTCAGCGCTGCGCTGGTTTTAATGCACCCTACCTTTGAACAGCATCATTGTCAGCACTGCGCTGGTTTTAATGCACCCTACCTTTGAACAGCATCATTGTCAGCGCTGCGCTGGTTTTAATACACCCTACCTTTGGCACCCTACCTTTGAACAGCATCATCGTCAGCGCTGCGCTGGTTTTAATGCACCCTATCTTTGAACAGCATCATTGTCAGCGCTGCGCTGGTTTTAATGCACCCTACCTTTGAACAGCATCATCGTCAGCACTGCGCTGGTTTTAATGCACCCTACCTTTGGCACCCTACCTTTGAACAGCATCATCGTCAGCGCTGCGCTGGTTTTAATGCACCCTACCTTTGAACAGCATCATCATCAGCGCTGCGCTGGTTTTAATGCACCCTACCTTTGGCACCCTACCTTTGAACAGCATCATCGTCAGCGCTGCGCTGGTTTTAATGCACCCTACCTTTGGCACCCTACCTTTGAACAGCATCATCGTCAGCGCTGCGCTGGTTTTAATGCACCCTACCTTTGAACAGCATCATTGTCAGCACTGCGCTGGTTTTAATGCACCCTACCTTTGAACAGCATCATTGTCAGCGCTGCGCTGGTTTTAATGCACCCTACCTTTGAAAAGCATCATTGTCAGCGCTGCGCTGGTTTTAATGCACCCTACCTTTGGCACCCTACCTTTGAACAGCATCATCGTCAGCGCTGCGCTGGTTTTAATGCACCCTACCTTTGAACAGCATCATTGTCAGCGCTGCGCTGGTTTTAATGCACCCTACCTTTGAACAGCATCATCGTCAGCACTGCGCTGGTTTTAATGCACCCTACCTTTGAACAGCATCATTGTCAGCGCTGCGCTGGTTTTAATGCACCCTACCTTTGAACAGCATCATCGTCAGCGCTGCGCTGGTTTTAATGCACCCTACCTTTGGCACCCTACCTTTGAACAGCATCATTGTCAGCGATGCACTGGTTTTAATGCACCCTACCTTTGAACAGCATCATTGTCAGCGCTGCGCTGGTTTTAATGCACCCTACCTTTGGCACCCTACCTTTGAACAGCATCATCGTCAGCGCTGCGCTGGTTTTAATGCACCCTACCTTTGAACAGCATCATTGTCAGCGCTGCGCTGGTTTTAATGCACCCTACCTTTGAACAGCATCATTGTCAGCGCTGCGCTGGTTTTAATGCACCCTACCTTTGAACAGCATCATCGTCAGCGCTGCGCTGGTTTTGATGCACCCTACCTTTGAACAGCATCATTGTCAGCACTGCGCTGGTTTTAATGCACCCTACCTTTGAACAGCATCATTGTCAGTGCTGCGCTGGTTTTAATGCACCCTACCTTTGAACAGCATCATTGTCAGCGCTGCGCTGGTTTTAATGCACCCTACCTTTGAACAGCATCATTGTCAGCACTGCGCTGGTTTTAATGCACCCTACCTTTGAACAGCATCATTGTCAGCGCTGCGCTGGTTTTAATGCACCCTACCTTTGAACAGCATCATTGTCAGCGCTGCGCTGGTTTTAATGCACCCTACCTTTGAACAGCATCATTGTCAGCGCTGCGCTGGTTTTAATGCACCCTACCTTTGGCAGTGGACTCACTCAAGCCTGACTTGCTTCTCTAGGGCAGGTTTTGTGCTCTTCGACCGAGGGGTTAGAACTGACATCTTATGCTGGCTAAGCGCATTATATGCTAGACAAGTGACCTGCATGCTCCTTCTCATGATGCTGTGGAAGGGGTAAGGTTGGAGCTGGGGAAGTTGATTCAGCTGTACAGCTGCGCCATCTGAGACTTCAAACATCTCAGGAAGCCTCTAATATCGAACTCTGCAGGAAGATCTGGGAGCTCCTACAGATCTAGTGATGCCCCTTCCTTCTCCTGTTGTCCCTTGCTGTCTTCCCTCCATGCCACTGTCTATCTGATAGTTCTACAGCCCTTTTGTATTTTTAGTGGCGTTTAGGAACAGTTTAAAATAACATGTTGTGCTATACAAGCGCCCGCCAACTAGCACGTCATTTATTTATTGATCTGTGTTGTGGCAGCCAAGTTCCGTGCCTTTACTGGGGCGTTTTACTGTTGTGATTTTCAGAATGGGGGGGCTACACAGTGAACAATGCCAGGGCTCCTTGAATTTGCATTAGCACTGCACTTTATTTTTTCCCTTGATACAATGGTAGGCGCTCTAGTTGTTTTCCCGGTCCTCCACAAATAAATACAGCGGCTGGATCACGGCAGCGGGCATGCCGCTGGCTCTCCAAAGGCAAGCCAGTCTGCACCCAGTCAGTGACCCTGGCCGCTTTCACCAAGCCAGGGTGTCCTACTCACCCGAGCATTTGGCGACTCTGCAAGTAAGTTTGAAGGGTCCTTGTTTACTTTCAATTGATCTCAGTAAGACTGAGTTTCAGTGTGAGGTGTACTGTTTTCAGGCCTCGAAAAATCTACTTGCTCACTTGCAATTGGGAGTAAAAGTTCATAAGGTCGAGCTATTTTTAGCACCTACTAGTCCCATCTGGTGAGTAATCAGTCTGGAAAGGAGCAGGTGTTCTGTTCATTCAGAAGGTGAATGAGCAATAAAGATGCCATTCCATGTTGTTTTCATCTTGACACATTTGCCGTCTGTTCAAGGAAGGAGGTCAAAGGTCAGTTTGTCTTTTAACTGACCGCTGCTTGGAATATGAGGTTTATTGTTCTCTCTCCTACTAGAGTTAGAGGGTTTTGTCTCGTGAGCTGTCTGAAGATGTCAGTTATTTTATTTTAACACATAACAATTAATATTACAAACATTTCAAAATATATCAGGAATTACAAAAGCATATTTTTTTGTAATTAAGAAGTGTGATGCAACAAAGAGCTGAATAGGATCAGAACAAAGCAGGACACTTCACTTGGTGATGAGCAAACGACACATATATGTAGAAACTCTATTTCCAAACATTATTGTTTGTACAATATATCGTTTTATCAGTAAAGTTCCATGTCAGTGGGAAAGTTTGTGGCCGTTTCAATGTACAATCTGCTGATTACTAATGACAGTGTGCTACCACTTCATGCTTTAGTTATGTATTTATTAAAAGTGATTTGTTTTTAAACAGGATTTGAGAAACATTCCTGCCCCCCCCATGACAATGCTGTTAATGAACTAAGAGGCAAGTCAGGGGTCATGTGTATCCTGTATGTGGCTAGATTTGTGTGAGACCGGCCTCGTGGCGTGGGCCCTCCCGACCAGCAAGCCACCCTGCAACCGCACCGATCCTCCATGTCACAGACTTCCGGCCACCATGGCCCAACATCCCGATGGCCGGCCAGGCCCCCAACACGCATGCCCGGCCGAGGGAGAGTGAAACCCCCCCCAAGCCAGACCGAGAGGCGCCGACCCTGTCACACCTCTGGTCTCTTCCCCAAGGGGGGTTTCGATCGACCACCAGGCCCCCGGTGAGCGGCCGCCTCGCCTGCTGGGTGTCTGGAGTCCCTCCCGGACCCACCTGAACAGATCAAAGGGCCGAACGACAGGAAGCCCCGACACACCGCCCCCCAGGCACCGAGACCCCTCTCGGCGAGGTCCCCGGACTTCAAAGAGGAGGGGAAGTATAACAAGGGGTGCGGAAGGGACGGGAGGAGAAGAAGACCTGGACTGACGAGAGCCTGCTGACCTGGTCGCGGCTCGATCGCTCCCCGAACCAAAGAACGCTACCCGAACTCTGAACCATCTGAGCCCTGCTGACGCTGTCGCGGCTCCCCGAACTCTGAACCATCTGAGCCCTGCTGACGCTGTCGCGGCTCCCCGAACTCTGAACCATCTGAGCCCTGCTGACGCTGTCGCGGCTCCCCGAACTCTGAACCATCTGAGCCCTGCTGACGCTGTCGCGGCTCCCCGAACTCTGAACCATCTGAGCCCTGCTGACGCTGTCGCGGCTCCCCGAACTCTGAACCATCTGAGCCCTGCTGACGCTGTCGCGGCTCCCCGAACTCTGAACCATCTGAGCCCTGCTGACGCTGTCGCGGCTCCCCGAACTCTGAACCATCTGAGCCCTGCTGACGCTGTCGCGGCTCCCCGAACTCTGAACCATCTGAGCCCTGCTGACGCTGTCGCGGCTCCCCAAACTCTGAACCATCTGAGCCCTGCGGACGCTGTCGCGGCTCCCCGAACTCTGAACCATCTGAGCCCTGCTGACGCTGTCGCGGCTCCCCGAACTCCGAACCACCTGTGCCTGCTGAGTGACTCGCGGCCCCCTCCTCCAAGAGAATCGGCAGAGACTGCCGAGAGAAGCAACATCCCCTCAGCTCGAGGATTGAGAGCTGTGCGCCAGATACTCCGCAGAGACACTGACTCAAAGACTGTCCCGCTACCCCGAGATCACCGCCGTTTGTGACACTAATTCTGTACCTGCCTTCCGGATCATAAAGATCCCCTACAACTAACGATAAAGTATATTGTCCTACGAAGAACTACTGTGTGGTGTCCCTCTATCAGAAGAGAGTAAGCACAGCGTGTGCGATCCTAGGTACGAGATCCTTCCAGGAAGGGCCTCCCAGCTCTTGCTCAGCCTAACTCTAGGAAAGGTGAGTCTCCGGGTGGTCAGGAACGCATTCCGCAGCCTTCCCGGGGAACGCCTTCCAACATTTGGTGGCAGGCGACGGGATCCGAGCCAACACCTAGAGATCGTGCAGTAAACGGCTGACGCACTACCAAGAAGAAATGGAAGGAGAAACCTCCCTAGGTGCCGCGGGTACCGACACGAGCACGATATTCCAAGAGGACCAGTTGGAATCTTATACACACCGAGAACTGAAACAATTTTGCAAAGACCTTGGAATCGCTACCACCGGACTAAGCACGAAAGAGGACTTCCAGGGAGCATTAAAAACCTGGGTCGGGGCAGGGGCCCCCGGACACAAACAGAAGGAGAGCCGCCAAACGAACCACGAAGCACCCCGGGGAGGAACGGCACCCCCGAGGGGGGCCTATCCCCAGAGGAGTTAGCGGACCGAGAAAGAGGTCGCAACCACGAACTAGAACTAGCAAAATTAAAAATCGGGGGAAAGCTAAAACTGTCCGAAAAGAAGCTGGCGGTAGAACAGTTATGCCTACAAGGAGAACTCGAGGAAAAGAAACGACAGAGAGAACACGAAGAAAGAAAACTCCAACTAGAGCACGAACGTAGCCTGAAAGAGATCGAGCTCAAGGCTAAGAATGCGGAGGCCAGACCATCGGAAACCCAACCCCTCTCCTCCGCCGTGGAACCAAATGTCCACATCCCCAAGGATGTGGTGAAGGAATACTATAAGAACGACGACATCCAGCAATGGTTCAAGGCCTACGAAGTCGCCATGACCTCCCACCGAGTCCCGCAGAAAGACTGGGGGGCCGGGCTGTGGGGCCGGTTCCTGAGCGAGGGGAGAGATACCCTGCTGGACCTGCCCTCCACGGTGCTGAACTCCTACAGCCACATGAAAGAGGCCCTAGTAGCCAGATATGGGCTCACCCCTGAGATGTACCGGCAACGATTTAGAGACTGCAAGAAGATACCCGGTACCACCTGGGTGGAATACGTGAACTTTTACAGCCGGGCCTTGGACGGGTGGATCAAGGGCAGCAAGGTCTCCACCTTTGAGGAGCTGTTCGACCTAATCGCATGGGAACACTTGTCCGCCAATTGCTTTGTGGAGTTGCGCCAGCACCTCCTGGACAGCAAACTCACGGACCCTCGAAAACTGGCCGTCGAGGCTGACCGATGGGTAAACACCCGAGCCTCCCGGGGTCCCGTGGGAGACTACGGTCGCCACAGTCAGGGACCCCCCCGCCAGAGGGGCGGAGGGAATCAAGGCCGGCCAAGAGAACTCCCGGGGGGACCCCAGCTCAGTCCCCCCAGAGGACAACCTCCGCCCTTTCCAGCTCCACCTCCGACCAGCACCGGGCCACCGGGGAGGTCGGGGCCCCGAGTAAGGATCACCTGTTTCCACTGCCAACAGACCGGACACTATGCCAGCGACCCTCAATGTCCCATGTACCAACGACCCGCCACGACAACCCCGCCGGCTCGACAAATGGCCTCGGTAGCCCTGGGGGAAGAGATGGAAGACTCCGAAGAATGGGAACCAGCCGCCATGGCCTTGGTCTCCCTAGGGGACTGAGAGATGGTCCCCGGAACGTCCCTGCCCGCCAACACGAAGAAGTACCGACAGCAGGTGACGGTCAACGGTCACCGCGTCGAGGGCCTCCGGGACACGGGGGCGAGTGTCACGGCGGTTCACTGTCACCTGGTCTCCGAAGATCAGATCCTGCCCGACGCCTTTTGTCCAGTCATATCGTCAGACAATTCCGAGAGCCTCTGCTGGATGGCCCTAGTTCCCTTCGAATGGGGGGGAGTCACCGGCAAGTTGAAGGTGGCAGTCCGAGCCTCCCAGCCCGTAGACTGCCTCCTGGGCAACGACCTTGAGAATTCCCCGTGGGGACAAGTGGAACGAAGAGCCCATCTCGAAATGATGGGCCTACCCGAATGGGTATGCGCCACCACGCGCTCGATGACTCTCAGATTGCCTTCCTCCGAGGAAGGGGAGGCCATGCCGCTGAACACCGCCACCATCCCCGAGGTCCGGGATGCAGCACCCAAGCCCGATGACCCCCTTCCGGATGAAGCGACCGTTCCTGACGAGGGGTCTGTGCCTCCAGACCCCGAACCCCTGACCGAGCTCGGGGACCTGCCCGAAATGGCCCAGTGGCACTGCGAGGGAGGCCCCTCCCGAGAAGAATTCTGCCAAGAACAATCCACCTGCCCTTCCCTCATTGGACCCCGACAGCAGGCCGAGGCCCAAGCAGCAGGCGACCGGACCGGCACCCACTGGGTATACTGGGAAAACGGCCTCCTGTACAGCGAACAGAAGTCGGCCGAGTTGGGCTTGGCCCGAGTACTGGTGGTACCCCTGCGCTTCCGAAGTCTCCTCCTGGGCCTAGCCCATGATGTACCCCTGGCCGGACACTTAGGTCAAGATAAGACCTACCAGCGACTCGTCACCCACTTCTATTGGCCCAAGATGCGAGCGAATGTGGAGGCCCACTGTAAGTCCTGCCTCACGTGCCAGGCCAGCGGAAAGTGTGGGGGGAAGCGCAAGGCTCCGCTACAACCCTTCCCCGTCGTCAGTACCCCTTTTGAGCGGGTAGGAATCGACATCGTGGGACCACTGGACCCCAAGACCGCCCAGGGCCACCGGTTCATCCTCGTCCTGGTGGACCATGCCACCCGCTACCCCGAAGCCATCCCCCTCCGCACCGTGACAGCCCCTGTGGTGGGCCGGGCCTTGATGGGGATCTTCTCCCGCGTGGGGTTCCCCCGCGAAGTCGTGAGTGATCGGGGCATGAACTTTATCTCCAAATACATGAGGTCCCTATGGCAGCAGTGCGGAGAAGTGTGGCTCACTGGTTAGAGGAGGCATACCCTGAAGCAGAGGTCAGACCCGGGACCAGGGTTCAATTCCCGACGCGGCAGGGTCTGAGCCCAAGTGTCCACGGACTCGATAATTCTCACTTCGGTGCCTATTCGAATCATGGGTTCACACTCTGCAACTCTGGGCAATAGCTTGCTTAATCTCCACTACAGCCCCCCCCGCGGCGGGATGCCTGGCTTTCACCTTGGGGATGCCCAGTACGGGTTATCTCACAGGGAAAAGCCAGGACGGGTTCCCAATGCAAGCGCCGAGATGCCCAAGGGTAAGTCGAGCGCTATATAAGAACACACATACATACATACATACATACATACAAGTTCACCACTCCATACCACCCCCAAGGGAATGGCCTAGTCGAGCGATTTAACAGGACACTGAAACGAATGATCATGGGCCTCGAAGAACCTCAACGCCGGAGATGGGACGTCCTCCTCCCATGCCTCCTGTTCGCCTACCGAGAGGTCCCACAAAAATCCCTGGGGTTCAGCCCATTCGAACTGCTATACGGACACCCCGTCCGGGGACCCCTGAGCCTGGTCAAGGAGGGTTGGGAAACGACTCTCCAGGGGACCCCTCCGGATGTGTTCCGATACATCTTGGCGCTCCGCAACCAGACCCGGAAATTCCGAGAACTCGCAGAGGCGAACCTCGAGGCAAGCCAGGAAGAGATGAGGCGCTGGTATGACCAGAATGCTACGCTGGTCGAGTTTCAGCCGGGCCAACAAGTCTGGGTCATTGCCCCGG
The DNA here is from genome assembly GCF_964204655.1 of Triturus cristatus. Taxonomy (NCBI): domain Eukaryota; kingdom Metazoa; phylum Chordata; class Amphibia; order Caudata; family Salamandridae; genus Triturus; species Triturus cristatus. The sequence goes on from NC_140592.1 coordinate 2,630,452, forward strand.
TGAGACCCTGCGCCCTCCAAGATAAATGGACTGGACCCTTCAAGGTGGTCGAGCGGAAGAGCCAAGTCACCTATCTCGTCGATGTACAGTCCCCGCGGAACCCCCTCCGGGTCCTCCACGTGAACCGCCTCAAACCCCACTTTGTGAGGACGGAGTTGAGCTTACTCCTGGCCACCGACGATGGGGCCGAAGAAGACACCGAGCCCCTCCCAGACCCCCTGGGGCGAAAGAAACCGATGGTTCCGTGGAGGGGGTGAGACTGTCAACCGCCCTCACAGCCCAGCAGTCCGACGACTGCCGCCAGCTACTAAGGCAGTTCGCGGACCTCTTCTCCCTAACCCCTGGGGTCACCGACTGGTGTGTCCACGACGTGAACACCGGCGACAGCCCGCCAGTAAGACACCGGGCCTACCGGGTCCCTGATCGGGTCCGAACCTGCATCCAGACCGAGGTAGCGAAGATGTTGGCCCTCGGGGTGATTGAACCCTCCGACAGCCCCTGGGCGAGCCCGGTAGTCCTGGTTCCGAAAGCGGCGGCCCCTGGTGTCACCCCCGAGCTGAGGTTTTGCGTGGACTACCGAGGACTCAATGCGGTCACCCGAGCGGACGCTCACCCTATCCCCCGCGCAGACGAGCTCATCGACCGCCTCGGGGCCGCTCGCTACCTCAGCGCCTTCGACCTAACTTGTGAATACTGGCAGATTGCCCTCACCGAGGGAGCCAAGGAGCGCTCCGCCTTCTCCACCCCGGATGGGCACTACCGCTTTAGGGTGATGCCGTTTGGAATGAAGAATGCCCCGGCCACCTTCCAGCGGCTGGTGAACAGGGTCCTGTCCGGACTAGAGGGGTTCAGCACGGCGTACCTCGACGATATAGCGGTATTCAGCTCCCAATGGACCGAGCACCTCCAGCACCTCCGACAAGTCCTGCTGGCTCTGCGCCAGGCCGGACTCACCAGCAAAGCCAGCAAATGTCAAATTGAACGGTACCCGAACTCTGAACCACCTGAGCCCTGCTGACGCGGTCGCGGCTCCCCGAACTCTGAACCATCTGAGCCCTGCTGACGCTGTTGCGGCTCCCCGAACTCTGAACCATCTGAGCCCTGCTGACGCTGTTGCGGCTCCCCGAACTCTGAACCATCTGAGCCCTGCTGACGCTGTCGCGGCTCCCCGAACTCTGAACCATCTGAGCCCTGCTGACGCTGTCGCGTCTCCCCGAACTCTGAACCACCTGAGCCCTGCTGACGGCGTCGCGGCTCCCCGAACTACGAACCTCCTGTGCCTGCTGAGTGACTCGCGGCCCCCTCCTCCAAGAGAATCGGCAGAGATTGCCGAGAGAAGCAACATCCCCTCAGCTCGAGGATTGAGAGCTGTGCGCCGGATACTCCGCAGAGACACTGACTCAAAGACTGTCCCGCTACCTCCATACCCCCCATCACGAGATCGCCGCCGCTGGTGACACTAATACTGTACCTGCCTTCCGGATCATAAAGATCCCCTACAACTAACGATAAAGTATATTGTCTTACGAAGAACTACTGTGTGGTGTCCCTCTATCAGAAGAGAGTAAGCGCAGCGTGTGCGATCCTAGGTACGAGACCCTTCCAGGAAGGGCCTCCCCGCTCTTGCTCGGCCTAACTCTGGGAAAGGTGGGTCTCCGGGTGGTCAGGAACGCATTCCGCAGCCTCCCCGGTGAACGCCTTCCAACAGACACATAATAGACGGCTTGGGCCTTTCTAATCTCAGAATGGTAGCTTTTTTATCGCTTTTTTATACTCCTGCTTACTCATGGAGTCATAAGACTATCTCCATTTCCTCTCTAATCTTTTACATTCTTTTTTAGCAACAGTAGGTGGGAATTAAACCATGGAGACTGTCTGTCCTGTCGTGCACTTTTGAATATTTTAAATGGAATGGTCTTTTCCAAAGAGTTTTTGAATCCAATCAGTACATTTTTGAATTGCAGAGCAGATGCTATCACCTAGTTCAGGTCTGGAGTTACTGGGGATACTTTTCCACTCCTCAAGATTTTTTCCAACTGCGATCTGTCCCCGTAGTCTGTCTTGGCCAGTTATCAATGTGTGACCTAGTATAGGGATTGGTATCAGGATATGATCTGACCATTTGACTGGCAGGGGTTTTAGCATCTGCAAATTCAGGGAATGAGTAAAGACCGGGTCAATGAGATGTGCTTTCTCATGGGTGGGGCCATCAACTGTTTTTTGCCATTTGCAGAGATGCTAGGTCCTCTAATAGGTTGCATGGTTATTGAAATCATCAAAATGAACATTAAAATCTCCCAAAAAGGGTGAAGTTAGCGTTATTCACTGCCGTACTGGCAATTGCACCAGGAAGTGCATAAAGAAATTCAGGAGTCATGTTTCAGTGAGGAATACCACATCAGGTCATTCTTCCAGGATAAGCAAAAACAATGCTGTTTATGGTGCCAGAGATCTAAAATTCATCAGAGACATACGCCATCCTCCCAAGTCCTTGGTCAAGATATTGTGTGTGACGGAGGTGCGCGGGGCGATTAAGGTGCTTCGCGGGTCCACGGCCCCCGGCCTAGATGGCTTCTCTGGGGATTTTTATAAGGCGTTCTCTGATCAGCTGGCGCCACAACTGATAGAGGTGTATGTGGAGGCGCTGGAGCGCGGCTCCCTGCCGGCCACCCTCAGCGAAGCGGTGATAGTTCTCCTTCCAAAACCAAACAAGGACCCGACGTTGTGTAGTTCCTATCGGCCCCTCTCCCTTTTAAACTTCGACTACAAGATCCTGGCAAAGATAGTGGCCAACAGGCTCTCTCAATTGATGGAATTTATCATTTCGCCCGTCCAATCGGGCTTTGTCCCGCGTCGCTCTACGTCTTTAAATCTGCGAACGCTTTTTACGGTCCTCCATAGAATTAACCCTGCCACGCCGGCAGCGGCGGTCCTCCTGGATACCGAAAAGGCCTTCGACACTCTAGAATGGCCTTTCTTTCTCGCCGTCATGCAACGTATGGGCATGCCGGAGACCTTCCTTGCCACTACGAGGCTTTTGTATAGCCGCCCCACGGCCCGATTGCGTATCAATGGCACGCTGTCCTGTCCCTTCTCTTTAACGCGTGGTACGCGGCAGGGCTGCCCACTCTCACCACTCTTGTTCATTTTGGCCATGGACCCCTTGATCCGACATTTCCAGGAGCGCCACCTCCACAGGGGTCTCCAGTTCCGGACGGGTCCGTTGCTAGCGTCCCTCTACGCAGACGACACCATACTGTATGTAAGAGAACCGCAGGTCAACCTTGCCCCCCTGATACGGGAGATCCTCCGCTTCGGCGCACACTCCGGGCTGGGCATCAACTGGCATAAGTCCGTCATCTTCCCCTTAACCAGCAGCACCTCCCCATGGCAGTGCGAGTACCCATTGGAGTGGTGCTCTGACTCGGTTCGGTACCTGGGTGTGCAGATCCATCTCAACACGGACGAACTTATTCGCCTCAACTATGGCCGCGCTTTGGACAGGCTGGAGACACAGGTGGAGGGATGGTTGAGACTCCCGCTGTCTATGTCGGCCAGAATTGCAATCATAAAAATGATAGTTCTCCCTAGATTTTTATACCTCTTCAATAATATCCCCGTCCCCATCACCCGGGCCTTCTTCACCGCGTTGCGATCCCAGCTGATCAGGCTGGTATGGGGCGGGAAGCACCCCCGGATTGGTTGGAAGACCCTCATGCTCCCTCCTGATAGGGGCGGCCTCGGGGTACCGGATCTGTATTTGTATTATCTGGTGGCGCAATGTGCGCACGCCTATGCCTGGTACCACCCTGACGCTCGTATTCCGTTCCTGCGTCCCGAGGCGGATTTCGTTCTCCCGGGCCGGTTAGCGGCGGTGTTACCAAAGGGGGTCCCCCGAGACCCAGTTGATATCCAAACGGTGTCCACCACCAGTTGGGCGTGGCACCGTCTTACTCGCTATCTAGCCCAGCCCCTCCTTTACTCCTCTTCTCTTCCACTTCCTAATCCCGGCTTGCTGTCTGGCACGGGGGAGGCACTGGTTCAGCGTACATTGACCAAGTTTCACCTGGCTACGGCCGGGGACCTCTACCCGGGGGGCCACATATTTTCGGTCTCGGAGGAGGAGCGCTTCAGTGAGGCCACGTTCATGGACAAATTTGTCCTGCGCCGGCTTTATTGTGCGGCTCGTTCAGACATTGCGGGATTCCCTCTCGAGCCAGCATCCTTTGAGCCTCTAACTCTCCTTATTGACAACGACTCGGGTGCCCATATGGTATCTAAGATGTACAAGGCATGCGCGGCGCTGGTTCCATGTGAGGATGGCCGGTTGAGAGCGGCCTGGGAGGCGGACTTGGGTAGACCGATCACAGATGAACAATGGACCGCTTGCTGCAAAGTCACTAAGGCGATCTCGCTAAATAGTCGGCATAAGCTCCTCCATTATAAATTTCTTCGCCGCTGCTACATGACCCCAGCTAGGCTCCACGCTATTGACCCTGCGCGCCCGCACACATGTTGGAAATGCGCTGCTCCACACGCTGACTTTGCACACCTGTCCTGGACGTGCCCCAGACTGCAACCATATTGGACGCAGATCCACGAGATCCTTGGCGCTATGTTGGAGCTCACGCTGGTTCCCACTCCGGAGGTTGCATTACTGGGCTATACAGTGAACTTCCCCAAGGGCGTCCGCAGGCTGGCCTCCCTGGGCCTGCTACTCGCCAAGAGGGAGGTGGCAAAACATTGGGGCGGTAGGTCGGCCCCCACGGCCGGGACATGGCTCACGTCTATGGCTTATTGCAGCACAAACAGCGAGATATATGCCAGTCTCCTCCCTGCAGTTGCGCGTCCCAAGGATATCTGGGGCCCCTACAAGACCTATATTGCTAACCTCCCGTGCGCTTCTCCACCCCGTGCCAGCTCCGGAATAGTTCCCACGGGAGTGGGGTAGCTCTGATGGTCCTCCCTGCGGGGAATTGGGGGGAGTGAGTGCTCGCTGGGCGGGCTGCATTAGTGGAGCTGTGCCGAAAATGGGGGTGCCCGCTGCAGATGGTTGAAGAGTCCTGACTGAGTCATTTCCCTTCGATGGGCACGGGCGGATGAGACGGATGGGCTCTGGATGGGGGGTCTTGCTGTGGTCTGCTGCCATGAAATCGAACTGCTGTTTGTATATGAAGGGGGAGTGTAATGATGTATCTCCGCAATTGTTCCTACAGATCTGCACAGCCGATATTCTTGCATTGTTATGTTTTTCAAAACTCAATAAAAAAAGTTTACAAAAAAAAAGATATTGTGTGTGAGGTGGAGACTGCTAGAAGCAAAAGAAAGGCCTCGAAAAATCATAACAATGTTACTAGACCTTCAGGTCTAGTGATTTAAATCATCTACTCTACTTATTTGTACTGCTTTTGACCCATAAACTGATTTCAACTTATGTGATCCTGGGCAAATAATTCAATTCATTTAGCCGCCATTTTCTTCATTATCACATCTGAGAGCGCCTTCAAATGTGCGAGTTCTGCATGTCTGCTGTACAAAAAACTATTTTGTTTGATTTAATAGACTATATTTTCTTTCCATATATAATACAAATTGTTGGAAGGCGTTCCCCGGGAAGGCTGCGGAATGCGTTCCTGACCACCCGGAGACCCACCTTTCCTAGAGTTAGGCCGAGCAAGAGCGGGGAGGCCCTTCCTGGAAGGGTCTCGTACCTAGGATCGCACACGCTGCGCTTACTCTCTTCTGATAGAGGGACACCACTCAGTAGTTCTTCGTAGGACAATATACTTTATCGTTAGTTGTAGGGGATCTTTATGATCCGGAAGGCAGGTACAGAATTAGTGTCACAAACGGCGGTGATCTCGGGGTAGCGGGACAGTCTTTGAGTCAGTGTCTCTGCGGAGTATCTGGCACACAGCTCTCAATCTTTGAGCTGAGGGGATGTTGCTTCTCTCGGCAGTCTCTGCCGAGTCTCTTGGAGGAGGGGGCCGCGAGTCACTCAGCAGGCACAGGTGGTTCGGAGTTCGGGGAGCCGCGACAGCGTCCGCAGGGCTCAGATGGTTCAGAGTTCGGGGAGCCGCGACAGCGTTAGCAGGGCTCAGATGGTTCAGAGTTCGGGGAGCCGCGACAGCGTCAGCAGGGCTCAGATGGTTCAGAGTTCGGGGAGCCGCGACAATGTCAGCAGGGCTCAGATGGTTCAGAGTTCGGGGAGCCGCGACAGCGTCAGCAGAGCTCAGATGGTTCAGAGTTCGGGTAGCGTTCTTTGGTTCGGGGAGCGATCGAGCCGCGACCAGGTCAGCAGGCTCTCGTCAGTCCAGGTCTTCTTCTCCTCCCGTCCCTTCCGCACCCCTTGTTATACTTCCCCTCCTCTTTGAAGTCCGGGGACCTCGCCGAGAGGGGTCTTGGTGCCTGGGGGGCGGTGTGTCGGGGCTTCCTGTCATTCGGCCCTTTGATCTGTTCAGGTGGGTCCGGGAGGGACTCCAGACACCCAGCAGGCGAGGCGGCCGCTCACCGGGGGCCTGGTGGTCGATCGAAACCCCCCTTGGGGAAGAGACCAGAGGTGTGACAGGGTCGGCGCCTCTCGGTCTGGCTTGGGGGGGTTTCACTCTCCCTCGGCATGCGTGTTGGGGGCCTGGCCGGCCATCGGGATGTTGGGCCATGGTGGCCGGAAGTCTGTGACATGGAGGATCGGTGCGGTTGCAGGGTGGCTTGCTGGTCGGGAGGGCCCACGCCACGAGGCCGGTCTCACAGTGTCCAAGACAGAGAAGGGTTTAAATTCAGCAAGAGAAATCTTTCAAATAGTTACGTCATTCAACCAGCAAAGACCTGCCAGCATGCTACCTGAACCTGTGGTGAAACGTTGCAATGATCTAGCCAAACTCTTTTTAAAAGAAGGTCACTGACATTTACTTATCATTTTCTGATTAGACCGGGACTCCAGAATATACTTCTTCTCCTTGGCAACCTGGGGGTCCTGGGGCGCACCTTTTGGCCTCCCCCTATCAGTACAGAAGATCTAGCCGCACTATTTAGTTCGGTCCAATCTGGCTCTCAAATCTGGCTCTCCACTGGAACCCGCTCCGCCTTACATTATGGAACGGGGGCAGAGCGTATCTTGCCAGTTTTGCAGGAACTGCTCAATCTTTTTTTAAAGAACGGGTTAGTCTCCTCCCCTTGGAAACATTCAATGGTGAAACCTGTGCTTAAAATACGACCTTGGATCCGCTACTTTCTGAAAACTACTGACCAGTTTCCCTACTAGCAGGAGTTGGGAAGTTTCTGGAGAAGCATGGGAACCAACATCTATTGCTATTTGTAGAACCCAATGAGATCCTCCACCCCACAGAAACTGGTTTTAGACTACAATATAGCACCGAAACGCCACTACTAAAATGCTTGTAGACCAAGGGGTTCTGCAGCAGTTATACTTTTAGACCTAAGGGCTGCATTCAATACTGTAGCCCGCTCAGTCCTCATACAGAGACTTGCAAACGTGGGTGTGACAGTGTGCTAAACTGGTTTACATCAGTTCTTGAGGATAGGAGTTTTCAAGTACTAGACAAAACATGCTACTCGAATACATGTCCCTTGAAATGTGGAGTGCCTCAGGGCTCGTCACTGAGCGCAAATCTTTTCAATCTTCATATGCGCACCCTGGCGAAGATTGTACGAGCATTTGCACTTTCAATAGTCACATATGCAGATGACACTCATATAGTTTTCTACATCTTTCCAGATAACTGCTCAAACGTATAATAACTAGCACCCTGCCTGAAGGAAGTGGCAGAATAGATGGATAAGTACTGTCTTAAACTTGATGGTGACAAAACTGAAATCATTATGTGGGTGATAACTTCATCAACCAGCCTTTGTTTGGCTGGCTTGATTCCTTTCGAAATTCTCTTAGCCCCAAAATACCTACAAAATACTTAGGTGTCTGGCTAGACAACACACTCACCATAGAAACTCAAGCTAGGACACTTGCAGCAAGCTGCTACGGATTACGCCGTATGCTTAGGAAAGTTCTAGATCTTCTTCCTCTCGCATCTACAGGCTTTCCGTACAGGCGCTGGTGAGGTCACGCCTTGACTACGGTAACTATCTCTACCTAGGTTTCCCTTGCTATGTAGTCCAGAGGCTACAGGTAGTACAAAATGCAGCGGCTCGCCTTCTACTGAACAGTCCTAGACATCAGCCAGTACAGAGCTCGCTGCAGTGCTACACTCACTTCTGATAGAACAAAGGGTACAAGTTAAGCCCCTTTGCATCTTTCAGAGGACATTTGACAAAAGAGGCTCTCAACTGCTACAATCCCTATTGCATTAAACAATTGAACTGCTAGTACTGCGCTAAGTATGCACGCTCCCTATTATTTAGGAGGACACATTTTGAGGATAAAAACAAAAAGTGTCAAAGACTTATTTTTTGCTTGAATTAATAATTTTTTTAAACAAACAAGATTGCTTTGGCAATAGGAAGTTCCAAAAAAATTCTAAAGATACATTATTAAAAAACTGATTAATTCAAGCAAAAAATAAGTCTTTGAGCGTGAATACTTAGCGCAGTACTAGCAGTTCAATTGTTTAATTTAATAGAGGCTCAGCTTTACTGCCTCCAGCCTACCTCCAGTATTGGACACGACAATCACTATTGCAGCCTTACACTGCTGGGAGGGCCTTGAGGTCTGAAAGCCCCCGTCTAATGATTATTCCAAAAATCTGTAGGGTGCGGTGTGGAGGGCACTTCTCTTCTTATCTGGTTCCGAAGCTATAGAATTCTCTACCGATAACCAACCAACTTTCATGAAGATGATAAAGGCTTGGTTATTTGTCAATTGAGGCTGACCCAATGGGATTTAAGTGCTCAGCTTCAGTGATGGATTGGTGCCGGTTGGTCATTTAGCGCTGGGAGGCCCACTGGGTAGCCAAGCTCTTTACAAAGTGAATGGATTCGAATACAGATAAAAGACTAGAAATACTTCAGGGTTGCCAGAGAAAAGGAGACTGCAGATAGCAGGAGCAGCAGGCCTAGATGCTACAGAAATTAAAGTAAATAGGTGTGTACCGTGGCATCTTGTACTAAAACCTTCACTTCACTGTGACCAACCAAATTTATAGTTCCTATAGGTTAGGTCCTGAGTTCACTTTAATACCTCTTTTAAGTATTTCTCTTTTAAGGTGTTCAGAAATAACTGTGTTGAGATCAATGAGATTTTATTTGTAAAAATGTGGTATTTTACCAACATCGTGGCATATAGTAATATTATGTATGACTAAGGGCTTCCTTCTGCTCCCTACACAAATTCTCATTTGGACACAAACGAGACTTTATGTCTGACTGGGGGCACCATTTTGTGATGGAGTTTCCCACACACATTGCACAATCTGCTTTTTGAGGCAAAGAACAGGGGAAGGCATGCAGTGTGACAGCTTCTCTCTTATTCTGCAGTGTGGAACTCAGAACGGTGTGGTAACAGTGCAGCCAGAAAATACTGCACACATGGAAGTGGTATTTGCTGTTTGTGACCTGGGTGGATGAAGTACCCAAGTGTTGTTAGTTTCTTTATGAAAGGTCTGGAATGGAATTTCATTTAAAGTGGAATTACTTACCAGTGCAATAAAGTTACAATTGCAATGCTGGTGTGTGCAGTGGGGTCGTGTAACAACACACTCTCTTGCTTTAAGGTGAAGCTTTGTCTACTCACTCATAGGACTCCTGGTGCGTTTTATTCTGCGACTGCCCAGATTCTTCCCGCCTAAGGCCTCCTCCTCTTCTTTTACGCAGAATGAGCCAACTTCATATCCTGAGATTTAAAAAAGCAGTTAAGTATACGACAGCAACAGACTTAAAATGTATTGCTGGAATGCACATTCATGAACAGAGAGCATCCTGTTTTGGAAATCAGGGTTTTGCTTGAGAATAAGGGTTTTCGTGTAATTTTAATGTGCTGACCATGACACAGGGAAGATATTTTGCCCTCTACGTGACAAACAGAGGGTTGTCTTGGGGATGAGTGATGAATAAAGAGACTATTTACACCTCACAGCTCTAGGACACTCTAGTAATGATTATAAGTCAGAAATATAAGCATGTTACCGTGGTCTGGCTCAGCGTCGCCATCCCTCAATTCTGCACCAAGATGATCAATGAAAATGGAGACGGGCTCTTCTTTCTGTGAACATTGATCAGCTTCCAAAAGTGGCAAATCTGTGGAGCAAGGCCCATGTCATGTATCTATACAGTAATATATTGTAATGTTTATGCAACACATAAATACATTCACTTTTAAAACAAACAAAGCTTTTAGCAAGAGTTGCTTGCTGCAATGCCACCCAAAGAGCTTCAGCACTTCTCATACTCGCATTATAATATTTTCATCTCAGTGACACAGACACAATGTCACAGAGGTTGATGCGAGTTTCCATTCTGGAGGAACTCTGCTTTTTTTTTGATAATCAAGATTATAAAATGTTTGCAGATCAAAAGAGTACATTGGTAGCAATAAGACACGTTATACAGATACAATATTAATAAAGGGAATACGATTTAGACTCATGCGACACCTGTGGGCGAAACCCTGCCCTCGCCCGTTGCTCAAGACCATTTGGACCCTTCACACTGGCGATAAATTAAACCACCATATTTTGCCAAAGAGTTCTGGGCAACCCCGGGCCTCGAAGAGGGGCTCTTCTTGGGTACCACATCTGTCTACTCCCCGCCTCCAGCTCCTCATGGTGGGCGGCTTGGTTCGGGACCAAAGCGCAGCGATATCACGCTTTGCCACCGCCACTGCCATTCCCAGAAAGCGCTTGTCGGCCCGGGATCCATCAAGGCCATCGAACACTCCCAGGATCAAGCGTAGAGGGTCATGGGGGACCTCCCACCCTAGAGCTTGAGTAAGTTCACGCTCCACCCCCGCCCAAAACGGCGCTAGAGCGGGGCATTGCCACACCATGTGGTAAAAATCGTCTGGGGCGTGGTTGCAGCGCGAGCACGTTGGGGAGGGCCGCATGCGGGCGCTGAACAGGCGTGCTGGGGTGAGGTATGCCGTGTGGAGGCAGTAGAGTTGGACTAGACGCAACTTGGAGGAGGACGTCAGGGTCTTGGGTGCCATAAGGGTGTCCCTCCAATCCGTGTCATCCAGGGGACCCAGCCACCCCTCCCACCGGGCCCGGAGCGAGTCTAAGGATGCGGGACCATTGATCACCAAGGAGCGGTAAATCCGTGACACCCCCCTCTGCCCAGGTTCCCCATCATCACTTGGGCCTCCAGGGGACTAAATTCGGGGAAGGAGGTGGGGGATGGAATGTGGGCTTGGAGGGCGTGTCTCAGCTGTAAGTATTTGTAGAAATGGGAGGAGTGGAGGGAGTGGCAGTGTTGTAGGTCTGCAAACGATCTGACATAGTCCCCCACCCAGACGTCACCAAGCAGCGAGATCCTGATGTGGTCCCATTTACGGAAGTTCTGGAGGGATGAGACCTCTTCCAGCCAGGCCCCACTCCACAGAGGCGTCTGCCTGGTGAGTATCCGATCCCATTTTTCATACCGTAGGGTGGTTCGCCAGGCCATGAGCACCGTTCTGGTAATGGGGGAGAGAGCCTGTGGGACTGGGCTCCCATACAGGTAGGCCTGGATTTGCGCGAAGTCCGTCGACCGGAGCTCCACTCGGTACGACGGGTCGGATCATCCGCCCGCGAACCTGTCGTGGATCGCGAACAGCCTCGTGGCCAGATAATAGAGGTGGAGATTGGTCACCCCCATTCCTCCATCGTAGGGGGGTATGCGGCAATGCGCTAGGGACATGCGCGGTCTCCTTCCTCCCCATAAAAATCGGGTGAGGACACCGTCCAACTCCCAAAACCAACCACCTGGGAGATGAGTGGTCACGTTTTGTAAGATGTACAGGAAGCGGGGGAGGGCCATCATTTTGAAAAGGGCGCTCCTTCCGAGGGGATTGAGGGGAAGGGTCTGCCATCTTCTGAGGTCCGCCTTGGCCTTGGTGACCAGGGGAGTGATGTTCAGGGCCCACTCGAGCTCTGGGAGGTGGGCCACCCACACCCCCAGGTACTTGAAGGATTGCCTCCGCAAGGGGATGGTCGTTTGCCAGTCGAAGCACTCCCGGGAAGAGTGCAAGGGAACCAGGGTGGACTTCGCCGGGTTGTGCCTGAGGCCAGAGACCCGTTCAAAAGCCGAAAGGGTGTCCAGACATCGCGGGCCAGTGCTCGCCGTGTCCGCCAGGAAAAGGAGGACGTCATCAGCGTACAGGGCAATTTTGTCAACCTGGTGCGGATCCCAGGCTCAGCCGCGGATGAGGGGGTCTTGACGGATGAGGGAAGCCAGGGGTTCCATTGCTAGAAGCGGCGAGAGCGGGCAGCCTTGGCGGGTGCCCCTCCGCATAGGGAACGCCTCTGAAACCAAGCCGTTGATGAGGACCCTCTCCCTGGGGGTAGAGTAAAGGACCTGGATGAGGCATCGGAAAGGGAGGCCGAAGCCCATCTTCTCCAACACGTCTCCCAGGTAGCCCCAATCCACTGTATCAAATGCTTTTTCAAAGTCTATAAATAGCAGTGCCAGATACGGGGTGAGGAGGTGGCGATGCGCAAGAGCGAGATGGAGACGGCGTATGCAGTGCCGGGTCCCCCGAGCAGGCATGAAGCCGCATTGATCGGTGTGTACCAGTTCTTGCAAGTGGAGACGTAGCCGTTGGGCCACCACGGTGGCAAAGAGTTTTACTTCCGTTTTGATAAGGGAGATGGGACGGTGATCCGTGCACGCGAGGGAGGGCGGCTGCGTCTTCAGGAGGACTACGATAGTGGCCACGTCAGTCTCTGGTGGGAAGGACCCCACTTTGACTACGTGCTTAAACAGGTCCAGTATGTGTGGGAACAGCGTGTCCCGATAGGCCGTGTAATATTCTTGGGGATAACCGTCGGGCCCGGGTGTTTTGCCGGAGCGCAACAGTGAGATAGCCACGTTTATCTTTTAAATTGTAAATTATTTGCATGTGTTTACAAAAATTAAGGAACCTCCTGGTCAGAGTCACTGCTTTTCCCCACGCAACTCCACCGTTGTGGGACTGCCCTTAGCGCTGCTCGCGCTCCTTGCCAGGTAGGTGGTTGAGGCCCTCTTCCACCCGCAGGCTCCTGCCTGTGCCTCATCCCTTGTGACTAGTGGAAGAGCTTGCTCTTCTGCTAGGCCGCTCTGTGAGTGTCATCTCTTTTTCTGTTTGCCTTTCTTCTGTTTTTTTTTTTCTGCTTGCCTTTTTTTCTGTTTGCCTTTTTTCTATTTGCCTTTCTTTCCTCTGCTTTTCCTTTTGATTGCCTCTTTCCTTTCCTTTGCCTCCTTTTCCCTCGAGCTCCCTGCCGCTGTTGACCCGGTGGCCCCTCCCCCCAAGCGTGTCGTTCCCCCTCCTGCCACCCGCCTCCCAGCTGTTCACCCTCCCCGACCTCTACTTAATGGCGGCCGCGTGCAGCAAAAGACAAGCCCATCTGTGCCCGTCCGCGACCAGCGTCAAAGACCCTGGTCCCCCGACCACCTCACCACTATGACCCCAGCACGCTCCATGCACTCAACCCTGGACGCAACAACAATTGACAGCTGTCGAAGCCAAGCAGCACCCAAGGCCCAATCTCCTGTCGACATTGCCGCTACACCTTCACGCCGAACGCCACCGCACACAAGCCACTGAGCTGCATCCTTCTCAACGAACGCTCCCTGCACAGACATGCCATAGAAATCTGGGACCTCCTCAACACTCACGCACCCGACATCACCTTCCTCGCAGAGACCTGGACCAACGCCAGCTCCACACCTGACATCGCAACCGCCATCCCTGACGGATACAAAGTCCTGAGGAAAGACCGCTCTAACAGCACCACCGCACATAAGCGCATGCCCCTCCGCCCACACAGAAGCTGGAACAAAGTCTATGAAAAACACCTCACCTCCGCACTCACCTGCACTTCTGCCCCTACTATGACGGACGTCAACACAGCGGCAAGTAACCTTCACAAATCGATCGCCAACTGCGCCAAGACCCTCGCCCCCTCTGGAACACCACAATATGACACAACAAGAATGCCAGAGCAGGTGGAAGATCCTTCTCCAACCTAGCAGCCAAGACCTGGAGCGACCTCCCCCTTCACCTCCGACGAAGCCCGACACGGCACCAATTCAGAAAGGACCTCAAGACCTGGCTCTTCGAATGACCCCAACGGAGCTGCTCACACCCCCCTCCTTCAGCGCCTTGAGACCCTCACGGGTAAGTAGTGCGCTCTACAAAACCCTGATTGATCATTGTATGTAGAGGAAACTTTGTACTGCAGTTAGAAAACAACAGCTGTATTCAGTGTAACTTATTACTGGATGAAGTTAATACATTTAAAGACGAAAGGGTTAATAGTTAACAGAAAATGGGAGAATAGATAACAGTAAATGGGAGAGCGCTCGTTTTAACTCTTCAACTGCAATGCTTCAGAGAACACTCTATAAAAAAGAGTAGAACCAATATCCAGTGGTAACATATTGTGTGGGCAGCACTTACAGTTGTAAGTGCTGCCCAGGGTTACACATGTGAAGAGCTAAATAAGGTATTTAAATATAAACCAGAATACAAAGACAAAGGAAACAACATTATGTTGTCTGGTGGTTTAGAGGACTAATGCGTCCACTGAAGGGGCCTGTGTTTGAACTCAAGGTCACAGGCTCTATTCCTGGCGGGTCCACTGAGCCTTTCATCCTTCTGAGGTCGATAAAAGGGGATGTATGACGTTACAACGCACACTATTACAACGCATGCACTTACAACGCATTTTTTACAACGCATAATCCATTACAACGCATGACATTACAACGCATGACACTACAACGCATTTTTAAAAAATACCTTTACAACGCACTACCATTACAACGCATACTACCTTTACAACGCATACCATTACAACGCATAATATTAAATTACATTTAAGGTAAGTATTAGATAGTATAGGGGTAAAAATTACTATTCTAACTCCAGGGGGTGCAACAGTAGGGTAACTGTTGGATAGTATAGGGGTAAAAATTACTATTCTAACTCCAGGGGGTGCAACAGTAGGGTAAGTGTTGGATAGTATAGGGGTAAAAATTACTATTCTAACTCCAGGGGGTGCAACAGTAGGGTAAGTGCTGGATAGTGTAGGGGTAAAAATTACTATTCTAACTC
Source organism: Triturus cristatus (assembly GCF_964204655.1). NCBI lineage: Eukaryota > Metazoa > Chordata > Amphibia > Caudata > Salamandridae > Triturus > Triturus cristatus. The sequence goes on from NC_140592.1 coordinate 2,645,651, forward strand.
CAGGGGGTGCAACAGTAGGGTAAGTGTTGGATAGTATAGGGGTAAAAATTACTATTCTAACTCCAGGGGGTGCAACAGTAGGGTAAGTGTTGGATAGTGTAGGGGTAAAAATTACTATTCTAACTCCAGGGGGTGCAACAGTAGGGTAAGTGTTGGATAGTGTAGGGGTAAAAATTACTATTCTAACTCCAGGGGGTGCAACAGTAGGGAAAGTGTTGGATAGTATAGGGGTAAAAATTACTATTCTAACTCCAGGGGGTGCATCAGTAGGGTAAGTGTTGGATAGTATAGGGGTAAAAATTACTATTCTAACTCCAGGGGGTGCATCAGTAGGGAAAGTGTTGGATAGTATAGGGGTAAAAATTACTATTCTAACTCCAGGGGGTGCATCAGTAGGGTAAGTGTTGGATAGTATAGGGGTAAAAATTACTATTCTAACTCCAGGGGGTGCATCAGTAGGGTAAGTGTTGGATAGTATAGTGTAATATTATGCGTTGTAATGGTATGCGTTGTAATGGTAGTATGCGTTGTAATGGAATGCGTTGTAATGGTAGTTTTTAAAAATGCGTTGTAGTGTCATGCGTTGTAATATCATGCGTTGTAATGGATTATGCGTTGTAAAAAATGCGTTGTAATGGTAGTGCGTTGTAAAAGTTGCGTTGTAAAGGTTGTTCCCCCGATAAAAGGAGTAGCATTGAGTTGGGTAACAATAAACATCTGTTATTCAGCGCCAAGATGCTCACGTGCGCTTTACAAATACGCATGTTATGTTATGTGATAAAAACATAATAAAATATAGGTGACGAGTGCTTAAACTGTATAGTCTTCGAATTAAAAATGCTTATGTCTCTTCTGTCCAAGATGGCAGTGCAGTGACACACCCCTGCGCGTGCCAAGCCACCAGCCAGGCTCAGGAGATTCCGCACAGGCTTGAAAGTGACACCCCCCTAACATTCCAGAAGATGCTGGGGGGAGATCCCAGCAAAGACACCCGTTTAGGCCGAAGATGAAGTCTGCCCTCCCAACCCAAGTTCCTACCCAACATGGCGGCGGTCAGTGGCTGATGCTGTGGACTGGCAGAGACGTTTTAATGCATGGGCAAAGTGGGCTCTGGCCCAGGGCCCCAGCCTTTCAGGGGGCCCCCTGACAGAGTCAGCTATGTTCTCCAGAGTTTTACCCTAATGACCTTGAATATTTCTTAAACAGATTGTTTTAAATACTATGTTCCTTTAATTTATTTGTTATGTGCCTGATGTGTGAGAGTCTAGTACAGCCATTTTGCAGTGAAATTTTGTGCTTATGTTTCATGCAATATACATTAAAAAAAGATTCTTTTAGATTAAAACAAGGCCTAACATATAAGAAATGGGAGGGCGTCACAGAGACTATTTGCAGTAATATTGGTGAGCTGCTGCTGTGTTACAATATTGGAAACACACATAACTATCCCTGAATATTAGATGTAAACACATTTGGGCCTTGTTTATGAGAAGTGATGCATTGCTGTGTGAAAACAGGGATGCGTCACTTCTTAGTGCGCCCTCCTTGCGACATGATTCATGCGTCATATTTACTGTATGACGCATCATGTCGCAAAGAGTTACAGATACGTCAGTATTTCTGATGTATCTGTAGGCGCAAAAGTGATGCATTGCTGGGGTGTGTCTGAAAATAGACGCAACTCCAGCAATGTGTCTTTTCACATGGGGCAAGCCCCATGTTAAAGGGCCTGCATCAGTCTTACGCCTGCTGTGAGGCAGGTGTAAGATATTGACGCAATGGTGTCCTAGAAGTGGCGCACTGAGTTCTCATATATTTCAATGGGCCACTTCTATGAGGCTTTTTGCAGGGGGAACACCTACCCTACATACATTATACCTGGCGCAGGTATAATGTGGTGCAGGGGTTTACAAAGTGACGCATCTGCCTAGATGCGTCACTTTGTAAATAGGGCGCAACATGGCAAATTTTTTACGCTGCTGGTGCATCACAAAAAGTGACCCACCAGCGGCATAAAAGTGAAGCAAGGCCTCATAAATAAGGCCCTTAGAATTTGGACGAGTGTTCCATTGCACTGTCAGGGACCTAATGAAATGAAATAGTGTATTTAATAAAGAGCGCAGCTACTCAGAGTGTCCTAGTGCGTGACAGCGGGAGGAAAACGTGCGTAAAATACCCATATGTTATTAAAAAGCCCGGTTTTTAAGTTCTTCCTGAAAGAGAGTAGGTCTATGGTCTCAGAGACTTAGGGAGTCTATTCCACAATTTTGCACCTAGAAAGCTGAGGGATCTGCACGGCATATTTTAGGCACGATGGCCAGGTTGGCATTGGAATATCTTAGGGGTCTAGATGTTGTGTAGCGATTAAAGCCCTTATTTAGGTAGCCGGCTCCTAAGCTGTGGAAAGCTTTAAAGAAGATGGTCATCGCTTTGAAGTCAATCTGTTCTTTTTTTGCGGAGCCAGTGTAGAGACTTAAGAATAGGGGTCATACTAGATCTGGGTTTAGGTCTCAGGATGACTCTGGCCGCTGCTTTCTGTACCACTTGTAGGAGCTGGATAAGGGTTTGGGAAGACTGAGGTACAAGCTGTTGTCATAGTCAAACTTTGATGTCACCAGAGCCTGCACCACAAGCTTTCTGCTCTCAAGCGGTGTCAGTGGCAGGAATTCTTTTTGTATCTGGAGGAGTATGCCAAAGCAAGCGCCAGCTAGATTTTGGATTTGAAACTGCATGGAGAGTGTCTTGTCTATGACAATTCCTACGTTTTTGACTTTCGTCTTTTTTCTGCGGGTGGGGGCGGCAGATCTTCTGGCCACCAGGAGCTCCAGTCAGGCATTTCTAGATTACCAAAGAAAACAACTTCAGTTTTGTCAGGATTGCACTTCAGCTGATTGATCTTAAGCCAGTCAAAAACCTTTGTGAGGCAAGACCTAGTCATTGCTCCGTCAAAGTCGGTTCCTTTTTCACATGTAAAAATCAGCTGAGGGTCATCAGCATAGGAAACAATTTTGGCACCCTCTTCCTCTACCAGACATGCAGGGGGGATAGATATATATTTAAAAGGGTGGGACTGAGAATGGATGCCCAGAACCGGGATGAGAAGGGGGGGCGGGGGGGCAGATGGCCTGAGATCTCTTTGGCAAGAAGTATGACATCCATGTTAAGGCGGTCCCTCCCAGCCCGATGTTAGCAAGTCTCTTCAGAAGCCTCTCATGTGGGACCGTATCGAAGGCTGCCGACAGATCGAGCAGTATCAGAACAGCCTTGCCTCCCTGGTCCAGCTTACTCTTAAGAAATTCAGTCACTTTCAGCAGAGCAGACTCCGTACTGTAGTTAGCCCTAAAACCGGATTGGGACTCATGAAGGAGCTTCCCATATTTAACGTGTTTTTTGAGGGCCTTGTTTACATGCTTTTCTAACACTTTGGAGAGGGCTGAAAGAAGGGAGATTGGCCTGTAGTTGGCAGGGTCTGTCCGTTTGGCTTTAGCTTTTTTTATCAGTGGAAGAATCTTAGCATTCTTCCAGAATTTCGGCATGTTGCCTTAGGAGAGGGACCATTAAAGAGCTGGTTTACCGTGGGGTTTATGGTGGGAGCTAATAGGTTCAGGATATTCGCTGGCCATGGGTCGGTAGGAGAGCCAGACTTAATGCTTTGGAGAAGGGTCAGTGACTCTTCAAGCTAAAACTCAGGGAAAGCTAGTAAAGATGGAGGATCCAAGAGGTGAAAATTGCTATTAGAACTAAGGTAGAAGGTCAGTTCTTCCTCTGAGATGTTAGTTAAGGCTTGTTGGATCACAGAGATCTTTTTCTGGAAGAATTGAGCTATTTGCTTAGACAATTCTTCCATGCATGGTCCTTCCTTTGTGCCGGCTTTCAGGGCGGTGAAGGATTTAACTATGCTAATGAATTCCTTACTCTTATTTTGGGCATTTTCTATCTTGGATTGAAAGAAGTTTTTCTTTGCTGCCTTTACGAGAATGTAATGAGCATTTAAGGTACACTTTCCTGTCCTCAGGTAGATAGGATTTTCACCATTTCCATTCAATTTTTCTACATTTTCTTTTGCTAGATCTGAGGGAATCGTTAAACCATGGAGATGGTGGGGCCGACCTCTTTGAGGAGCAGGAAACAACCGGTACCGCTGAACCAATGTTGGTTCGGAGCATAAATCTATTGAGAGGCCGTCCGAGTCAGGGCAGCCAGACAGCTCTGGTAAGGAACGACCGAGGGTGTCTGCTAACATCGGGAAGGATATTTTATGGAACATCCTGTAATTAGGGACCCTCTGCCCTGCGTTAGCCCAAGGAGCTGTGGCAGAGTTGGGAATGATGAATTTTATTAGGAGGTGGTCAGACCAGGTAATGGGAAGAGGTAGGCTTACTGATATGTCACAGTTGTGAAAGATTTGGTTCTTCTCATGGGTGGCGGAAGAAATAGATTGAAACATGTTACAGGCCAGCAGCATCTCCAACAAGGAAATTGCCTGAGGGTCTATTCCATTGTTCATTTGTATATTGAAATCTCCCAGGATAAGGCAGTTGTTGTATTTTAAGTCCAGGGAGGTGGTGGCTGTATTAAGTGTAGTAATAACATTTCTAATTGCACCGGGAGGTCTGTAATCAGAAAAACAGCTATGCTATGATGGGGGGGATAAGGTACAGCAGAAGCCTAAGGACTCTGGGCCCTCGATGTTTTCCATCAGGATGGGAGAGCTGTCTAGTTTTTGATTGTAAATTATGGTGACACCACCCCCCTTCCCACTCGGTCGGTCCCTCCTAAGGATTTTATAACCCGTAGGAATGGCCGAGATGATAGAAGGGTTGGAGGTTTCAGACAGCTAGGTCTCAGTGAAAATAAAAGATCAGGCTGTTTGTCTAAAAGTGGGTCATAAATGTGTGGTTCATGCTTTTGCATAGAGCGACAATTTAAAAGGGTGGCCTTTAAGTCCTCTGTTTTTTATTGTTTTTACACTTATTGTTGTGTGGGTGGATCATGGGTGTGAGTTTCCTGGGCTGGAGGAGAGACAAGTTGCACTTATTGCATCAAAAGTCTACCTCCAAGCTCGGATCAGCCGCTGTACACTGACATAATGGTAGCCGCCTAAGGCTAAGCAGTTTTTTACTATTGTAATACAGTCGAAGAAACTCACCGGAGGGGAAGTGGGCAGCACGCTGACGGGCACAGACGGGCTTGCCTTTGGTATGCCAGCGGCGTGTCCGCTGCGCGCCCCCGTTTGCATCGGGAATGCGTAGGCTAATGCCTATGATGCAAACTGGATCGCTAATGCAGCTGAGGAAGCGAAAACTGCGTGGGTGGAAGTGAGGAGCCCGATAGTAGCCCCAGCCCTCCGCACAATCGGTGTATAAGCCGCGGCGGACCAGGACTGGAGGAAAAGCGAGATGCGAATCGGAGCAGCTAAGGAGGTTTAGGCAAGCAAAATCAAGTAAAGTGCGAGTGCGCGTAGGTAGAAGAAATTGATAAAAAGCACAGAGTAATTCAGACACACATATACAATTTTAAAAGTATCAAAAACCTAGTAGCAGGGCAGGAAACACTAAATCCTACCGCTGTCAGCTGCACACGTCCATTTGCATCAGGAATATATAGGCTAATGCCTATGATGCAAGCTGGATCGCTAACGCAGCTGAGGAAGCGGACACTGTATGGGTGGAAGTGAGGAGCCCGATAGTAGCCCCAGCCCTCAGCACAATCGGCGTATCAGCCGTGATGGACCAGGACTGGAGGAAATGCGAGTTGCGAATCGGAGCAGCTAAGGAGGTGCAGGCAAGCAGAATCAAGTAAAGTGCGAGTGCGCGTAGGTAGGAGAAATTGTTAAAAACCACAGAGTAATTCAGCCACACATATACAATTTAAATAGTATTAAAAACCTAGCAGCAGAGCAGGAAACACTAAATCCTACCGCTGTCAGCTGCGCGCATCCGTTCACATCAGGAATATATAGGCTAATGCCTATTATGCAAAATGGATTGCTAACGCAGCTGAGGAAGCGGAAACGGCGTGGGACACAGGGGCTCAAATTGGATCATAAATTCAAAGCTGTTCTGAACAGGGGCCCCCAAAATATGTATGGCCCAGGGCCCCCCAAATCCTTAAGATGTCGCCTGACTGGGGCATCCACTCAAAAGAGACGGATGGGGACAGAGTCGCAGTCACAAGAAGGGACAGAGAGAGGCAGAGGAGCGGCTGTTGATAAAGGAGGCAGAGGATTTAACAACTGCAGGGAAGCAGCAAAACTGCACAACAGGAAGGAGGAAAGGTGACAACAGCAGAGCTGAGCGACTGACATGACCCCAGCCCGCAAGACTACCTTTGGCTACTCGCTGCAGTGTGGAGCGGCTACGAAGAGCCGATCACCTGAAGTGACGACCTGCAAAATCCAGAACAAATCCAATAGCAATAAATGCAACAAAAGAAAAGTGTGTAAAAAGCGAGAGAAGCAGGGGTGATGAAAAGCGAGAGAAGCAGGGGTGATGAAAAGCGAGAGAAGCAGGGGTGATGAAAAGCGAGAGAAGCAGGGCTGATGAAAAGCGAGAGAAGCAGGGCTGATGAAAAGCGAGAGAAGCAGGGTGATGAAAAGCGAGAGAAGCAGGGCTGATGAAAAGCGAGAGAAGCAGGGCTGATGAAAAGCGAGAGAAGCAGGGCTGATGAAAAGCGAGAGCGAGAGAAGCAGGGCTGATGAAAAGCGAGAGAAGCAGGGCTGATGAAAAGCGAGAGCAGCAGGGCTGATGAAAAGCGAGCGAAGCAGGGCTGATGAAAAGCGAGAGAAGCAGGGGTGATGAAAAGCGAGAAAAGCAGGGGTGATGAAAAGCGAGAGAAGCAGGGGTGAGAAGCAGGGGTGATGAAAAGCGAGAGAAGCAGAGCTGATGAAAAGCGAGCGAAGCAGGGCTGATGAAAAGCGAGAGAAGCAGGGCTGATGAAAAGCGAGCGAAGCAGGGTGATGAAAAGCGAGAGAAGCAGGGCTGATGAAAAGCGAGAGAAGCAGGGCTGATGAAAAGCGAGCGAAGCAGGGCTGATGAAAAGCGAGAGAAGCAGGGCTGATGAAAAGCGAGAGAAGCAGGGCTGATGAAAAGCGAGCGAAGCAGGGCTGATGAAAAGCGAGCGAAGCAGGGCTGATGAAAAGTGAGAGAAGCAGGGCTGATGAAAAGCGAGAGAAGCAGGGCTGATGAAAAGCGAGAGAAGCAGGGGTGATGAAGAGCGAGAGAAGCAGGGCTGATGAAAAGCGAGAGAAGCAGGGGTGATGAAGAGCGAGAGAAGCAGGGCTGATGCAGAGGATACGCACACGCGAATCATTAGAGGAAGAGAACAGAAGACTAGCTTCAAAGCAACAGATGAACCTATCAGGAAGGACAATGAGCTATTGTTGAGGGAATAGATTTAGAATGAAAACCCGCTTAGAAGCGAAGAGATGCCCCATAACAGCCACATATACCTCGATATGAGGGAATCGATTGTAACACACATAAGAGGCATCCTTACTCTAGTAATAACGGGCTGTGGGACAGGGGTAAAGTAAACAAAGCAAATATAGAAAAAAACTGCCAGACATAAGTTGTGATTGCGAAGCAAAGCTAATAATGTGCCCATTAATATTAGTAAATTTACAAAATTGATAAAACCTCAAGTTGCAATCTGTTTGTTGATGAATAAAAGTGCCCGTCATTCGTTGTAAGGCACCGTCGCCTTCTTCACATCAAATAATATAAGAAAGAGAAGAAAGCAGAAACTTCCTTTGTATCAAAATGTATTTGATAGATTATGACAAGAGTGATGCTGCCTCACAATGAATGAAATGTACATTTATTAACCAACATATGGATGGCAAAGGAGTTTGTGTCAATGGACATTGTCGGGAGGATACTCGAGGAATATGACACCCAGATATGATATATAACTCCTTTTATTCCAATGCCCACAGAATCTGCTCCCGATCGACTACGTGTTCATGCCTCGGGGTCTAGTGAGGAATTATCCTTTTATCAGATGCAGCCAACACCTGCACAGCATCTAGACAGGGATGTATCAACTGTGACCCCCCGAGGGCTCTCTAGCGACCTGTTTAGGGTTTAGGGTCTGGCCCTCAAGGAACGCTTGAAGGACGGGTTGGCATAGAGGTGGCAAAGAGGAACAGAGCCCGTCACTGGGAAGGCAAGGACCCTCCTACCTTGAACGAATGCAGAAGAGGCATTGGTCAGTGAGTGGGCATCCAACGGCGCATAAATGAGGCTAATGCGTGCCCTAAAACATCATCTGGGGAGGTGGGGCCACCGCTGCGGAATCTCTATAGACCCGGCTAAATCTCTGAGGCAGGGGTTAAATGACTTCTGTTGCTTATCCCAAACCAAAGTTAATTTTTTTTTATTTTAATTGCATGTTAGTTTTTCTCATAGGAAGAGCTGCGGCCCTGTACAGAGAAAATAGCCTTTGAGGGGTAGTTACAGTAGGAAGATGCCAACATGAAATTCGTATGTGTTCTACTTGTAAATATCAGGCACTCTGCCCCGTGGGCTACGAGCTCCCCCCTAGGGATTACTTTTGTTATATTTCAAAGTAGCATTCGTTCATGTCAAAAATTGTAATTTGGACCGGCGTGCATGCAAGCTTTAAAACTGTGGCAGTCGGGCTCCACATGTAGGCCTGAAGTCACGCTTTCCTGGTCAGCCCTGTGGATGGCACAACACATGCAGCGTCCACAGGTGACATTTACCTTGCTATGCTACTGGGGTATTTTTCTGCACTAAATATTATGGCCTTATAGGAACATTAAGCCAATTAGGAGTTTGTTTTATCATGCCTTGTTTTTAGGGGTAACAGCTCATATGCGAGGGGCTGGTTCATAAGTTAGCAGCATCAGTCCACAGACATAGGGGGGACCATACAAAAAAAGAGGTACTTTTTCTAAGGAGTGCACTGCAGTGTGGGGGTCAGACCAGGTTTTTGAAGAGGACAAAGTTTACTATACAGACCGATCATAAACCCCCTTGTAAAACCTATTGTCGCTACATGGGAATAGAACAGTGTGCAGGGCTGGTGGGGCTAGCGTCTACATTTCACGCGTTCTAGTGTAGAGTAGAGTTCGCTCCTACAGAAATAATATTCATGTGAATGTGTGTCTCGATTACCTTGAAAGGAAATGAGCAGGACAGAGGCCACGCTGGAGGTGAAGGGGCTGTTACCTCTGAGGACGTCATGGCTGTAAGAATTTGTACTTTTTATTCAGCAGAATGGGCAACAGACGGAGAAGGATTCTGCGCTGTAGAAACATCAGGAGTTGGTCATGGAAGGGTGTCCCGGAAGGACGGAGGGCGTCAGACGAAGCGCTATGGCTGGATCACCGTTAATTCATGTGTTACTCACCTGGCGGCTGGTTCATCCTGTGCTTGCTCCCCCAGTCCTGGTTCTCCATGAGGCACAGACCATCTCTGTCTTTTGCTCTTAATGAAGAGACAGTGGTAGCAATGAGAGGACCTGTTAGCAAAAGTAAACCAAGAAATTCATTCTCATAGACTTTGTGAAATTCTGTAAACTATCAGGGTTTTACCACTGGGCAAGACGTGGCTTGACAGAGCTGAACTGAGGCAAACGCCTTTAGACACCTGAAAGCAAGACTAGAAGTGTCAATCTGAGGCAGCATGCTACACCATCAATGACCACCATGACCTGTGCAGTCCTCGCTCTAGGGCCCCTCTCTTTCACTGAGATAGTATAAACAGAGCCAGCTTCCTACAAACGCCTTTAGACACCTGAAAGCAAGACTAGAAGTGTCAATCTGAGGCAGCATGTTACACAATCAATGACCACCATGACCTGTGCAGTCCTCGCTCTAGGGACCTGAAACCTGCTATTGTGGGGGATACTGAATATGTAGGGTCATTGCTGTATGTGGCTGCTACTTCTGGGTACGGTCTAGGGGCAGTGGAGTATGCATGGCTTCCAACTACTAGGGCCATTAATGACTATTACTTCCCAGTCCTATTGGTGAATGTGCAGGTTGGAATCATGGGGCATGCACTTGAAATTATTTGCAGTTTTATGTAACGTGAAGCAGATCATTCAGTGTACAGAGCGCTTCTCATAAACAGTGACTGGCAGTCCAACAATTAAGAAATAGATTAAAAAATAGAACAGTACTAGGAGCCAACTGAGATATGTAATGCCTGGCCAATGATGATTGTTACTGCATGAGACGAATTGCATGTGACCACTAACCACCACCAATACCACCACCACTACCAATATCACCAACAACAATACCACCACCACCAATACCACCACCACCACCAATACCACAACACCAATACCACCACTAATACCACCAATACCACCACCACCAATACCACCACTAATACTTCCACCAATACCACCACCAATACCACCACCACCAATACCACTGCCAATACCAATACCACAACCATCAATACCACTAATACCACAACCACCACCAATACAACCACCATTATTACCACCAATACCACCACCAACAGCACCACCACCACCAATACCACCACTAATACCAACACCACCACCACCACCAATACCACCATCACCAATACCACCACTAATGCCAACACCGATACTACCACCAATACCACCACCACCAATACCACCACCAATACCACCACCACCAATACTACCACCACCACCAATACCATCACCAATAACACCAACACCACCACCAATACCACCATTAATACTAACACCACCAATACCACCAATATCACCACCACCAATACCAGCACCACTACCAACACTACCAATACCACCACCACAAATACCACCACCACCACCAATACCACCACCACCAATACCACCACCACCACCAATACTACCACCACCAATACCACCACCACCAACACCATCAACACCACCACCAATAGCACCACCACCAATACCAACACCACACCAATGCCAGCACCGATCCCCCCCACCACCACCACCACCAATACCACCACCACCAATAACACCACCACCAATACCACCCCACCATCATACCACCACCTCCACCACCACCAATACCACCACCACCAATACCAACACCACCAATAGCACCACCATCAATACCACTACCAATACCACCACCAATACCACTGCCAATGCCAATACCACCATCAATACCACTAGTACCACCACTACCACCGCCACTAATACCACCATCACCAATACCAACACCAATACCACCACCACCAATACCGCCACCACCACCACCAATACCACCATTATTACCACCACCAATACCACCACCACCACCACCAATACCACCACCACTACCAATATCACCACCACCAATACCACCACCACTACCACCACTAATATCAACACCACCACCAATATCACCAATACCAACACCACCAATACCACCACTAATACCACCACCAATACCACCACCACCAATACCACTGCCAATACCTATACCACCACCACCAATACCCCTAATACCACCACCACCACTAATACCACCACCAGCACTAATACCACCACCATTACCACCACTACCACCAATACTACCACCACCAATATTACCATTAGTACCACCACCAATGCCACCACAAATACCACTGCCAATAACACCACCACCACCAATAGTACCACCACCAATACCACCACCACTATCACCACCAATACCACCACCATCAATACCACCACCATCAATACCACCACTAATACCAACACCACCACCAATACCACCACTAATACACCACCTCCAATACCACCACCACCAATACCACCACCACCACCATTACTAGTACCACCACCATCAATACCAATACCACTACCACCACCAATACCACCATCACCAATACCACCACCACCTATACCACCAACACCAATACCACCACCACTAATACCAATACCACCACCACCAATACCACTACCACCAATACCACCACCTGAGCGCCTCTCACTCACTAGTAATAGCAGGGGCACTGTACGAGGCTGAAGCTGCACCACTACCACTACTAATATCAACACCACCACCAATAACACCAATACCACCACCACAATACCACCACTAATACCACCACCAATACCACCACCAATACCACCACCACCAATACAACTGCCAATACCTATACCACAACCATCAATACCACTAATACCACCACCACTAATACCACCATCGCTAATACCACCACCACCAATACCACTACTACCACCAATACTACCACCATTATTACCACTACCAACACCAATGCCACCACCAATACCACCACTAATACTCCCACCGATACCACCACCAATACCACCACCACTAATACCACTGCCAATACCACCACCATCAATACCACTAATACCACCACCACCAATACCACCACCACCAATACCACCAATACAACCACGATTATTACCACCAATACCACCACTAATGTCAACACCAATACTACCACCAATACCGCCCCACCAATACCACCCCCACCTATACCACCACCACCAATACCACCACTACTAATACCAATACCACCACCACCAATACCACTACCACCAATACCACCACCTGAGCGCCTCTCACTCACTAGTAATATCAGGGACACTGTACGAGGCTGAAGCTGCAACACTACCAACACTAATATCAACACCACCACCAATAACACCAATACCACCACCACAATACCACCACTAATACCACCACCAATACCACCACCAATACCACCACCACCAATACAACTGCCAATACCTATACCACCACCATCAATACCACTAATACCACCACCACTAATACCACCATCGCTATTACCACCACCACCAATACCACCACTACCACCAATACTACCACCATTATTACCACCACCAATACCACCACTAATATTCCCACCGATAACACCACCAATACCACCACCACCAATACCACTGCCAATACCACCACCATCAATACCACTAATACCACCACCACCACCAATACCACCACCACCAATACAACCACCATTATTACCACCAATACCACCACTAATGTCAACACCAATACTACCACCAATACCACCCCCACCAATACCACCACCACCAATACGACTACCAATACCACCACCACCAATACCAGTACCACCACCACCAATACAATCACCAATAACACCAACACCACCACCAATACCACCACTAATACCACCACCACCAATACCACCAATATCACCACCACCAATACCAGCACCACCACCAACACTACCAATACCACCACCACAAATACCACCACCAATACCACCACCACCACCAATACTACCACCACCAATACCACCACCACCACCACCATTAATACCACCACCAATAGCACCACCACCAATACCACCACCACACCAATGCCACCACCGATCCCCCACCACCACCACCAATAACACCACCACCAAATACCACCACCAATAGCACCACCACCAATACCACCACCACACCAATGCCACCACCGATCCCCCACCACCACCACCAATACCACCACCACCAATAACACCACCACCAATACCGCCACCACCATCATACCACCACCTCCACCGCCACCAATATCACCACCACCAATACTACCAATACCAACACCACCAATACCACCACCAATACCACCACCAATACCACCACCATCAATACCACTACCAATACCACCACCACCAATACCACCACCATTACCACTGCCAATGCCAATACCACCAACATCAATACCACTAGTACCACCACTACCACCGCCACTAATACCACCACCACCACCACCACCACCACCACCACCAATACCACCACCATTACCAATATCACTACTACCAATACCACCACCACCACTACCACCACTAATATCAACACCACCACCAATATCACCAATACCACCACCACCACCAATACCACCACTAATACCACCACCAATACCACCACCAATACCACCACTGCCAATACCTATACCACCACCACCAATACCACTAATACCACCACCACCACTAATACCACCACCACCACCAGCGCTAATACCACCACCATTATCACCACTACCACCAATACTACCGCCACCAATACCACCATTATTACCACCACCAATGCCACCACAAATACCACTGCCAATACCGCCGCCACCACCAATAGCACCACCACCCCTATCACCACCAATACCACTACCATCAATACCACCACTAATACCAACACCACCACCAATACCACCACTAATACACCACCTCCAATACCACCACCACAAATACGACCACCACCAATACTAGTACCACCACCATCAATACCAATACCACCACCACCAATGCCACCACCACTGTTGGACTCGGCCTCGTGGCGTGGTCCCGAACCCTCCTACCAGACCAAACGGGGGCAACCCCAACCCTTCGAGGTCCCCCTGGATTGAACCCCGCTACCCGCTCCAGCCTCCGCGACGCGGGCCGCCCAGCGAAACCCCGACATCGAGGCGCCAAGATCCGACCGGGGGGGGGGTCGAGTGGCCACTCCACAGATCCCGGAGGAGGAGAGTTTCGATGGGGCCTCCAGCCGCCCCCCGACGCCTGGTTCTGATCGCCCTCCGGCCTCCCTGGGCGCTGGCTCCGCCCCCCGCTGGGTGTCTGGACTCTCTCATTCCGACCCCTCCGACCCCCCCAGGCGCGAGGGTCCGGACATCAAAGGGCTCCAGACCTATATTTGGGGCAGCCCAAAACCAGGACAGTAGTTGTATCCTGGAGTCAAGAGCCCTGCTGATCGGATCGCGGCTGACCCTACGGAGAGAGACTCATTGCCTGGAACTTGGAAACTCGAGCCCTGCTGACTGCGTCGCGGCTCCCCCTTGCTGAGAAGAAGACCCTCACGGAACATCGGAGCCCTGCTGACATCGTCGCGGCCCGACCTCGCTGAAGTAACCATCGGAGCCCTGCTGACCTCGTTGCGGCTCGACCTCGCTGAAGTAACCACCGGAACCCTGCTGATCTCGTCGCGGCTCGACCTCACCGAAGCCACCCCCTCGAGCCCTGCGGACGACATCCCGGCTCCCGGAACCCCCCAGCTCGAGGATTGAGAGCTGGGCGCAGGGTGTCCCCGTACCGGGCTGGTACTGAGACTGTCCCGCTACCCCGTCCCTGAAAGACCCTGAGACTCTTTTGGATCCTTCGATCCGCCTGTAAATATTGCCACGGAGACCTGCCTTTAATACCGATAAAGACTTGTGAGAATTGATACCCTTGTTGTGTCCCTTTGTGGTGGTGAGATTGCTTGGCTGTTACGATCATAGGAGAAGGACCTCGCCCAGGAGGCTTCTCAGCGGCGCTCGGCTACTTTCGTGCGGAACGGTGGCTCTCGGGGTGGTCAGTCCGACACCACCTGACTCCCCGGAGGTCGCCCTTCTAACAACCACCAATACCACCACCACCATTACCAGCACCACCTATACCACCACCACCAATACCACCACCACTAATACCAATACCACAACCACCAATACCACCACCACCAATACCACCACCTGAGCGCCTCTCACTCACTAAAAATAGCAGGGGCACTGTACGAGGCTGGAGCTGCACCACTAATATCAACACCACCACCAATAACACCAATACCACCACCACCAATACCACCACTAATACCACCACCGATACTACCACCACTAATACCACCACCACCAATACAACTGCCAATACCTATACCACCACCATCAATACCACTAATACCACCACCACCACGAAGACCCACCACCATTATTACCACCACCACCAATGCCACCACCAATACCACCGCCAATACCACCACCACCACCACCAATAGCACCACCACCAATAGCACCACCACCAATACCACCACTAGCACCACCAATACCACCACCATCAATACCACCACCATCAATACCACCACTAATACCAACACCACCACCAATACCACCACTAATGCCACCACCAATACTACCACCAATACCACCACCATCAATACCACCACCACCAATACCACCACCACCAATACCAATACCACCAATACCACCACCACTACCAATACCACCACCACCACCACCACCCCACCTCCAAGACCACCACCATCAATACCACCACCAATCCCACCACCAATACCAATACCACCACCAATACCAGTACCACCACTACCAATACCACCACTAATACCACCACCTCCGATACTACCACCACCAATACCACCACCACCAATACTAGTACCACCATCATCAATTCCTACACCTACACCACCACCACCAATACCACCACCACCAATACCACCAATGCCAGCACCACCAATACTAGCACAACCTATACCACCACCACCAATAACACCACCACCACCAATAATGCCAATACCACCACCACCAATACCACCACCTCAGGACCTCTCACTCACTAATAATAGCAGGGGCACTGTACGAGGCTGGAGCTGCAGCCGAGACCATCCCTCCCTCCCTCCATGCCTGGCATACATCACAGCAAGCCCTGCACCAGGAGGTGAAGCCAGGGCCCTTCTACAGCTGGAGTGTTTTTTATTAGGCCAAAGACAGCAATGACATTACGCAATGCCACACTGCACACTCAAATCATGGAGACGGCAGTAAATAGCCCCCCCACTCTTCCTCGTGAGCCGCGACAATGTAATCACAGAGCGAAAGGTGTTGGAGCGCTTTGTTAGTGTTTATAGCTCAGATCATATGTAACTCTCACTTTACACGTTGTTTCTGTGTAATTTACAACACTTACACATTTTAACTGCACTATTTATCACTACTTTGAAGCCGTTGCAGGCAGGTCTATTTCTCTGATATTTACAATCTAACAGACGGTCGAGAAGGCCCTTCATTGCAATGCAATAGGTCTCACATTTGCGAGAGTTTAAGCTATTTGCATTGTAAATGACAATGCCCTTTATTTATGTTTTAAAACCCAAAACATGAATAAAAGGCATTGTCATTTACAATGCCAATAGCTCAAACCCGCTTGAATGCGAGACCTATTGCATTGCAAATGCTTGTTTTGGTCCCTTCCTAGGTCTGGTTTAAGGAGGGATTCTCAGTCAACATTGAGATGGTATTTTTTCTTAATGGGACTTGTGTAGTCATTACTCTTCATCTTCAATCGAGGTGAAGACTTTGTACTTAATTAGTGGATGTTCATCCCAATAACATCATTAAAACATCAGTAAGTCAAACATAATTTTAAACTATTTTAACTTACGAAGAGCTATGGCAGGATATTGGACTCACATGATATTCCTTTGTACATGTTGCCCGACAAATTCTCCAATCCACTGAGCTTTTCTCATACCCTTCACACTACAATATCTGATTGATATTTGGGTGGAAGATTAGTCTGTATTTCATACTTTACACAGTACAGCCTTTTGTTTGGTCCACTAGGACAGTTACTATGAGACACGTCCACAGATTCACTGCTCCTTGATCCTATATATCCCCAGAAATCAAGTCGCAGAGCTGTAGGAACCTCTGGAATCCTCTCTGCTCTTACACATCACACTTCAAATCCTCCGTATTTCCCACACACCCTGTAAAGTTGGGCTCTAGAGCCACATGCACACATTAACATCAGTAGTGTTCGGAGAATGAATTTGCAAGATCGAAACAATTTCTATACAACTACATTATGATTTGAGCACAGAGAGGAAGCTTGCTAGAAGGTGCTCTTTGTGAATGTACTCACTGCAATCTAAACACCTACCCTCATGGAGTTTGAAACCTGAGACATAAGTCAAGGAGGTAACCTTACCAAGTGAGATCAGGGCCTGGTGAATTTCCTTCATCACGTTCCTGTAGAGTTCCTTCTGCCAATCCTGCAGAAGCTTCCACTCCTCTTCAGAGAAACAGGCCAATGCATCGTGGAAGGCAGCTGGCGCCTGCCAGAGAAAATGTTCAACATAAAGAAAATTGTGTAATACATACAGTGTGTGCCACAGTGTGTGCCACATAGGCTAATATGAAGTTAAGAAAAGGCATGTTCCCTAAACTGACAATGTGATCCTGCGTGGCACTTTACTAAGCATTCTTCTGCCATTTAAGCAACAACCTCATGGCGACCAAAATGCAGCTCACCCACTCAGGATTCATTTGCGATATGAGGTCATTACCCACTCTGAAAGGGTTGGAACGCCAGTCATGTGTCCTGGCTTGGGTAACCACATCGTAGATCCATGCAGAGAAATTGATAATCAATGTTCCACTGAACACTTAAGAGGATATATATTGAAGTTATTAATGAGGTATTCCTAAGAGGCACTGAATTTTCAGTTTGTTCGTAACTAATTGTGCGTTGTTGGTGTAGGAGGAGAAGCCCACTCGCTCCAGGGAGCACAGCATTTTCCAATAGCAAACTTACAAATATTACTGATGTTTATTGAAACCCACCAGGATGGGTTTGAGTCAGATTTCAGCAGTTTTGCTGATTTTTTGGAGAAAACTAGGGCTAACCAACGTACATATCGCCTTCACTCGCTTGAAACTAATGTCCAGTTCCAGAGGAACCAATGACCACAATGTGGGGCATCTTTCAAAATATGACAATTACCTACATCATAGCGCAGCCGGGAAGGCACCAGGCCCAGATGGGGTACCAGTTGACAACATTTAAAGCAGCCAGGGACCTATGGTGCCCATTCTGACACAGGTGTTTTGTTTAACGTGGCTGTGAAGTGTACGGTTCCTCCCTCCTGAGCTGTCTCAATAATTGACATATTTTCAAGAAGGGCATAAATCCGATCCCAAATGTTATCGCCTCATTTCCCTCCTAGACTCATCAGTAACATTTATGAGTAAGATATTACAAATCAGATTAGAGGACTGGGTACAGGATAACTTTATCTTATCAGAAGCATAGTTTGGATTTAGGAAGGGCCTGGGGACGGCCAAGCGATGTGTGAACCTGTAGTTGCTGTACTAGCGCTAAGCCAGGATTCCTTTACCTTTGCTTTGCTGAATTAAGAGGTACCTTTGACCTGGTGACCATTCTATTCTCTGTCAACTTCCCTTGGTGGTAAATGCGCGGAAAGACTAAGGCGGTTACCACCCCCCCTGCGGCGACTGCACTATCTTTTATCTTGTTTCAAGTGTCTATAATAGGATTGCACACTGTTTGGTCCTCTAATGTTTTCCGGGGGAACCTAGTATTGGAAGTTTTGATGGGGAAGTTTGTTACGAACTCAGACACAGACGTACTTTTAACTACATATGGTGGCGGGACATCGACACCTACAAAATTCCACTACAAAGGGAAATATGACGCAACCTAACAAATATATATACACGTCCTGGAATGTACAGGGTTTAGGCTCTGTACATAAAAGGCATAGAGTTTTAGCACAACTCAACCGCAGGAGAGTGCACATTGCATTAATACAGGAATCACACCTTACCCATGCAGAAGCAGGTAAAATGCAGAAGAAATGGAAGGGACAACTGTTTCATACATCTTACTCGGCTTTTGCACGTGGGGCGGCGGTTTGGGTACGGAATGGCGTTCTCTTTGATTTGATAGAGCAGAGAATACACATCCACGGCAGATACGTACTCCTGCTTGGTAAACTAGATGGTCGACCGATTGTGATGGGGAGTATATATGCTCCTAACACTGATCAAGACGTTTTCTTAAACTCATTTTCCACGGTATTGACGGACTGGGATGTCTATCCTTGGATAATTGGGGGTGATTTCAACGCAATACTAGGTGTAGAGTTGGACAGGTCGCATCCACCCCTGCAAGGTACTGGTTGTAAAAAACAAGCAGAGGCACTATGGAGATGGGCAGTGGGATGGAATGTGGGTGACTCATAGCGGATGAAACATCCGGATAGCAGAGAGTACTCCTTCTACTCTACACCACATGGACTACACACACGCATAGACAGGATATTTTGCTCTATGGGATTGATTCCTGCTGTGACGGACACTACCTATCTGGAGAAAACCCTCTCAGACCATAACCCACTGGAAGTTGTTTTCGGATGGGGTAGGATACCTACACCAATACCCACATGGAAATTACAGCCTTTGTTGCCGGAGGTCTCAGTTTTCTACACTACTTTGGCTGAAGCGATTAGTAATTACTTTCAGGAGAATGCTAACACTGCCAGTACACGACAAATGGAATGGGGTGCTTTCAAGACAGTGATATGGGGGGTTGCCATTAGTACGAAAGTTGGGGAACGCTCAGTTTTGATTGACAAACTTACAGAATTAGAAGCCAAATTAGGCACCTTAGAAAAAGAGGCAAGGCTAAGTACTGCACATAAAGACGAACTACAAGAAGCACATATACGACATGCAGAACTTTTAGAAGATCCTAGAGTGCTAGATTATAGATTGTATACGCAGAAACTACATACGGAGGCAGATAGAGCAGGACCCCTCTTGGCAAGAATAATAAAAAATGCACCAACGAATTCCCCAACCCTGGCAGTGATTAACCAGGAAGGTATCACTGTTAACACCCAGTTGGGTATAAACACTGCATTTAGAACATACTATGAGACCTTATACGCAGCACCCCCCGAACTCTGTGTGAGCGACTATGAGTCCTTTTTTGAGGAGTTCCGGCTCCCACAACTGACAGAAGAGCATAGGGAAGAATTGGAAAAACCTATCACAGTAACAGAAATTAAAGCAGCGATAAAGGCGCTCCCTAGAAATAAAACCCCAGGATCTGATGGGTTACCTGTAGAATTCTATGCTAAATATATGACACTTCTAACTCCACATTTACAAGCAATGTATCAGGCATCCATAGACTCAGGTACCCTGCCCCACACAACACTACAAGCAGTAGTGGTTTCTCTATTGAAGCCGGGCAGAGACAGTACGGACATGTCGGGATACAGACCCCTGTCGCTTTTAAATACAGATGATAAGATTCTAAGTAAACTACTGGCTAATAGAATACAGCAAATTATACCACAATTAATACACATGGATCAATGTGGATTCGTACCACGCAGAAGTACAGCTTTAAATATTCGTAGACTACATCAACAGGTGACACGATCGCCTTCTCAAACAACTGCACAAGGATGTATCTCATTAGATCTACGACAGGCGTTTGATTCTCAACACTGAAGGTACATGTTTAGTACTCTACCGAAATATGGAATTCCAGATGTATACACGAAGTGGATTTCCCTCTTGTACACAAACCCAACTGCTCGCACTCGCACAGGTAGCTTATATTTCTTCACAATACAAAGTGGCACGAGGGACAAGACAGGGCTGTCCACTTTCGCCTTTAATATTCATATTGGCCCTTGAACCACTATTAGTTAAAATTCACACACTAGCCATACAACAGGGTATATGCATGGAAAATGGAACACATATTATATCGGCTTATGCAGATGACATTATTTTATATTTTGCAGACCTACGGGGGGACCATACACCTGTCTCTGATATATTTCGGGAATTTCAGTCGTTATCAGGGTTGTCTATTAATGCTACAAAGCCCTATGCATACTCCTTCACAGACTCTGCACGGCATGACTTATTAAAGTTTGGCCAATGGACATTTCAAACAGCACCAGTAACTTTCCGATAGATGGGTATTAATATTTACAGAGACGAGGAAGAAATGATAGATGGCAATATTACACGCGCGATCAACACACTCAAACCACAGATAAAGTTTTGGACATCTCTACCGCTGTCGGTAGCGGGGCGAGTGACTATCACTAAAATGGTGATGCTTCCCAGATTACTATATTATTTTACGAACATACCATTAGTACTCCCTATGCATATTTTTAAAACATTGGACACATTGTTAGTTGAACTGATCTGGGGTGCTGGAAGACGCAGAAAAGGGCTTTCCAAGCTCCAGCTTGACACCAGGAGTGGTGGAATGGGGGTCCCGGACTTTAAAACATATTGTTATGCACGTCAGCTTCAATGGCTGGCGGATTCGATAGCAGGGCACAATTTACAGGAAATTGGGATGACACAATCGGTATGGGGCGGGGTAAGCTACATACCCTCTTAATGCCAAATAGTAAGATTCCACCAACCGCACCCCCACTGTTGAAGGTGGCATTGATACATTGGAGGAAAGCATTGTGGTTTACTAAGCGGCAGATCCCGTATGCACCAAACATACCACTGTTGGGTATCCCCCTACCGCTAGAAACAGTATCACAACGTCGCATTTCTCCCTGGCTGGAAGCAGGTGTAGATACAGTGGGAATGCTGTTTGCAGATGGCGCACTGTTAAACCATGCTACATTTGTGCGGGAGCAGGGAGTGCCGAATACATTATTTTTACTACATGCAAACACAGTGAGATTCACGTGCAGCACGTGGACGTCAACTGGGGTTGAACCTTAGACACACGAGTTAGTGCATATGCAGTATCTAATGGGTAATGGCAGTCACCTAACAAAATGGTTAGCTCATGGGATAAAAGCACATACGGCAGTGCCATTGCAAACCCTTAGGGAAAAATGGTGTACTGATATAGACAGGGCACTAACGGATAAGGAGTGGAGAAATATACTCGAATACCCCAGGAAGGTATCAAGAAACCTGAAATTCAAGTTTATCCCACTAATGATTGTGCACCGGGCGTATCTATCCCCTCACAGACTTAGGGGCGATTCCGATTTCGGCCGGAAGGGCTCCGAACGATGGTCGGAGCCCTTCTGACTGAATCGGAACATGTCGGCTGGATTCCTTTCCGACCGAGTCATTCTGATGGGCTCGGTTGGAAAGGAATTCGACTCGGATTTCCGGATTGCGGACGACAGGCTCGGAGAGCCCGTCCGCCATCCGGAAATCCCTCAGTACTCCCCCGGCCACCTCTTTGCAACCGAGGGTGTACAATGGCAGTTTTTCCCTGCCTTTTCGTGATGGTCTTTCCGGCACGAAAAGACAGTCGGAAACTGTCTTTGGGGGCCCCCAGTAGGGCCCCCATGGGTGCGAGGCTGCCGAATGGAGGCCTGAGGGCACCTACGGTGCCCCTCTGTGGATCCCTGCACCCTGTGGCAGGCACCTTGGGGTACCGGCCACAGGGTGCAGGGATGAACTGCATCCCTGCTTTCACAATGCACGCATGCATTCCACTCGGAATGCATGCTTGCATTGTGAAGTATACGAGTGCAACCGAACCCTGTTCGGTCGCATCGTACTTGCAGGGTCGTAACCAACAACAGCAGGTCGGTCGGTTGCGGCTCCTGACCAATGTCGGACGGACCTGAGTCCGTCCGACATTGGAATCGGCCCCTTGGCGTCATGTTTCCAGATATGCCAGATGTATGCCCCCGCTGTCGAGATACTAATGCCCAAATACTACATATGCTGTGGACTTGCCCAAAAATAGCACACTATTGGACTACAGTCCACACAGTATTAAACACGATAACACCAGGGAGACGTGGAAGCACAATGGCATACAGTTTGCTAGGCGTGGGTATTAAAATGAAAAGCGGGGATGCTGCAGCTCGCTTTCTAAATCTGGCATTAATATTGGCCAAACTAACATTAACAATGCGGTGGAATGCGAGGAACCCACCAGCGCCTATAGAATGGTACAATGAGGTGGTTAGATGGGGCAGAGCCGAAGGTATAGAACTACAAAGAGAGGAGCAGCGGGGACTGCACAAAAAAAAGCCTATATCACTTGACTGGAATGTTTTACTGGAAGAATTTAATGCAACAGAGATCTAACAAGTTGGAAGCAACTGATGCAAAATAAGCAATGTAGCTCTTATAAGGTTGTATAACGTGGAAGGTAACCGGGACGTAACGATTAAAATGCTGTAAATAGTAATCTCCTGTTCGCAGAAGGATAATATATATACTATAGGGTGCCGATTCCGATCCTGTAAAACCCGGGTACGAACCGTCGGACGGAGCGTTTTCTCCGTCCGACTCGTACCCGGGAAAAACACCTTACAAACCCGCTTGTACGATTCGTACAGAAACACCATTTCCGTACGAATCGTAAAAAACACCGACCGGCAAAAAAATACATACAAATCGGATCCGGGACACCGCGGACGTGACGTCCGGACGGAGTCAGGCAGCGTTTCACGAACCAGCAAGTACGATCCGTGCGCACGTCACTCCGCACGGATTATATTTTACGGCAGCCAAAAACTGCTGGGAAATCAGGACGACGCGCAGAAGGAGCACCTGTACGCGACGGACAGCCATGGACCCCAACCTACGTGTCATCCCGGCCCTCATAGCAGTCCACCTGGTGTACAGGAACCGACACAGATGCCGCAGAAGGTCAGAACAACACCCAGGGGCAAAGGGGGGGGCAGGGGAAGGAAACATAACCCCCACCCAAGTTAAATATCATACATGCCCTGTACATACCTGCCCCCCAGGGCCTGGTCACTTCGGGGGGCGGGGGCGTCTCCACCAAGGCCTGCGTCCGCCACAACGGAAGTCGACATGGATGCGAACCGGCAACACAACAATTGTGGTACGTACTGTACCCACGCCTTAAGAGCGTGGGTACGGGTCGTACCACGCCCACCCCTACGTCACCCCAACAATGGCGGTACGGCCCGTACCCATGCCTATGGGACGTGGGTACGGGCCGTACCGCCATTGTTGGGGTGACGTAGGGGTGGGCGTGGTACGACCCGTACCCACGCTCTCAAGGCTTGGGTACGGGCCGTACCCCTACGGCACCCCAACAATGGCGGTACGGCCCATACCCATGCCTATGGGACGTGGGTACGGCCCGTACCGCCATTGTTGGGGTGCCGTAGGGGTACGGCCCATACCCACGCCTTGAGAGCGTGGGTACGGGTCGTACCACGCCCACCCCTACGTCACCTCAACAATGGCGGTACGGCCCGTACCCACGTCCCATAGGAATGGGTACGGGCCGTACCACCATTGTTGGGGTGCCGTACGGGTACGGCCCGTACCCACGCCTCAAGAGCGTGGGTATGGGTCGTACCACGCCAGTGGACAGATACATAGGGGTGTGTGGCCATCAGCCCCAGCAGTGCCCAGACATAGGAGGGGTGGGTGCAGAGTCCTCCCAGCAGTGCCCAGACATAGGAGGGGTGGGTGCAGAGTCCTCCCAGCAGTGCCCAGACATAGGAGGGGTGGGTGCAGAGTCCTCCCAGCAGTGCCCACACACAGTAGGGGTGGGTGCAGAGTCCTCCCAGCAGTGCCCAGACATAGGAGGGGTGGGTGCAGAGTCCTGCCAGCAGTGCACAGACATAGGAGGGGTGGATGCAGAGTCTTCCCAGCAGTGCCCAGACATAGGAGGGGTGGGTGCCTATCACTCCCAGCAGTGCCCAGACATGAGAGGGGTGGGTGCCTATCACTCCCAGCAGTGCCCAGACACAGGAGGGGTGGGTGCAGAGTCCTCCCAGCAGTGCCCAGACACAGGGGGGGGGGGCTATCACTCCCAGCAGTGCCCAGATGTTAGAACCGGCCTTGTGGCATGGCCATCCCTGACCCCTAGCCACACACCCTGACCCGTGCACCTCATTTAGCCCCCGAGTACACGGCCTAGCCGGTCCTTCCCGCCAGAACCCACACACACCCAACCCGGACTTCCCCGTCCGTGCCCTCCATCTTCCCAGCACCACAGGGCCCGCGTGCCCACTTCATGCACCTACGATGGCCGCCCGGCTCCAGCGCAACCCAGGCCTAGAGGCGCCGCTACGGCTGGAGGACATCGCGCTCCCACGGAGTGAGAGAGGGAGGAGCAGTTTCCATCGCACCTCTGACCTCCCCTTGGGAGATGGGTTTCGATCGGCCCTCCGGCCTCCCTGAGGGCTGGCTCCACGCCTGCTGTGTGTCTGGGACTCCTCCCGACCCGGCCCTGAAAGGATCAAAGGATGACATGGCAGGAAACTCCAACAAGCGACCCCCAAGTGCTAAGACCCCTGCCTACACAGACTCCGGACATCAAAGAGGAGTTGACCTATAACAAGGGGTGCTCTGGGACTATCTGGCAGATTCGACTCTGGAACGACGAGAGCCCTGCTGACGTGGTCGCGGCTCCCTTGCAACCTTGGAACACCTGAGCCCTGCTGAGTGACTCGCGGCTCCCCTGAAGATTGTAAGACCTCCGACCTTGTGCTTGAGCCCTGCTGAGTGACTCGCGGCTCCCCTGAAGATCGTAAGACCTCCGACCTTGTGCTTGAGCCCTGCTGAGTGACTCGCGGCTCCCCTGAAGATCGTAAGACCTCCGACCTTGTGCTTGAGCCCTGCTGAGTGACTCGAGGCTCCCCTGAAGATCGTAAGACCTCCGACCTTGTGCTTGAGCTCTGCTGAGTGACTCGCGGCTCCCCTGAAGATCGTAAGACCTCCGACCTTGTGCTTGAGCCCTGCTGAGTGACTCGCGGCTCCTAAAGACTCCCTCGGTCCGGCTGGACCCCAATGACCACAGCATATCCCCCAACTCGAGGATTGTGAGCTGTGCGCCGGGTACGTCCCTGCATTGATCCGGATCCCCAAAAACTGTCCCGCTACCCCCTATCCCTACCGAGACTCTTTGAGCCCGTGCTCTATTTGTACATATCCACCTTGTTGATCATAAAGATCCTACGAAGCTGATTAGATAAAGATCTGTTCCCAAGAACATACAGTGTGGTGTCTCTTTGTCGTGTGGTGCAGTGTGTACGATCCTAGACTCGAGACTCTTCCCCTGAGGAGTCTCCTGCCAGTGCCCGGCTACGATACCCCGAGGGTAGGTCTCAGGGTGCTCAGGTACCCTCCCTGTCTCCTCTGAGGTCGCCTTCTAACATTGGTGGCAAGCGACGGGATTCGGGCCCATAATCTAGAGATCGTACCGTAAACGGCTGACGCACTACCGGAAAAGACTGCAGAAGAAAACGCCATGAGTCTCACAGAAACCGACGCGAGTACTGTGTTCCAGGCGGAACAACTGGAAGAGTACACGCACAAAGAACTGAAGCAATTCTGCAATGAACTAAAAATCGCTACCACTGGTCTCAACACCAAAGAAGATATGCAGAAGGCACTGAAAGCTTGGGTGGAATCCGGAGCCCCCCGCCCAGAAGGAGCGGTGGAGCTCCACGACGAAGCTGGACTCTCCCAAAGAGAAAGCAGCAGCAACCAGGTACGAAGCTTCGTACCAGACGGGGGTCTATCCCCGGAAGAACTCGCAGACAGAGAGAGAAGTCGTAATCACGAACTCGAACTGGCCAAACTGAAAATCGAGGGCGAGTTGAAATTAGCTGAGAAGA
This sequence comes from Triturus cristatus, assembly GCF_964204655.1. Lineage (NCBI taxonomy): Eukaryota > Metazoa > Chordata > Amphibia > Caudata > Salamandridae > Triturus > Triturus cristatus. The sequence goes on from NC_140592.1 coordinate 2,672,780, forward strand.
AGCTAGCAGTGGAACAGATGCGAGTACAAGGCGAACTAGAAGAGAAGAAACTCCAACGGGAGCACGAAGGAAGAAGACTTCAACTGGAGCGCGAACGCAGCTTGAAAGAAATCGAGCTCAAAGCAAGGAGCGAAGAAGCTCGACCCCCAGAGAACCGAGAGGCGGCCCCCCCGGCGGAACAGAAGGTCCACATCCCCAAAGATGTGGTCAAGGAATATTACAAAAACGATGACATCCAACAATGGTTCAAGGCCTACGAGGTCGCCATGACCTCCCATCGAGTCCCGCAGAAGGATTGGGGGGCCGGGTTGTGGGGCCGATTTTTGAGCGAGGGGAGAGACACCCTGCTCGACCTACCATCCTCCATGCAGACCTCCTACAGCCACATGAAGGAGGCCCTCCTCACAAGGTACGGCCTCACCCCGGAGATGTACCGCCAGCGGTTCCGGGACTGCATGAAGATCCCTGGCACCACGTGGGTGGAGTATGTGAACTTTTTCAGCCGTGCATTCGACGGGTGGATTAAGGGCAGCAAATTAACCACCCTGGACGAACTAACCGACCTCATGTTATGGGAACACGTGGCCGTGAACTGCTTTGTGGAACTACGCCAGCATCTGCTCAACAGCAAGCTCACGGATCCGAGGAAGCAGGCTGTTGAGGCGGATCGCTGGACCAACACCCGGGTCTCCCGGGGCCCTGTAGGAGAATACCCCCGAGCCAGTCAGGGACCACCCCGCCAGAGAGGGGGGTGGAACCAGGGAGGGCAGAAAGAATCCCAGTCCGGTCCTCCGAAAAACCAACCTCCGCACTTCCCGGCACCCCCACCAGCTGTATCCGGTCGACCCGTGAGACGGGGCACCGGGTGACCATCACTTGTTTCCGTTGCCAGAATACCGGGCATTACGCCAATGACCCCGAATGCCCCATGGCCCTGTGCATCCCCACTACAGCCCCCCCAGCCAGACAGATAGCCAATGTAGCCCTAGGGGAGGAGATTGAGGAGACCGTAGAGTGGGAACCCGCCGCCATGGCCTTAGTATCATTAGGAGACAGAGAAATGGTCCCTGGGAGCCTCCTGCCCTCCAACACGAAGAAATACGGGCAGCTAGTGACGATTAATGGCCAACAGGTAGAGGCCCTTCGTGACACCGGGGCGAGCATTACCGGTGTCCTCAGCCACTTAGTCCACGAAGACCAGGTCCTCCCCAATATATTTTGCCCTGTAATTGCAGCTGACAACACTGAGAGCCTCTGTAAGGTAGCCCTGGTGCATTTTGAATGGTGAGGAGTGGTCGGTAAATTGAAAGTAGCAGTAAGAACCTCCCAGCCGGTCGACTGTCTCCTGGGGAACGACCTGGAAAGTTCCCCCTGGAAGCAAGTCGAGCGCAAGACCCACCTAGGGATGATGGGTCTCCCCGAGTGGGTGTGCGCCACCACCCGATCTATGGCGGCCCGACTGCCCCCCCTTGGGGAAGTCGAGGAAGCAGTTGCCAACGAGGACAGGATTGTCCCAGCCGAGGTCCCCCACATCTCCCCACGAGGAGAATCTATCGCCAACGACGAACCCCTACCTTCCGACCCCGCACAGATCGCAGAGTTAGGCGATCTGCCTGAGTTGGCCCAGTGGCGCCACAAGGGGGGCCCCTCCCGAGAGGAGTTCTGCCAAGAGCAAGCTACCTGTCCTTCCCTGGTCGGACCCCGGCAGCAAGCAGAGGCCCAAGCCGCGGGCGACCAATCTGGAACACACCGGTTATATTGGGAAAATGACCTTTTGTACAGCGAGCAGAAGTTGGTGGAGCTAGGATCAGCCCGGGTGCGGGTGGTACCCCTACGCTTCCGACACTTACTCCTGGGCTTGGCCCACAATGTCCCCCTCGCAGGCCACTTGGGCCAAGACAAAACCTACAGTCGCCTAGTGACTCACTTTTACTGGCCTAAAATGAAAGCAGATGTAGAAACCCACTGCAAGTCCTGTCCCACGTGCCAGGCTAGTGGGAAAAGTGGAGGAAAGCGCAAGGCTCCCCTCCAACCCTTCCCTGTCGTCAGTACCCCTTTTGAACGGGTCGGGATCGACATCGTGGGGCCCCTGGACCCCCCAACCTCACAAGGTCACCGCTTCATCCTCGTCCTAGTGGACCATGCCACCCGATACCCTGAGGCCATTCCCCTACGCACCATCACAGCCCCCGTGGTGGGCCGGGCGTTGATGGGGATCTTTTCCCGTGTGGGATTTCCCCGCGAGGTCGTGAGCGATCGCGGGACGAACTTTATCTCCAAATACATGACGTCCCTGTGGCAACAATGTGGAGTGTCCTATAAGTTCACCACCCCGTACCATCCCCAAGGAAATGGCCTAGTAGAGCGGTTTAACCGGACTCTGAAGGGGATGATCGCGGGCATGGAAGAGCCCCTCCGGCGCAAGTGGGACGTCCTGCTCCCCTGCCTTTTGTTCGCCTACCGGAAAGTTCCCCAGAAATCCTTGGGTTTCAGCCCGTTTGAGTTGCTCTACGGGCATCCCGTCCGGGGGCCCCTCAGCCTGGTCAAGGAAGGGTGGGAGACGGCGCCCCGAGACCCCCCCCGAGAAGTGTTCCGATACGTTCTGACCCTCCGAAACCAGACTAGGAAGTTTCGAGAACTGGCCGAGGCCAACCTGGAGGCGAGCCAGGAAGAAATGAGGCGCTGGTACGACCAGAATGCCACTCTGGTCGAGTTCCAGCCGGGCCAGCAGGTATGGGTCATGGCCCCAGTGAAACCTTGCGCCCTCCAGGATAAATGGACCGGGCCCTTCAAAGTCATTGAGCGGAAGAGCCAGGTCATGTACTTGGTGGACGTCCAGTCACCTCGGGACCCCCTTCGGGTCCTTCACGTGAACCGCCTCAAGCCTCACTTCGTGCGGACGGAGCTGAGTCTACTGCTGGCCACCGATGACGGGGCCGAAGAGGAGTCAGATCCCCTCCCTGACCTCCTGAGTACCAAGGAGAAGGATGGCTCCGTGGAAGGAGTGAACCTCTCTCCATCCCTCACTTCCCAGCAACGCGAGGACTGCCGCCAGCTCTTAGGGCAGTTCCCCGACTTATTCTCTCTTGTCCCCCAAGTCACCGACTGGTGTGTCCATGACGTGGACACCGGAGACAGCCCGTCGGTGAAGCACCGAGCCTACCGAGTCCCTGATCGAGTCCGGTCCTGCATTCAGGCCGAGGTCTCGAAGATGTTGACCTTGGGGGTGATCGAACCCTCAGACAGCCCCTGGGCCAGCCCCGTGGTACTGGTCCCGAAAGCAGCTGCCCCCGGTGTCGCCCCAGAACTCCGATTCTGTGTGAACTACCGGGAACTCAATGAAGTCACCCGAGCCGACGCTCACCCCATTCCTCGAGCAGACGAGCTCATTGACCGTCTCGGGTCTGCTCATTTCCTCAGCACATTCGATCTAACCTGCGGGTACTGGCAAATTGCGCTCACAGAAGGAGCCAAGGAGCGGTCCGCCTTCTCCACCCCGGATGGGCACTATCGCTTTCGCGTGATGCCCTTCGGGATGAAAAATGCCCGGCCACCTTCCAGCGACTGGTAAATAGAGTCCTGGCCGGGCCAGAAAAGTTCAGCGCCGCATATCTAGACGATATCGCGGTTTTCAGTTCCGAATGGAGTGAGCACCTCCAGCACCTCCGGAGGGTGCTAACGGCCCTGCGCCAGGCAGGCCTCACAGTAAAAGCCAGCAAGTGTCAGATTGGGCAAGGTTCGTTGGTCTACCTAGGGCACCGGGTCAGAAGCGGGCAGGTCGCCCCTCTGCAGCCTAAGATCAACGCCATCCTAGCCTGGGAACCACCCACTACCCAAACGGAGGTCCGAGCCTTTCTGGGCCTCACCGGCTACTACCGGAGATTCATCCGGGGGAACGGCAGCCTTGTCGGTCCCCTCACGGAACTCACGTCCAAGAAACAGCCCAAGAAAGTGCAGTGGACCTCTGCCTGCCAGGAGGCGTTCGATGCCCTGAAAGCGGCCATGTGTACTGCCCCCGTGCTCCAGGCTCCCGACTACTCCAAGGAGTTTGTGGTACAAACTGATGCCTCCGAGCATGGCATTGGGGCAGTCCTGTCACAGGTGAATGACCAAGGCCTAGACCAGCCCGTAGCCTTCCTCAGCCGAAGGCTGTTACCCAGAGAACAGAAATGGAGCACCATTGAGCGCGAGGCGTTCGCCGTAGTCTGGGCCCTCAAGAAATTACGACCCTATCTGTTCGGCACCCATTTCAAAGTCCAAACTGACCATCGCCCCTTGCGATGGCTCATGCAGATGCGAGGAGAAAACCCAAACTACTGCGGTGGTCAATCTCCCTCCAGGGGATGGATTTCACCGTAGAGCATCGCCCTGGTACTGACCACGCCAACGCTGACGGCCTCTCCCGGTTCTTCCGCCTCAGCGAAGAAAACCCCCAAGAGGATGGGTAGTTCTCTCCGGCTTTCAGCTGGGGGGGACGCGTGTTAGAACCGGCCTTGTGGCATGGCCATCCCTGACCCCTAGCCACACACCCTGACCCGTGCACCTCATTCAGCCCCCGAGTACACGGCCTAGCCGGTCCTTCCCGCCAGAACCCACACACACCCGACCCGGACTTCCCCGTCCGTGCCCTCCATCTTCCCAGCACCACAGTGCCCGCGTGCCCACTTCATGCACCTACGATGGCCGCCCGGCTCCAGCGCAACCCAGGCCAAGAGGCGCCGCCCCGGCTGGAGGACATCGCGCTCCCACGGAGTGAGAGAGGGAGGAGCATTTTCCATCGCACCTCTGACCTCCCCTTGGGAGCTGGGTTTCGATCGGCCCTCCGGCCTCCCTGAGGGCTGGCTCCACGCGTGCTGTGTGTCTGGGACTCCTCCCGACCCGACCCTGAAAGGATCAAAGGACGACATGGCGGGAAACTCCAACAGGCGACCCCCAGGTGCTAAGACCCCTGCCTACACAGACTCCGGACATCAAAGAGGAGTTGACCTATAACAAGGGGTGCTCTGGGACTATCTGGCAGATTCTACTCTGGAACGACGAGAGCCCTGCTGACGTGGTCGCGGCTCCCTTGCAACCTTGGAACACCTGAGCTCTGCTGAGTGACTCGCGGCTCCCCTGAAGATCGTAAGACCTCCGACCTTGTGCCTGAGCCCTGCTGAGTGACTCGCGGCTCCCCTGAAGATCGTAAGACCTCCGACCTTGTGCTTGAGCCCTGCTGAGTGACTCGCGGCTCCTAAAGACTCCCTCGTTCCGGCTGGACCCCAATGACCACAGCGTATCCCCAGCTCAAGGATTGTGAGCTGTGCGCAGGGTACGTCCCTGCATTGATCTGGATACCCAAAGACTGTCCCGCTACCCTCTATCCCTACCGAGACTCTTTGAGCCCGTGCTCTATTTGTACATATCCACCTTGTTGATCATAAAGATCCTACGAAGCTGATTAGATAAAGATCTGTTCCCAAGAACATACAGTGTGGTGTCTCTTTGTCGTGTGGTGCAGTGTGTACGATCCTAGACACGAGACTCTTCCCCTGAGGAGTCTCCCGCCAGTGCCCGGCTACGATACCCCGAGGGTAGGTCTCAGGGTGCTCAGGTACCCTCCCTGTCTCCTCTGAGGTCGCCTTCTAACATTGGTGGCAAGCGACGGGATTCGGGCCCATAATCTAGAGATCGTACTGTAAACGGCTGACGCACTACCGGCAAAGACGGCAGAAGAAAACGCCATGAGTCTCACAGAAACCGACGCGAGTACTGTGTTCCAGGCGGAACAACTGGAAGAGTACACGCACAAAGAACTGAAGCAATTCTGCAAAGAACTAAAAATCGCTACCACTGGTCTCAACACCAAAGAAGATATGCAGAAGGCACTGAAAGCTTGGGTGGAATCCGGAGCCCCCCGCCCAGAAGGAGCGGTGGAGCTCCACGACGAAGCTGGACTCTCCCAAAGAGAAAGCAGCAGCAACCAGGTACGAAGCTTCGTACCAGACGGGGGTCTATCCCCGGAAGAACTCGCAGACAGAGAGAGAAGTCGTAATCACGAACTCGAACTGGCCAAACTGAAAATCGAGGGCGAGTTGAAATTAGCTGAGAAGAAGCTAGCAGTGGAACAGATGCGAGTACAAGGCGAACTAGAAGAGAAGAAACTCCAGCGGGAGCACGAAGGAAGAAGACTTCAACTGGAGCACGAACGCAGCTTGAAAGAAATCGAGCTCAAAGCAAGAAGCGAAGAAGCTCGACCCCCGGAGAACCGAGAGGCGGCCACCCCGGTGGAACAGAACGTCCACATCCCCAAAGATGTGGTCAAGGAATATTTAAAAAACGATGACATCCAACAATGGTTCAAGGCCTACGAGGTCGCCATGACCTCCCACCGAGTCCCGCAGAAGGATTGGGGGGCCGGGTTGTGGGGCCGATTTTTGAGCGAGGGGAGAGACACCCTGCTCGACCTACCATCCTCCATGCAGACCTCCTACAGCCACATGAAGGAGGCCCTCCTCACAAGGTACGGCCTGTTAGAAGGCGACCTCAGAGGAGCCCGGAGGGGGCCCTGACTGTCCTGAGACCCACCCTCAAAGTATCGTAGCCGGGCACTGGCGGGAGATTCCGCAGGGGATGAATCTCGTATCTAGGATCGTACACTTGGCACCACACGACAAAGAGACACCACACCGAGGGTTCTTAGGATTCAAGCTTTATCAAATCGAAGTGGTAGGATCTTTATGATCAGCAAGGCAGATATTTACAAGCAGAGCGTGGGCTCACAGAGTCTTGGTGGGGGTAGGAGGTAGCGGGACAGTCTTTGGGGGGATATGGATCAAATGCAGGAGCGTACCCGGCGCACAGCTCACAATCCTCGAGCTGGGGGATACGCTTGTCGTCGTGGGGTCCGGCGGGACCAAAGAGAGTCTGGGGGAGCCGCGAGTCACTCAGCAGGCTCAAGCACAAGTTCGGAGGTCTTACGATCTTCAGAGAGCCGCGAGTCACTCAGCAGGGCTCAAGCACAAGTTCGGAGGTCTTACGATCTTCAGGGAGCCGCGAGTCACTCAGCAGGGCTCAAGCACAAGTTTGGAGGTCTTACGATCTTCAGAGAGCCGCGAGTCACTCAGCAGGGCTCAAGCACAAGTTCGGAGGTCTTACGATCTTCAGGGAGCCGCGAGTCACTCAGCAGGGCTCAAGCACAAGTTCGGAGGTCTTACGTTCTTCAGGGAGCCGCGAGTCACTCAGCAGGCTCAGGTACCAGTTCGGAGGTCTTACGATCTTCGGGGAGCCACGAGTCACTCAGCAGGGCTCAGATGTTCCAAGGCGAATCTGCCGGACAGTCCCAGAGCACCCCTTGTTATAGGTCGACCCCTCTTTGATGTCCGGAGTCTGTGCAGGCAGGGTCTTGTCACCTGGGGCTCGCTTGTCGAGGTTTCCTGCCATTGTCTTTTGATCCTTTCAGGGCCGGGTCGGGAGGAGTCCCAGACACCCAGCAGGCGTGGAGCCAGCCCTCAGGGAGGCCGGAGGGCCGATCGAAACCCATCGTCCCAGGGGAGTTCAGAGGTGCGATAGAAACTGCTCCTCCCTCTCTCATCCCCTGGAAGCGTGATGTCCTCCAGCCGGAGTGGCGCCTCTAGGCCCGGGTTGTGCTGGGGCCGGGCGGCCATCTTGGTGCACGAAGTGGGCACGCGTGCCCGGGGTGGCCGAAAGGAGAGAGGCCATGGACGGGGAGGCCCGGGTCGCGTGTGTGTGTTCTGGTGGGAAGGATCAGCTGGGCCGTGTGCTTGGGGTCCCTGGTACCAGGTTAGGTAGTGCGAGGACAGGAAAAGCCATGCTACGAGGCCGGGTCTAACACGCGTCCCCCCCAGCTGAAAGCCGGAGAGAAATACCCATCATCTTGGGGGGTTCTCTTCGCTGAGGCGGAAGAACCGGGAGAGGCCGTCAGCGTTGGCGTGGTCCGTACCAGGGCGATGTTCTACGGTGAAATCCATCCCCTGGAGGGAGATTGACCACCGCAGTAGCTTGGGGTTTTCTCCTCGCATCTGCATGAGCCATCGCAAGGGCCGATGGTCGGTTTGTACTTTGAAATGGGTGCCAAACAGGTACGGGCGCAGCTTTTTGAGGGCCCAGACTACGGCAAATGCTTCGCACTCAATGGTGCTCCACCTCTGTTCTCTGGGCAACAGCCGCCGGCTGAGGAAGGCGATGGGCTGGCCTAGGCCTTGGTCATTCACCTGGGATAGGACGGCTCCAATGCCATGCTCGGAGGCATCGGTCTGGACTACCATCTCCTTGGAGTAGTCGGGAGCCTGGAGGACGGGGGCCGTGCACATGGCCTTCTTTAGGGCATCGAACGCTTCCTGGCAGGCAGTCGTCCCCTGCACCCTCTTGGGCTGTTTTTTTGATGTGAGTTCGGTGAGGGGGCCAACCAGGCTGCCATACCCCCGGATGAATCTTCGGTAGTAGCCAGTGAGGCCCAGGAAGGCTCGGACCTCCGTTTGGGTGGTGGGTGGTTCCCAGGCTAGGATGGCATCGATCTTTGGTTGTAGAGGGGCGACCTGACCGCTCCCGACCTGGTGCCCTAGGTAGACTACTGATCCTTGCCCAATCTGGCACTTGCTGGCTTTTACTGTGAGGCCTGCCTGGCGCAGGGCGGTTAGCACTCTCCGGAGGTGCTGGAGGTGCTCACTCCATCCGGAACTGAAAACGGCGATGTCGTCTAGATAGGCCGCACCAAACTGTTCCATCCCGGCCAGGACCCTATTCACCAGTCGCTGGAAGGTGGCCGGGGCATTTTTCATTCCGAAGGGCATTACGCGGAAGCGATAATGCCCATCTGGGGTGGAGAAGGCGGACCGCTCCTTGGCTTCCTCTGTGAGCGCAATCTGCCAGTATCCGCAGGTGAGGTCGAATGTGCTGAGGAACAGGGCCGCCCCGAGTCGGTCAATGAGCTCGTCGGCTCGGGGGATGGGGTGGGCATCGGCCCGGGTGACGTCATTGAGCCCCCGGTAGTCCACGCAGAATCGGAGCTCGGGGGCGACACCGGGGGCCGCTGCCTTCGGAACTAGGACCACGGGGCTGGCCCAGGGACTATCGGATGGCTCGATCACCCCCAGGGTCAACATCTTCGAGACTTCAGCTTGAATGCAGGACCGGACTCGGTCAGGGACTCGGTAGGCTCGGTGTCTTACTAGCGGGCTGTCCCCGGTGTCCACGTCATGGACACACCAGTCGGTGACTCGGGGGATCAGGGAGAAGAGGTCGGAGAATTGTCCTAGGAGCTGGCGACAGTCCGCTTGTTGCTGGTCAGTGAGGGATGGGGAGAGGTTCACTCCTTCCACGGAGCCATCCTTCTCCTTGACACACAGGAGGTCCGGGAGGGGATCGGACTCATCTTCGGCCCCGTCATCGGTGGCCAGCAGGAGGCTCAGTTCTGTCCGTACGAAGTGAGGCTTGAGGCGGTTCACGTGTAGGACCCGCAGGGGATCCCGGGGCGACTGGACGTCCACCAAGTACGTGACTGGACTCTTCCGCTTAATCACTTTGAAGGGCCCGGTCCACTTGTCCTGGAGGGCGCCAGGCTTCACGGGGGCCATGACCCATACCTGCTGGCCCGGCTGGAACTCGACCAGAGTGGCATTCTGGTCGTACCAGCGCTTCATCTCTTCTTGGCTTGCCTCCAGGTTGGCCTCGGCCAGCTCTCGGAACTTCCTGGTCTGGTTCCGGAGGGCCAGAACGTATTGGAACACATCTCGGGGGGTGGTCTGGGGTGCTGCCTCCCACCCTTCCTTAACCAAACTGAGGGGACCTTGGACGGGGTGCCCATATAGTAATTCAAACGGGCTGAACCCCAAGGACTTCTGTGGGACTTCCCGGTAAGCGAACAGGAGGCAGGGGAGCAGGACGTCCCACTTACGCCGGAGGGGTTCTTCTAGGCCGTTGATCATCCCTTTCAGAGTCCGGTTAAACCTTTCTACTAGGCCGTTCCCTTGGGGATGGTACGGGGTGGTGAACTTATAGGACACCCCACATTGTTGCCACAGGGACGTCATGTATTTTGAGATAAAATTAGTGCCGCGATCGCTCACGACCTCGCAGGGAAAACCCACCCGGGAAAAGATCCCCATCAGGGCTCGGCCCACCACGGGAGTCGTGACGGTGCGTAGGGGGATCGCCTCAGGGTATCGGGTGGCGTGATCCACTAGGACCAGAATGAAACGGTGACCTTGGGAGGTGGGGGGATCCAGGGGCCCCACGATGTCGATTCCGACTCTTTTGAATGGGGTACTGATGACCGGGAAGGGTTGGAGGGGAGCCTTGCGCTTCCCCCCACTCTTCCCACTAGCCTAGCATGTGGGACAGGACTTGCAATGGGCTTCTACAGCTACTCTCATCCTAGGCCAGTAAAAGTGAGTCACGAGACGGCTGTAGGTTTTGTCTTGACCCAGGTGGCCGGCGAGGGGGACGTCGTGGGCCAAGCCCAGGAGGAAGTCTCGGAAGCGTAGGGGTACTACCAGCACCCGGCCGGATCCTAGCTCCACCGACTTCTGCTCACTGTACAAGAGGTTATTCTCCCAATAAACTCGGTGCGTTCCGGTTTGGTCGCCTGCGGCTTGGCCCTCGGCCTGGTGCCGCAGTCCGACCAGGGAAGGACAGGTGGCTTGCTCCCGGCAGAACTCCTCCCGGGTGGGCCCGCCCTCGTGGCGCCACGGGGCCAATTCGGCCAGATCGCCTAACTCGGGGACCGGGGTGGTGTCGGACGGTGAGGGTTCGTCGCTGGCGACTGACCCTCCCGATGGGGGGACGGGAGGACCCTCGGCGGGGACTGCTCTGACTCCCTCGGTCGGGGGGTCCTCGACTTCCCCCAGGGGGGTGAGTCGGGCGGACATAGATCGAGTGGTGGCGCACACCCACTCGGGGAGTCCCATCATCCCTAGGTGGGCTTTGCGCTCGACGTACTTCCAGGGAGAACTCTCCAGGTCGTTCCCTAAGAGGCAGTCGACCGGCTGGGAGGTTCTTACGGCAACCCTCAGTTTACCTATCACCCCTCCCCACTCAAACGGCACCAGGGCTACCTGACACATACTCTCTCTATTATCTGCGGAAATTACGGGGCAAAAGACGTTGGGTAGGATCTGCTCCTCGGGGACTAAGTGCCTGAGGACACCGGTGATGCTGGCCCCGGTGTCTCGCAGGGCTTCTATTTGGTGGCCATTAATCTTGAAGAGCTGCCCGTACTTCTTCGTGTTGGAGGGCAGGAGGCTACCAGGGACCATCTCTCTATCTCCCAGGGATACTAGGGCCATAGCTGCGGGTTCCCACTCCCCGGTGTCCTCAACCTCCTCCCCCAGGGCTACGTTGGCTATCTGTCTAGCAGGGTTTGCAGCAGGGGGGACCTGGGGGGCCATGGGGCACTCCGGGTCATTGGCGTAGTGCCCGGGCCTTTGACAACGGAAACAAGTGATGGTTACCCGGTGCCCCCGTCTCCCGGGGGTCCGGAGACTGGTGGGGGGGGCGCCGGGAAAGGTGGAGGTTGGGCCTTCGGGGGACTCGACTGGGACTCTCTCTGCCCTCCCTGGTTCCCTCCCCCTCTCTGGCGGGGTGGTCCCTGACTGGCTCGGGGGTATTCTCCTACACTGCTCCGGGGCACCCGGGTGTTGGTCCAGCGGTCTGCTTCCACAGCCAGCTTCCGGGGATCGGTGAGTTTGCTGTCGAGCAGATGCTGGCGTAGTTCCACATAGCAGTTCGCCGCCAGGTGTTCCCACAACATGAGGTCGTTGAGTTCCTCGAGGGTGGTGACCTTGCTGCCCTTGATCCTCCCATCGAAGGCCCGACTGAAAAAGTTTACATACTCCACCCAGGTGGTGCCCGGGATCTTCCTGCAGTCCCGGAATCGCTGACGGTACATCTCTGGGGTGAGGCCGTACCTAGTGAGGAGAGCCTCTTTCATGTGGCTGTAGGAGGTCTGCAGGGAGAGGGGTAGGTCGAGCAGGGTGTCCCTTCCTTCGCTCAGAAACCGTCCCCACAGCCCTGCCCCCCAGTCCTTCTGCGGGACCCGATGAGAGGTCATGGCGACCTCGTAGGCCCTGAACCATTGTTGAATGTCATCATTTTTATAATATTCTTTGACCACGTCCTTGGGGATGTGGACCTTCTGTTCCGCCGGGGAGGCCGCCTCTCGGTTCCCCGGGGGCCTCCCTTCCTCGTTTCTGGCTTTGAGCTCGATCTCCTTCAAACTGCGTTCGTGCTCTAGTTGGAGCTTCCTTCCTTCGTGCTCCCGTTGGAGCTTCTTCTCTTCCAATTCGCCTTGTACGCGCATTTGTTCTACTGCTAGCTTTTTTTCCGCTAATTTCAATTCGCCTTCGGTTTTGAGTTTGGCTAACTCGAGTTCGTGATTGCGACTTCTCTCTCTGTCTGCGAGCTCTTCCGGGGAAAGGCCCCCGTCTGGCACGAAGCCTCGCACCTGATTGCTGCTGCTTTCGCCTTGGGTGGGTTCTGCTTCGTCGTGTCGCTCCCCCATGCCTTCTGGGCGGGAGGCCCCGGCATCCACCCAAGCTTTCAGTGCTTTCTGCAAATCTTCTTTGGGGTTGAGACCGGTGGTAGCGATTTTAAGTTCTTTGCAGAATTGCTTCAGTTCTTTGTGCGTGTATTCTTCTAGTTGTTCCACCTGGAACACCCTGTTGGTGTTGGTTTCTGCGGGGCTCATGGCGCTTCCTTCTGCCATCTTTGTCGGTAGTGTGTCAGTCGTTCACGGTACGATCTCTAGGTTATGGGCCCGAATCCCGTCGCTTGCCACCAATGTTAGAAGGCGACCTCAGAGGAGCCCAGAGGGGGCCCTGACTGTCCTGAGACCCACCCTCAAAGTATCGTAGCCGGGCACTGGCGGGAGATTCCGCAGGGGAGGAATCTCGTATCTAGGATCGTACACTTGGCACCACACGACAAAGAGACACCACACTGAGGGTTCTTAGGATTCAAGCTTTATCAAATCGAAGTGGTAGGATCTTTATGATCAGCAAGGCAGATATTTACAAGCAGAGCGTGGGCTCACAGAGTCTTGGCGGGGGTAGGAGGTAGCGGGACAGTCTTTGGGGGGATATGGATCAAATGCAGGAGCGTACCCGGCGCACAGCTCACAATCCTCGAGCTGGGGGATACGCTTGTCGTCGTGGGGTCCGGCGGGACCAAAGAGAGTCTGGGGGAGCCACGAGTCACTCAGCAGGCTCAAGCACAAGTTCGGAGGTCTTACGATCTTCAGAGAGCCGCGAGTCACTCAGCAGGGCTCAAGCACAAGTTCGGAGGTCTTACGATCTTCAGGGAGCCGCGAGTCACTCAGCAGGGCTCAAGCACAAGTTCGGAGGTCTTACGATCTTCAGAGAGCCGCGAGTCACTCAGCAGGGCTCAAGCACAAGTTCGGAGGTCTTACGATCTTCAGGGAGCCGCGAGTCACTCAGCAGGGCTCAAGCACAAGTTCGGAGGTCTTACGTTCTTCAGGGAGCCGCGAGTCACTCAGCAGGCTCAGGTACCAGTTCGGAGGTCTTACGATCTTCGGGGAGCCGCGAGTCACTCAGCAGGGCTCAGATGTTCCAAGGCGAATCTGCCGGACAGTCCCAGAGCACCCCTTGTTATAGGTCGACCCCTCTTTGATGTCCGGAGTCTGTGCAGGCAGGGTCTTGTCACCTGGGGCTCGCTTGTCGAGGTTTCCTGCCATTGTCTTTTGATCCTTTCAGGGCCGGGTCGGGAGGAGTCCCAGACACCCAGCAGGCGTGGAGCCAGCCCTCAGGGAGGCTGGAGGGCCGATCGAAACCCATCGTCCCAGGGGAGTTCAGAGGTGCGATAGAAACTGCTCCTCCCTCTCTCATCCCCTGGAAGCGTGATGTCCTCCAGCCGGAGTGGCGCCTCTAGGCCCGGGTTGTGCTGGGGCCGGGCGGCCATCTTGGTGCACGAAGTGGGCACGCGTGCCCGGGGTGGCCGAAAGGAGAGAGGCCATGGACGGGGAGGCCCGGGTCGCGTGTGTGTGTTCTGGTGGGAAGGATCGGCTGGGCCGTGTGCTTGGGGTCCCTTGTACCAGGTTAGGTAGTGCGAGGACAGGAAGAGCCATGCTACGAGGCCGGGTCTAACACGGCCTAACCCCGGAGATGTACCGCCAGCGGTTCCGGGACTGCATGAAGATCCCTGGCACCACGTGGGTGGAGTATGTGAACTTTTTCATCCGTGCATTCGACGGGTGGATTAAGGGCAGCAAAGTAACCACCCTGGATGAACTAACCGACCTCATGTTATGGGAACACCTGGCCGCGAACTGCTTTGTGGAACTACGCCAGCATCTGCTCGACAGCAAGCTCACGGATCCGAGGAAGCTGGCTGTCGAGGCGGATCGCTGGACCAACACCCGGGTCTCCCATGTTGCAGGGATTCTGCTTATACACAGAACTATGCGTAGAACCCCAGGACCTCAGTAAGTTGTGGTGTACCAGAAACTCACCTCAGAACCCAGAACCCAGTATCCGGCTAGCATAAGTGTCCCATTCGTTATCCGAGATTTAGCTCGGCGGTCCCAATGAAAAGACAACCCAGAACACGCGACTCAGTACATACTCAGGAATGGTGGGAATCGGAAATACCTGTTCGTATATTATTCTCACATCAGTCCACAACAAGAATCAACAGAGACACGGTGAAAATAAAAAGAGTTTATTTTTATAGACCACGTGTCCTAATATGCAGTACTTTGGCTAATACAAGCAGACAAATGATTAAAATCAAAACCATTAACATAGTTACAATTCCATAGAATATAAAAGGGGTGATCATGTTATAATGACAGTGGATACTACCACTTTCCCTTTACTAAGAAGCTAATATTATTATTAGTCTAACAGAAGGTCTCTTAAGCTTGAATAGGGGACCCCATACCTCAAAGATCAGCTTAGTGAAATCACATCACAGGAGCATCAGGAGACTTCTCGCAGGAAGGCTCGTCTTCGGTCTGAATAATAAACATGATGTCCGTGATATTAAAAGCACCAACTTTCAGGTATGTGCAGCTGCTCGTGTGTTATGGCTAAATAGTGGGTCGATCAACCTAGAGTGGAAAACATGCATTGTCTAACAACTCAGACTGTTTGTCACATCGTGTGCAGACCAAGGTCGCTTCGCAGAGCTCGGGATGGTAACAACAGATTGCTCTCGTGTGAGGCAAAACTCGAGTCAGCAGTTCGTTTAAGCAATAACATGTAAATGCAGTGTCGTGTGCAAAAGCAGCATGATGGCTTTCTAACTTCTAACGCGGTTATGCTAACTTAACAATGTATGTACGTATTAAGGGAGTCCTTACTACATGCCCCCTTGATCGAAGCACTACTTAGTATACAAGAAAAGAGAGAGAACGCAGAGTTCAAGCGCGACAGAGCAGAACAAGGCGTATCCAATTGAAAAAGGAACTGGTCAGTTCAGGCAAAGTTCGAACAGGAAAAAACCTCAAAAATAGAGAGGAAAAACAAAAAAAATTCAAACTGGAATTGGGGAGGTGAAAAAAAATGAAAAAACGCCTCACCAGGCAGAAGTGCAGACGTACAGGGCCAGTTCAAGACACGTGAGGAAAACACTGTGGACGAAAGTTCACTTAATCCATAAAAGTATATGCAGCATATGTGGCCACTGCTTCCAGCAGAAAATCATTGGCACGTCCACTGAAGGTTTCAGCCATCCAGTTAAGTAAAGAAAAGGAACATACGTGTTCTTCTATCAGCGGAGCCTCTAGCACCATCAGAGGGCAACCAGCGTGTACTTCCAAGTAACTCATATTCAAGAAGTCATATGCCGCTCTCACGATGTCCCAATTACCCAGGATACCATGTGCCGCACCGCAGGCCATAATCCGAACACCAGAACAGGCAGACTCGTGAGACACTAAGGGCCTCATCAGTCAATCAAAATCCGGGTCCGGAGACACCATGTTGGTTAAACACAAATCCATAGGCCATTCAAAGGGACAATCTAGGCAGTGGAAGACAGGTTGCACGCAGGTGAAGTAGGAATACCGGAAGGATAATCCATATGCCAGGCTCAAAGTCGCCAACGGCAGGACACCATAGTAATCAAGCATCCTGTCACGAAGAAGCTGCAGACGGGACAGGCTGATGTGTGGCACAGAAAGAGCAGCCATTCCGCAAGATGAAAAGTAAAAGTAGCACACCTGCCACTAGAGCCAGAATTAACGGGACACCTCCAAAGACGCTGGAGAAAATAGAATGAAAAAATGCCGGAATCACACCAAAAATAGTTTGGAAAGAGGTCACGAGGCCCGAGCCCACAAGTTTAAAAAAATGAGCCAGGCCAGTCGTGGACGAGGCATTGAAAATTGTTTGGATCAAAGCACCAAAATGCAGGGGGAGGTCAGTATTCAAAAGCGCCTGTACCTCGGTGCGCGTATTTGCTACGTGAAGGACAAATGTTTCCCGGGAGGAAGTCAATGGCACCTCCTTTTGGGACAATAGCGCTCTTATTCTGCTCATTTTGTCGAACTCTGCTTTCAAGGTTGGAATTGAAGGCCAGATAGAAGCATCCAGCCTCCCATGCGGGGGTGGAAACAGGACGTTATTGCAGCAGACAACCCTCTGTGTTACAGTTACTATATACGGGATCCCTACTAACATCCCGCAGCAAGCTTCATTGTTTAAAATCAAATAACTACCGTTTGCAAGCAGCGTGAAAGATGGCGTAATCACTGGTACCGGGATACCTTTGAGGACGCAGGCCAAATTCGGAGTGTGTACATTACAAGCACCGTGTAATTGAATGTGCCGACATACAACAGAATGATCAGGTGACGTTGTACATTCTTCACCCTTCAGATAAACCTCAGTACCGTCCCTTGTACATCTATACGTAAAGGGGAGGGACCAGACTTCATGTATGAAAGCCGTACCCAGCTGTTCATATCTACCCAGAGCATAGTGTTTCATACAAGAGGTAAACTTAAAAAGCGCAAACGGTAGACTTATCAATCCGTGTAAGAGCCACACAGCGGAATCGACTTCCGCAATAGAAAAAGGTAACGGCTCCAATTTCTCAATATGGAGCAGGGAATATGTAGCATCTTTCATGGACATGAACTGCTGTTTGTCAGTAAGGTTAAAGGGAAGAAATAACGATGTTGTATTCAGATAGTCCCAAGGGACCTTCCCTGCCTTCAATGTTTGTAATGTCCATGCAAACTGCATAACAGAACGCAACTGGTTTTGACCATGATACAACACAGACATATCATCCTGCACAGTATCAACAATTGAAGATACAATATTATCTAATGTATAAATGCGAGAAGAAAGAGTGTTAATGCTGTTATCAATAACTGCTAATACTTTTTCCATATTAGCCTGATCAATAGCTCTCAATCTTGAAGCTGCCTCAATTTGCGACAGTTTCCATACTTCGTTGTAAATAGCATACGCCCATCTCTTGGATCTGCCACCCACAGGACCTTTAACAAAATCATTCAAATCTATTTTGTCATGTAACTTTGATAAATGAACTTTGACAGATGCCAAGGTGGAATGTCGCAGCCAGGACTGACATAATTTCCCTACAGAGTATGTAGTTACTGTATGTGATGACTCAAACCGGGGGTCCACTCGATCTTGAGTATACCCCGGTTTCAGTCCTAGAAAACGACGTTGACAGGTATCAGAACTGCTTTGCCAAATTAACCATCCCTCACTATTAAATTTCGAAATGTTGAAGGACGAATTGGAAACCAATAACTGCAAAGCAGGAAGGGACAGATCTGTGTGATTATCCCAATTTGGGTAAGCACCCAGATCCGGCACAGAAGGCGAATTTAGTTTTTTAGAAGTGGCCAATCCGAAACAGGTGGTTTGGAAGATGGTTGCATTTAAAAACAACATATGATTTGGTACTAGACAGGCACGGTGTAAAGCTTCAGTTCCCTGAACCTGCCACGGTTTGGAACCCCAAACCGACTTAAGATCAATAGTAGCCTTCCATAGATCATAACCTTTGATTGACAACTCATCCATAAAGGACTTAGAATATAGCAATTTGGTGTGTGTCAGTCTAACCTTGGAGGTAGACTCAGGCTTAACTTTAAAATAAAAGGAAGCCGGGGCTGAAACACTGAAATCAGTAAAATAAGTAAACTTATCAACTAATGTGTGTGAACTGCCAAACGAGGGGGTGGGACAATGTTCCCACTGGGTAAAATTTACAAAATTTCTAAACGAATTTGATTTATGCAAGAAGTGATTGCCATAATGTTGAAAACAATACTGTTCTGCATAATTAGCCGCATTTTCATACAAATCCTCTGCATCAAAGGCGGCATAATATTTCAAATCTGAAAACAGTGCTTCAATGGCGTGTACATCCCAATCATCAGAACGTATGTTCTGTTTAACTACATCACCCATAGAAACACGAAATACATTAGGCACATTAATGACCTCTGTAGGCCCATGAATTTGAAATTTAACAGCATCCCATGCGATTCCATCCATGACGGGCCAGGCAGTAATATTCACAAAAGTCTGGTCCCTTTTCATGATGTGGGATGAGGAGTGGGGGGCCAAAGTTCCATTGATAAGTCTAATTGTCGATCTCTCTTTGAGATAATGTCCATCCACCAAACGGAAGAAAACTACAGCAAATCCAATGGACATAAACAAAAAAATACCAAAAAGCATCAACCAGATGTATGTCCAAGGAGCTATCAAAAAATGCTTCTTAAACCAGCTCACAAAAACAGCAATGTTTGATGGGGGAGGTGAGGGCAAAGAGTTAGTGTCAAAGGAAAAACGGGACTGGCCAAGCGCTGTAGATTGTAAAACAGGCGAAGGTCCACGTGTAGGATAAGCATACTCAGTCTCAACGGACAAACCACCAGCCGGTGGCATCAGCAAGGGATCGGTAACTGAATGCATCTCGATTGCAACATCAGACAAGGTGGTAGTAGCAGGAACCATCATTGAATTTCTTTGCATTGTCTGGCATGAAACTGCCGGAGTCATACTAAGAAGTATCGGCCACTCGCTGAAGTTTGACATTGTCAATAGAGATGTACCTGTTTTCTTTGCGACCAGGAAGTGGAGGTAAAATGACTGTTCTTGTACCCTGCACTCCAAGCACTGGAACTGGTGCTCGATAAGAGGGGCCGAACTCCTTCTTGTTCTCCACCTTCTCACGGACCAGATCACCAACTCGGGGTAGCCAGCCGACTACCGGAATCTGAACCTCAGCTTCAGACGTGGAGGGCAAATGTTCTTTCGAAAGAGAGTCTCTGGCTTCTTGTAGAGTCTGCAAAACAGCACAGTGATCATCTACGTCAAAGGGTGCGGTCGACGCCGCAATGTCTAGACCATCAAGGTCTGGAACAAACATTCTGATTCCGAAGAGCATCATGTACGGGGTCCGCCCACCCAGAGACCTTCTAGGGAGATTATTTAGTGCACGTTGAACGTTATACAAATGGGCCAGCCAGTTCCGGCCTGTGCCTAAAACACGTGCTGTCAATGATTGCTTTAAGTCACGGTTCATTCGCTCCACCACACTATTACCCTCAGGTCGGTAGGGAGACGAAAATTTGACAAGGACCCCCAAATTTTTCATAGCCTCCTTGTAAGCCTTAGAGGCGAACGCAGGGCCCTGATCAGAATGGAAGGTACCACACGCAAAAGTTCCCACAAAGACACGCAAATCCCTGATGACAGTCCGCGAGTCAGCACTCCTTTGTGGCCACACCCATAGAAAACGTGTGCACGAATCCACTGCAACCAAGATGTACTTGTACGCAGTATCAGAAGAAAAAGGACCGCAGTGATCTAAATAAACACAACCAAATGGCTTATTAGAGATGTACAGCTGTGTCTGTGGTGGGCGCGCAACAGTAGAAGGTTTAATCTGTTGGCAAATGTCACAATCAAGAACATAAGCGCGCGCTTGTTTATATAAACCAAACCACCAGTAACGTTGTTGTAGCAGAGATATTGTAGCTGACACACCGGCGTGGGCAGACGCCAACCCCTCATGTGCAGCCAAGATCAGTGCTGGTCTGCAGTCCGCGTTGGGAATTATTCTATCACCAACGTCGTTAATCCTCACTAACGGGACGTTATCAGGACTTAAATGGTAAATATACCGAGAGGGAAAACCCTTCGGGTAATCTCCTCCCTTCTCTGTAGCAGCAATAGCTGCCAAGATGTCATCATCAATCTTACTTTTGGATCTTGTAACTGCTGCCACTAAGTATGTAGCCACTGCTGTTTTCGCTGCCTCGTCAGCTAAGCTGTTGCCGACAGCATGGACACCAAGCCGCTGGTGACCAAGAGTGTGTATAACACTTACGAGTGGGAGACGGTCTTTAAAGTCTGCCACTCGAACCCAAAGCGTTTTATGCTTAATTGTGCTACCTTTAGTGTCACGGTAATCATTCTGAGACCAGAAGTGTAAATTGTCATTGTAGGACTGGACACAGTAGAAGGAGTCACTCACTATAAGAGTAGTGACTCGGGGATCAGCAAACTCCAGTGCAAGCACTAGAGCCCGGAGCTCCGCCAATTGCGCGGTACAATCACCCAATGACTGCGTATGCACTGCATCAGATTGGAATTCACCATTTACGAATGTACCTACGACAATTGCGCAAGCCGCTGAATAAGCGTGCTTCGATCTAATTGCGGGTTGCGCAGACCCGTCAGTGTATATGACACAATGGTATTCTTCGAGCGGGCGCAAAGACAGAGGTGCCGGATGAACGAATTCATACTGCAAGAACTCTTGAGTCTGTAATGAGGCATCAAAGATGTAAGTGACGTCTGGCGACGTCAGTGTTGTAGCCCATTGTATCCACCGTGGATGCAAAGCTTTAGAATTGGGTACACTTGCTTTAGTCACTGCCTCTAAAGCAGGATATGGAGTTACAATTAGAATCTGTTTCCCATGCGACAGTCCGCGTTCCTTGAGGATCGCCATCTGCACAGCAGTCAGAACTTTTTCGACCGTGGAAAAACGTAATTCAGCAGAGGTGTACAAGTGGGATTTGTACGCAATGGGGACTGTGTCGCCCTCATTAAACGTCAAATACGTGAACCCCACGGCGCCTGGTACTATTCTTATTACCAGGTTAGTGCGGTTATCACGTGTCAGCAAGTATTGTGAAGCAAGAAGGTCAGCCTGTAAAGACTGTAAAATAGCAGAGTGTTCTAGCTGCCAGATAGACTTCGAAAATGAAGGCTGTACCAAGGCGTAAAGGGGCTTGATACGCTGGGCATAATCAGGAATATACGTACGGCCGAAATTCAGAAAACCCAGCAGAGATTGTAATTTCTTCAGTGTCGTAGGAGCACTCAAGCGTGCACACTTTTCCAGAAAGTGGGGGGCCAACCCCTTACCTTCATTGTTGAGCTCGTAGCCCAAAAACAACACCGTATATTCTGCGATGTGTGACTTCGCAAAATTGAATTTGTAGCCATAGTCTGCAAAACTCACGATAATATTGTCAACGCGAGACAGATGCGGCACCAGCTCATCATCCGTAAGATAGATATCGTCAACATATGAGTATGCTTCGGGGTCTATTCTTTCTAAAAGAGAAACCACGCGAGCAGAAAAGACGCCAGGGCTATTTTTGTAACCCATGGCTAATCTTGTAAACTGTTTTTGTTTTCCGCCCGAAGTGAACGCTGTCCACTGGCTACTCAGTGTGGACAGGTTGTGGCTAAAAAAGCCATTGGAAATGTCAAGTGTCGTTTTAAATCTTTTACGCACGAGACTGTCGACCAAAGCCGAGCTATGGGTATTTTGTACCGCGCAGGTCCGGCAGTGGGAGTTTAGGTGCCGGTAATCCAAAACTAAACGGTACGAGCCGTCAGGCTTCGTTACAGTGAATAAAGGGTTATTCATAGGGGACACACATGTTTCAATAACACCCTGATATTCCAATTGTTCAAGGATTGCCGCGACGTGTGGTCTCGCTTCACGACGCATAGGATATTGGGGTTGAGGCTGGGGCATAGACCGCAATGGAATCTCATGGCAGGGGGACAATCTGTCCCATCCCACCTGAGTGCGATACACCGCCGGCGCAAGCGCAAGCGCCCACTCCTCAGCATACACTTCAGCTTGGTCCTTAGGCACTGTGTGCGCAAAGGACAGGAAGATTACTTCCTCCCCTCTAGGAGCCTCTAAAATGAAAGCTGGGGGCCAATCTGCCTCCGCTAGGAGGATATCATAGGTAGTGGTCAGATTATCCCAAAAAATCCCTTTTATTGTACGTTGTATGTCACCCTCAATTAATAAGACTATTTCATAAAGTCTATCAGGGGGATCAATCAATCAATCAATCATAGGCATTTATAGAGCGCTCTACTCACCCGGAGGGTCTCAAGGCGCTGGGGGGGGGGGGGGTGCTGCTACTGCCCGAACAGCCAGGTCTTGAGCTTCTTCCTGAAGGCGAGGTGGTCCTGGGTCAGGCGCAGGTCGGTCGGGAGGGAGTTCCAGGTCTTGGCGGCCTGGTAGGAGAAGGATCTTCCTCCTGTTGTCGTTCTTCGGATGCGGGGGACGGCGGCGAGGGCGTGGCTGGCTGATCGGAGGTGTCGTTTGGGAGCGTAGAAGTTGATGCGGTTGTTGAGGTAGCTCGGGCCTTGGTCGTGAAGAGCTTTGTGTGCGTGGGTGAGGAGACGGAAGGTGATTCTCTTGTTGACCGGGAGCCAGTGCAGGTCTCTTAGGTGTCCGGAGATGTGGCTGTGTCGTGGGATGTCGAGGATGAGTCTGGCTGAGGCGTTCTGGATCCGTTGGAGTCTCTTCTGGAGCTTGGCGGTGGTTCCGGCGTAGAGGGCGTTGCCGTAGTCCAGTCGGCTGGTGACGAGTGCCTGGGTGACATTCTTCCTGGTCTCGGTGGGGATCCACCGGAAGATCTTCCGTAGCATGCGCAGGGTGTTGAAGCATGACGAGGAGACGGCGTTGACTTGCTTGGTCATGGAGAGGGAGGAGTCCAGGATGAAGCCCAGGTTGCGTGCGTGGTCTGTCGGTTTGGGTGCGGTGCCCAGGGCGGGGGGCCACCAGGAGTCGTCCCAGGCGGAGGGCGAGGATCCCAGGATGAGGACTTCCGTCTTGTCCGAGTTCAGCTTCAGGCGGCTGGTCGACATCCACTCGGCTACCTCTTTCATTCCTTCGTGAAGGTTGGCTCTGGCGGCGGCGGGGTCGTTGGTCAGGGAGAGGATCAGCTGGGTATCGTCGGCGTAGGAGATGATGTTGAGGTTGTGTTGGCGTGCGATGGCCGCGAGGGGGCTCATGTAGATGTTGAAGAGGGTTGGGCTCAGCGAGGATCCTTGAGGGACGCCGCAGATGACTTTGGTGGCCTCTGACTTGTACGGTGGTAGACGGACTCTCTGTGTTCTACCGTCGAGGAAGGAGATGAGCCATTCCAGTGCCTTCTCCTGGATTCCGACGTTGCGGAGGCGCTGCACTAGGGTGCGGTGGCAGACGGTGTCGAAGGCCGCGGAGAGGTCTAGGAGGATGAGGGCCGCTGTTTCTCCGTTGTCCATCAGGGTTCGGATGTCATCGGTGGCAGCGATGAGGGCGGTCTCGGTGCTGTGGTTGGCTCGGAAGCCAGACTGTGAGGGGTCGAGGGATGCGTTCGTCTCGAGGAAGGCGGCCAGTTGCTTGTTGACGGTCTTCTCGGTTGGAGAGCTCTTTCACGATGTTGAAGAGTTCCTTGCTGTTGTGTGCGTTGTTATCCAACCGGTCCTTGAATGCGGTTTTCTTGGTGTCGCGGATCAGTTGGTGATGCTTCCGGGTGGCAAGCTTGAGGGTGGTCATGTTGTCCGGGGTTGGCTCCCTTCTCCAGGCTTTCTCGAGGGCTCGGCAGTTCTTCTTGGAGCTCTTGAGTTCGTCGGTGAACCATGGGGCCTTCTTGCTGCCGGGTCTGCTGGGCGGGGTCCTCAGTGGGGCGAGTTCCTCCGCGCAGTTGCTGATCCACTTCGTGAGGTTGTCGGCGGCCTGGCTGGGGTTCGCTGAGCTGGCGGGAGGGTGCTGGCTCAGGGAAGCGGCGAGCTGGTCGGCTGTGATCTTGCTCCAGCTTCTGCGGGCGACCGGTTGCTGGTGGTGGTGGGTCGTCGTTCTTTTGAAGGTGAAGTGGACGCAGCTGTGGTCCGTCCAGTGGAGTCCTGTGGCGTGGCTGAAGGCGATGTCTTTGCTGGAGGAGAAGACGGCGTCGAGTGTGTGTCCGGCGAGGTGGGTGGGGGCGGTCACCAGTTGCTTGAGTCCGAGGTTGGCGAGGTTGTCGAGCAGGGTGGTGGTGTTGTGGTCGTTGTTGTTCTCCAGGTGGAAGTTGAGGTCCCCCAGGAGGATGTAGTCAGCGGAGGGGAGGGCATGCGGGCTGACGAAGTCGGCGATGTCTTCGCTGAATTGTGTGCGTGGTCCCGGGGGTCGGTAGATCAGGGTGCCTCTGAGGGTGGTCTTCGGGTCGGTGTGGATCCGGAAGTGTAGGTGTTCTGCGGTAGTCAGGATGTCGTCGGTGTAGGTCGTGATGCGGATGGTGTTCCTGTGGATGATGGCGATGCCTCCTCCTATCTGGTTGGCGGTGCGGTCCCTCCGGGTGATCTTGTAGCCCTCTGGGATGGCGATGGCGATGTCGGGCGCTGAAGAGGCGTTCATCCAGGTCTCCGTGAGGAAGGCAACGTCAGGAGCAGTGGTGTCGATGAGGTTCCAGAGTTCGATGGCGTGTCTGTGGACTGAGCGGGTGTTGAGCAGGATGCACTTGAGGTGGTTGCTGTTGGTGTTCTGCTTGGCGGGTGCTGGTGTGGGGCGGGTCCGGATGCAGGTGAACTTGCAGGTGCGGCAGCTGAAGGGTCCGTGGGTGCGTCTCGGGGTGGCACGGTAGCATCCCGGGACTCGTCCGTCGTTGAGTGCGATGAGGGTGGCGGCGTCGTAGGTCCGGCGGGGGCCAGGGGTCCTGGCACTGGGCGCGGTCCAGGCGCGGACGGGCGTAGACGGGCTTACCTTTGGCGCACCTTCGGCGCTCATTCGGTGCTCCCGCTGCGCGCGTCCGCTGCGTGGTCGCTGAGGGGGCGTCATAAGAAGGGAGCGGGGAGGGCGGGTCAGCTGGGAGGCGGGGAGCGCGTGGTCCTATCAGCAGGCGTGGGGGCGGGGTCGCGGCAAAAACCGGCGCGAAAATCGGCGTCGGGCGGCCCTGCGGCGGCTGGGGCGCCGGGCTGGATCGGCGATCGAGGCGGGCGGCCTTGCAGCGGCTGGGGCGCCGGGCTGGAGGCGTCAGCAGGTGGCAGGTAGGCAGCTGGAAGGAGACAGGCAGCAGGCAGTGGGCGTGGGGGCAACCAGGCCGAGGGCACAGTGGTCGCTGTGGAACCTGGGTCGGGGTCCCCTTAAGAAGGGAGCCGGGAGGGCGGGTCAGCTGGGAGGCGGGGAGCGCGTGGTCCTATCAGCAGGCGTGGGGGCGGGGTCGCGGCAAAAACCGGCGCGAAAATCGGCGTCGGGCGGCCCTGCGGCGGCTGGGGCGCCGGGCTGGATCGGCGATCGAGGCGGGCGGCCTTGCAGCGGCTGGGGCGCCGGGCTGGAGGCGTCAGCAGGTGGCAGGTAGGCAGCTGGAAGGAGACAGGCAGCAGGCAGTGGGCGTGGGGGCAACCAGGCCGAGGGCACAGTGGTCGCTGTGGAACCTGGGTCGGGGTCCCCTTAAGAAGGGAGCCGGGAGGGCGGGTCAGCTGGGAGGCGGGGAGCGCGTGGTCCTATCAGCAGGCGTGGGGGCGGGGTCGCGGCAAAAACCGGCGCGAAAATCGGCGTCGGGCGGCCCTGCGGCGGCTGGGGCGCCGGGCTGGATCGGCGATCGAGGCGGGCGGCCTTGCAGCGGCTGGGGCGCCGGGCTGGAGGCGTCAGCAGGTGGCAGGTAGGCAGCTGGAAGGAGACAGGCAGCAGGCAGTGGGCTTGGGGGCAACCAGGCCGAGGGCACAGTGGTCGCTGTGGAACCTGGGTCGGGGTCCCCTTAAGAAGGGAGCCGGGAGGGCGGGTCAGCTGGGAGGCGGGGAGCGCGTGGTCCTATCAGCAGGCGTGGGGGCGGGGTCGCGGCAAAAACCGGCGTGAAAATCGGCGTCGGGCGGCCCTGCGGCGGCTGGGGCGCCGGGCTGGATCGGCGATCGAGGCGGGCGGCCTTGCAGCGGCTGGGGCGCCGGGCTGGAGGCGTCAGCAGGTGGCAGGTAGGCAGCTGGAAGGAGACAGGCAGCAGGCAGTGGGCGTGGGGGCAACCAGGCCGAGGGCACAGTGGTCGCTCTGGTGTCAGCTGTTTCCACAGTAACCGAAATATCAGTTGCTGTCACCGCCAGAAATGGACGCAGAGCTTGACGGACTATGGTAATTTCCGCTGCGCTGTCCAGGAGCGTCAGCGCCCATGTCCGGTTCCGAAGCTGTGTCCGCACTATCTGAGGCATACCTTGCCGTCAGAGCCGCCACTTTCTTCTTCTGAAACGGGGGTCTTTGTCGTGCAAATTCGTCCTGCTTGCCTTTACCCTCAGTCTGTCGGGGCTGGTCACGCTGATGTGGAGCACCCCGACCTTTGCCACCGCCTCCGCCACCGGACTGTGTAGCCGATGTTTCCTGTGAAGAACGAGGAGAGCGCTGTTCAGAAACCTGAAATCTATCAGGAGACTTTATAGCAGCACGATCGCGCAGATCATAAGTGCGTTCACTACTAGACTGTACGGGAGAGGCAGGCCGAGAGCCCTGTTTCTGCTGCTGCTGCTTCCCCTGTTGTTTAACCTGCCATTTTTGTTTAGGAAAAAAGGGCCGGTCGTCCTTACCAGACGTTTCTGCCTTACCCTGCTGCTTTAGATCGGGATTCTTTATGACAGGCTTAACTCCTAAAAAGCTACGACCCAAATCCCGATATGCCTCTGCGATTATTTTCGCAAATTCCTGCGGTTTGTCCTCCTCAGGAATTCGTTTCAGTTCATTACGAACCTGGAAATGCAAAGCATCACCCTTCAGGTTACCAATTATCATGGTAGCCACCAGGTCAAATTGCCCGAGGAGCCGCATCCCTAACTCTATCGCAGACTCCGCACCATGGTTCTCTTGAACTCTTTTGATTACGGAGGGCAGCTGCAACATAGACGGAGTGCCATAGCACTGCGCGTACGTCGCTGCAAAGACCTTGCCCCAATTTGTACAATCGTCAATGTGTGGGACCAAGTCCTTAGGCAAACTAATGGTGAGGATCCTGTGTTTCTCCACAGGTGAAGTATTCGGGTAAACCGCTTCTATTTGGTCAAATTTCTCAGCAAGCCAAAAGGGGAAATCATCCCTAGTAAGGGGGCGCTTGCCCATAACAGAATTGACCATAACAGGACTAATGACCACCGCGTGATGATCAGTAGGCTGTCCCGCAACAGCAGGCGCCCCCGCCTGCATATTTCGCGACACATACTGCACCAACGCCCTATATACCGTAATGAGGGCAGTGTGTAGTACACGCAGCTCAGCCACCGTCACCGTGAGGTAACGGGGATGAGGCGTAAATCCGGCTAGTACCGGCCAAGTGGCCCCTGCAATTGATAAAGGGCCCATTCTCGGCGGTATAACCACATGGGGAAGGGCGCCATTAAACCAAATAAGATGCTGCCAAGCAGATATTGGTATTTCCTGTGTCCTATACGGCGTATAGTTCGCCGGCACTGCAGCGGCAGTATAAGAATGAAAGGTGTCATCATCCCCCACCGCTGGAATCGTCACCCAAGAGTAGAACAACTCATAAGGATGAGCCGCATCGGCTCCCACCACAAAGATGACGTTCATACCAGTGTCCGGTACCCCATACTGCGTCAAATGACGTTTCAGAGCCGCACGGCTATGCGCCGCAATATCCACCGAAATTAGGACAATACTCGTGAAACTATCAGTAGCACAAGGGTTCACTAA
Source organism: Triturus cristatus (assembly GCF_964204655.1). Lineage (NCBI taxonomy): Eukaryota > Metazoa > Chordata > Amphibia > Caudata > Salamandridae > Triturus > Triturus cristatus. The sequence goes on from NC_140592.1 coordinate 2,700,698, forward strand.
CCTTTTTAATTATCAAGCTTGAAAGAACCTATATCAATAGACCTAGGTAGGTTTAAATCCGTCAGACTTGTTATCCGGAAACAAGAGTGAGGGTGTTGTGGACAAACGCGAGCACTACTAAGGCGTTTCAACTCATAGACCAAACGTTAGGTGCAACGTTAGGAAGCCAGAAAGAATCCCAGTCCGGTCCTCCGAAAAACCAACCTCCGCACTTCCCGGCACCCCCACCAGCTGTATCCGGTCCACCCGTGAGACGGGGGCACCGGGTGACCATCACTTGTTTCCGTTGCCAGAAGCCCGGGCATTACGCCAATGACCCCGAATGCCCCATGGTCCTGCGCATCCCCACTACAGCCCCCCCAGCCAGACAGATAGCCAATGTAGCCCTAGGGGAAGAGATTGAGGAGACCGTAGAGTGGGAACCCGCCGCCATGGCCTTAGTATCATTAGGAGACAGAGAAATGGTCCCTGGGAGCGTCCTGCCCTCCAACACGAAGAAATACGGGCAGCTAGTGACGATCAATGGCCAACAGGTAGAGGCCATTCGTGACACCGGGGCGAGCATCACCGGTGTCCTCAGCCACTTAGTCCACAAAGACCAGGTCCTCCCCAATATATTTTGCCCTGTAATTGCAGCTGACAACACTGAGAGCCTCTGTAAGGTAGCCCTGGTGCCTTTTGAATGGGGAGGAGTGGTCGGTAAATTGAAAGTAGCAGTAAGAACCTCCCAGCCGGTCGACTGTCTCCTGGGGAACGACCTGGAAAGTTCCCCCTGGAAGCAAGTCGAGCGCAAGACCCACCTAGGGATGATGGGTCTCCCCGAGTGGGTGTGCGCCACCACCCGATCTATGGCGGCCCGACTGCCCCCCCTTGGGGAAGTCGAGGACGCACTTGCCAACGAGGACAGGATTGTCCCAGCCGAGGTCCCCCACATCTCCCCACGAGGAGAATCTGTCGCCAGCGACGAACACCTACCTTCCGACCCCGCACAGATCGCAGAGTTAGGCGATCTGCCCGAGTTGGCCCAGTGGCGCCACGAGGGGGGCCCCTCCCGAGAGGAGTTCTGCCAGGAGCAAGCTACCTGTCCTTCCCTGGTCAGACCCCGGCAGCAAGCAGAGGCCCAAGCCGCGGGCGACCAATCTGGAACACACCGGTTATATTGGGAAAATGACCTTTTGTACAGCGAGCAGAAGTCGGTGGAGCTAGGATCAGCCCGGGTGCTGGTGGTACCCCTACGCTTCCGAGACTTCCTCCTGGGCTTGGCCCACGATGTCCCCCTCGCAGGCCACTTGGGCCAAGACAAAACCTACAGTCGCCTTGTGACTCACTTTTACTGGCCTAAAATGAAAGCAGATGTAGAAACCCACTGCAAGTCCTGTCCCACGTGCCAGGCTAGTGGGAAAAGTGGAGGAAAGCGCAAGGCTCCCCTCCAACCCTTCCCTGTCGTCAGTACCCCTTTTGAACGGGTCAGGATCGACATCGTGGGGTCCCTGGACCCCCCAACCTCACAAGGTCACCGCTTCATCCTCGTCCTAGTGGACCATGCCACCCGATACCCTGAGGCTATTCCCCTACGCACCATCACAGCCCCCGTGGTGGGCCGGGCGTTGATGGGGATCTTTTCCCGAGTCCCTGATCGAGTCCGGTCCTGCATTCAGGCCGAGGTCTCGAAGATGTTGACCTTGGGGGTGATCGAACCCTCAGACAGCCCCTGGGCCAGCCCCGTGGTACTGGTCCCGAAAGCAGCTGCCCCCGGTGTCGCCCCAGAACTCCGATTCTGTGTGAACTACCGGGGACTCAATGAAGTCACCCGAGCCGACGCTCACCCCATTCCCCGAGCAGACGAGCTCATTGACCGTCTCGGGTCTGCTCATTTCCTCAGCACATTCGATCTAACCTGCGGGTACTGGCAAATTGCGCTCACAGAAGGAGCCAAGGAGCGGTCCGCCTTCTCCACCCCGGATGGGCACTATCGCTTTCGCGTGATGCCCTTCGGGATGAAAAATGCCCCGGCCACCTTCCAGCGACAGGTAAATAGAGTCCTGGCCGGGCCGGAAAAGTTCAGCACCGCATATCTAGACGATATCGCGGTTTTCAGTTCCGAATGGAGTGAGCATCTCCAGCACCTCCGGAGGGTGCTAACGGCCCTGCGCCAGGCAGGCCTCACAGTAAAAGCCAGCAAGTGTCAGATTGGGCAAGGTTCGATGGTCTACCTAGGGCACCGGGTCGGAAGCGGGCAGGTCGCCACTCTGCAGCCTAAGACACTCCACATTGGCCTAAGATCGACGCCATCCTAGCCTGGGAACCACCCACTACCCAAACGGAGGTCCGAGCCTTTCTGGGCCACACCGGCTACTACCGGAGATTCATCCGGGGGTATGGCAGCCTTGTCGGTCCCCTCATGGAACTCACGTCCAAGAAACAGCCCAAGAAAGTGCAGTGGACCTCTGCCTGCCAGGAGGCGTTCGATGCCCTGAAAGCAGCCATGTGTACTGCCCCTGTGCTCCAGGCCCCCGACTACTCCAAGGAGTTTGAGGTACAAACTGATGCCTCCGAGCATGGCATTGGGGCAGTCCTCTCACAGGTGAAAGACCAAGGCCTAGACCAGCCCGTAGCCTTCCTTAGCTGAAGGCTGTTACCCAGAGAACAGAAATGGAGCACCATTGAGCGCGAGGCGTTTGCCGTACTCTGGGCCCTCAAGAAATTACGACCCTATCTGTTCGGCACCCATTTCAAAGTCCAAACCGACCATCGCCCCTTGCGATGGCTCATGCAGATGCGAGGAGAAAACCCCAAACTACTGCGGTGGTCAATCTCCCTCCAGGGGATGGATTTCACCGTAGAGCATCGCCCTGGTACTGACCACGCCAACGCTGACGGCCTCTCCCGGTTCTTCCGCCTCAGCAAAGAGAACCCCCAAGAGGATGGGTAGTTCTCTCCGGCTATCTTCTGGGGGGACGCTGTTAGAACCGGCCTTGTGGCATGGCCATCCCTGACCCCTAGCCACACACCCTGACCCGTGCACCTCATTCAGCCCCCGAGTACACGGCCTAGCCGGTCCTTCCCGCCAGAACCCACACACACCCGACCCGGACTTCCCCGTCCGTGCCCTCCATCTTCCCAGCACCACAGGGCCAGCGTGCCCACTTCATGCACCTACAATGGCCGCCCGGCTCCAGCGCAACCCAGGCCTAGAGGCGCCGCCCCGGCTGGAGGACATCGCGCTCCCACGGAGTGAGAGAGGGAGGAGCAGTTTCCATCGCACCTGCGGGTACTGGCAAATTGCGCTCACAGAAGGAGCCAAGGAGCGGTCCGCCTTCTCCACCCCGGATGGGCACTATCGCTTTCGCGTGATGCCCTTCGGGATGAAAAATGCCCGGCCACCTTCCAGCGACTGGTAAATAGAGTCCTGGCCGGGCCAGAAAAGTTCAGCGCCGCATATCTAGACGATATCACGGTTTTCAGTTCCGAATGGAGTGAGCACCTCCAGCACCTCCGGAGGGTGCTAACGGCCCTGCGCCAGGCAGGCCTCACAGTAAAAGCCAGCAAGTGTCAGATTGGGCAAGGTTCGGTGGTCTACCTAGGGCACCGGGTCAGAAGCGGGCAGGTCGCCCCTCTGCAGCCTAAGATCGACGCCATCCTAGCCTGGGAACCACCCACTACCCAAACGGAGGTCCGAGCCTTTCTGGGCCTCACCGGCTACTACCGGAGATTCATCCGGGGGTACGGCAGCCTTGTCGGTCCCCTCACGGAACTCACGTCCAAGAAACAGCCCAAGAAAGTGCAGTGGACCTCTGCCTGCCAGGAGGCGTTCGATGCCCTGAAAGCGGCCATGTGTACTGCCCCCGTGCTCCAGGCCCCCGACTACTCCTAGGAGTTTGTGGTACAAACTGATGCCTCCGAGCATGGCATTGGGGCAGTCCTGTCACAGGTGAATGACCAAGGCCTAGACCAGCCCGTAGCCTTCCTCAGCCGAAGGCTGTTACCCAGAGAACAGAAATGGAGCACCATTGAGCGCGAGGCGTTCGCCGTAGTCTGGGCCCTCAAGAAATTACGACCCTATCTGTTCGGCACCCATTTCAAAGTCCAAACCGACCATCGCCCCTTGCGATGGCTCATGCAGATGCGAGGAGAAAACCCAAACTACTGCGGTGGTCAATCTCCCTCCAGGGGATGGATTTCACTGTAGAGCATCGCCCTGGTACTGACCACGCCAACGCTGACGGCCTCTCCCGGTTCTTCCGCCTCAGCGAAGAGAACCCCCAAGAGGATGGGTAGTTCTCTCCGGCTTTCAGCTGGGGGGGACGCGTGTTAGAACCGGCCTTGTGGCATGGCCATCCCTGACCCCTAGCCACACACCCTGACCCGTGCACCTCATTCAGCCCCCGAGTACACGGCCTAGCCGGTCCTTCCCGCCAGAACCCACACACACCCGACCCGGACTTCCCCGTCCGTGCCCTCCATCTTCCCAGCACCACAGTGCCCGCGTGCCCACTTCATGCACCTACGATGGCCGCCCGGCTCCAGCGCAACCCAGGCCAAGAGGCGCCGCCCCGGCTGGAGGACATCGCGCTCCCACGGAGTGAGAGAGGGAGGAGCAGTTTCCATCGCACCTCTGACCTCCCCTTGGGAGATGGGTTTCGATCGGCCCTCCGGCCTCCCTGAGGGCTGGCTCCACGCATGCTGTGTGTCTGGGACTCCTCCCGACCCGACCCTGAAAGGATCAAAGGACGACATGGCAGGAAACTACAACAAGCGACCCCCAGGTGCTAAGACCCCTGCCTACACAGACTCCGGACATCAAAGAGGAGTTGACCTATAACAAGGGGTGCTCTGGGACTATCTGGCAGATTCTACTCTGGAACGACGAGAGCCCTGCTGACGTGGTCGCGGCTCCCTTGCAACCTTGGAACACCAGAGCCCTGCTGAGTGACTAGCGGCTCCCCTGAAGATCGTAAGACCTCCGACCTTGTGCCTGAGCCCTGCTGAGTGACTCGCGGCTCCCCTGAAGATCGTAAGACCTCCGACCTTGTGCTTGAGCCCTGCTGAGTGACTTGCGGCTCCCCTGAAGATCGTAAGACCTCCGACCTTGTGCTTGAGCCCTGCTGAGTGACTCGCGGCTCCCCTGAAGATCGTAAGACCTCCGACCTTGTGCTTGAGCCCTGCTGAGTGACTCGCGGCTCCTAAAGACTCCCTCGGTCCGGCTGGACCCCAATGACCACAGCGTATCCCCCAGCTCGAGGATTGTGAGCTGTGCGCAGGGTATGTCCCTGCATTGATCCGGATCCCCAAAGACTGTCCCGCTACCCCCTATCCCTACCGAGACTCTTTGAGCCCGTGCTCTATTTGTACATATCCACCTTGTTGATCATAAAGTTCCTACGAAGCTGATTAGATAAAGATCTGTTCCCAAGAACATACAGTGTGGTGTCTCTTTGTCGTGTGGTGCAGTGTGTACGATCCTAGACACAAGACTCTTCCCCTGAGGAGTCTCCCGCCAGTGCCCGGCTACGATACCCCGAGGGTAGGTCTAAGGGTGCTCAGGTACCCTCCCTGTCTCCTCTGAGGTCGCCTTCTAACACCAGACACAGGAGGGGTGGGTGCAGAGTCCTCCCAGCAGTGCCCAGACACGGGAGGGGTGGGTGCCTATCACTCCCAGCAGTGCCCAGACACAGGAGGGGTGGGTGCAGAGTCCTCCCAGCAGTGCCCAGACATAGGAGGGGTGGGTGCCTATCACTCCCAGCAGTGCCCAGACACAGGAGGGGTGGGTGCAGAGTCCTCCCAGCAGTGCCCAGACATAGGAGGGATGGGTGCAGAGTCCTCCCAGCAGTGCCCAGACATAGGAGGGGTGGGTGCAGAGTCCTCCCAGCAGTGCCCAGACATAGGAGGGGTGGGTGCCTATCACTCCCAGCTGTGCCCAGACACAGGAGGGGTGGGTGCAGAGTCCTCCCAGCAGTGCCCAGACATAGGAGGGGTGGGTGCAGAGTCCTCCCAGCAGTGCCCAGACACAGGAGGGGTGGGTGCCTATCACTCCCAGCAGTGCCCAGACACAGGAGGGGTGGGTGCAGAGTCCTCCCAGCAGTGCCCAGACACAGGAGGGGTGGGTGCAGAGTCCTCCCAGCAGTGGCCAGACATAGGAGGGGTGGGTGCAGAGTCCTCCCAGCAGTGCCCAGACATAGGAGGGTTGGGTGCCTATCACTCCCAGCAGTGCCCAGACATGGGAGGGGTGGGTGCCTATCACTCCCAGCAGTGCCCAGACACAGGAGGGGTGGGTGCAGAGTCCTCCCAGCAGTGCCCAGACACAGGAGGGGTGGGTGCCTATCACTCCCAGCAGTGCCCAGACACAGGAGGGGAGGGTGCAGAGTCCTCCCAGCAGTGCCCAGACACGGGAGGGGTGGGTGCCTATCACTCCCAGCAGTGCCCAGACACAGGAGGGGTGGGTGCAGAGTCCTCCCAGCAGTGCCCAGACATAGGAGGGGTGGGTGCCTATCACTCCCAGCAGTGCCCAGACACAGGAGGGGTGGGTGCAGAGTCCTCCCAGCAGTGCCCAGACATAGGAGGGATGGGTGCAGAGTCCTCCCAGCAGTGCCCAGACATAGGAGGGGTGGGTGCAGAGTCCTCCCAGCAGTGCCCAGACATAGGAGGGGTGGGTGCCTATCACTCCCAGCTGTGCCCAGACACAGGAGGGGTGGGTGCAGAGTCCTCCCAGCAGTGCCCAGACATAGGAGGGGTGGGTGCAGAGTCCTCCCAGCAGTGCCCAGACACAGGAGGGGTGGGTGCCTATCACTCCCAGCAGTGCCCAGACACAGGAGGGGTGGGTGCAGAGTCCTCCCAGCAGTGCCCAGACACAGGAGGGGTGGGTGCAGAGTCCTCCCAGCAGTGGCCAGACATAGGAGGGGTGGGTGCAGAGTCCTCCCAGCAGTGCCCAGACATAGGAGGGTTGGGTGCCTATCACTCCCAGCAGTGCCCAGACATGGGAGGGGTGGGTGCCTATCACTCCCAGCAGTGCCCAGACACAGGAGGGGTGGGTGCAGAGTCCTCCCAGCAGTGCCCAGACACAGGAGGGGTGGGTGCCTATCACTCCCAGCAGTGCCCAGACACAGGAGGGGAGGGTGCAGAGTCCTCCCAGCAGTGCCCAGACACAGGAGGGGTGGGTGCCTATCACTCCCAGCAGTGCCCAGACACAGGAGGGGTGGGTGCAGAGTCCCCCCAGCAGTGCCCAGACACAGGAGGGGTGGGTGCAGAGTCCTCCCAGCAGTGCCCAGACGCAGGAGTGGTGGGTGCAGAGTCCTCCCAGCAGTGCCCAGACACAGGAGGGGTGGGTGCCTATCACTCCCAGCAGTGCCCAGACACAGGAGGGGTGGGTGCAGAGTCCTCCCAGCAGTGCCCAGACATAGGAGGGGTGGGTGCTTATCACTCCCAGCAGTGCCCAGACACAGGAGGGGTGGGTGCAGAGTCCTCCCAGCAGTGCCCAGACACAGGAGAGGTGGGTGCAGAGTCCTCCCAGCAGTGCCCAGACATAGGAGGGGTGGGTGCAGAGTCCTCCCAGCAGTGCCCAGACATAGGAGGGGTGGGTGCCTATCACTCCCAGCAGTGCCCAGACACAGGAGGGGTGGGTGCAGAGTCCTCCCAGAAGTGCCCAGACATAGGAGGGGTGGGTGCAGAGTCCTCCCAGCAGTGCCCAGACACAGGAGGGGTGGGTTCCTATCACTCCCAGCAGTGCCCAGACATAGGAGGGGTGGGTGCAGAGTCCTCCCAGCAGTGCCCAGACACAGGAGGGGTGGGTGCAGAGTCCTCCCAGCAGTGCCCAGACATAGGAGGGGTGGGTGCAGAGTCCTCCCAGCAGTGCCCAGACACAGGAGGGGTGGGTGCAGAGTCCTCCCAGCAGTGGACAGAGACATGGTGGTGTGTACACCATCCTACAATTAGCAAAACTCCATGGGTGCATGAAGGCATACACAAAGTGCGACTATATTGAGAGTGGCATGCCAACACATCACTGACAGCAGTGTCCTATTCCCATGAGGGTGGATGTCCATCCCCCACTGCATGACACACCACATGTGGGTGTGATGACAAATGACACATGCTTACCCACCCCTGGCGCTGGCAGCACAATACACACACCGAGAGCATGCAACAAGACTGTATATTCATGTGCCACCCTACTAAACTAAGAGACCCAAAGGGAACACACACTGTCACGCACATTCGAGGACTGATAGGAATGTACAGGTGCTGGGGCAGCCAACAAGTTGTTGCCTCCCATGGAAGGAAAAGGGTGGAGTACCCACAGATACAATGCCCACAATTGCCAGACAGGTGCCCAAAGACCCTGCAGAACACGTAACACATGTGTGCGAGGCTGGGAGTACACACATGCATAGTGCGTAAAAGGGAACATGTCCACATGAAGTTATGTCAATATACTCCATACAGAAGCACAGTGACCACCAAGGATGCCACAAATGATGCAGGTGGAGACATTGCTGAGCATGCATGGCCAAAGTTGAAGGGATCCGTCACACACCCAGGAAATGTAGACAGAGCTCAGCACAACAATTGGGAAACACCCTGCAGGGAAGATGTCAGGGTCCACAGAGGAAGGAACACACCTTGGGACAATGTCACCATACAGTAAGAGCTTACATGACCAAAGATTATTTGCAGATACCTTGTGATGGCACACAGATACCAGGGTCCACCCCATGAGCAGCACACTACAACATTTCCCAGACACCTAACACATTATCACCACCCCAAATCATGGAGCAGCACCACCAACAGCAAGACCAGAAAAGCATTCGTGTGCAAATGAAAAACAAAATGCTTTATTCAGCATAAAAAATAATAGCAAAAGAAATGTCCACTATATACAGGGCCCATAGGCCAGGCCATGTGCGAAGTCCTGGTGGGGGACACTTTGGGACGCGTCTCCCCTAGCTTGCCTGCACAGTTCACTCTACTATATCATCCACAGAAGGGGGGGCATCATGTGGGGGGGAAGGACCAGGCACCGCAGGGACAGGAGGGGCAAGGGTAGGTGTTGTGGGTGCAGGGACGGAGAACTCCACCACAGGGGGTGGGGCAGCGCCAAAGGTGGTGGTTAGCAGGACGCTGCATACAGTTGCAAGCTCTTCCAGTGTCTCCCCTGCACCCGAATGAACCACAGGCCCCAAGGAGGGGGGGGTCGGAGGGATGGGTTGCAGCGCTACTGGGGGAGGGTGTGGACAGGGGGGGACTCAACTACCCTGGCCGGGCACTGCCTCCACCGCTTGCGGGGTGGTGCCACACTGGGGCTGAGGGACACACTGGCCACAAAGGACTCTTTATCTGACAGTTGGCCAGGAGAGCTAAGGGGAGTGGTTTTGGAGGAAGTGGGTCTTGAGGACTGCAGACTCCCACTGTGGCTGCGTGGCTGCCGTTTGCCCCCCGACCCTGTGGGTGTGCCCACTTCCCCCTGTGTGTGCGTGACTGGAGGAGTGCGCTTGGCCTTCCATGGTGGTGTGCTGCCTGTGTCTGGTGGGGTGCGTGCATGGGGACGTCTGGGTGTGCGTGGGACAGGCATGGGAGTGGGAAGTGTGGATGGTGCAGGGGTAGAGGGGACGGAGCACTGCTGGAGATACACTTCTGCAGTCAGTGACGAGTCTATGGACTTCAGCAACATCCGTTGATCAGACATCGCTGCTGACATGCCCTCCATGTACGACACCATCTGTGTCAGCAGTCTGGTGTGGCCATGGAGGACATTAAGCAGTGATGTCTGACCAACCTGCAACTGCCGCAGAATGTCCACAGACTTGGCATTGACGGCAGCAGGGGAGACAGGGGCAGGGGGTGCGGTGCCTGGCACGAAGGAGACATGTTGTCGCCTAGAACGGAGGGAAGGGACCCGAGCAAGTGGGAGGCCGGTGATGGGAATGGAGGGGGCGGCGACAGATGGAGTGCTGCTTTCAGCTCTGGGAGCAGGTTCCGCCCCCTCTGGGAGCTCAGCCTCGGACCCGTCAGCGTCATAGTCGGTGGTGGGACTGGACAGGTCCTCCGCCTCACTCCCCTCGGCCTCCGTGCCACTCGCTGCGCCAGACTCCCCAGCACTGGTGGCACCGGTGCTCGATCCCTCCTCAAGGTCCATGCCAGTGTCTCCCTCGGTTTCCCCCGACGATGCTGTGGGCAAGGTGAAGAGACAGGAAAAATCAGACACCTGTATACATATGACACATAATTCAAAACTACATAGGTCACAGTGCATAGCATGAAAAACAACATGAGTAACATCTACAATACTACGCACATATGTAGGCCCTGCACCACACAGTTGGTTGACCCACCATGCCACTGGGAAACAATGGAGAGCATGACACAACAGCAAATAACTTGATATCAAATTAGACAGAGGAGCCAGTCTCTGGGGACAGTCGAGCACAGCATCTGGACCACACACCGTAGCCAAAATAGGGATGAGCAGGAACCATGTCTCCTAACTTGTGGCACATGCTGCTTAGCAAATACATTAAACCATGCCCAACATGACTGGGTCACTGCATGTTGAGTGTATGTTCAGACAAGCATCACACACAGGCCAGACCTGGCAAGGAGACATAAGGTTTGGACATGTAGGCCTTTCCCACACAACCCCCCCCCCCTACCTGAGACAATGTGATTGAGACAGCGGAAGTACTTACACCTCCTACTCGGGGATTACAAACATGCCCTTCAATAAATCCTGAGTGTACACAAAGTACTCCTCGTGAGCCTGTCCACACATATATTTGACAAACAACCATCATTAGATAGTTGTACCAAGACACACAGGCACTGGCCACTGTGAGTATGCACAAGCCAAATTGTGTCATCCTGTACCGTGGACACATGTAGCACACTTTATGGAAAGACAAATTAGGCCAGGGTACAATGCCACAGAGCACAACCTATGCTGAAGACACTGAGAATGTCCACATTGTTGGATGACACACATGATACCTAGGAAAAGGTGCCCCAGGGGACTGTAGTGGCCACACTCCTCCATGGTCCTGTATGGATATGACAGCAACAGAAGCGACCGTCCCTGCACTATGCACATCTCCCACTCATGCACATCATGTCTGAGGGCACAACATTGGTCATGCATGCTGTAAGGCAGTACACTTGTAAGACACACTCCTATGTCGGGACTCAGGATCAGTGGCAACTAACATGGACCCCACAATGACTGAACTGGCCAGGGCACAGGCAAGGTCCCAACACATGTCACACACCACCCCCACACATGACGCTGCAAGCATTGGGCACTTGGATTAACTGGCAGCCTAGATAACCTTGTGCAAGAGTGACTACACACAGACCAGGGTACACATGTCAAGGAGGGGAAGGGAGGAAGAACAGCACAGGTTGACTTGGGGGAACAGGATATGCACTGCACATATAAACCCTGGCTGTGTATCCATACGACTGTGCACTTCCAACAGCTGGTGACACACAACAAACACACATGTACCTACCCCCTTCCTGCTGCTGCTTCTCCTGTAAGCGCCTATCCATCTCTGGGAAGACCACCGCCAGGACACGCTTCATTATGTGGGTGAGGCGGCGGCGCCCACGGTTCTTATGACCTTCTGGTGAGTCCCCCAGCAGGACCCGGGCGATCCTCCTGGTCCAGAACCGGATATCCTGCCAGCGTTTCCTCACCTGGGCCAGGCGCCGCTTTCGCCCCTCCACCGACCTCACAGGCCTGACGGCCTCCTTCCAGATCTCCCCCTTGGCATAGGCGCCTATCTGTGAGGATGACAAAGTGAGACAACATCAATACACCTGCTACATATCACAGAGATACACATTTGAACAATTTGGCTGGTGTGAACAGGGCATAGTATGCAGCCAACTCATTGCACCTTTGTCATAGGGACATTCTCCTCTGGGGAAGGCCAAATGCACTACGTGGCATTGAAAGTACACAGGTGGAATGAGGGGTGCCACACAATCAATGATCCTGGCTCACACTGTGCATCACAAGCTACACCAGGATTATGTGCAGCACCTCAAAGTAGTCACATGCCCCAGGCCACTGACGCAACCTCAGCAGAGTACACAGACACACACAGGCCAATCACCTGCCATTGGCAACTGCGGGTACAAACCTCACTCTGCACATGTGCCACTTGACTGGGGGGTGTCACAGGTGTTGGGCTAGCCCAGCACGTCAGACACACAGCACTGCTCCCTGCTCACATCAGATGAGTAGGGTATATGCATCCCTCATGCATCTGGGCTGCAACGCTCCACATAGACACTCACCCACATGACAGGGGACTTACACACACACCAATGTCCAGGGGACGAACACATCATTTGGACACTCTCACCACAGGTACACTCAACTCACACACATCTGTGGGTACAGTCACCTGTCACACTGGGGGGAACACAGAATCACATCAGGACTGGAGAAACAGCATTCCCAAGAGGATTAGCCAGGCAGAATGTGGCATGCACCATGCAGTGATTGTCACAGTAAGCACTATGCAAGTGAGGAGTGCAGACATGCACTACAGCATGCTCTGCATGGGAGACATGAGCCATTATCCCCCCTGGGACCCACTCTAAAGAACATTGCATGTCTGTCACACCTGGACACAATGCCAGAAGTGACTGTCACAAAAAAGGGGCACAGTCTAAGCTAGTGGAGTCAGCACTCACCTGCTCCCCTGGTCTCCCATACAGGCTGGGGTACTGTGGGAGGATGACATCCAGCAATGCCACATTCTCCTCCAGGGTGAATGGCTGGGCCCTCTCCACAGACCTGGACATGGTGCCAGAGGAATCACAAGCAGCAGTGGTGTGGAATGAAAGGTTGTGCAGGCAAGTGCTCTCTCATGGGACCTGGCTGCCTTATATTGGCCTTGCTGGCCTGTTTCATATACAGGAGTACAGAGTGATTGGTCAGTCTCATTTGCATCCTACGTTTCCTCCAATTCCTTTAAACCTTCCCCAGTGAGGGCCTTTGCATGATTCAAAAATTGAGCATGATGTCAAGTCAACAACCACTTGGCAACATTGTATATTGTCTCCAACCGACTTTTGCTGCCCACCTGATTAATAATTTGAACTGGAAACTCGGTCTCCATGACAACCAGCATGCATTTATGCCCTTATACTTGTCCCTCATGTGTCCCCTATGTAATTTCACTATACACACACAGGTACGGTGCGTTCCACACCCCTAGGGCACCACTACTCCAGTGATACGGTCCGTACACGCGTGTGTAGGGTCCGTATCACTATGGTAGTGTTGCCGTAGGCGTACGCCATGGTGATACGGTCCGTACATGCGTGTGTAGGGTCCGTATCACTATGGTAGTGTTGCGGTAGGCGTACGCCATAGGGATACGGTCCGTACACGCGTGTGTAAGGTCCGTATCACTATGGTAGTGTTGCCGTAGGCATACGCCATAGGGATACGGTCCGTACACGCGTGTGTAGGGTCCGTATCACTGTAGTAGTGTTGCCGTAGGCGTACGCCATAGGGATACAGTCCGTACATGCATGTGTAGGGGCCGTATCACTATGATGTACGCGTACGGCTACACTACTATAGTGATACGGACCCTACACACGCGTGTACGGACCGTATCACCATGGCGTACGCGTACGGCTACACTACCATAGTGATACGGACCCTACACACGCGTGTACGGACCGTATCCCTATGGCGTACGCCTACGGCTACACTACCATAGTGATACGGACCCTACACACGCGTGTACGGACCGTATCACCATGGCGTACGCCTACGGCTACACTACCATAGTGATACGGACCCTACACACGCGTGTACGGACCGTATCACCATGGCGTACGCATACGGCTACACTACCATAGTGATACGGACCCTACACACGCGTGTACGGACCGTATCCCTATGGCGTACGCCTATGGCTACACTACCATAGTGATACGGACCCTACACACACGTGTACGGACCGTATCACCATGGCGTATGCCTACGGCTACACTACCATAGTGATACGGACCCTACACACGCGTGTACGGACCGTATCACCATGGCGTACGCGTACGGCTACACTACCATAGTGATACGGACCCTACACACGCGTGTACGGACCGTATCCCTATGGCGTACGCCTACGGCTACACTACCATTGTGATACGGACCCTACACACGTGTGTACGGACCGTTTCACCATGGCGTACGCCTACGGCTACACTACCATAGTGATACGGACCCTACACACGCGTGTACAGACCATATCACCATGGCGTACGCCTACGGCTACACTACCATAGTGATACAGACCCTACACACGCGTGTACGAGCCGTATCACCATGGCGTACGCCTACGGCTACACTACCATAGTGATACGGACCCTACACACGCGTGTACGGACCGTATCACCATGGCGTACGCCTACAGCTACACTACCATAGTGATACGGACCCTACACATGCCCTCAGAGCGTGTGTACAGTGCGTTTCACACCTTACACTGGTGACAGGTGGCACTCAGAAAGGAATTGAGCTGTCATACTTGGCCAAGGCTGGACATCAAGTCATTGTCAGTGCAGTCCTACATGTCTCGGGCCTAGGTGTGTCAGGCTGTGATGTGGCACATATCTCCTCATGTTTGAACCCAATAGATGTGTGATGAGCTGTGTACACATGTCATGTGTGATGGTGCACTATGTGCCACACATCCCCTTCACACCTTTGACATGTGTGCATGTAGTACAGACTTGTTGAGCAATGCGTCACTGGCATGGCACAGTCGCCAACACCCGCAACTGTCCCCTGATGCCAGGTACACGGATTATTGCACCTGACATGTGACTACCGGCGTTGCACGATGTGAGTAGGTCATGTGTGTGTCATGTGTTCCCATAAGCTTCCTGTTGGTGTGCCGTCAAATGCATCTGCAGTTGCTGCATCCAACATGTGCCTGTGTGTAGATGGGCATGGCACACTATTGTGCACACCAGGACACATGTGGAATCAGACGTAACATGTGTATGTATGCATCGAACATGGACTTGCGAGACAAGGACATATCTGCGTAGTATCAATGTATGTGTGATCAGTCTTGACATGTACCCCTTCATGGCAAGGTGTGTGGTCTGTCCTTTTATCAGGGACATGTGACCTGTGCCTCTAGTGTTCCGCAACCTGTCTGTATGATAAACATCCTTCTTCTGCACATATGTGGATGTCTGTCACTCCTGTAATGCATCTGCCTGTTCACTTACACTGGCCCACAGCTAGTTTCATGCCATGTCATGTTGAGCTTGAGAATCCACGTTTGTAGCTGGCTCTTGGTAGGAGTGTCACCTGCCTGGCATACGTGTCCGGGATATATTGCACAGACCTGACTCTGTATGTAGCATATGTGTATTGGCTGTTTAACATGTGCTCAGTACATTGACATCGTTGTTGTACTGTACTCACTCTTCGTTGTCCCTTCCAAATTACTGCAGAGCTCCGCCTCTCCCCCGACCAATGCCAGACTTGGCTGCCCTGAGGGAACGTGACTGTATACGCCGCTACCGCTTCACCCAACGGTTGATTGCGAACTTGACCGCAAGGCTGGCACCACACCTCCAACCGCTACTCAGGTATCCTACTGCACTGACACCCATGATGAAGGTGATGGCAGCCCTACATTTCTTTGCCACGGGTACGTTTCAATATACCATAGCTCATGTTGGTGGCATGTCCCAGACCATGTTCAGCCGTGTCCTGCATGATTTTTTAGAGGCCATGTTGGTTCACCTGGATGAGTTTATTCATTTCCCAACTCCTGAGCAGTTGACAGGTGTCAAGGGTGACTTCTATGCCCTGGGAGGGATGCCCCATGTCATTGGGTCTATTGATGGGACACATGTGGCTTTGGTACCACCACAGGCACAGGAGGTAGCCTTTTGTAATCGCAAACATTACCACTCCATTAATGCCCTTGTGGTGTGTCTTGCTAACATGGTGATTTCCCATGTCTGTGCTCGTTTTCCAGGATCAGCACACGATGCCTACATCATGAGGCGTAGCAGGGTGCCTGAAATGATGCTGCAGCTGCGCAACGAACAAGCATGTCTTGTTGGTGGGTATACTCTGTTAGTCCTGTATTTAGCGACATCTTTCTGTCTTACTGCTTCTCCTGACCCACTTCTGTCCATGATGTTTCCATGTAGGGGACTCTGGCTATCCCAACATGCCATGGCTGATCACGCCTCTCCGCAACCCCAGAACGGCTGCCGATCACTGGTACAACAACGCCCATGGGCAGACCAGGCGAGTGATAGAGAGGACCTTTGGCCTCCTGAAGAGCCGATTCCGGTGCCTCCACAAGACCTGCGGCGCACTCCCATATGCACCGGTGAAGGTCTGTAAAATCTTCATCGTGTGCTGCATGCTGCACAACATGGCAGTGGAGAAAGCTGTGCCACTCATCCTGGATCCGGATGAGCAAGAACATCCACCCGTGAAGGATGAGGGGCTTGGTGACGAGGCAAGTGATGTTGAGGAGGAGGAGGAAGAGGAAATCCGGAGTCGGCTCATACGCAACTTCTTTGCTTAGTGGTGAGTTGCAGTGTCTGAGTGTGCACGCATTGAGCCTTGTGTGGCATGTGTTGCAATGTGTGGGCCCATCGGCATGTATGGCAAGTGAGTCAGAGGTGTGTTTGGATGTATCACTCGAGTGATGGTGTAATAAAAGAATGTCTTTCCTGAGACACTATTTTCACCTAGCATGTTGACAACCTTATACGTGTCGAGTACATGCCCATGCATGCAGATGTGCTTCTTTTGGCTAACTTCTTGTGTGTCTCTCATCCCCAGGTATTTGCGCATGCCGTCTGCTGGTGGCATTGTTGTGCTCCTGCTATTCCTCATGAATACAGCAACGTGTGCTGAATCAGCGTAACATGCACGGACATGTCGAAAATTCACCTTAGGGTAAGGGATGCAGCACGGCTTTTTGGGTGTGCTATTTGTTTTGAATGTGTGTGCACTGCTCCTGTTCATGTTTGGTTACTTTGCATACATGTAGAATCACCATGGGGCACATGACATGGAGCTGGATTCACCTGAATTGATAGTCACACTTGGTGACAGTCATCTGTAATGTGATTGTGGATTGTGATGAAGGCATCAATGTGTGTAACACTGCCCTCGGAAACATACGGGATGCACCGGGTTGACATAGTGTGGGACATCCCCATTAGAGGCTCAATGGTGAATAGCAGCCTCTCCGTGAGCAGCACGGGGTGTTTGCCTCAAACCCCTCACTTGTGTGCCAGTTCTATGGATTTCCTGCATCTGTGGTGCAAAGGGGGGTACCAGTGTAGGTCCCAAATGTTCATCCACATGACCTGTGCATCTGTTAATATAGATGCATTTGCCTTCCGGCAAACATGACTAATAAAGGTGTCCCTCAGCCTCCAAGGTGCCTCATCTCTGTAGATGCAGGTCTCTTGCCACTGTGCATGCAGCATGTCTGGCATAGTTATCACAGATTGTGCATATGAGTCTATGTGTAGAGTAGCAAGATGCAAGCTGTTTGTCAGGGATTATGATATGTATTGTGCATGATGTACATGGCTGTGTAGGTATTTTGGCTTCTCAGTCTCCACAACGGCCACTTTGCTGCATGTGCATCCATTGTCTGTATGTGTGCCATGTTGAACCAGACACTCCTTCCTTATCATACACCTTTTGCAGTAGTCCTTTCTGACATGCTTGTGTTTGTGTGCAACTTGTGGTATGGTTTTCAGGACATGGCGCATGCTGCTGCAGGCCCTGCAGCAAGGGCACACAGAATTTCTATATTTGGCCTCACACACACGCCTCTAAGACACACCCCCCTTCCTCCCTCCACCCATTCATTTTGGTGCAATCTGCTTGTGTGTGACACAGTTGCGGTGGCAAAGGCTGGACCGTCTGCACATGCTACGTGCACATTGCACGTGCCTCATGTCCTTGCATGTGCCAAATCACGCTACACCATGATTTTGAGGCTACCCACCAAGCAATGTCCATCCAATACATCTGTTGCATGCACTCAGGCATGCACTCATCGCCCACACAACATCTTTGCATAATGAGTGTGCAACTCCAACTGCCTACACAGCGCTGGCACGCCTTCCAGGCCCTGTCACACCAACCAGGTCATGTCCCTCCTACTCCCCACCGGCTCTGTACCCCAACAAGGCCATGGGAGTGGAACTCCCGGCCTCTACATGTAGTATGGTGTTGTTGTGGGACACATGGCACAGGTATCATGTCTCAGCGTATCAGTCTACAATGGATCCCCCTCTACACCATGACATGCGCACTGCATCTCATCATCATCTGGTGTCCCATTGCCAGCCAGGTGCTCCTCACCCTCCCCAAAGACGCAGTCCTTGCCAGTTCTCATATTGAATAATGCATGGTATCCATTGGCAGGTGGCTGAACGTCGGCCACCTGATGCTGGACTTGTACACGACTGAGGTGTTCATCTGCGGATTGTCCCCTTACAGCTGGGTCAACTGCTTGTGTCCCACCCGCAAGGGCCCTGCACAGGCACACAGTGTCCACGCACACGAGCTGGTGTGCATCATGGATTGCTTGCTCACATGTGCTATGCTGATCACCAGCATCTGTACCTCAGGCTTCAGCACACTCTGCATTATGCACAAGATCCACAGTTCAATCCACATCAAGGCAAGACAGACCATCCCCCAGGTCAACTACAACATCCGTGTCTAATCCTACCCTGCACTCTACGGAGAAGTACGTTACAACTCCCATGAGACTTGTCCACATCCAGGGTGCATCTGCACAGCTCTGCTTCAACATCCGGCAACCCATCCACATCACCGTCCAACAGAGATAGCTGCAATGGATCACTGTCAGCTGCAGGATGACCTTCACAATCCACGCCCACACTCAGGATGCAGCCCACGACCACGACCCCAACACAACCTTGTGGCACTGTCATCCAAGACCCCATTGTGCCATCTCTATGCATCCAACCTTGGCCTGGCCACCATTCTCCACATCCACCTGACTCCAGCATGCAGGACATAGTTCTCCCACCTGGCTACACATACCTGGGACTCCCACCCCATGACACTCCACATGATCCCTGACCTCTGCGCATGACTGTTGCTCTTTGAAATAGGTCTGTCCGCACAGTTGTGCAGGCACGCCCTCAGCTGGTTGGGCCCATCACGGGTGAGTATGGTGCTCCATGTCTGTATTGGATGATACATTGTGACCCATGTGTGTCCTGTGCCAGACTAAGACCCCAGGGTATGCATGGTTGGAGTTACTTCAAAACTCAGGCATGGTTTGACTTTCCAACACACACATGTTATGGAATAATGCAAAATGACGGCATCATCTCGTGATTTTTTTGGTTTTTATTTGTGGTGGGGTACGTGTTTGGGGGGATGTAAAGAGGTGCTCGCCGGTTGTCTGTAATCCAAAGTTCACAGGGGGAGTTGGGAGTCCATGCCACAGTCTTTGTCAACATTGGTCAGACAGTGACCAGCAAGTCCATGTGGCAGAGAATGTCATTGGATGAGGTGCTGCTGTTGCGCCAGAGGGCCAGGTGCCAGGCCAGGTGACCTGGGAGATGGTGATGGTCCGCTGACTCTCACGGTCTTTTGCGTGGACGACCCACCTTCCTCCGGGGACCCTCAGAAGCAGGCCGTGACGATGTCTGTGATGCTCCGTCGGATGAATCCTCCTCCTCCTGATCCCTCCCTGTGGCTGGTGGTGATCTTCGCCTGGTCGCACAGGGAGGGTTGCCCATGTTTTCGGCAATCCGACGGAGTACACGGGTCATGTCCGTTTGCACCGCCACGAGCTCAGCCAGTCTTGCCTCCATCCGTCCTTGGTGTTGCTGTTGACTGGCATATTGCTCGGCCTGCAGGTTCTTAATCTCATTGAGGGTCTCCACGGCCTGGCTGATGCCCCTGGTGTCACGCCGGTATGTGTCCAGGATGTTGGGTGTGGTGTGATTTGTCATTGGGTCTACCAGGTGATGTGGCTATCCCCTCATGGTGCGTGCTGGCATGACAGTGAATGTGAGTTCCTGTGGTAGGTAGGTGGCATGTGGAGTTGGTGTTTGAGTGTACAGTGGTCACAGGATTGCCTTGTGCTGTCTACAGCGGGGCCAAGTGTCATCTACCTTGTCTGTACTTGGCAAGTCCCTGTGCATTGTGCATGGTGCATGGGTATGTCCCTTGGCCACAGCTTTCAACACTTTTCCTATGTGTGACACACTCTTTGTTGTTGCATCATTTTTTAACGCAGTGAGCAGTGTAGCGAGCGTGCTTAGCGAGCGATGCAGAACTGGCTTACGTGTTGCACTGTACGTGGGCAAATGGTGCTTTTTCATATCTATTGGAGAATGCAGGTAGGTAACTTATGCATTTGTGACTGGGTTCTAACAAACACAGTGAGTGGGTATACTGGGTGTAAGGTTAGGTTTGTGCCTGCAGCAAGGATCTACTCGTGCACAGTTTGACACATGGCCCAGTGATTTCCTAATGAAAACGGGGTGTTTCACGCACTGCCAGACCTTGTCAACATGCACACAGTCCCCCTGCTGACGAGCGGACATGCCCACCCACCCAAGGGTGATTTAGTCTCCCTCTGTTTCCCTCTCTCCCTCCCTCTGTCACCCTCTTCCCTCTGTCTGTCTCCCTCAGTCGGCCTCTGTTGCCCTCTGTCTCCCTCCCTCTCTCTCCCTCTCCCTCTGTCTGTCTGTCACCCTCTGTGTCCTCAGCCCAGCATCCTGGGCACACACACTTTGCAGGTCTTTCAAAGGCCATTGGCTTGTTCATGTGGCTTTGTTTAGAATCTCCCGGCCCCCATTGGGCAGAGTGTCTCTGAGTCTGCGCTGCTGCGGCGGCGTGTGCTGACACTCTTTCACAGTGATGCCTCTTCATTAGCTGCAGTTATGTGCAAATTGGGCCTTTATACCCATGTCATCCTGCGACACGGCCACCATTTGCAGGCGACACAGTACAGTGTCGGGACACACTGTTTGTATAGCTCTGCCCTAGGCCATATGGGCTGAGGGCATTGGTGTCTGCTTCTGAGTTGCGCAATGCTTTTTTGGAGGCCCACCCTCCCGGCATCACGGACATCCTGTCTTGTGTTGGTGTTTTGTGTGGCCTGTGACTTGGCATGGCCTTGCTTGGTGCATGGGGCATGTAGCCGCTAGTGGCATGTGCGTGTTTTTGGAGTGTGGTTGTGTCCGGTGATGGCTTTGGGGTAGTTGCGTGCATTATTGGGAGTTGGGTTGTTGATGCGGTTCCCCCCATGTGAGGTGAGTTGTTTGTGTACTCACCAGGCTCGGCGACTCCTTCTACTCCGTGTACTCCCACCGGCGGCAGCGTGCACATCACCTTCTCCTCCCAGGGATGGTAGTGTACCGGTCTGCGGGGCGGGCCACCTTCAGTGATGTTCCCCTTGGTTGTATTCGTCAGAAATTTTGCGGCGGACCGTCCTCCGCAGATCGTACCACCTGGCTTGGCATTCATGCCTGGTCCTTCTGATGGCCGCAACAGCATTCACCCTGTCAACGATCCTCTGCCACATGGCTGATTTTTCTGCTATGCTGGTCTGTCTGACCAATGTTCCAAAGAGCTGTGGCTCGACTCTGATGATTTCGTTGACAGGGATCTCCAGCTCCGCTGTTGTGAACTTTGGATTCTTGTCTGTGGGCATGGTGTGGGGTGTGGGTGTGGATGGTTGTGGGTGTGGGTGTGTGGTTGTGAAGGTGTGTGTGTGTGAATGTGATGAGGGGGTGTTTGTGAAGGTGGTTGTGTGAAGGTGTGCAAGTGTAAGGTGTAGTCAAGGTTCAAGTATGGTGCTGTGGGTTGTCTGTGGGGTCTGGCAGCTGTGGGTCTGTTGCAAAGGCTCATGGTTTGTGTGTGTGGGCCCTTTTTATTGGTCCATTTGTGGGTGTGGCTGTGTTTGAACTTTGGGTGGGTGTGTTATAAGGAGTGGTTGTGTTTTGGGCCTCTGTTTACCGGTTCGGCTGTTGCAGGTCAGTGTATTGGATGTATTTGGGCTTGTTGGACGTGTTTTGTGGTGTTGTGCGATTCGAATTGACTCTCCTTGTGGTGTTTTGCAGTGTCCTGGTTCTGTACATGT
Organism: Triturus cristatus; assembly: GCF_964204655.1. Classification (NCBI taxonomy): domain Eukaryota; kingdom Metazoa; phylum Chordata; class Amphibia; order Caudata; family Salamandridae; genus Triturus; species Triturus cristatus. The sequence goes on from NC_140592.1 coordinate 2,722,855, forward strand.
GTTTTTCGCGTCTGTACGGTGCGTACATCGGCCATGTTGTTGTACAGTGCTCGCATTTGCTATGGCTTGGTACGACTTGTACATGCGCAATGCTGGGTGAGTGTACCCCCACCCCCGTAGGTACGGTGCGGACCCACACCCCCGTAGGTATGGAGCATACTCCCAGCCCCCCCGTATGTACGCGCCGTACCCCCAGCCCCCGTATGGACGGTGCGTACCCCCACCCCGTAGGTATGGAGCGTACCCCCACCCCCGTAGGTACGGTGTGGACCCCCAGCGCTACATGCTGGGGGTCCGCACAGTACATACGGGGGTGGGGGTACGCTCCGTACCTACGGGGTGGGGTGGGGGTACGCTCCGTACCTACACGGGGTGGGGGTACGCTCCGTACCTACGCGGTGGGGGTACGCTCCGTACCTATGGGGGTGGGGTGGGGGTACGGCGCGTACATGGGGGGCTGGGGGTACGGCGCGTACTTGGGGGGTGGGCTGGGGGGGTGTTCGGCGCGTATGCGGGCACATGTTTGGACGTCTCCATGGTTGCTATGGGAGTTCGCTCCGTACGGTGTTTTTTCCATACGGTTGTGCATTCGGACGGACGGGACGGATCGTACTTGCGCGCTCGGACTTCAGTTTCCCGATTTGTACGTAAAACTGTCCGGGGACGTGTCGGACACTTTTTCCGACCCGAGGACGTGTCGGGGAATTTTCCCAATGCGATTCGTATGGATTTTTTCACATACGAATCGTACTTGCCAGTTTGTACGGGACTTGTACGATTCGTACGTAAAAAAATCCCGATACGATTCGTACGGGGAATTTTTTTAACGGATCGGAATCGACCCCTAGGTGTGTGGCTCGATGCTACTGTAAAGACTGCAAGCTTTATTGAGTTCATGGGGAGGGAGGTGGGTTATGTTATGTTTAAACATTGGTCTAATATGCAAAATCGAGGACTGGACTGTAGGATACACTACTACGGTGTTGTTACCTGCATTTCTGCGAAGAGACTAAGGCATATGTTATGGTAATGATAGGACAGGCACTGTAAGCAGAGATTATGATGCACCGAAAACTCCTGTACCTCAGTTATTTGATATGATGGACACATTGCATGGGATATAGTGAAATGCTTAAGATATGCAGCCATACATTATGTATATGGAAAGAGATTGTATTGACCAAATTTCAATAAAATATGTTTAAAAAAAAAAAAAACTTCCCTTGGTGCCCTGGGGGAGGTTTTTTGCTTCCTCGCACACTGGTATGGGAACTTATCATCTAAGGTTGGATATGGCTCTTATGGTGAATGTTCCCCCCTTTTAGGGTAGGGAGGGGAATTAGACAGGGCTGTGTACTGGCTCCCCTTTTGTTTTGTTTAATGGTGTTGATGGTGCTCTGCAGCCTGATGTTCCCAGCGTCGCCTGACGCCCCATTTCTGTGTTGTTACACGCCAATGCTGTTTTATTATCTAGGACACACATTGGCCTGCAGAAGCTGATGAATGCATTTGGGGACTTTAATCCAAGAAAATGGTGATTAACAAAACCAAAACCTATACAATGGCATGCAGGAAAAAAGCACTAAAATGCAGACCCTTCTTTATTGGGGATTGCTTCTGTTACCAGGGGATTTTATGCTCGAGCAACGGAGCCTGGTCCCAGCAGGTCCTAAATGCCAGATCCAAGATGAGCAGAAATTGTTGTGGGATTTTTAGGTTTTGCCACATATTGGGTCGTTGACCTGTTAAGGAGATGTTTGATATATACAAGGCTAGAGGGGTGTACACTGCTACTATATGGGAAGGATAGTGGGTTCTACCCCTAGTAACGCCCTCCAGGTAGAGGAAAACAATTTTCTAAAACATCTGTCATGCTGACCTATTCTGGCTTCATGTCTGATTGTGCATAAAGAGATTGATTTGCAGGATCTGGAGGAGCTGCTTTAATTAAAACCTTTTTTATTACGGCTTTCCATATGGTGTAAAGAGGAAACGCGTTTTAGGGACTCGATTATTTTAGACTGTCTTACCTTGGATAACGTTTCTTATATTCCTTGGCTCTCATACATGAATGGATCTTTTAGCACCTTATTTATTATGTCTGCCCTGATCGGATACGAGCAGGGACACTTCTTTATTTGGTTGCTTTCCCTTATATGAAGATACGCCCACTGGACATGATGTCCTGTCCCTGTGATGGTCGGTCTCAGCAAAGCACTCAACACTTTCTGTTGTTTTTTTACTTCTACAAGAATCTCAGGAGTTATCTGCCTGCGTTTGTGCTAGGCAGCCAGATTTAGCACTAGGGGAAATGCAGGGGTCCGCCGCATTCGTGTGATAATGTTCTGGTTTCTCCTTTGTTTGAGGGATCACTGGATCTCTTTGACCTTAAAAGCTCCCTCTTTGGCTTTCTCTATATGGTTACTTTTATAATCTCTACTTAAAGACCGGCATTCCACATGATCTATAATTGTCATAAAATTCCCGTTTTTACAGTACTCTCACTAGCACCATTTCAACATCATGTCCCGAATGTACTTGTGACGCAGATCGGCCACTGACTGCATGTAGTGCAGCATTACAGGCAGCAATCTCTTTTCTGAAGGTTCTGCTCTATAAATGTATTTTTCTGTAAACGGGTTCCATCGCAAAAAAACGTCACAGATGTTCTGGTGACATTCATATTTGATTTAATATAGGAGGAATTGTTATTAAGATATGCATGAATATCTTAATAGTAATTATTGAAAGTAAGTACCCGTTTTAGTACTGCACAGAGTAACTAGTGGTAACTATGAATCTTTACAGCTGGGCCGCTGCAGAGACTGGATAGTGAACAGTGGCAACTGGTGACCATTAAAAGTCGTTTGCTGGAATCCTTGACTTGAATTTCCAGTGAGTGAGATTGGGACGTTTGGCTAAATTGCACTGGTAATCAACAATAGATAGTTCTGCTGGGTATCGCAGGAGCTATGTAACTCCAGATAGACCTGGAATGGCTGGATCTCACAGGAGCTATGTAACTCCAGATAGACCTGGAATGGCTGGATCTCACAGGAGCTATGGAACTCCAGATAGACCTGGAATGGCTGGATCTCACAGGAGCTAAGTAACTCCAGATAGACCTGGAATGGCTGGATCTCAAAGGAGCTATGGAACTCCAGATAGACCTGGAATGGCTGGATTTCACAGGAGCTATGGAACTCCAGATAGACCTGGAATGGCTGGATCTCACAGGTGCTATGGAACTCCAGATAGACCTGGAATGGCTGGATCTCACAGGAGCTATGGAACTCCAGATAGACCTGGAATGTCTGGATCTCACAGGAGCTATGGAACTCCGGATAGACCTGGAATGGCTGGATCTCACAGGAGCTAAGTAACTCCAGATAGACCTGGAATGGCTGGATCTCACAGGAGCTATGGAACTCCAGATAGACCTGGAATGGCTGGATCTCACAGGAGCTGTGGAACTCCAGATAGACCTGGAATGGCTGGAGCTCACAGGAGCTGTGCAACTCTAGATAGACCTGGAATGGCTGGATCTCACAGGAGCAATGTAACTCCAGATAGTCCCAGTGGATCACTGACAGAATATCGACGGACAGAATATCGAGCTACAGGAATATCGAGTCTACAATATCGATGGACAGAATATCGACGGAATATCTCTACAATGGTAAGTCCAAAAATATCGATACCAAAATATCGTTGTTTAAAATATTGTTTTTTTAAATGTCTTAAAAATAATATAAATTTTTTAAATAATAAATATAATTAATAAAAACATAGTTAGAATTATAAAAAAATGTTAAAAACTGATAAATGATAAATGTAATATAAAACAAACCTAAACATACTTTTTTTAATATATATTAACTTAATAATAATAAATAATTATTTTATTTAATTATAAAATGTTAGAAACACAAGAAAAGTTATAAATACATTTATATATATGTATAAAACTGTAATATAAATATAAAAATAAAATATATATATAATAAATTCAAATTTAATATTAATATTTATTTTTAAGAAAATATTTTACACTACAATAATTATAAAAGTAGGGAAATGTTGGATAGCGTAGGGGATAAAATTGCTATTCCCACACCAGTGACAGCAACAGTAGGGAAAGTGTAGGATAGCGGAGGGGAATAATTTACTATTCCCACTCCAATGAGTGCAACAGTAGGGAAAGTGTTGGATAGCAGGTATGTACAAATTACTATTCCCACTCTAGTGAGTGCAACAGTAGGGAAAGTGTTGGATAGCTGGTGGGTAAAAATTACTATTCCCACTCCATCGAGTGCAATAGTAGGGAAAGTGTTGGACAGCGGGTATGTAAAAATTACTATTCCCACCCCAGTGAGTGCAACAGTAGGGAAAGTGTTGGATAGCGGGTGGGTAAAAATTACTATTACCACTCCAGCGAGTGCAACAGTAGGGAAAGTGTTGGATAGCGGAGGGGAATCATTTAGGATTCATACTCCTGCAAAATAATTAACATTAATTAACAAATAATACATTTTTCAAAAATAATTTACTTCCCACTAAATTCCCCTATAAACGTCACCACCAATATTGTTAAATATTACACAAATACCATAATTATTTAACAATTAATTAATTAACTAATAACAATTAACAAGCAAATTAAAAACAATCAAAAATAAATTAGTTCACACAATTAACACTATAAAATACCTTTATATAAATATTGAATCGAAAAAAATAATAAAAATGTTATTAAAATTAAATTACTTCCCACCCTACTCCTCTATCAACCCACAACCAACAAATAATAAAATTACACAATTAATATATTTACCAATTATTTATTAATAATTAATATCCAATTAGAAACTAATTAATACAAAATAACACAATTAACAATATAAAATATTAATTACATAATTGGTAATTAATAACATTAGTAATTAATTAATTTTGATTAAATTACTTCCCACCCTATTCCCCTATAAACCCACAATCAACTCATAAAAAAAGACACAATTAACATATGTATCAAGTATTTATTAATAATTAATATCCAATTCATAACTAATTAATAAACAAATACCACAATTATCAATATAAATTATTAATTACATAAATAATAATTAATACAATTATTAATTAATTAGTTATAATTACATTACCTCCCACCCTATTCCCCTATAAACCCACAACCTGCTACGGAATTCAAACGCAATATTTATGTTTTAAAAAAATGAATAACTTCTAAACAATTCTTAATAAATATATTAGAATTAAATTACTTCACACCCTATTCCCCTATAAACCCACAACCTGCTACAGAACTGAAATACGCAAAAATTAATTAACATAAAATTAATTACTTGTAAAAAATTCAAACATACATTACAATAATAAGCTATACTTTTAACACATATACTAACATACAAAACACAAAACAAAATTGATATTATTAACAACGATATTTTTACTAACGATATTACTAACATCGATATTATTTAAAACAATATTTCTTACCTGAATGTCGATATTCCGGTCGATAATATTCTTGACGGTCAATATTCTGTCATATCGATATTTAAACATCGATATAATGGTATATCGATATTTAGACATCGATTTTATGTCTGCATACCAGTCCCAGTATGGCTGGATCTCGCAGGAGCAATGTAACTCCAGATAGTCCCGGAATGGCTGGATCTCACAGGAGCTATGTAACTCCAGATAGACCTGGAATGGCTAAATCTCACAGGAGCTATGTAACTCTAGATAGACCTGGAATGGCTGGATCTCACAGGAGCTGTGTAACTCCAGATAGACCAGGAATGGCTGGTTCTCACAGGAGCAATGTAACTCCAGATAGTCCCAGTATGGCTGGATCACACAGGAGCTTTGTAACTCCAGATAGTCCCGGAATGGCTGGATCTCACAGGAGCTGTATAACTTCAGATGGTCGTGGAATGGCTCGATCTCACGGGAGCTATGTAACTCCAGATAGTCCCAGTATGGCTGGATCTCACAGGAGCTATGTAACTCCATATAGGACTGGAATGGCTGGATCTCACAGGAGCTATGTAACTCCAGGTAGTCCCAGTATGGCTGTATCTCCCAGGAGCAACGTAACTCCAGATAGTCCTGGAATGGCTGGATCTCACAGGAGCAATGTAACTCCAGAAAGTCCCAGTAAGGCTGGATCTCACAGGAGCAATGTAACTCCAGATAGTCCCGGAATGGCTGGATCTCACAGGAGCTGTATAACTTTAGATAGTCATGGAATGGCTGAATCTCACAAGAGCTATGTAACTCCAGATAGTCCCAGTAGGGCTGGATCTAACAGGAGCAATGTAAGTCCAGTTAGTACCGGAATGGCTGGATCTCACAGGATCTGTGTCACTTTAGATAGTCGTGGAATGGCTGGATCTCACAGGAGCTATGTAACTCTAGATAGTCCCAGTATGGCTGGATCTCACAGGTGTCAAGCCCAGTACCTGAATCTAGATTCTTCCACAGGAGCCGAACGGCTGAAGTTCCTCGATGATTTTTTCCCAACTCCCCAATGCCCCTAAACCAGAATCTCTCTGATATCAGAAGCAGGGGGGAAAGGGGAATGGGACAGAAAGAGAGACTGCCACACCGGTGTCTTCGTTGGATGCTACCCAGGTAGGGACTTTCTGCACCTGCAAAATTTAGCACTAAATTATTACAGCTCTGAACGCCTAACGTACCCTCTAATCCTTGCAATTCTACACTTCTAGTACAGAATGGTTACCTTGTCTTGTGTGGAACCTTGCCTCTCTCTGGTAATATGTGCTTTCCAAAGTAATACTCTTTAATATCAAAAATGTCTTATACACATTCATTCAGCAGGAGACAAAGTTCTGGAGATGGCACTGCAGAGTTGGTGATGTCGGTAAGTAACAATATATATATATATATATATTCCTGCCTACTAGTTGAGTTGAGTGCTGGTAAAACCCCTACTGCAAGAGATGAGGAGTACTCCGGAGATTTTAAGTAATAGGTCGTTTTTTTAAGAATCACAGTCACTGCTAATGAATAGCATCTTCTCATAAGCAAATGTCTCTACTGAGTTTCCAAAAGAATTGTCTTTAATTTTGTGTGAAAAATTACAAGCTCCCAAAAAGAAGTAGGAACACAGGAACGATAATTCTGAGACAACTGAAGGTTTTTTTTCTGACCAAACTATAAAGCACTAACGAGTGCTGTCTCACATAAAAGGATACGTTCTCTGGAAGCTGGTGCGATGAGGGAAGCGGAAACTCTCTCTCAGGAATTACAGAAAAAACACCTCACCAAGGTGTCACTGTATGATGCGAGCGTAGAACCTCGCAGAAAATTCAGTTTGGAGATTCAAATGAGTCTGGAATCAAACAGGAAAAAACGGCGCGTTCTGAGGAGAAAAAGAACGCATAGCAGCCGGCGAAGGTATTCAGTTGAAGTGCGCCGGTAATCAGGTGAGCGCGCTCGATACAGCTGAGCTGTAAAAACATGGGTGCAACACTAGAGCGCTAACCCAATAACCAAGGCCGCCATGTTGGAACAGTGTGAGGTGCTTGATGTTCTCTAACTATAATTTTGCAATTTGCCTCGCCACTAACTGAGACCAATTAATGGGGGAGTGCAACTGGAAATAACCCTGCTTGAGATTGAATGTAGGACCTAATCGCTTAGGTTCTAAACTACCTTGACCAATCCTGACAGTACCCCCCACCAAAACCCCCTCTCTAGGTTTCTGTGGATTAGTCTGGTGGAATTCTCTTATTAGTCTCGAAGCATGAACGTTTGAACTGGGCTCCCATGATCTTTCTTCCGGGCCAAAACCCTTCCAGTCAACCAAATAAAATAATTGACCCTTCTTGCATTTGGAATCTAGTATTCTCTTAACTTCAAATTCCTCTTCTGATTGTACTTGAATGGGAACTGGTGGTGACGAACGTCTCAAGTTAGAGGGACTTCTTTTTACTAAAGAGACATGGAAGGTCGGGTGAATCTTAAACTTACTAGGAAGTCTGACCTTAACACTAACAGGATTCACCATCTTGTCTACAGGATAAGGACCCACAAATCTAGGTTGAAATGTTCTATTTCCTCTCAACCTCATATGTCGAGTAGAAATCCAAACCTGATCTCCTGGCTTAAAAACTGGGCTAACCTTTCGTCGTTTGTCTGCCTGCTTCTTATGTGCATTCTTGGATTTAACTAGGTTCTCTGAAGCCTTTTGATACGCTTCTTGCAACTTCTGTATAACTTCTCCAGCTACAGGAACCTCCACCTCAGCCTTACCTAGCAGCATATTTGGATGTCTCCCTGAGTTCAAATAAAAGGGGGAGTAACCAGTAGATGAATGAATTGAGTTATTGTATGCAAATTCAGCAGTTCCCAGAAAATTCGGCCACTCTCCCTCCTGATCCATTAAATAGAGACGTAGATATTGCTCTAGATCCTGGTTAACTCTCTCAGTTTGACCATCAGTCTCTGGATGAAAACTGGTGGACAAACGAGAGTCAACACCTAGCCCCTTCAGAAAGGATCTCCAAAATCGGGACGCAAATTGGGGGCCCCGATCAGAAATCACAACTTTGGGAATCCCATGGAGTTTCACTATGTTGTGAATGAACAGGTTCGCCAATTGGGAAGCATTTGGAAGGGCCTTTAGAGGAATGAAATGGCTCATTTTAGAAAAATGGTCCGCAATGACCCAGATAACAGAGTACCCTTGACTGGAAGGCTGATCTACAATGAAATCCATAGAAACTGTATGCCATGGGTAGGGAGCTACAGGCAAAGGCATGAGAAGACCCTGTGGAGTTTGACTATCTACCTTTCCTTTAACACACTGTTCACAGGTAGCCACATGCTGCCTCACTTGAGCTTCCATGCCGGGCCAACGAAATGATCTTTTCAAGAGTTCCAAAGTCTTTTTTACACCCTTATGTCCTGCCAATGGGTGGTCATGAAATAGTTGAATAACCTCTTTCCGGAGGTCCTTATTTGGCACAAAAGGTTTTCCTTGGAAAAAAGGTTTACCACCCTTTATTTCTCGCTCTGGTCCTTTCAACTTCCAAGATTCTAACTCACTAGAGGGGAGGTTCTCCTTGATCCTTTCTTCAAGTTCCTCGTAGACTGTGGTGCTCACAATTTTTTCTTCTGGGATTATATGCCCTTGTTTTACTTCATCTTTCCCATCACCAACATTCAAACGAGATAACGCATCGGCCTTTCCATTTACTGAACCCGGCTTGTAGGTCAGGACAAAGTTGTAATCAGCAAAAAAGAGTGACCACCTGAGTTGCCTTGGAGTGAGAGTTCTGGCTGATTTCAAAAACTGTAAGTTTCGATGGTCAGTGAACACTGTTATTACATGTTTTGCCCCAAATAGGTAATGTCTCCACTCTTGAAAAGCATCCTTTACCGCCAGCAATTCCTTGTCTGCAATGGAGTAGTTAATCTCTGCAGCTGATAACTTACGAGAACGATAAGCCACTGGATGGAGTTGGCCAGTATCCTTATGCCGTTGAGAGAGAACGCCTCCAATAGCCAAGTTGGAGGCATCTGCTTCCACAAAAAATGGTCCAGTCAAATTTGGATGTTGCAAAACAGGTGCCGTAATGAAGGTTTCTTTCAGTAATTGGAAAGCCTTTTCGGTTTCTGCGTTCCACACAAACTTTTCATCCTTTTTAAGCAATCGTGTAATGGGACTGACTTTCTCAGAAAAGTTTTGAATAAATCTTCGGTAGAAATTGGCAAATCCCAGGAAACTCTGTATCTCCTTTACTGATCGTGGAGCAGGCCAATCCTTAATGGCCTTCACTTTTGTGTCATCCATGGATACTCCTTCAGGCGAGAGAATGTAACCAAGAAATTCTATCCGTGTAGAATTGTAAACACATTTCTCCAACTTTACAAACAGCTGATGTTCCAGTAGACGCTCCAAAATTGCTCGGACATGCTGCACTTGCTCTTTTAAATTTTTGGAAAAAATGAGAATGTCATCAATATATACTACGGCAAAGCAGTCCAAAAATTCTCGTAGTATATCATTTACAAAATGCTGAAAAGCTGACAGGGCATTGCATAGGCCGAAAGGCATAACTTGATATTCGAATAGCCCAAATCGAGTTCTGAACGCTGTCTTCCACTCATGTCCTTCAGCCATACGAACCAAATGATATGCCCCTCGTAAATCCAATTTGGTGTAAACTTGAGCCTCTTTAACTTGATCCAAAAGTTCAGAGATCAAAGGTAAAGGATATCTATTCTTTTTTGTGACCAAATTTAATGCACGATAGTCAATACAAGTTCTTAAACTCCCATCTTTCTTTGGAATAAAAAAAAAGAGGGGAGGAGACCGGTGACTGGGACGGACGGATGAATCCATCGGCAAGATATTGATCTAAATAGTCCTTTAAATGCTTGTTCTCAGCTTCTGATAACGCATAAATGCGACTATAAGGTAAGGAAGCTCCTGGTTCCAATTCTATCTTGCAATCATACTCCCGATGTGGGGGTAATTTCATGGCTTCTCTTTCATTGAAAACTGCTTCCAGATCTTGATACTCTTCAGGAATACTTTGTATTTCTACGGCACAAATCATACGAGTCTGTTTCGCTAAACAAACAGATGGAGATAGTCGAGATTCAATTTTGTCGGAATCAAAACAATGCTTAGCACAATATTCTGAATTCAATTCTATTGTTCTTTTTGCCCAATCAATTTTCGGATTGTGCTCAGTAAGCCAGGGAAGTCCTAGAATCAACTGGAATTGCGGGGCATCAATCAGGTTGAAACATATTATACTTCGATGTTTCTCTGGACCCAACATCGTGACTTCTTCCGTGTCATAGGTAATAGGTCCAGAAGAGAGGTTGGTGCCATCCACAGCTCTCACTGGCTCCGGTTTTTCTTTTTCGACAAAATATATTCCTAAAGACTTGGCGAATTGAATATCACAGAAATTTCCAGTAGCTCCGGAATCAATCATTACCGAAACTTCCTCCACCTTGATCTCTCGAAACAAAATTTGACTGGAAATGATTAAATGAGGAGCAGACGACTGAAGGGTGTTCACTAACTGCTGAATGTTTGGAGTTGTCTCTTGTACAGCTCCCACCAGAGCAACTCCGCCTACTGATGGGGCCTGTCTTTTACCCATGATGAATTCTTAGGCTTCTTTGGACACTCCTTAACAAAATGGCCCGCACCGCCACGATACATGCACAACTTCCCTTGACGTCTTTTTTCACGTTCCTCTGGACTCAAGGGCCCACGTACCGTACCTATTTGCATAGGTTCTTCTGTAGTGCCGTGTTCACTGGTCTTTGGTGCTTCGGATTTCATCCTGTCAAATCTAGGTGGAAACTGTTGGATTTCTTTCCGCCGCTCACTCCTTCTTTCAAATTGACGCTGATCTATCTGCAGAACCAGATCAATTAATTCCGATACATTGGTGGGCCTCTTTGGAATCTGAGCTAGGCCATCCTTCAACTCATCTCTTAGACCTCTGTAAAAAATTGCAGCTCGTTTTGAATCGGGCCAATTTGTTTCTACAATTAGTTTATTAAACTGAGCCAAATAGGCCACCAACTCACGATTTCCTTGTTTCAGGTCTAACAGCTCATTGTCTGTCGTCTGAGAGATGGTTCTGCGATCAAAAATCCGTAGAAACTCAGCCTTGAAACCTTCAAAATTGTAAAGGACTGGATCATTCGTATTCACCAAAGGCATGGACCAGGCAGCAGCATCTCCGCTCAAGTAAGACAGCATGAAAGCAACCTTAGATTGATCCTCTTTAAAGATGATGGGCTTACACAGAAAGTGTAATGAGCACTGTGTGAGGAAAATTTGAGCCCTATGAGGATCTCCCTGAAATCTCTCTGGAGGAGCTAGCGGAATCGTGGGAGACATGGCATGGATCACTTGAGTAGTTAACTCAGAAGTCGAGGAAGAAGGGGTAAATGTTGCGGGTTTCTCCTCACTGAAATTTGGACTTGGGCTAATAGCTAGTTCATAATTCTTTGTCTTAAATAACTAGCCTCTTGATTTGATTTTCTAACCTCCTCCCTAGTTTCACTCAATTGCTTTTGTAAGCCTTCTAATATTGATGCCAATGTCTTGACATCAAAACCTTCAGCCATTCTGCTCGGGTGGAGTGAATAGGTAGGGCACTTCAATCTGTCAAGCCCAGTACCTGAATCTAGATTCTTCCACAGGAGCCGAACGGCTGAAGTTCCTCGATGATTTTTTCCCAACTCCCCAATGCCCCTAAACCAGAATCTCTCTGATATCAGAAGCAGGGGGGAAAGGGGAATGGGACAGAAAGAGAGACTGCCACACCGGTGTCTTCGTTGGATGCTACCCAGGTAGGGACTTTCTGCACCTGCAAAATTTAGCACTAATTTATTACAGCTCTGAACGCCTAACGTACCCTCTAATCCTTGTAATTCTACACTTCTAGTACAGAATGGTTACCTTGTCTTCTGTGGAACCTTGCCTCTCTCTGGTAATATGTGCTTTCCAAAGTAATACTCTTTAATATCAAAAATGTCTTATACACATTCATTCAGCAGGAGACAAAGTTCCGGAGATGGCACTGCAGAGTTGGTGATGTCGGTAAGTAACAATATATATATATATATATTCCTGCCTACTAGTTGAGTTGAGTGCTGGTAAAACCCCTACTGCAAGAGATGAGGAGTACTCCGGAGATTTTAAGTAATAGGTCGTTTTTTTAAGAATCACAGTCACTGCTAATGAATAGCATCTTCTCATAAGCAAATGTCTCTAGTGAGTTTCCAAAAGAATTGTCTTTAATTTCGAGTGAAAAAATTACAAGCTCCCAAAAAGAAGTAGGAACACAGGAACGATAATTCTGAGACAACTGAAGGTTTTTTTTCTGACCAAACTATAAAGCACTAACGAGTGCTGCCTCACATAAAAGGATACGTTCTCTGGAAGCCGGTGCGATGAGGGAAGCGGAAACTCTCTCTCAGGAATTACAGAAAAAATACCTCACCAAGGCGTCACTGTATGATGCGAGCGTAGAACCTCGCAGAAAATTCAGTTCGGAGATTCAAATGAGTCTGGAATCAAACAGGAAAAAACGGCGCGTTCTGAGGAGAAAAAGAACGCGCAGCAGCCGGCGAAGGTATTCAGTTGAAGTGCGCCGGTAATCAGGTGAGCGCGCACGATACAGCTGAGCTGTCAAAACATGGGTGCAACACTAGAGCGCTAACCCAATAACCAAGGCCGCCATGTTGGAACAGTGTGAGGTGCTTGATGTTCTCTAACTATAATTTTGCAATTTGCCTCGCCACTAACTGAGACCAATTAATGGGGGAGTGCAACTGGGAACAACCTTGCTTGAGTTTGAATGTAGGACCCAATCGCTCAGGTTCTAAACTACCTTGACCAATCCTGACAACAGGAGCTACTTGACTCCAGATAGTCCTGGAATGGCTGGATCTCACAGGAGCTATGTAACTCCAGATAGTCCCGGTATGGCTGGATCTCACAGGAGCAATGTAACTCCAGATAGTCCTGGAATGGCTGGATCTCACAGGAGCAATGTAACTCCAGATAGCCCTGGAATGGCTGGATCTCACAAGAGCTATGTAACTCCAGATAATCCTGGAATGGAAGGATCTCACAGGAGCTATGTAACTCCAGATAGTCCTTAAACGGCCGGATCTCACAGGAGCTATGTAACTCTAGATAGTCCTGGAACGCTGGATCTCGTAGGCGCTGTGTAACTCCAGATAGTCCTAGAATGGCTGGATCTCACATGAGCTGTGGAACTCCAGATAGTCCTGGAATGGCTGGATCTCACAGGAGCTATGTAACTCCAGATAGTCCCAGAATGGCTGGATCTCACAGGAGCTGTGTGACTTCAGAGAGTTGTGGAATGTCTGGATCCCACAGGAGCTGTGTAACTCCAGATAGTCCCAGTATGGCTGGATCTCACTAGAGCTATGGAACTCCAGATAGTCCCAGTATGGCTGGATCTCACAGGAGCTATGTAACTCCAGATAGCTCTGGTATGTCTGGATCTCACAGGAGCTTTGTAACTCCAGATATCTCTGGTATGTCTGGATCTCACAGGAGCTATGTAAATCTAGATTCTCCCGGCAGCCTGATTGGAGGACCGATGCTCATGATCAGGAGTTCCGGATACCAGACTCTTCGTCCCCAATCCAGAGCCACAAGAATGACTTGGGCCTGTTCGTACCTGACCTTGAGAACTCTGGGCAGTAGTGGTATCGGCAGAAAGGTTTACAGGAGGCCTGAGCTCCACTCGAGAGGAAATGCATCTCTGAGCGAGAGTCGCCTTGAAAAACACAAGCGCGTGGAACTGCTGATATTGTATGTTCTCTGCAATTTCAAATAAACCTAAGGTTCGCCCCCAATCTCTAAAGAGACCTTGAACCACTTCCAGATGGAGGTGCCATTCATGATCTGCTAGGTATCGATTGCTGAGTTCATCTGCTCCGGTGTTCAGAAAGTTCAACAGAAGTTGAACCACCAGGGAAATGGCCTGACGTTCCAGTTACGTCTAGAGACGCAGGACCTCTTGACACAGGGTCGACAACCCCACTCCACTTCGCCTGTTGCAATGCCACATGGTGGTGGTGTTGCCCGTGAACACCTGAACTAGTTGGAAGGAAGAAAGGCTTTCCAGTCAGATCTCTTTCAGCTCCACCAAGTTTATGTGGAGGTGAGACTCCGTCAGAGATCAGAGTCCTCTGATCTCCACCTCCCCCAAGTGGCTGCCTCCACCCAGGATTGATGCATGTGACACTACAGTCAGCTGTGGGTAGGTAATTAAAATGGATCTGCCGCTGACCCAAACGTGGTTTGTCAGCCATCACTGCAGGTCTTTTACAGTTCCCTCCAATATCTGGACCAGGTCTGAAAGATGCGGTGCCCACTGGGACGTCAAGTCCCACTACAGAGTTCACATATGCCAACGAGCATGTGTTACCAGCAGAATGCAGGAGGCCATGAGGCCCAGCAGCCTCAAGTCAGTCTCATTGAAATCGAGGATAGAGGCTGAAACATCAGAATCATAGCCTGACTATTCTGGACTCACCATTCCGGTAGATAGCCCTGAAACAGCTTGGTATCCAGAACAGCTCAGATGAAAGGGAGCATCTGAGAGGGAGTTAGGTGTGACCTCAGCATGTTTATAGTGAACCTTGTGAATGCACGAGGTCCGTCATAGTCTGGAGGTGGCAAGCGACTGCCTGGGGTGAGCTTGCCTTTAACAGCCAATCGTTGAGGTAAGGGAATACTGGAACCCCTGACCTCTGAGCTGCAATCACCATCATCACCGTGGTGAACACCTGGGGGGCACTGGTAAAGCCAAAAGGGAGCACACTAAACTGATAATGCTTGTGCTCCACCGTGAATCCCAGGAAGCGCCTGTGGGCAGGCAGAGCGGGAGTATGGAAGTAGGTGCCCTGCAAGTCCAGCGCTACTATCCAGTCTCCAGGGTCAAGGGCAGACAGAACCTGAGCGAACATGAGCATGTTGAATTTCTCCTTCTTCAGAAATAAATTGAGAGGGCATATGTCTAAAATAGGGCAAAAGCCTCCATCCTCTTGGGCACCAGAAATTAGTGGGAATAACAACCACAGCCTACTTCTGATGTCTCAATGGCTCCATTGGCGAAAACAGCCTGAACTTCCTGATGGAGCAGGGAGAGGTGGTACTCCATTAGCCGGTCTGAGAATGGTAGTGGAGTTTCTAGGAAAAGGATGGAGTAACCCCGCTGAACATTTTGTAGTAGCCACTTGTCCGATGTTATGGACTGGCAGCAGGGAAGGGGATGTCAGGTCCTGCCGTCAACTGGAGGGCAAACTAAAGTGATTTTGAGGCTGCGTCTGCCACGGGGGTGATGGACTGGTGTCCCATGAGGCTTGTGGGAACCCCATCCCCGGCCATGAACGGACTGGGGAGTCTGTTGGCCCTTGTTGGACTTGGCCCTTCTGGCAGGTTCACCCCTGAACTTTTTTTGCTTTTATTGATGACATGGTGTAGCGATTTTGGGGTTTCTGCGCACTTTACCGCTGTGTCCCAGGGTAAAGTGCGTGCGTGTGTTGAGGTTGGCCTGCCCTCCCATAGGAATGCATGGGGGAATGTATGTGTCCCGGTAGTTCCTGATGCGTGGGGTGTGCAGGCCCGTGTTTGGTATGTGCGGACTCGTGTGAGTGAATGCTGCGCGTTGATATGTGCGGCGTGCATGTACCTAGTGTGGAAGTGCCACTTCTAGAAGTGGGCACTTCAGTGTGCAGTCTGAATGTGTTTATGCGTCATGTGCTTTGCTTTACACCTCTGAATGTATTTTATGCATCCTGTGTTTATGTGCTTAGACCCCTACAGGTAGAGTGATACTTAGGTGGTTGTTTTTCTCCTAGTACAGGTGATGCTAGTGAGGTCCTGATTCCCTGCGCAGTATTGTCCTAAGGTGGTTAGGGTTGCGTAGGTGGTGCTTACCTGACACCAGTAGTTACTGGTTGTGTGCTATATGTTCTATTTTTAGTGCTACAGTGATTGTATGTGCTATGCTCTAAAATTTTATTCCTATGTTCTAAGTGCTATTTCTACAAAGTGCTAATTCCTGACAGTGGTCCATGTGGCCCTGTCCCCTGTACATATAATCCCTTGTAAATTCTGCCCGTGCCTGTTGGCACATTGTAGAGTGTGTGTTTTTATCTAATGTGTTGTGTATAATACAAAGGTTATTTTTATATAATACCTTGTGTGGAGTTTCCTTTGGGGTGGGCCTTGGGTGTTGTTGCTGGGTGCGCGCGCAAACGCTTTACACATCGCCTCAGGGATAAGCCTGACTGCTTGTGCCAAGCTACCAAGGGGGTGAGCAGGGGTTATCTTTGGCGTGTACCTTCCTTGCCCTGACTAGAGTGGTGGTTTCTGCCTGGCTTTGGCGCAAGCCCTAGCCAACCAGAAATCCCATTTCTAACATTGGTGATCAGCGGTGGGATTTGGACTTGCGTTTGCGCTGTACCGCAGCGGCAACTGGCCGCACTACAAAACTCTGCATTTAGATAAATCACATGGTATAGGGATTATTGTTTTAAAATTGTTTTTACTTGTCATTTCTTTGGAAATGTGTTTTTGTGCACTGTGAGTTAGGTGTCCCTAGCTCGGGAGGGTAGATCATCCCCCTTAGTGCATTGTGTTTCTGGATTCACCAGAGGGTGGGATCCAGTGGTGGCAGCGTAATAGTGTCCTGTACATTTGTCCCCCGCCCTGCGCCCAGAGTTGGTACCTGTGTCACGTGGTGGTCAGGTTGAGAAATCAGGGGCGGTAGAAACTGTCTTACTAGTCTGGGGGGTGTGAGTGTGGATGAAGGGTGTGAGTTCTCTGAAATAAGGAGCTTGCTGGTTGATTGGGTGTGAGTTCTCTGGGATAGGGAACTTGCATTGGGGAGTGATTCCAAAAGGAGTGGCTGAGGTGTCTTCCAGCCCAGCGTGGTGGAAGAGGTTCAGAGTAGCCCAGCTAGGTCTCGGTGTAGGGGCTCACGGCCTGTCTCTGCGGAGAAGGAGTGGGTGGGACTGCGTGTCTCCAGGTGCCCGAAACCCAGTGTCAGGGCCTGGATGGTTTCTTTAGGGAACATCAGGTCGGGGGCCTAGGCTGTACCAATAGGTCACTTGAGGAGGATCTCCCAGTGTCTAGAGGGCGTGGAGCGTCTGTAATCAGAGCTCCAGTAGTCCTGGTGTCTGGCGGTACCGCTCCAGTTGGGAGGGTGCAGAAGTCCAGAGGGAGGGGTGAGAGGGGGAGGGATTCCCCAGTGGGAACCAGTAGGTCAGGGACCAGCCGGGAGGGCTGTGTCGCCACTGAGTGACCGTGGTGTCGCCACTTCTGTCCTGGGGGGTCTGCACGCACTGTCAGATGGACAGGAGGTCGTGAGATCAGCGCCAGGCAGACTGTCACACGACCCATTAGGTATGTGTCACCCTCGTTAAGTCCTGGTTCGCCAGGCATCTGACCAAAGGGTACGTCCCTCGGTTGGGGAGCCAGTAGTCGGTGTTTCCGGATCTGGACGTAAGGGCGGCTGTAGTCCTGAGGGCAGGTGGGGCTCATCTTAAGTGAAGAGACCCTGCTCTACAGTGGAAGGGGGTGCAGAGGGAGGGAGTCCTCGCCTCTGACCCCTTGGATCCCAGGTGGTAGACCAGTTGGTGGAGAGAGGTCCTGAACTGGTGGGAGAGTTGTGTTCTGGTGGGTGCTTCCCTGGGAGGGTGCGGAACCCCAGAAGTAGAGGTAGGGTGGGGCATTCTTGCCCGTGACCTCTGGTCAGCCTGAGGGTGCGGACCCTAGGTTGAAGGATCAGTGGTAGTTGGGAACTACACTGAGAGGGAGAGTGGAGAATGGCTTGTATGCCAGGGGTTACTACCCCCCACTCTGGGTTGGGCAAGGACCAGTGGTATCTGGGTGGCCTAGGGCCTGGTCCTGGCCGTGGACAACTAGGTAGTACCAGTGGGGTAGCCTAGTTGGGCCTGAGTTCTTTTCGGTTGTTTTTTTCAGATGGAACCATGTTGATTGAGAATGGCGTAGAACCGGAGAGTGTCCCTGCAGTGCGGGCCTGCGTCCGTGTTCTATCGCCCCAAGCAGGGAAGTCCATCACGGTGGTGATTGGGCTGCCCTGCGTTTTGGCTGGAAGGGGGTTGTGTTGGACTTGGCCCTTCTGGCAGGTTCACCCCTGAACTTTTTTTGCTTTTATTGATGACATGGTGTAGCGATTTTGGGGTTTCTGCGCACTTTACCGCTGTGTCCCAGGGTAAAGTGCGTGCGTGTGTTGAGGTTGGCCTGCCCTCCCATAGGAATGCATGGGGGAATGTATGTGTCCCGGTAGTTCCTGATGCGTGGGGTGTGCAGGCCCGTGTTTGGTATGTGCGGACTCGTGTGAGTGAATGCTGCGCGTTGATATGTGCGGCGTGCATGTACCTAGTGTGGAAGTGCCACTTCTAGAAGTGGGCACTTCAGTGTGCAGTCTGAATGTGTTTATGCGTCATGTGCTTTGCTTTACACCTCTGAATGTATTTTATGCATCCTGTGTTTATGTGCTTAGACCCCTACAGGTAGAGTGATACTTAGGTGGTTGTTTTTCTCCTAGTACAGGTGATGCTAGTGAGGTCCTGATTCCCTGCGCAGTATTGTCCTAAGGTGGTTAGGGTTGCGTAGGTGGTGCTTACCTGACACCAGTAGTTACTGGTTGTGTGCTATATGTTCTATTTTTAGTGCTACAGTGATTGTATGTGCTATGCTCTAAAATTTTATTCCTATGTTCTAAGTGCTATTTCTACAAAGTGCTAATTCCTGACAGTGGTCCATGTGGCCCTGTCCCCTGTACATATAATCCCTTGTAAATTCTGCCCGTGCCTGTTGGCACATTGTAGAGTGTGTGTTTTTATCTAATGTGTTGTGTATAATACAAAGGTTATTTTTATATAATACCTTGTGTGGAGTTTCCTTTGGGGTGGGCCTTGGGTGTTGTTGCTGGGTGCGCGCGCAAACGCTTTACACATCGCCTCAGGGATAAGCCTGACTGCTTGTGCCAAGCTACCAAGGGGGTGAGCAGGGGTTATCTTTGGCGTGTACCTTCCTTGCCCTGACTAGAGTGGTGGTTTCTGCCTGGCTTTGGCGCAAGCCCTAGCCAACCAGAAATCCCATTTCTAACAGCCCTGATGGCTGGGCGGGAATGGATGCAGCTGGTAGCCCCTACTTTAGCCACGGAAGAGGAAAAAGGCAGAATGGGGTTAGCATGAGGCCATGGCAAGGCCCATTACCTGGCAGTAGCCCGGCTATCCTTGAAGCACCCGTCTCGCAACGAGAGTTGTTTTGGCTCCCCAACCGGATCCAGGGGGCCCGACTGGTGCTGAGGGTAGAACCGCCTATGGAAATCCTGTGGGGATTCAAGCAGAACCCATGAGACCCGGAGGTGCCCCAGAGGGGTCAGCCTGCACAACTAAGAGGTTCATGGACTCATAAAATTCACGGATTTGGGTGGGGAATACTCCAGCTCCAAGAAACTCAAGAAGGCAGGGAGCGGACCCAGAGACTTGCTCCGCTTGGGAGAGGAGATGTGCCTAGAGTGACATCATTCCTGCACCTCAACCTGAAGATTTGGACTGGCGCAGTGAAATTGAAGAGTACTTCGACTTCTTGTGGGACTTATCCAATCACCTTGATTGTAATGATGACACCTGGAACGACTCTGAGAACGAGCCTAGGATCTTCCTTGTGAATGCGAGCAGGTACGTCATGGAGGCGACCGGCGTCGGGTGACCAGCAGCTTCAAGGAGCACTCCTTCAGCACTTTGGGTTTCATGGTGCGGCAGTCCTCACAAGTGGTAGAGTCGTAGTCCGGCACCAAGCACCAAAGGCAAACCAGATGGACTTAAGCCATTTTTTGAGGGGACATACTACTTACACTGGGAGATAAAGTCTCAAAAACGGCTTATAAAAATGTCGAAAAAAGTCAGTCAAAAAATGACTGGAGGTAGCTCTCTCTGGATCTGCACTGTATGGCGCAGTAAGAAAAGAACTAATGTGAGTGTGCTGGCGTGGCACCTATATAGGCACTGTGCACGTCACTTCCGGGGCAGACGTCGCTGATGACATTGAGCAGAACAACGCCACCTACCAGCGCACAGCTGTATCGCTCGAAAAGTTTCCAGGTCCAGACAGACAAATGGGGAATATTCTAAGGTAAGGCATCTACAGCAAGAAGTCTCTATCAGATACGGTAGTTTAACCTTATCCTGTTTCTAGTTAGAGGAAGATATACAGACATCCAGGAAACATGGAAAGTAGAAGTGCGAGAATTTGTAAGTAAAATGCTTAATAATTTATCTATTGAACCATACGAATTTAAGAGTTAATGTTTATATTAACGATAGTTACCATCTTACACTGCCATATTTCTTTATACAGTCAGAACTGACAAGTTTCTATTATACTTACGTGACGCATGTTCATGTTTGCAGTGCAGTAAAGCATCTGATTTCCAGGTGTCATGCATGACACTTTATTATAAAGGCAGTCTTTGACCTTAGCAGCTAAATTTCAGCAGCCAATAGCAGAGCTTTTGAGTTTCCCCGTTCCACGAGTACTAGTAAGTTATTTCAGAACCAAAAGACCCATGTTTGAATGTGTGTTTTCCACATGCATGTTGTTATACACATTGTCTCAGCCACCCATACATGTATACGTGAGTGAGTTTCTCAGCCCTGTAGGTCCCAGAGGGCAGGGACTGGGGCCTGGGCTGGCTGAGACACTAATGCATGATATGGGAAATGGGAGAGCTTTGCAGTAGTAGGGAACTTCAACAGAGGCAGAATCGAGGAGTCAACAGAGGCAGAATCGAGAAGTCTTTGCGGTAGTAGAGAACTTCAACAGAGGCAGAATTGAGGAGTCTTTGCGGTAGTAGGGTACCTCAACAGAGGCAGAATCGAGGAGTCTTTGCCGTAGTAGGGCACCACAACAGAAGCAGAATCAAGGAGTCTTTGTGGTAGTGGGGAACCTCAACAGAGGCAGAATCGAGGAGTCTTTGCACTGGTGGGGAACCTCTACAGAGGCAGAATCGAGGAGTCTTTGCGGTGGTAGGGAACCTCAACAGAGGCAGAATCGAGGAGTCTTTGTGGTGGTAGGGAACCTCAACAGAGGCAGAATTGAGGACTTTTTGCAGTGGTAGGGAATTTTAACAGAAACAGAATAGAGGTCTCTTTGAGATGGTAGGGAACCTCAACAGAGACAGAATCGAGGAGTCTTTGCGGTGGTAGGGAACTTCAACAAAGGCAGAATCGAGGAGTCTTTGCGGTGGTAGGGAACCTCAACAGAGGTAGAATCGAGGAGTCTTTACGGTGATAGGGAACCTCAACAGAGGCATAATCGAGGAGTCTTTGCGGTAGTAGGGAACTTTAACAGAGGCAGAATCGAGGAGTCTTTGCAATGGTAGGGAACCTCAACAGATGCAGAATTGAGGAGTCTTTGCGGTGGTAGAGAACCTCAACAGAAGCAGAATCGAGGAGTCTTTGCGGTGGTAGGGAACTTTAACAGAGGCAGAATCGAGGAGTCTTTGCGGTGGTAGGGAACCTGAACAGAGGCAGAATCAAAGAGTCTTTGCGGAGGTAAGGAACCTCAACAGAGGCAGAATCAAGGAGTCTTTGCGGTGGTAGGGAACCTCAACAAATGCAGAATCGAGGAGTTTTTGCGGTGGTAAGTAACTTTAACAGAGGCAGTATCGAGGAGTCTTTGCTGTGGTAGGGAACCTCAACAGAAGCAGAATCGAGGAGTATTTGCCATGGTAGGGAACCTCAACAGAGGCAGAATCGAGAAGTCTTTGCGGTGGTAGGGAACTTTAATAGAGGCAGAATCGAGGAGTCTTTGCGGTGGTAGGGAACCTGAACAGAGGCAGAATCGAGGAGTCTTTGTGGAGGTAGGGAACCTCAACAGAGGCAGAATCGAGGAGTCTTTGCGGTGGTAGGGAACCTCAACAAAGGCAGAATCGAGGAGTTTTTGCGGTGATAGGGAACTTTAACAGAGGCAGTATCGAGGAGTCTTTGGTGGGGTTGGGAACCTTAACAGAGGCAGAATCTAGGAGTCTTTGCGATGGTAGGGAACCTGAACAGAGGCAGAATCGAGAAGTCTGTGCGGTGGTAGGGAACTTTAACAGAGGCAGAATCGAGGAGTCTTTGGTGTGGTTGGGGACCTCAACAGAGGCAGAATCAAGGAGTCTTTGCGGTGGTAGGGAACCTCAACAAGGGCAGAATCAAGGAGTTTTTGCGGTGGTAGGGAACTTTAACAGAGGCAGAATCGAGAAGTCTTTGCGGTGGTAGGGATCTTTAACAGAGGCAGAATCGAGGAGTCTTTGCGGTGGTAGGGAACCTCAACAAAGGCAGAATCAAGGAGTTTTTGCGGTGGTAGGGAACCTCAACAAAGGCAGAATCAAGGAGTTTTTGCGGTGGTAGGGAACTTTAACAGAGGCAGTATCGAGGAGTCTTTGCTGTGGTAGGGAACCTCAACAGAGGCAGAATCATGGAGGATTTGTGGTAGTGGGGAACCTCAACAGAGGCAGAATCGAGGAGTCTTTGCGGTAGTGGGGATCCTCAACAGAAGCAGAATCGAGGAGTCTTTGTGGTGGTAGGCAACCTCAACATAAGCAGAATCGAAGAGTCTTTGTGGTGGTGGGGAACCTCTACAGAGGCAGAATCGAGGAGTCTTTGCGGTGGTAGGGAACCTCAACAGAGGCAGAATCAAGGACTTTTTGCGGTGGTAGGGAACTTTAACAGAAGCAAAATAGAGGTCTCTTTGCGATGGTAGGGAACCTCAACAAAGGCAGAATGGAGGAGTCTTTGCGGTGGTAGGGAACCTCAACAGAGGCAGAATCGAGGAGTCTTTGTGGTGGTAGGGAACCTCAACAGCGGCAGAATCGAGGAGTCTTAGCGGTGGTAGGGAACCTCAACAGAGGCAGAATCGAGGAGTCTTTGGAATGGTGGGGAACCTCAACAGATGCAGAATCGAGGAGTCTTTGCGGTAGTAGGGAACCTCAACAGAGGCAGAATCGAGGAGTCTTTGCGGTGGTAGGGAACTTTAACAGAGGCAGTATCGAGGAGTCTTTGCAGTGGTAGGGAACCTCATCAGAGGCAGAATCGAGGAGTCTTTGCGGAGGTATGGAACCTCAACAGAGGCAGAATCGAGGAGTCTTAGCGGTGGTAGGGAACCTCAACGAAGGCAGGATCAAGGAGTTTTTGCGGTGGTAGAGAACTTTAACAGAGGCAGTATCGAGGAGTCTTTGCTGTGGTAGGGAACCTCAACAGAGACAGAATCGAGGAGTCTTTGCGATGGTAGGGAACCTCAACAGAGGCAGAATCGAGAAGTCTTTGCGGTGGTAGGTGACTTTAACAGAGGCAGAATCGAGGAGTCTTTGCTGTGGTAGGGAACCTCAACAGAGGCAGAATCGAGGAGTCTTTGCGGTGGTAGGGAACCTCAACAAAGGCAGAATCAAGGAGTTTTTGCGGTGATAGGGAACTTTAACAGAGGCAGGATCGAGGAGTCTTTGCTGTGGTAGGGAACCTCAACAGAGGCAGAATCGAGGAGTCTTTGCGATGGAAGGGAACCTCAACAGAGGAAGAATCGGAAAGTCTTTGCAGTGGTAGGGAACTTTAACAGAGGCAGAATCAAGGAGTCTTTGCTGTGGTAGGGAACCTCAACAGAGGCAGAATCGAGGAGTCTTTGCGGTGGTAGGGAACTTTAACAGAGGCAGAATCGAGGAGTCTTTGAGATGGTAGGGAACCTGAACAGAGGCAGAATCGAGGAGTTTTTGCGGAGGTAGGGAACCTCAACAGAGGCAGAATCAAGGAGTCTTTGCGGTGGTAGGGAACCTCAACAAGGGCAGAATCAAGGAGTTTTTGCGGTGGTAGGGAACTTTAACAGAGGCAGAATCGAGAAGTCTTTGCGGTGGTAGGGAACTTTAACAGAGGCAGAATCGAGGAGTCTTTGGTGTGGTTGGGGACCTCAACAGAGGCAGAATCAAGAAGTCTTTGCGGTGGTAGGGAACCTCAACAAAGGCAGAATCAAGGAGTTTTTGCGGTGGTAGGGAACTTTAACAGAGGCAGTATCGAGGAGTCTTTGCTGTGGTAGGGAACCTCAACAGAGGCAGAATCATGGAGGATTTGTTGTAGTGGGGAACCTCAACAGAGGCAGAATCGAGGAGTCTTTGCGGTAGTGGGGATCCTCAACAGAAGCAGAATCGAGGAGTCTTTGTGGTGGTAGGCAACCTCAACAGAAGCAGAATCGAAGAGTCTTTGTGGTGGTGGGGAACCTGTACAGAGGCAGAATCGAGGAGTCTTTGCGGTGGTAGGGAACCTCAACAGAGGCAGAATCAAGGACTTTTTGCGGTGGTAGGGAACTTTAACAGAAGCAAAATAGAGGTCTCTTTGCACTGGTAGGGAACCTCAACAAAGGCAGAATGGAGGAGTCTTTGCGGTGGTAGGGAACCTCAACAGAGGCAGAATCGAGGAGTCTTTGTGGTGGTAGGGAACCTCAACAGCGGCAGAATCGAGGAGTCTTAGCGGTGGTAGGGAACCTCAACAGAGGCAGAATCGAGGAGTCTTTGGAATGGTGGGGAACCTCAACAGATGCAGAATCGAGGAGTCTTTGCGGTAGTAGGGAACCTCAACAGAGGCAGAATCGAGGAGTCTTTGCGGTGGTAGGGAACTTTAACAGAGGCAGTATCGAGGAGTCTTTGCAGTGGTAGGGAACCTCATCAGAGGCAGAATCGAGGAGTCTTTGCGGAGGTATGGAACCTCAACAGAGGCAGAATCGAGGAGTCTTAGCGGTGGTAGGGAACCTCAACGAAGGCAGGATCGAGGAGTTTTTGCGGTGGTAGAGAACTTTAACAGAGGCAGTATCGAGGAGTCTTTGCTGTGGTAGGGAACCTCAACAGAGACAGAATCGAGGAGTCTTAGCGATGGTAGGGAGCCTCAACAGAGGCAGAATCGAGAAGTCTTTGCGGTGGTAGGTAACTTTAACAGAGGCAGAATCGAGGAGTCTTTGCTGTGGTAGGGAACCTCAACAGAGGCAGAATCGAGGAGTCTTTGCGGTGGTAGGGAACCTCAACAAAGGCAGAATCAAGGAGTTTTTGCGGTGATAGGGAACTTTAACAGAGGCAGGATCGAGGAGTCTTTGCTGTGGTAGGGAACCTCAACAGAGGCAGAATCGAGGAGTCTTTGCGATGGAAGGGAACCTCAACAGAGGAAGAATCGGAAAGTCTTTGCAGTGGTAGGGAACTTTAACAGAGGCAGAATCGAGGAGTCTTTGCGGTGGTAGGGAACTTTAACAGAGGCAGAATCGAGGAGTCTTTGAGATGGTAGGGAACCTGAACAGAGGCAGAATCGAGGAGTTTTTGCGGAGGTAGGGAACCTCAACAGAGGCAGAATCAAGGAGTCTTTGCGGTGGTAGGGAACCTCAACAAGGGCAGAATCAAGGAGTTTTTGCGGTGGTAGGGAACTTTAACAGAGGCAGAATCGAGAAGTCTTTGCGGTGGTAGGGAACTTTAACAGAGGCAGAATCGAGGAGTCTTTGGTGTGGTTGGGGACCTCAACAGAGGCAGAATCAAGAAGTCTTTGCGGTGGTAGGGAACCTCAACAAAGGCAGAATCAAGGAGTTTTTGCGGTGGTAGGGAACTTTAACAGAGGCAGTATCGAGGAGTCTTTGCTGTGGTAGGGAACCTCAACAGAGGCAGAATCATGGAGGATTTGTTGTAGTGGGGAACCTCAACAGAGGCAGAATCGAGGAGTCTTTGCGGTAGTGGGGATCCTCAACAGAAGCAGAATCGAGGAGTCTTTGTGGTGGTAGGCAACCTCAACAGAAGCAGAATCGAAGAGTCTTTGTGGTGGTGGGGAACCTCTACAGAGGCAGAATCGAGGAGTCTTTGCGGTGGTAGGGAACCTCAACAGAGGCAGAATCAAGGACTTTTTGCGGTGGTAGGGAACTTTAACAGAAGCAAAATAGAGGTCTCTTTGCGATGGTAGGGAACCTCAACAAAGGCAGAATGGAGGAGTCTTTGCGGTGGTAGGGAACCTCAACAGAGGCAGAATCGAGGAGTCTTTGTGGTGGTAGGGAACCTCAACAGCGGCAGAATCGAGGAGTCTTAGCGGTGGTAGGGAACCTCAACAGAGGCAGAATCGAGGAGTCTTTGGAATGGTGGGGAACCTCAACAGATGCAGAATCGAGGAGTCTTTGCGGTAGTAGGGAACCTCAACAGAGGCAGAATCGAGGAGTCTTTGCTGTGGTAGGGAACTTTAACAGAGGCAGTATCGAGGAGTCTTTGCAGTGGTAGGGAACCTCATCAGAGGCAGA
Source organism: Triturus cristatus (assembly GCF_964204655.1). NCBI lineage: Eukaryota > Metazoa > Chordata > Amphibia > Caudata > Salamandridae > Triturus > Triturus cristatus. The sequence goes on from NC_140592.1 coordinate 2,749,757, forward strand.
ATCGAGGAGTCTTTGCGGAGGTATGGAACCTCAACAGAGGCAGAATCGAGGAGTCTTAGCGGTGGTAGGGAACCTCAACGAAGGCAGGATCGAGGAGTTTTTGCGGTGGTAGAGAACTTTAACAGAGGCAGTATCGAGGAGTCTTTGCTGTGGTAGGGAACCTCAACAGAGACAGAATCGAGGAGTCTTTGCGATGGTAGGGAACCTCAACAGAGGCAGAATCGAGAAGTCTTTGCGGTGGTAGGTAACTTTAACAGAGGCAGAATCGAGGAGTCTTTGCTGTGGTAGGGAACCTCAACAGAGGTAGAATCGAGGAGTCTTTGCGGTGGTAGGGAACCTCAACAAAGGCAGAATCAAGGAGTTTTTGCGGTGATAAGGAACTTTAACAGAGGCAGGATCGAGGAGTCTTTGCTGTGGTAGGGAACCTCAACAGAGGCAGAATCGAGGAGTCTTTGCGATGGAAGGGAACCTCAACAGAGGAAGAATCGGAAAGTCATTGCAGTGGTAGGGAACTTTAACAGAGGCAGAATCAAGGAGTCTTTGCTGTGGTAGGGAACCTCAACAGAGGCAGAATCGAGGAGTCTTTGCGGTGGTAGGGAACTTTAACAGAGGCAGAATCGAGGAGTCTTTGAGATGGTAGGGAACCTGAACAGAGGCAGAATCGAGGAGTTTTTGCGGAGGTAGGGAACCTCAACAGAGGCAGAATCAAGGAGTCTTTGCGGTGGTAGGGAACCTCAACAAGGGCAGAATCAAGGAGTTTTTGCGGTGGTAGGGAACTTTAACAGCGGCAGAATCGAGAAGTCTTTGCGGTGGTAGGGAACTTTAACAGAGGCAGAATCGAGGAGTCTTTGGTGTGGTTGGGGACCTCAACAGAGGCAGAATCAAGGAGTCTTTGCGGTGGTAGGGAACCTCAACAAAGGCAGAATCAAGGAGTTTTTGCGGTGGTAGGGAACTTTAACAGAGGCAGTATCGAGGAGTCTTTGCTGTGGTAGGGAACCTCAACAGAGGCAGAATCATGGAGGATTTGTGGTAGTGGGGAACCTCAACAGAGGCAGAATCGAGGAGTCTTTGCGGTAGTGGGGATCCTCAACAGAAGCAGAATCGAGGAGTCTTTGTGGTGGTAGGCAACCTCAACAGAAGCAGAATCGAAGAGTCTTTGTGGTGGTGGGGAACCTCTACAGAGGCAGAATCGAGGAGTCTTTGCGGTGGTAGGGAACCTCAACAGAGGCAGAATCAAGGACTTTTTGCGGTGGTAGGGAACTTTAACAGAAGCAAAATAGAGGTCTCTTTGCGATGGTAGGGAACCTCAACAAAGGCAGAATGGAGGAGTCTTTGCGGTGGTAGGGAACCTCAACAGAGGCAGAATCGAGGAGTCTTTGTGGTGGTAGGGAACCTCAACAGCAGCAGAATCGAGGAGTCTTAGCGGTGGTAGGGAACCTCAACAGAGGCAGAATCGAGGAGTCTTTGGAATGGTGGGGAACCTCAACAGATGCAGAATCGAGGAGTCTTTGCGGTAGTAGGGAACCTCAACAGAGGCAGAATCGAGGAGTCTTTGCAGTGGTAGGGAACTTTAACAGAGGCAGTATCGAGGAGTCTTTGCAGTGGTAGGGAGCCTCAACAGAGGCAGAATCGAGGAGTCTTTGCGGAGGTATGGAACCTCAACAGAGGCAGAATCGAGGAGTCTTAGCGGTGGTAGGGAACCTCAACAAAGGCAGGATCGAGGAGTTTTTACGGTGGTAGAGAACTTTAACAGAGGCAGTATCGAGGAGTCTTTGCTGTGGTAGGGAACCTCAACAGAGACAGAATCGAGGAGTCTTTGCGATGGTAGGGAACCTCAACAGAGGCAGAATCGAGAAGTCTTTGCGGTGGTAGGTAACTTTAACAGAGGCAGAATCGAGGAGTCTTTGCTGTGGTAGGGAACCTCAACAGAGGCAGAATCGTGGAGTCTTTGCGGTGGTAGGGAACCTCAACAAAGGCAGAATCAAGGAGTTTTTGCGGTGATAGGGAACTTTAACAGAGGCAGGATCGAGGAGTCTTTGCTGTGGTAGGGAACCTCAACAGAGGCAGAATCGAGGAGTCTTTGCGATGGAAGGGAACCTCAACAGAGGAAGAATCGGAAAGTCTTTGCAGTGGTAGGGAACTTTAACAGAGGCAGAATCAAGGAGTCTTTGCTGTGGTAGGGAACCTCAACAGAGGCAGAATCGAGGAGTCTTTGCGGTGGTAGGGAACTTTAACAGAGGCAGAATCGAGGAGTTTTTGTGGTGGTAGGGAACTTTAACAGAGGCAGTATCAAGGAGTCTTTGCTGTGGTAGGGAACCTCAACAGAGGCAGAATCGAGGAGTCTTTGCGATGGTAGGGAACCTCAACAGAGGCAGAATCGAGAAGTCTTTGCGGTGGTAGGGAACTTTAACAGAGGCAGAATCGAGGAGTCTTTGCGGTGGTAGAGAACCTCCACAGAGGCAGAATCGAGGAGTCTTAGCAGTGGTAGGGAACTTTAGCAGAGGCAGAATCGAGGAGTCTTTGCGGTGGTAGGGAACTTTAACAGAGGCAGAATCGAGGAGTCTTTGGTGTGGTTGGGGACCTCAACAGAGGCAGAATCAAGAAGTCTTTGCGGTGGTAGGGAACCTCAACAAAGGCAGAATCAAGGAGTTTTTGCGGTGGTAGGGAACTTTAACAGAGGCAGTATCGAGGAGTCTTTGCTGTGGTAGGGAACCTCAACAGAGGCAGAATCATGGAGGATTTGTTGTAGTGGGGAACCTCAACAGAGGCAGAATCGAGGAGTCTTTGCGGTAGTGGGGATCCTCAACAGAAGCAGAATCGAGGAGTCTTTGTGGTGGTAGGCAACCTCAACAGAAGCAGAATCGAAGAGTCTTTGTGGTGGTGGGGAACCTCTACAGAGGCAGAATCGAGGAGTCTTTGCGGTGGTAGGGAACCTCAACAGAGGCAGAATCAAGGACTTTTTGCGGTGGTAGGGAACTTTAACAGAAGCAAAATAGAGGTCTCTTTGCGATGGTAGGGAACCTCAACAAAGGCAGAATGGAGGAGTCTTTGCGGTGGTAGGGAACCTCAACAGAGGCAGAATCGAGGAGTCTTTGTGGTGGTAGGGAACCTCAACAGCGGCAGAATCGAGGAGTCTTAGCGGTGGTAGGGAACCTCAAGAGAGGCAGAATCGAGGAGTCTTTGGAATGGTGGGGAACCTCAACAGATGCAGAATCGAGGAGTCTTTCCGGTAGTAGGGAACCTCAACAGAGGCAGAATCGAGGAGTCTTTGCGGTGGTAGGGAACTTTAACAGAGGCAGTATCGAGGAGTCTTTGCAGTGGTAGGGAACCTCATCAGAGGCAGAATCGAGGAGTCTTTGCGGAGGTATGGAACCTCAACAGAGGCAGAATCGAGGAGTCTTAGCGGTGGTAGGGAACCTCAACGAAGGCAGGATCGAGGAGTTTTTGCGGTGGTAGAGAACTTTAACAGAGGCAGTATCGAGGAGTCTTTGCTGTGGTAGGGAATCTCAACAGAGACAGAATCGAGGAGTCTTTGCGATGGTAGGGAACCTCAAGAGAGGCAGAATCGAGAAGTCTTTGCGGTGGTAGGTAACTTTAACAGAGGCAGAATCGAGGAGTCTTTGCTGTGGTAGGGAACCTCAACAGAGGCAGAATCGAGGAGTCTTTGCGGTAGTGGGGATCCTCAACAGAAGCAGAATCGAGGAGTCTTTGTGGTGGTAGGCAACCTCAACAAAGGCAGAATCAAGGAGTTTTTGCGGTGATAGGGAACTTTAACAGAGGCAGGATCGAGGAGTCTTTGCTGTGGTAGGGAACCTCAACAGAGGCAGAATCGAGGAGTCTTTGCGATGGAAGGGAACCTCAACAGAGGAAGAATCGGAAAGTCTTTGCAGTGGTAGGGAACTTTAACAGAGGCAGAATCAAGGAGTCTTTGCTGTGGTAGGGAACATCAACAGAGGCAGAATCGAGGAGTCTTTGCGGTGGTAGGGAACTTTAACAGAGGCAGAATCGAGGAGTCTTTGAGATGGTAGGGAACCTGAACAGAGGCAGAATCGAGGAGTTTTTGCGGAGGTAGGGAACCTCAACAGAGGCAGAATCAAGGAGTCTTTGCGGTGGTAGGGAACCTCAACAAGGGCAGAATCAAGGAGTTTTTGCGGTGGTAGGGAACTTTAACAGCGGCAGAATCGAGAAGTCTTTGCGGTGGTAGGGAACTTTAACAGAGGCAGAATCGAGGAGTCTTTGGTGTGGTTGGGGACCTCAACAGAGGCAGAATCAAGGAGTCTTTGCGGTGGTAGGGAACCTCAACAAAGGCAGAATCAAGGAGTTTTTGCGGTGGTAGGGAAATTTAACAGAGGCAGTATCGAGGAGTCTTTGCTGTGGTAGGGAACCTCAACAGAGGCAGAATCATGGAGGATTTGTGGTAGTGGGGAACCTCAACAGAGGCAGAATCGAGGAGTCTTTGCGGTAGTGGGGATCCTCAACAGAAGCAGAATCGAGGAGTCTTTGTGGTGGTAGGCAACCTCAACAGAAGCAGAATCGAAGAGTCTTTGTGGTGGTGGGGAACCTCTACAGAGGCAGAATCAAGGAGTCTTTGCGGTGGTAGGGAACCTCAACAGAGGCAGAATCAAGGACTTTTTGCGGTGGTAGGGAACTTTAACAGAAGCAAAATAGAGGTCTCTTTGCGATGGTAGGGAACCTCAACAAAGGCAGAATGGAGGAGTCTTTGCGGTGGTAGGGAACCTCAACAGAGGCAGAATCGAGGAGTCTTTGTGGTGGTAGGGAACCTCAACAGCGGCAGAATCGAGGAGTCTTAGCGGTGGTAGGGAACCTCAACAGAGGCAGAATCGAGGAGTCTTTGGAATGGTGGGGAACCTCAACAGATGCAGAATCGAGGAGTCTTTGCGGTAGTAGGGAACCTCAACAGAGGCAGAATCGAGGAGTCTTTGCGGTGGTAGGGAACTTTAACAGAGGCAGTATCGAGGAGTCTTTGCAGTGGTAGGGAACCTCATCAGAGGCAGAATCGAGGAGTCTTTGCGGAGGTATGGAACCTCAACAGAGGCAGAATCGAGGAGTCTTAGCGGTGGTAGGGAACCTCAACGAAGGCAGGATCGAGGAGTTTTTGCGGTGGTAGAGAACTTTAACAGAGGCAGTATCGAGGAGTCTTTGCTGTGGTAGGGAACCTCAACAGAGACAGAATCGAGGAGTCTTTGCGATGGTAGGGAACCTCAACAGAGGCAGAATCGAGAAGTCTTTGCGGTGGTAGGTAACTTTAACAGAGGCAGAATCGAGGAGTATTTGCTGTGGTAGGGAACCTCAACAGAGGTAGAATCGAGGAGTCTTTGCGGTGGTAGGGAACCTCAACAAAGGCAGAATCAAGGAGTTTTTGCGGTGATAGGGAACTTTAACAGAGGCAGGATCGAGGAGTCTTTGCTGTGGTAGGGAACCTCAACAGAGGCAGAATCGAGGAGTCTTTGCGATGGAAGGGAACCTCAACAGAGGAAGAATCGGAAAGTCATTGCAGTGGTAGGGAACTTTAACAGAGGCAGAATCAAGGAGTCTTTGCTGTGGTAGGGAACCTCAACAGAGGCAGAATCGAGGAGTCTTTGCGGTGGTAGGGAACTTTAACAGAGGCAGAATCGAGGAGTCTTTGAGATGGTAGGGAACCTGAACAGAGGCAGAATCGAGGAGTTTTTGCGGAGGTAGGGAACCTCAACAGAGGCAGAATCAAGGAGTCTGTGCGGTGGTAGGGAACCTCAACAAGGGCAGAATCAAGGAGTTTTTGCGGTGGTAGGGAACTTTAACAGCGGCAGAATCGAGAAGTCTTTGCGGTGGTAGGGAACTTTAACAGAGGCAGAATCGAGGAGTCTTTGGTGTGGTTGGGGACCTCAACAGAGGCAGAATCAAGGAGTCTTTGCGGTGGTAGGGAACCTCAACAAAGGCAGAATCAAGGAGTTTTTGCGGTGGTAGGGAACTTTAACAGAGGCAGTATCGAGGAGTCTTTGCTGTGGTAGGGAACCTCAACAGAGGCAGAATCATGGAGGATTTGTGGTAGTGGGGAACCTCAACAGAGGCAGAATCGAGGAGTCTTTGCGGTAGTGGGGATCCTCAACAGAAGCAGAATCGAGGAGTCTTTGTGGTGGTAGGCAACCTCAACAGAAGCAGAATCGAAGAGTCTTTGTGGTGGTGGGGAACCTCTACAGAGGCAGAATCGAGGAGTCTTTGCGGTGGTAGGGAACCTCAACAGAGGCAGAATCAAGGACTTTTTGCGGTGGTAGGGAACTTTAACAGAAGCAAAATAGAGGTCTCTTTGCGATGGTAGGGAACCTCAACAAAGGCAGAATGGAGGAGTCTTTGCGGTGGTAGGGAACCTCAACAGAGGCAGAATCGAGGAGTCTTTGTGGTGGTAGGGAACCTCAACAGCAGCAGAATCGAGGAGTCTTAGCGGTGGTAGGGAACCTCAACAGAGGCAGAATCGAGGAGTCTTTGGAATGGTGGGGAACCTCAACAGATGCAGAATCGAGGAGTCTTTGCGGTAGTAGGGAACCTCAACAGAGGCAGAATCGAGGAGTCTTTGCAGTGGTAGGGAACTTTAACAGAGGCAGTATCGAGGAGTCTTTGCAGTGGTAGGGAGCCTCAACAGAGGCAGAATCGAGGAGTCTTTGCGGAGGTATGGAACCTCAACAGAGGCAGAATCGAGGAGTCTTAGCGGTGGTAGGGAACCTCAACAAAGGCAGGATCGAGGAGTTTTTGCGGTGGTAGAGAACTTTAACAGAGGCAGTATCGAGGAGTCTTTGCTGTGGTAGGGAACCTCAACAGAGACAGAATCGAGGAGTCTTTGCGATGGTAGGGAACCTCAACAGAGGCAGAATCGAGAAGTCTTTGCGGTGGTAGGTAACTTTAACAGAGGCAGAATCAAGGAGTCTTTGCTGTGGTAGGGAACCTCAACAGAGGCAGAATCGAGGAGTCTTTGCGGTGGTAGGGAACTTTAACAGAGGCAGAATCGAGGAGTCTTTGAGATGGTAGGGAACCTGAACAGAGGCAGAATCGAGGAGTTTTTGCGGAGGTAGGGAACCTCAACAGAGGCAGAATCAAGGAGTCTTTGCGGTGGTAGAGAACCTCAACAAAGGCATAATCGAGGAGTTTTTGTGGTGGTAGGGAACTTTAACAGAGGCAGTATCAAGGAGTCTTTGCTGTGGTAGGGAACCTCAACAGAGGCAGAATCGAGGAGTCTTTGTGATGGTAGGGAACCTCAACAGAGGCAGAATCGAGAAGTCTTTGCGGTGGTAGGGAACTTTAACAGAGGCAGAATCGAGGAGTCTTTGCGGTGGTAGAGAACCTCCACAGAGGCAGAATCGAGGAGTCTTAGCAGTGGTAGGGAACTTTAGCAGAGGCAGAATCGAGGAGTCTTTGCGGTGGTAGGGAACCTCAACAGAGGCAGAATCGATGAGTCTTTGCGGTGGTAGGTAACCTCAACAGAGGCAGAATCAAGGAGTCTTTGCGGTGGTAGGGAAACTCAACAGAGGCAGAATTAAGGAATCTTTGGGGTAGTAGGGAACTTCAACAGAGGCAGAATCGAGGAGTCTTTGCAGTAGTAGGGAACCTCAACAGACCGGGAATCGAGAGTCTTTGCGGTGGTAGGGAACCTCAACAGAGGCAGAATCGAGAAGTCTATGCGGTGGTAGGGAACCTCAACAGAGGCAGAGTGGAGGAGTCTTTGCGGTGGTAGGGAACCTCAACAGAGGCAGAATCGCGGAGTCTATGCAGTGGTAGGGAACCTCAACAGAGAGAGAATCGAGGAGTCTTTGCGGTGGTAGGAAACCTCAACAGAGGCTGAATCGAGGAGTCTATGTGGTGGTAGGGAACCTCAACAGAGAGAGAATCGAGGAATCTTTGCAGAGGGTTTTATTCAAGACCTCCAGGAATTTGCGCTATGGCACAAATTTACAACATTGAGGACTCTTGAAATATCAGGAGTCCTCACCAAGTAATAATAATTCCCTGAAGGCTGCTTGCTACCATCATCTGCCGAAAAAACAATGACGCAGGTTCCCCTCCCTCAAAGGCCACTATACCCTACAATATACCCTACATTATACCCCACAAGGCTTTGGTGTCACCGACTGCTGTGTCGTACAAGAAGGGAGGGTTTATTTTTTAGATACCTACAGCTACTCTATATTCCTGCTTTGGACTCTACCAATATGAAAACACCCACATGGCGAATGGAAACCATGACGGGTAACCACCACATGCCCCATACTTCCCCAAGGAACCCTCCATTAATCCGCACACAGAGACTTCCAATTGGCCACCTTCAAGGGGAGGAGCTTGTCCAGTTCACATTTATTCATTGCGTTGAAAGTAAACACAATACTATGACACTTATGTATTATGTGCGCCAAATCTAGGCTAATACATGCACAACTTTGTCCAATGTGTGCGCCTGTGACCAGCTTTACCAAGATATATGCAAGCCCTTCATTTATTTAAAAATAAAATTAATAAACTGAAGAAATCTGCTTCACAGAATAAGCTGAATTAATTTTTAAGCAACCAAGTGAAACTTTCGCAGTGCACAGCAGACATATCAAGCTGTCTCGGGTTAGGTGTGTGCTCAGATTTGGTGTGTGCATTCTGGATCGTGTAGGTGTATTTTCTTCTAAACGCAGAACTATAAATACCAGAATCCGCTAACAAGATATGCAAAGTATGCCAGTGGAAAATTAGAATTAGGGGGCATATTAACAACGGCCAGCAATAATTATCGCTGGACGTGCTTAGTGATAATTATATTATCGCAGGCTATCTCTGGTATTTATCGCCCTGGTAGTGCTTTATTAACAATGCGTTACTCCAGGGCGATAACAATTCCAGAGATAGCGAGGTTATCGCCCTTTTGCAGAGAACATCGCTGGTTTTCCAGCGTTGTTGCCTGCAAAAAGGCGATAACCACAGGGTTGTATCAGCATAATCCACCCCCTATGTTAGGGATGGCTAAATCAGGATTTTAGCAGACGTTAGGTTTTGGCAAAAACTACAGTTTTCGCCAAAATCTAATGTGTGCTAAAATCATGTGGGCTGCCTTGTAAATATCGCGATGTAAACATCAGCGATATTTGCAAGGTAGTCCATCTTGGGTACGCCCAGTAACACCCACTTTGCATCTCATTGGAGATGCAAAGTGAGGCGTTGGGAAAAAGGATGCTAACATGCGATTATGCATGTTAGCACCCTCTTGTAAATAGGGCGCTGGTTTTATCTCCACTTTTTTGGCTTTGTAAGCCAAAGAAGCAGGAGATAAAGCCCTTGTAAATATGCCCCCTGGTGTTTTTTTTTTTTAGAGCTAGTAAAAAATAATAAAGCAATTTGAAATAAAATGCAGCAAAAGAATTTCCTGTGGCTGCATTTTATTGTCTGCTTTTCCGTTCGTTACTCAGCCAGTGGCTTTCTCGTACATGTCGAAGTAAGGCCTCCGTGCATGTTTACATTTAAGTTTTTGTATACATAATCTTAGATATCTCGGTGTGGCTAGTATCTGTGTGATAAGCGCTTTGGTGACCCACATAAGGGTAGTAAGTGCTATACAAAGGATACCGAACAAGATGCTGTTGACACGCAACTAGTGTTCTTTCTTTCTACTGCTTTACACCTTTGAGCCATGGGCCCCCTCGAACGCCTCCTCTCACCACAGTTCTAAAGCTCTGCATGAAAAATGACCCAAACTTAAAACCCTTGCTTCACTCTCATGTCTTTTTATCGAAGGACTCTCTTTCCCTCCAGTGCTTAACTTGAGCCTGTGGTTTCCTAGTGCTTGGCACCAGCACTTAATTGTCAAAAGCAGCGCTTATGACAGTCTGCCACATGGCGGCGCTGTCTGTCTGATTTACAGATGAGTATAACAACAGTTGTATATTAATTCAATATACTTTAAACATGGCCAGTACCTGCTGCCCGACCATTCGTATAGCCTTGGGGGCCAGGAATCGTCTGCACTGTCACACTTGTAGGAGTGTGATGGGTTGTAGTTGTGTTGGTAGTGTCCTAGCCAGTGCTGGCACGGACAGGGGGTCCCAGCTTTGGCGTGGGATCCTGATGAGGGCCCAGGGACTAATTTTAAAAAACAAATACTGAGCACTGTTTCTCTCCCACTTCTGTATATGTGACTGCCTGAGCTCTGTAAGTGTACTTCTGCAGCTTACACACATTACATCACAGATCCCACCCTCTCCTTTTAAACCTCACAACTACCAATCCATTATTTATTCATCCCACCAGTCATTTGCAAGAAGTCACGTCTGATCACAGCAAACTCCTGTTAGTTTCATCAGTGACGAAGAACCGGCAGCGAAGGCATGGAATGGATTCCGGAGAGTACAGACCAGTGACCGTCAAAAACCGATAACAACCGACAGCCACTGAAGGAACCACCAGCCTCCACACAGATCAGCACTTCGGCCTCTCTGGGGCCCAGCCTGCTCCGGAGAGCCTCCGGCCCAAACAACAGCCACTGAAGGAACCATCGGCCTCCACACAGATCAGCACTTCGGCCTCTCTGAGGCCCAGCCTGCTCCGGAGAGCCTCCGGCCCAACCGACAGCCACTGAAGGAATTACCGGCCTCCACACAGATCAGCACTTCGGCCTCTCTGGGGCCCAGCCTGCTCCGGAGAGCCTCCGGCCCAACCGACAGCCACTGAAGGAACCACCGGCCTCCACACAGATCAGCACATCGGCCTCTCTGGGGCCCAGCCTGCTCCGGAGAGCCTCCGGCCCAACCGACAGCCACTGAAGGAACCACCGGCCTCCACACAGATCAGCACATCGGCCTCTCTGGGGCCCAGCCTGCTCCGGAGAGCCTCCGGCCCAAACGACAGCCACTGAAGGAACCGCCGGCCTCCACACAGATCAGCACTTCGTCCTCTCTGGGGCCCAGCCTGCTCCGGAGAGCCTCCGGCCCAAACAACAGCCACTGAAGGAACCGCCGGCCTCCACACAGATCAGCACTTCGTCCTCTCTGGGGCCCAGCCTGCTCCGGAGAGCCTCCGGCCCAAACAACAGCCACTGAAGGAACCACCGGCCTCCACACAGATCAGTACTTCGGCCACTCTTTGGCCCAGCCTGCTCCGGAAAGACTCCGGCCCAACCGACAGCCACTGAAGGAACCACCGGCCTCCATACAGATCAGCACTTCGGCCACTCTTGGGCCCAGCCTGCTCCGGAGAGCCTCCGGCCCAACCGACAGCCACTGAAGGAACCATCGGCCTCCACACAGATCAGCACTTCGGCCACTCTTGGGCCCAGCCTGCTCCGGAGAGCCTCCGGCCCAACCGACAGCCACTGAAGGAACCATCGGCCTCCACACAGATCAGCACTTCGGCCACTCTTTAGCCCAGCCTGCTCCGGAGAGCCTCCGGCAAAACTGACAGCCCCCTGCCTAAAGGAAAGCTAGTTTTACACCCAAGGCCTCCACTGCCTTCCTGCCTACCGACGGGTACTCCCTACAGCCAACACCCACGTATTGTGGCCCAGGTGTCTGCAAAACAATTATCAAACAGTCCTTACCTTCTCCTCCCTCCCGCCAGCCTCCAATTCAGACCTCACAAGTGTCCTTACAATCAGCCCTTACTAGTTATATACAAGCCTTACTAGTTCCAAACAGGCCTTAGTTAACCACAGACCTTACTAGTAACAATCAGCCCTTACTAGTTATATAAAAGCCTTACTAGTTCCAAACAGGCCTTAGTTAACCACAGACCTTACTAGTAACAATCAGCCCCTACGAGATATATACAAGCCTTACTAGTTCCTAACAGGCCTTAGTAGGTAACAGACCTTACTATGAACAACCAGCCTTACTAGTCATACACAAGCCGTACTAGTTTCCACCAGGCCTTACTAGTCCCAATCAGGCGTCACTCCTTACAATCTACCCTTACTACATAGACAGAGCTTAAACTCCACCCAGATCCTATTGGCGTAACTTTTCCCAGCATTCATGAACATCACGTGACCAAGCCTGGGCATGGGTTGTCCGTCCTCTTCAATATGTGTCAGGATCATTGAACCCTGTCTTTCATTTCCAATGGCATCTAAACCCATGAAGGGTTCCAGAGCGTGCAGGGCCAGCACTCATGATGCATGGAGCCACAAACATTCTCTTCTGAGTACAACACATGCTGCTAGGAGGGAGCCTTTGCACCACTCCTAGGACCGCCCACCACCACTCTCCACTCAAAGGGTCTCCCACCCTTGACTGTTTGCTCCCTCAGCACTCCCCGGACACAATTTAGGAGTCAGAAGTGATGTAGACCCCTCTTGTGATCGCGAGCACTCTCCACCACCAGAGAGGCCTTCGACTACGGTGGCCACCTCTGTCCATGTCCTCACTGATGCAGTTCCAAAGCCTGGGCTTGTAACCTGAAACCAGAAGTGACTGGTGTGTTAGTCAAGTTACTTCACTGGAAACAAACCAGGAGCCACAAGCACAAAGTGATCACGTGACAGCCCAGGGCTGGGAACACAGTGCCCAAGGTGATGTGGAGCCGGTGGCCGCCAAGCCTTTAGATGACTCGTGGCCTGGTGGTCACCATCACCTTGAATGGCACAGAGTCAGGTGGCTACCATCCCTTTAAAGACAAGGGGCCCGATTCACAGAACTAACTTAAGACAAAATCCTAAACTTACTACCATTTTGGTATTCACAGAAGGCACTTACTCATTTTGGTATTCACAGAAGGCACTTACTCATTTCGGTATTCACAGAAGTTAGGAGTCCTAACTTTAGGACTCCTAAATGCCTTCTGTGAATACCGAAAGTCTTAAAATTAGGATTTTTCTCAGTTTAGTAGTAGTATAGTTAGGACTCCTAACTTTAGGACTCCTAAATGCCTTCTGTGAATATCGAAAGTCTTAAAATTAGGATTTTTCTCAATTTAGTAGTAGTAAAGTTAGAACTCCTAACTTTAGGACTCCTAAATGCCTTCTATGAATACCGAAAGCCTTAAAATTAGGATTTTTCTTAGTTTAGTAGTAGTAAAGTTAGGAGTCCTAACTTTAGGACTCCTAAACTGAGAAAAATCCTAATTTTAAGACTTTCGGTATTCACAGAAGGCATTTAGGAGTCCTAAAGTTAGGACTCCTAACTTCTGTGAATACTGAAGTGAGTAAGTGTCTTCTGTGAATACCAAAATGAGTAAGTGCCTTCTGTGAATACGAAAATGGTAGTAAGTTTAGGATTTTGTCTTAAGTTAGTTCTGTGAATCGGGCCGAAGGAGTCCAGTGATCATTATCCCTTAGAATTCCATGGAATCCAGTGGCCACCATCCCTTTGATTGTTGTGGTATCCAGTGGCCACCATCCCTTTGACGTGGAATCCGGTGGCCACCATCCCTTTGATTGACGTGGAATCCAGTGGCCACCATCCCTTTGACTGACATGGAATCCAGTGGCCACCATCCCTTTGATTGACGTGGAATCCGGTGCCCACCATCCCTTTGATTGTTGTGGTATCCAATGGCCACCATCCCTTTGACTGAATTGGAATCCGGTGGTCACCATCCCTTTGACTGACTTGGATTCCGGTGGCCACCGTGACTTTCAATGACTTGGAATCCAGTGGCCACCACCCCTTTGACTGACTTGGAATCTGGTGGCCACCATCCCTTTGATTGACGTGGAATCCAGTGGCCACCACCCCTTTGACTGACTTGGAATCCGGTGGCCACCATCCCTTTGACTGACTTGGAATCTGGTGGCCACCATCCATTTATATAACTTGGAATCCGGTAGCCACCGTGTCATTCAATGACTTGGAATCCGGTGGCCACCATCCCTTTGAATGACTTGGAATATGGTGGCCACCATCCCTTTGACTGACTTGGAATCCGGTGGCCACCACCCCTTTGACTGACTTGGAATCCTGTGGCCATCATCCCTTTGACTGACTTGGAATCCGGTGGCCACCGTGACTTTCAATGACTTGGAATCCAGTGGCCACCACCCCTTTGACTGACTTGGAATCCGGTGGCCACCATCCCTTTGATTGACGTGGAATCCAGTGGCCACCACTTCTTTGACTGACTTGGAATCCGGTGGCCACCATCCCTTTGATTGACGTGGAATCCGATGGCCACCATCCCTTTGACTGACTTGGAATCTGGTGGCCACCATCCCTCTATATGACTTGGAATCCGGTAGCCATCGTGTCATTCAATGATTTGGAATCCGGTGGCCACCATCCCTTTGAATGACTTGGAATATGGTGGCCACCATCCCTTTGACTGACTTTGAATCTGGTGGCCACCATCCCTTTGATTGACGTGGAATCCGGTGGCCACCATCCCTTTGACTGACTTGGAATCTGGTGGTCACCATCCCTTTGACTGACTTGGATTCCGGTGGCCACCGTGACTTTCAATGACTTGGAATCCAGTGGCCACCACCCCTTTGACTGACTTGGAATCCGGTGGCCACCATCCCTTTGATTGACGTGGAATCCAGTGGCCACCATCCCTTTGATTGACATGGAATCCAGTGGCCACCACCCCTTTGACTGACTTGGAATCCGGTGGCCACCATCCCTTTGATTGACATGGAATCCAGTGGCCACCACCCCTTTGACTGACTTGGAATCCGGTGGTCACCATCTCTTTGATTGACGTGGAATCCGATGGCCACCATTCCTTTGACTGACTTGGAATCTGGTGGCCACCATCCATTTATATAACTTGGAATCCAGTAGCCACCGTGTCATTCAATGACTTGGAATCCGGTGGCCACCATCCCTTTGACTGACTTGGAATCTGGTGGTCACCATCCCTTTGACTGACTTGGATTCCGGTGGCCACCGTGACTTTCAATGACTTGGAATCCAGTGGCCACCACCCCTTTGACTGACTTGGAATCTGGTGGCCACCATCCCTTTGATTGACGTGGAATCCAGTGGCCACCATCCCCTTGATTGACGTGGAATCCAGTGGCCACCACCCCTTTGACTGACTTGGAATCCGGTGGCCACCATCCCTTTGATTGATGTGGAATCCAGTGGCCACCACCCCTTTGACTGACTTGGAATCCAGTGGCCACCATCCCTTTGATTGACATGGAATCCGATGGCCACCATCCCTTTGACTGACTTGGAATCTGGTGGCCACCATCCCTCTATATGACTTGGAATCCGGTAGCCATCGTGTCATTCAATGACTTGGAATCCGATGGCCACCATCCCTTTGAATGACTTGGAATATGGTGGCTACCATCCCTTTGACTGACTTTGAATCTGGTGGCCACCATCCATTTGATTGACGTGGAATCCGGTGGCCACCATCCCTTTGACTGACTTGGAATCTGGTGGCCACCATCCCTTTATATGACTTGGAATCCGGTGGCCACCGTGTAATTCAATGACTTGGAATCCGGTGGCCACCATCCCTTAGAATGACTTGGAATATCCCTTTGATTGACGTGGAATCCGGTGGCCAACATCCCTTTGATTGCCCTGGAATCTGTTGGCCACCATCCCTTCGATTGACATGGAATCTGGTGGCCAATGTGTCTTTAAATTACTTGGATTACGGTGATGACCATCCCCTTGAATGACACAGAGTCTAGTGGCCACCCCCTTTGAACAACCGGGAGTACAGCGGCCACATTCACAATGAATGACAGGTAGCCCACTGGCCACCGTCCTTCTGAAGGAAATGCCGTTCTTCAGCCACAACCACAATGAATGACAGGTAGCCCACTGGCCACCATCCCTATGAAGTGAATGTAGTTCTGCAGCCACAACCACATGAATGACAGGTAGCCCACTGGCCACCATCCCTATGAAAGTCATGTAGTCTTGCAGCCCGTGTTACTGTGAATAACAAGAAGTCAGTGGCCATCGTCCCCTTAAACGCTCCACCCACTGCTGCTGGTTGCTCACTGTACCGAATGTAGAGGTGTTGTCCTGTGTGGCATTACCACCACACGTGGAGAGGCTCACCTTCACAGCCCACCTGAGGCCACCACAGAACAGCTGCAAGCTGCATCCACAGAACAGCAGCGAGCTGCGTCTTCAAACTATCCAACCGCAGTCGAACCCAGTGACCCTAGACATGCACCAGGAGAAGCTACAAGCCAACCAGATGTTCCTACAGGGTGTGGTGAGTCCATCCTGCAGATGTTCACCTTCACAGCCCACCTGAGGCCACCACAGAACAGCTGCGAGCTGCATCCACAGAACAGCAGCGAGCTGCGTCTTCAAACTATCCAACCGCAGTCGAACCCAGTGACCCTAGACGTGCACCATGAGAAGCTACAAGTCAACCAGATGTTCCTACAGGGTGTTGCGAGTCCATCCTGCAGATGCTTACCTCTGCAGCCCACTGGAGGGTACAACAGAACAGCTGCGAACTGCGTATAAAAACAACCCACCCAGTGACCCTAGACATGCACCAGGAGAAGCTACAAGCCAACCAGATGTCCCTACAGGGTGTGGTGAGTCCATCCTGCAGAGGCTCAGCTTTGCAGCCCACTGGAGGCCACCGCAGAACATCTGCATCTCCAAACTGTCAAACCACAGTCCCACCGGTTGACCCTAGACGTGCACCATGAACAGCTACAAGCCAACCAGATGCCCCTACAAACCCTCAAGATGCAAACACAAGGCTTGTGACCAAACTGTACTACACGTAGAGGACACATCTGACTAGCTGACCCGTCTACATTACCAGGTGACCCTTCAAACCACGAGGTCACCCTTCACGCCGACCCTACTAGCCCATCAAGTGATTCTAGAAGCCCACACACTAATTCATACTGGGAGCCACTGTGCATCCTGTGGGGAACCAACCTGCCCCGCCCCAAGCTCCGCCCCCCCCCCATCACATCTCCTTCCTGACTCAGGTCAATGAAGACAGCGAAAGACTGACTCCTGGCCCACCAGAGCCTAAATATCCCTCCAACCAACCCCGCCCACCCTACTTCTCACCTACTGCCTCCAGCCCCCCCCCCCCTCCGCACGGCGCTTCAACACCACCCATTCCCCACTCTCCCCTCAAACCTCAACCCACCCCCCCCGCCTGTGACAACGCCTGAAGAAGCCCGGAGGTGGAACCTGACCTCCCCATCTGCTCCCCCACCCCGGGAGACCCCTAAACCAGCGAGCACTGACTGAATGCTCTCCGCAGACAAGAGCCAGGGTGGGGGGCAGACCCAACGGGTTGAGTCGAGGACCCCTCATAGACCGGGGGGAGAGGGGCCAACCCTACAGCCCCCAGCAGGTCCTGCTTTCGACCTGGTTTCGATCTGCACATCTGCCTATCGTACGTCCCTTCTACCCACCACAGATAGCGCTCCGAAAAGACTTTGATACCACCGAAGCACTATACAAGCAATACCGCACTGATGACACGGGGGGATGTGCCAGCAAGCAGCAGCACAGGACGGGAGAGGCGCCTCACCTCTGGATCCTGCATCCTGTCTCAAGGGAGCGACCCTGGGCAGGCTCCTGTGGGGATCGTATCCAAAGATGCAGATTAAAGAGCGGGGGGGGGGGGGGGGGGGGGGGGCAGGGTCTCAGTCTGTGCAAGAACCGGAGCAGGGGAAGCCCCAAGGCACAATCAACATCGTATCCAGGCACCAAGATCACGGGTCCAGTCGTTGCTGCTCATGCGCTGAGAGTGAGACACTTCCCCGAGGAGGAATGAGGGAGGGAGATCCCTACACACAGGAATGTGAGTGTGAGATCCCTACACACAGGAATGAGAGTGTGAGATCCCTACACACAGGAATGAGAGTGTGAGATCACTACACAGAGGAATGAGGGAGTGAGATCCCTACACAGAGGAATGAGAGTGTGAGATCACTACACAGAGTAATGAGAGTGTGAGATCACTACACAGAGGAATGAGGGAGTGAGATCCCTACACAGAGGAATGAGAGTGTGAGATCACTACACAGAGGAATAAGAGTGTGAGATCACTACACAGAGGAATGAGGGAGTGAGATCCCTACACAGAGGAATGAGAGTGTGAGATCACTACACAGAGGAATGAGGGAGTGAGATCCCTACACAGAGGAATGAGGGAGTGAGATCCCAACACAGAGGAATGAGAGTGTGAGATCTCTACACACAGGAATGAGAGTGTGAGATCACTACACAGAGGAATGAGGGAGTGAGATCCCTACACAGAGGAATGAGAGTGTGAGATCACTACACAGAGTAATGAGAGTGTGAGATCACTACACAGAGGAATGAGGAAGTGAGATCCCTACACAGAGGAATGAGAGTGTGAGATCACTACACAGAGTAATGAGAGTGTGAGATCACTACACAGAGGAATGAGGGAGTGAGATCCCTACACAGAGGAATGAGAGTGTGAGATCACTACACAGAGGAATGAGGGAGTGAGATCCCTACACAGAGGAATGAGGGAGTGAGATCCCAACACAGAGGAATGAGAGTGTAAGATCCCTACACAGAGGAATGAGGGAGTGAGATCCCTACACATAAGAATGAGAGTGTGAGATCCCTTCACAGAGGAATGAGAGTGCGAGATCCCTACACAGAAGAGTGTGAGATCCCTACACAAAGGAATGAGGGTGTGAGATCCCTCCACACAGGAATTAGAATGTGAGATCCCTACACAGAGGAATGAGAGTGTGAGATCCCTACACAGAAGAGTGTGAGATCCCTACACAGAGGAATGAGGGTGTGAGATCCCTACACACAGGAATTAGAATGTGAGATCCCTACACAGAGGAATGAGGGAGTGAGATCCCTACACAGAGGAATGAGAGTGTGAGATCACTACACACAGGAATGAGCAAGTGAGATCCCTACACACAGGAATGGGAGTGTGAGATCCCTACACAGAGGAATGAGAGTGCAAGATCCCTACACATAGGAATGAGGGAGTGAGATCCCAACACAGAGGAATGAGAGTGTAAGATCTCTACACAGAGGAATGAGAGTGTGAGATCCCTACACAGAGGAATGAGGGAGTGAGATCCCTACACAGAGGAATGAGAGTGTAAGATCCCTACACAGATGAATGAGGGAGTGAGATCCCTACACAGAGTAATGAGAGTGTGAGATTCCTGCACAGAGGAATGAAAGTGTGAGATCCGTACACAGAGGAATGAGAGTGTGAGATCCCTACAAAGAGGAATGAGGGTGTGAGATCCCTACACACAGGAATTAGAATGTGAGATCCTTACCCAGAGGAATGAGGGAGTGAGATCCCTACACAGAGGAATGAGAGTGTGAGATCACTACACAGAGTAATGAGAGTGTGAGATCACTACACAGAGGAATGAGGGAGTGAGATCCCTACACAGAGGAATGAGGGAGTGAGATCCCAACACAGAGGAATGAGAGTGTAAGATCCCTACACAGAGGAATGAGAGAGTGAGATCCCTACACATAAGAATGAGAGTGTGAGATCCCTTCACAGAGGAATGAGAGTGTGAGATCCCTACACAGAAGAGTGTGAGATCCCTACAAAAAGGAATGAGGGTGTGAGATCCCTCCACACAGGAATTAGAATGTGAGATCCCTACACAGAGGAATGAGAGTGTGAGATCCCTACACAGAAGAGTGTGAGATCCCTACACAGAGGAATGAGGGTGTGAGATCCCTACACACAGGAATTAGAATGTGAGATCCCTACACAGAGGAATGAGGGAGTGAGATCCCTACACAGAGGAATGAGAGTGTGAGATCACTACACAAAGGAATGAGCGAGTGAGATCCCTACACACAGGAATGGGAGTGTGAGATCCCTACACAGAGGAATGAGAGTGCAAGATCCCTACGCATAGGAATGAGGAAGTAAGATCCCAACACAGAGGAATGAGAGTGTAAGATCTCTACACAGAGGAATGAGGGAGTAAGATCCCTACACAGAGGAATGAGAGTGTAAGATCCCTACACAGATGAATGAGGGAGTGAGATCCCTCCACAGAGGAATGAGAGTGTGAGATTCCTGCACAGAGGAATGAAAGTGTGAGATCCGTACACAGAGGAATGAGAGTGTGAGATCCCTACAAAGAGGAATGAGGGTGTGAGATCCCTACACACAGGAATTAGAATGTGAGATCCCTACACAGAGGAATGAGGGAGTGAGATCCCTACACAGAGGAATGAGAGTGTGAGATCACTACACACAGGAATGAGCGAGTGAGATCCCTACACACAGGAATGGGAGTGTGAGATCCCTACACAGAGGAATGAGAGTGCAAGATCCCTACACATAGGAATGAGGGAGTGAGATCCCAACACAGAGGAATGAGAGTGTAAGATCCCTACACAGAGGAATGAGAGTGTGAGATCCCTACACAGAGGAATGAGGGAGTGAGATCCCTACACAGAGGAATGAGAGTGTAAGATCCCTACACAGAGGAATGAGGGAGTGAGATCCCTACACACAGGAATGAGAGTGTGAGATCCCTACACAGAGGAATGAGGGAGTGAGATCCCTACACAGAGGAATGAGAGTGTGAGATCCCTACACAGAGGAATGAGGGATTGAGATCCCTACACAGAGGAATGAGAGTGTGAGAGATCCCTACACAGAGGAATGAGGGAGGGAGATCCCTACACAGAGGAATGAGAGTGTGAGATCCCTACACAGAGGAATGAGGAAGTGAGATCACTACAAACAGGAATGAGAGTGTGAGATCCCTTCACAGAGGAATGAGAGTGAGAGATCCCTTCACAGAGGAATGTGAATGTGAGATCCCTACACAGAGGAATGAGAGTGTGAGATCCCTTCACAGAGGAATGAGAGTGTGAGATCCCTTCAGAGTGTGAGATCCCTACACAGAGAAATGAGATAGTGAGATCCCTTCACAGAGGAATGAGAGTGTGAGATCCCTTTACGGAGGAATGAATGAGAGTGTGAGATCCCTACAGAGAGAAATCAGGGAGTGAGATCCCTTCACAGAGGAATGAGAGTGTGAGATCCCTTTACGGAGAAATGAATGAGAGTGTGAGATCCCTACAGAGAGGAATCAGGGAGTGAGATCCCTTCACAGAGGAATGAGAGTGTGGGATCCCTTCAGAATGTGAGATCCCTACACAGAGGAATGAGAATGTGAGATCCCTTCACGGGGGAATGAGCGTGTGAGATCCCTTCAGAATGTGAGATCCCTACACAGAGGAATGAGGGAGTGAGATCCCTTCACAGAGGAATGAGAGTGTGAGATCCCTTTACAGAGGAATGAATGAGAGTGTGAGATCCCTACACAGAGGAATGAGGGAGTGAGATCCCTTCACAGAGGAATGAGGGAGTGAGATCCCTTCAGAGTGTGAGATCCCTACACAGAGGAATGAGAGTGTGAGATCACTACACAGAGGAATGAGGGAGTGAGATCCCTACACAGAGGAATGAGAGTGTGAGATCACTACACAGAGGAATAAGAGTGTGAGATCACTACACAGAGGAATGAGGGAGTGAGATCCCTACACAGAGGAATGAGAGTGTGAGATCACTACACAGAGGAATGAGGGAGTGAGATCCCTACACAGAGGAATGAGGGAGTGAGATCCCAACACAGAGGAATGAGAGTGTGAGATCCCTACACACAGGAATGAGAGTGTGAGATCACTACACAGAGGAATGAGGGAGTGAGATCCCTACACAGAGGAATGAGAGTGTGAGATCACTACACAGAGTAATGAGAGTGTGAGATCACTACACAGAGGAATGAGGGAGTGAGATCCCTACACAGAGGAATGAGAGTGTGAGATCACTACACAGAGTAATGAGAGTGTGAGATCACTACACAGAGGAATGAGGGAGTGAGATCCCTACACAGAGGAATGAGAGTGTGAGATCACTACACAGAGGAATGAGGGTGTGAGATCCCTACACAGAGGAATGAGGGAGTGAGATCCCAACACAGAGGAATGAGAGTGTAAGATCCCTACACAGAGGAATGAGGGAGTGAGATCCCTACACATAAGAATGAGAGTGTGAGATCCCTTCACAGAGGAATGAGAGTGCGAGATCCCTACACAGAAGAGTGTGAGATCCCTACACAAAGGAATGAGGGTGTGAGATCCCTCCACACAGGAATTAGAATGTGAGATCCCTCCACAGAGGAATGAGAGTGTGAGATCCCTACACAGAAGAGTGTGAGATCCCTACACAGAGGAATGAGGGTGTGAGATCCCTACACACAGGAATTAGAATGTGAGATCCCTACACAGAGGAATGAGGGAGTGAGATCCCTACACAGAGGAATGAGAGTGTGAGATCACTACACACAGGAATGAGCAAGTGAGATCCCTACACACAGGAATGGGAGTGTGAGATCCCTACACAGAGGAATGAGAGTGCAAGATCCCTACACATAGGAATGAGGGAGTGAGATCCCAACACAGAGGAATGAGAGTGTAAGATCTCTACACAGAGGAATGAGAGTGTGAGATCCCTACACAGAGGAATGAGGGAGTGAGATCCCTACACAGAGGAATGAGAGTGTAAGATCCCTACACAGATGAATGAGGGAGTGAGATCCCTACACAGAGGAATGAGAGTGTGAGATTCCTGCACAGAGGAATGAAAGTGTGAGATCCGTACACAGAGGAATGAGAGTGTGAGATCCCTACAAAGAGGAATGAGGGTGTGAGATCCCTACACACAGGAATTAGAATGTGAGATCCTTACCCAGAGGAATGAGGGAGTGAGATCCCTACACAGAGGAATGAGAGTGTGAGATCACTACACAGAGTAATGAGAGTGTGAGATCACTACACAGAGGAATGATGGAGTGAGATCCCTACACAGAGGAATGAGGGAGTGAGATCCCAACACAGAGGAATGAGAGTGTAAGATCCCTACACAGAGGAATGAGAGAGTGAGATCCCTACACATAAGAATGAGAGTGTGAGATCCCTTCACAGAGGAATGAGAGTGTGAGATCCCTACACAGAAGAGTGTGAGATCCCTACAAAAAGGAATGAGGGTGTGAGATCCCTCCACACAGGAATTAGAATGTGAGATCCCTACACAGAGGAATGAGAGTGTGAGATCCCTACACAGAAGAGTGTGAGATCCCTACACAGAGGAATGAGGGTGTGAGATCCCTACACACAGGAATTAGAATGTGAGATCCCTACACAGAGGAATGAGGGAGTGAGATCCCTACACAGAGGAATGAGAGTGTGAGATCACTACACAAAGGAATGAGCGAGTGAGATCCCTACACACAGGAATGGGAGTGTGAGATCCCTACACAGAGGAATGAGAGTGCAAGATCCCTACACATAGGAATGAGGAAGTAAGATCCCAACACAGAGGAATGAGAGTGTAAGATCTCTACACAGAGGAATGAGGGAGTAAGATCCCTACACAGAGGAATGAGAGTGTAAGATCCCTACACAGATGAATGAGGGAGTGAGATCCCTCCACAGAGGAATGAGAGTGTGAGATTCCTGCACAGAGGAATGAAAGTGTGAGATCCGTACACAGAGGAATGAGAGTGTGAGATCCCTACAAAGAGGAATGAGGGTGTGAGATCCCTACACACAGGAATTAGAATGTGAGATCCCTACACAGAGGAATGAGGGAGTGAGATCCCTACACAGAGGAATGAGAGTGTGAGATCACTACACACAGGAATGAGCGAGTGAGATCCCTACACACAGGAATGGGAGTGTGAGATCCCTACACAGAGGAATGAGAGTGCAAGATCCCTACACATAGGAATGAGGGAGTGAGATCCCAACACAGAGGAATGAGAGTGTAAGATCCCTACACAGAGGAATGAGAGTGTGAGATCCCTACACAGAGGAATGAGGGAGTGAGATCCCTACACAGAGGAATGAGAGTGTAAGATCCCTACACAGATGAATGAGGGAGTGAGATCCCTACACAGAGGAATGAGAGTGTGAGATTCCTGCACAGAGGAATGAAAGTGTGAGATCCGTGCACAGAGGAATGAGAGTGTGAGATCCCTACAAAGAGGAATGAGGGAGTGAGATCCCTACACACAGGAATGAGAGTGTGAGATCCCTACACAGAGGAATGAGGGAGTGAGATCCCTACACAGAGGAATGAGAGTGTGAGATCCCTACACAGAGGAATGAGGGATTGAGATCCCTACACAGAGGAATGAGAGTGTGAGAGATCCCTACACAGAGGAATGAGGGAGGGAGATCCCTACACAGAGGAATGAGAGTGTGAGATCCCTACACAGAGGAATGAGGAAGTGAGATCACTACAAACAGGAATGAGAGTGTGAGATCCCTTCACAGAGGAATGAGAGTGTGAGATCCCTTCACAGAGGAATGAGAATGTGAGATCCCTACACAGAGGAATGAGAGTGTGAGATCCCTTGACAGAGGAATGAGAGTGTGAGATCCCTTCAGAGTGTGAGATCCCTACACAGAGAAATGAGATAGTGAGATCCCTTCACAGAGGAATGAGAGTGTGAGATCCCTTTACGGAGGAATGAATGAGAGTGTGAGATCCCTACAGAGAGAAATCAGGGAGTGAGATCCCTTCACAGAGGAATGAGAGTGTGAGATCCCTTTACGGAGGAATGAATGAGAGTGTGAGATCCCTACAGAGAGGAATCAGGGAGTGAGATCCCTTCACAGAGGAATGAGAGTGTGGGATCCCTTCAGAATGTGAGATCCCTACACAGAGGAATGAGAATGTGAGATCCCTTCACGGGGGAATGAGCGTGTGAGATCCCTTCAGAATGTGAGATCCCTACACAGAGGAATGAGGGAGTGAGATCCCTTCACAGAGGAATGAGAGTGTGAGATCCCTTTACAGAGGAATGAATGAGAGTGTGAGATCCCTACACAGAGGAATGAGGGAGTGAGATCCCTTCACAGAGGAATGAGGGAGTGAGATCCCTTCAGAGTGTGAGATCCCTACACAGAGGAATGAGAGTGTGAGATCCCTGCACAGAGGAATGAGGGAGTGAGATCCCTACACAGAGGAATGAGAGTTTGAGATCCCTACCCAGAGGAATGAGAGTGTGAGATCCCTTCCCAGAGGAACGAGAGTGTGAGGTCCCTACACAGAGGAATGAGGGAGTGAGATCCATTCACAGAGGAATGAGAGTGTGAGATCCCTTCACAGAGGAATGAGAGTGCGAGATCCCTTCAGAGTGTGAGATCCCTTCACAGAGGAATGAGAGTGTGAGATCCCTAAACAGAGGAATGAGAGTGAGAGATCCCTACACAGAGGAATGAGAGTGTGAGAGTTCCCTTCACAGAGGGATGAGAGTGTGAAATCCCTTCAGAGTGTGAGATCCCTACACAGAGGAATGAGGGAGGGAGATCCCTTCACAGAGGAATGAGAGTGTGAGATCCCTACACAGAGGAATGAGAGTGTGAAATCCCTTCAGAGTGTGAGATCCCTACACAGAGTAATGAGGGAGGGAGATCCCTTCACAGTGGAATGAGAGTGTGAGATCCCTACACAGAGGAATGAGGGAATGAGATACCTTCACAGAGGAATGAGAGTGTGAGATCCCTACACAGAGGAATGAGAGTGTGAGATCCCTTCACAGAAAAATGATGGATTGAGATCCCTACACAGAGGAATGAGAGTGTGAGATCCCTACCCAGAGGAATGAGAGTGTGAGATCCCTTCCCAGAGGAACGAGAGTGTGAGGTCCCTACACAGAGGAATGAGGGAGTGAGATCCATTCACAGAGGAATGAGAGTGTGAGATCCCTTCACAGAGGAATGAGAGTGCGAGATCCCTTCAGAGTGTGAGATCCCTTCACAGAGGAATGAGAGTGTGAGATCCCTAAACAGAGGAATGAGAGTGAGAGATCCCTACACAGAGGAATGAGAGTGTGAGAGTTCCCTTCACAGAGGGATGAGAGTGTGAAATCCCTTCAGAGTGTGAGATCCCTACACAGAGGAATGAGGGAGGGAGATCCCTTCACAGAGGAATGAGAGTGTGAGATCCCTACACAGAGGAATGAGAGTGTGAAATCCCTTCAGAGTGTGAGATCCCTTCACAGAGGAATGTGAGTGTGAGATCCCTACACAGAGGAATGAGAGTGTGAGATCCCTTCACAGAAAAATGATGGATTGAGATCCCTACACAGAGGAATGAGAGTGTGAGATCCCTACACAGAGGAATGAGGGAGTGAGATCCCCACACAGAGGAATGAGAGTGTGAGATCCCTTCACATAGGAATGAGGAATGAGAGTGTGAGATCCCTAAACAGAGGAATGAGAGTGAGAGATCCCTTCAGAGAGGGATGAGAGTGTGAAATCCCTTCAGAGTGTGAGATCCCTACACAGAGGAATGAGGGAGGGAGATCCTTTCACAGAGGAATGAGAGTGTGAGATCCCTACACAGAGGAATGAGAGTGTGAAATCCCTTCAGAGTGTGAGATCCCTACACAGAGGAATGAGGGAGTGAGATCCCTACACAGAGGAATGAGGGAGTGAGATCCCTACACAGAGCAATGCAAGTGTGAGATCCCTACACAGAGGAATGAGGGAGTGAGATCCCCACACAGAGGAATGAGAGTGTGAGATCCCTTCACATAGGAATGAGGAATGAGAGTGTGAGATCCCTAAACAGAGGAATGAGAGTGAGAGATCCCTACACAGAGGAATGAGAGTGTGAGAGTTCCCTTCACAGAGGGATGAGAGTGTGAAATCCCTTCAGAGTGTGAGATCCCTACACAGAGGAATGAGGGAGGGAGATCCCTTCACAGAGGAATGAGAGTGTGAGATCCCTACACAGAGGAATGAGAGTGTGAAATCCCTTCAGAGTGTGAGATCCCTACACAGAGGAATGAGGGAGGGAGACCCCTTCACAGTGGAATGAGGGAGTGTGATTCCTACACTGGAATGAGAGTGTGAGATCCCTACACAGAGGAATGAGGGAATGAGATACCTTCACAGAGGAATGAGAGTGTGAGATCCCTACACAGAGGAATGAGAGTGTGAGATCCCTACACAGAGGAATGAGGGAGTGAGATCCCTACACAGAGGAATGAAAGTGTGAGATCCCTACACAGAGGAATGAGAGTGTGAGATCCCTTCACAGAAAAATGATGGATTGAGATCCCTACACAGAGGAATGAGAGTGTGAGATCCCTACACAGAGGAATGAGGGAGTGAGATCCCCACACAGAGGAATGAGAGTGTGAGATCCCTTCACATAGGAATGAGGGAGTGAGATCCCCACACAGAGGAATGAAAGTGTGAGATCCCTACACAGAGGAATGAGAGTGTGAGATCCCTACACAGAGGAATGAGGGAGTGAGATCCCTACACAGAGGAATGAAAGTGTGAGATCCCTACACAGAGGAATGAGAGTGTGAGATCCCTTCACAGAGGAATGAGGGAGTGAGATCCCTACACACAGGAATGAGAGTGTGAGATCCCTACACAGAGGAATGAGGGAGTGAGATCCCCACACAGAGGAATGAGAGTGTGAGATCCCTTCACATAGGAATGAGGGAGTGAGATCCCCACACAGAGGAATGAGAGTGTGAGATCCCTACACAGAGGAATGAGAGTGTGAGAGATCCCTACACAGAGGAAATTGAGTGTGAGATCCCTTCACAAGGACACTGCTCCCCGGGCTGTGTCAGATACTGTCAGAGAGTGAGTGCTCAACAGAGACACTGCTCACCAGGAGCGTCGGAGACTGTCAGAGAGTGAGTTCTTAAGAGAGACACCGCTCACCAGAAGTGTCAGAGTGCCCGAGAGTGAGTTCCCAACAGAGACACGGCTCACCAGGAGGGTCAGAGACTGATAGAGAGTGAGTTCACAACAGATACACCACTCATCAGGAGTGTCAGAGACTGCCAGGAAGTGAGTTCCCAACAGAGATACAGATCACCAGGAGCGTCGGAGACTGACATAGAGTGAGTTCACAACAAAGACACCGCTCACCAGAAGTGTCAGAGTGCCTGAGAGTGAGTTCACAACATAGACACCACTCACCAGGGGTGTCAGAGACTGCCAGGGAGTGAGTTCACAACAGAGACACTGCGCACCAGGAGGGTCAGAGACTACCATACCAGAGAGTGAGATCACAACAGAGAAACCACTCACCAGGAGGGTAAGAGACGGCCAGAGAGTGACTTCACAACAGAGACACAGCTCACCATGCATTTCAGAGTGCCAAAGAGTGAGTTTACAACAGAGACAAGGCCCATCAGGAGGGAGTGAGTGCACAACAGTGACACTACTCACCAGAAGTGTCAGAGACTGACAGAGAGTGACTTCACAATGGAGACAAGGCTCACCAGGAGTGTCAGAGACAGCCAGAGAGTGAGTTCACAACAGAGACACAGCTCACCAGGAGGGTCAGAGACTGACAGAGTGAGTTCACAACAGAGACACCGCTCAACAGGAGTGTCAGAGACTGCCAGAGAGTGAGTTCACAACATAGACACCGCTCACCAGGATTGTCAGAGACAGCCAGAGAGTGAGTTCCCAACAGACACACGGCTCACCAGGAGTGTCAGAGACTGCCAGAGAGTGAGTTCACAACATAGACACCGCTCACCAGGATTGTCAGAGACAGCCAGAGAGTGAGTTCACAACAGAGACACAGCTCACCTGGAGGGTCAGAGACTGACAGAGAGTGAGTTCACAACAGAGACACCGCTCAACAGGAGTGTCAGAGACTGTCAGGGAGTGAGTTCACAATGGAGACTTCCCTCACCAGGTGTGTCAGAGACAGCCAGAGAGTGAGTTCACAACAGAGACACCGCTCACCAGGAGGGTCAGAGACTGATAGAGAGTGAGTTCACAACAAAGACACCGCTCACCAGGAGGGTCAGAGACTGACAGAGAGTGACTTCACAACAGAGACAAGGCTCACCAAGAGGGTCAGAGAATGACAGAGAGTGAGTTCACAACAGAGACACCGCTCACCAGGAGAGTCAGGGACTGCCAGGGAGTGACTTCACAACAGAGGCACCGCTCACCAGGATTGTCAGAGACTGCCAGGGAGTGAGTTCACACCGGAGACACCGCTCACCAGGAGTGTCAGAGACTACCAGAGAGTGAGTTCACAACAGAGACACCGCACACCAGGACGGTTAGAGACTGACAGAGAGTGAGTTCACAACGGAGACACCGCTCACAGAGAGTGTCAGAGACTGACTGAGAGTGAGTTCACAACAGAGACACTGCTCGCCAGGAGGGTCAGAGATGGACAGAGAGTGAGTTCACAGCAGCGACACCGCTCACCAGGATTGTCAGAGACTGTCAGGGAGTGAGTTCACAACAGTGACACCACTCAGCAGGAGGGACGAAGACTGCCAGGGAGTGAACACTACAAGTAAGATCACAGACAAACATTAGCTACAGAGGGACAATACAGAGCCAACTTACTAGAGAGACACTGTCCTCCCAAAACTAAAAAACTGCCAGAGAGTGAGAAATCACGTAAGGACTCTGTTTACATGGTGCTGTCAGAGAGTGAAATCACAACAGAGACACCGCTCACCAGGATTGTCAGAGTGCCAGAGAGTGAGTTCACACCGGAGTAAATGCTCACCAGGAGTGTCAGAGACTACCAGAGATTGAGTTCACACCAGAGCGAGCGCTCACCAGATGTGTAAGATTTCCAGAGAGTCAGTTCACAACAGGGACACCACTCACCAAAGAGAGCAGAGACACTGAGATCTCTACAGGGAGACTGACCACAGGTGAAAGTGGTACACTAGAGAGTGAGATCACAGACGGACACTATTCACATAGGGACAACACAGAGCCGGCTCACTACCGATACACTGTCCTCCCAAGACTGAGAAACTGCCAGACAGTGAGAGATCACCAGTACGGACTCTGTTTACAGGGTGGGATGAGTGATTACCAGAGAGTGAGTTCACAACAGAGACACCACTCACCAGCAGTGTCAGAGACTGACAGAGAGTGACTTCACAATGGAGACAAGGCTCACCAGGAGTGTCAGAGACAGCCAGAGAGTGAGTTCACAACAGAGACACAGCACACCAGGAGGGTCAGAGACTGACAGAGAGTGAGTTCACAACAGAGACACCGCTCAACAGGAGTGTCAGAGACTGCCAGAGAGTGAGTTCACAACATAGACACCGCTCACCAGGATTGTCAGAGACAGCCAGAGAGTGAGTTCCCAACAGACACACGGCTCACCAGGATTGTCAGAGACAGCCAGAGAGTGAGTTCACAACAGAGACACAGCTCACCTGGAGGGTCAGAGACTGACAGAGACTGAGTTCACAACAGAGACACCGCTCAACAGGAGTGTCAGAGACTGTCAGGGAGTGAGTTCACAATGGAGACTTCCCTCACCAGGTGTGTCAGAGACAGTCAGAGAGTGAGTTCACAACAGAGACACCGCTCACCAGGAGGGTCAGAGACTGATAGAGAGTGAGTTCACAACAAAGACACCGCTCACCAGGAGGGTCAGAGACTGACAGAGAGTGACTTCACAACAGAGACAAGGCTCACCAAGAGGGTCAGAGAATGACAGAGAGTGAGTTCACAACAGAGACACCGCTCACCAGGAGAGTCAGGGACTGCCAGGGAGTGAGTTCACAACAGAGACACCGCTCACCAGGATTGTCAGAGACTGCCAGGGAGTGAGTTCACACCGGAGACACCGCTCACCAGGAGTGTCAGAGACTACCAGAGAGTGAGTTCACAACAGAGACACCGCACACCAGGACGGTTAGAGACTGACAGAGAGTGAGTTCACAACGGAGAACCGCTCACAGAGAGGGTCAGAGACTGACAGAGTGTGACTTCACAACAGAGACACTGCTCACCAGGAGTGTCAGAGACTGACAGAGAGTGAGTTCACAACAGAGACACTGCTCGCCAGGAGGGTCAGAGATGGACAGAGAGTGAGTTCACAGCAGCGAAACCGCTCACCAGGATTGTCAGAGACTGTCAGGGAGTGAGTTCACAACAGTGACACCACTCAGCAGGAGGGACGAAGACTGCCAGGGAGTGAACACTACAAGTAAGATCACAGACAAACATTAGCTACAGAGGGACAATACAGAGCCAACTTACTAGAGAGACACTGTCCTCCCAAAACTAAAAAACTGCCAGAGAGTGAGAAATCACGTAAGGACTCTCAGAGAGTGAGTTCCCAACAGACACACGGCTCACCAGGATTGTCAGAGACAGCCAGAGAGTGAGTTCACAACAGAGACACAGCTCACCTGGAGGGTCAGAGACTGACAGAGACTGAGTTCACAACAGAGACACCGCTCAACAGGAGTGTCAGAGACTGTCAGGGAGTGAGTTCACAATGGAGACTTCCCTCACCAGGTGTGTCAGAGACAGCCAGAGAGTGAGTTCACAACAGAGACACCGCTCACCAGGAGGGTCAGAGACTGATAGAGAGTGAGTTCACAACAAAGACACCGCTCACCAGGAGGGTCAGAGACTGACAGAGAGTGACTTCACAACAGAGACAAGGCTCACCAAGAGGGTCAGGGAATGACAGAGAGTGAGTTCACAACAGAGACACCGCTCACCAGGAGAGTCAGGGACTGCCAGGGAGTGAGTTCACAACAGAGACACCGCTCACCAGGATTGTCAGAGACTGCCAGGGAGTGAGTTCACACCGGAGACACCGCTCACCAGGAGTGTCAGAGACTACCAGAGAGTGAGTTCACAACAGAGACACCGCACACCAGGACGGTTAGAGACTGACAGAGAGTGAGTTCACAACGGAGAACCGCTCACAGAGAGGGTCAGAGACTGACAGAGTGTGACTTCACAACAGAGACACTGCTCACCAGGAGTGTCAGAGACTGACAGAGAGTGAGTTCACAACAGAGACACTGCTCGCCAGGAGGGTCAGAGATGGACAGAGAGTGAGTTCACAGCAGCGACACCGCTCACCAGGATTGTCAGAGACTGTCAGGGAGTGAGTTCACAACAGTGACACCACTCAGCAGGAGGGACGAAGACTGCCAGGGAGCGAACACTACAAGTAAGATCACAGACAAACATTAGCTACAGAGGGACAATACAGAGCCAACTTACTAGAGAGACACTGTCCTCCCAAAACTAAAAAACTGCCAGAGAGTGAGAAATCACGTAAGGACTCTCAGAGAGTGAAATCACAACAGAGACACCGCTCACCAGGATTGTCAGAGTGCCAGAGAGTGAGTTCACACCGGAGTAAATGCTCACCAGGAGTGTCAGAGACTACCAGAGATTGAGTTCACACCAGATCGAGCGCTCACCAGATATGTAAGATTTCCAGAGAGTCAGTTCACAACAGAGACACCACTCACCAAAGAGAGCAGAGACACTGAGATCTCTACAGGGAGACTGACCACAGGTGAAAGTGGTACACTAGAGAGTGAGATCACAGACGGACACTATTCACATAGGGACAACACAGAGCCGGCTCACTACCGATACACTGTCCTCCCAAGACTGAGAAACTGCCAGACAGTGAGAGATCACCAGTACGGACTCTGTTTACAGGGTGGGATGAGTGATTACCAGAGAGTGAGTTCACACCAGAGACACCACTCACCAGCAGTGTCAGAGACTGCCAGTGAGTGAGTTCACAACGGAGACACCGCTCACCAGGTGTGTCAGATACTGCCAGATAGTGAGTTCACAACATTGATACGGCTCACCAGGAGTGTCAGGGACATCTAGAGAGTGAGTTCACAGCGGAGACACCGCTCACCAGGTGTGTCAGAGACTGCCAGAGAGTGAGATCACAACGGAGAAACCACTCACCAGGAGGGTAAGAGACGGCCAGAGAGACGGCCAGAGAGTGACTTCACAACAGAGACAAAGCTCACCTTGCATGTCAGAGTGCCAAAGAGTGAGTTTACAACTGAGACAAGGCCCATCAGGAGGGAGTGAGTGCACAACAGTGACACTACTCACCAGAAGTGTCAGAGACTGACAGAGAGTGACTTCACAATGGAGACAAGGCTCACCAGGAGTGTCAGAGACTGCCAGAGAGTGAGTTCACAACAGAGACACCGCTCACCAGGATTGTCAGAGACAGCCAGAGAGTGAGTTCACAACAGAGACACCGCTCAACAGGAGTGTCAGAGACTGCCAGGGAGTGAGTTCACAACAGAGACACAGCTCACCAGGAGGGTCAGACACTGACAGAGAGTGAGTTCACAACAGAGATAACTCTCACCAGGAGTCTCAGAGACTGCCAGGGAATGAGTTCACAACAGAGACACCGCTCAACAGGAGTGTCAGAGACTGCCAGGGAGTGAGTTCACAATGGAGACTTCCCTCACCAGGTGTGTCAGAGACAGCCAGAGAGTGAGTTTACAACAGAGACACCACTCACCAGGAGGGTCAGAGACTGATAGAGAGTGAGTTCACAACAAAGACACCGCTCACCAGGAGGGTCAGAGACTGACAGAGAGTGACTTCACAACAGAGACAAGGCTCACCAAGAGGGTCAGAGAATGACAGAGAGTGAGTTCACAAGAGAGACACCACTCACCAGGAGAGTCAGGGACTGCCAGGGAGTGAGTTCACAACAGAGACACCGCTCACCAGGATTATCAGAGACTGCCAGGGAGTGAGATCACAACAGAGACACCGCTCAACAGGAGTGTCAGAGACTGCTAGGGAGTGAGTTCACAACAGAGACACAGCTCACCAGGAGGGTCAGACACTGACAGAGAGTGAGTTCACAACAGAGATAACACTCACCAGGAGTCTCAGAGACTGCCAGGGAGTGAGTTCACAACAGAGACACCGCTCAACAGGAGTGTCAGAGACTGCCAGGGAGTGAGTTCACACCGGAGACACCGCTCACCTGGAGTGTCAGAGACTACCAGAGAGTGAGTTCACAACAGAGACACCGTACACCAGGAGTGTCAGAGACTGACAGAGAGTGAGTTCACAATGGAGACACCGCTCACAGAGAGGGTCAGAGACTGACAGAGTGTGACTTCACAACAGAGACACTGCTCACCAGGAGTGTCAGAGACTGACAGAGAGTGAGTTCATAACAGAGAGAGCGCTCACCAGGAGTGTCACAGACTGCCAGGGAGTGAGTTCACAACAGAGACACCGCTCAACAGGAGTGTCAGAGACTGCCAGGGAGTGAGTTCACACCGGAGACACCGCTCACCAGGAGTGTCAGAGACTACCAGAGAGTGAGTTCACAACAGAGACACCGCACACCAGGATGGTTAGAGACTGACAGAGAGTGAGTTCACAACGGAGACACCGCTCACAGAGAGGGTCAGAGACTGACAGAGTGTGACTTCACAACAGAGACACTGCTCACCAGGAGTGCCAGAGACTGACAGAGAGGGAGTTCATAACAGAGAGAGCGCTCACCAGGAGTGTCACAGACTGCCAGAGAGGGAGTTCATAACAGAGAGAGCGCCCACCAGGAGTGTCACAGACTGCCAGAGAGTGAGTTCATAACAGAGAGAGCGCGCACCAGGAGTGTCACAGACTGCCAGAGAGGGAGTTCATAACAGAGAGAGCGCTCACCAGGAGTGTCACAGACTGCCAGAGAGGGAGTTCATAACAGAGAGAGCGCGCACCAGGAGTGTCACAGACTGCCAGAGAGGGAGTTCATAACAGAGAGAGCGCTCACCAAGAGTTTTTGCCTGATGTAATTTTGAATTGTAAGTGCACTGGGTCCCGCCAACCAGGTTCCCAGAGCCAGATCTCTTTCACAAAATTGTACTACGATTGGCACAACTTTAGCCACCTCTGTAATTCCCTAGTAAACAGGTACCCCTGGTACCTAGGGCATGGGCCCTGAAAAAGGTCCACTGCAGCTGCAGCACAAATTGTGCCACCCCAGAGACCCCTCACCAAGACCATGCAAACTGCCATTGCAGGCTGTGTGTCTTGATGCAGAGAGAACCGAAGAGTCAACAAGTCACACAGCCCTGTGTGCCACGCCCCCATACACTGCATGAGGTATAGGTAAGTCACCCCTACTGCAGGCCTTACAGCCCTCAGGCAGGGTGCACTATTTCCCATGTGTGGACATATCTGCGTGAGCAGATATGACCCTGCAATACTTGAGCTATTCTTGGATATTGTAAGTGTACAAGGAAGTCCCAGAGAGTACATGGGCTGTGTACTTGTCATTTCGAGTTTCCTAGCTTCATGATGGCATCATTGTACCCTAAGATGTTTGGTACCAAACTTCTCGTCTTAATAAATCCTCATTGATACCAGTGTTGGATTTATGAATAAATGCACATAGAAGATCATTTAGAGGGTCCCCTTAAAACCTACAAAGCTCTGGTGTGGTCTCTGACCAGTCTTAGCCAGCCTGCCACCAGGGGCATGACCTCATGGGGTCAGGGCCAGTGCTCCCAGAGGCCGGGAATAAATCCTGCTGTGGGAGGAGGTGCTTCATAGGATGGCCTTCAAAGGCACAAAGCTTCAAAGGTGAAGCCGCCTTTGAAATGCAACCCAGGCATCTCCAGCTAGTAGAGGATGCCAATCCCTTTACCTGTTCAACTTCAGGCGGGAGGAAAGGTGGTAAAATGAGTTAGATGAGTAGGAGTGCCCACATTTAGCCAGCACCACCCCTAAGGTGAGGCAGGCAATGTGGACCCCACTTTTGCAAATCCTCCATCAGGAGATTGTTAGGAAACAACCTATCGGGGCTAGGGCAGTGCCCCTTCCCACAGGAAGTGGTCACTTACAGGGTGTAGGCACCCTAAAGGTAGGTAGGCCTTTGGCTACTACCTGTCTCCCCCTTTAATGCCCCTAAATTTAGTATTTAGATGGCATCTCTGCAACTTAGGTTCAATGGACACAGAGAGGAAAAGAAAAAAGAAGAGCTGCTGACCCGAGGACTGAATCCCTGCTGCAGAAAACTGGCGCCGAACCCTGCCTGTTTCATTAAGGGCTCGACAATCATGGTGTGCTGTCTCGTCCTGCAGATATGAGGACTCCAAGTACCCCAGAGCCCTTCCGGCCTTGGACAAATTGCCAAAGGACCCCTGTAGGAGTAGAGGCTCTGCTCCCCCGCAGCTTGCAGGCACCGAACCACAGACCCCGGTTTCACCGACTTGCTGGTCCCCGGCAACTCTGACACAGCACCCAAACAAAAGTGATACACCAGCTCCAAAGGTTCAGATCTGACCCCCCCCCCCACCAAGTTCGGGGACACCAGGATCTACCGGGGCCGTGCTGCACCAATACTCGGGGTACTGGACCCTCTGCAGCATTCTCCGAGACAAAGGGCCCACTCTGGCCTCCAACTTCCCAGGAAGCAAGCACCATCAAGGGATATCGTAACCCCAGAGACTCACATTTCGTGGGCGATCCTGCTGTCTCAAAATCGCCTCTCCAAGCTGCCTGCTCCTGACATCTTGACAAGCGCCACCCGGCTGACCTTTGTACTCTTCACCCAGCCCACCCGGCCTGGGTACTGATGAACCAGCTGTGCTCCCATGGTCCTGAGGCCTTTCCAACCTGCTCCCTTGAGAG
The DNA here is from genome assembly GCF_964204655.1 of Triturus cristatus. Taxonomy (NCBI): domain Eukaryota; kingdom Metazoa; phylum Chordata; class Amphibia; order Caudata; family Salamandridae; genus Triturus; species Triturus cristatus. The sequence continues at coordinate 2,786,158 of NC_140592.1, forward strand.
GGACCCCTCGGACTTACTTTTAAGTCCCCTTGTGCAGTGCATTTTCAGGTGACCCCCTTCTTTGTAGCGCACCCGCTACTAAAGACCTCATCACCCTGCTCCTGTCCGAATCTGGGACGCTCACAAGAATCTGCTGGAGGACCATTGGACCTGGCTTGCTAACTACCAAAATCCAAGAGGGGAACCTTGAAAGTCGACTGTGCGATTTTATGTGCATTTTTGTCTTTTCCTCTTTAACTTCAATGGTGCGTAATTGCGCACAAAAGTAATTCATTTTGCAAACTTGAAAAATTCATACCTTTAAAAGTACTTACTGTGGAACAAAGTTCTTGGTCTGAAAAAGATATAAAAATCGATATTATTTTTACAAATTGGTTTATTCATGAGCGTGTGTCTCAATTATTGACTCTGTGAGTACAACAAATGCTTAGCGCTGCCCTCTGATGAGCCTATCTGCTCGCCCAAACTACCACAAATAAAGGACTAGTATTATCTGCTTTTGCCTTTGTAAACAAATTGGGGTCTCACTGGACTCTCGGCACGGTGTACTTCATTTTAGTGCAATAAATAGAGAGCCAGCGTCCTACAGAGGTTTATGAATGGGCAACATTGTTATCATGTGGGACCAGGACTATGCAAAGGCGATTGACAGACAATTCCCAGACAACTTGGTCTCTGCCAAACTACCTGGGAATCCACTCATTGATGTGACAAGGAAGACTGGGCTTAGACTAGCGTATTGGCGAGATCTCAGCCTGATCGCTGACCTAGAATACAACTACATGCACAACCGAACACCCAGGGCACACTGTATTATATACTCCCGAAGGGACATACACCCGGGGCTTTTCCCCTGGGTGAGCCCATCATTTCAGGGATTGGGTCTTCAACAGAGCAGATCTTGGAGTATATAGATATTTTTCTCCCGCCATATGTGTACAATCTCCCATCATTCATATGGAGCACTACAGATTTACGCAATAAACTTGAAGACATTGAGTGGACAGAAGACTGTAGTTTCGTTACACTTGATGTAACCTCGCTCTACACTTGCATCCCACTTGAGAAGAGCCTTGCGGCCCTTGCTTCGACTCTATCTGTGAGGGATGCAACACTGGACGAGCACACACAATTGATTTGGACCTTATCAGATTGACATTGGAAAAGAATGTTTTCTCGCACAATGGTCACTGGTATCAACAAGCGCTTGGGGCTGCGATGGGCTCCACATATTCACCATCTTAGGCGAACATTTACATGTGAAATTGTTTTAATGGACCAGCTGTGGGCACGCTGCCCCCCTGAATGCATAGTGCATATACTTAACTGGGAAAGGTATATAGATGACGATTTCATGATTTGGACCGGGAGTGCGAACATCCTTTCAACCTTCCTGAACCACTTGAACCACAACTGCAATCTTACGTTTATCCATCAAACAGACAAGAGAAAAATCATATTCCTGGATGTTACTCTATATGTAACAGGAAATAAGATAGCTTCCAAGCTGCACAGGAAACTGACTCTTGTAATTTTGTATTATACGCAGAGAGCACACACCCCAGTTCCCAGATTGAGGCCATTGCTTTGGGGAGATGACGCGTCTCAGACACAATTGCAGCGGTGGTAACATTCTTGCTACAGAATTGAAAGAACTAGAGGATAGATTCCGGCAAAGGCTTGGATAGACTTTCGAACACACCTCGTAGTTCTCTACTGAGAAAGAGTGCCCATAAGAAAACAAAGAATCAGAGACTACATCTCATAGCAGGCTCAGGTCTCATAGTGACCGTTTGTACAAGATCCTACCCAAGCACCGGCACATGTTAAAACTGGCTAACGCTCTAAACAAATTTATTTCAAACCAACCTATCATTACATACAGCAGAGGCACTACCTTGAGAAATATACTATGCCGCAACATACACATACAGAACGGTTGTCACGGTTACCTGCAAAACCCAAAGGGTTTTATAAATGCAGTAAATGTACTGTCTGACAATTTACTCTGGACAGGACAACAGAGTTCCAGTATAACTCTGCCAAGGCACATCACATTAACCAATTTATTAATTACAACACCAAGGTGCCAATTACGATCCTGTAAAAACCGGGTACGAACCGTTGGACGGAGCATATTCTCCGTCCGACGCGTACCCGGTCGTCAAAATTTACAAACATGGAATTACAATTCGCACGGGAACACCATTTCCGTACGAATCGCAAAAAACCCCGACCGAACAAAATAAACATACAAATGCGATCCGGGAAAGCGCCGACCTGACGTCGGGACGCTCGCAGCCTGCCATTCACGAACCAGGAATTACGATTTGCACCGACGTCATCCCGCACGGTGAATATTTTCCGGCTGCCAAAAACTGCCGGGAAATCAGGACGACGCGAACAAGGACCACCAGTACGCGACGGACAGACAGGACGACGCGAATAAGGAGGACCAGTACGCGACAGGACGACGCGAACAAGGAGTACCAGTACGCGACGGACAGACAGGACGACGCGAACGAGGAGGACCCGTACGCGACGGACAGACATGGACCGAACCTACGTGTCATCCCGGCCCTCATAGCAGTCGACCTCCTCTACAGGTTCGGACGCAGACGCCGCAGAAGGTCAGAACAACTAAGGGAGGGGGGAAAGTGGGGTGGGGTGGGGGTGGCAGGACCAGGGCAGGCCACAAACCCCCCACCAAAGTCACACAGCACACATGCCCAGGACATACCTGACTCCCATGCCCTGGTCACTACGAGGGGGTGGGGGCATGTCCAGCTAAGCCAGCGACCGCCACAACGGAAGTCCGTCACGACGCGAACCGGCAACACAACCAGACCGGTACGTCCCGTACCCACGCCTGAAGAGCGTGGGTACGAGTCGTACCACGCCCACACCCACGTCACCCCAACAATGGCGGGACGGCTCGTACCCACGTGGCAAAGGCCTGGGTACAGCCCGCACAAGCATCACATAGCGTGGGGACGGATATGTACGGACCCTACCCCCACCCCGTATGCATGGAGCGTACCCCCACCCCAACAGTGTAAGTACGACCCGTACCCACACCCGCGTACGTATGGAGCGTACCCCCACCCCAACAGTGTAAGTACGACCCGTACCCACACCCGCGTACGTATGGAGCGTACCCCCACCCCAACAGTGTAAGTACGACTCGTACCCCCACCCGCGTACGTATGGAGCGTACCCCCACCCCAACAGTGTAAGTACGACCCGTACCCACACCCGCGTACGTATGGAGCGTACCCCCACCCCAACAGTGTAAGTACGACTCGTACCCCCACCCGCGTACGTATGGAGCGTACCCCAACCCCAACAGTGTAAGTACGACCCGTACCCCCACCAGTGTACGTATGGAGCGTACCCCCACCCCAACAGTATAAGTACGACCCGTACCCACACCCGCGTACGTATGGAGCGTACCCCCACCCCAACAGTGTAAGTACGACCCGTACCCACACCCGCGTACGTATGGAGCGTACCCCCACCCCAACAGTGTAAGTACGACCTGTACCCACACCCGCGTACGTATGGAGCGTACCCCCACCCCAACAGTGTAAGTACGACTCGTACCCCCACCCGCGTACGTATGGAGCGTACCCCCACCCCAACAGTGTAAGTACGACTCGTACCCCCACCCGCGTACGTATGGAGCGTACCCCCACACCAACAGTGTAAGTACGACCCGTACCCCCACCCGCGTACGTATGGAGCGTACCCCCACCCCAACAGTGTAAGTACGACCCGTACCCACACCCGCGTACGTATGGAGCGTACCCCCACCCCAACAGTGTAAGTACGACCCGTACCCACACCCGCGTACGTATGGAGCGTACCCCCACCCCAACAGTGTAAGTAAGACACGTACCCTCACCTCGAATGCATGGAGCGTAGCCCCACCCCAACAGTGTAAGTACGTCAGGTACCCCCACCTCGAATGCATGGAGCGTACCCACATCCGTGTATGTCATGAGCGTACATATTGTGAAATTGGAGAGGTGGGTGCAGAGTCCTCCCAGCAGTGCCCTGATACAGGAGGGGTGGGTGCAGAGTCCTCCCAGCAGTGCCCTGAGGCAGGAGGGGTGGGTGCAGAGTCCTCCCAGCAGTGCCCTGAGACAGGAGGGGTGGGTGCAGAGTCCTCCCAGCAGTGCCCAGACGCAGGAGGGGTGTGTGCAGAGTCCTCCCAGCAGTGCCCTGAGACAGGAGGGGTGGGTGCAGAGTCCTCCCAGCAGTGCCCAGACGCAGGAGGGGTGGGTGCAGAGTCCTCCCAGCAGTGCCCAGAGACAGGAGGGGTGTGTGCAGAGTCCTCCCAGCAGTGCCCTGAGACAGGAGGGGTGGGTGCAGAGTCCTCCCAGCAGTGCCCAGACGCAGGAGGGGTGTGTGCAGAGTCCTCCCAGCAGTGCCCTGAGACAGGAGGGGTGGGTGCAGAGTCCTCCCAGCAGTGCCCTGAGACAGGAGGGGTGGGTGCAGAGTCCTCCCAGCAGTGCCCTGAGACAGGAGGGGTGGGTGCAGAGTCCTCCCAGCAGTGCCCTGAGACAGGAGGGGTGGGGGCCTATCACTCCCAGCAGTGCCCTGAGACAGGAGGGGTGGGTGCAGAGTCCTCCCAGCAGTGCCCTGAGACAGGAGGGGTGGGTGCCCATCACTCCCAGCAGTGCCCATGGAACGCAAAGGGTGGAGTAGTCACAGATACCATGCCCACAAATGTCAGTCAGGTGCACAAAGACCCTGCAGTACATGTACCACATGTGTGCGAGGCTGGGAGTATACGCATGCATAGCGCAGAAAAGAAAACATGTACACATGAAGTCATGTCAATAGGCCACATACACAAGTACAATGTCTACCAAGGATGCCACGAATGATGCAGGTGGAGACATCGCTCAGCATGCATGTGCAAAGGTGAAGGACTACGTCACACACCCAGCTAATGGACACACAGCTCTGTGCCAAAGTCAGGGGACACCCTGCAGGGAAGAAGTCAGGGTACACAGAGGAAGGAATACACCTTGGGACAATTGCAACATGCAGCAACTGCTTACATGAATGGAGAAAGGTAGCTAACACCGTGTGATGGCACACAGATCCCAGGGTCCCCCCTATGAGCAGCACACTACTACATTTCCCACACACCCAACACATGACCAACACCCACAACCATGTAGCAGCCCCACCAACAGCAATGCCAGCAATGCAGGAGTGTTCCAAGGGCAAAAAATAAATAGCTTTATTCAGCATTAGGAAAAAACTAGTATGACGTAAGTCCAATATTAACAAAGGCCATAGGGCAGTCCAGGAGTCCCAGCTGGATGGGGGACACAGTGGGATGCGTGTCCCCTAGCTTGCCTGCACAGTTACAATCCATTGTCTTCCACAGGGGTGAGGGCATCATGTGGGGGGGAAGAAACAGGCACCGCAGGGACAGGAGGGTGAAGGGTAGGCGTCGTGGGTGCAGGGATGGAGGACTCCACCACAGGGGGTGGGGCAGGGCCAAAGGCGGAGGCCAGGATCTCGCTGCACACCTTAGCAAGGTCCTCCAGGGACTCCCCTGCACCCGAAGAAACCACAGGCCCCAAGGAGGGGGGGGGGGGGTCAGAGGGATGGGTCGCAGCGCCACTGGGGGAGGGTGTGGACAGGGGGGGGACTCAAGCACCCTGACCGGGGACCTCCTTGACCGCTTGCGGGGTGGTGTCACTGTGGGGCTCAGGGACAGAGCGGCCATGAAGGAGTCTTTGGGGGAGATGTGGCCAGGAGAGCTGAGGGGAGGGGATTTGGAGGGAGTGGATAGGGTGGAATGCGGACTCCCACTCTGGCTGCGTGTCACACGTTTGCCCCCCGACCCAGTGGGTGTGCCTACTGCACCCTGTGTGTGCGTGTCAGGAGGTGTGCGGCGGACCTTCCCTGCTGGTGTGGTGCCTGTGTCTGTTGTGGTGGGTGCATGCTTACGTCTGGGTGTATGTGGGACAGGCATGGGAGTGGGAAGTGTGGAAGGAGCAGGGGTAGGGGGTGGGACGTAGCGCTGCAGGAGACCCACTGCTGCAGTCAGTGTGGAGTCTATGGACCTCAGCAAGTTGCGTTGGTCAGCCTGCGATGAATGAATGCCCTCCAAGTATGCCTCCATGTTGTTGAGGACCTGGCTGTGGCCATGGAGGACATTAAGGATCGCAGTCTGACCAATCTGCAACTGCCGCTGGATGTCCACAGACTCAGCATTGGCGGCAGCAGTGGAGACAGGGGCAGGGGGTGCGGTGCCTGGCAGGAAGGAGACATGTGGTGACCGGGCACGTTGGGAAGGGACACGAGCACGTGGGAGGCGGCTGATGCCAATGGAGGAGCCGGTGCCAGATGTAGGGCTGCTGTCAGATGGTGGTGCAGCCACCGCCCACTCGGAGAGATCATCCTCGGACCCGTCAGCTTCATACTCTGTTGTGCCAGTCGACAGGTCCCCGGGTTCACTCTCCTCCGCCTCAGTCCCACTCGAAGTGCCAGCCCCGATGTCACCGCTGGCACTGGTGCTTGGTCCCTCCACGCCATCTGTGTCCATGTCTCCCTCCGTGTCCCCCGACGATGCTGTGGGCAGGGTGAAGAGACAGAAAGTAATCATACACCTGTATACATATGTCACATGAGTACAATCTACGTAGGTTACAGTGCATAGCCTGAAACAAAGGATGAGTTACAACTACAAAACAAGGTACATACGTAGGCCCTGCAAGACACAGTTGTGTGACCCACCATGCCATGGAAAAACTATGGAGAGCATGACACAATAGCAAATGAGATGACATGGTATTCTGACTGAGGAGCAAGGCCCTGGGGACAATACAGCACTGCATCTGCACCACACAGCGTGGCAGGAAATTGGGATGAGCAGGGACCAAATCCAGGAACTAGAGGCACATGCAGCATAGGTAATACTGAGAACATGCCCACCCTGACTGGCACGCTGCACCTTGAGTGTATGTCCAGACAAACATCACACACTGGCCAGTCCGAGCAAGGAGATGACAGGTCTTGACATGTAGGCCATGGCCGCCCCACCCACCCCCTACATGAGACAAATCTGTGGAGACACAGGAAGCACTTACATCTCTTAGTCTGGGTGAAATACACATGGGATGCAATAATTCAAGATTGCACACCAAATACCCAAGGTGCGCCTGTCCAAAGAATCATGTACAAATGGGCATCATCAGATGCTACAAGACACACAGGCAATGGCCACCGTGAGTATGTACTTGGAAAATCAGGTCAGGCTGGACAGTGGACACTTGTAATACATCTCACGTCAAGAAACATGGTGCCAGGGGACAATGGCACAGAGCACAACTGTTAGAAAAGGTAGACGGACCGGGAGGGTCGGCCGGGGTCAGGAGGAGAGGTCTCCGGGGAGAACCGTCTCCAGCGATCGTACAGACAAGTAACTTCCCCCCCACAGACAGATACCACACACGGATAAGGTTCAGTGTTCTTTATAAGCACTTCTTAAGGTACGGTTGAAGGGTACAAGGAGGTCTGGACTCAGGGGTCCCCTCTATTTGAGTCTCGCAAGGTAGGAAAGGGGGTAGCGGGACAGTCTGTTTACCAGTCAGGTAGTTCGGATGAGATGATGAGCTCACAATCCTCGAGCTTGGTGGTTAGGTGGTACGGGCCGCGGCAGCGCCAGCAGGTCCCGGTGAAGATGGTGGTTACAACGGGCCGCGGCAGCGCCAGCAGGTCCCAGGAAGATGGTCGATGTACGGTCCGCGGCAGCGCCAGCAGGTCCCGGTGAAGATGGTTGTTACAACGGGCCGCGGCAGCGCCAGCAGGTCCCAGGAAGATGGTCGATGTACGGTCCGCGGCAGCGCCAGCAGGTCCCGGTGAAGATGGTTGTTACAACGGGCCGCGGCAGCGCCAGCAGGTCCCAGGAAGATGGTCGATGTACGGTCCGCGGCAGCGCCAGCAGGTCCCGGTGAGGATGGTGATTGCAGAAGGCCGCGGCAGCGCCAGCAGGCAGAACGATGGGTCACAAGAGCGGGCTACGGCAGCGCCAGTAGACCGTCAAGGCTGAGTTCACTCGGGGTCTCTCGACTCCAGGATACAACTGCCTTCCTGCCCCGGAGCTGCCCCAGTTATAGGGCTGGTGCCCTTTGATGTCCGGACCCTCGCACTTGGAGGTCGGAGGGTCCGGGATGAAGGTGTCCAGACACCCAGCAGGGGGTGGAGCCAGTGCCTGGGGGAGCTGGGGGCGATCGGCACCTGGCGGGGAAGAGCCTTTGACACCTCGTTCTCCCATTGACCTGCCAAGTGGTCCGCTCACCTCCTGGGAGGATGGTGGTGCCGGGATGTCGGGGCCGGCCAGGCCCGGGGTTGGGGTCGGGGTGAGGCCACGCGGCCGCGTGGTGCAGGACCCAAGATGGAGGCTTGACCCGGCCGGGGAAGCCGGTGGGGCTGGACCCCGTGGTGAGTAGTGGTCCGAGGGCAGAAGATCCGGCGGGAGACGGGTTACAGGTGCTTGTCGCGGGGGTATGCCTGGTGGGCCGGAGCTCGGGCCCTGTCGTGCGGGGAGGGAGCAAGCCCTCTGTGTGGCCTGTCCAACATGCGTCCCCCCCAGCTGAAGGCGGGGAGAGTCACCCATCTCCTTGGGGACTCTCTTCGTCGAGGCGGAAAAAGCGGGACAGGCCATCCGCGTTGGCGTGGTCTTGGCCTGGTCGGTGCTCCACGGTGAAGTCCATTCCCTGCAGGGAAATGGACCAGCGCAAGAGTTTTGGGTTCTCCCCCCGCATCTGCATCAGCCATTGCAGGGGTCGATGGTCGGTTTGTACCCGGAAGTGGGTACCAAAGAGATAGGGTCGGAGCTTTTTGAGGGCCCACACTACTGCAAATGCCTCCCTCTCGATGGTGCTCCAACGCTGTTCTCGGGCCAGGAGACGTCGACTGATGAAGGCCACCGGCTGGTCATGACCTTCGGGGTTCAACTGAGAGAGGACGGCCCCGATGCCGTGGTCGGAGGCGTCGGTCTGCACCACAAATTCCCGACTGTAATCGGGGGCCTGGAGCACGGGGGCGGTGCACAGGGCGGCCTTCAGCTTCTCGAAGGCCGCTTGACAATCAGGAGTCCAGTTAATCCGCTACGGTTGGTTCTTGGACGTGAGACCCGTGAGGGGCCCCACGATGCTGCCGTAGTCCTTCACGAACCGCCGGTAGTAGCCGGTGAGCCCCAAGAAGGCTCGGACCTCGGTCTGGGTGACGGGGGGCTGCCAGGACTGGATGGCCGCAATCTTAAGTTGTAGGGGGGCCACCAGCCCGCTCCCCACTTGGTGCCCAAGGTAGGTCACAGACCCTTGGCCAATTTGGCACTTGCCGGCCTTAATGGTGAGGCCGGCCCGCTGGAGGGCTTGTAGGACCTCTTGGAGGTGACGGAGGTGGTCGGACCAGTGGCGGCTGTATACAGCGATATCGTCCAGGTAGGCAGCGCTGAACTCTTCGAGCCCCGCCAAGACCTGGTTCACAAGGCGTTGAAACGTGGCGGGGGCATTCTTCATGCCGAAGGGCATGACCTTGAATTGATAGTGGCCATCGGGGGTAGAGAAGGCTGACCGTTCCTGAGCCCTGGGTGTGAGGCCGATCTGCCAGTAGCCCGCTGTTAGGTCGAAGATACTAAGGTAGCGGGCGGCCCCCAGCCGGTCGATCAGCTCGTCTGCTCGGGGGATGGGGTGAGCGTCGGTCCGGGTGACAGCGTTCAAGCCCCGGTAGTCGACGCAGAATCTTAGTCAGGTGCGGTGCCGGGGGCAGCGGCTTTGGGAACCAATACAACCGGACTGGCCCAGGGACTGTCCGAGGGCTCGATGACCCCGATCGTGAGCATCTTGGCCACTTCCTCTTGTATGCAGGCCCGTACCCGATCTGGTACGCGGTAGGCCCGGTGTCGGACAGGGGGACTGTCCCCGGTGTCTACGTCGTGCAAACACCAAGGGGTGACCCCGGGGGTGAGGGAGAACAGGGCAGCGAACTGCAGCAGGAGGTTCCGGCAGTCCTGGCGTTGCTCCGAAGTGAGGGCGTCAGAGAGCCGGACCCCGTCCACGGAGCCGTCACTCTCCTGAGTCTTCAGAAGATCCGGGAGGGGTTCGGAGTCTTCCTCTGCCCCACTGTCCGTAGCCATCAGGAGGCTGAGTTCTGAGCGCACAAAGTGTGGTTTGAGTCGGTTGGTGTGGAGGACCCGAAGGGGGTTCCGGGAGGTCCCCATGTCGATGAGGTAAGTGACGGGGCTTTTGCGCTCGACCACTTTGAAGGGCCCAGTCCACTTATCTTGCAAGGCACATGGTTCGGTGGGGGACATCACCCATACCTGCTGACCAGGCTCGAATTCAACGGAGGAGGCATTGTGATCATACCACCTCTTCATGTCCTCCTGGCTGGCCTCGAGGTTCGCCTTGGCCATCTCCCTGAAGCGCCGGGTCTGGTTTCGTAGGGCCAGGATGTATTTGAAGACGTCTGGGGGGGTTGTTAGGGGGGCCATCTCCCAACCTTCCTTGACTAGGCTGAGGGGCCCTCGCACAGGGTGCCCGTACAGGAGTTCGAAAGGGCTAAAACCGAGGGACTTCTGGGGAACTTCCCGGTAGGCGAAGAGGAGGCACGGGAGTAGTACATCCCACTGGCGACGGAGGGGCTCTTCCAATCCCCCAATCATCCCCTTGAGAGTGCGGTTAAAACGCTCCACTAGTCCGTTCCCTTGGGGGTGATAGGGGGTCGTGAATCTGTAGGTGACCCTGCATTGTTGCCAGAGGGACTTCATGTATTTGGATATAAAGTTCGTGCCTCGGTCGCTGACGACTTCTCGGGGGAAGCCTACCCGGGAGAAGATCCCCATTAGGGCCCGGCCAACCACCGGAGCTGTCACGGTCCGTAGGGGCACCGCCTCGGGGTAGCGGGTGGCATGGTCCACTAGCACTAAGATGAACCTGTGTCCTTGTGCCGTGCGGGGGTCCAGAGGCCCCACAATGTCTATCCCCACCCTCTCGAACGGGGTGGTGACCACAGGGAAGGGTTGCAGAGGGGCTTTCAGCTTCCGACCACTATTCCCGCTGGCTTGGCATGTGGGGCAAGATCGGCAGTGGTTCAGGACGTCATTCCTCATTTTTGGCCAGAAAAAGTGGGTCACTAGGCGACTGTACGTTTTGTCCTGGCCCAGGTGTCCAGCCAGGGGGACATCGTGGGCTAAGTTGAGCAGAAAGTCTCTGAAGCGGAGAGGTACCACCAGAACTCGACCGGCCCCCAGCTCGGCGATTCTTTGCTCGCTGTAGAGCAGGTCGTTATCCCAGAAGACCCAGTGAGTTCCGGTGGCGTCCCCTGCGTTTTGGGCGCTGGCTTGTTGGCGGAGTCCCTCGAGGGAGGGACAGGTCTTTTGTTCCTGGCGGAACTGTTCTTGGGTGGGCCCCCCTTCTTGACGCCACTGAGCCAGATCCGGAAGGTCCTGGGGTTGCGCGTCCTCTTCGGTCGTCGGGTCCGGGAGGCCGGCCTCGCCGTTGCCCTCTACTGGGGCGACCGGGGGCGGAGGTGCTGGCCATTCGAGTTCTTCTGATCGGGGGGCGGCACGGGCGGCCATGGACCGGGTGGTTATGCAGGCCCAGTCCGGGAGGCCCAGCATCCCCAGGTGCTCTCTTCTCTCGACGGTGGCCCACGGGGAACTCTCGAGATCATTCCCCAGGAGGCAGTCCACGGGGGCATCGTCCCGGACCGTCACTTTCAGCAGGCCGGAGACCCCTCCCCATTCGAATGGGACGCAGGCCATTTTACACATACTCTCAGAGTTATCTGCCGAGCGGACGGGGCAGAGAATGTTCGGCAGGATCTGCTCGGGCTTCACCAGGTGACAGCGGACGGCCGTCACACTGGCGCCGGTGTCACGCAGGGCCTCGGCCCTCTGTCCATTAATGGTCACCCACTGACCGTATTTCCTGGTGTTGGCGGGTAGGGGAGCCCGCGGGACCATGTCTCTTCCCCCTAAGCACGCCAGGACCATGGCGGCCGGTTCCCACCCTTGCTGGGCCGGCTCATATTCTTCAGGTTCCTCCGATAATCGCTCTTCCCCCAGGGCGGCGGCCGCTACCTGGCGGGGCTTGGGTGTTTGGTTGAGCGGGCAGCTCGGGTCATTGGCGTAGTGGCCTAGTCGCTGGCACCGGTGGCACGTGACGTTGGCTCGGAACCCGGGCCGCAACGGGGGGTTGCCCCGGCCGGCCGGAGGCGGGGTGCTGGCCACGGGTGTTGCTGGCAAGGCGTCTCTCCCTCGACCCTGGCCCCCTCCTCCTCCCCGAGGACGGTGCTGGCCTTGGCTGCTTCTGTTCTGGTCGTGTGGCCCTTTCCGGCCCACTCGGGTGCTTTCCCATCGGTCAGCTTCGGCGGCGAGCTGCCGGGGGTCAGTCAGCTTACTGTCGAGGAGGTGCTGCCTGAGCTCGACGAAACAGTTGTTTGACAGGTGCTCCCATACCATAAGGTTGAAGAGTTGTTCGTAGGTGGTGACCTGACTCCCCTTGATCCAACCCTCGAAGGCACGGCTGAAATAGTTCACGTATTCCACCCAAGTGGTACCTGGGATCCGGGTGCAATCTCTGAACCTCTGGCGGTACATCTCGGGTGTGAGGCCGTAGCGGGTGAGGAGGGCAGCCTTCATGTGGTCGTAGGACGACATTTGGTGATCTGGGAGCTGTAGTAGGGCATCGCGACCCTCGTTGATAAACCTCCCCCAAAGTCCGGCTCCCCAATCACTCCGGTCGATCCGGTGGGAGGTCATGGCGATCTCATAGGCTTTAAACCATTGCTGTATGTCGTCTTCTCGGACATACTCGCGGACAACATCCTTGGGGATATGGACTTTTTTCTCAATTGGCCCCGGGGTGTGTGGTCGCTCAGGCACCCCCAGTTCCTTATTCTGTTTTCGCAGTTCTATCTCCGCTAGTCTGCGCTCGTGCTCGAGCGTTATTTTTTTCTCCTCCAGCTCTCTCTGTCTCTGCTTCTCTTCTCGTTCATCTCGGAGCCGCATGTGCTCGAGGTTGAGTTTCTGTTCAGCTAACTTGAGTTCCCCATCCATCTTGAGTCGTGCCATCTCCAACTCGTGTAATCTGATTCTGTCTCTTTCTCGGATCTCCTCCTGTGAGAGGCCCGTTCCCCGCTCCTCGGGAGCCGTGGCGTTCTCCTCTGGTGTGATGCTGTTTTGGTCTGGTGTGGCGCTGCTTTGGTCGGAGGGTCCTGCGACCCCAGTTTCTGTCCATGACTCAAGGGCGCGCTTTAGATCATCCTTGGTACTTAGGCCGGTGGTAGCAATGCCAAGTTCTATGCAAAATTGTCTCAGTTCGCGGTGGTTGTATTCTTCTAATTTCTCCATTTGGAATTTCTCGGTGGGGCTGCTATCTTTGGTCGACATCGTGTTTTTGTCGTGGGGTGAGCTACTCTCTGTACGATTACGCGTTGATTCGGATCGCGCCGCTGGCCACCAATGTTAGAAAAGGTAGACGGACCGGGAGGGTCGGCCGGGGTCAGGAGGAGAGGTCTCCGGGGAGAACCGTCTCCAGCGATCGTACAGACAAGTAACTTCCCCCCCACAGACAGATACCACACACGGATAAGGTTCAGTGTTCTTTATAAGCACTTCTTAAGGTACGGTTGAAGGGTACAAGGAGGTCTGGACTCAGGGGTCCCCTCTATTTGAGTCTCGCAAGGTAGGAAAGGGGGTAGCGGGACAGTCTGTTTACCAGTCAGGTAGTTCGGATGAGATGATGAGCTCACAATCCTCGAGCTTGGTGGTTAGGTGGTACGGGCCGCGGCAGCGCCAGCAGGTCCCGGTGAAGATGGTGGTTACAACGGGCCGCGGCAGCGCCAGCAGGTCCCAGGAAGATGGTCGATGTACGGTCCGCGGCAGCGCCAGCAGGTCCCGGTGAAGATGGTTGTTACAACGGGCCGCGGCAGCGCCAGCAGGTCCCAGGAAGATGGTCGATGTACGGTCCGCGGCAGCGCCAGCAGGTCCCGGTGAAGATGGTTGTTACAACGGGCCGCGGCAGCGCCAGCAGGTCCCAGGAAGATGGTCGATGTACGGTCCGCGGCAGCGCCAGCAGGTCCCGGTGAGGATGGTGATTGCAGAAGGCCGCGGCAGCGCCAGCAGGCAGAACGATGGGTCACAAGAGCGGGCTACGGCAGCGCCAGTAGACCGTCAAGGCTGAGTTCACTCGGGGTCTCTCGACTCCAGGATACAACTGCCTTCCTGCCCCGGAGCTGCCCCAGTTATAGGGCTGGTGCCCTTTGATGTCCGGACCCTCGCACTTGGAGGTCGGAGGGTCCGGGATGAAGGTGTCCAGACACCCAGCAGGGGGTGGAGCCAGTGCCTGGGGGAGCTGGGGGCGATCGGCACCTGGCGGGGAAGAGCCTTTGACACCTCGTTCTCCCATTGACCTGCCAAGTGGTCCGCTCACCTCCTGGGAGGATGGTGGTGCCGGGATGTCGGGGCCGGCCAGGCCCGGGGTTGGGGTCGGGGTGAGGCCACGCGGCCGCGTGGTGCAGGACCCAAGATGGAGGCTTGACCCGGCTGGGGAAGCCGGTGGGGCTGGACCCCGTGATGAGTAGTGGTCCGAGGGCAGAAGATCCGGCGGGAGACGGGTTACAGGTGCTTGTCGCGGGGGTATGCCTGGTGGGCCGGAGCTCGGGCCCTGTCGTGCGGGGAGGGAGCAAGCCCTCTGTGTGGCCTGTCCAACAACATCCTATGCTGTAGACACAGAGATTGTTGACATTCTCGGATTACACACATGAAACCTAGGAAAAGATGCCCCTGGGGACTGTAGTGGCCACACAACTCCATGCTCCTGAATGGAAATGACTGCAACACACGCTAACATCCCTGCACTATGCGTAACGCACACTCATGCACATCATGTCACAGGCCACCACATGGGACATGCCTGCTGGAAGGCCTCGCACTCAAGAGATTAACTCCCATGTCTGAAATCAGCATTAGTGCCAACTGACATGGAACCCACAAGTCCAGAACTGGACAGGGCACAGGCAAGGTCACTAAACCTGTTACACACCACCCCCACACATGATGCTGCAGGCATTGTACACTTGGAGAAGGTGTCAGGCTACATAACTTTGTGATGGAGTGACTACACAGAGACCAGGGAACACATTGCAAGGTGGGGAAGGGAGGCAGGAGAGGCCTGCAACACTGTGGGTAACAGGATCTGCACAGCACCATAAACCCTGGAAGTGTATCCATGGAACAGTGCACTTACAAATGCTGGTGAAACACAACAAACACACACATGTACCTACCCCCTTCCGGCTGCTGCATGTCCTGTAGACGCCTGTCCAAGTCAGGAAAGACCACCACCAGCACACGTTTCTGGATGTGGGAGAGACGGCGGCGCCCGCGGTTCTTGTGGCTCTCAGGTGAGTCCCCCAGCAGGAGCCGTGCGATCCTCCGCGTCCAGCACCGGATATCCTGCCAGCGTTTCCTCACCTGGGACAGGTGCCGCCTCCGACCATCCGCACTCCTCACGGCGCTGACGGCGTCCAGCCATATCTGCTCCTTGGCAGAGGCATCTACCTGTGAGGATGAACAAGTGACACTACATCAATACACCTTGCACATGTCACGGGGACACAGATTAGAACACATTTGCTGTTTACAACAAGGCATAGTATGCATCCAACGCATTGCACCTTTGTCATAGGGACATGATCCTGTGGGGGAAGGCCAAAAGCAGTACGTGCCATTGAAAGGACACAGGTGGAATGAGGGCAACTACACAATCAATGATCCAGGCTCACACTGTGCATCACACCCACC
The DNA here is from genome assembly GCF_964204655.1 of Triturus cristatus. Taxonomy (NCBI): domain Eukaryota; kingdom Metazoa; phylum Chordata; class Amphibia; order Caudata; family Salamandridae; genus Triturus; species Triturus cristatus. The sequence goes on from NC_140592.1 coordinate 2,801,999, forward strand.
CCTCCTGTCTCAGGGCACTGCTGGGAGTGATAGGCCCCCACCCCTCCTGTCTCAGGGCACTACTGGGAGTGATAGGCCCCCACCCCTCCTGTCTCAGGGCACTGCTGGGAGTGATAGGCACTCACCCCTCCTGTCTCAGGGCACTGCTGGGAGTGATAGGCACCCACCCCTCCTGTCCCAGGGCACTGCTGGGAGTGATAGACCCCACCCCTCCTGTGTCAGGGCACTGCTGGGAGTGATAGGCACCCACCCCTCCTGTTTCAGGGCACTGCTGGGAGGACTCTGCACACTCCCCTCCTGTCTCAGGGCACTGCTGGGAGTGATAGGCCCCCACCCCTCCTGTCTCAGGGCACTGCTGGGAGGACTCTGCACACACCCCTCCTGTCTCAGGGCACTGCTGGGAGTGATAGGCCCCCACCCCTCCTGTCTCAGGGCACTGCTGGGAGTGATAGGCACCCACCCCTCCTGTCTCAGGGCACTGCTGGGAGTGATAGGCACCCACCCCTCCTGTCTCAGGGCACTGCTGGGAGTGATAGGCCCCCACCCCTCCTGTCTCAGGGCACTGCTGGGAGACATCAGGCATTCCCCCCCCTGGTACCCCCCCTAGAGTACATAGCATGTGTGTCACACCTGGACACAATGGCAGAAGTCACAGTCACTAAAAAGGGACACAGTCTGTGCCAGTGGACACTGAACTCACCTGATAACCTGGTCGCCCATACAGCATGGGGTACCGTGGGAGGATCACATCCACCAAAGCCATGTTCTCCTCCAGGGTGAATGGCTGTGACCTCTCCACAGCCCTTGACATGGTTCCAGGGAATCAGTAGCAGCAGCTGGATCGTGGAATACAAAGATGTGCAGGCAAGTGCTCCCTCATGGGACCTGGCTGCCTTATATCTGCCTTGCTGGCCCATCTCATGCACAGGAGTACAGAGTGATTGGTCACTCACATTTGCATCCTATGTTTCCTCCAATCCCTTCAAACCTAGCAGTCTGTGTGTTCTCTATCGGTTTCATTCTCCTGCATGATGTCAGCCCCACAAACACATTGCAACAAAGTAGATTAATTCCAACTGACTTCTGCTGTGCACCTTCCGGAACAAATTCAAAATTTGAACTTGGTCTCCGTGACAACCAGCATGCATGTAGGCCTTAATACTTGTCCCTCATGTGTCTCCTATGTAATTTGGAGCTTCACACACAGGTACGGTGCGTTCCGGGGCCCTAGGGCACCCCAAATGCATTGCAACGGCCCGTACACGCTTGCCTACGTTCACTATCACTATGGGTGTCCTCGCGTATGCGTACTCGTAGTGGTATGGGCCGTACACACGCCTGTACGCTCACTATCACTATGGGTGGCCTCGCGTATGCGTACACGTTGTGATAGTGAGCGTACAGGCGTGTGTACGGCCCGTACCACTACGAGTACGCATACGCGAGGACACCCATAGTGATAGTGAGCGTACAGGCGTGTGTACGGCCCGTACCACTACGAGTACGCATACGCGAGGCCACCCATAGTGATAGGGAGCGTACAGGCGTGTGTACGGCCCGTACCACTACGAGTACGCATACGCGAGGCCACCCATAGTGATAGGGAGCGTACAGGCGTGTGTACGGCCCGTACCACTACGAGTACGCATACGCGAGGCCACCCATAGTGATAGGGAGCGTACAGGCGTGTGTACGGCCCGTATCACTACGAGTACGCATACGCGAGGCCACCCATAGTGATAGGGAGCGTACAGGCGTGCGTACGGCCCTACCACTATGGGTGTTCTTGCGTATGCGTACTCGTAGTGGTACGGGCCGTACACATGCCTGTACGCTCGCCATCACGATGGGTACACATATGGCAGCACTCCCATAGTGATATGGGAACGTACACAGGCCCTCTTCGCAGCAGTACAGCGGTTTTCACACATCACAGTGGTGACAGGCGGCACACAGGTAGGGATAGGGCGGACATACTTGTCCATGGATGGACATACTTGTCCATGGATGGACATACTTGTCCATGAATGGACATACTTGTCCATTAATTGACATCAAGGCATCGTCTGTGCATTACTACATGTGTGGGGCACAGGTGTGACGGCCTGTGATGTGGAACATTACTCCTGAGTCGAGAAGGCACCAGATGTATGATGAGATGTCTACAGATGTACTGTGTGATGGTGCAATGTGTGCCAGGCATGCCCTTGACTCCTTTGACATGTGTGCATGTCGTACTGCACACTTGGGGTGAGTGTCACTGGCATGGCACGGACACCAACACACGGAAGTGTCCCCTGATGCCCGGTACAGGGGTTACCACACCTGACTTGTCACTACCCACGGTGCACAATGTGACTATGTCATGTATGTGTGGGGGCTTCCCATCAGGTTGATGTTGGAGCACCCTCAAAAGCTGCAGCCGTTGCAGCAACCAACATGTGTCTGTGTGTAGATTGACATTGCACACTGTTCCGCACACCATGCCACATGTGATATCGGATGTGAGGTGCACATGTATGCATGGGACACGGAGTAGCGTGACAAGGACATGTCTGCATCCTCACAATGAATGTGTGGTGAGTCATGACATGTGCACCTTCATGGCAAGGTGTGTGGGCTGTCCTAGTGTAATGTCATGTGACCTGTGGCTCTAGTGTTCCACTACCAGTCTCTGCAATCGGCATCCTACTTCTGCTGATGTGTGGGCGTATGTCACTCCTGTCTTGCATCTGGCTGTTCACTTGCACTGGGACACAGCTATTCCCATGGCATGGCATGGGGAGGTTCTCAATCTCCGTGTGTAGCTGGGTCTTGGTAGGAGTGTCACCTTGCATCCATACGTGTCCTGGGCATGTAGCACATACCTGATTCCCTATGTAGCATATGTGTATTGACAGATTAACATGTGCTCAGTACATATGAATTGTTGTCGTAGTGCACTCATTCTTCCTTGTCACTTCCAAATTACTGCAGAGCGCCGCCTCTTGCCCGACCAATTCCGGACTTGGCTGCCATGCGGGAGAATGACAGCATCCGGCTCTACCGCTTCCCCCAACCGTTGATTCTGGAGTTGACGGCGAGACTGGCACCACACCTGCAACCGCAGCACAGGTATCCTACGGCACTGACACCCCAGCTGAAGGTAATGGCTGCCCTACATTTTCTTGCCACGGGTACCTTTCAATATACCATAGCTCATGTTGGTGGCATGTCCCAGAGCATGTTCTGCCGTGTGCTGCATGATTTCTTAGAGGCCATGTTGATTCACCTGGATGACTTCATCAAGTTCCCAACCCCTGAACAGTTGACTGCGGTCAAGCGTGGATTCTATGCCCTGGGAGGGATGCCCCATGTCATTGGGTCCATAGATGGGACACATGTAGCTTTGGTACCACCACACGCACGGGAGGTGGCGTACCGCAATCGGAAGCACTACCACTCCATCAATGCCCTTGTGGTGTGTCAGTCCAACATGGTGATTTCACATGTCTGTGCTCGTTTTCCAGGATCAGCACACGATGCCTACATCATGAGGCGTAGCAGGATGCCTGAAATGATGATGCAGCTGCGCAACGAAAGAGCATGTGTTGTTGGTGGGTACAGTCTGTCTGTCCTGTATTTTGCATAGCCTACCAGCACGACCGCTTCACCACTTCTAACGATGTCCATGTGCTTCCCATGTAGGGGACGCTGGCTATCCCAACATGCCATGGCTGCTCACACCTCTCCGCAACCCCATCACGCCGGCCCAGCTCCGCTACAACACCGCCCATGGCCGGACAAGGCGAGTGATAGAGAGGACGTTTGGCCTGCTGAAGAGCCGATTTCGGTGCCTCCACAAGACCGGCGGCGCGCTCCCATATGCCCCTGCGAAGGTCTGCAAAATCTTCATGGTCTGCTGCATGCTGCACAACATGGCAGTTGAGAGAGCTGTGCCACTCATCCTGGATCAAGATGACGAGGACCATCCACCCGTGGAGGACGAAGGGCTTGGCAATGGGGCTAGTGATGTGGAGGATGTGGAGCCGCAAGAGGACATCCGGACTTGGCTCATACGCGACTTCTTTGCTTAGTGGTGAGTACCAGTGTCTGAGTGTGCACGCATTGGTCCCCGTGTGGCATGTGTTGTGATGTGTGTCTCCACCTGCATGTATGGCACGTGAGTCAGAGGTGTGTGTGGGTGTGTCACTGGAGTGATGGTGGCAGTGATGGTTGTATTTCCCCAGTCATAATTGTGACCTAGCATGTTGTCATCCATACATGTGTCGAGTAAATGCACATGCAAGTGGCTGTGCTTTTTGTGGCTGACTTCTTGTGTGTCTCTCTTCCCCAGGTACTTGCGCATGCCGTCTGCTGCTTGCATTGTTGTGGCACTGCTATTCCTCATGGACACGTCATCGTGGGCTGACTCAGCGTTACAGGCACGGACACGTTTGGAAGTCTCCATAGGGTAAGGGATGCATCAGGGGTGTATTGGGTGTGGCAGTTGTTCACGATGTATGCACACTGCCCCTGTCGATGTTTGGTTCCTCTGCAGCCATGTAGCATCACCATGGGACACGACATGCAGCTGTGTACACCTGACTAGATGGTCTGCCTGGTTGACAGTCATCAGTGATGGGATAGTGGATTGTGATGATGGCATCAATGTGTGTGACACTGCCCTCGGACACATACGGTTAGCATTGGCTTGACATGGTGTGGGACTTCCACATCAGCGGATCAATGGTGTATGGCAGTCTCTCCGTGAGCAGCTGTGGGTGTTTAGCTGTTAGCCGACAATTGTGTGCCAGTTCCATGGCTAACACGCATTTGTGCTGCAGAAGGGGGGTGCCAGTGTTGGACCCACATGTTACTCCACAAGATGTGTTCATGTGTACTTCAAGTTGCCTCTGCAATCCCGAAAACATGACTAATAAAGGTGTCCCTATGCCTCCAAGGTGCCTCTTCTCCGTCAATGCTGGTGTGTTGCCACGGTGCATCCAGCATGTCTGGCATGGTTTTCCCTGATAGTGGCTATGTGTCGATGTGTGGAGTAGCAAGATGCAAGCTGTGTGTGTGGGCTGAGACTGTGTATTGGGCATGATGTCCATGACTGTGTGGGTATTGTGACATGTTGCATCCCCATGCATCCAACGTTGGCCAGGCCCCCATTCTCTGCATCCACCGGACTCAAGCTTGCAGGACATGGTTCTGCCACCTGTCTACACATACCTGGGTGCCCCCCAGGACCCTGGACATGATCCCTGACCTCTGCGCATGACTGTTGCTGTACTCAATGTGTCTGTCAGCACGGTTGTGCGGCCACCCCCTCAGCTGGTTGGGCCCATCACGGGTGTGTATGGTGCTCCATGTCTGTCTTGACTAATACACTGTGCCCGTGTGTCCTGTGCCAGACTCAGGCCCCAGGGTGTGGATGGTTGGAGTCAAAAGAGAGCTCAGGCATGTTTAGACTTTACAACACACATGTAAGGTAATAATGCAACCAGCAGGCATCTTCTCTTCATGGTGTGAATTTTTATTTTGGGGGGGGGGGGGATAAAGTGAGGGGCTTTCCGGGAGTTTGGAATCCAAAGTTCAGTAGGGGAGTTGGTGTCCTTGCCATTTGAAATCCTCAGAGTCCATGCCACAGTCTTTGTCAACATTGGTCAGACAGTGACCAGCAGGGCCATGTGGCAGAGAATGTCTCTTGATGCTGTGATGCTGTTGCTCCAGTGGGCCAGGTGCCAGGCCAGGTGTCCTGGGAGATGGTGATGTTGCGCCGACCCTCACGGTCTTTTCCGTGGACGACCCGCCCTCCTGCGGGGACCCTCAGAAGCAGGCCGTGACGACGTCTGGGATGCTCCATTGGATGTTTCCTCCTCCTCCTCCTGCTCCCTCCCTGTGGGTGGTGATGTTCTCCGCCTTCTGGCACAGGGAGGGTCGGCCATGTTGTCGGCCATCCGACGGAGTGTATCGTGAATTCCCGTGTACGCCGTCACGAGCTCAGCCTGTCCGTCCTCCATCCTCCGTTGGTGTTGCAGTAGACAGGCATGTAGCTCCGCATGTTGCTGGGCCTGCTGGGTCTTGATCCCCTCGAGGACAGACACAACCTGGGCCAGGCCCGTGGTGTCCTGCCGGTATGTGTCCAGGATGTTACGGACATGGGAAAATACCGGTTCCCCAGCCAACTGGTCAGGCTCGCGCCTCCGCCGTCCTCCACTCCCACCACGTCTGCCCACTTGCACCTGGCCTGCCCTTGTGGGTACATCGGGTCTCCGGGACCCCTGAGGGGTGGCATTGGCGTTGTCGCCTGCCTCCTCCTGGGTGCCCGGGACACCGTGTCCCTCCTGGCCAGCCTGGCTGCATTGTGGTGGTGGGGCAGGGATCCTGGGTGTCTCCTGGGATGTGGCAGGAGTGGGGGTGGTGATTGGCACAGTTGTACCTGACGCAGGTGCTGCAGGTGGTTGGACACCAGAGGTGCCAGGTCGGTCGGGGTCGTCCACAGAGTGGTGAGAGTCGTCGCTGCCGGTGGGATCGGGCTCCCGCAGATCCGGGTCCTGTGAGTCTTCCCCCTCAGTGTTGGGGGGTGAACCACGACGTTGACCTGTGTGTGAGAGAGACAATGTTAATTTTGGTCCATGCAACATCCATGTTTCATCAGTTTCAAAGTTGGCACTTTTCCTCTTGGAATTAGGATCTGTCTTGCATTCCACTCACAGTGCACTTGTGCATGGGTGTGTCCCTTGGACACCACTTTGGCCCCTTTAAATATGTGTGGCACAGTCTTACTTGCTGCGTCAAGTGTGACTGCAGTCAGCAGTGGAGTGGGCAGGTGTGGCGAGCCATGCATTGGCGCCTTCCATGTAGCACTGTACATGTGCACATGGAGTGGATCCACACACTTATATAATGCAGGTAGCTGTCGTTGTGCTCGTGAACAGGTTGTGACATGGGCCTGTGTTTTGCCATGGGGAAGAGGGGGGGTTCTGGCACTGGCCACCCTTGGCTACATGCACGCAGTCTACCTGCTGACGAGCAGACATTCCCACACACCACACGGCTGATTTGCTCTCCCTGTGTCTCCCTCCCTCTCTGTCCCCCTCTCCCTCCCTCTGTGTGTCAGCCTCCTCCCTCTGTCCGTCTTCCTGTGTCTCCCTCCCTCTCTGTCCCCCTCTCCCTCCCTCTCTGTCCCCCTCTCCCTCCCTCCATGTGTCTGCCTCCTCCCTCTGTCCGTGTCCCTGTGTCTCCCTCCCTCTCTGTCCCCCTCTCCCTCCCTCCGTGTGTCAGCCTCCTCCCTCTGTCCGTGTCCCTGTGTCTCCCTCCCTCTCTGTCCCCCTCTCCCTCCCTCTCTGTCCCCCTCTCCCTCCCTCTGTGTGTCACCCTCTGTCAGCGGAGAAGTGTAGCTCACTGGTTAGAGGAGGCATACCCTGAAGCAGAGATCAGACCCGGGACCTGGGTTCGATTCCCGACGCGGCAGGGTCCAGAGCCCAATTGTCCACGGACTCGATAATTCTCGCTTCGGTGCCCACTCTAAGCACGAGTTCACACTATGCAGCTCTGGGCAACAAGCCTGCTTAATCTCCACAATGGCCCCCCGCGGCGGGATGCCTGGCTTTCACCTTGGGGATGCCCAGTACGGGTTATCTTACAGGGAAAAACCAGGACGGGTTCCCAATGCAAGCGCCAAGATGCCCGTAGGGTGATAGCTGCGCTCTATAAGTACATCAATCAATCAATCAATCACCTCAGCCCAGCTTCCTAGACACACACTTTTTCCAGTCCTTTGAATGGCCCTTGGCTTGTTGCTGTGAGTTTGTTTCTGATCTCCAGGCACCCATTGGGTGTAGTGTCTGTGTGTGCGCTGCTGCTGTGGTTGTGTGTGCTGCTACTCTTTCACAGTGTTGGCTGTTCATTAGCTGCTGTCATGTGCAAAACAGTGCCTTCACCCCCATGTGTTGATGCAAGGCGTCCGCCATTTGCTGGCGAGTCTTTCCTGTGTGGGGACACACTGTTTGTCTGGCTGTGACCTGGGCCATATGGGCAGTGGGCATTGTTGTCTGCTTCTGAGTTGCACTATGTGATTTTTGGGGCCCACCCTCCCGCCATCCGGGTTACCGTGTCATGTGTTGGTGTCTGCTGTGGCCTGTGACTTGACATTGTCCAGCTGGGTGCATGGGGCATGGTGGCGGCAGTGGCATGTGCGTGTTCATGGAGTGTGGGTGAGTCATGCGATAGCTTGGGGTGGTTGCGTGCCTGTTTGTGAGTTTGGTTGTGGTTGACGTTCCCCCCATGTGACGTGCGTTGTTTGTGTACTCACCCGGGTCTCGGAGTCCTCCTAATCCTTCGACTGCCTCCACCGGCAGTATGGCCATCACCCTCTCCTCCCAGGGATGGTAGTGTACGGGTCTGCGGGAGGGCCCTCCTCCAGTGACGTTGGCCTGGTTGTGTTCATCCGTCATCTTTGCTCGGACCCTCCTCCGCAGATCGTACCACCTGGCTTGGCATTCCTGCTTGTTCCTTCTGGTGTCCGCAACAGCATTCACAGCATCGACGATGGTTTGCCACATGGCTGTTTTGGCTGCAAGGCTGGTCTGTCTGACCAATGTTTCAAAGAGCTGTGGCTCGACTCTGAGGATTTCATCGACAAGGACCTCCAACTCTCGGTTACTGAACTTTGGATTCTTGTTAGTGGGCATGGTGAGAGGTGTGGGTGTGGATGGTGGGGGGGGTGTGTGGATGGTTGTGGGTGTGTGGTTGTGGTTGCGCAGGTGTGTGTGTGTGTGTGAATGTGATGAGGGGGTGTTTGTGAAGGTGGTTGTGTGAAGGTGTGCAAGTGTAAGGTGTGGTGAAGCTTGTAGTATGGTTCTGTGGTGTCTGGCAGCAGTGAGTCTGTTGCAAAGGCTCATGGTTTGTGTGTGTGGGCCCTTTTTATTGGTCCATTGGTGGGTGTGGCTGTGTTTGAAGTTTGGGTGGGTGTGTTATAAGGAGTGGTGGTGTTTTGGGCCTCTGTTTGTTTTTGGCAGTTGCAGGTCAGTGAAGGTGTTTTTGTAGTGTTTGTTGGCCATGTTTAGTGGCTTTGTGCCATTCGTATAGTGTATTCTTGTGTTGTTTTGTTTTGTCCTGCTTGTGTACGTGCGTTTTGAGCATGTGTACGGTGTGTACATGGGCCATTTGGTTGTACGGTGCTGTCCTTGTGTGTGGCTTGGTACGACTCGTACATGCGGTTGTGATGTTGGGGCCTGGGGTGTGCTCCGTACTTAGGAGGTTGTGTTGGGGGTGCGACGGGAACGTACTGGGGTGTACATAGACGGTGGTACGACACGTACAGGGGTGGGGGTACGACTCGAACGTACTGGGGTGTACATTGATGGTGGTACGACACGTACAGGGGTGGGGGTTCGACTCGAACGTACTGGGGTGTACATTGACGGTGGTACGACACGTACAGGGGTGGGGGTACGACTCGAACGTACTGGGGTGTACATACATGGGGTCGGACACGTACAGGGGTGGGGGTTCGACTCAAACGTACTGGGGTGTACATAGACGGTGGTACGACACGTACAGGGGTGGTGGTTCGACTCGAACGTACTGGGGTGTACATAGACGGTGGTACGACACGTACAGGGGTGGGGGTACGACTCGAACGTGCTGGGGTGTACATACATGGGGTCGGACACATACAGGGGTGGGGGTTCGACTCGAACGTACTGGGGTGTACATAGACGGTGGTACGACACGTACAGGGGTGGGGATTCGACTCGAACGTACTGGGGTGTACATAGACGGTGGTACGACACGTACAGGGGTGGGGGTTCGACTCGAACGTACTGGGGTGTACATACATGGGGGTCGGACACGTACAGGGGTGGGGGTTTGACTCGAACGTACTGGGGTGTACATAGACGGTGGTACGACACATACAGGGGTGGGGGTTCGACTCAAACGTACTGGGGTGTACATAGACGGTGGTACGACACGTACAGGGGTGGGGGTTCGACTCGAACGTACTGGGGTGTACATTGACGGTGGTACGACACGTACAGGGGTGGGGGTACGACTCGAACGTACTGGGGTGTACATACATGGGGGTCGGACACGTACAGGGGTGGGGGTTCGACTCGAACGTACTGGGGTGTACATAGACGGTGGTACGACACGTACAGGGGTGGGGGTTCGACTCGAACGTACTGGGGTGTACATAGACGGTGGTACGACACGTACAGGGGTGGGGGTACGACTCGAACGTACTGGGGTGTACATACATGGGGGTCGGACACGTACAGGAGTGGGGGTTCGACTCGAACGTACTGGGGTGTACATAGACGGTGGTACGACACGTACAGGGGTGGGGGTTCGACTCGAACGTACTGGGATGTACATAGACGGTGGTACGACACGTACAGGGGTGGGGGTTTGACTCGAACGTACTGGGGTGTACATACACGGGTGGGGGTGTACATACACGGGGGGTACGTCTCGGACGTACGGGGGCGGGGGGAGTGTTGGGCGCGTATGCGGGCACATGTCTCCATGGTTGCTATGGGAGTTCGGTGCGGACGGTGTTTTTTCCATACGGTTGTAACATCGGACGCACGGGATGGATCGTGATTCCTCGGTCGGACTTCACCTTTCACATTTGTACGGTAAATCGTCCGAGGACGTGTCGGACACATTTTCCGACCCGAGGACGTGTGGGAAATCATTCCCGATGCGGTTCGTATGGACTTTTTACCATGCGAATCGTGATTGCCAGTTCGTACGGTACTTGTACGATTCGTACGGTAAAAAGACCGGATACGAGTCGCACGGGGAATTATTTTACCGGATCGTAATCGGCACCCAAGTGTTGCTATGTTGCGCCACAAGACCAGGACAACTTCACCAGACAACTAGCCTAGAAGAAGTCACTTGTTGTGATGACACACGTGTCTGCTGCTCTTTGAATGCAATACAAGCTGCATTACAACACTTGGCATATTTACAAGCAGGAGATAAAAAATTATCGCCACTTTTGCGGGCGTTTTCATCCGAAAAGCGGTGATAATTTTATCGCCTAATTAGCAAGGCCACGCTAACGCGTGAAACCTTACTTTAGCGTGGGGATTCCTAACACCCAGCTTTGCATCTCTAATGAGATGCAAAGTGAGCGTTCCTGACCTAACATGACAGGAGAAATGTCGCTAAGCGACATTTCTCCTATCATCAAGCCCCACGCTATGAAGCATAGCGTCAGGAAAAGTAGCGATAACCCCTGTTATCGCTACTTTCCTTACGCCTGCTTCAGGGCTGACTTAGCGATGATATCCTATGGAGGGTGGATATCATGGCTAAGTTTGTGAGTCCCTATCAGCAAGCTAACGCCACATTGCGTGACATTTTCGCTGGGTTTCCAGCGATAATCTCACGTTAGGCAGTTAGCGCTAGGATTTTTATCGCTGAGGAGATAAGCGTTGCGATAAAAATCCACATTACCCGGTGATAATTATCCTCACGCTAAGAGCGCTGAGCGATAATTATCGCCGGGTGTTGCTGATATGCCCCTTGGCTCCTTACTTGTTATTCATTGGGGGTGGAAACGTCATATGTTTACTATTGTTTGAGTGCTGTGGCACATGAAATTTCTCATGTAAACAGAGAGGTTCCTGGGGGGCATGGCTTGGCCCAGGATAATAGCGGACGCGTGAGACGAGAGCTCCGCATCAGCCCGCATTTTTTTGACCCAACCCAACACTTCAGATAGGCAGCGAGTAACCCCCCTCCAAAACCGGCCCAGTGCATCAGAGCTCCAGGTAGTATGCAATAACGTACCTTCCTCGCTAACACATCGTAGGCACACAGGGGAGTCTATCAGTCCCGCCCTCCACAGTCAATATCTAGTGAAATAAGCACAGTGTAAATTCTTAAATTGGATAAGCCAAAGACGAGAGGCAATCGCAGCGGCCCTCGGGGACTCCAGGGCCTCCCTCCAGTCTTCGCTGTCTAAGTCTGTCTTAAATTAAAGCACGAGAATGGAGGGTTCGAGGGAAGTTTAAAGACCTGCACGGATATTATCCCCAATACGAATAATGAAACAACCTAGTTATCCGCGGGTCTAGCAGGCTTGAAAAAGCACTGAAAATTAAGAACACCAGTAAACGACTCTTAATCATGCCTAGTGAGAATCATTCAAAAAGGACGGAATGCCATTACCCACCAAGGTGGCACGCTTCATCATCTGGGATTTCTCCTCTTGGCTACAACACCTAGTGTAGCCAAGGGCTACAACCTCCTCACTAAGAGAAGAGGGAGGAGCTCAGGGATGTTGTTTACATTCTACTCTTACATAGGCTCAACTAAAATCCAACAGACGTAAAGTATTCTGGTATCAGAGTAATGGGCGCAGTGCAAAAAAATATTAAATGTGTATCTAAAACTAACTACCAAGAGGAAAAGTTAGAGTTTAATAGCTAACTCTTGGGGTCAGGATTAAAAAGAGTGCATGTGCAGTTTGAAAAAATAACAGCATCTGTCCAAAAGTAAGTCTACATGTTTAGGCCAATGTGACTTCAAAGATGTCGTGGCCTTCCTCAGGACCTAGATTATCAATGCTACTGCATACCAAGTGATCAAATAATAAACTAAAACAAGTGTAGTTTGGAACAAATACAACCTACATCACCAGTAGTGCTTTGGGTAGATTAAGGATATACTGGTTGCACCTGTAAATAAAACAGAAAAAGAGATAAAAAAATGCTGGTGTCTTATATGAATCATAAATCAGTGAATCACAAGTATTCATCATGTATGTGTCATTCCATATACTGTGCAAAATAGAACTACAGAGTGAAGTTACCCGTGGTTCACGAGTAAGAAGCCTCACCTCACCTGGCAACAGCTCAGGATGGGAGGCACAGCTCTAAAACAACACAATATGGGCAGTCAGAATAGAATGCATTAGCGAGTCAGACCTGCCACTGTAATATATTTAATAAGAATATGTACACACTATGTTATGTTATGTTATGTTAATAACTTTTATATTATAAAACCACCCGGATGTACGTTACGGGGTACAGATATGCTCCATAAATGACATGTTTAATTGCAAATAGTTCCCTGCAGGATGAGGGGGATGGGTGATCAATCCCCAAGTTCTACATCGCAAAAAGGTTAGGTAAAAGTATATATGCGACCGCCTGGATGTAGTAGCCCTGCAGACTTACAACAACAAAAACTCAAGGGCACATGCATCAAAGCTTTTTGCAATTACAAATGGTGCGATTTGCAAAAATAGGCCGTTTGCGATCGCAAAATGGGCTTTTGCGATGCATGAAACTATTTGGCATGCGTAATTTCGGTAATCGCAATTTTTTGCGATTTCCCAAATTGCGATTGCATTTAAGGAACCGCAATTTGCGATTCCTTAAATGCAATGCAAGAAGCACTGAGAAATAGCGATTTCGCTATTTGGGGCCGCAAATTACTGAGCAATTGAACTGGTCGGTAATTTGCCAAAACTTTGAAGAATGCACTAAAGTGCATTTTTTAAAGTTTCATGTTGCACACACACATACCCTTGGGTCATGTGTGTGCGCAACATGGGTGCACATCACAATTTCAGGGGTGCAACAGGGTGTCCTTTTGACACCCTTGCACTCTTGTAATTGCATGCACAATTTCCCATTCATTCCTATGGGCCTGTAGGCCCATAGGAATGAATGGGAAGCCATTCCTTAATTGCGACTCACAATTTGTCAGTCGCAATTAAGGAATGTTTAGGAATTGCTATTTTTACAGCGATTCCGACATGCATCGGCTTTTGCGAGTTCTTAATTGCGATTCCTTAAAAATCTCAATTAAGGAATCGCAAAAGCATGTCTTGATGCATGTGCCCCTTAGTGACTCTTACTCTGCTCCATAAGGGCATTGTGAAAATGCGAAAATGAAAAACAGTAACCTCAACCAGGCTGTACGGCATTAGAGATTTTAACAAGGTTACGTGTAGAGTCAAACAGTTACAATACGGAACCACTCACCTATAGGTCGGTACCCCGGGCTGGCGAAAGCTGCGGCCGGAGCTAACTTGGCTCATTGACGCCACGCATCCAATCCATCATGGCGGCTCGGGGCTGTTGCTCCACAGTGAACCCTCTTTTTATCCTCCAGAAGAGCGCTCCGCTGCCTCACTCTGCTAACTAAAACATCGATTCTGTATCCGGAAAGCAGGCTGATCCCCCGGAGATGAACGCTGTCCTTCTGAGTGAATCCTTCCAGTATGTTGGGGGATGCTCACAATGTGGAGTGGAGTCCACACCGATCCCCTGACGATCCCGCCCGCCATTTTGTTTCACCCACCACGAGAGGGAAGACGGTCTGCTGAGGCATCAAAAACATCACCGGGAGCATTGGAGTCCAGACGGTGAGCCCGGGAGGCTGGGGTGCCTGTCCATGTCCTCTTTAAGACCTTTTGGAAAAAATGTATTTACTCGAGTGAGACGCCTCTTGTGTATCGCGCCTGACTCCAAAATGGTGCCCGCATTCGATCATCAGGAGCGGCCAAAACAACTCCCTAGGGTGTCCCCCTGTTTTCCAGCCACAGCGTACGGGCCACAACATCGAGCTGGATTCGTAACTACTGTTCTGACCTTGAGGGACAATCCTGATTGACACCAGAGGCGCCCTGCCTGACCTACCAATGTCGGCTGTCTCTTCCGCTGGCGGTTATTTCTTGACATCACACGCCCCCATTGAAGACTGGCGGTCCTTGGCTCTATCCTCATGCTGAGCCACTGCTTAACTTACACCCCCTGCCCTCTGGGTTATAGAGATTTTTGGTGACCGTTGGAATTCGAACTTAAAGAACTCATCCCCCTTTGCCTGACCTCATGTGGCCAACTCAGTGGGACCCTCCTCGGTGTTCTATCTCAGCCATCACCCAATCCTGTACCTGCACTCCCACCAGGACATTTACTCTGGGTACCCTTCCTCGACTGTTGAGACCTAGCTATTCCGACTGATGCCTGGTGGAGCTACCCTGATAGCTTTTGGGGAGATGGGCTGTGGATTCCCTCCTCTGCAGTCTCCTACCCAGCCGGTCTTTGGGCAGACTCTCCTTTGTCTCTTCTGACCTTATCTCCCTCCTCCCCCCTCATACTACCCTCCTACCCCTTTCCACTCTACTTATCTCCTTTCCAGTTCCTGACCTTCCCTCAACCACTTGGTTCTGAGTTCCTGTTTCACATCTGGAAATTCTTCTGTGATTTCTCCCTCATCTGTTGCGACCTAGCTATCTGACCGATGCCCGATGGAGCTACCTTGAGTGCTAAAGGGGAGACTGGCTGTGGATTCCCTCCTCGGCTGTCACCTACCCAGTCGATCATTGGGCAGACTCTCCCTTTGTCTCTCATACCGTCTACCCCCTCTTCCTCTCCCTTCTCACTCCCCCTCTCCCCTATCCGCTCTATTTGCCTCCCCTTCTCGCTCTTTAATGTGTATGTAACGTGTAATTATTATCATTGTTGTAACATTGTTGAAACTTATGTAAAGCGCTCTGATACCTACAGGTCTAGCCAGCGCTATATAACACTCATTAAATAAATAAATAAACTTGTGGTAGGTGAGGGTCAATCCTTTATATTCGACACTGGTGCCGCCTAGGAACCGGTGTTCGTAATTATCCAACGGGAATATCCCTTCTTCGAGAGTCGCATGTATCACACCCAAATAGTGAGGGAGGGACTGAGTTTGGAACAATTAAAAAAATTCACATGGGAAGCCGTTCGGACCCGGTGCCTTACCAGACCATAAGTCAGCTCTTTGACTGTCAGAGGGGCATCTAGATTCTCCCTTGCAGCGTCCGTGAGGGCCTTGGGGGCAAGTCATCAAGATACTGTTGAATCAAGGGTGCCGGCAAAGCGTCCTTAGGAGCATAGAGCTCTGCATAATATGTTGCAAAACTAGCTGCAATTTGGGTGGGGTCTGTGAGTGTCTGGCCATCGCCATCGAGAATACCTGGTATGCTCACCAGACGGAGAGCTCGCTGGTACAAGCGATGTAGAAGAGATCTTGATTTGTCCCCCATTGATAAATTCTCCTGCGGGATGCCAACCAGGCCTGTCTAGCCTCATCGCGTAGCATATCAGTATAGGTTTGTTAGAGAAGGAGCAGTTGGCGGTGAAGTGGCCCGCCATGCTCACCTCTACACTTCTGCTCTAGTACCAATATCTGGGCCTCCCAGATATTGGTACTAGAGCACCTCCCGGTGCTTCTTCCTTTGAGCGGCACAATACACAATATCTGCACCCCTAATGGTGGGCTTCATGGCCTCCCAAAGCGTAGCTAGAGAGTCTACCGTGTCCAGATTATCGGCAAAATATGCCGTAAGTGCCTGATGTATGTGCGAGTTATATTGCAAGTCTTGGAGATGCCACGACGATAGGCGCCATCGAAAGGGGGGACGAGCCACTCCCAGACGCAGAGTTAGGGCCACCAGAGAGTGGTCAGATAGACCCCTGGGTAATATATCAGTTGCAATAATTTGAGAGTAAAATTAGCTGGGTATGAATATATAATCTAGCCTGGAGAAAGAGTCACGGACAGCCGAAAAGTACGTGTAACCGCATGTAGCTGGGTGTAGGTGTCTCCATGTGTCCAACCATCCCATATCTACCAGTAATGAGTGGAGACGTGTACCCCTCGGTGGCTCGGGTGCGGCGCGGTCACCGCCAATCCTGTGCCACATTAACCACATCATTCCAATCCCCACCCACAATAGAGAGGCTCATGGGCAGCTCTGGCAGCGTCGTCATCAGGTATTCTACAAACGAGTCAGAGAGTGGGGGTGCGTATTTGTTGCCCAGTGTAATGATCTCTCCGTGCAGTGTCCCTGACACAATAATGTACATGCCCTGGGGGTCAGACCATGTTTTAGAGTGTATATAGGGGATTCAGCGATGAATGAGGATTGCCACCCCACGGGAGCCCCTGGTAAACCCCACGTGAAAAACTTGGATACAGCCAAAATGAGCGAGGCAGCGCCTTGGTGCCCATAAGATGGGTCTCTTGCAATAAGAGAACATCAGCCGTGGCACGTTTGGCCTGTCTAAGGACTGCCCCTCGCTTGAACTTATGTTCCAGCTAACCACCTGAAGCCTACCTGCGGGGTCTATCACAGGACAGGGCATCTAATAGAAGAGTGAAATCCCGGCTTGTCACTGGGCATATAGACCACCGAAGTGAGCGAATAAGACACAGTTTTATCAACAACTTTTAACAATCCCAACCCCTCCCCCACCCACCCCACCCAATACCTCAAAACAGCTGAAGCATCTGTAGCGGTGCATGTTGCCCATCTGCCCCAACGGGGGCAGAGCACTGCCCCACACCAAAGGTTCCCAAAGAAACTGACTCCGAACATAGAGACAGTTCTCAGATACTGAGAAAAGAGTTATGGGGGGTGGGCCTCACGTAGGCCCGTGAAGGAAAGCAAATGTCATTTGCACTGTACCCATTACAATGAAAGTTCTCCAGCCTCAAGTCATGTTGGTGATGGATCTCGCCGAGTCTCTGCAATCTGGGAGTCAGAGACGACTTGGAACGGTGTCTCGAGCGTGACCTATGAGTGGGCTACACCCTAGGCTTGACCACTTGTTGCGTGGCTTCTCCGGACAATGATTCGGAATCAAACCGTGGTGGAGTATGTGGCCTGTGTTTCTCTTTCTCATCCGTCCAGGGGAAGAATTCCTCGGGAGTATAAAAAAAAGAGTGAGTGACTTCTAGATGATTTGCAGCCTGGCCGGAAAAAGCAGAGCATACTCGATTTTAAGGTCCCGCAACCGGGCCATAGCCGCTGTGAAGGACTGGGGTCATTGCTGTACCATGCGTGTATAGTCAGGAAAAATTGAGTTTTACCACCAGCCTGGCCTGTGCCAGGATGGCATCACGATCATGAAAGTTTAAGAGTCGCGCAATAATGGGTCACGGCCGGGCCCCGGGTGGAGGTTTTTGCATTAGGGCACGGTGCGCAAGTTCTATAACAAAGTACTGTGATAATGCCATCTGAGGGATCCAACTCGCTATCTATTTCGCAAGGAATTGCTCCATGTTGTTGCCTTCAAATCCCTCCGGAAAACCTACAAAATGAAGGTTGTTCCTCCGTGCCCTGCCTTCGGCATCTTCCGCCTTGATAGCCAGCCCCTTCGTGATGGACTCCAGTGAGGTCACCTGTGCCTGAAGAGACACAGCTGTATCTTCCACGGTGGAGATGCGGGTTCTGGCCTCAGTGATCATATCCACCGCTTTACGTAAGTCCTGACGGATGAGCGCAACGTCAGATCCCACCTCTCTGATCTTGGCCTCAAGGGCCTCACAGGACTGAGTTATCGCCGCTAGCAAGGCAGTATTGTCCGGGCCAACAGGGCTCTTGCTCAATGTCTCCGGTGCGAGTGCTCCAGGCCCTGCATAGCGATCCAGAGTGCTCTGCGTTGATAGTTTGTCTCTGGTCATTTTTAATGCTGGCGATTTTACAATGGCCCAGCAGTGAGGAGTATGGTGCCACTAGGTATAATCAGCCGCTATCTCTACGTCCGAGGCCCACCCGCAGCAGAGAGTCCAGTCCTTCGTCCTGTACCTGATCGGCAGGAAGACAGGCACAGAGGCAATCTGCACACAGGCCGCACTAGGCCTAACCCGGCGGCTTCCGCGCACAGGAGCCTCTGCGCCCCCCTAATTGGTGCCACCAATTCGCACAAACGCCATGCACTTCCAGTATTCAGTGACTGCCGCCACGTCTCAGGCAAATCCCGACAGGCCTCAATGTATGGGGGTCACCCGCCAACTCCAAAGAGGATCCTCTGCCAAGCACATTGGTATGCACTTGTCGCAGACAGGATCTCCCAGGGGGAGGGAGGGGGGCCCACACAAGAAGCCCCACCAGGTCCTCAGGTCACCCCTTCACCGCAGCTCCCCACTTCACATATTGCAATTCCCATCCAACTGTATCAGGAGAGGGGGCCACATGGGGCAGCAGAAGATCCAGTGGTATTTTCAAGAGGGGGGGTTGGGGGGAGGCCCAACAAGCTGCCCCAACTGCAAATGGGCCCCAACAGCACCTCACTCGCATTAGCCAAGGCCGGGGTACTCGCCGCACTCACCGCGTCACCTTCAGGTCCCAGTATAAGGCCCAGTAGAGGGTCGGGTGTCTGCCATGCTCAAGGAATCCAGCACCGACAGCCACCACCAGTCGGACGCTGCCCCAGAGGTCCGGGATCCACTGCAGATGAGCCAGGCAATGTCTACTGCCCCATGCAGCACCCAGCGGGGCGCGACAGCATTTCATGCAGGGGGGACCCAATATTAGCCTCAGCTAGGCCCCTGGAACGTTGCCTGCCTTCCTTAATAACACACTGTGAGGCGGTATCGTAATTGCTCAAGTATTACTTTAATATCACACACTCGAGAGCGCCAGGCAAAGCACGACCGCACGGTCGATTCCCCCGACTCGCGCATGTGCAGTACGCTCTCTCGCGCTGTCCTCGCGCGCTACGTAGCCACGTAGCTTGCGAGGACTAGAGCGCAACACTACATATCTCCCTCCTTTTACAATGCCCAATGAACATACAATCCTTACAGTCTATAGGGTGCTTAGCTTCCCACTAGGTCAAAGTCTCGGAAGTGGCTAGGTCTTACAACCACTCTGCCTGCTCTGGTACGCCTTACCGGAGTGGAGGAAATATCTGGGTTACTGTCCTCAGCTGGGCTCCCCACCTTATCTCGTGGAGTACCTCGTTCTCCTCTCCCCGGGGTACCGCTCTCCTCTCTCGGTAGTTCCTCCGTCTCCATCGTCCCTTGATCTTCCTGCTCCTTACAGCTCTCTTCCGCCTTCATGTCTCTTTCTTTGGCGGAGCTACTTCCTTGGCCATGCGATCTTGGGACCACACATTCCCGTCGCTGAGTAATGCTGCCCTCTCGTACACTTCCTTCACCTGTAGAGGTGGGCTGTACTTGCTGTCTCCCTTCCTTTTCCGTATAGCCAATTTGACTCTCACCCATTCCCCTCTCTCTAGGGTTGTTTCCTTCACTTTCCTCCTCTGGTTGTAGTACTCCGTGTATATCCTCTGGGCCTTCTCTAGATTGTGTTGTACCACAGCGGGGGACCATTTACTGGTGATCGTCTTCTGTCTCCACGTCACATTGTCCTTGGTGAAGGGGTGTCTCCCTCTTAAGATTTGGAATGGGCTATACCCCGTGCCCGTGGGAGTGATGCGGTATGCCAAAATCATGTTCTGTATCTCCTTCTCCAAATCTTTTCCCATCATGATGGCTGCTTGAATGGACCCCATAAGGACTCTGTTGAATCGTTCCACCTGTCCATTGCTCGACGGATGATACACTGCTGTGTGTAGTAATTTGATTCCATTTCTCTCGGCGTACTTGTACCATTTTTCCGACGTGAATTGAGGTCCATTGTCACTCAGGATGGTTCTCGGAATACCTTCTCTTAGGAAAACTGTGGTTAGAAACTTAATCACTGTCTCAGCATCCATTTCTTCTTGTATGTGTATCTCCGGCCACTTCGAATATTTGTCGACCAGAACGCATAGGTATTGGGGCGTTCCATGGGTGTCCAGCACTGGCCCCAGGATGTCCACCGCCACTTCTTCCCACGGGCCACTCGGTAGTGTGAACTTCCCCAACGCCGGTCGTAGGGGATTCTGTGTTTTATCCGCTCTTTGGCACTGATCACATTCACTCACATGCCTTTCCACCTGGGCGTCCAATTCTGGCCACCAGTACATGTGCTTCGCTCTCGCCTTGGTTTTTACTATTCCTAAATGTCCTTCGTGTAGTAGTGCGACTAATCGAGAAACTAACGCTGCCGGGGGAATTACTTTATCACCTCTGTACAGGAATATTCCTTTTGTCCCCCACCAATAGTTCCTCCCTGACTTCGTAGTATTTCCTGAGTGCCTCCCCTAGCCGTTTTTTTTCAGGCCATCCATGTATTATGTTCTCTTTGACTTCACGGATTTCCCTGTCTTCTTCATACGCTAGGGTCCAGTCTTGCTTACTTATCACTCTTTCTGGATCTTCCATTACCGCTACCATTTCTTCTTCTTCTGTCGTTGTGTTCGGGGCTTCTTCCATGGCTGCCGCTCTACTAAGGTAATCTGCTACTTTGTTTCTTGTCCCCGGTATGTACTCCACATCGTACCTGTGCTCTAGTAGTTTGAGTGTCATTTTTGCGAGGCGTGGCGTAGCACTGACATGCCCACTCGAGGTGAGCACTTTGACTAATGGCTTATGATCCGTTTCGAGTTGGAACCTTGTGCCCCATAGAAATTGGCGAAACTTCCCCATGGCCCACACTACCGCTAGCATCTCCTTCTCGATCACGCTATATTTCTGTTCAGTGGGTGATAGCGTTCTTGACGCGAAGCTGAGGGTCTCCGTCATTCCTTCTCTCCTCTCCTGCATGAGGACTGCCCCTAGGCCTCTCTCGCTGGCATCCGTCATCAGTATTGACCGACCGAGTGGGTCATATCCTTGCAGTGGCACCGCTTGGCTGATGTCTCTCTTCAGGGCTTCAAATTCTTTTTGTGTTTCTTCAGTCCATTTGTATACCGTTTTGTCCCTCGTTAGTTGTCTTAGGTGGTGTGTCTTGGTGGCAAAGTGTTGCACAAACTTGCTGTAATATTCTGCCATCCCTAGGAAGGACCGCACCTCTTCTTTGTTGGTAGGGGCCATAGCATTGCACATCGCTTCCACATTTGCTCGTTTTGGGGTGATGCCTTGTCCTCCTATTTCATGACCTAGGTAGGTGACTGACGTCATTCCCAGTCAGCACTTCTCCCATTCTGCGGTTAGGCCGTTGTTCTCTAGCACCCGGAGTACCTTATCCAGCTTCTCATCATGGTTTTTTCTATCTGTTCCCATCACTAGTATGTCGTCTTTTATGGCTAGAGGTACGTTGCGGACTTTGTGGGATACTGGTTTGAAGTTTTCTTTGAGTACAATATTGTGTGTGAATTTCTCCTATTTCCCAACCTTCCCTCCAAACACCTTCGGGAATTTGCTCTTCATCTCTTCCAGTCCCGGCCAGCTCCCCGGCGCTGTCATAAGCACTTGTGTGTCCCCTCCTGGGTCTAACTTAATCCCTCCATCCCAGAACAGAGGGGCCCTTCTCTGCTACGTATAGTTTGCACTCTGCACTTCTTCCTCTAAATTCGAAGATCAACTTCCTGTATCCCACCATGGGAATCGGTTCGCCTGTGTACGATACTGGTCGTATATCTGGTGGTTCTAGCCTTGCTCCCAAACTGGGCTCGAATTGTTCCTTCCACACTGCTCTTTGGATGATGGTGTATGGGGATCCCGAGTCTATTACTATCTTGATTCTCACTCCTCCTATCACTATGTCGCATTGTGGTTTGCAGGAGCGCTTTCCATCAATTTCCAGTATTTGGTCTTCCACGCATAGTACCCCAATGTCTTCCTCTTGTTCTTCTTCTTCCTCCAGTTGATCTTGAGTAACGTACTTCACCATGGGTCTCTTTGTTTTTCGTCGACAGACCTTTTCATAGTGTCCCATTATACCGCAGAACATACACTTCGCTCGAAACGCAGGGCAACGTTTGTCCTGGGCTGCATGTGCTTGACTTCCGCACCTGTAGCATGACCCGTTGTTGTCTCTATTCTGCTTCCATGTTTGCCCTTGTTTCCCTTTCCAATTAGTTGGTCCTTTACTTTCCGGAGGCATGGTTTTGTTCCTTCCCTGTGGTTCAGCGTCGTCTACTTTGTTCACCATGGTCTTCTGGAGCATCTCCCTTTTCGCTGCATCAGCGCACCTTTTTGTCAATTCCGCCTTTTTTACCATAGCAATTACTTCTTTTAGTGACGCCTCACTGTTTGCCCACAACTTGTCTTGCACACTTTTGTTGGTGGTGTGCATGACGATTTGATCTTTAATGTACTCGTCATGCAAAGCTCCATACTTGCATGTCACCGCTAACTTTCTCAACGCTGCTACGAAGTCATCTATGGTTTCTCCAGTCTCTTATTTCCTTTGTTGGAAATTGTATCGATCAATGGAAACACTCACTGCTGGGCGGTAGTTGATGTCGAGATCCTCAATGGCGTGTTTAAATACGTCATCATCTGCAGCTTGTCGGGGTGTAGGGACCAAGTTCTGAAAAACCCTTATGCCCTCCGGGCCTAAGTTGTGCAGGAGAATCCTTTTCTTCCTCGCGCTGAGGAAAGCTTCTCCATTTTCATCTTCTAGAGATGCGATATAGTTCTTGAAATACTCTCGCCAATCCTCCCACTTCATTTGGGGTTCTCCTGGTCTCGGCAGGAATGGGATTGGCGCCATCAGCGAAGATCCTTGCGCGCTCATCTCAGCGCGTCTTTCTGGTGCCGCCCCTGGGCCTCTTGGGCTGCCTGGCGCGTCCGCGCTACCTAGCTGCACCTGTTCCTGTCGTGTCTCTTCTGCTCCCCCGTCTCTGCGCGCTGCTGCTTCCGCCAGGTTCCCTGTAGGTTGTGGTCTACTCCGTCCTTCTCCTGCTTTCTACCCCTACGCTGGTTTCTCACCTAGTGGTTGGCTTTTTTTTCTCTCCTTGCTGCCTCTGCCGCGCTCTCTCTCTGTGTGTGCACCGCAGTGGTGGTTTTCCTCTTGTAGTCCTCAGTGGTGGCTTCTAGGCTGGCCTGTGCTTTCAGGGGTGGTGGGTCTGGTCTCTCAGTTTTCTTCCTCACGTTCTGAAAGATCCCATCTTCGTCGCCACTGTAACGTTGCCTGCCTTCCTTAATAACACACTGTGAGGCGGTATCGTAGTTGCTCAAGTATTACTTTAATATCACACACTCGAGAGCGCCGGGCAAAGCAAGACCGCGCGGTCGATTCCCCCGACTCGCGCATGCTCAGTACGCTCTATTGCGCTGTCCTCGCGCGCTACGTAGCCACGTAGCCACGTAGCGTACGAGGACTAAAGCGCAACACTACAGCCCCCATCATGGTGTGTCACCGCCGTGGGCCGCGGGTTTCAGCACCCTCAATGCACCCATCCGGGGAGCCGGTAAAGCTCACGCTAGGCCACGCGGAGTCTTCCGAAAGTGGGATCTCGCTGAGAACAGCCTGGGGGCAGCACTAAGAAAGAGCCCACACAGGGTGCCCGGGGGCATCAGGCCGCCTGCTCTGGTCCCAAAGGCAGCGGCCAGACCCCAGTGCGCAGTCCCACCGACCCCGATCCGGCGTCAGTAATGCAGCAGCGGGCGAGGGCACGAGTCCGACCTCCATTACTCAGCCACAATCATTGCGGAGCGGCCTCCAGCTGCTCCACAGTTGTCCAGCACGGTATACGAGGGTAGGAGAAATCCCAAACCGCCGATGACCAGGATAATCAACAGGATGTCGGACGAGCCCACGGATCTCGTCTAAGGTGCGTCCGCCATGTCAGACCCCTTGGCCATGCCCCATCAGCCCACATTTTATCCTCTGAAAATGCACAGCCAGGACCGATTTACACATTCTCTGAGCCCTCGTGGGGGCCCGTGTGCTGAGAGATGCACCCAGGCGAAGGTTGAAGGCTGCCGGTGACGAAGGCTAGGAGCTGTGGCCAGCGGTGCGGAGCGAGTAGCGGAGGCCGCAACAATGGCAGCAACAGAGGTCTTTGAGGAGCCCGGGAGCTGCCCTGATCATGGAGCTAAATCCTAAGCGGGGGACTGCTGCTGCCCCTGAGGTCTGCAGAGCGCTGTGTGGTGAGAAGGAGTGAGAGGCGGCGGGCCACCCCGTGGACGGCGCCTGAGACACAGAGGAAATAGCTGGGGGTGAGCCCCGTGCGCAACGGGAGCACGCGGGGGACCCCCTCCCCCATCAATGGGTGAACCCGGAAGAGCGACACCAAGGGAGCATGAGCGTCGCTTAGTCAGGCGTCCACGCTGGTGGGCTCCCCTGGATCTGGCCCACAGGGGTGTGGGGCAGCTGTGCAGCTGGTTGCTGATTGAGGTGTGCAGCTGGTCTTAGGGGCCCTGAGACGAGCGGTGCCCTGCTGGAGCAGACCTGTGTGCCCGAGCAGGTGTGGCTGATTTCTCCGTCAGCACTGATTTGGAGCGGCAGACTCTGTGGAGACAGAAACCAGTGAGGAGCCTGGTTGCGGCTGCTTGAGACTGTGCCCTGGAGTCCACGGGAGAAGCGGAAATGGTGAGCGGAGTCAGCCTGGCCCAGAGCTGTCAAGTGGGCCTTGAACACCAGCGGATTGGCCCCAGGAAGGAATTTGGAGCTTGGGCTCCACGGTGAGTTCTTGCTGCCGGTGGGACACATGGAGGATCATGGTTGCTGCACGGTCGGAGTGACTTAACCGAAGCAGGGGGTGCCCAACGCGCCTCGTGGCACGCCTAGAGGGCCCTCAGGAGGGAGAGTGGAGGTGCCCCCCACGTGCTGAGCAGTGATCCCAGCCTGCAGCACACCCAAACCCGCCCGAAGCACTGCAAGGGGTCCCCTCTGCGAAGCAGCACAACTTGAGGAGGGCCCGGTGTGCCCCCGGTGGGGTGCCAGAGCACCTTCAATCGGTGCCTCGGCAGAGTTGGCCAGTGACTTGGTGGAGGCCTTGCTGGGGCTGGAATGGAGTGGCGGATGTGGCCCAGAGTGGCATCATACCGGATCGCCTGGTGACGTGTTCCCAGGTGACTCAGTTCCAGGGGTCTCATTACACCAGCAGGGGCCGTGGATTGGTGGACCGCGCTTGTCAAGGCTAACCTGGACACAAACATTTTAGCAGGGCCTGGAAGGAATAGCACGCGGGACCCGCAACACACAATGAGATCTCTTGAGTGACGTGGGGGTGGCCTTAGCGGACTAGTCTAAAAGCCCGCCGTGACAACTGCTCTAAGGTGAAACAATCCTTTGCCTGCCTTCATCTACAGGGCAGCCTGAGCCCAACACGTGATGTTAGTGGGGGACCTTGATTCGGCCTAGTGGAATCCAGCAATATGGGCAGACTTAGAGACTGCCAGACCAGGGCCCTCCAAGACCCAGAAGACAACGCCCAGGAACAGTCGCACCCCCTTCCCCCCACGGAAGACCCGGTGCAACAACAACTTAGTAAAATATTTGAAGCTATAGCGGACATGAAGGCTACACTCCACCAGGATATTAGCACTGCTGCAGTGGGGCTCGGCTTGCTGCGGGAGGAGGAAAAGAAGTTGTCAGGGAGAGTCAAAGAGACTGAGTCTAATGTCGCAGAACTGGCACCAGCCCAAAAGGCATTAGAGCCATAGATGGGGGCCTTTACGGACAGGGTGTGTTGGTTAGAACGCAGAGCGGGGGATGCCGAAGGGTGCGATAGAAGGAGCAACATCAGAATCCTGGGCCTGCTGGAAGGGACGGAGGGCAGCAACATGGTGTCCTTCTTGGAGGGCTGGCTCAGGAGCACAATAGTGCTGAAGGGTCTGTCCTCTTTCTACACACTGGAGAGGGCCCATAGGGTGCCAGCCAAGCCTCTGGCTCCTGGGAGGCCTCTGCGCCCAGTGGTGGCCCGTCTGCTCCACTTCCGGGATAGATACCTCCTCCTGCAAAAGGCTCAAGCGGATGGCCCCTTCACTGTCGACAACAGCAGGGTCTCTCTTTTCCCGGATTACACGTTGGAGGTACAGATGAAGTGGGCCTCCTACCTAGAGGTCAAGAAGGCACTGAGGGACGAGGGCCTCCAATACTCTCTGATGTCCCGACCCGACTGCTTATCATGTTGAAGAGGAACACTCACTACTTCGACTGCCCTAAGGATGCGTGGGATTGACTGGAAACCTACAAGGGCGAGACCCCTAGGGATAGGGGTGCTGGAGTCCTTGGGCGGAAAGCCACGGAAATTGGGAAGCGCCCGAGACATCAACTTCGTAGGGGGACATCTAAGAGACCATCCTCATCACAGACGGAGAAGGAGAGAGCTGAGGTCCTGCAGGCTGTGGCGGAGCTAATGTGGAGTCGAGTCCTACTCCGGAGGCGGTGGCCAGCTCCCCAAGAGAGACAGCTGGCAATGAAATGGACACTTCCCACAGTGACAGTGTGAAGCTGCCAGTGGCAACACCTGTTGGACCCGGCCTCGTAGGATGGCCCTCCGTGCCCCCGCACCACCGAAACCTGGTGCCTGCAGCCCTAGCACGCGGCCCAGCCGACCTTTCCCACCAGGACACCTGCACCAACCCCGGACATCCCCGTCCATGGCCTCTCTCCTTTCGGCCACCCCGGGCCCGCGTGCCCACTCCCTGCAACAAGATGGCCGCCCGGCCCCAGCGCGACCCGGGCCTCGAGGCGCCACTCCGGCTGGAGGACATCACGCTTCCAGGGGATGAGAGAGGGAGGAGCGGTTTCTATCGCACCTCTGAACTCCCCTGGGACGATGGGTTTCGATCGGCCCTCCGGCCTCCCTGCGGGCTGGCTCCGTGCCTGCTGGGTGTCTGGGACTCCTCCCGACCCGGCCCTGAAAGGATCAAAAGACAATAGCAGGAAACCCCGACAAGCGGCCCCCAGGTGACAAGACCCCTGCCTGCGCAGACTCCGGACATCAAAGCAGGGTCGACCTATAACAAGGGGTGCTCTGAGACTGTCCGGCAGATTCGACGCTGGAACAACGAGAGCCTGCTGACGTGGTCGCGGCTCCTGGAACTGGAACTCACCTGAGCCCTGCTGAGTGACTCGCGGCTCCCTGAAGATCGTAAGACCTCCGAACTTGTACCTGAGCCCTGCTGAGTGACTCGCGGCTCCCTGAAGATCGTAAGACCTCCGAACTTGTACCTGAGCCCTGCTGAGTGACTCGCGGCTCCCTGAAGATCGTAAGACCTCCGAACTTGTACCTGAGCCCTGCTGAGTGACTCGCGGCTCCCTGAAGATCGTAAGACCTCCGAACTTGTACCTGAGCCCTGCTGAGTGACTCGCGGCTCCCCCAGACTCTCACGGTCCCGCCGGACCCCGACTCCGACCACGTATCCCCCAGCTCAAGGATTGTGAGCTGTGCGCCGGATACGTCCCTGCTTTGAACCGTTACCAGAGACAGTCCCGCTACCCCCTACCTTTCCGAGACTCTTGAGCCCGTGCTCACCTTGTACATATTTGCAGTGATACCTATTTGATAAAGCTTGTTCTGAGAATACCCAGTGCGGTCTCTCTGTGTCGTGTGGTGCCAGAAGTACGATCCTAGTTGCGAGATTCCTCCCCCTGGGGAATCTCTCGCCAGTGCCCGGCTACAATACTACACGGGTGGGACTCAGGGAAGTCAGGACCCCTTTCCGGGCTCCTCTGAGGTCGCCGTCTAACATTGGTGGCAAGCGACGGGATTCGGGCCCATCACCTAGAGATCGTACAGTGAACAACGGACGCACGACCAACAAAGATGGCAGAAGGAAGCGCCATGAGCTCCGCAGAAACCAACGCCAACAGAGTGTTCCAGGTGGAGCATCTGGAAGAATACACACACAAAGAGCTAAAACAATTTTGCAAAGAACTTAAAATAGCTACCACTGGCCTCAACACTAAGGAAGACTTGCAGAAAGCACTGAAAACTTGGGTGGAGACCGGGGCATCCCGCCCGGAAGGCACGGGGGAGCGCCCCGACGAAGCCGAACCCCCTCCAAGTGAAAGCAGCGACAATCAGGTGCAAGGCATTGTACCAGACGGGGGCCTATCCCCGGGAGAACTCGCGGACAGAGAGAGAAGCCGCAGTCATGAACTCGAGTTAGCCAAACTCAAAATCGAGGGCGAATTGAAGTTAGCGGAGAAAAAGCTAGCGGTAGAGCAAATGCGCGTACAAGGCGAACTGGAAGAAAAGAAGCTCCAACGGGAGCACGAAGGAAGAAAGCTCCAACTAGAGCACGAACGCAGCTTAAAAGAACTCGAGCTCAAGGCCCGAAATGAGGACGGGAGGCCCTCGGGGAACCGAGAGACGGCCCCCCCAGCGGAACAGAAGGTCCACATCCCCAAGGATGTGGTCAAAGAATATTATAAAAACGATGACATTCAGCAATGGTTTCGGGCCTACGAGGTCGCCATGACCTCCCATCGGATTCCACAGAAGGACTGGGGGGCGGGGTTGTGGGGGCGGTTTCTGAGCGAAGGAAGGGACACCCTGCTCGACCTACCCCTCTCCCTGCAGACCTCCTACAGCCACATGAAAGAGGCTCTCCTCACAAGATACGGCCTCACCCCAGAAATGTACCGCCAACGGTTCCGGGACTGCAGGAAGATCCCGGGCACCACCTGGGTGGAGTATGTAAACTTTTTTAGTCGGGCCTTCGATGGGTGGGTCAAGGGCAGCAAGGTCACCACCCTTGCCGAACTCACTGACCTCATGTTATGGGAACATCTGGCTGCGAACTGCTTCGTAGAGCTACGTCAACATCTGCTGGATAGCAAGCTCACAGATCCCCGGAAGCTGGCTGTGGAGGCCGACCGCTGGACCAACACCCGGGTCTCCCGGGGCATGGTAGGAGAGTACCCCCGAACCAGTCAGGGACCACCCCGCCAGAGAGGGGGAGGGAACCAGGGAGGGCCGAGAGAGTCCCAGCCTAGCCCCCCGAAGACACCACCTCCACCTTTCCCGGCGCCCCCCCCACCAGTAACAGGGCCCCCTGGGAGACGAGGACACCGGGTGACCATCACATGTTTTCGTTGCCAGAAACCCGGGCACTACGCCAATGACCCAGAGTGCCCCATGGCCACCCAAGTCACCCCTGCGAGACAGATAGCCAACGTAGCCCTGGGGGAGGAGGTTGAGGAAGCCGAGGAGTGGGAACCCGCCGCTATGGCCCTAGTATCCCTGGGAGATAGGGAAATGATCCCTGGTAGCCTCCTACCGTCCAACACACAGAAATATGGGCAGCTCGTCAAGATCAATGGCCACCAGGTAGAGGCCCTGCGGGACACCGGGGCCAGTATCACCGTTGTCCTCAGGCACCTAGTTCCCGAGGAGCAGATCCTCCCCAATGTCTTTTGCCCCGTAATATCTGCAGACAATAGGGAAAGTATGTGTCAGGTAGCCCTGGTGCCATTTGAGTGGGGAGGGGTGATAGGTAAACTCAAGGTGGCCGTAAGAACCTCCCAGCCGGTCGACTGCCTCTTAGGGAACGACCTGGAGAGTTCTCCCTGGAAGCACGTAGAGCGCAAGGCCCACCTAGGAATGATGGGACTCCCCGAGTGGGTGTGTGCCACCACCCGATCTATGACAGCCCGACTCACTCCCCGGAGAGAAGTCGAGAGCACCCTGGTCGAAGAAGCCCGCACCGTCCCCGCCGAGGGTCCTCCCGTTCCCCCATCGGAAGGGTCCGTCGCCAGCGACGAACCCGCACCATCCGACCCCGCCCCGGTCCCCGAGTTGGGGGATCTACCCGAGTTGGCCCATTGGCGCCACGAGGGCGGGCCCACCCGGGAAGAATTTTGCCGGGAGCAAGCCACCTGTCCTTCCCTGGTCGGGCTGCGGCGCCAGGCCGAGGGCCAAGCCGCAGGTGACCAGACCGGAACGCACCGAATCTATTGGGAGAATAACATCCTGTATAGTGAGCAGAAATCAGTGGAGCTGGGATCCGGACGGGTACTGGTGGTACCCCTCCGCTTCCGGGATTTCCTCCTGGGCTTAGCCCACGATGTCCCCCTCGCCGGTCACCTGGGTCAGGACAAGACCTACAGCCGTCTCGTGACCCATTTTTATTGGCCTAAGATGAAAGCAGCGGTAGAGGCACACTGCAAGTCCTGCCCCACGTGCCAAGCCAGTGGGAAGAGTGGGGGGAAGCGCAAGGCTCCCCTCCAACCCTTCCCGGTCGTCAGTACCCCCTTCGAACGAGTCGGGATCGACATCGTGGGGCCAATGGACCCCCCCACCTCCCAAGGTCACCGTTTCATCTTGGTCCTAGTGGACCACGCCACCCGCTACCCAGAGGCTATTCCCCTGCGCACCATTACGGCCCCCGTGGTGGGCCGGGCCCTGATGGGGATCTTTTCCAGGGTGGGTTTCCCCCGCGAGGTCGTGAGCGATCGCAGCACTAATTTTATATCCAGGTATATGACGTCCCTGTGGCAACAATGTGGGGTGTCCTATAAGTTCACCACCCCGTACCATCCCCAAGGGAACGGCCTAGTAGAGAGGTTTAATAGGACTTTGAAAGGGATGATCGCTGGCCTAGAAGAGCCCCTCCGGCGTAAGTGGGACGTCCTGCTCCCCTGCCTCTTGTTCGCTTACCGGGAGGTCCCCCAGAAGTCCTTAGGGTTCAGCCCGTTTGAATTACTCTATGGGCACCCCGTCCGAGGTCCCCTCAGTTTGGTTAAGGAAGGGTGGGAGGCAGCACCCCAGACCACCCCCCGAGATGTGTTCCAATATGTCCTGGCCCTCCGGAACCAGACCAGGAGGTTCCGAGAACTGGCCGAGGCCAACCTGGAGGCGAGTCAAGAAGAAATGAAGCGCTGGTACGACCAGAATGCTACTCTGGTCGAGTTCCAGCCGGGCCAGCAGGTGTGGGTCATGGCCCCCGTGAAGCCTGGCGCTCTCCAGGACCGATGGACTGGGCCCTACAAAGTGGTTGAGAGGAAGAGCCAAGTCACCTACTTGGTGGACGTCCAGTCGCCTCGGGATCCCCTCCGGGTCCTGCACGTGAACCGCCTCAAGCCTCACTTCGTGCGGACAGAACTGAGCCTCCTGCTGGCCACCGATGACGGGGCCGAAGATGAGTCGGATCCCCTCCCGGACCTCCTGTGTGTCAAGGAGCAGGATGGCTCCGTGGAGGGAGTGAACCTCTCCCCAGCCCTCACTGCCCAGCAACAAGCGGACTGCCGCCAGCTCCTCAGACAATTTTCTGACCTCTTCTCCCTGACCCCCCGGGTCACCAACTGGTGTGTTCACGATGTGGACACCGGGGACAGCCCGCCGGTGAGACACCGAGCCTACCGGGTTCCTGACCGGGTCCGGTCCTGTATTCAAGCCGAAGTCTCGAAGATGTTGACCCTGGGGGTGATCGAGCCCTCTGACAGTCCCTGGGCCAGCCCCGTGGTCCTGGTTCCGAAGGCAGCAGCCCCCGGTGTCGCCCCCGAGCTCCGGTTCTGCGTGGATTACCGGGGGCTCAATGACGTTACCCGAGCCGATGCCCACCCCATTCCACGAGCCGACGAGCTCATTGACCGACTAGGGGCCGCCGGGTTCCTCAGCACTTTCGACCTCACCTGCGGCTACTGGCAGATTGCGCTCACCGAAGGGGCCAAGGAGAGGTCTGCTTTCTCCACCCCCGATGGGCACTACCGCTTCCGCGTGATGCCCTTCGGGATGAAAAATGCCCCGGCCACTTTCCAGAGACTGGTAAATAGGGTCCTGGCCGGGCTAGAACAGTTCAGCGCGGCCTACCTGGACGACATCGCTGTCTTCAGTTCAGAGTGGAGTGAGCACCTCCAACACCTCCGGAGAGTGCTAACCGCCCTGCGCCAGGCAGGCCTCACCGTAAAAGCCAGCAAGTGCCAGATCGGGCAAGGATCCGTAGTCTACCTGGGGCACCAAGTCGGGAGTGGCCAGGTCGCTCCTCTACAGCCAAAGATCGACGCCATCCTGGCCTGGGACCCACCCATCACCCAAACGGAAGTCCGGGCCTTTCTGGGACTCACGGGCTACTACCGCCGATTCATTCGGGGGTATGGCAGCCTGGTCGGCCCTCTCACTGAACTCACGTCTAAAAAACAGCCAAAGAAGGTGCAATGGACGGCTGCCTGCCAGGAAGCTTTCGATGCTCTAAAAAAGGCCATGTGCACGGCCCCCGTCCTCCAGGCTCCCGACTACACCAAGGAGTTCATAGTCCAGACCGATGCCTCCGAGCATGGCATTGGGGCCGTCCTGTCCCAAGTGAATGATCAAGGCCTAGACCAGCCCGTCGCCTTCCTCAGTCGGCGGCTGCTACCCCGAGAACAGAAGTGGAGCACCATAGAGCGCGAAGCCTTTGCCGTGGTCTGGGCACTCAAAAAACTACGACCCTACCTGTTCGGCACTCATTTCAGGGTCCAAACTGACCATCGGCCCTTGCGATGGCTCATGCAGATGCGAGGAGAAAACCCCAAGCTACTGCGGTGGTCAATCTCCCTCCAGGGAATGGACTTCACCGTGGAACACCGCCCTGGTACGGACCACGCCAACGCTGACGGCCTCTCCCGGTTCTTCCGCCTCAGCGAAGAGAACCCCCCAAGGTGATGGGCAGTTCTCTCCGGCTTTCAGCTGGGGGGGACGCGTGTTGGACCCGGCCTCGTAGGATGGCCCTCCGTGCCCCCGCACCACCGAAACCTGGTGCCTGCAGCCCTAGCACGCGGCCCAGCCGACCTTTCCCACCAGGACACCTGCACCAACCCCGGACATCCCCGTCCATGGCCTCTCTCCTTTCGGCCACCCCGGGCCCGCGTGCCCACTCCCTGCAACAAGATGGCCGCCCGGCCCCAGCGCGACCCGGGCCTCGAGGCGCCACTCCGGCTGGAGGACATCACGCTTCCAGGGGATGAGAGAGGGAGGAGCAGTTTCTATCGCACCTCTGAACTCCCCTGGGACGATGGGTTTCGATCGGCCCTCCGGCCTCCCTGCGGGCTGGCTCCGTGCCTGCTGGGTGTCTGGGACTCCTCCCGACCCGGCCCTGAAAGGATCAAAAGACAATAGCAGGAAACCCCGACAAGCGGCCCCCAGGTGACAAGACCCCTGCCTGCGCAGACTCCGGACATCAAAGCAGGGTCGACCTATAACAAGGGGTGCTCTGAGACTGTCCGGCAGATTCGACGCTGGAACAACGAGAGCCTGCTGACGTGGTCGCGGCTCCTGGAACTGGAACTCACCTGAGCCCTGCTGAGTGACTCGCGGCTCCCTGAAGATCTTAAGACCTCCGAACTTGTACCTGAGCCCTGCTGAGTGACTCGCAGCTCCCTGGAGATCGTAAGACCTCCGAACTTGTACCTGAGCCCTGCTGAGTGACTCGCGGCTCCCTGAAGATCATAAGACCTCCGAACTTGTACCTGAGCCCTGCTGAGTGACTCGCGGCTCCCTGAAGATCGTAAGACCTCCGAACTTGTACCTGAGCCCTGCTGAGTGACTCGCGGCTCCCCCAGACTCTCACCGTCCCGCCGGACCCCGACTCCGACCACGTATCCCCCAGCTCGAGGATTGTGAGCTGTGCGCCGGATACGTCCCTGCTTTGAACCGTTACCAGAGACAGTCCCGCTACCCCCTACCTTTCCGAGACTCTTGAGCCCGTGCTCACCTTGTACATATTTGCAGTGATACCTATTTGATAAAGCTTGTTCTGAGAATACCCAGTGCGGTCTCTCTGTGTCGTGTGGTGCCAGAAGTACGATCCTAGTTGCGAGATTCCTCCCCCTGGGGAATCTCTCGCCAGTGCCCGGCTACAATACTACACGGGTGGGACTCAGGGAAGTCAGGACCCCTTTCCGGGCTCCTCTGAGGTCGCCGTCTAACAACACCCAATACTGTGGACGATATTATTTGATGGATTTGGTAAGCTAAGGCGGTTGTGTCATTTAGAAAGGCACTGACCGATGATTGCTTGTTCTAGGCCCCATGCTGCTTCTTTACTCATGGGGCAGGTGCACTCTTACTGTTAGGGGCATTCCTTTCTAATTTTGCTTGGCTAACCCCCGTTGAGAGCTGCACTAGGTTAAGCCCTCACTTAGTACTAACTGTTTCACATGATGTTTGGGCGGCCGACTGTTGTCGGACTGCCCTGGGGTTGAGGAGTTGACCGCCTCAAGGGTCCTTTTGTTGGTTGTTTGGTCTTTTATGCTTGCAGAGGGGTGAGATGTTCTGAGATAAGGGAGGGCACTGAAGGGGGGCTCCCCTTTGTCGTGTTGCTTGACGATATCCAGCAGGAATGGCAGGGACTCAAAGTATTATACGGCTCCTAATGTGGAACATCAGGGGGATGGGGTCTGTCGCAAAATGTCATAATATTTATTCGTACCTGAGACGCAGGGACATTCTTATAGTGTTCCTACAGGAAACCCACTTGAGTAGTGAGGATGCTGGGAGGCTGAAGCGGAGATATAGTGGCCAGGTCTTCGTAAGTACCTACTCTGCTTTTGCCAGGGGGGTGTTGATCTGGGTCAAGTCGGGGGTCCCTTTTGCCGTTGAGAGGTCACTGCTAGATGTGGGAGACTGGTATGCACTGGTTGTAGGGAGGCTGGCGGGACAGGAGGTCACCCTAGGGAATATTTATGCACCTAACCAGGACCAGGTTGGCTTTCTGGATTCCTTTTCTGCTGTACTGGTGGATAGCTTGAGGGGCATACTGGTTCTCGCGGGAGGAGAGACTTTAACTGCATGGTGGACGTTGTTGTGGACTGGTCACATCCTCCCTTAATGGGGTCTCAGCCACACCGTACAGCTCAGGGGTTTAGTGCATGGATCACACACTGGAGTCTCGAAGACACTTGGAGGTTGCAATATAATAGCCATCGGGAGTTCTCCTTCTTCTCATCAGTACACAAGGTGCATACCAGTCTAGATCTGTTCTTGTGTTCCCCTGCCTTTAATGGCACTATAGACCATAATGAATATGTAGGATGTACCCTGTCGTATCACAGTCCCTTGGTAATGACTCACCAACCTTTGGGAAGGTGCCCTCCGATTCCCACCTGGAGACGACCCATTTTGCACATCACTGCACACACTCCTAGAGACATATTTCCCTATCAATACCAACACAGCCTCCTCCATTCAGGTGGAATGGGAGGCGTTCAAGGTGGTGGTGCAGGGTCACTATATGGAGCAGGCGATGGGAGCCGACAGAGAAGTCCGTCAGGAACTACTGGACCTGGAAGGGTGCAACCGTACCTTAGCTGACGCTCAGGGTACTGGAGATGCCACCCGAGTGGCACTGCAGGAAGCAAGAGTGAAATATAATGATGCAATTGGGCGGCAATGCGGCTATAATCACAAGGATTATTTGGACAGGGTGCTAAGGGAGGAAGGTAAGGCGGGTCGTCTGTTAGCATGGTTAACTAGGGGGCTCCCCCATCACACAAATTGGCTTGGACACTGGTGTGGTGGTATACGGCTCAGATGCGATCAACGACACCTTCCTAACATTTTACTAATGATTATATGCGGCCTGTCTACTGCTCCCCGATCGGTAGTGAGGGAATTTCTGGAACCTCTGCCCCTGCGTGTGTTGGAGGAAGAGGACCAGGACGAACTGGGGGAACCTTTAACCCTCCAGGAGATTAAAGCTCCATCCATGCGTTGGCGCCTGGCAAGACCCCGGGTCGGATGGCCTTCCGGCCGAATTTTACCAACATTTTGCAGACCTGCTTTGCCGCACATGGTTCGGCTGTATGCAGCTTCGTATGAAGTTGGGGAGTTGCCTAGCTCCACGTAGGCAGCCCTCGTGGTCCCCCTCCCAAAATCTAAGATGCCTGGGGTGGGGGTTAAAGAATACAGGCCCGTCTCCATGCTCAACATGGATTTTAAGATTCTAAGTAAGGTGTTTGCCGGTAGGTTGATGTTGGACTTGGCCCTTCTGGCAGGTTCACCTCCAAGACTTTTTGCTTTTTATTGGTAACTTGGTGTAATGATTTTTGGTTTAGGCGCACTTTACCGCTGTGTCCCAGGGTAAAGTGCGTGCGTGTGTTGAGGTTGGCCTGCCCTCCCATAGGAATGCATGGGGGAATGTATGTGTCCTGGTAGTTCCTGATGCGTGGGGTGTGCAGTCCCGTGTTTGGTATGTGCGGACTCGTGTGAGTGAATGCTGCGCGATGATGTGTGCGGCGTGCATGTACCTAGTGTGGAAGTGCCACTTCTAGAAGTGGGCACTTCAGTGTGCAGTATGAAATGTGTGGCTTGTCTGGCGATTGGCTGGTGGAGGTCATGTGACAGACTAGGGGAATCCCCAGAGTCAGGAGGAGTCACCCAGTGGTGAATGGGGAGTTAGCATGCTGATGGCTGGGGAGGAGTATACCTGGGTCCTGAATAGGACAGGGCTTTCCCCACACAATGCTGGCGCCGGCCCCTGTGGTGCGTCTAATGACCCTAGCCCTGCCAGTGAATAGGGAGAGGGGCTGAGCAAAACAAAGTGCTCAGGAACCTGTTGGAACTGGTTCGCCCCTTCCCTGTACCTTCAGACAAAGACTTTTACTGTATAAAAAGGGGCTGTGTCCCCTTACAATTGGTTCTCTTGCAGGATCATCTGAGGGGGGGGCCTGCTGCTGCTGGGCGCCAGGAGAGACCGCCACTAGGGACTGCCTCCCTGCTGGAGGGCCCTGTGTGCTGGCTCTGGGCCCAGCCTTTGCCCCCCTGTTCTTGAAGGACTTCTTACTGGACCTTTTTGTTGACTTACAGCGCCTGGGAGCGCTCCTTGAACTTTGTAGCGCTGTGCGCGCTGTTTTCCTGGACTTACTATCTTTGTAGCGCCTGGGAGCGCTTGTTGGGCTTTATAGCGCTGGGAGCGCTGTGTGTGGCTTTATAGCGCTGTGAGCGCTTTGATTCTGCTTGCGGGTGCCCACCCCGCTTATTGGCGTTTATGACGAGGGAGCCTACCCCTCTTATTGCTGAGGTTTTCGATCACCGCTGCAGCCCGGTCCGGGGAAGCCCGGAAGTCAGGCAGCCTTCGTTGAGACGGGGGCGGGACTTCGAAGCAGGAAGCAGGTGGGAGCCTACCCCGCGCTCCTGCGTAGGCCCCGGGTGAGGTGAAGTGCGCTGCAGCAGGGGACTCCCCTCCGTACGGAGAGTCCCGCAAGTGCCCGGGTGAAGCGAGGACGTCGTGGGAGGAAGCGGGCGGGAGCCTACCCCGCGCTTCCCCCAGGAGAGAAGGACTGCTGAGGCGGCGGGGCCCCGAGGCACATTGTCGGTGCCTGCCCCGCCGTGAGAGAGCTGTCCTGACGCCGGAGTCCCCAGAGAAGAGCCCGGTAAGTGGTGAAGGGCTGGGGGACTCCGTAGGTGTGGGACTCTGACGGACCAGAGACCTGGTCAAGATCTGAGCGCGTGGCGCTCCAACAACGCCGCATTGCTCACGAGCCCTGTGAGGCTCGCGAGTCCCTGAGCAGGACTCCAACGTGTGGAGCATTGTTGCTAGAGCCCTGTGTGGCTCCAACGTGGGGAACCCTGCAGTACTAGAGCGCGAGCCGCTCCAACGAAGGAGCACAATATTATTTAGAGCCCGCGAGGCTCTAGGGGGTACGTCAATTGTTTCAAGAGCCCAGAGGGGCTCCAAGAGAGCGAGAGATTTGCATTGGAGGGCACAGTGGTGCCCACGCTCAGTTCTACAGCTGCCCAGCACTTAGTGGGCAGCTGCAACGTTTAGGTGGGGATAATTTACATTCTGGCTGGCGCAGCTGGCGCAGCTATACTGAACGCAGGGCGTCCTAGCCCCTTCCAGGCCAGTTGGCCCAGGGACTGCCACAGGTGGTGGCTCAGGTGGAGTCTTGCGCAATTGTTCCTTTCCTTGCACCTCTGAATGTGTTTTTATGCGTCATGTGCCATTGCTTTACACCTCTGAATGTTTTTAGGCATCATGTGTTTTTCCTTCCCTACACCTCTGAATGTGATGCATCATGTGTAACGTTCTATTACCCCTACAGGTATTGTGATACTTAGGTGGTTGTTTGCTTTCTCCTAGTACAGGTGGTGCTAGTGAGGTTCTAGTTCCCTGCGTGACAGTCTCCTAAGGTGGTTAGGGTTACGTAGGTGGTACTTACCTGATACCAGTAAGTGCTGGTTGTGTGCTATACCTATTATTTTTGTGCTACAGTGATCTTATATATTTTTGTGCTACGTTCTAAAAAGTGCTAATTCCTGACAGTGGTCCAGGTGGCCCTGTCTTGTACAAATCCCTTGTAAATTCTGCCCGTGCCTGTTGGCACATTGCAAAGTATGTGTTTTTATCTAATGTGTTGTGTATAATACAAAGGCTATTTTTATAGAATACCTTGTGTGGAGTTTCCTTTGTGGTGGGCCTTGGGTGTTGTTGCTGGGTGCGCGCGCAAACGCTTTACACATCGCCTCAGAGATAAGCCTGACTGCTCGTGCCAAGCTACCAAGGGGGTGAGCAGGGGTTATCTTTGGCGTGTAACTTCCTTGCCCTGACTAGAGTGGTGGTTTCTGCCTGACTTTGGCGCAAGCCTTAGCCAACCAGAAATCGCCAGGTCTAACAGTTGATTTCGCACATGAAGACGTTAATACACCCTAATCAGAATGGGTTTATCCCTTCCCATAGCACCTCTCATAACCTTCGCAGGCTCTACTCTTTTCTTTATCACGCCGAGGCCCCATCTAGACTCCAGGCCACGGTGCTGTCTGTCGACCTTGAAAAAGCTTCTGACATGATGGGGTGGGACTATCTATTCGAAGTGATGATGCGCATGGGCCTGGGTGAGGTCTGGTTCGGTGGGTACGGCTCTTGAATGCAGCGCCCACTGCAAGGGTCAGAACGGGCAGAACAATCTCCAGATAGTATAAGGTGTTTCGAGGGACTAGGCAGGGGTGCCCCCTTTCTCCCCTCCTATTTGCCTTGGCAATTGAACCCCTTGTTGAAAGACTTTGCCAGGGAGGTGACGGGATCGGACTGGATATCGGAGGGCGGACGCCGCATGTTTCCCTTTACGTGGACGACCTTTTGTTATACTTGTTATATGCAGTCGAGGGCACCTCAACGGCTATACGTATTTTAGACGACTTCGCAGGCCTTTTGGGACTACGAGTCAACAAAGCAAAGATGTACTTGTTCCCGGTTGCGGGCCCTATCGCTAGGCCGGAAGGGTTGATGGGAGACATACTATGGGCTCAGAATACGTTTAAGTTCCTGGGCATAAATATATTCCATTCTCTCGATGACTTGAAGGAAGGCAACCTGGGTAGAGCGTTGCGCTCGTTACGTGCGTGCGTAACTCTTGGCATACACTGCAGTTGCCTGTGATGTCCCGGGTCTCCTTATCTAAAATGGTCATGCCTCCGCGCTTATTGTATTTCTTTGTCAACCTTCCGGTTCTCATGCTTAGCAGCTGAATACCCTGCTGCGAGACCTGGTGTGGGGCGATGGGTGCTCTAGGGTGTCTCTCACAATGTTACAACGCCTCGTGTCTGAGGGTTGGCTGAGAGTACCGAACTTTGCGTATTATATGCTAGCTGGTCAGTTGCAGTGGCTGGCACAATGGATAGAGGGTGTGAACGAAGATGGAACGTTCCTATAGCACTCAGATTCCCACCCTAGCCTAATAGTGGCGAAATTACTGATATCAACGACGCCCACCCCGTACTGTTCCTTGCTTCAGCGCACTGCCTTTCAAGCATGGAGGCGATGCCAGGGCAGAGAGAAGGGGACTTGCCACGTACACTCCTATGTTGCCCCTCGTGGGTTTGCCACAAGGTGATTCACAATCTGTCTTTACGATTGAGCAATTGGCCAACTGGAGAGAGGCGGGGCTTGATAATGTTGGGGATTGCTTCTTGGATAAATCCCTGCTCCCATTTGACGGGCTTATGGAAGACTGTGGTCTACTCCCAGGCCAGTTCCTGCGCTACGAGGCCCTGGCTCGTACGTTTGTTCAGCTGTGGAGTAAAGGGAGAGATGCACCGGAGACACTTCCAGTATTGCACGCCCTGTTCACGCTTGGGACGGCGGGGCACTCAGTGAAATGGTTCTACGTGGCCTTGCAAGCAGCGTCGGTACGTCCCTTAGACAGTCTACGAACAAAGTGGGATAGGATCGGATGCAGAGTCCTTACAGATGCAGAGTGGCGGAGGGTTATGCACTACCCAAGAAGATTTCTCGCAATACACACCTCAAATACATACAGTTTAATTACACGCACATAGCTTACATGACACCCCACCGCCTCAATGTGACCTATGGGGGGAAAGGTCCGTGGCTGCCCTCGGTCCTTATACCTAGATGCGTTTTTCGGCCACATGTCCTAGGATTGTCCGGGCCTGAGGCCTTTTTGGGGGGCTGTGCTCGGCAAGCTCGCTGCGGTGTTGGACAGAGTGCTGCCCTCCACAGTGCAGATATGCCTTTTGGGTCTCTTCCCCAGGCCGCTAAAGCGCAAAGTTGGGAATAGGCTAGTGGATCTCGCGCTGGGCCTGGCGAAACTGAGGAACTTCGATTTCCGATCGCGATCGAATCGACCCGCCATTTTGTGCTCCACCGCCATTTTGTGTTGCCATCACTCAGGCAGCACGGCGAACAAAGTCTATTCTGCTTTTTCTGCAGCTTCGTGTTAAAAACAGCCTTTCTGCCTCTATTTGCAAAGCTGGTGTTAGGACTGGCCGAGTACACTAATCCCTGTCTGGTTTTTCTAATCCCCGTCTCAACTATCTGTTGGTTCACACTATTCTTTTCCGACTTTACCTTATTGTCTGGCCTTCACTATCCTCTGCTAGCATTCTCTCTTTTCACAACTGTCCTCCAACACACACAAACGTATCTCGCCACCTGCAAGTTTGTTACAAATCCGTTAATGAATTCGTTTGAGGGAGGGGAGACAAACATAGTTGGAGGAGAGGTTTCTTCGAGTCATCTGACACCTTTGTTTTCCAATCTCTCCTATTGGTTCTGTCCTGTTTTCCAACTTTCCTTATTGGCTCTTTCTTGTATGTTCTGGGAGTGTATTTGGTTAATGTATATGTTACCTATATGGTATATAAGTTTGTGCGCCACAGAGTGAAGTGGCAGTCTCCTGAGAACCTACCTTGTGTACTTCTGGGATAACTGTACTAGCTGCAGCTAATAAATCTGATCTTCTAACGCCGACAGAGTGTCCCGT
Organism: Triturus cristatus; assembly: GCF_964204655.1. Taxonomy (NCBI): domain Eukaryota; kingdom Metazoa; phylum Chordata; class Amphibia; order Caudata; family Salamandridae; genus Triturus; species Triturus cristatus. Next base: position 2,843,721 of record NC_140592.1, read on the forward strand.
GTCTCTGTGTAGCAGGTGAATCCAGGAGATTAAGGCGTACTCTGCGCCGCCAGGCCCAAAAGGTTCTGGTTCTTCAACTGGCACCCAACATGGGGCGGCTTCAGTGGTACCGGTTCTGCCCGAAGGTCGTGAAGAACCCCGCAAGAAAATTCCGGAGGGTTCGCGAGCCACATTAAGCGACCCCTGTATGTCGAAAGTGGTCTGAAGGTCTTTTGCAGCGCTGTTACTCCTTCCTGACGGCTACTGACGACCGCTGCCCTGACTGCCGCCCTGCCTTGGCCCTTCCTTTGATGATGTATGGTAAGGCGAAATGATAGACGGGCCTCTGTTGGTGTAAGAAGACGTCCTTAGTTAAGTATCTTCGTGGGTCGCGCCCACAATTTTTCCTTTGTTTTCTTAGTATTTGTGGTCCTTAGATTCGACTATTGCAATAGCCGAAGCCGAGGGTAAGTGCATTTGTGCTGCGTAAACTGAGTTTTACCCCCTTGAAGTTTGTGAACAGTCCGGTGAAATCACGAGATGCCTGGTCTGACTAAGTTTGGAAAATTTTGTTGCTTTGGTTGTAATAGGGATTCCCAACTTGAGGACTCCTGTCCGATGCCTTCGGTTGGAACTCCCACATATGAGCTTTATTCGAAACATGGTATTGGCCCCATTGCCTTTAACGAGGCATGGACCCGATACACGAAGAAAGATGGTGTTCTAAAATGGCCAGAAAATGGTAGCTTTGATCCGGGGAACAACCTTTACAACGCAACTTTTACAACGCATTACCATTACAACAAAACTGTTACAACGCAAGTGGATTTACAACGCATGCCATTACAACGCAAGTCTTTACATCAACTTGCGCTAGATGGCGTGCTAACATTACAAATAGTGTAGTTTACTATCCCAACACCTTCCCTACTGTTAAGTGGACTGGAGTTGGAATAGTAAATTACACTTTTCTAATGTTAGCACGCCATCTAGCGCAAGTCGATGTAAAGACTTGCGTTGTAATGGCATGCGTTGTAAATCCACTTGCGTTGCAACAGTTTCGTTGTAACAGCATGTGTTGTAACAGCACGCGTTGTAACGTCATACATCCCTTTGATCCCGATGTGCTAGATAATTTAGAAGCAGTTCTATTCAAAAGAAAAGCCCGGCCGGCAATGTTTGACTCTTTCCGCCTTTGGCGTAAGGAAGCCAAACAGAAAGAAATTAAGCAAGCAAAGCGAGATAGAAAAGCACAGGGTATGACAATTATACAGGCTGCCCAACAATTCAAAGATGATGAAATTGATAATGCGTCTGAAATTTCAGAGAGACAGCATCGCATGGCGATAGATAAATGCTATCCGGTGTTGCCTGTTTCCCCTTCCGATAATAAGAAAGATATAGAAGAAGATCCCCTAATGTCCCATTTATTGAGGTTGCCTCCGCCCTATGCACAAAATGCCAATGCACCCCAATTGTTACAGCCTGTTCAGCCGCCAGCGGTACCTCCGCCTGTTCCGGCTCTTCCGCATTTGCCTCCTCCAGTATTACCGCCTCTGCCAGTTTTACCATTAACTTCAACTTCTTTGCCCTCATCTCCTGATCTTAGATCTCCTTTGCCTTCTGCTCCTCCTACAATTATCGGTTCTCCTCCTGTCAGTTCTCCTAATACTTTGTCTCCAATTCTTATGTCCAATTCTCCGTCTGTGCGTAAGCGTCTCACAGACACTGTCACTGGTATTTTATCTCCTTTCTTTGAAGCTTTAAATGTGTCTCCAGCTTTTGCTCGAAGACAGTCTCGTAGTCAGTTCCCAGATTTTGAAGAACGAGAAAGGTTGGACTCTCTTGCACGTAAATGGATCAAAAAGGGTCCTCAATACAGTGTGCCCGATATTATGCCTACTTTCTCACAATGGAATGCGCCTACGCAAAGATATGTTTTTAATGCAATGTGCGATACTCTCATTAAAGAATGGGAAGATGTGAATTCGAGTCCGATCCCACAAGATCTGTTAGATGTTCAGGCTGATTTTGATAAAGGGCTTGTTGTGGGTTCTAAGGTTGAGAAAGCTGTAAGGATACTTATTTCTTATAGATCCATATTGTCCTCTCAGGCTTTCCTTGATTCTGATCCGTCGGTTAGACTGACGTTGAAAAACTATCCCATGAGAGAGGTTCCTCCAGTATGGAAGGAAGAGGTTGCAGCAGCAGGTGCTAATCCACTTATTCCTGCTCATTTTCAGCGTAAATGGGTACATGTCCCCTGGAAGAGATCTGAAGTTTTGGCACTTAAACAGACTCTACCGGATCCTCGTAAGAACCCTGCAGGTTAAAAGAATTATCACAGACAGTTGATGCTTGCATCATGAATCTAGCTGATATTGATATGTGGATGGGAAATGTAGTTCCACAGACAATATGGGCCAAGATTCGTAAGGAGGATCACGCCCAGGAATTAGGCGCTACTTGGAATGTTATAACTGCCACAGATAGAGATCAAGTAGGTAGTGCAAAGCCTGACGCTTTGATTTCGGAACTCCCTGGTAGGATTATTACATTAATGAAAACGATGATGCCTGCATTGAGAGTTAACTGGGATAAACTAGCAGCATGCAAACAAAAGAAAGATGAGAGTGTCTCTGATTTCTTTACTCGTTTCGAAGAGACATTTATTGATCACAGTGGTCAAGATATGGCTACAGAGGGTGGAAAGCGATTATTTGTGGACGAATTCGTATTTAATTTGCTTCCCGAGCTGTCACACAAATTGAAAGATTCAGAAAGTTCATGGGCTGTTTCTTCTTCTGCCCAGATATTGGCCACTGCACAATATTATGAAAACAGAGATAAAGAAGAAAAAGAAAAGCAAGAGAAAAAGACGAAAGAATTAAAAACGAAGGTTCCCTTGCAACAAGCTTATCCTCCTCGTTATGCTCAGCCTCAATTACAACAGCCTTCGCAGTTTCAGAGGTTGTATCAAAAACCTGAGCCATACATTCCGCGACCTTTGTTAGGTCCTAATCAATGTGCCTATTGTAGAGAGGAAGGTCATTTTAAGAATAGTTGTCCGGTTTTATTGCAGCGCAATGGAGCATCATCGTCTGGTGCAGCTCTTAACCAATACATGGATGACTTGTTAGTCGCTGCCGATTCAAAAGATATTTGCAAAAATGTCACTGTTGCATTGTTACGCCATTTGTTTAATCTGAATCATAAGGTTTCACCTTCCAAATTACAATATGTCCGTCGAGAGGTTACCTATTTGGGTCATCTCCTATCAAAGGAGGGACGACGATTAACCCCAGAACGAATTCAGGCGATTATGCAAATGTCTGTGCCATCCACACAAAGGGAGGTACGTGCCTTTTTGGGTATCACCTCATATTGTAGGCAGTGGATCCCTAACTTCTCTCTGATGGCCAAGCCTTTGTTGGCACTCACTTTAAAAGTTACGCCTCAGCCCCTTCCTTGGACTGATGAGTGCCAAAAGAGTTTTACCGACTTACGTACTGCTCTGTGTTCTGCTCCTGTATTGGGTACTCCCGATTACAGTAAGCCTTTTACGCTCTATGTTCACGAGAGAGAAGGTTGTGCGTTGTCAGTTTTAACACAGCAATTCGGAGACAAACAGCGGCCATGTTGTGGAAATGTGGATTTTCCTGATCAGTTATGTCCCCTATCTTGGACCCCAACGGTTCTATATGCATGTTACAAGTACATGTATGTTCCCTCCAGTTCCAGTTTCTAAGACGCAAACATATGTGTGTCTACCGTTGACATGTTCTCTGTCAGATCCGCCATCACAGGGTTGGATATTCGATTCCTAAGTATGAAAAGCCACCGACTTTATATGGCTAAGTTACTCCATTTTTACAGTTCAGGCAAGTAGGCCCGATTCTGTCCTCAAAGCCTTTCCCTGCTCTCTGTCTTTGACAGCTTCAGCTTGAGCTCGCATCTGTATCCATGAACTTTGTCCTACTCCCTGTGCAGCTAACGGTGACTGCCTCGGCCAGTTTTCGCCTGTCTGCCAAGAAGTTGTATTTCACCTTCGAATTATCTATTTTACTCTTCAGCCGATGCATTCCTGTCCAGTGATTTAGGTAAACATTTCCTTTAGCTCACAAGCAAGGGACTCAGCTTTCCGTCCTCCTGCAAGTGATTCATAGCCCTGTTGCCATGGAAAGTTTTCTATCCCTCGCATCTCATATAGACACTTAGACGCTTGTACACGCACACAGTCAGTATAGAATAGATTCTGTCCGAGAGTTCCTCCTTGTGGATAACATAGTTCTTTAAACATAGGATGTTAGATATGATTTGGGATTAGGTTGACTTGACCCCAGACTTCTCGTCTCCACATGTAGAGCTAAATGTCAAGTCCCCTTCACCCCCTAGTTGCACGTCAATTACACGTCATGCTGCCGCGCGCGCATCTATGCCAAGTATTATCTTATAGATCCACCTATGTCTGATAATTCTAACCAATCATGTTTCTTTTATTCCTTATTACGCCTAGTTTCGATTATGTCACTGTTTTGTCACTTTTCTTATCAAATGTTACGCCTTCTACATTCGTTTCATTGTAATGCACTTATTATAAAAATACATGTCTGTTAATGAATTATTGTACTTCACTTCCTGAACCCTCGTGGTGACGGAACCTGAAGGCCGCGACTCGAGTCGGCCATTTTGAATGGAATAAAGCCCATTAGAAAACCTCTTATACCACGGATTCTGCCTCTTGTTATTTTGAGCTATTTACTTTATTTTAAGATTCCGTATGAAATTCAGTCCGGTATTTTTATTTACCACATAATGGCGCCCGAACAGGGACACTTTCTCATCTCACGCGCCGGCGGTGCGTTGCAGGCCCGGTCTCCTGCCACAGCTGGACGGACCATAAAACGCGTACCAGCAGGATTTCCTGTAAGCTCCCTCCGGTCAAGCGGGGGCGACTGAGGCTGCGATCAACCCAGACGAGGCGGTGAGAAGTGCGAAGTATCCCGACCAGAGCCTAGCTGAGAGAGCAAGATCCGAGGTATACAGAGGCCCACCAGGTTTTCCGAAATCCCGACGTCCAGAGGGTCCGATGTCCGCAGTTATCGAGTCCTGTCCATTCTCTGAGGCCTTCCGTTTCAAGGAGCTACTCGGTGAGTACCATCGCCGGGGAGGCGTGTTGACGCGCACATAGGTTGTGCCGGTCAAGACGGATTTGGGTACACAAATCCGGTCTGCACTGTTTAGCAGTGTATATGTACTGTTTAGCAGTATATCAAGTATTCCGAAGTATTCAGTTATTGTCAAGAATTCAGCGTGGTGATTAGTTAGGCAGACTGTCATCATTGTCGACCATTGTTATAATGTTTAATGTTTAAAGTTTAAAGTATTCAGAAATGTCTTGCATATTGTGGTATGAATGACTGTTCATTGTTCACTGTTCATTATTGTGTTTCTCGTATTAAGCAAGTTCAAGAGTAAGTATCAGATCAGTTGTAAATATGCCGCTCTTCTCGAAGTTAAGACAGATTACTACCAGAAAAGGGGTGCTTGAAGAAGCAGTTCCTATTCCTCCTAGAGACACTCCAGGGCATTTCATGTACCATAAACATGGCTTAGATGCCATATTGTTTCTTGATCTATGGGTAGATTATACCAAAGGATTACCGGAAAGTCAAAGGTGGCCCATAGCGGGAACCTGGGATGCAGAGTGCATCATGAAAGTGGAGGAAGAGTTATGGAAAAGAAAGGTCAGACAGTCACAGAAAGACGCTGTTGAGTTATGGCGTAAAGAATCTCATAGACGAACAGAAAAAGCACGTAGACAAGAAGAGAGGAGTAAAGAAAGTTCAAATAAAGTTCAAGAAAATCTATTAATTGAGGAAGGTATCCGAGTGAAATCAGAACAAGTGAATAGACAAAGAAATGCTCTTATGAATGGTATGTATCCCCTTCTAGCCGAAGGACTACCTAAGGCTGCTCCAGAGATACCAAAAGACTTGCCACCCCCATTATTTCCAATTAAGGTACATCCAAAGGGGCATCCCAGAACCGCAGAAGATGTTTTTCTTTCCTCATATCTAGACGATGCAGCTCCCGAGTATGCTAACGCCACACCACATAGACCGTCTGGCGGAGGGGTCCAACGTCAGGATCAGGTATCTGTCCCCGTGCAACAGCAAGTCCCGATACAAGCTTCGGCAAGCACATCTGTTTCCGCATCTGTCTCCGCAGTCGACTCTACAGAGGTATCGACACCCATAGTTGCTGTGTCACGTTCAACGAACCCATTCACACCCGACGCCCCAGATAGGGCCACGGGAGGTGCTAGCAGTACTTTTACACCACCTAGAATAAATAAACTTGTCTTTCAAGAGTCAGCGCATTCACGTACACCTAAATTCGTAAGTGAACGTACGCTTAAAGAACTCCTTGTAAATTGTAGATATGACCCAGTAGTTGGTAAAGAGGACGAAATGGTCCTGGCATCATTACGTATCAGGCGAGCCGCAGAATATTTAGCAAGGTTACCAGGGATGACTACGCATCTAGATAACATATATCATTTTGTTCAAACAGGACGAGATCCAGGATGTATTAACAGAGCTATGGAATTCCAGAAAGTAGAGATACAGGGGGAACTGTTACGTTTCCTCATAAACTGTGTAATCAGAAATCAAGATCGTCCGGGGGTAGACCCGAATGCAATGCTTATTCTTACAAGATACAGGGGCAAGTCGAACAACCATAAAACGTAGTGAAGTTCCAGGGGCACCCCTCTCAGGCTCTCAAAATGTTTCCCTTGGTTTTTCAGGAAAACCTATTGTTAATGAAGTATCACAGCCTCTACCACTTACGTTAGGACCTTTGACACGAACTACAGATTTATTGCTTACTAAATCATGCCCAGAAAATCTGTTAGGAATTAAGACTCTGAAAGCACTAGGAGCCATAATATGTTGTTCTCCGGAAGGAGTAAGGTTGTTTTTACGTGATTTTAAAGGTCACTATGTGTCTAGAGACATGGATCCCCGACTACAGACTTTACCAGTACATCTATGGGCACAAGGCCCTACGGATGTTGGCTGCATGAACATTACACCCTATCGAGTTACATTGAAAGCAGGAGTGGTACTACCACGAATGCGACAATACAAGTTACCGCATGATGCTGTAGTGGCTTTGTTGAAAATCATTGATGAGCTAATTGCCCAGGGAGTAGTTGTAGAAACAGACTCCAATGTATGTAATTCACCGATAATTCCGATTCTTAAACGAACTGATCCTACTGCTCCGCCAGTATACCGATTGGTTATTGATTTGCGTGAACTAAACAAGTGTATTGTACCACAATTCCCTGTGGTCCCTGATATATCATCATTGTTGACAGCAATTGATTCCGAAGCAACATTCTTTACTGTAATCGATCTCAAGAATGCCTTTTTCAGCGTCCCAATAGATCCGGAAAGCCAATACTTGTTCGGATTCAGTTTAAATGGGCGCAGTTTTAAATTCTCACGCGCTCCCCAAGGATTTACAGAAAGCCCCAGCATCTACAGCCAAGCACTGAAAAGAGAACTTGACAGTATCCACATGCCAGTCAATACTGCACTGCTTCAATATGTCGATGATCTGCTGATCACCGCAAGAAGCGAGTCAGAATGTGAAAAAGCTTCTCTGACAGTTTTACATTTCCTAGCCGACAAGGGGCACAAGGTGTCCCCTTCTAAGCTGCAATTCTGTGTTCAGCGAGTTATTTATCTTGGTCACTCGCTGTCCAAGGAGGGAAGGCAGCTTACACCAGATCGCATTCAGTTAATTGCTAACATGTCAATACCCCAGACACAAAAGGAGGTGCGAGCTTTCATAGGCCTCACTTCATATTGTAGGCAGTGGATCCCTCAGTACGCATTTCTAGCAAAACCACTTATTCAGTTAACCACACAGGAGGCAGCCACATCGACTGTTCTCCCTTGGACTCAGGAACATACACAAGCTTTTGAAAGCCTAAAGGAAGCTTTATGTCAAGCACCTGTTTTAGCAACGCCATGTTATAGCAAACATTTTACACTCTTTGTTACAGAACGCGAAGGTACTGCCTTGTCAGTACTCACTCAGGATCAAGCAGGATCACGCAAGCCATGTGCTTATTTTTCCAGTACATTAGATCCCGTAGCTCAGGCTTTGCCTGCATGCCTGAAATCAGTGGCAGCGACAGCTTTAGCAATCAGACAAAGCGATGCCATAGTATTAGGACACCCATTGACAGTTCAAGTACCACATGCAGTAGAGGTTCTTGTGAACCGAACACAAACACAACACTTGACCATAGCAAGACTTACCGGTTATGAACTGACATTGTTTCAACCACACATAGAGATCCGACGGTGTAATACATTGAATCCTGCTACACTATTACCTGTAATTGGAACAGACCCACTAGCTCATGATTGTGTTAAAATCATTGAAATAAAGACGAAACCTAGACAAGACTTGACAGACGTTCCATTGTTAGATCCAGACCTGACGTTGTATGTAGACGGATCATGCATGAGAGCAAGTACAGGAGATTTAGTGGCCGCGTATGCAGTCACAACAGACACTGAAGTTATTGAAACAAATTGTATAGATACTTTGTCAGCCCAAGCAGCAGAACTCATTGCTCTAACACAAGCCTGTATTCAAGCCACAAATAAGAAAGTTAATGTATACACTGACTCACGTTATGCATTCGGAGTTGTACACGACTTCGGCGTGCTGTGGCGAGAGAGAGGTTATTTAACGTCCCATGGTGCCCACATTCAGCACGGACCCCTCATTCATGCTTTGTTAGACGCAATACATCTACCCACTGCTATATCGATTATGAAATGTAAAGCACACACGAAGGTTACTGATACCATTTCTCAAGGCAATGATTTAGCTGACAGAACAGCTAAACAGACTGCTCAGAATCGCACATTAGACATGACAAAGCCAATAGTTCAGACACCAACACAGTGTATGACAATTAAGGATCCCGCACTTGATGTAATTGACATACAGACACATGCCACAGCAGAAGAAATAAAGAAGTGGACTGAACTAGGAGGGATCCAGACAGATCAAGGGTGGATGACAAAGGAGAAATCTGTATGGTTTCTCCCTGATTCCATGGTTCAAGCCATTATAGCTACAGTTCACAGTCCAGCACATTTAGGAGAGAAGGCTATGCTAGACAGCATTCAGCACATTTGGTTCAACAAACATTTACGAGCAGCAGCTAAACAAAAAGTTCGTACCTGTATGATATGTTGTCAGTTTAATCCAGGAAAGAGTGTTCCCGTAGAGCAGGGTGGATTTCAGCCTCCTGACCATCCTTTTGAAGTCCTCCAGATGGATTATATTCAGATGGAACGTTGTCGAGGATTCAAATATGTCCTCGTAGTTGTCTGCGCTCTCTCCCGTTGGACAGAGGCGTATCCCGTATCAGATTACACTGCCCCGACTACTGCCAAGCAGCTAGTTCGAGAATTCTTCCCACGGTACGGTTTACCACGTGTTGTATATTCAGATAACGGTCAGCCTTTCTCATCCGAATTAATGAAACATGTCTCACTCTTGTTGGGATATCAGTGGAAATTCCACTGTGTCCGACACCCCGAGGCAGCAGGTCTCGTAGAAAGACATAACCAGACACTGAAAATCAGACTGTCCAAAATATGTAGAGAGAAAGGTGTCGACTGGATAGTAGCATTACCAGTTGCACTCTTTTATATGAGAATGGTAGCACACTCTAGAACAGGGCTATCCCCGTATGAGGTGATCTTTGGTAGACCACCGAATATGTGGGGGACGCCTATACCACGCAAAATAACTGACATTGACTGTAACATGCTGACAGATTACTTGGCTTCCTTGATGTCTGCACTACAATCTTCTCGTTCACAGGTAGCTGCAGCCTTTCCCGACAACACTGAGGCGAAACCCCATGACATTGTTCCGGGTAATCTTGTCTTTGTGAGAAATTTCGACAGGAAAAGTCAATTGGAGCCCAGGTGGAAAGCACCGAAGTTGGTCCTGTTGACCACAAGAACAGCCGTGAAGATCGAGGGACGTAAAGGGTGGATTCATTCAAGTCACGTCAAAAAATTCCATGGACTACCTTCAGATATAGACACTGTGCCCTGCACTCCCTCACAGACTGATTCAAAACTTCCTTTTGTTGAAAAGAATGACTCTCAGTGCTATAAATTAAAGCTTAGGCCCAAACCGTCGAGCAATTTGATTGTTTAAGTCCTCTCCAAGGTGAAGCGGTTGAATTGTCTCCGACATGTATCCCTTGGACCTGAGTAGAGAAAATACCCGAGAAATGTTGAAACGACAGGCGTATTGTAAATCACTGCGTAGCCACTGTATTGTGACTTTATTAATTTTGTTTTTCTTGAGTTTTTTAATAGTTACTGCAAGTATATTGTTGCATATGTATTATCCTGATTCTAAACGTGTTTTCAATATAACTGATGAACACTCTTTTAGTGACCTACCGCCACATGAGTTGTCCTATAGACTTGCGCTGCGTAATAACACATTCATTAGTATGTTACATCATTCCCATCAGACTAGTAATGCCACCAATTGTTGGGTGTGTGGCCGACTCCCTCCCTATCAGAATAACAAAGGAGTTCTGCCTTTCTTTCCACATCCGTTCACACACAATGGCTCCTGTGGAGCATGGTTTAGTTTATTAAATTCCATAGACCCAGACACAGCAGTTTATCAACAACATTGGATATGGGGAAATCTGAATCTAGTTTTATTCAAAGTCTGTCACCCTAATAAGGAGGGTTACCCCAGTAGAACAGGAACTGATTTAGAAAATGAAGTGTATAAATTAGGTAATTTTACGCCTAATCTTATGATTTTGAATGTCAAATCCGAAGTTGAACTAATTCTGCCCACTATGTCAGTATTTCCAGTTAAGGGTGAATTATGTGTAAGAAAAGTTGGTTCCATACACATGGGCCATAGCCAATGCGTTACTACAGTAGAATATAGTGATCAAGGTAAATCTTCATTTAGAGCTTCTCGCCATTCTTACTTTATATGTGGTCAGACGGCATATATGCGTCTGCCTCTAGATTGGGATGGTACCTGTTACATAGCATTCCTTTTGCCACCTGTTTTCCTAGCTCCCCCTGATTATTATCGAAATGTTCATTTAGTACACAATAGAGAGCAAAGAGATCTCCCAGTTGTCGATTATACTGAAACAGCATGGGACAAGTATGTAGATTTCAATAAAGGTATCTTTCCCTATATAGGTACAATATCAAATAGTAAGCTGATACGCAGACTCACCAAGACTCTTGAAGCTGTAGTAAACGAGACTATAGCCGCCCTAGGCAATCTGACAGAGGAACAATCAGTGATGAGAATTGTTGTTCTCCAGAATCGTCTTGTCCTTGACGTCATCCTGGCCGATAGGGGCGGAGCTTGCAGGGTCATCGGATCCAGCTGCTGCATATTCATACCAGAAAATTCGCCATCTGTATATAAAGCTATAACACGCCTTCATAAGATTGTAAGCCAGATACACGAGAATCCAGGCACTTGGACGTGGTCCGGGTGGTTTTGGAGTGTGATATCAGCCTGGGGATGGAGAGTTCTATCCTTCCTAGGTATTGGCCTTCTTATGCTCTTCAGTTGTTGTTTATGCCTACAATGTGGACCAGCGATTTGTGGTCTGTGTGCCACATCGTGTATTCCACATCAAGGTTTTCGTTCAAAATACCGGAAGAAGAAGGAAGAAGAAATGATGCTCCATGAGCAAATCAATGGAATGATGAAGATTGATGTCTCGTGAAGGGCAAGAAGGGGACAAGGAGGGAATGTGGAAATGTGGATTTTCCTGATCAGTTATGTCCCCTATCTTGGACCCCAACGGTTCTATATGCATGTTACAAGTACATGTATGTTCCCTCCAGTTCCAGTTTCTAAGACGCAAACATATGTGTGTCTACCGTTGACATGTTCTCTGTCAGATCCGCCATCACAGGGTTGGATATTCGATTCCTAAGTATGAAAAGCCACCGACTTTATATGGCTAAGTTACTCCATTTTTACAGTTCAGGCAAGTAGGCCCGATTCTGTCCTCAAAGCCTTTCCCTGCTCTCTGTCTTTGACAGCTTCAGCTTGAGCTCGCATCTGTATCCATGAACTTTGTCCTACTCCCTGTGCAGCTAACGGTGACTGCCTCGGCCAGTTTTCGCCTGTCTGCCAAGAAGTTGTATTTCACCTTCGAATTATCTATTTTACTCTTCAGCCGATGCATTCCTGTCCAGTGATTTAGGTAAACATTTCCTTTAGCTCACAAGCAAGGGACTCAGCTTTCCGTCCTCCTGCAAGTGATTCATAGCCCTGTTGCCATGGAAAGTTTTCTATCCCTCGCATCTCATATAGACACTTAGACGCTTGTACACGCACACAGTCAGTATAGAATAGATTCTGTCCGAGAGTTCCTCCTTGTGGATAACATAGTTCTTTAAACATAGGATGTTAGATATGATTTGGGATTAGGTTGACTTGACCCCAGACTTCTCGTCTCCACATGTAGAGCTAAATGTCAAGTCCCCTTCACCCCCTAGTTGCACGTCAATTACACGTCATGCTGCCGCGCGCGCATCTATGCCAAGTATTATCTTATAGATCCACCTATGTCTGATAATTCTAACCAATCATGTTTCTTTTATTCCTTATTACGCCTAGTTTCGATTATGTCACTGTTTTGTCACTTTTCTTATCAAATGTTACGCCTTCTACATTCGTTTCATTGTAATGCACTTATTATAAAAATACATGTCTGTTAATGAATTATTGTACTTCACTTCCTGAACCCTCGTGGTGACGGAACCTGAAGGCCGCGACTCGAGTCGGCCATTTTGAATGGAATAAAGCCCATTAGAAAACCTCTTATACCACGGATTCTGCCTCTTGTTATTTTGAGCTATTTACTTTATTTTAAGATTCCGTATGAAATTCAGTCCGGTATTTTTATTTACCACAATGTGCCTATTTTTCGGCTACGTTAGACCCAGTAGCTAAAGCATTGCCCAGTTGCCTCAAAGCGACAGCAGCAGCAGCAATTTCTATTCGACAGTCTGCTGGAGTGGTGTTGGATAACACTCTCATTGTCATGGTACCACATGCAGTGGATACCTTACTAAATAGAACGAAAACGCAGCATCTTACGAGTGCTCGTCTAACTGGATACGAGCTGAAACTTTTGTCTAGTCACATACACATCAAGCGATGTAATACCCTAAATCCAGCCACTCTGTTGCCCCTTCCAGATGAGAAAAGTGTTGAGGAGCAACATAATTGTTTCTTTCGTACTGAGGAAGAGACAAAAGGAAGAATTGATTTGAAAGACACACCGCTAGAGAATCCGGGAGGGAACTCTATGGGTAGATGGTTCTTGTTTTAAAATGCCAAATGGAGATACAGTTTCAGCCTATGCTGTAACTACTTTACATACAGTTGTGGAAACAGCACGTATTAGACATAATTCAGCTCAAGCAGCAGAATTGATAGCTTTAACAAGAGAATGTGTATTGTCAAAAGAGAAGAGAGTGAACGTGTACACCGACAGCCAATATGCTTTTGGTGTAGCGTTTAATTTTGGGCGTCTTTGGAAGGAAAGGGGATTTCTCACTTCACATGGCACCAAAATACAACATGGTCAGTTAGTGACTGATCTTCTTGAATCACTTGCCTTACCCACCCAAATAGCGATTGTGAAGTGTAGTGCACACAAAAAGATTACAGATGATATTGGTCGAGGAAATGCATTTGCAAACGAAATAGCGAAAAAGACAGCGAGAGATGCAACAAGTCAGATGTATGTGGCGGGTCCTGCAAATTGGGTTAGAGAGAAAGGAATGTATGAGGATACAGTGGAAAGTGTAAGAGCGATTCAGAAAGAGGCTTCGGAGAAAGAGTTGAGCAAGTGGAGAGAAAGTACAGGAATGTTGGATGAGATGGGTTGTTGGGTGGAATTATCTGAACACCAACGTTGGCTGTTACCAGATGCCTATGGACTCCCAGTGGTTACTATGGCACATGGTCCAGCTCACTTAAGTGCAAAAGGTATATGCAAACTTCTGGCTCCAGTGTGGCAAAATGAACAAATCCCAAAATGCGCAGATAATATAGTGAAACATTGTATTGTTTGTTTAATGTACAACCCGGGAAAGGGAACCCCAACTCCAGCAGGTCACTTTGCTCCTCCGACATACCCATTTGAGGTGTTGCAGATCGATTATATTCATATGGAGCGATGCAACAACCTTAAATATGTTCTGGTGGTAGTATGCGCCTTTTCAAGATGGATAGAAGCATACCCTTTAAAAGACAACACAGCCTTATCCACAGCTAAAGCTTTACTAAAAGAATTCTTCCCCAGGTTTGGTTTGCCGCGCATTGTCTGGAGTGACAATGGGAGCGAATTTGTTGGCCAAGTCATGCAAAAAGTTTGTGCAGGTCTTGGTATCAAGCAAAAGTTCCATGCGGCAAATCATCCACAGTCAGCGGATTTAGTAGAATGCTACAACGGAACCTTAAAGTTAAAACTAGCAAAGGTTCAGGCTAGTACAGTACTCAATTGGCCCGATGCTTTGTCATTAGCTCTTCTGTCCACAAGAACTGCAGTACACTCTCGTTTGGGACTTAGCCCTTACGAAGTGGTTTTTGGATGCCCGGCTAATGTATGGGGAGTCCCTCGCCCTAAGAAATACTCAGACTTGCCATATCCAATGTTGATTGACTACTTGCATGATCTTACGACTAAATTGCGTGTTCTCCATCAACAGGTTCAAAGTGCTTTACCGTAGGCTTCCACCGACCCAGGTCATTCCATCCGACCAGGTGACTGGGGCTGTACCAAGAATTTCCAAAGGACGAGAAATTTGGAACCCAGGTGGAGAGAGCCCCGAATGGTTTTGCTAACCACGAGAACAGCAGTCAAAGTCGAAGGAAAGAAAAATTGGATTCACGGCGTGCATTGTAAGAAAGTGCCTTTGCCTTTACCCTACGATCAATGGGTACGCAGGGGCATTGGTGACTCTGAGAATGAGAAGGTTCCACGATTCGTGCCTTTTAGTGATGCACGCCTAAATGGGACACTGTCTGAGAAAGAGGACGACGACATTCTGCAGGAAGCAATACCATCACATCGTCGCTTGGATACGACAAATCCAAGAACATTGTTCCAAGATCAGACCACACCTGGAAAAGAACACTACAATCTAAGACCTAGACAAGAGAACTCTTAAGATTTCTCTCTTGTGTAGTATTCTTTCCCGGTTGCAGGGTCACGGTAGGAGTCTTATTTGTGACCTGAGTAGTGGCAATAGGCCTGCAGGACTTGCAGTGTCATAGGACGGCAGATAATCATAATTAAGTGATCGAGGAAGATTGCCGTGAGCATCCATTAGAAAGATGGAAACTACACAAAGCAAAAGAAAGGGAAAGGACGAAATGAAGAAAAAATCCTGTAAATTAATGTACAGTCATTTTAATATAACCTTATGTATTATTATATTATTGTGTATTGCTTTGGCGTTTATAAGTTGGATTATTTATGCTCTGCAGCAAAAAGTTGTCTCTCCTTCTTCCTCTTTGTCTTCTTCTACTGTCTCTCCACATCTCTTTCATACCCTTCCTCAACATGAACTCATTAGAAGAACTGAATATTATAACAATTCCTTTGTCCAGTTATTGCATCAGCACCAGTTAGTGGTCAATACGACTGACTGTTGGGTGTGTGGACATACCACAGAGAAAGGAACGCCATATTTAGTTCTTCCGTTCTCTTATGAAGGTTCTGCTTGGGCTTATTTTGTTATTTTCTCCAATGCCTATCAAAGCAAATTCAGACGATCCGTTAGTTCACGTGTTAGTGATCAGGATTTTAGTCATAGCTCGTTGATAAAGGGAATGGTAGCTATGGCTAAAATCATGGAAAATAGTAAGATCTCCATTGACGAAAGAAAGGCGTACACTAACTGGAACGTCACCCAATATATATCAAAATATATATCTAGCCTTAGTGATAAAGTTAAGAAAGAAAAGTCTTCACCGATTTGGACTATTCCTCATCAGGGAAATTTCTGTCTGCAAATTAACGATCGCTCTTCTGACACCATACAAGAAATAACTGCTCCCACACGTACATTTATTCCTCTCAAAACTCGCCTCCTCTAGTGCCGTCTCAAGGCACATATTTCATCTGTTACAATAGGGCTTACACATGGTTACCAACGGGTTTTTCTGGTACCTGCTATATAGCTTTCCTTCTTCCCCCTACATACACCGCTTCTGCAAACTATCATCGAAATAGATATGGCAGAGGGATTATTGATTCAAAAGATGCAGCAGGACAAGAGGGAGGAGATTTCCTCAAAGGATTTCTTCCCTTCTGGGGTCCAATGGCTAACAGTAGAAATATAAGGCAACTGGTTCGTGTCGTAGAGACCACCATAGACATCACTGTAGGAGCCTTGAGTAATATCACGGCAGAACTACAAGCGGACCGTCTTATGACCGTACAAAATCGAGTTGCCCTAGATTTTGTTCTTGCAGATCGTGGTGGAGTGTGCAAATTGATCGGGTCAAGTTGCTGTATTTTCATACCTAATGACGCTCCGACAGTATACCAAGCTATCTCCAAGTTGCACATAATCTCTGAGTCAATTCATCAGGACGAAGGAGATTGGTCTTTTACGGAGTGGTTTTGGGGACTACTGTCCAAATGGGGTCGGAAAGCGTTGACATTCCTTGGAATAGTGTTGACCATTATTTTCTTTTGTTGCCTTTGTATGCACTGTGGTCCCGCCATCTGTGACCTTTGTGCTACTATGTGCATCCCTAAACCCAAACCACAAGTAACAGAAAACATAAGAATGATGTTACAGCAACAGCTCGATGACCTCATGGCTATTGACATTGACTCAGATTAACATGAGTCTATCTTGCCTGAGTTCTGGCAAAAGGAGGGTCTGAGGAACTTCGATTTCCGATCGCGATCGAATCGACCCGCCATTTTGTGCTCCGCCGCCATTTTGTGTTGCCATCACTCAGGCAGCACGGCGAACAAAGTCTATTCTGCTTTTTCTGCAGCTTCGTGTTAACAACAGCCTTTCTGCCTCTATTTGCAAAGCTGGTGTTAGGACTGGCCGAGTACACTAATCCCTGTCTGGTTTTTGTAATCCCCGTCTCAACTATCTGTTGGTTCAC
Organism: Triturus cristatus; assembly: GCF_964204655.1. Lineage (NCBI taxonomy): Eukaryota > Metazoa > Chordata > Amphibia > Caudata > Salamandridae > Triturus > Triturus cristatus. The sequence continues at coordinate 2,860,971 of NC_140592.1, forward strand.
ACTATTCTTTTCTGACTTTATCTTATCGTCTGGTCTTCATTGTCCTCTGCTAGCATTCTCTCGTTTCACAACTGTCCTCCAACACACACAAGCGTATCTCACCACCTGCAAGTTAGTTACGAATCCGTTAATAAATTAGTTTGAGGGAGGGGTGACAAACATAGTTGGAGGAGAGGTTTCTTCGAGTCATCTGACACTTTTGTTTTCCAATCTCTCCTATTGGTTCTGTCCTGTTTTCCAACTTTCCTTATTGGCTCTTTCTTGTATGTTCTGGGAGTGTATTTGGTTAATGTATATGTTACCTATATGGTATATAAGTTTGTGCGCCACAGAGAGAAGTGGCAGTCTCCTGAGAACCTACCTTGTGTACTTCTGGGATAACTGTACTAGCTGCAGCTAATAAATCTGATCTTCTAACGCCGACAGAGTGTCCCGTGTCTCTGTGTAGCTAAGCAGGTGAATCCAGGAGATTAAGGCGTACCCTGCGCCGCCAGGCCCAAAAGGTTCTGGTTCTTCAAAAACATTGCATTGCGATGGAATGGAAATCCCAGAGGGGACCAGCTTTCGACACCTGGAACAGGGACGTCATTATGTGGGTGGAGCAGAAAGTAGAGCACTCAGCTGGGAGGAATCTAAGGCCAAGAGAAAGTGCTGCAGATCGGCGCATATAAATTCTCCCTGCTTCCACGGAGTAAACCTACAGTCACACGCACAAACACACATCATACGCTAGGGCCCATCACACTAAATTCACACTATTACTCTATCCACACTGAATATAGGAGAGAAAACCTAAACCAATCTGCATCTACAATGAGGTCAATGCGACCTTAATGACATTGTCCTGAGTCATGATTTTAAACATAGGAAATACATTTGTAACTCAATAAATGACAAGAAATAAACACCCAACACTGTAATTCAAACAAATGCTTATTTATCTAAATTAGTTCAAGATGAAAGTCAATCATTAGCAAAATCATTATTCTCATAGTTACCTATTCTAGCTAAAAGGGGTCAGGACAGGTCTCTCGGTAAAGTCTCTCGAGCTGCCGTCCTCAGCATAGGTTCAGGAAGAAGTCCAAACGCAAGTAAACGCAATGAACGCGATGGACGCAATGGGACCAATGAACACGATGAACACGGACCCTCTCTAGTCTAACATATTTATAGGGAAAATAACAAATAAAAAGTAACAAACAAATGTTGAATATCCGTTGAGCCGCTGAGCAGAGCGAGCAGGAAAGGATGCCACTCGGTTACATTTAGAAAACCTCCGCTCAGGAAAAATCACAAAAATAAAAATACGGAAGAAGGAAACTCGAGTTTGCAAATGTATCTTTCGTAAATGTTCTTCCTTGATATCTTAACAGAGCCACCGCAGTCTGGTCATTGTGGCTTTATCCTTTTCCAAGGACAGTTGGAAACATTCCCAGAGCTGCTGTCCTCACGGAAAACTTTCTACCCAGGCAAAGACTGTGGTCAGGTGACTCTCGACCATGTTCAGCAAGGCCTCTCATCAAAATTCAATCACTCGAGTGCAGGCTGTAAAAGGCAGCCATCTTGTTTTAGGTCAAAACGGACCATCTTAATTAAAAGAAACACAAAACAACGTTACCACAGCATAATGATTAAACAGTGTTAGTCCCCACTAATACCCATATGTGTATATAATTATCTAGCCTTCTGCAACGCAATAAAGCATTAGTACACGTTATTTTAAAAGCATAAACATGAAACAAATAGCACTTTTACAACACTCATTTAGTAAAACCGCACATTATTATTAAGCAACATATATGCATCCCACGTGTAGTTTCCTCTCATTAGTAATATTGATTAGTTCAGACTTTAACAAAACAATCTATTAATTAGTGTTTTCAAATTAGTTGTTTAAATCATAACATATAGACAAAACTGGAGCTTAAAACACGATAAATTTTCAACAGAAAACTCTGCTCCAGCAATCCCCCCTTTGGTGATATCTTATCACCACAAAAACCAACCAAAAAAAAAAGATTTTAGTCCCAATTTTAGGAGAAATCGAAAATGTCTTTTATAACACAACATTAAACACCAGACTCCCTCACATCATCCCTCTTTGACTCCAAATAAACACTCTCCCTCAATTCTTCTAATCCTATTTCCTGCTGATCTCTCCTTGATCTCTTTTGTTTCTTGTCAATATTTCCTCTAATTATTCTCTTTTTCCCTCCCCTGTTTTTACAACACAAACACCCCAATCTTAGTATCAGTAAAACAACAATTACACACGTTAAAGGAAATAATATTTTACCAATAAAGGTACTACCTATCTTAGCAATAAAACTCTTAACAGCAACTATCTTATTAGCTATTTTAGTCCAGACACTTTCAGCTTCCAGGGGTACTAATTCTTCACGCAAATCAGTAATATTTTTGATATAAACCTTTAGGTCTTTGCTTTCGTCAGGAATGTAAGTGCAACAATGTTGAACTTTCAGCATTTCGCAGACTCCACCCTCCTTGGCCAATAGAATATCAAGGGCAAGTCGATTTTGCATAGACATGGCACGTACGGCAATCATCTCCGTATTTACCAAAAGAAACCCTCCAGCGGTACTTGTCGATAAGCGATCCACCACTGTTGACAGTTTCCGAATCCCATATGCATTTAAAGAAATTCCCACTGCTGGAATTAAAGCACCAAAAATATCACCCACTATCTCCGACCAAGTTTCTCTCTTGAAACGTGTTAGTAAATTAATATGTTCTACATCTTCTATCCTATCTATATGAAAAATCTTTGGAAAGACCAGGCCCACATAACATGTGCCATACCAATGGTCAGGCAACTTGTAATAAGCCTTGTTCCCAGAAACATAATACACTCCTGGGAAAACTGGATCTTCTCCACCTTTAAAACCCCATCCTGTTGCAATGAAGTATGTATCATGACATTCACTAGTCCCAACAAAATATGTATCATATTGAGACTTCTTTCTGGTAATGCATAATTTACCCTTCTGTGGTGCATCTAAAGCTAAAGTTGGACTAGCCCCATTCCTCAATTCTTTTCCCATCTCAATGTCCCAAATTGTCTCACTCACTTTATATTTCCCTGCCTTTTCATGCATGCTCACTCTCCTTTCCTCTACCATGTTTAGGAAAGCCTTCTCTTCTTCTTTCAAACTGCAAGTTCAATTGTTTCTAAAAATGTAATCTAATGTTAATTCTTCTTTCTCAATAAAAACCTCACCAAAAATGTTAGCTTCTTTAGCTGGATTCAGCTTTTGGTTCATAGGCAATTGCCCAAAAATGTTATCTTTGTTAGACATCTCATAATCTATTTTCCCTAACAAATAAAAAACACTACTTAACACACTACATGAAATACCATACGTGGCTGGTAAATGGTGATAAGTAACACCTTCTGAAATGGATGCAGGTAATTGCATGCAGACGTAGCAATCCCTAACTTCCATTGTCTTTACGTATTCGTACAACAACTTTGAAAAAACATTGCTAGAAAAATCATTAATTGACCTATCTTTATGTATGTAAATATTGCTAATTCTAGTTGGAACTACTTTTTGTGAACTTTTCTCTACATTGGTCACATTCTCAGTATGTATTCCAAACTGATCTATTGTAATTCTAAAAGTAACTAGTAAAGCTAGTACACCCCATAATAGCGGTATTAATCCAGTACAGCAGCAGCACTTTCTACACCATCTTTTCAAAAAGGCACATCTACTTTGATTATTTTCTGTGTTAGCCATTTTACTACTTTGGCAGTGTCTTTTGACTTAGCCTCTTCTACTCCACTACTAAACACTAGAACACTAGATTATTTCAAACAGCTAATTTCAGATTTTCTCTTTTCACTTTTCTCCAAGTGATTTCTTCAGTTCACTCAATTTGGATTTTCATCACTTTTCACTTCTTCTTCAGCAACATCAAATTGTATCAGATCATCAACAACATCCTGAGCATCTGACTCTTCTCCAATGTCAGTCAAGATTACTTTCAGGATTCCAACAGTCTTCTCCTCAACCACTTCTCGTATGGTCCCCTCTGGCTTTCCTTGACTCTCTGCCTCTTCACCTTCAGACAGTGCCACATACGTCCATTCCGGTGACCTATACTTCTGGTTAGGTTTTCTTATTCTCTTGATCTCCTCTGGTTCTTTTGAGACCTTTTGTTTTTCACCTTTTGCTTGATTCTGACTCGACACCTCGTTCACCTGTTCAGCTTTTGATGAATTTGCTCGTGTCAGTCTGTACCTCAGCCTCTTTATCCTGTTAGGCCAAAGATCTCCTCTTACAACCCTCTTTGGTCTCACTTCTTTATTATTTCTTTCTCCAATCCAACTTCTCTTTCTCAGAACTCGGCCCTCTGATTTCTCATTTTCACTCTCATCTGACTCTGTCTCATTTGCCTCTTGTTCTTCAGCAGTTTTCTTTTGCTCCACAGTCTTTACCACCACCGATTGAGATTTCCCTATTTCTGTCCCTCCTCGCGTCTCAGACACGCAGTCTTCTTGCTGTCTACTTGTCCCTTCACCTAGCTTATCAGGAGTATTCCCTACACCTCCTCGGGGGTCTTCCGCAATCTGTCCCTCTCTAACTTCTTCTGACCCTGCTTCTTCAGGTGTAATCTCAAGTGGATTTTCAACCTCCTCATCTGATTCAGGAGTAGTCTCTGTGGAATTACTCTTTTCTCTTCTTTCTTCTCCACTGCTTGTTGGAACTTCAGGCACTCTTACAGAATCTGATCTTTCCTCTGAAACTCTCAATGTTTCTCCTGAAGCCTTTCTTGGAAAGAAAGAATCACCTGACTCTCTTTCTTCCTCAGCTCTTTCAGGATTCTTTCTCCTTCTCACTGGCTCAGTTTCTTCATCATCACTCGAATCTGACTCTTCAAAATACTCTTTACCAGTCCCATCCTTTGGATTTGGAACTCTCAGAGTTTGACTCGCATGCACCCAGTTTTTCACACCAGCACACTTTACTGCAGTTGTCGTAGTCAGAATAACTTGTCTTGGCCTTCCCCACCTTGGAACCAAGCAATTTCTTCTTCTGTGTACCTTAATCCTCACCCAGTCCCCTGGACTCAGATCATGGGCTTGCTTCTTCTCAAGTGTGGTAGCGTCTTCTCCAACCTGGTGAAACACAGAATGAACTGCGTCAGCCAGGCCTTTACAGTAATCCAAAATCATGTCATCAGTTATTGTCATCAACTTGTTGACAGGCACAAATGCATGTCTCATCACACGTCCCATTAAGATTTCGTGCGGACTCAAACCTGTGGTTCTATCTGGAGTAGACCTAATAGTCATCAACACTAGAGGCAAGACATCAGGCCATTTCATTCCAGTGGCTAAACACATCTTACCAATTCGTTTTTTTATTGTGCTGTTCATCTGTTCAACGACTCCAGAAGCCTCTGGTCTGTATGCACAATGTAGCTTCTGCTGTATGCTCAATGCTTCACAAATTAAACCCATGAGCTCATTGTAGAAGTGTCCACCTCTGTCAGACTCAATTGTCACTGGGAACCCGTACCTAGGAATCAACTCTCTTAACAGTAACTTTGCAACTGTTATTCCATCATTTCTCCTAGTCGGATAGGCCTCCACCCATCTTGAGAACAAACAGACAACCACTAGAACATACCTCAATTTGTTCACTTGAGGCATTTCAATGAAATCTATTTGCATTCTGGTAAAAGGACCTCCTTCTCTGCCTATTGTTCCTAGACTCACCACTGTCTTTTTTCCAGTATTGAACTGTTGACAAATCAAACATCTCTGACAGATGCTTTCTGCAATCAACCTGAACTTTGCATTGTACCAGGTCTGCTTGAATGACCTAATCATTGCGTCCCTCCCCAGGTGACCCTGGCCATGATACATTCTTGCCATTGTCGACAGCATAGAGTTTGGCATGGCTGGTCTACCATCTCTATAGATCCAAACATGATCCGTCTCTCTTGGGGCACAACCTGCCTTGATCCAATCTCTCATTTCCTCATCTCCTGCCTCATCCTGCAACTGTTTCACTTCATCCCACGTTTCTAGGACATTAGTAAACATCACACAACAAAAAGACATTTCCCTTTCTCGTGCCCTATTAATCGAATGATTATTTTTCGCACAATACTGCGCTATGTCATTGGCAAAACGATTACCAACAGTAACAAAATCATCTCCTTGTCCATGAGCAGCACATTTTACAACTGCTAGTTCTTTAGGCAGCTGTATCGCCTCAAGCAACTTTCCAATCACTTCAGCATTCTTTATTGGAGTCCCACTCGACGTCAAGAAACCTCTCTGTAGCCAAAGCTGGCCAAAGTCATGAACGACTCTAAATCCGTACTGACTATCAGTCATCACAGTCACTCTCAGATTCTTCTCAATCTTGCAAGCTTTCGTCAATGCCACCAATTCAGCCACTTGAGCAGATCTCACTCCTTTCAAAGGCGAAGCTTCCATAACTTCTGAAACCTTGCACACCGCATATGCTGCACTCAGCACACCGTCATCAGTCCTCAGACATGATCCATCCACAAACAACACATGATCACTCTCAGGCAATGGTAAATCTCTTATGTCTGGTCTTGGTTTTGTGCAGTAGTCAAGCAAAGCCAAACAATCATGATCAACATCATCTCCAACATTCACATTATTAGCATCTGGTAACAACGTTGCTGGATTCACATTCACACATCTCTCAAGAGTCACATTTGATGCTCCCAGAATGATTTTCTCATATTTAATCAGCCGACTATGGGGCATATCAACAACAACCGGCGATAATTATCTCTAAGCGCACTTAGCGCTAGGATAATTATCGCCGGCTAGCGTGAATTTTTATCGCTGAGATAGCGTGCTATTAGCAACGCTTATCTCAATAGCGATAAAAATCCTCACACTAACAGGCTAACGTGAGATTATCGCTGGAAACCCAGCGATAATCTCACGTTACCTTGTTGATAGGGACAGGCAAACTTAGCCATGATATCCTTCTTCCATAGGATATCATGGCTAAGTGTGAAAAATACCAGACGTAAAAAAGCAGCTTTAACCGTGGTTAGCGCTGCTTTTTTCATCTCAAACAGGGTTAGCGACATTCTTGATAATAGGAGAAATGTCGCTTAGGGACATTTCTCCTATTATTTTACTCTGGAACGCCCCCTTTGCATCTCATTAGAGATGCAAGGGGAAGCGTAGAGTAAAAGGGTGCTAACATGCAAATTTGCATGTTAGCACCCTGTTGTTGATAGGGCGCTAGTTTTACCTCTCCTTTTTTGACTTTTAAAGCCCAAAAAGCAGTGATAAAGCCCTTGTTAATATGCCCCTTGGTGACATGTACTGAGTCCTGCTTCTTGTCAAAAGAATAGCCACATCATGAGGTACGAATACCCTTACAGGATATCCCATTATTATACCCTCACTCTGTTCCAAGCTTCTGCATGTAGCAGCTACTGCTTTCAGGCAACCTGGCAAACCCACAGCTACGGGGTCAAGTGTCGATGAGAAGTACGCAATCGGCCTTCTCAGTTGTCCATGTTTCTGAATTAACACTGAAAGTGCACACCCATTTCTCTCACTGCAGTACAACTCAAACTCTTTCTCATAGTCTGGCATTCCCAAAGCAGGGGCTTCACACATTCTGCTCTTCAACTCTTCAAATGCTGCCATTTGTTCTCCATCCAGTTCTAATGGGTCTCTCACTTCACTTTTTGTCAACTTAATCACTGGCTTTGCTATCAGGGAGAAATTACTTATCCACTGACGACAATAACCCACCATTCCCAGAAACATCCTCACTTCTCTCTGGGTCATTGGGGCTCTCATTCCTCTGATAATTTTGATCCTGTCATCGGTCACCTTTCTCAGACCCTTTTCAATATTGTGTCCAAGATAACGCACCTCTTTCTTGCAAAACTGCAATTTGGCTGGAGATACCTTTAATCCTCCATCTGCCAGATGATTCAGTAAAGCTATGGTATCTACTTCACAAGCATCACGAGGAATCTGATACAAAATCACTGAAGGATTTGGCACAATGGGACAACATGCCACCACAATTTTGTTAACTTTTCTCAAATCTTGTACAATCCTGAACTTTCCATTAGGTTTCTTCAGCCCCATTATCGGTGAATTACACGGGCTACTCAGTATCTCTCTCAAAACACCCTGTTGAATAATCTTGTCGATTATAGGAGTTATTCCCTCAATTATTTCTGGTGTCAATCTGTACTGAGGAATATTAGGATAAACAATACCCTCTTTCACTGAAATCTTCACTGGATCTACATTATTCATCAATCCCACATCTTCTCCAGTAAAATCCCAAACTGCCGTTTTCACTGTGTCTCAACTCTTGAGGCAAATCATCTGGATTAAACACTGCATATGTACCAACAATCTCACTCTCTCTATTGTCTAGAGTCATCCGGTACAAAACATCCTCATCCGGTGTCTCAAAAGCTATTCCATCAGGAGTACAAAAAATTGTACAATTCATCTTGCACAATAGGTCCCTACCTAATAAGTTCACTGGACTAGTGTCACAGACAACAAATCTGTGCATGTCTGAAAATTTCCCTATTCTCACCCTTACTGGTTCAGTAAGACGAGTCTTAATCTGTGTATTGGCTACACCAACCACTTGGATTGCTTCGTCCGAGAGAGGAAGATTTCTAATATCTGCTGACCTGACAGTTGATCTCGTCGCTCCTGTGGCTACCAAAAAAGTAACACTCTCCCCATTTATTTTCCCATCTACAAATGGTCCTGCCTGGTCTATTTCTAGAGTTGCACCAAGTATGCACTCTTCCTCCTCTCTTCGGCACCGTCAATAGTCCCCTTCAGACTCACTCCCCTCATTCTTTAACCAGTACTGTTGCATCGGGTTAGAACGTCTCGGTTTGTTTACCTGCTCATCATTGTAGAATCCTGAGTCCTGGTTATACTTTTGGGACCCTCTATTCTGCGGCAAGGGCGGTTTTGGCTCTTGACTCTGCTGTCTGACAACCTTCTGCTGTTGTTGCTGTTGATTACACCCCTCGTTCTGCACCTGTTGATTTAAGGGTTTATTTTCATTACTCACTAATGGTGGATTGGTACACTCCGATCTCCAATGCCCCAATTGTCCACAGTTGTGACAAGGGAACTTCTTCTTGGCCTCCTCCAAATTCCCCTTTCATTTCCCCCTCATATCTGGGTCTAATTCCTGGATTATTTGCCTGTTCCACCAACTGTGCTTCTTGTCTCTCAGCAACTTTCACCTGTGCCCACATTGCCTTTTCTTTCAGCTTTCTCTGTTTTGCTTCAATCTCATCACTGAAGTATTTTGCATGTCTCAAGATTTCATCAATCTTTTTACTCTGCCAGTCAACTGTATGCTCACGTATTCTTTCACTGATTTCAGGTCTCAGGCCATATACAAATCTGTATACAAAATGACTCAAATCCTTGTCACCCAGGTGTTCATCTCCACTGAACTGTTTAAAAGCCAGTATTAGCCTTTCGTAAAAAGCATGAACTGATTCTTTCGCTTCTTGATGTGTTCGATCTATCTTAACCCAGTCTGTCTCTTTCGGGGGTACTTTATTTTTCAGGAACACAATAACCTGCTCATATTTCTTCATAACCTCTGGATCTGGTGATCCTGTTTTCTGATCTCTTGGATACTCCTTTGCAGGCCAATCTATAACTATCTTACACTCAGCCCACAAGTCTGCTGGAACAATTATATCAAACAGACTATTCAGGTCAATCCACAGCACTTTTGACAATTTCACAAACCTGTCTACCTGCCTATACCACTCGACGGGTTTTTCTCTCAGTCGAGGAAAATCATTCGTAAATGATAAAATATCCTGTCTAGTCCATGGGACATGTACATATCCCCCTCCAGGAATCTCTCTCATAGGATAAGCATCCACTGTTTTTTCTTTTTCTCTCATGGGAAAAGCTGAATAAGTCCTGTCCACTGAATCTTCCCTTTTCTTGTACCACCTATCCTTCCACTTTTCTACATCACCCCATTTTCGCAATAAGGCAATCATTTCCTTAATCTGTCCTGTTCTACCAGCACCATTTAGATTTTCAATATCTTTGTCTGTGAAATCCATCCTGTAAGACTTCTGCAAAGCTTTCACCTTATCCATGTCAACTCCTTGTTCACTCGCTATTGCCCTTAACCTATCATGTGTACTCTTAGCCCTCCAGGTGATACTCTTACACATAAATAACAACTCTCCATCATGATGGTTTTTCAGTATATCTGTAGGAATTGTTCCTGCAATAAGCTCCTCCAATTCTATGCGCAACCTGGCTACATCAATTGCCTGTGAGTCTTTATCCTTCTTTTGAAGAACTTTCAACCAATCATTCAAATCCTCAGCTGTTATATCAGTAGACTTTTTCACTGCACCCACTTGTTATGTCACCCTCTGTGGTTCCAGAATTGTTCACCCCAAACAACCAGTATTCAATCCTGACTTAGGCTGCACATCTAATCCTCCACTACAGGTGTCATGTCTCAACTGACTCAAATTATTTCCTCCTGTTCTCATTCCTGATTCCTCCAAAGTGCAAGAACCAACCAAACCATTTCCAACATAAGGAACTGTCAAACCATTTTCACCCATTCTTTGCTTATCAAAAATAGGCACAACCGGACCAATAGTTACAGGCACCGTAACTGCTTCAAGATTTTTCGTCAGCTCTCTTATTTTCTCAGTCAGTTCAGATGTCGTTCTGGCTAATTCTTTTGTTTTCTCGTCACTGACTCGATTCTCTCTCTCTCGCTCTCTCTTTCTCTCCCTTTCCGTGAAAGAGCTATCACTTTTCAGATCTGGTGTCACAACCTCAGTTTTAATTATTCGCAAAGTATCTCTTACAGGAGTAGCAACTGGCGTGCTCTCTTCTGGTTCTGGTCTATATGGAGGTGGTCTCTTGTAAATCATGTCATCCAAGACCTCATCCTCATAATCATTAACTCCATACTTTCTCACTTCTGCGTCTGGCACCTTCGCTGCACCTTTCCTCCCTTCCGCTTCTTCAACTGTCCTCATAGGATATAATCCCTCTTACATACTAGCTTCTCGCCATCTCCTCATTCGATCATGATGAGTTTCACGATCATATTTCCTCCCAAAAAAGTACCTATAATTGCCTCCACTCCTCTGCTTTTCTCGCTCATGCACCTCATCTTCCCATTCCACCAACGCCTCGAACTGTGTCGGCATTGGTCTAGGCTCTAGACTCATCATCTTTTCCCGTAAATTTCTCAACACGGCCAAATTAAATGAACCATGTTCCGGGAACGCTAAGACACCATCTTCCTTAGTATACTTAGCCCAGTTATCTAACCAAATACAGGTATGATACCCATATTTCGCAACCATGAAGGATGCAGGAGTTCTCGTTGGAGGTAGCAATTCACCCTCTCTAGTTATTATGTTTCTATCCTTGTCGAACCACCTTTTTATTTTACCGAACAAGGATTTTTTCTTCTTTTCCTCCGGTTGGTAATGCATTTTAACGTTTACCAATATTCTCTAGTCCCTTCCGCAACTGTACGATCTTTTGTCCAATAACAGCGCGACTCACACCAACGCACCAATCCTGGAGCGTCTACGTCACCCTGTACTCCTTCCAATCCCTGCGCGGCTCACACCAACGCACCAATCCTAGCGCGAGCACTTTTCTGATCCACTACCCAATCAGAGTGCGGTCTGTGTGACGTCAGCAGTCGCTGCAGACGCTTCTGCTCCTGACTCCTGTCACTCGTCTACCCCTCCTTTACAAAGCCTTCTCAGTAGACTTCGTTTCAGATTCCACAAAATCTATTAGTTACAACATATAAACATCTCCATTGTCTGTTTCGCTAACCACAGAATAGTAAAGAAAATCTTTTTCACAAGAATCCCGCTTTTCTCTAGAACAGCGCTTACCTCTGCTCCACTACGGAATAATTACTCTCATTGACACAGTAGCACATCCTCTACTCTGCCCTTCTAACATGCATCCATTAACTGTTTCCTCTAGGACTGCTCCAAAGAGTCTTACAATCAACTAAATGCTCCTACAATCACGCACTTTCACACCAGAAAATGTAGCACATGCACACAGAATCCTGCCTTTCCCGAGAACAGCGAACAGTCTGTCCCACTACAGAATTATAACACACGTTAACCACGCAGCGCTTACCTCTGCCCAGTCCTTCAGACAAGCTCAGAGAATACCTATTACTTCTCCAGCGATAAGCTTTAACGGCGAACCTTACGGATCCCTGGGACTTAAGACCAGAGTTTCACAGATAACCTTCGCTACCATACGCACTCTTTTTACACCGAAAATATGTCCCTATTAGTAACACACGGCGATGTCACTGATTCCGAACCCAGACAATGTGACGCTCAACTTCAATTGTCACACGTTTTTCCTGCATACATACAGGTAATTCCAACAATCCCGTTTTTCCCGAGAGCAGCACACACTTCCCTCTGCCCTACTACGGAACTGTCACCAGCTCCCAAATTCCAGAAGCACTACATAAAACTCAATACGACGACTTCAACATATAGTATTAGTACATATACCAACATCAATCAATAATCAATGAATCAAAAGCCTATATACAAGCAATCTAATCTGATCAAGACAATAATCTAACCATTCTCTGCTACCAGGAAACTGCTGCAGATCGGCGCATATAAATTCTCCCTGCTTCCACGGACAGAGTAAACCTACAGTCACACGCACAAACACACATCATACGCTAGGGCCCATCACACTAAATTCACACTATTACTCTATCCACACTGAATATAGGAGAGAAAACCTAAACCAATCTGCATCTACAATGAGGTCAATGCGACCTTAATGACATTGTCCTGAGTCATGATTTTAAACATAGGAAATACATTTGTAACTCAATAAATGACAAGAAATAAACACCCAACACTGTAATTCAAACAAATGCTTATTTATCTAAATTAGTTCAAGATGAAAGTCAATCATTAGCAAAATCATTATTCTCATAGTTACCTATTCTAGCTAAAAGGGGTCAGGACAGGTCTCTCGGTAAAGTCTCTCGAGCTGCCGTCCTCAGCATAGGTTCAGGAAGAAGTCCAAACGCAAGTAAACGCAATGAACGCGATGGACGCAATGGGACAAATGAACACGATGAACACGGACCCTCTCTAGTCCAACATATTTATAGGGAAAATAACAAATAAAAAGTAACAAACAAATGTTGAATATCCGTTGAGCCGCTGAGCAGAGCGAGCAGGAAAGGATGCCACTCGGTTACATTTAGAAAACCTCCGCTCAGGAAAAATCACAAAAATAAAAATACGGAAGAAGGAAACTCGAGTTTGCAAATGTATCTTTCGTAAATGTTCTTCCTTGATATCTTAACAGAGCCACCGCAGTCTGGTCATTGTTCATTGTGGCTTTATCCTTTTCCAAGGACAGTTGGAAACATTCCCAGAGCTGCTGTCCTCACGGAAAACTTTCTACCCAGGCAAAGACTGTGGTCAGGTGACTCTCGACCATGTTCAGCAAGGCCTCTCATCAAAATTCAATCACTCGAGTGCAGGCTGTAAAAGGCAGCCATCTTGTTTTAGGCCAAAACGGACCATCTTAATTAAAAGAAACACAAAACAATGTTACCACAGCATAATGATTAAACAGTGTTAGTCCCCACTAATACCCTATGTGTATATAATTATCTAGCCTTCTGCAACGCAATAAAGCATTAGTACACGTTATTTTAAAAGCATAAACATGAAACAAATAGCACTTTTACAACACTCATTTAGTAAAACCGCACATTATTATTAAGCAACATATATGCATCCCACGTGTAGTTTCCTCTCATTAGTAATATTGATTAGTTCAGACTTTAACAAAACAATCTATTAATTAGTGTTTTCAAATTAGTTGTTTAAATCATAACATATAGACAAAACTGGAGCTTAAAACACGATAAATTTTCAACAGAAAACTCTGCTCCAGCAAAAGCACCCAATAGCCGGCCAATGGAGGGAGTTGATGGCGACTTGGAAGAACCCTGAGGGGCCAGAGACTTGTGGGACTGGATCAGATTCTGGTCAGGGGCCCCGCTCCGAAAGGACTTAAACAGCAATGTCCACTGTGCTCTTTAGATAGCACTGGGAGCCGGTCCGAATAATATCAAATACGGTATGAGAGTTTGTACCCCGAACACTTACGGTGCTAGTGGGGCAGCTCTGACCGCGGTTGGAGGCCCCTCCCCCCCATGACTCTAGCCCTCTCCTGGGAAATTTCACTATACTGTGCCTCCCCTTCACGCCAGTTATGTTTGCTACGACATGATTCACCCCTCTGCATGAAGTCTGTTTGCTTCTTTATTATTTATTTTGGGATGGTTGCTTTCAGTTTTTTTTCCTTCTCAGAAATTGTTTTTAAATCACTGAAGTAGCATTTTGACAGTTAAGAATGTTATATATGTACTTCTACCCGTTAGTGGAAACTCTTGTATGTAAATTATTGGGAACAAACGTTGGTGAAACATGTACTAGGGACTATGGACAGCACCTGTAGGTGTCACTTACATGTCAGATACTAGTTGTAACATAACCTTCTGTGTCCATGGACTGTGCGATGTACGCTGGACTTATTCTCTGGTTTTGCTTATGGACACTAAAGGGTGTATCTTAGCAATGTACCAAGATGGCCACTGAGTAAATTGGTTTCAATGTTGATGCGGTATCATTAATGATATGTATGTAGAACATTTAAAAATGGCAATAAAAATACTTTAAAAAAATAAACACAGAGGTTCCTTACCTCTGTAATAGGTGCATATAGGGTAGTAGGATGCACTAGTACCAAACAGCATCACACTAAAAAGAACGTTTTGTGAATCTTGTACGAGGAATGGCACATGCCAGATTGGAAGTGCGATCATTCTAAACCATCACTACCCTCTTTAGTTTTGTACCAAATTTTAGTTTACTGTATTATATGTCCTTGCAACCAAATCTATGTAGGTAGCACTATTAGACTAAAATCAATCAATCAGGTATTGGTGAAGCACGCTACTCACCCGTGAGGGTCTCAAGGAGCTGGGGGTGGGGAAGTGGGGGGAGTTGTGCAGCCTTTTTAAAGAACGCGTTCATGAGCGTGTGACAGCAATTAAAACCAATCATTCCGACTATCCTTTGTCAACACATTACAACGCAGCACACCCTGGGCTGGATAAACTTGATATGAAATGTACATATAGAATGCCATCCTAGGGGTGGGGAGAGAACAATTGCCTTAAGGGAATCTGAAACCAAATGGATACCGAAACTTCGCGCAGTGGAGAAGGGGTTTAACGTGGAAAAGGAATTGATGTTTTCTTGACAGACGAAACCTCTGCTTTCTGCGATGTTCTGCATATTGTACTGCGTGATTCACTTGTCCATCAGGAATTTGAATGCTTGACTATCTTGAGATATTGCAGGATATTACATTTATACCTAGTATTTACTTCTCATGTTGGTTACGATAATATATCAAGGAAAAGGAAATGGGAACTATGAAGTGTGACTTAAAGAGTGTGACTTCTGAACTTGCTATGAAGCTCATTCATTTGGGCCAATACTGTTGGACCCGGCCTCGTGGCGTGGCCCATCCAGACCCGTAGCAACACCAGACTAACCTCTACACCCCACACGACCCTGACTAGCGTAGCCTACCCGACCCAGAACCCGGGGCTACCCACGTTCTCCCCTCCATCTTCCCGACACCAGGCACCCTTCCCCTTCCATCGGCCTCGCGGCCTCCAGTGTCCCGGCCCAGCACCCCAGATGGCCGCCCTCGACCCAAGAGCAACCCAGGCCTATTCGCGCCATGCCGGCTGGGGGGAGAGAGAGCTCCTGGTGAGCAGGAGAGGGAGGAGCAGTTTCATTCACACCTGGCCTCCTCCCAAGAGATAGTTTTTATCGCCCTCCAGCCACCCTGAGAGCTGGCTCCACGCCTGCTGCGTGTCTGGGATCCCTCCCGACCCCGCTTTGAAAGGATCAAAGGGCCGCGTGGCAGGAACCCCCAACAAACGACCCCCAGGCGCTAAGACCCCTGCCCGTGAGGGCTCCGGACATCAAAGGGGAGTCACCCTATAACAAGGGGTGCTCTGGGACCCTCGGCAGTTGAATCCTGGAACGAAACGAGCCCTGCTGACGTGGTCGCGGCTGAAGAACATCCTCCCGAAATCCGACGGAACTCTTGGAACCTCGGAGAGCCCTGCAGACAGCGTCGCGGCTCCACCTGGCAGAGACGGACTTCTGCCTAAAAACATCCGAGCCCTGCTGACGTGGTCACGGCTCAACTTGCACCCTAGAGAACTCTGAGCCCTGCTGAGCGACTCGCGGCTCCTGGAAGATTGTCCGACCTCCGACCCCCGGACTCGAGCCCTGCAGATTTGGACACCCTCAAGAGACATTCCGGTCCGGCTGGGCCCTAAAGATCGTCTCGTATCCCCCGGCTCGAGGATTGAGAGCCGTGCGCCGGATACGCTCCCGCATTGACCCAGATCCTAAGACTGTCCCGCTACCCCTACCCCAACCAAGACTTTGTGAGCCCTTGCTCTACTTGTACATACGCCTCTGCGGATCATAAAGATCCTGATATTTCTAGATAAAGCATACGTACTCCAGAATCTACGGTGTGGTGTCTCTGTGTTGCCTGGTGCTAAATCAGCGTGTACGATCCTAGGTACGAGACCCAGCCCTGAGGGGGTCTCCGGCCAGTGCTCGGCTACTTCTCCCGGAAGGGAGGGGCGCAGGGTGGTCAGGTACATATTCTGTCCTTCCCTGTGGCTAGCCCTTCTAACACTGGTGGCAAGCGACGGGATCCGAGCCCACAATCTAGAGATCGTACAACGAATGGCTGAAGCACTACCGAACAAAGACGGCAGAAGAAACCACCATGATCACCGCTGAAACCGACGCGAGTGCTACGTTTTGTGTACAGCGGTTAGAAGAATACACACACAAGGAGCTGAAACAATTTTCCAAACAACGGAAAATCGTTACCACTGGTCTGAACACCAAGGAAGACATGCAACAAGCCCTGAAAGCCTGGGTGGAGTCCGGAGCCTCCCTTCCCCGACTGGACGAAGTCGGTGAGGAGACAGAGCGGCCGGACGAGCTCAGGAACTTCCCGAGAACAAGCAATAACCCCCAGGCACAAAGCAACGCAGCGGGTGGGGGCTGGTCCCCGGAAGACGTCACAGACAGGGAAAGGGACCGAAGTCATGAACTAGAAATGGCCAAACTGAAAATAGAAGGCGAGATAAGGCTAGCCGGAAAAAGGCTAGCCGTGGAACAACTCCAAGTACAAGGAGAGCTAGAAGAAAAGAAGTTGCAACGGGAGCACGAGGAAAAAATACTTCAGCTGGAGCACGAGCGCAGCTTGAAAGAAATAGAGTTCCGAGCAAGGAGCGAAGGAGCTCGACCCCCGGGGGGCCAAGAACCCGCACCCCTGGGGGAACCGAAAGTCCACATCCCTAAGGATGTGGTCAAAGAGTGCTATCGAAATGATGACATCCAGCAGTGGTTCAAAGCCTACGAGGTAGCCATGACCTCCCACCGCGTCCCACATAAAGACTGGGGGGCCGGGTTGTGGGGGCGATTCCTGAGCGAAGGACGGGACACCCTCCTCGACCTACCAGCCTCTATGCAAACATCCTACTGCCACATGAAGGAGGCCCTCCTCACGAAATACGGCCTCACCCCCGAAATGTATCGGCAGCGGTTCCAGGACTGCCGAAAGATCCCAGGCACCACCTGGGTGGAATACGTAAACTTTTACAGCCGAGCGCTGGAAGGGTGGATCAAGGGCAGCAAGGTAACCACCTTCGAAGAATTGACCGACCTCATTGCCTGGGAACACTTGTCCACAAACTGTTTTGTAGAACTACGCCAGCACCTGCTCGACAGCAAGCTCGCAGACCCGAGGAAGCTGGCCGTCGAAGCAGATCGCTGGGTAAACACCCGGGTCCCCCGGAACCCCGTAGGAGACTACCCCCGCAGCCATCAAGGACCTCCCCGTCAGAGAGGGGGGGGAAATCAAGGGAAACAGAGGGAGTTCCCATCCGGTCCCCCGCGTAGCCCCCCGAGGAACCCACCCCCGGGGTTCCCAGCTCCTCCGCCAGGCAGTACCGCCACCCCAGGCAGACAAGGACCCCGGGTGAATATCACATGTTTCCGCTGTCAACGGCTAGGGCATTACGCCAGCGACCCTCAGTGCCCCAGCCCGACACATGGCCACCGTAACCCTAGGGGAGGAGTTTGAGGACCCCGAGGGATGGGAACCTGCAGCCATGGCCCTAGTCTCTCTAGGAGATCGAGAAATGATTCCCGGGGCACCCCTACCCGCAAACACCAAGAAGTACCGCCAGCTCGTAAAGGTTAACGGCCACCCGGTGGAGGCCCTTCGCGACACCGGGGCGAGCATCACTGGTGTCCTCAGCCAATTAGTCCAGGCAGACCAGATCATCCCAAATGTCTTTTGCCCTGTGATAGCTTCCGACAACACTGAGAGTTTGTGTAAGGTGGCCTTGGTACCATTCGAATGGGGGGGAGTAACCGGAACATTGCGTGTGGCTGTCCGAACCGCACAACCTGTAGACTGCCTTCTGGGAAACGACCTGGAAAGTTCTCCCTGGAGACAGGTCGAGCGCAAGACCCACCTCGGGATGATGGGTCTACCAGAATGGGTGTGCACAACCACCCGATCCATGGTGGCCCGACTACCCCCCCGCGGGGAAGTCGAGGACGAAAACCCCAGCACCACCTCCGTTGACCAAACCGGAGACGACCCTGTTGAACCTCACGCCCTATCCCCACGAGGAGAGCCCCCCACCGACGACAGGCTCGTCCAGCCCGACCACGCGCAGATCACGGAGTTAGGTGATCTGCCCGAGTTGGCCCAGTGGTGCCACGAAGGGGGCCCCTCCCGAGAGGAGTTCTGCAGAGAACAAGCGACCTGTCCTTCCCTGGTCGGACCCCAGCAGCAGGCCGCAGCCCAAGCCGCGGGCGACCAAACGGGAACCCACTTATTCTATTGGGAGAATGACCTCCTGTACAGCGAACAGCGGTCTGCCGAGCTAGGGTCAGCCCGGGTGCTGGTGGTACCCCTACGCTTCCGAGACTTCCCCCTGGGCTTGGCCCATGATGTACACCTGGCCGGCCACTTGGGCCAGGACAAGACCTACCACCGCCTGGTAACGCACTTTTATTGGCCAAAAATGCGAGCCCATGTAGAGGCCCACTGCAAGTCCTGCCCCACGTGCCAGGCCAGTGGTAAAAGTGGAGGGAAGCGCAAGGCTCCCCTCCAACCCTTCCCAGTCGTCAGTACCCCCTTCGAGCGGGTCGGAATTGACATCGTGGGGCCCCTGGATCCCAAGACCGCCCAGGGTCACCCCTTTATCCTCTTCCTAGTGGACCATGCCACACGATACCCAGAGGCCATCCCCCTCCGCACCGTCACGGCCCCCGTGGTGGGCCGAGCCTTAATGGGGATCTTCTCCCGGGTAGGGTTCCCCCGAGAGGTCGTGAGCGACCGAGGTACCAATTTTATCTCAAAATATATGAAATCCCTGTGGCAACAATGTGGAGTAGCTTATAAATTCACTACCCCTTACCATCCCCAAGGCAATGGCCTAGTGGAGCGGTTTAACCGGACTCTGAAGGGAATGATCATGGGTCTCGAGGAGCCCCTGCGGTGTAAGTGGGACGTCCTTCTCCCCTGCCTCCTGTTCGCCTACAGGGAAGTCCACCAGAAGTCCTTGGGGTTCAGCCCGTTTGAATTACTGTATGGGCACCCAGTCAGAGGTCCCCTGAGCCTGGTCAAAGAGGGGTGGGAGACGGCACCCCGGAACCCCCCGCAGGATGTGTTCCGGTATCTGTTGACTCTCAGGAACCAGACTCGGAAGTTCCGAGAGCTGGCCGAGGCCAACCTCGAGGCGAGCCAGGAAGAAATGAAGCGCTGGTACGACCAGAACGCCACACTGGTCGAGTTTCAGCCCGGCCAGCAGGTCTGGTTGATGGCCCCAGTGAAGCCGTGCACCCTCCAAGACAAATGGACCGGGCCTTTCAAAGTGGTCGAACGAAAAAGTCAGGTGACATACATGGTGGACGTCCAGTCCCCTCGGAACCCCCTTCGGGTCCTCCACGTGAACCGCCTCAAGCCTCACTTCGTGCGGACGGAGTTGAGCTTGCTCCTGGCCACAGACGACGGGGCGGAAGAGGAAACGGAGCCTCTTCCTGACCTCCTGCGGGCCAAAGAAAAGGACGGCTCCGTGGAGGGGGTGATCCTCTCCCCCTCCCTCACACCCCAACAACACGAGGACTGCCGCCGGCTCTTGGGCCAGTTCTCCGACCTGTTCTCCCTCGTCCCCAAGGTCACCGACTGGTGCGTCTACGACGTGGACACCGGAGACAGCCCACCGGTACGGCACCGAGCCTACCGCATCCCCGACCGAGTCCGGGCCTGCATCCAGGCGGAGGTATCGAAGATGTTATCTCTAGGGGTGATCGAGCCCACAGACAGTCCTTGGGCCAGCCCAGTGGTACTAGTCCCGAAAGCAGCTGCCCCTGGTGTTGCCCCCGAACTGCGGTTCTGCGTGGACTACCGGGGGCTCAATGCGGTCACCCGAGCCGACGCTCACCCTCTCCCCCGCGCAGATGAGCTCATTGACCGCCTTGGGTCTGCTCGTTTTCTCAGCACCTTCGATTTGACCTGCGGATACTGGCAAATTGCACTCACGGAAGGTGCCAAGGAGCGTTCCGCCTTCCCCACCCCGGATGGGCACTATCGCTTCAGAGTGATGACATTCGGAATGAAAAATGCCCCGGCCACCTTTCAGAGACTGGTGAATAGAGTCCTGGCCAGGCTGGAAGAGTTTAGCGCCGCCTATCTGGACGATATTGCGGTATTCAGTTCCGAATGGGGTGAGCACCTCCAACACCTCCGGAGGGTCTTGAGGGCCCTGCGCCAAGCCGTCCTCACAGTGAAAGCCAGCAAATGCCAGATTGGGCAAGGATCGGTGGTCTACCTGGGGCACCAGGTCGGCAGCGGGCAGGTCGCCCCCCTCCAACCTAAGATTGACGCCATCCTGGCCTGGGAACCACCAACCACCCAAACGGAAGTCCGCGCCTTTCTGGGCCTCACTTGTTACTACCGGAGGTTCATCCAAGGTTACGGCAGCCTCGTAGGACCCCTCACGGAGCTCACGTCCAAAAGACAACCTAAAAAGTTGCAGTGGACCCCTGCTTGCCAGGAGGCGTTCGACGCCCTGAAACTCGCCATGTGTACAGCCCCTGTGCTCCAAGCCCCCGATTACTCCAAAGAGTTTGTAGTACAAACGGATGCTTCCGAGCATGGCATTGGAGCCGTCCTATCCCAGCTCAATGAGAAGGGCCTAGATCAGCCCGTGGCCTTCATTAGCCGAAGGTTACTGCCCCGAGAGCAACGATGGAGCACCATTGAACGCGAGGCGTTCGCCGTAGTCTGGGCTTTAAAGAAACTGCGACCCTACTTCTTCGGAACCCACTTCCGAGTCCAGACGGATCATTGACCTTTACGGTGGCTCATGCAGATGAGGGGAGAGAATCCCAAATTGCTACGATGGTCCATCTCCCTTCAGGGGATGGACTTCACAGTAGAGCATCGCCCTGGCACCGACCACGCCAACGCTGACGGCCTCTCCAGATTCTTCCGCCTCAGCGAAGAGAACCCCCAAGAGAATGGGTAGTTCTCTCCGGCCTTCAGCTGGGGGGACGCATGGTGGACCCGGCCTCGTGGCGTGGCCCATCCAGACCCGTAGCAACACCAGACTAACCTCTACACCCCACACGACTCTGACTAGCGTAGCCTACCCGACCCAGAACCCGGGGCTACCCACGTTCTCCCCTCCATCTTCCCGACACCGGGCACCCTTCCCCTTCCATCGGCCTCGCGGCCTCCAGTGTCCCGGCCCAGCACCCCAGATGGCCGCCCTCGACCCAAGCGCAACCCCGGCCTAGTCGCGCCATGCCGGCTGGGGGGAGAGAGAGCTCCTGGTGAGCAGGAGAGGGAGGAGCAGTTTCATTCACACCTGGCCTCCTCCCAAGAGATAGTTTTGATCGCCCTCCAGCCACCCTGAGAGCTGGCTCCGTGCCTGCTGCGTGTCTGGGATCCCTCCCGACCCCGCTTTGAAAGGATCAAAGGGCTGCGTGGCAGGAACCCCCAACAAACGACCCCCAGGCGCTAAGAACCCTGTCCATGAGGGCTCCGGACATCAAAGGGGAGTCACCCTATAACAAGGGGCGCTCTGGGGCCCTCAGCAGTTGAATCCTGGAACGAAACGAGCCCTGCTGATGTGGTCGCGGCTGAAGAACATCCTCCTGATATCCGATGGAACTCTTGGAACCTCGGTGAGCCCTGCAGACAGCGTCGCGGCTCCACCTGGCAGAGACGGACTTCTGCCTAAAAACATCTGAGCTCTGCTGACGTGGTCGCGGCTCACCTTGCACCCTAGAGAACTCTGAGCCCTGCTGAGCGACTCGCGGCTCCTGGAAGATTGTCCGACCTCCGACCCCCGGACTCAAACCCTGCAGATTTGGACACCCTCAAGAGACATTCCGGTCCAGCTGGGCCCCAAAGATCGTCTCGTATCCCCCGGCTTGAGGATTGAGAGCCGTGCGCCGGATACGCTCCCGCATTGACCCAGATCCCAAGACTGTCCCGCGCACACTTTTACAACGCATGCACTTACAACGCATTTTTTACAACGCAACATCCACTACAACGCATTCCATTACATAGCATGACACTACAACGCATTTTTAAAAACTACCTTTACAACGCATTCCATTACATCGCATACTACCTTTACAACGCATACCATTACAACGCATAATATTAAATTGCATTTAAGGTAAGTATTGGATAGTATAGGGGTAAAAATGACTATTCTAACTCCAGGGGGTGCAACAGTAGGGTAAGTGTTGGATTGCGTTGTAATGGTATGCGTTGTAAAGGTAGTATGCGATGTAATGGAATGCGTTGTAAAGGTAGTTTTTAAACATGCGTTGTAGTGTCATGCGGTGTAATGGAATGCGTTGTAGTGGATGTTGCATTGTAAAAATGTTGTTGTAAGTGTAGTGCGTTGTAATAGTTGCGTTGTAAAGGTTGTTCACCCTGTCCCGCTACCCCTACCCCAACCGAGACTTTGTGAGCCCTTGCTCTACTTGTACATACGCCTCTGCGGATCATAAAGATCCTGATATTTCTAGATAAAGCATACGTACTCCAGAATCTACGGTGTGGTGTCTCTGTGTTGCCTGGTGCTAAATCAGCGTGTACGATCCTAGGTACGAGACCCAGCCCTGAGGGGTTCTCCGGCCAGTGCTCGGCTACTTCTCCCGGAAGGGTGGTGCGCAGGGTGGTCAGGTACATATTCTGTCCTTCCCTGAGGCTAGCCCTTCTAACAAATACTAATATCTTAAGTAGCAGCACACACAGAAAGAGCAAATCGTCATTTTTTTTAATGATTGTTTATATGCAGGAAGGTACACCTTCCTTAACATAAACAATCATTCATGACGTTTTGCTGTTTCTATGTGTGCTGCACTATAACGTACACATAGAAACAGCAAAAACGAGGAGAAATAAAGCATTTCTCCTTGTTTCGCCATGTTAAGACTAGGTTTTCCTTGGTCTTATTTTTAGCGCTGCCTCCTATTTACGCCACCTTTGTAAATCGGTGGCAGCGTCAAAATCAATGGGTGTTGCGGCAGAACGTCCACCGGAACACCCATTCCTCCACTTCACGCTAAGTATAGTGTGAAAGGGGGCCTTATTCACAAGGCGGTGTTAAGCCATGTTAAGTAAGTTATTAGCCCATAGCGCCAGAGGCACGTCACTATTTATGACGTTCCTGTGGCGATAGGGGCTACGCTTTACTTACAAGGCGGCGTTAAGGCACGTTAAGTGGCTTAACACCCCCTTCTAAATAATGCAAAGCTCTTATTGCCACAGGAACAGCGTAAAAAGTGACGTTCCTGTGGTAGTAGGGGCTTGTAAAGATGCCCCTGAGTGACTTATAACGCAACGCCTTTTCTTACTCCAGTTCTTACATTGAAAGCGCCTCCCACGCGGATGGCTCCACGCCAGGCTACCGTAGGCTTTTCTTTGCAGTTGTGACATTTGGGCACTGTTAGCCTGAACAGTAGATTTATATTTTTTCAGCAAATCACTGAATATTGTTTCTCCACGTGCTGGGGTTTGTCAAATCTCCCATTTAACAAGGTAGGCCACATATGCTGCTTCTTAAGACATGGTTTTATGGACTTTGGGGCAGATTTACAAGTCCCTTGCGTATTTTTGCGCCGCTGTTGCGTCACTTTTCGTGACGCAGCAGCGTAAAAATGCAGCCCATTTACAACGTGACGCATCTAGAGAGATGCGTCACGTTGTAAAGCCCTGAGTCACATTATACCTGCGTCAGGTATAATGTATGCAGGGTGGGCGTTCCAATGCAAAAAAGCCTCATAGAAGTGAGGCAGTGAAATCTACAAGATTTCACTGCACCACTTCTAGGACGCCATTGCATCAAATTCTTATGCCAGCTTGAAGCAGGCGTAAGGAGTGACACAGCACAATGATGATAGGCCTCCCCCTGCATTGCTGGAGCTGCGTCGTGCTTTCGACACCACTCGAGTAATGCGTGACTTTTGCGCCAACAGATGCATCAGAAATTCCGACGCATCTGTCAATCCTTGCGCCATGGTGCGCCGTATTGTAAATACGGCGCATCCATGGTGACGCAAGAGTTTTGCATGTTGGTGCAGGGAAATTGACGCATCTCTACAGATGCGTCACTTTCTTGTAAATCTGCCCCTTAGGCCCTTAGGGTGTACTTGTTTGCTGTTTCTCACTTGATTTATTGATCTTTACAGGTGCTTACCAAATCTCCTATAAAGGTATGCCCACTTCGTAGGCGGAAACTATTTTTTTTCTGGAAGCTGGAATGGTGTCAGGTTGAAAGAGGCTCACTGTTGCTGCTAGCATTGTGATACATACTTTTGTGGAACTGTGATTTTTTTCACTTGGAATGCACATTCACACGGGTTGGGACGTTTGAAACACGTTTTAAGGGCTCACTCCATTGTTGCGAGTTTCTTTCATGGGCATACGAGTAGCACAGGATTTACCTACGTATATACTGCTAATGTCTACATATTGATGAATATTTTTCTACCTACTTTTTTGGAGCTTTCGTCACGATCTACCATTGGGGCGCTTTTACGCACTATACGAACTACTTTATTGACTATGGACGAGACGATGGAATACTTTATTTTATGATAATTTCACTTACTGTGTCTTTTGGTGAATGTGACTTCTTTCACGACTATAGCAGTGTTACAATTTTGGACTGCTGTAATTTGGGGACTCTGCGGCTGCCCGCAGCCCACGCAGGGGGCCACCCTGAAAGAGCGGCCCTCTTAGTGCCAATTAGGCACGTACATCACCCCCCTAGTGGTGGGACTCGGGGTGGAGTCATTATGCGTGCTCTGACTGTGGGTGGGGAGTGTTGCCTATAATGGCACTATGCGGCTGCCTGCAGCCACCGCAGGGGGCCACCCTAAGAGGGCGGCCCTCTTAGTGCCAATTAGGCAAGTACACCACCCCCTAGTGGTGGAACTTGGGAAGAAGTCCACCCCCCCCCCCGGCCTTGGTACACTAGATGCATCATTTCCGGTACGCAGAGGCCTTCCTGGCATCCTGTTATGCACCGGACACACCATCTCCCAGCCTACCGCTTACCCAGTGTGGAGCTGGCAAACAAAGTGCATAGAATGTTGTAATGATTCTTTTGTCGTTGCAGGCAGAGTTACAGGGCGATCTGGAAGCATATGGGTACAGAAGGGTACCTCTGCAAGAGCCCAATAGGGGTGCCAGAGCCAAAGCCTGGAAGCCTCATGGGAGGGTCCTGGAAGATTTTCGTTGCCGCCCCGTTAGTCCTTCGGGCGGTTTTGGGCCTGAACAACCGGGGGCTTGCCTTGCTACGCTCCGCCCTGAAAGGGGCGTGAGTAATAAGGGACCAATGTGTCACGTGATCCGGAAAGAGGATCACCCCATAAGGTGTAGCACTCATTGGGTTCTCCACAGTGCTTGGCTCATCAGGCGGGCAGGGCAGCATAGGTTGGTACAGCTGCCTGCCCTTGGATCGCCCATAAGATAACCCACCATATTGCATACTATTGTATAGAATAAACCTGCAGCTATATTTTTCCCAAACAAAAGTTGTGTTGTGTATTTATTTATGTCATTATGCATGCTGTGACTGTGGGTGGGAGTGTTGCCTATAATGGCACTATGGCGCTTTTACTCAGTTGTTTACATTGACGGAACACTAAGAGAGGTGGGTTTTCTGTTTTCCGGGACCCTCTTAGGTATACAGATATTTGATACATTATGATGACTTTCCTAGTCTAATCTACTTTTTACAGACTCCATTTCTGTTTGGTGCTTTTATTTTATTTTGTTTTCAAAGACTCACAGTTGACTTTAGTATGTCAAAGGAGTACTTGACGTGGCCACCTTTCACTATTAAGTGGGCACCCCATGTATCCATCTGTCTTGTTACAGGACCTTCGTTCCTTTCGGATTTAGTGAAGGTTTTAATCCATATAAG
The DNA here is from genome assembly GCF_964204655.1 of Triturus cristatus. Taxonomy (NCBI): domain Eukaryota; kingdom Metazoa; phylum Chordata; class Amphibia; order Caudata; family Salamandridae; genus Triturus; species Triturus cristatus. The sequence goes on from NC_140592.1 coordinate 2,887,688, forward strand.
GTTTACTTTCATCAACTGATGCTCATCCTATACAGAGGCGTGCGCTTTCTCAATATTATTATCACCACCAGGGACGGATACATGATACACTCATGCCTTTATCTCATGTTGGGACTCATTCATTTGGGACAGACTGTTGTTTCTCCACATACTGTAAAGATAGGTACTTCTATTGACTATTTCTATATTCTTGAATATCTTCTGCATCATGGGCACATACTCAGTGCATGTCTTTTCCTCCTTCCCTTCTATGGGCTGATACTCGGTGCATGTCTTGTCCTCCTTCCCTTCTATGGGCTGATACTCGGTGCATGTCTTGTCCTCCTTCCCTTCTATGGGCTGATACTCAGTGCATGTCTTGTCCTCCTTCCCTTCTATGAGCTGATACTCAGTGTATGTCTTGTCCTCCTTCCCTTCTACGGGCTGATACTCAGTGCATGTCTTGTCCTCCTTCCCTTCTACGGGCTGATACTCGGTACATGTCTTGTCCTCCTTCCCTTCTACGGGCTGATACTCGGTACATGTCTTGTCCTCCTTCCCTTCTACGGGCTGATACTCGGTACATGTCTTGTCCTCCTTCCCTTCTACGGGCTGATACTCGGTGCATGTCTTGTCCTCCTTCCCTTCTACGGGCTGATACTCGGTACATGTCTTGTCCTCCTTCCCTTCTACGGGCTGATACTCGGTACATGTCTTGTCCTCCTTCCCTTCTACGGGCTGATACTCGGTGCATGTCTTGTCCTCCTTCCCTTCTACGAGCTGATACTCGGTGCATGTCTTGTCCTCCTTCCCTTCTACGGGCTGATACTCAGTGCATGTCTTGTCCTCCTTCCCTTCTACGGGCTGATACTCGGTGCATGTCTTGTCCTCCTTCCCTTCTACGGGCTGATACTCGGTACATGTCTTGTCCTCCTTCACTTCTATGGGCTGATACTCAGTGCATGTCTTGTCCTCCTTCCCTTCTATGGGCTGATACTCGGTACATGTCTTGTCCTCCTTCCCTTCTACGGGCTGATACTCGGTGCATGTCTTGTCCTCCTTCCCTTCTACGGGCTGATACTCGGTGCATGTCTTGTCCTCCTTCCCTTCTACGGGCTGCTACTCGGTGCATGTCTTGTCCTCCTTCCCTTCTACGGGCTGATACTCAGTGCATGTCTTGTCCTCCTTCCCTTCTACGGGCTGATACTCAGTGCATGTCTTGTCCTCCTTCCCTTCTACGGGCTGATACTCGGTGCATGTCTTGTCCTCCTTCCCTTCTATGGGCTGATACTCAGTGCATGTCTTGTCCTCCTTCACTTCTACGAGCTGATACTCGGTGCATGTCTTGTCCTCCTTCCCTTCTATGGGCTGATACTCGGTGTGATTCTGATCTTCATTTTGGTTCTTTACTCAGTTGATTCTTCCGCAAGTATGACCATTAAAACAGTGCAGTGAGTGTGACCCCTGCCTTCAATGAAGATATGTGGGACACATGCAAGATTCCCATTGTGTATTCTGTATTATGCAACTTTCACAGCCCTGAAGAAGTCACTTGTGTGACGAAACACGTGTTGGCTGTGCTTCATGACGTCACGACCTTTATGTTGTTGAAGATATCAACTTTCACGTAATAAAGACACTTGGATTTAAAATTTTGGATCTCGCTTTCATTGGACTACCAGACAACATTTTGACTATCTGTATTAGATTGTTTTGAAAGTACTGAGGGGCATATCAACAACCGGCGATAATTATCTCTAAGCGCACTTAGCGCTAGGATAATTATCGCCGGCTAGCGTTGATTTTTATCGCTGAGATAGCGTGCTATTAGCAACGCTTATCTCAATAGCGATAAAAATCCTCACGCTAAGTGGCTAACGTGAGATTATCGCTGGAAACCCAGCGATAATCTCACGTTAGCTTGTTGATAGCGACATACAAAGCCAGAAAAATACCAGACGTAAAAAAGCAGTGTTAACCGCGGTTAGCGCTGCTTTTTTTGTCTCTAACAGGGTTAGCGACATTCTTGATAGGAGAAATGTCGCTTAGCGACATTTCTCCTATTATTTTACTCTGGAACGCCCCCTTTGCATCTCATTAGAGATGCAAGGGGAAGCGTAGAGTAAAAGGGTGCTAACATGCGATTTTGCATGTTAGCATCCTGTTGTTGATAGGGCGCTAGTTTTATCTCTGCTTTTTTGGCTTTTAAAGCCAAAAAAGCAGAGATAAAGCCCTTGTTGATATGCCCCTATATACGGAGTGCTGCAGAATCTTGTTATATAAATTTGGCGTGCAGTGACCTTCGGACTCGCGGCTCTCAGACACCTTTGGTAGCAGAGTGTCAGATATCTAGGTCAAGCACCCAAAGCTTTACTTTTTGTTAATTGCAATTAAATAGGAGCTGCGATATAATTACCACTACTACTGTTTCACTTGATATGTTTGGAATAGTGGTAATAAATCCTGCTTACTGGTGTAGGTGGATTTTACATTACTATTTTAGAAAGGGGTGGGCGGTGAACTCCCTCTGCCGCTGGAGCTAACAACGTTTTTGCCACCCCGCGCTCTGCTTGGAGAACTTTGATTATTGACATGCTGCTAACAGCAAACCCACTTGGTAATTGTTGCGGCCTTTGATTATTGACATGCCACCAGCAGTTCAGTGCCCCAGTGGGCTCTCTCGTGCCCCATTTCGCCAGCTAGCTGCATGCATCCTGGTACCTGACATTTCCGCTTGTGACTCAAGGCTTCCCACGGTGGTGCAGCCCTGATGGCTGGACGGGCCGCAACAATTTTCAAAGAGAGTTTGTCCTCGCATCAAAGGCGCACACAACATCAAGTTTGAATATTTATTGGGAACTGCAACTCGCACAGCTCATGGCCGCAGAGACATCAGGCCAAACGTGTTTCGGGCTTCCCAGCCCTGGATCACTGGCCAACACGCCATGACAGCGAAGGTTGCACGGCACTAATTACACATTTAAATAGAGTCCGCCTCCAGTGGACCTCCTGTGAGTCTCGGGGCATGCTGGTAAGTGTAGTCCAGCAGCCTCAGTTACACCCAAGTGGGTTCGCTGCTAGCGGCATGTCAATAATCAAAGTTCGCTGCCCCAGGTGCCAGGATGAATGCAGCCAGCTGGCGAAATGGGGCACGAGGAAGCCCACTGGGGCAGTGTACTTTGATTATTGACATGCCGCTAGCAGCGAACCCACTTGGGTGTAACTGAGGTTGCTGGACTACACTTACCAGTATGCGCGGAAATCTATTCTGGGAAGAGTGAAAAGAGGATGCTGAAGAGGAAAGAGAGGTGGTTTAAAACGTGCAGATGAACAACATACGTAGAAAAAGAGGATACATATCTAATATAAAGCGCACATAACTGAAGGCCAAAACGCCTTCCACAGGCCTCAATAATATTTAATTCAGACTCACAGTTTCAGAATTTAAACATTTCCAATGTTAATTATTTATAATAAATCATTGTTGTTACTCATCTACCTAAAACATCGAACACCCAGTGACAGCCAATCACACTGACAGGCTTTAGTTGTGTGCCAGTTGTTGTGTCATCTATCTGCATAAAATTAGATCTCAGAGAAACCAAAATACCGGTCTGATGACACACTATGGGAATCACAGAAATGTATTTGGCATGTTCCTTTATAGGGCGCACCCACTTTTTTCATCTCATTTAAAGACCTGTCTGCACATACTTCATCATGACTGGTTGCAGCCAGAAGCTGTGGGTGATTCCCGAAGTCTGGTTAGAGCATACTTTTCCAAAGCTAATGCTGCATGCAGTGCAAGGCACTGGGCAAGCATACATTATAAAGGGCTAAAGTTGTCATGCAGAACAATTGGCACACTAAAGTAACTGTTGAACATATTAATGCAGGAAGATATGGGCAGATTATAATGTGCCTAATATTTCAAGACTATACGTTCCCACTGCTTTATAAACCTTGCTTTATCGTTACATTCATTTGCTATAAAATGCACCATTTGCCAATCTTTTTTCATTTCTTTCTCGGGAGAGGGACTCACCCTGGACCCCAGGTTTGTTCATCGAACTTGTTCAGATTGTTGCTACATAAAAGTCATGTCCAACGTTTACACCCACCACTTTCAAATGTCAACAGCCGCCACTGATACTGTGACTCCGGGTAAATCGCTTAATCTCCCCACATCCTAAAAATAAATCTTAATGAGTCTTTGAGTAATGCAACTGGTACTCATGTAAGTAGCTCCAGTGCCCTTGTGCCAAGTTCACACTATATAAAACTGACAACATCTAGCATCATTTGGGGGCACAACGCATGAATGAAAGTAATGTAGACAGCATATTTCTAATTTTTCTAGCGGAACTGTCCTGCATTTCATCCACAGACGTGTAGCTGCCCCTGTTATGTGACAGACTGTTTCTCAGTTCATGTTTAAAATCACTCACCTTTAATAAATACTTTCCACATATTTTGGATGTATTAAAGGGAAACACTTCCACATATTAAAGAAATACACTTCTTGAATATTGAATTCAACCTTGTAAACTATTCAACAAACATATAAGACTATATGATATTTCAAATATTTTCAAGGGTCAGCTCGTACAAATAAGGGTGCAGCCCTTTACATATGGTGCTGTTAGAATTTGGGGAGTTAGGTGAATGAATGTTCTGAATTGGTTGTCATCCTTTCTACATGTCCGTAACCAACATGTCCCGACTCACCCGTTCACCTCGCCCACCAAACCTCTTAAATGGGGAGTACCTCAGGATTCGGCCCTGAGCCCACTCCTCCTTAATATTTATTTAACACCTCTGGCGGAGCTTATCACCAAAATGGAGATTAAGGTAGCATCATACGCTGACGATACTCAGTTACTGTTCACTTTTAGCAGAGTGTCAGATTCCACCTTTGACCCACTAAAAGAATGCCTCAAAAACATCGCCGACTGGATGAACCGCAATTTCTTAAAAGTTAATGCGGACAAGACCGAGGTCCTGTTTTTAACCAACCTCCCCCTCCCCCGTCCAATGTATGGTGACCATCAGAATTGGGCAACGCACCCTCGACTCGGTCAGAAGTCTGGGTGTGAGGTGGGACAAAGATTTGTCCCTCTCGACCCATGTTCAATCAGTCTTGGCGGTTTGTTTTAGCAAAATTAAAACTATTAGGAAATTTATAAACTTCCTGCCTGATGCAACCCGCAAAACCGTGGTCCATGCTTTAATCATCTCCCACCTTGATTATGCGAATGGCCTGTATATGGGCCTGCCGCTCGGTTTGATCCATAGACTCCAGATCATTCAAAATGCCGCAGCCCGACTGGTCTGTGGCGTCCAGCTTCCACACCGCATCTCTCCTTACCTCAGGCAACTGCACTGGCTGCCAATAGCCAAACGGATTGAATTCAAGGCCCTGACGTTTGCCTTTCGAGCAGAAAAAGGGAGAGGGACGATCTATCTGAGGAGGAGGCTCCGCCCTTATCAACAAGCCAGACCTTTAAGGTCCAACAACAAACGCTTTCTCTCCATACCACGTTTTGCGAAAGCTAGAATGGGAAGCAGAAAATTCGAGGTGGGTACTACCAAATGCTGGAAAAACTCCCCCCCCCCCCATTTACACATGATGCAGTCCGATCAGGAATTCAGAAAGACCATGAAAACTTGGCTTTTTAGTCGGAATGACTAGTTCTGCCCTGTACTCGACCTTGTTCACTGTCTGGTATAGCGCCGGGACACCCCGTTTGGGATAGCTGTGCACTCTACAAATGCCTTTTATTTATTTTAATTTCATTATTTTAATGTCTCTGTTGGTTTTTTTTCAGTGGGTGATGATCTTAGAATCACAAGCACTTATTTGCCGATTCACCAAGAACCCACTACAGAGACCTCATTGATGTGCAAACTCAAAATTGGTGGTCAAGGCGTGACAATAGAAAGGGGGTTGTAGTCACGAGGAATGGAGTCATGCAAACCAGAGTTTGCCTGTCAACTTACACATCCAGGGGCAGATTTACAAGCCCCTTGCGTCACTTTTACGCTGCAGTTGCGTCACTTTTGTGAAGCAACGGCGGCGTAAAAAATGTGGCAAATTTACAACGTGACGCATCTAGGGAGATGCGTCACGTTGTAAAGCCCTGTGTGACATTATACCTGCGTCAGGTATAATGTATGCAGGGTGGGCGTTTCCATGCAGGAAAGCCTTGTAAAAGTGACGCAGTTAAATCTACAAGATTTCACTGTGTGACTTTTAGGACGCCACTGCGTCAAAACCTTATTCCTGCTTGAAGCAGACATAAGGAGTGACACAGTGTATTGGAAATAGGCAACAACACGCATTGCTGGAGTTGCGTCGTGCTTGCGACTCGACTCCAGCAATGCGAGACTTTTGCGCCAACAAATGCATCAGAATTTCTGACGCATCTGTCAATCCTTGCACCATGGTGCGCTGTATTGTAAATCCGGCGCATCTATGGTGGCACCAGGGTTTTTCACTCAGACGCAGGGAAACTGACGCATCTATATAGATGCGTCAGTTTCTTGTAAATCTGCCCCTTACTTTTTAAAAACTCTGCAGCAAAGAAATGGTAAGGAGGACAAATGTGACAGTAAATCTTTTCTGGTTTAAATGACTCCAAAGGCTGCATTTTTAAATATATTATGGGGTTAAGACACCCTCTGCAGAGATATTTGTGTGCCCAGGAAATTTTAGGGGATAACAGTGATGGTCGGTAACTCTGGGGGGTTAATGCAGTTGCTGGAGAGATCTGTGTTTTGTCTACTTCCTGTTTTGACTCATAATGCTGCATAGCGGGTTAATGCATCTCCTGTAAAGCACAAGGTGTAACATGTATATCACAATAATTGTTTTTTGTAGATAGGCGAGAGCTTTACTACTTTTGACACATATCCGTTATTACATGCAGGACATAAATTGCAATCCTAATGGAGCACAGTGAGCTACGAACCAGCATCAACCAGCCTCTTGCAAACTGCAAGGCGTGGGTTTAGAACCTTATAGTTAACTTTCTCAATCTGTTGTATAATGCTGCTGAAAAGGATTCCTTTGCGTAGTAATTCATTTATATGACTACAGACAGCCCCGCACCGCTACATTTTAAATCCATACTTTTTGTTTCTCTCAGTTATGTACTCCTAACATATCCCTACCTCCTTCGAGTACATGCATTTAGCTTATATAGGAAGGGTAAACAAAGTCAAAAACCTGCTCAAATGTTTCTTTTAAGTACTTGACCTGTAAAGTGATACTTGTGTGCGTTTGTTTACCCTCCTGTGGCGCTTACTGGAGGTACCTGGTGGGCTAGTTGGACCCCAGAGGCCCTCAGGATTCAAGGGAACTTAATCCCCCAACTTAAAACGCGCCACAGGGCGCGTTTGCACAGTGGTGAAGGGAGGGGGCGGGGCCTGAGGTGACATATGTGCAAACGCGCCCTGTGGCACGTTTTAAATTGGAGAATTAATTCTCCTTCAATACTGGGGGTCGACTATCCCACCAGGTACCTCCAGTAAGCACCACAGGGCGGAATTTCTTCTATTGTGCACATAGACAGATAATAGAAGAAATACCGGATCTTCAGAATATGTTCGATCTGATGTATAACCAAAATGGTGAAGAAGAGACGGAAACACAATTAATTGAACATCTCAATGTGAATACTCACAAAAGAGTAGATAGTGGGCTCAAAATGAAATCTAAATTCTGTCCAGTCCTGTCTCCAGGCAATAAGTTTGATCTATTCTCTGATGCCATCATCGAGGAACTTGAAAAAATACCAAAATTAAGAAACATCAACCAAAGGGAAAACTTGACGACAAAAGAAAGAGAAGCTATAAGAACCTTAATAGAAGATAAAGACTTAACAATCAAGCCTGCAGATAAAGGGGGAAATATCGTTCTAATGGACACCAAAGATTACGTAAATGAAGCCCTACGTCAACTCAATGACACCATCAACTATTGTAGAATACAAAACAATCCAACCAACAAAATGACGATGGAATTAAATCTCTTTCTACAACAGTGTTATAATAAGAGTTTACTCAGCGATGAAGAGCTTAAATTTCTATCAAAGGATTTTCCTGTGACACCAACCATATACTTCTTACCCAAGATCCATAAGACTTTAATCAATCCACTGGGCAGACCAATAGTATCTTCTTGTGACTCACTATATGAGAATGTTTCACAATATATGGATAAATTCCTAGCACCCATAGCTAGGAACATGAGTTCATACATAAAGGACACAGGGGACTTTCTCCGAATCCTCAATGGGATTACCTGGAGTCAGCATTATTTATCGATGTAGTATCCCTATATACATCCATCAGACACGAGGTGGGATTGGAAGCATGTGGATACTTTTTGAAACAAAGAAACATTGCTGAATTACAACACACTAAAATGCTACTCCATATGATCGAAATGTGTCTCACAAATAATGTCTTTCTTTTTAACAAGCAACTCTTCAAACAGCAATTTGGCACTGCCATGGGCATTTATTTCTCACTGAATTATACAAACATAACCATGGGATGGTGGGAAAGAAAATAGCCTGGAACCCAGTGAACCAAGAAGATCTAGACAGGATAATATTGTGGGTCCGGTACATAGATGATTTATTTCTAATATGGAACGAAACATCACAGAGTTTTAATCAGTACTATTCCAAACTGTGCAACAATAATATAGGCCTTACTTTCACATGTACCTCAAGTAAGAAAGAAATAGACTTTTTGGACACAAAAGTTTATATTGAAGATGATCAGATTCATTCCACCTTGTTCCGTAAAAAAACTGCCACGACCAGTATCTTACATGAAACAAGTTTCCATCCAAAATCCTTAATAGCAAGCATCCCATACGGGGAATTTACACATATGAAGCGAAACTGCTCGAAAGAAACGGACGCAGAAGAAAAAATTCTAGAATCCATGAATAGATTACAAGCAAGAGGCTACAATGAGAGTATTTTACAAAAAAGCAAAAAAGAATTGACAGGAAACCAAGAGCCGAGACCTTAATACCCAAAACCAAACAACAAAAAGAGGATTGCCCTCCACGATTAGTAACAACGTACAGCAAAGCAAGTGGCCAAATAGTAAACAAAATCAGGAAATATTGGCATTTAATTTCAGGGGCCCCAGATATAGGAAAATCATTAGGAGAAAGACCGATGGTTACCTACAGAAAAACAAAATCTCTCAAAGATGCATTAGTATCAAGCCATTTCAAAGAAGCTGAACAAGAAAATCGGCTTACTAACCAACAGAAAGGATTAGAAAAATGTAATGTCTGCAAGGCGTGTAAAATTGCAAAAAACAAGAGTTCCATCAAAGAACCCAATAGGAATACCATCAAGATCTAACAGAAAATCCTATGCACGTCAACGCATGTTATCTATGTAATTGAATGCAACTGTGGGATGCAATACGTTGGCAGCACCGTCTGCATGTTTAAGAAACAAATTCTTGAGCACAATCGGGCAGTAAAAAACAAAGATATGACGTACGCAACAGCCAAACACATGCCATCATGTCAGAAAGGGATTGGAGAGCCATGAATTATTATGGAATTCATATGATACCTCTAGAAGAACGTGGGGGTAATAGGATACAAAAAAACAGCGACAAATGGAATCACGGTTTATCATCAGATTAAAAACAAAAACCCCCGGAGGGATGAACTACGACGAAGAACTTTATGTACATTTGGATTAAAATGAACTGTGGATTGTATTATATGAAGGCTATATAGACAATCCAATAAATCAGAAATACTGGATAAAAAGATAAATGGACATTAATGAAATGTTCAAAATGTCTCCCTGCCTTTTCCTCTCTCTTCTTTCTTTCCCTCTTTTTCTTTTCTTTCTTTTTTGCTGGGTACTACACCCAAATAATGCAAATATGAAAGTACAATTGCAAGCATACAAATGAAAGTCACTATGACAATTGCAATGATTTAAATTGTATAAGGAGCCTGCTCATCCTGCTAATATGGGTACTATACCATTAACCGTTCAAGCTTAATGCATGGACTGCGCACAAAATCATGAATATAATCTTTATTAGTAATGTCAAAATGTAAAAAGCCCGAAAAATGCATTTTCTTCTTCTAAATATGTAAAATATGTTGTTACACTGTTCATAATACTACAACTTCCATAATGCCACATTAAGGCAAATATGGGTTTAAAAAGTAGAAACTGAGAAGGACTCACTAACCGTGAGCAAAGCCATGAGAGGGCTGAAACGCACTGGTGCTTAACTTGAATTAAATTAAGCAGAATCCAAGCTTTGAGTGCCGCATTTTTTGTATCAAAATTGACGTATTTTGGGCCAGGATCCGGCCCCAACGCTGAGCACCTGCTGACGAGCGCACAGGATCAAATGATCACATTGTAAGAAGATATCTATATATATATTCACTGAAAAAACCATAGGTTTCAGGGACGTTATAGTTAGTTGGACATTTCACTCGTACAAAACCATAGAAATTCCTCTGTTATAGTTAGTTTAACTAACTATAACTCGCGCCCCCGCCATGCACTGCTGATGACGTCACATATTACATAATTCATGACATGGTCAGTGACATCACTGATGACATCTCAAATGACATCACTGATAATATCATCCAGTGACTGTGTGTTTCTGTGAAGTTTAAATATGTTTTATATATATATGCCAACGTATATTGAAGAATGAGCTGGTGTATAAGTGTCTGGATGGAGGATTTAGTAGGTGTGTGACTGACTGTATAAGTGAGTGATTAAATGTGTCTTACTGAAGCATGGGTTAGTGACTAAACTGTCTGAATGTCTGTATCAGTATGTCTGCTGTTGTTTAACCCCTTGTGTGCCCATGACGAGCTGGACTCGTCATGGGCCGCGGTTGCGCTGTGCCCATGACGAGTCCAGCTCGTCATGAACCCCGCCCGCTAATGCAACGGCCGGCACAGGGCGGGGAAAGGGCGTGGCACACAAGGGGTTAAGCTGCTGCATGTGTTGGTCAGTAGTTACAAGAGTGTCTGTATGGGTCATTGATTGATTGCCTGAGTATTTGTATGGGAGACTGAGTGTGTGTGTGGGTGGGTGGGAGGTACGTGCCTCCGTGCATAGATGTGTAGGTGGTTGATTCACTGGGGGTATGGGTTCAAGAGTGCATGTGGAAACAGCTGTATGGATGGGTGAGTGTGTGTATAGGTGTGTTGGTGAAAGATTGGATATCTCAGTGGTATATATGCAAGTAACTTCATATGTAAAAGGCAGTATATGTGAGTGATGGTGTATATAAGTAACTATATGCTAGAGTGAGGGATTGTGGGAGTGGTTGTATGGATGAGTGTGTATTTGTATCAGTGATTCTTTAAGCGAGTAAGTATGCATTAGTATCTATATGAATAAGTTAAATAGTATGTGTATAACTGTATAGGTGAATAAATACAAGTGTAATTGATTCTCTGCATGACTGACGAGGTGTGAGAGTAACTCCATGGATGAGCTGCGGTGTGCTAGTGTCTGTATAAGTATAAGTGAATATGTTAGTGTTGTATTGATGAGCGACTGCATGTATGAGTAACTGTATGGGTGAATGAGTAGATGTGTGTGTAGACCTAGGAATCAGTGAGTGCGTATGTAGTAACTGGTATTGGTCTGGTGATGGTTTCAAAATTGGTAGTATGTATTTTAGAGTGGGTGTTTCAAAGATAATATTAGGGGATGAGGAGGTGCATCAGATTTTCCTGTGGATGATGTCATCAGTGATGTCATCAGTGATGTCATTTGAGATGTCATCAGTGATGTCATCAGTGATGTCACTGACCATGTCATGAATGATGTAATATGTGACATCATCAGCAGTGCATGGCGGGGGCACGAGTTATAGTTAGTTCAACTGACTATAACGGAGGAATTTCTATGGTTTTGTACGAGTGAAATATCCAACTAACTATAACGTCCCTGAAACCTATGTTTTTTTCAGTGAATTTCAAATGTTTTTTAAATGCTAATTTCTAAGTATAATGTGCCTGAAACCTATGGTTTTTTAAGTGACTTCCTAAGGTTTTTTTAAATGCTAGTTTCTAACTATGCCTACAGAGGTAGGACATGTGAAGAAAGAAGATAAAAAGCACAGAAAGAAGCAAAAGAAATGCAGAGAGAAGCAACAGAAGTCCACAAAGACGAAGAAAAGTGCAGGAAGAAGCAAGACATGTACAGAAAGAACCAACAGAGGAGCGGAAAGAGGCCTTGTTGCAAAATCATCCTGTGCCCACAACTTTTTCAGACGGGTACTGGTGGTAACTGACTCTGACTAACCAGGCCTAGAGCCAGTGCTCTGCTAAAAGACACTTAGAATACAGTGAAAACACCTACATACACTAGGGAACACTATGCATTGGGGTACTCCTGTGATTAGTATGACCTCCTCTGTAAGGCCCTAGTACATAATAGGGCAGAGGGATTAAAATTACCTCTAAATCAGAGGTGCAGAAATATGCTACTTTAACTAGTAGTCGCGTTTGCAGAGTGGTGGAGTAAGGGTGCTGGGCGTCCAACCAACGCTCAGGAATTCCACTGCGTAGGACTTACAGGAGCTACCAGGAGGAATTCTTGGCCCCCAAACTCCCTCAGGACTAAATTGGACTTCATCCCCCATCCCAGAGTCTGCCACAAGGCACGTTTGCAGAGTGGTAGAGAAAGGGGGCCATGGCCTCCGAAGACGTCTTAGCAATCCCACTGTGTGGGACTTACTGGAGGTAACAAGAGGGGTAGTTGGCCCCCAAGGACATCCTTGGGGGCCAACTTCACAAACTATTACCTCCAGTCAGTCCCACACAGCAGCATTGGTAAGTACTCGTACCAGGCCACACCCAGTTTGCCCACCACTCTACAAATGCGCTCCCTGGCACGCTCTTGGATGGGGATTGAAGTCCCCTTCACTGCTGGGGGTCCTTTAGGGGCCAACTAGCCTACCTTTTACCTCCAGTAAGCCCCACACAGTGGGATTGGTAAGAGGTAGACAAAGGCCATGCCCCCTTTCTCCACCACTCTGCAAACGCGCCCCCTGGTGTGTTGTAAGTTGGGGATTAAGTCCCCTTGAATCCTGAGGGTCCCTGGGGTCCAACTACCCCACCAGGTACCACCAGTAAGCGCTACAGAGCTGTGTTGCAGTGAGGTGTAAAAAGTGGTGTGGCCTGGACCACCTCTCTGCAATGCAGACCTGTGGCGCTTACTGGAGGTACCTGGTGGGCTAGTTGACCCCCAGGGACCCTCAGGATAGCATGGAAAGTGCAGAATGAAGCAACAGGGGTGCACAAAGAGGCAAGAGAAGTGCAGAAACAGGCAAGAGAAGTGCACAAATGGACTAGAGAATTGCTGAAAGAAGCAACTGTTGTATAGAAAGAAGCAAGAAAAGTGCAGAAAGCGGCAAGTGAGATGCAAAAACACACCTGACTTTGCGATCGCGACATACAACTGAGGTGAACGACTCTCTGATCAGTCAACAGTTTGTTTTTCTGAGTGCCAGTCACCACCAATGAAAGCAGAAGATACTGTGTGAACCAATCACGCAGCAGCAACTCTACCTGACAATCTTCCATGCTCTTCTTGTGTGTTATATACTACAATTTTACATTAATGGTGAAAAATCTAATCATCACCTCACGCAGAACCTTTTGTTGGAAGCCCGAGTGTTACATACTGATGGTTAGAGATCTCAGTGGATTGAGCACCTGCTGTAGAAATCTGTAAGCAAAACATAACTATTATTAGTAATATCCAGTCCAAAATAGTCTCCCAGAGAGCTGCTTCTTGCACTGCATATACCAACTTTCACTCGATGTGAGGCACAAGATGGGTGCCAACACTTCCTGGTTTGAAGTGTTGGCAGCCAATTAGAGCCAAGCTCATGCTCGGGGTTAGGCTCCGCCCAGATATCAACACTTTTTATTTTTTTAATTTCTCAGGAACTACTGAACGGAATTAAACCATTTAAAGAAATATCTCTTTCTGAACCAAGGGCTACCTTTTTGCTAAATTTGGTGTACTTCCGTTCAGCAGTTCAGGCTTTAGTCGTGGAGGTAGTTCTTGGTTCAGAAAGAACCCTTTTTGTTAAATGGTGTAAATCTGTTCAGTAGTTGCTGAGAAAATCAAAAGTAAAAACACGTATATATCTAGGGATGCGGATCCTCCCGAACACGAGCTTTATGCTAATTGGCTGTCAACACTCCAAACCAGGAAGTGTTGGCAGCCATCTTGTGCTTTGGTAGAACCGAGGCACAAGAAAAGAGAAGAAAACCACGAAAAACAAGATAAGGGGGCAGGGTAGAAACACCCTGACCCCCTATGCCTGCTCAGGGGGTCCCACAAGGACCCCCAGGGCCCAAAAAGGAATAACAAAAATAAAAAATCAGTGAGATTCATGCACCCAATACGAACTTCGGCCGAAATTTTTAAAAAAACGAAGCGCGGGCTCCCGTGCTTCGTTATTCTTTAGCCCCCGGGTGGGCCAGGTCCCGGGGGCAGAATGTTTTTTTTAATTTGGGGGTCCGTTAAGGACCCCCCAGCCCCGGGGACCACCACCCCCAGGGCTTTGTAAATTGTGGGAGGGGGGCCGTGTGGCCCCCCTCCTGGACCCTTGACATGGCCCTGGGGACCGCCACCTCGCGGGGCCGGCTCCTGCAGTGTCCCGGGGTGCCCACCCACGGGACACTGCTGTTTGCGGTTCGCGGCGCCCGCCCTGCCATAGCAAACTGCTTTGGTTTTTGGAAGAGAGAGCAGGAATCCTGCTCTCTCTTCCAAAAACTAAAGACGATTGCTTTTCCACAAGGGGAGTTGCATCTTAGCAGCTCCCCATGTGGAAAAGCAATGCCATCTCCCGCTGGAGGCAGGGAGCCTGCGGGACCGTGGGGGGATTGGGGACCCCCCACACGGTCCCCAACGGCGAGGGCCAACCCCGGGGGATGGGGTCCCCGGGGCCATAAGTGGCCTGAGGTGGGGGACAACACAGCCCCCCTACAAAATAAGAATAAAAATAAAAAAAAGGCCATGCCCTGGGGGATGGGGTCCTCGGGCCGATTAAGGCCTTGGGAGGGGGACCATGTGCCCCCCTTCCAATTTTTTTTTATTTTAAGAAAAAATAGGGGGCAGGCCCTGGGGGATGGTGTCCCCAGGGCCAATAAATTAGAAAAAGAAGGGGGGCCACACAGCCCCCCTTCTTAAAAAACAAAATCAAATAAAAGACCGCCATCGCACCGGAGGCCATGCCCCCTCCTTGCAGCACTCTGCAAACGCGCCCCCTGGCGCGTTTGAAGATGGGTAACAAATTCCCCTTGAATACTGGGGGTCCTTGGGGGCCAACTAGCCCACCAGGAACCTCCAGTATGCACCAGGGGGCTGCGTTGCAGAGAGGTGTTCAGAGGCCTCGCCCGTTTTTACACCTCTCTGCAAAGCAGCTCTGTGGCGCTTACTGGAGATACCTAATGGGCTAGTTTGACCCTAGGGACCCTTAGGATTCAAGGGGACTGTGGGGCATATTTTCAAGAAAAGGCGTTACAATTATCGCCGATTTAGTGGCAGAAAACTGCCGCTAAAGCAGCGATAATGGGCTTGATCATATGCCCTTGATAATTCCCATAGAA